>NC_089993.1:0-1200000 GCF_036417845.1 Apteryx mantelli | reverse complement strand
CTCATCCCTTATGACATGTCAGAGGATAAAGAATTAAAGACTACTAAGGCTCCTGTATATATTCGAGACTGTATTGAAGGTATGAGATTTTGGGTTGAGTCTTCATCTGTTTCTTACTACGCTTTTGTGAAAGGGGTCTCCATGTAGGTGAATTTTTTTTTTCTAAGCTGATTGGATGAAACTGTAGAATTTCAGTAATGTGGGCTCAAGTGCTGCACTATAAATTTCTGAGTTTAGTTCCTAATGCCTGTCATGTGCTGGGTTAGCAATATCTTCCTATTATAAGAGAAGAATTATTGGCAGAGGAAGGTTGGGATATATACCTGAGCTTGACCATTCTGTTAATAGCTTTTGTTTGTCTTTTGATTACCTTTAGTCCTGACAGGATCTGACGATGTGGACAAATGGGATGCTACAATCAAGGCTCTTGAGAACTTGATTCAAAAGAATCCAGCAGCAACAAGAGAGGTGAAGCAGTATGGGCTGACAGTTACCAGTGGGCTGTAATACAGGGTTTCACCTTTGCCCTCGTGAAGAGACTAAACTTGCCAACAAGCAACAGGCCAGGCTAAGGTGCACCTGAATTTAGAGCTTTCAGCTTGGAAAGAGAAATAGAAGGGAATATCTTCTTTGGAGATGAGGCTACATAGGCACAGAGGAGCGAAGGAGCTGGCAAAGGTGACCAAAGATGCCAGTATGTATGTAAAGGTGCCAGGATGGCATTTGGCAGCTCTTGCACTGAAAATGAAATGTGTGTGGAGGTAGATCCTGCCAGCAACTTGAGACAGCAGAGGGTATTGGAAGCTGCATGCTTTGTGCTGGGCAGAAAAAACATAAGAAATGCAATGAGCGCAGCTAACAGAGGCAGCGAACAGACGCAGCAGTTTGCACAGCAGTGTTTGGGCTCTGACTGGAACTTGAGGATCTTGTTGGAAGTTGTGGGCTTTCTGAGGACCCCCGAGGAACTAGAAGGTGATTGCTGTGAGCAGGAAAGGGGAAGCTAGGCAAGGACAACTGCAGGAGGCCTTGACTTCTCCTGGGAAAAGCTCCTGGGAAAAGCTCTAGCTAGGAGTGGCTGCTGCTAAGGAGCTCTCTTGGTTGCCCCTGACCAGAGGGAGTTGGGGCCTTTGATCCCAGTGGCCCTTGATTAAGGCAGATCAAGCACCCTCTTAGCCAGTGCTAGGGAGGGGCCTATATAAGAGCCAGGCCCAGAGCGCAGCGAACAGACGCAGCAGTTTGCGCAGCAGTTTGCGCAGAAGGGCACAATAAGGCACCTTCGTTTCTGATCCCTGTGGCGTACGCTTCCTCAAGTATGGTTGTGACACGCCGCACAGCGCATTCCCCAGCGGCTGTTGGAGTTGCTGTGTCAGAGGCTTGGACCCAGACAGACCCTCTGACAGTAGTTGCAGCTCTGCAGGTCTCAGGCTGCAGGGAGTGCTTGGGGCCTCTCTGGGAGGCCTGGGCTGGCAGTCAGCTCTCCTGCAGGAGGTGTGCTGCTGTTGACGAGTTGTGTCGTCAGGTAAGGGAGTTACGGGAGGAGGTCAGTAGGCTGCGCAGCATCCGAGAAGATGAACAAGAGATAGACAGGGTATTCTCGGAGACTGTGCAGCTTCGGGAGTCCCAACCCCCCACAGCAGTGGAGTTGCTGGAGGGCTCTGTGCCATGTGAAACGGTACATTATAACACTGTAGAAGAAGGCTGGAAACCGGTCGCTGCTCATGGGAGGAGAAAGGCTCCTACTCCTCCCGAAGACTTGCAGCTGAAGAACAGGTTTAGTGCCCTCCAGGATGAGGAGGAGATGGGCATGGCTCCAAGGGAAGTACCTGGAACAACAGACCCTGTGCCTTGCCGGAACACCCGGAAGAAGCGGCAGGTGATTGTTGTGGGGGACTCCCTGCTGCAGGGACGGAGGCAGCTATCTGCTAACCTGACCTCATGTCTAGAGAGGTTTGTGGCCTGCCAGGGGCTCATGTGAGAGATGTCATGGAAAGACTGCCAAGGCTTGTCCGCGCTTCGGACTATTACCCACTGCTGCTCTTCCATGTGGGTGCTAATGACACCAAGGGCAAACTGGAGACCATCAAGCAGGATTTCAGAGCTCTGGGGATGGTGGTCAAGGGTCTGGGAGCCCAGGTCATCTTCTCCTCAATCCTGCCAGGGAAGGGGATGGATGTGAGGAGGAGGAGATGGATTTTCCAAGTTAGCAACTGGCTGCGCCACTGGTGTTGGCAACAGGGTTTTGGTTTCTATGACCGTGGGACCTTGTTTGAAGATCGACAACTGCTGGGGAGAGATGGGATCCACCTCACTAAGCGGGGCACACATGTCTTTGCCAACAGGTTGGCCAACCTGGTAAGGAGGGCTTTAAACTAGGAAAGACGGGGGAAGGGGAGAGTTATCGTGCCAGGGTAGTTGGCAAAAGACAGCTCAAGTCAGGACACCTCCAGCAGGTGAATGCAACCAGGGAAGTGCGCGTGGGATGTGGCTATGGAGGGTCCTCTTGCACCCCTCCTGGGAAACCTGCATGCTCGATTACCTCTCTGAAATGCCTGTACACCAACGCACGCAGCATGGGGAACAAACAGGAAGAACTAGAGATCTGTGTGCGGTCGCAGGGCCATGATCTCATTGCCATTACAGAGACATGGTGGGATTGCTTGCATGACTGGAGTGCTGTCATGGATGGCTACGTGCTTTTTAGGAAAGACAGGCCAGGAAAGTGAGGTGGTGGAGCTGCTCTTTATGTGAGAGAGCAACTGGAATGTATCGAGCTCTGCCTAGGGGTGGAAGAAGAGCAAGTCGAGAGCTTATGGGTAAGGGTTAAAGGGCAGGCTAGCATGGGTGACACTGTTGTGGGTGTTTACTACAGGCCACCTGATCAGGAAGAGGAAGTTGATGAGGCTTTTTACAGACAACTGGAAGTAGCCTCACGATCCCAGGCCCTGGTTCTCATGGGGGACTTCAACCACCCTGATATCTGCTGCAGAGACAACACGGCTAGGCACAAACAGTCCCGGAGGTTCCTGCAGAGCATTGGTGACAACTTCTTGACACAGGTGGTGGAGGAGCCAACAAGGAGAGGTGTGCTGCTGGACCTCGTACTAACAAACAAAGAAGGACTGGTGGAAGATGTGAAAGTCGGGGGCAGCCTTGGCTGCAGTGACCATGAGATGGTGGAGTTCAGGATCCTGCGAGGAGGAGACAGGGCACTAAGCAGGATCGCTACCCTGGACTTCAGGAGAGCAAACTTTGGCCTCTTCAGGTAGCTACTTGGAGGAATCCCATGGGTTAGGGCCCTAGAAGGAAGGGGCGTCCAAGAGAGCTGGTTAATATTCAGACATCACTTCCTCCAGGCTCAAGATCGGTGCATCCCTATGAGTAGGAAGTCAAGCAAAGGAGGTAGGAGACCTGCATGGATGAGCAAGGAGCTCCTGGCAAAACTCAACCAGAAGAAGGAAGTGTACAGAAAGTGGAAAGGGGGACAGGCCACTTGGGAGGAATATAGGAACGTTGTCAGAGTATGCAGGGATGCGATGAGGAAGGCTAAGGCCCGTTTGGAATTAAATCTGGCGAGAGATGTCAAGGACAGCAAGAAGGGCTTCTTCAAATACATCAGTAGCAAGAGGAAGACTAGGGAAAATGTGGGCCCTTTGCTGAATGGGGTGGGTGCCCTGGTGACGAAGGATACAGAGAAGGCAGAGTTACTGAATGCCTTCTTTGCTTCAGTCTTTACTGCTCAGGCCAGCCCTCAGGAACCCCAGACCCTGGAGGCAAGAGAGAAAGTCTGGAGAAAGGCAGACTTTCCCTTGGTTGAGGAGGACCGGGTTAGAGATCATTTAAGCAAACTTGACACCCACAAATCCATGGGTCCCGATGGGATGCACCCACGAGTGCTGAGGGAGCTGGCAGACGTTATTGCTAAGCCACTCTCCATCATCTTTGAAAGGTCATGGAGAACAGGAGAGGTGCCTGAGGACTGGAAGAAAGCCAATGTCACCCTAGTCTTCAAAAAGGGCAAGAAGGAGGACCCAGGAAACTACAGGCCAGTCAGCCTCACCTGCATCCCTGCAAAGGTGATGGAGCAGCTCATCCGGGAGGCCATCTCCAAGCATGTGGAGGACAAGAAAGTGATCAGGAGTAGTCAGCATGGCTTCACCAAGGGGAAATCATGCTTAACCAATCTGATAGTCTTCTCTGATGGAATGACTGCCTGGGTAGATGAGGGGAGAGCAGTGGATGTTGTCTACCTTGACTTCAGCAAGGCTTTTGACACTGTCTCCCATAACATCCTTATAGACAAGCTCAGGAAGTGTGGGCTAGATGAGTGGAGAGTGAGGTGGATTGAGAACTGGCTGAATGGCAGAGCTCAGAGGGTTGTGATCAGCGGCGCAGAGTCTAGTTGGCCTCTGCCTCTGCCCACTGAGCGAGGGAAGGCATGCAGTGTGGTAACTGGTGTGCAACAGGCTGCTGCTTTTGTCAGACACTGTACTGAGCTGGAGGGACTTTTAGGGTGGTACTGTACTTGAGCTGTAGTGACAAGTCCTCCTTATTTCATGATGGTAAGATTCGTTCAAAAAGCTGTATCACAAAGTGAATGTGGACAGAAAAATAAGCTTAGGGGTTTGTTCAGTGCTTTGAGAAATCTGTGTCGATGGCGTTTAGCTTAATGTGTTTTCTCTCTCTCCTAAGTAATAGACGTACTGTTGCCTATATTTTGCTCCCTCGTTGTCTTTCCTGAAAAAAATAAGAATGGACAGTGAATGCTGCTCTGTAAATCCTGTGAGAAGGAAAATACCTGCAGTGATTTGATTCCTCTGTTCATATTTCAAACAGGTTAGTGTGGAGCTGGCAAAAATACTACTGCACCTGGAAGAGAAGACCTGTATTGAAGGCTTTGCAGAGCTCCGTCAGAGAGCCCAAGTAGCTGTTTTAATCACTGATCCAATACCTGTGAGTCCCCCTTACTGCTTCCCTTTTTCCAATTGAGGCAAAGGCAAGGATTTAAGCAGGTGAAGTCTCTTGCTAGCTGGGTAGAGGCACCTACTGGAATATGTTAGAATAGCTAGTTGATGTCTGACAGCGTTTATGTGAAGATGGGCTGTGTACTGAAGAATGGCTGAAACAAGGGGAAAGGGAAAACTGGCTGCAAGGGACCAGAATAACTGTGTGGAGACCACTACTATGGGTATACCTGACAAGGCAAATTAGGTGAGCACTTGTTGCGCTGAAGGGAGATTGTTTCACATACAGGGAAACTGAGGCACAAAAGATTTCCCTAAGAGAAGGCTTGGGTGCTGTTTGTAATTGGCGGCAGTGGCAGTTGTTTGGATACCTCTGTATAAGAGGTGCAAAAGAATGGCAAAGTCCTGTTTGTCATTCACATCCTTTGGGAGAATCGAGAAGTAGAAACTTCTGAATTTCCCATACTCACACAATTCTTCTCCTCCCTTCTCTTGGAGGCTTGTTGTTCACTAACAGGGAGCAGGATTTTTCCTGAAACAGGGTGCTTTTGGAATTAGTGGGAAGGCTGTTTCCAGACTGTGTTTGTGTTCACTGCTCCTCAATTTTTTTCCTGTACAGGTAGCACAGTACCTGACCTCTCAGTTCTACTCCCTGAACTACAGTCTTCGTCAGCGCATGGACATCCTTGATGTAAGTGCTCTTCTCTTCCCTTTGCGCTTCCCTTGTACTGCCGTTTCCCTGAGATGTAACGGGGAGGAGGCAGAGGCGTGGGAAGCTCTCAACTTGGTATTTGTGCCTGGCATTCCTCTCTTGTTCTTAATCCTGCTACATTCCAAGTATACAGCAATTTTTGCCCACAAAATGCAGGACATATGGTGGTCATCTGCCTAGAAGAAGCCAGTCTTTCCTAACATGTCATCAGTCTGTTACCTCTTCACCTTCTGAAAGACAGCAGTCTTGCCTCTGACTCCTTCCACACCATTTTACCTTCTGTGCCTAAACAAGGAGCCACTGTTCTGTTCCAGGGCCAAATGCCTGAGTATTTGGCCCAATACCTCAGAGCCAGTTGATTGTCTGGGGATCAGTTACTCGCCCTGTTGTTCTTTGTCCTTCACCCATTGTCCCTTTCTGCCTTGGTATCAGTTTGGGTGCAGGCAATTCATTTATTGTTGCTGTTCCCTAGTACAGGGATTATCCCTTTCTAATAAAACCTCCCTCTTTTTCATCTAGGTATTGGTTCTGGCAGCTCAGGAAATGTCTTATCCCAAAATCCGTGGAAAGAACAAGCATTCTGGTGCTCAGAAACCTTGTATCCAGCTCCTTCCTGGAAGTGACAGCTCTAAGGACTGGAGAAGGATTGTCAATGAGAGGATCAAAAGCAAGACCCGGAGGTTTGCTAAGGTGAAACCACAGCAGAAACATAGTAATGTAAAATTCTGCAAAAGTAGAGACAGTAGGAGTGACTCTAGGAGTTGCTGTAGTTCTAGCTAAAAAGAGCAAACTACCTGTGAAGTTGGGCCCAATCCAAAGTGTTTGTTGATCACTAACAGGAAGCAGGATTTTTCCTGAAATGGGGTGCTTTTAGAATTAGTGGGAAGGCTGTTCCCAGACTGGATTTGTTCGCCACTCCTTGATTTTTTTTATTTATTTTTTGACTGTTTAACTTAAAACATCAATTCCACTTTAATCTCCTGCTAAATCTTTTCCGGTGGGAAGTATCACTTCCCATAGTCCTCTCCCAGCAGGGAGAGGATAATAAACCTTGAACTCCTTGCCTTGCATTGAAAGATAGTTGTTGCTGTTCTATGCTTGTTCTGAGCACATCTGGCCGCTGCAGGGAGCTGTGACTGCACCTCATGGACCGCAGAGCTGCTTCTTTCAGACTAGCTGTCTCTGGACTGGACTGTAGCCTCAAGCTTCCTTTCTTTTTTGGGGATATAAATTGATGTCTGTTTCCTAGGCCCCAGAACTCCCTTGTGGTTCATCCTGGAAGACCTGCTTCCCAGAACTCTCTTATCCCTTGTTCTTGTCCCTATATTCTTGTTTCTTGTATTTAACCCAGCAGTACTGAGCTATATTGTATTGAAATATTTAGAGGTGAGTGTGAGGGAATCTGATGTGGGAAGTGAGGAGACCCATCTAGCTAGCCATAGGTGTGCAGGCAAGCAGTAACTATAGGATGGTGAGATGATGCAAGAAACATATTTCAGTGATTAAAAATAAAAATAATAATAATAATAATAATAAAACAGTAGTCTTGACAGTGTCTGGTGAAATGGGTTAATACAGAACTGTAGAGTGCTGCATCTTGTTTCTAGACTTCAATTTTCTCTTGGACAGGGTCAGTCTGAAGTGAAACAGGATTCTGTCCCAAATGAGTTCAATTCTATTGCTGGGCACTTTTTCTTCCCGTTGATCCAGAACTTTGACAGGTGAGTGTGAACTCCTCAGGATGTGGGCATGACAACTGCCAGGGTGAACTGTTCTGCTTGCCTCAGAGCAGCAGAGTAAAACCCAGAAGTTGTGCAGCAGTCCTGTGAGACCACACAGAGCTGATGCCTGGCACATGCAGAGGGCTTAGGGAGGAGGGTTTTGTGTTATCTCTCAGACTTATCCTGTGAAGTTTTTTGGGGGAGGGAATATGTAAGACCCTGCAGTAAGTGAATATGCATTACTAACAATAACCTGTTGGCAGGTGCATGGGAGTTGACTTTGGTACTGAATACTACTTTGGCTGAGCACCCACCTTGGGGGGGGGGCTCACAGTAACCCACAAAACTGGGGCTTTGGTCTTTAACAGAAGTTAATTCTATCTGAAATCTGGGCCTGTCACCCAAATAGGTGTTTGTGACCATGATATAGCTGAAAGACATCCTCGCCTTTGCAGGACACAGTCTGTTGTCTTATGTCTTTACTTACCTAAGGAAGAATCAATAATAATCGATTCTGTAATAGTCAAGATTCTTGTCCTACCAATCATAATGGTTTGTTTCTAGTATGGCCATGAAGCTAGCTTTTGCATGTAGTTCTGAGTAAAGCTAGCTGTAGGTAGAATAAGTGAGACCTGCTGTAAGAGTAGAGGGTATTTACTGCTATGAGAGCAAAGATGGGAGAAAGCAGCTGTGGCCAGTAATAAACTGGGAATGCCTCTGTTACAATGATTGTTTTAGGAATTGAGGCTTGTGTGTGACATTTTTTTCTGCATAACCACCCTGACCGTTCCAAAGTGCGCTGATCAGCCTTGCCACTGCTACAGGACTGTATATATTGCACTTGCAGGCCTTTGTCAACATTTGATCTACTAGGAGAAGATCACTTTGTGCTTGGAAGATTGGCGCACACATTAGCAATCCTGATGTACTTGGCTGTCAATGCTATGGTAAGAAAGGCTACGTAAGCATGCAGGTAGCAGGAATCGCTTCCAGCCTTGGGAACTCAGAGGTACCTTCTGAAATAGCAGTGTGCTCTGGGGCTTGCTACACACAGCCTGGGAGCAAGTCTGAGTCCCATGGGCTGAGGAGTTGCAAAAAGGGCTGAGAAAAGATGGTCAGAAAAGAGATCTGGGCACTTCTCCTCCTGCTTCTTTGGATAGTTCTTCTATCAACTTCTGTGGGATATGTGACACATTGTTTCATTTCACTGTCTTAGTTTCCTCATCTGTAAAATGGAGTTAATTGTAACCTTGATGTTCACAACAGTGTATGTCAAGGTCCAGTTCCATAGGTTAGTGTGAATGTGAAGGTATTCAGTGTTTCTCTCACAATCGTCTTTTACAGGCAGTCACCACAATGGGAAAGGCGCTGCTGGAGTTTGTTTGGGCTCTGCGTTTCCACACAGACTCGTAAGTTGTATCTGTATGCTTTCATTTTTAAAGATTAGCTTTGAGCCAGGTGTCCAACCATGGCTTGTCTTTGTCCAAGAGAAGCATCTAACTGAGCATGTTGATGACTTAATGCATTCTTCTCTCTACTCTCCTCCTGCCTGTGTTCTTATGACATTGAGCATTTCAAGAGCAAGAACTTAGAATGACATTGTCACTTCAATGTCAGACCAACATACGAATTTAGCTAGTGTCTTCTGTTATGGAGGGACAGTCATTACCTGTAGAAAGCATGACAAATTTCTCGATCCACTATCCTGGTGCTATTTCAGCTATTTTTACTCAGAGACCTCAAAAAACCTGATAGGTTGAATTCCCACGTTCAACCTTGGAAAGAAATCAAGACATATAGCCAAAATGCTGTAAACATCCAACTTCTGTTCAACCTCAGACTTTTCTAGGTCTCTGAATTATGGTAGACTCCCTAAACCACAGCTTGGCTGGGGCTGCATATATGGGCACTATGCTAGCTAGTGCGTGATTAAACTCTTGATCAGCAGGGGTATGGCAATAGTGATTATAATCACAAATAGTGGAACCTGGAGGACCCTTGGGGTGAGGAATATTAAGTAAATCAAGATCGAGTAAGAAGCTGCAGGCTCTCATCAGTTCAGTCCTTCTCCAACAGGTATGTGCGCCAGGGTCTCTTGTCCTGTATCTCCTCCATACTCCTCGGGGTCCCTACTGAACATCTTCTGGAAGACACGACTGAAGAGCTCTTGGAGACTCAATCCTGGCTGGCAGGTAAGAAGGGGTGATATAAACCAATGTTTTCTTGGTTAGTGCTGCAGTTTGTGTGCAGAATCTCTTTAAAACTGTGATGGTAGCAGTAATGTCCTTGTGCTGCTCACCAGAGCCTTGCATGATAATCGTGTTTATCACTTGCTTGTAAGTCTAGATCAAATGCCAGACTGCATTCTGCTGTAGAGATGTATTGCAGAGGTATCTAAAGAATAAGGTGAGAGCTGCCTATGGCATTTTAAAGTATGGCTGTCCTCACCTTAAAGAGGGAAGCAGTAGCCAACCAAAAATCCTCAAATGAAGGATATGCCCTCTTTCTCTGTCTAAGCCTCCAACTACTCATCTCATGGAGCTGCAGAAGGCAATGTCACATTGCAGATTACATCCAGGCATTGAGTTTGACCAGCTGTAATACATAAGGCTTTGTATGGCCCTTTTATACTATATGCCTAAAGGATGGGTTTCATTAGTGCTAAATAGGAGGAGAAAGAAGAACATAATCCCATCTTCTAGCTTCCTGTTGCTGATGGAAAGAGCAACCTCTAAAAGAGAGCAAATGATTTAGCTTGTATTGAGGGAAGATGCATTGTGTGCAGAGCGCAGTTTTTGTGGGTTCTGGTAGACTGGAACTACCCAGGTCGGTGGTTGAGTATCACAGCGCGCTGAAGTACAAGAGGAAATAAATAATGCTGTGTGCTTTGTGTCTCTGAAGCCTCCGCTGTATTCTGAGTGGAGCTTGTGTGACTCCCAGGGTTGGTTTCCTTCACCAGTCTTACTCTTGGTGAGTTGGCTTCCCACAGGGAGCAGGCAGGAAGTGACATTGACACAACTGGCCTCTGATCCCTGCAGGTTTTGGAGCTCTGTGCACTTTAAAAGGAAGAGATCTGCCCTTTGGGGCCAAAAACTTTACTTTTCCCATGACATGGTGTGCTCTGAAGAATCTGCTTCTCTCTGCTGTTAAAGTAAAGCCTTTCCAGGAATGTTTTGAATGTCTTTTCAGCATGAAGGTCGGTGTAGTCTGTTTTTAATGAGTTATTTTTGGCAGGAGGACAACTGAGGTAGTAGCATCTTTTTATGCCTGTAGATAGTGTAATAGCCACCTCTCTTCACGTAGTGCTATTGTGTGGAAATTGTGCATTAGATCCTGGTGAGACTGACAACAGAATAAGATCACAGTTGTCTGTGTATAGCAAAGAAGGGGAAATTGTTGTAGGAGCCATTCAGAAACCTTAAGGAATACAACTCGGCTCCACTTCTAGTCAAATACTATTTAAGTGCAATTTAAAACTTACATATCCTTTTAGAGCCACACCTTGAAATACAACAGCCTCTTGGGCTCTGCCTTGGCTGTTTGTCTTAAGCTCTTGGGAAAACAGCTATCACATGGAGGCACTGGGCTCCCCCTTGCTGCTCCAGCAGGTGAGGTCAGTCACTAGTGACCTGTTTTTGTGATGGAATCATGCTTTCAAGCTAGCTGGCTTGCTGTTGCTTCGTGACTCTTCCAGACAAGGTTTGCAAGAAGAGGTGACATCTATCAGTCAGATCTGCTGCTGTAGCTAGGAAAAATGACAAGCTATCAAACATGCAAGCTTTACACAATGTGTGACTGCCAAGAGAATTCACCACATCCCCTGCTATTGCTAAAGCACAAACGGGGACAAGGAGCTAGCAAACATTTTCCATGAAGCATTTACCAGACATCTACAATTCTGTTTTAATTTGTTACTACATCACAGCCTGCACAGCTTACTGTAGTTCCTAGCATAACTATGAATGACTGTTCCTGCTCCTCAAACTTTGTGCTGGAACCAGAACTGTTCACCACACTGTAAACACTTTCTATCAATCATCTCAGTTGCTGTTTTGGCACTATCTAGTTAGTGGGTGCTTTGGAACATTTCAGTGGAAGAGAGAGAGGCTAAGATCTACCTCGTACTTGTCTGTCATTACCCTTAATACTATGCTGGACCTACTATTCAGTAGCTTAATCTTTCTTGGGGTGTGGTGGGGGAGAATACCTAAGCATTTCTAGGAACCAACTCCTTTAATTCTTCAGCAGCTGCCTTTGAGGGAATTTTCTACCCCTTGCACGTACTGTAGAGCTATGTCACAGGTACGTTTGTTTTATGTACGGATCTGAATGAATCGTAGTGCCATGTGCCTCCCTTTCAGTGGAGTCAATTCAAGGTCCATGCTGATGCAATTAGAAACAGTGCCTATCTCAGGCTGTAAGCTTATGAGTTTGTACTAACCTGTCTTGTAGCCTCCCACTCTTTGCCTTCTGTAGAGGGAGTATGGAAACACCACAGCAAAGCTCTCCCTGAGTTTATAAATAGCCCTACTCCATCTGAATGAGTCATGTGTTTGGGCTGACAGTGCTGGGCTCTGAGCACACTGCTTGTGCGTACAGGATATCCTTACACAGGCTCTCTGCTCTTCCAGGCTCCCCATGCTCCGACATCCTGAGTGCATCCTGGTTTTTACTTTGCAGGCCCATTAAGGGCCCCTGAAATAACAGCTGCTGGAGCAGCTTCATGCCTAGCCTAAGGCAAAAGCTTTCCCTTACATGCTGCATAAAGTGGGAAAGTACTACTAGTTTATCAGAAGACTAAATCTGTAAGAATTGATAATGTTTTGAAACTCGGGGGCTGCCTTTCTTTCCTCTGTTTAAAGGGCACTGTGATCACTGGTGTGAGAAGGGAACAACACTGAGCACTTGTTTATACTGCAGAAACGAGCAGAGTGGAGACAGACTTCTGAGCAAGTGGATTTATAATTGCAAAATGCATTCATGCTAGTAGATCAGCTATAGAGAGGTTATGCACCTCTCAAGTACACAAGCCTAAACTCTGGCATGGAAGTTGTTCAACTGAATGCAAGGTTAGACAGTCCCTGTAAGTGTTGCAACCCATAGGATACTTGCTTCTGCTACAAGAATAAAATGAGCATTACCATGTGTGACCATCACAGCTTACCTAAATTCATATAGCTCAGGCCATCTTCCAGATGATCAAGTTTGGGCATCTTTTCTCAATGTCCAAAACATTCCTGCAAGTGCTGAGGTCCAGCTGAGGCTTAGTTCTTCTTGCTGTTGCCTTTAGTACTGTTTTGTGATGGTCAGTGAAACAGTACAGAAGTGTTAGATGAAGAGCAGCTTTTGCCATCTTCCAAATAAGTGTCTTCCTCTTTTACAGATGTGGTAGAGAAGGACCCAGATGGGGACTGCAGGAGGCTGGCCTTGCAGAACTTGCTACTGATGGAGAACCTGAAAAAGAAACTCGAAACCGTCCCTTCCTAGTTGAAGGGTAAAAGAAATGACCTCTACCTCATACTTTGCCAGCTGGATGCTTGTAGGCACTGCTGGGGCCTCTTCAACAGTCACCTGGCTGGACAAGAGGAAGAAGGGGGAAGGGTGCAGAGCTGGAAGCCAGAGAACCTGACTTGACATCTGGACTTTGTAGTGGAGGCCAATTTAGTGAGCTATTGCTATCCGGTACGGAGTGTACAGATGCAGGAAGGTAGGCTAGCACTGCCATCCTCCCCACTCCTCCCCCAGCCCCCACCCCCAGCTATTTATAACCTTGGCAGGTTTGAGTGCTCTGCTAAAAATACAGAGAAGATCTCATAGCAGATTTCTTGTCAGAAAAACAGGAGGGCTGGAACCAGCCACTTACCTCCTGGGGGGGCTAAATCTATGGTATGCCCATAACAAAGGCTCCGGTGTCTTCTAGCAATGCAGCATTTGGCGGAATAGTTACTGGCCTGTTGTTCGAAGGGGTGGCGTGTTATCAGGAATGATACCACTGATGAGATATATGCACTGAATAGCTACAGTGCAGTTCTGAAAATGTGCCAAACCTTAAAGGAGACAATTTCTAGAGCTGTACTGTGTTTAGGAGAGAACAAAGCAGGAATTTTCTTTGTATCATCTTAGTACCAAAAGAAATTTCTATTAAAGGGTAACTAATGGCCAGATTCTGGTCTTAAAATCTCCCCCAAGAAAGAACAGAATTTAAATACTTCAAAACTTGGGGTGACTATGAAGTTAAGTCACAAAACAGGGGGGAAAAAAATCACTTTGTGTCTAAGCAGAAGAGATGGTTAGTACAAAATGTGTGTGCATGGGGCTTTGTAAATACATTTCTTTCATGTGACAGGATAACAGGCTTAAAGCAACCAAGATTTCGCTCACCTTTATGTTGGGCTTCACTACCCATTTATGGCTAATCCTGGTTGTGCCAGGGAAGAAACTTGCATCCTAAAATATGACTAGTACAGAGCAGCCTAGTGTAACTGTGGTGTTTGGAAAAGAAGCTTCACAGCAAGTAATTTTAAGCAAGTGTGGAGGTTCTAGATGACCCTTTGATGTTTAAATACAAAAGCTTTGGGATGGGGAAGTTTTTCCTCCTCCTGCAGTAGGGGAGTAGTCTGACTTCTACCCAAGCTCATACTCAAAGGGGCCAGAGATTGTTTTCAGAAGTTCTGACTTCTAAGGAAAGACAAATATGTTAGCACATTAGCAGATCAAAGTTGTACTCAAAAATTTTGTCAACACGAGGTTTCCACTTCAGTTACAGAACTCTTCTCTATATTATATATATATAAGGCCTGAAGTTACAATATGCAGTTCTCTTTCTTTTTTCCTCAAATTTATTAAAATACTAAAACCAACTTCAAAACAGGATATATACATTTGGGTTTTTGTATTTAGTGTTTGAAATAGTATATAACTGTTGCTGTACAATCAAGCAGAAAAAATAAATTTCTTGGTAAGAACCAAAAGCCTGCTGCAGCAGTGAGTTGATTGATGTATGACCCCTAATGAGGACAGAAGAAATGACCTAGTGTTAAAGTCAGTTTTGCCTTTGGTAAGCGTAAGTTGTCAGGGGTCCTCCACTTCATCAGCCACTTCTTCCACCTCCTTGTTCTCCATACTGCTGTGCCGAATTTGCTCTGGAACCAGGTTTCGGCTTAAGGGAATGCCTGCTCCTCGGTGAACTGCCTCAATGGTCTGCTGAGTCACATAGTAGGTCAGGTTCACACCTGGAATTCTTTTTCGCATCTCTTCCAGATACCGGTAAGCCTGAAGTAATGCACAGAGATCACTGTTACAGAGAGCGTAATCTTTACACCAGTTCCAGCAAAAGGATGAAAAGCAGCCGCCATGGATGACTTGAGTTCAGTGGTGGAAGGGAGCTCATGCGTAGCCAGGAGTCACAGCCATTGCTAACAAAATGAACTTTCTTAATGATTTGTGTCAATTCCAGCTTTTTCTTTTAAAAAAGAAGGGAGTCTTGAGTGCTGAAGCATCATCACATATGTGATACATATCACATAAAACAACACACATCATTACAAGTAAGGTTAATCAGCACGGTTAGAGAATCTAGTGCTTCACATCAGCCAGTTTCATAATAGCAGCAGGTTACGTTTTAGTCCAAACCCTTTGTGTGTGGCACTTCCTGCTCTGAAGAAGTGACTCACCATTTCCTCAAATGATTGCAATTTTAAAATTTTCTTTTTTTCTTCTTTGGCCAGGTGGCAAATGAAGTACAGTGTAGTTGCTGAGAAAGGCAGCCAGGCCCCTGTGTTCTTGTCTCTATTAATAGGAAATGTTTAAGGAGCCACCACTGTTTGTTATGCTCCATGTCCTGTGAGCTTTCTTTACCCTTCAATGCCATGAAATTAAAAATACACTAATTCAGAAATATGTCCTTAAGTATACCTTACCCTGCCAAGCAGTTTAGCTCCTGTAGGTTTCTCTACTATGGAATGTCTTCCTGCATGATAAGCACACTATGCCAAGCTGCACTGACGTATATAAAGTACAGGCCCTTTGGATTGGAAGCTTTCTTTGGACTGTGCTATGAATTAATTAACTTACCATATGGAATTCCTCCACCTGCAAATAATGTTCAACCAGAAATCCCAAGACATCGCCACGACGGATGGTATTGTCAAGATCTTGTTCATCTAGGAGCTGTTCACACTGTCTGACTGATTCTTTGGGGTCTTCAGAGTGAATTCTAGTAAAAGAGCAAAATGAAACCATTGACAGTCTAGGGGAGAGCATTCAGCTTGTCATGTGAAGCACATAGTACAAAAATTTTCCATGTGCTTCATAATCACCTTTCTGGTATGTTAGTGAACAGAAAATAGCTACGCTTTCACAAATCAACAGAAGTACTCATATTTAAGGTTACCTTTTGGTCTTGAATGTCAGCAACACTTTTAAAATCACATATGGCTTCCCTACTACAAAAATCTAACAACAGCTTTTAGAAGCAAGTCTTCTCCACATCATTATTTATTAAACTGTGGGTACTAATCCAGACAACTTTTCCTCCTGGATGCTATTTTTATCAGTCATTAGTCTACATGTTCTGAATACTGCAATTCACCTCCGAGCATGGATGAATCGCTTGATCAGGGCCATCTTGCTTTGCAAAAGCGCTACTTTGCTTTCCTGTTCCAGAGGGCTTCTAGTCTTTGCTTTTGAAAGGCACTTATATGCTTCTGTCAGTGCTCCTTGTGCTTTCTCATAGTTCTGATATTCATCAATTTCCACCTGCAAGACGACAAATGAGATGAGTATGCTGTTCCCAGAGCTAGCAAACCAAAAACACCGTTAAGAATCACAAGAGGGGGATGTACCTGAGCACAAGCATCATAAAAACCTGCCAACAGATCAAGGGCCCTGCCTTTGGTATAGAAGCTAATGATGTTCTTCATAATCTCTGGGTCCTTGCGCCAATCCAGTGACTGTAGGTAGTTGGCTGCCATGATATAAATCTCTCTCTGTCTGGAGACTCCAGCAAAAAACACAATTTTCTCTGTGTCTCCAGATTTCAGCAGAGCTCTCATAGCCTAGCAGTGGGAGGAGAAAAAAACCCATCATGAATACAAAAGCACAGTCCGCACTGAGATTGCCAGGAATCCTTTTCTGGATACTCTGTTGTATGAAGATTGTCCCAAGATTTACTTCTCAAAATACTCTTTTGTTGCAAAATCTTCTAAAGATAAAATGCTCAGCCTCTTTAGCTTCCTTCTGCCTATCCAAACTGACCTTTAACTTGTTTCCTGCTTGAGTGTATTTCTTGGTTGCCATATGGTAATTGCCTTGTCTCATGCAGCAATCGGCAATTTGTTCCAACAGCTCTCTCCGAGACTCCTCAGAGAGGTCCTTGGAGTCCTTAGAGATTGTCATCTTCTCAGCCATCTCCTCTGTGATGGTCAGATTCTGCTTCAGGCAAACTTGCAGGGCTTCATGGTACTAATGGAAGTGAGAAAGCAATAAGCTGTTGCAAATGTGTGGTGTAACCTGCAGAAATACTAGCTGTATAATGGCACAAATTCTAGCAGAAAAAATGTGGTTAAAGAAGTGGATTCTCTATCAAGAGCACTGGGTGGTGAAGGGCCCTGACATCAATTCACACTGAAGTATATACTGTCTCACTTTGTTCAACAAGAATGCAGTTGTTCAATTCAGAACATTTCTCACCTGTTTTCTTAGAAGACATTATTGTGGCACTGAAGTTTTATCCATTTTGGCTCTCTGAATGTGACATTTTCAGAGACATACAAAGCAGATTTATTAGGTATGATTAATATAGTCAAGTTTTCAGTAAATGCACATAGACTAAAGCTAGGCACCTAAAAGATTTTTTTTTTTTTTTTAAGTTTTGCTCTAGAAACAAATTATAAGTAGGATATACAATAGCTATTTGCTTTTAACCCAGAAAATGGCTACTATACCCTTGTTAACCATGGGAGAAAGTAAGACACAGGAACTTATGAAAAAATGAGTGGGTATAAGACTGCTTTTGCACCCAGCATTTTGGTAGGGCTGAGTTGTCAGCACAATAAGGAGAGCAAGGTAGAAATGCATGAAAGTTTAGGCAAGAAAGGAAGAGGCTTCACTACATTGATGTTGTGACAGGAGGGACAGCACTGATTTTTGACTGATGTTATTACAATTTCCTCATCTCCAAATATGTTAGTTTAGAGAGAAGAAAGACACAAAGTCAGGGATTCATTTCTAGAGTTGTGCCAGGGAGACACCATCATGTGAGTCATCACTTTGAGAGGAAACTTTACGGCTTAAAAATGTCATCGCATATCTGTTTACGAAGATAAACGTATGTGCGTGCATGTACTCCCCTGCTGTGCTCCTCTTCACCTATGTATGGAGAGACCACAAAGCAAGAGCTTACCTTTTTGGCTGTTAGCAGCAACTCTATTGCCTTCTCATACTGGCCATGCTCAATAAAAAAGTCAGAACAGCGGGCTAGCAGAGCTGGGTCTGATTTCTCATCCAGGTCTTCAGCAATTAGCTGTAGGGCCCCAAACTGCTGTGTGGCAAAGGCAAGCTCCAGTGCTTTGGAGAAGTGTCCTGCCTGCAAAGTTAAGGGTAACCCTTTACAGATTAGAATAAGAACTGCAGAATCAGTTTACAGGATACCCTAGAGAATTAAGAGCCCACCAGGGTTTATGACTGATGAATAGTGCATAGTCAAATCTGCAGTTTATTTAATGCTCCTCTGCTGTAGTAACTGCTTCAATATAAAGTTAGATATTTTTACTAAGTCATTTACCTTGTGGTACAACATGACAGCTCTATCCATTTGCTCTGCCTTTTCCTCATAATAGCAGGCTGCCTCTATCATGTCTTCTGGAGAGCTCAGAAGAGCCAGGTTCATCAGTTGATCATCTAAATTGTTCTCCTATTCAAAAGCAAAGATATGGCTCTAGGTGTGCAGCAAACAGATATCACAATTCTATCAAGCCTCCGGCTTTATACTGTCACACAGTAGCCCATCAGCCATCTTCTATGTAAAATCTATAGCAACCCAAATAACTTTGAGCTGGAAAGCTGATAATTTGTTTGAGGCTTTTTCTGTTGAGATATATTACAAGGAAATAATCCGTTACAACCATCACTTTATTGACATATTTTTGTAAAAGGTGTAGGGAGAAACCAGGAGCATCTTCACAGCTGGGCTGTATGAGCAAGTCACTTGAAAGAGAAAATGAGTACAAACTCGTATCCATTTCATTCTGTATGCTACCTAAAGACAGAGTCCTACTTTGTTTTTGGACATAAATGTACATCTTCCCATACCTTACACAGGCGAATGGCATTGTTAAATGCCTGGGCCCTGGTGTAGAAATGTACAGCCTGCTTGATTTCATCCTGACTCTCATACTGGCGGGCCAAGTGATATGATGCTGCCCAATTCCCCGTTTCATTTGCTATTTCAGCAGCCTGAAAGGAAAATCATATATCTTTACTTTGTGCCCATATGCATCCTGGGAATGAAAATTCTCTGGAAGCAGAGGGGAGCAAGGGTGCCTTACCTTCTGAATGTTGCCCTGAAAGCAGTGCACACGCACTAGGGAAAAATAATCCTGAGCCAGTTCATAGTACTTGAGTGCAGATTCCATATCTGCCTGGCTCTCTAGATACTGGGCCCACCACTTCCAGAGATTCCTAGAAAAGCAACAAAATTAATTGCAGTAACAATAATTACCAGAGCAATGGATTACTCATTTCTGGAGGTGTTGGACTTAAGACTAGGTACATTTTTGGAACATGGACAAGCTTTATCCAAAATCAAGAGTGACATTCAAAGGTCTGCACTCCAAAGGAGTGTGGTGGTGAGATGCAGCATGTATCCTGGAAAGCTGTGGAAGGATCATAATGGATAAGGCAGGGGTTGAACTTGCTGCTGAGAGGATTCATATTACTCCTTCCCTGCTCTCTTCACAAAATGTATTTCAGACCTGAAAGTCCCATTCAGGAGAAGGAATGAGCATAGCACTAACTTGTCTTTCATCTTGTTGACATAGTTCTCCAGGGCTTGTAAGTCTTCAGAGAGCATTCGGGGTACCTCAAACCGGTGTGTGTCTGACTTCTCGTAACTGTATAGAAGAAGAACATACTAGATGTGAAATGACTACCTTAAGAGAAGTATCTCACTTCCTATGTAAGTGCATTTAATTTTGTTTGTCAGCTATAGAGTGACAACACTGACAACAGTACTTCATTTGTATTACTCAGTTCACCATAAGACCAGTTGCAGCCAGCCAGCACCATCAAAAATGAAAGGTACAATGCTCCTGCAAGGCACCTGGAATTAGGGAGGCAATGTGATCACTGAATTTTAAATACAAAGTGCCAGTGATGCTCCAAGTGTATATCCCAGAAAGATCCTCAAACATTAAGCGCATTCCTTTGAATCTGGCTGAAAGGGTAGCAAAAACCCTGTGGGTTCCTTATCTCGCTTAGTCCTTCTACCATCCAATGCAATTTCAATCTTGTTTCCACTCCTGGGAGATCACTGCACTTATGCAGCCATCTACTGCTACAGTCTTTCCTCATCTCCCCCCTACAACCTGGATCATCTCATGGGTCTGATTATACCAGAGCTTGGCTTTGCTTTTGAATGGAAGTGATCTTATTAGGTAGCGTAAGACTTCATCATACAAAAAGCAAGATTTTAAACAAGTACAACACATTAAAAATCACCTCCACTAACTTCTCTACAGACCCATCAGTCACAGGAGAGGACTGGAGGCCATGTGCACCAGAAGCACCCAAGTCAGACTAAGTTCTGCCATACCAGTTGTGTCTGGGACTCTCAGGAGCAGTAAATAACAAATGGCTTTGTCATGGAAAAGGAAGGAAAAGGGCAGTGGTCTTACAGAGGCAAGTACAGGATCAGATATTATTGGAGTTCCACTAGAGTAAGTGGCCCCTGAGAAGACACTTAACCTTTCTGACTCTTAGTTTTATTAGGAATTTATTGTAACAATGCTTTCACTCCCTGAGATAGAAAGCACTAGAAACAGGAAAAGACTTTAATTAATTATTAGTAGTCATCACCAGACATCCTCCTTAATCTGCCTCTAGTCTTCACAGAAACACAAGGCTCCAAATCCCCTCTATATGTAATGGCGCCATAAGCTGGCACTTACTGGGTGAGTGCAAGACCATGCTCTCCAGCTGCCTCCAGGTGCTTAGCGTAGTTGTAGTAAGTGGTGCGTAAGTGAACCCGGTCGTGTCGTTCAGCTGTTTCGATGGCTTTCTGCCACTGGTTTGAGGCTTGATAGAACTTGTTCAGGAGGTCATAGCGTTTGCAAGACTTGTATAGTCGCTCCGCATCCTCCTGAAGGGAAAGCATTCAAAGACTACATTAGCTCCTGTGGGAGTTTCATAGGTGTCCATCCAAGCAGTAATTCACAATGGACACTGCACTTCTGAGTATTTATTAGTACAAGTCATTGTAATGCATCTAAAGTAGCAATAATTCAGAGAGGGGGGTGGGGGGGTGTTAATCAACTAAATACACATAGCCTGGAATAGCACATTACTTGGAAACAGGATGTTTATGTGAAAACAAGGAAAGCACTCAGATCCTGGCATTTACTGTGCAATATCAGCTGGGGGTGACACGAGCAGCTATCAACAGTTGAACACTGATCGGGATGTCAAACAATTTCAGAAAGGGGAAGATGTGCTCATGTGGGGCTACAGTTAAGGGCCACGCTGCCTACCCAAGGGGTGAAGTCTGTCAACCCAGAAGAAGGTCCTGGGTAGTAGGTTTCTTGGCAAGAAGGTATTAAGGGCCAGGGGAAGCCTGTGGCCTCAGTGCAGGTCTCAGAGGTAGGAATTCTGTTCTTGGACAACCGACAGCCGTTCCTGAGGATAAATGCTATTAATTTCAGACAGAATTAGAACAGGATGGTTTCGCCTATGCTGGGTGAGCTAATTTGGAACTAGTATTTTTACACTTTGAGAGGTACTCGTGTGGAAGAAGCATTTTCCTGCCCCACCCAACTACTGTCCAGCTGAACACTATATTTAGTAAATGTAGATTATCTGTCCAAGACAGAAAAATAGTTTCTGTGTCTTATTGTTTCAAATTCAAAAAACCATAGAAATTAGAGATGGAATATGCCTGCACCTACGATGCTATTGCTGTAGGAGAGGAAAAAAGCAACAAAACACTGGTTTTGCTAGAGTTGCCCTCCATCTCTCCAGGTAGATTTAAATATCCAAGAGGATACTACCACTTTTCAGCCTCCTAACTTTCTCTGTCAGGAAGCTTTTCCAAATATTTAGTTTGAATTTTCCTTTTTCTCTTCACTTTAATTCAGAATAGTTCCTCTACCTGTCTAGCATTTATACTCTTAAAATAGCTGTAGATTGCTAAATACCTTTTAAAGCCAAATTCTAGCCATTTGGCTATTTTAAAGATTTCCTTGCTCATTAAATCTTTCCAAGAGCTTAACAATTTGCACTGATTTTCTCTGAACTTCTTCCAGTTCATCAGCATTTTTTCTGGTAATGAGATACTTAAGGGTTGAAGGCAATGTTCCAGCAGCAGCTGCAACAAATGCATAGACAGATCTGTCAAATCAAAGCTCCAGGATGTGATGTCTCTGCAAACACAGCCCCAAACAGATTTGGCCATTTTTACTGTCAAATCACATTGCCAGTTTGTGTCTAATTTATGATCTTCTACGAACTGTGGGATATTTCATCAATTCTGCTTTCCCAGTTTCTCCCTCCCACTGAATGTTCGGCCTGGATGTATTTATCTTTTGCTGTTCCCAAACTAAAAATCTCTTCAGTTTTTCTTTCAGATCACTGATGTAGGTATTAAATAAAGGCTAACTTAGCAAAATACATGCTCTTATCATTCAACTATCTTGACAGTGCTCCAGTCAGTTTTCAATCCACAAGATCGGTAAAGTACAGTAATCAAAAGGAGTGGATTCAGACTAAAATAAAGACAGGTAGAAAAGTCAAGTTCCATTTTGGTATGTATTCACTACAAGGTCGGACTCTAGATATAGGCACAATGAACAGTTATCTGGTGCAGTGGACTACGAGGAGATGGCAGACCAGTCTGATTGCAAACTTTGTCTGTGCTAGAATCTGGTCAAGCTCCACTATCTGCTACTGCTAGCAGTATGGGAAAAATTGGGATGGAAATCTGGGCCAGTATAGGGGAGCAGTTGTGCCTGGAATAGCACAAGCAGCAAATCTGACTTCCGAGCTCCCCTAGCTCTCCATCCCACCAGCCACCCAGCTCCCCAGCCTTGAGACAGGAAGCTTCACTTTGGCCGATGCTGCTGAAAAGTCTTAAGCTAGCTCTCACTCTCTGGCAGAACACAACTGCAGCTTCTCACTCTGCAAACAAACGTCAAAATGAAACTTGCATTTCTCACATTGAACTTTAGAACATGCTTGTTAAAACGTTTTAGCTAGAATATATTCAAGTGTATCTTTCCTTTTATCCAGCTAAACCAAGAATGATTAAGCTTGGAAGAATTATACCCCAAGAAGAAAACCTTATAAGCTAGAACATTTAATGTTTCACACATACACCATTCTTAAGATGTTTCTTTCATTCAGCAGCATTATTCCTCCACATATTCTGTACAGCAGTCAAGAAGACTGAAAAAATAATTTGCTATAACCTTATGCTGCTATGGTTCATGATACTGTTATTTCCAGGCATCGGATTCTGCCCTGCTCATTCTCATTTAGTCATCATGGAACAAGTAAAGGGCTCACAGGACTGGTGAGCCTCTAGAAATTTGGCATTGCTTGCAGAGTAAGCCTCTCTTCAGTGTGACACAGTAATTGTGCAGCACTGGGTCATAAAATGTTGAAGGGCACCCCTACTTCTGTAAGATAAAAACTCAGCTTCAGGAAAATAATTGTCAGAACCATTCTTCATTACTCCTTGGATAACAGGTCGTAGGTTTTATGCCTCTCCAAGGTTTTTGCATCTCTCTCAGATTCTTCAAAAATGGCCAGTTTTTAATTCTAGTCAAACTGAGTGGATATTGTAGGATTCACATGATTGACAGGGTTTACCAGCATGCCCAGCTGAATCGCCAGCACAGCCACTCTGGCTTCCTGCTCAGGTTCTTGTTCAGCCTCCCTTAACGCCTTGGCTCCTCTTGCATGACCCATGTTTCCAAGGCAGATTTTGGCAACATCCAGCCTCTGAGTCTTCACACACATGCGAGCCATGTTCTCCCAGACTGCCTCACTATGAAAAACAAGAAAGAAAAGGAGAAGTGTTATGGTGCCATCTTCAAGACTTGTGCACTAAGCAGATCCAAGGAAAAATGGGAGTGCGAAGGAGAAAGCAGTCAGTAGGATGCATGATTACTGGAGGAACAGAAATAAGCCTCAGACGTAAAGGTCAGTTCTGGAGCTGAATGTCCACAGCCTTAAGGAAGTACTGGGGCTTTTGTTTCACACTGATGTCTAAACAAAAGCAGTTATATTTGCACATATATCATGCAACCATCGATAGGTTCTTGATGCAGTTGCATCATTCAACATATAAACATTAATAATAGTCCCATGCCAGTGGGAATTGGAAAAAGTACTAAGAGAAAATTCTTACAAATTGTATAAACATTACACTGAAAATGTCCTCCTGCTACTGCCTGTCTCCTGTGCTTCAAGCTTGGAACAGCTATTAAGGGCTTACCAGTTATACTAATAGTAAGGAATGATGTGCCAGAAATAACTGACCAAACTATTGTGCTCTAATTTAAAACTTGCACAAAAAAATGGCACGAAAAGCGTCGCAATGCTCAAAATTGGAATTCCCCAGGGCTCCGAGTAATCTTAAAAGCATAGTTACACTTCACATTGCAAAAATCACCTGCCAAGACTGAAGGAGTGAACGTCAGCACTGCGAGCCCGGGCAGCAGTGCCAGGTCTCACCAGACGGCACTGCCAAACAGCGGGGCCACAACAGAGCTGATGGGTACAGGGGAGACTAGCAAAGATTGACATGGATTCTATTCACATTTAAAGCTCTTCAGAATAAAATGCAATATGTTCGATGACTAAAAACCACGAGCATTCAAAATGTGCTTTTTTTCAGCGCATGTACCTCACTGGAGGTACAGTCCACACAATTACACTCCTCAGGCACCACCACAACACAAAACAAGCACCTAAGTGATAAAAGCAGAGGGGGGGGGAGGGGAAAAAAAAAAAAAAAAAGAGTTGAATGGCACTTCAGGCCCTGCACCTGCACCCAGCTCCCCTTTCAGTTTGGAGGGGGCTGACAGTCACGTTTTCCTATGATTAAAATGTTTTTCTCTTCGCAGTGGCTGTGGGAAAGACCCGCACAAACAGGGGAAAATGACTAACCGGGAAGCAGCGGAGCAGACGGACGCGACGTGCTGTCAAACACTGGCGACAGGGACAGAGCAAAACTATTTCTCCCCATCTACTTTACAGCGAGATTATCTTTTATCTGCAACTACCAGATGCGACTACAACATTTTCAGGTAGAAGTCAATGTAAATACGTACATTTAAACATACACTTCATTAAGGCCAAACAATACAGAAAACATAAAATAGGATAGAAAGTAATAAATCAGGGGCAAATTTCAGATAGTTCAGAAGTTTTGCTTGTTTAAAAAAGCAAGATACATGTTTGAGTGCTTTACTGAATTTCTTATATCTGCATGTCCAGACTGAATCTGGTTCAAACACAGCCTCCTCTCGCTCAGTTTTGACATATCCAAGTCCCTGCCCGACGGAGAAGCCAAAAGAAGCACAGAAACAGAACGTAACCATTTCTGAACTTGGAAGGCCTTACCGAAACTTCAGTGCTGCATCCTTCTGTGGGTAAGACTATGGATCTCCATTCAATACAGAAATGCTGATTTATATCAGCAGAAGGTGCGACCTTCCTAACTTTTGAAAGGTTTGAATTACTCTTTTCTTTTATTCAAACCACTACCATATCTAGAATTAGAAATAGCTGGAAAAACACCTTTAAAGAACATTTTGGTCATGTTAGATGTTATCACCATACCTGGCTTTGATAAAGAGAGTAAGTTCTGTTGTTAGCAAAAGATGTCAAATCTTATAAAAGATGTGTGTGTGCACATAGCTGTGCTTCACTAAGGGAGAAATGTAAGCAATAGAAATAAATTCTCTGGACTCTGTAGCATGCCAGAAGCTGCCAATAGCTATTTCACTCTGGCTAAAGGAATATGAGCCTGTGCTGCACTTTGTCAAGCTGACAAACAGCAAATTTCTTAATGGAAATCAAAATCTTAATTTTTAAGAGCCATGACAGCTTGCAGCTTGCAATTCCCTCGATGCAAAGAGAAGATGAGAGTTCAGGGACTTGAACAGAGACAAGGGGAAGAGAAATCTTGTTTAGACTACAGAGCCTGGAAACTTTTGAAAGGAAATGAGCCAAATAGTATATTTTAAAATACAAAGCTGAAAGATAACAGTATGCAGAGACTTGGAAGAGTTTAGAAGATGCTACTCATCATCTATTGGCAGCTTTCTGCTCTCATTAAAGGCAATGGCTCCTGCCAAGTTCAAAACCCAGAGGGAGCTGCTGTCACCCCAGAGGTCCCTCTCATATTGCTCCTAGCCCCAGCCCTGCCCGTGTGCCACCCGGGCACCCACGCCGGGTGCCATGGACTACCCAGATGCACCTCTGCTCTGAGGAACTAGAGCTCCGCCATCCCACTTCTTCCTCCACTCCAAACCATTTGCAAAACTAACCTGAAATGCTTTGTATTTCTGCAAATGCAAAGACCATCCATTTTAACACCACACTCCATATACCACTATCTACCGCTGATAAGAAAAACTTCAAGTGTTTCTGACACAGTGACATGCTGTTTGCTTGCAAAGACTGTCTTCATAGGTATATAAAGATTATCATGTATTTATCAATATATTTATAAATGTACTTATTATTTACATACTTTTAAAAAATCTATTATATCTTATTTTAAATTAAAGAAGGCACTAGTGTAACAACATCATGTGAAATGCAAAAGAACCTAAGTGCTTTACAAATAGAAACTACGATACAGAATTCAGACGGTCTCACTACTTAAGAGAGACACAACTAGCCTGGGCAAACCACAGAGCTGCCGAACACCACAACACCAGAGCCGAGCCTAGGCTGGGAACCAGCACATACCGCATCTCGCTGAAACCACAGGGGGACACGGAGTAAATCAGAGTTCCCAAAACTGGCACGAGCCCAGGACGCTGGGATTCATCCTCCCGCAATTCCTGCAGAAGGACCAGGGGATTTTAGCTGCCCAAGGCAGCCAGGACCTTAGTTTCACCTTCATCTTGAAAAGGCTCCTGCAGCCTCTCCGCAGCACGGCTGCTTAGAGGGAACAGGCACTGCTTATAATGACAAATGCTTTCTTAGAGATTTCCTTTGCAGGCCATTCAGCTTGAGGCCT
This sequence comes from Apteryx mantelli, assembly GCF_036417845.1. Classification (NCBI taxonomy): domain Eukaryota; kingdom Metazoa; phylum Chordata; class Aves; order Apterygiformes; family Apterygidae; genus Apteryx; species Apteryx mantelli. The sequence goes on along the minus strand of NC_089993.1, from coordinate 1,173,138 downwards.
CTGGTCAGCTGCTGCACAAGGTAGCAGGCCTGCGGGCAAACAGCAAATAACTGGTTCCGATAACGGAATGATCCGTGAAATATCAGTAAAACGCTTCCATGTTTCTCTGTGTCCCAAGAATACCAGCCTTGTCCTTCAGGTGGCACAATCTCTCTGCTGCATTCTTCAGCTAGTGGGGTGACACCTCCAATACCAGAGTAACATTCCTGAAGCGCAGCTGCACATGGGTTTGCTGCCCTTCAGGAATACGTACTGAGAGTACAACGTGCAGCAAAATTCAGTGCTGCATAAAATAATGCAGCAAGTCAGATAGGTCAGGTCAAGAACCAAGAGGCAGAAGGTACAGCACACGCTTGCTTCAAGGCAGCACCACAGTTAATCTCTTGACAGTTGTAAGTGTAGCAAGAAAGACGAATCTGTCTTTACATCCGTAAAAGGCAGCGACTTTTCCATTTCAGCTTCAGCCTCGCAGTCACATACACAATTCCAAGTAATGATTTACCCTCCCCCCAGCTCATACGCTGAGAATTTCCTGTTTTTCCCATCCCCCTCGTTCTTCTTGCCCCTTTGGAAAGCTAGCTCACATCTGTACTTCATCAGCCAAAGCTGAAAACTTAATGAAGACCAGACGCAGTAACAGGGCAACGGGAGCCATAAGAATGCGCTCCTCCTTTTATTTCAGGAGATCTGCGCCTACCCATGAAGCACATTCATAAATGATCTGTTGCTGCACTACAACCTCCCCAAGCTTCAAGCCCCATCAAGAGCGTTACGGATACTGAAGCGCACGTTGATGCCTCATAAACCTGGACACAGGTATAACCACATACTGGATGAAACATTTTTTCTTCCTATATTTCTGATCTTTCAGGATTTGTTTTTCTGTGAAACTGTTTGTAACATCTAGCAGTCTGATTTCACTACACCTTCTGTTACTATATATTCTTCATTGGCCCCAAAAGTTAAAAAAAAAAAAAATCCAGTAAATGGAGCATTATTTAGAAGTGCTAGACATTTATATGGCTGAAGCACCCCACTACAAAATCTCTTGCCCTCTATTTAATGAAAAATTCACATATTCGCATTCCATTTCGTGTCTTGAAATGTCTTGACCAGGAGAAAACAGAATTTCTCTTTGCAGCATGGGTCCCACTTTGCTGAACAGGACACCAAGCATTCTGATTTAAAAGACTACCTTATAATGCAAAGGCAAATATTAACATGAGAGATAATATCTATGATGCTATATGATATAAAACAGTAATGTAATACTTACAAGTGGCTAGACTTTCCTGCTACAATCAGTGCAAATATGCAGAATAGCTTTCCCCATGTCAACAAGAGACAAAAGCAGTGCATAAATTCAGCTCAATTCCCATACAGCTCCCACTGAACTCAACAAGCCTCTCCATGCCATTAACGTCAACGCAAGCAGGGCCACATCCCTAACGAACAGGTCTTCCTGGAATGGGTGATTGTCACCTCAGGCTTCAGACACAGCCCGGGCCATCAAAAAAGGCCATCTTGGCTTAAAATCAAAGTTTCATCACTGAACAAGTGGGAGGACTTTTGCTGACCAAACACAGGGTGGACAAGGAAGCTTCACTTTTGTATCACAGAAGTGGTACAAAAAGAGCCACTGAGCTTCAAGGCTCTTCCGTATCTGAGACATAAAGGGAAATTATCCTCAGACAGGAGCTAACCAGGCCTGGGTAGATCATAGCAAAGACTATTTCTGAGGGCAGATGATCTCTGCAAAAGTACGACTGGTTCAACTGAATATAGATTAGCTGAAAAAGGGAAACAGACTCAAGACAATAATGAATAGACTGTACAAAGAAATTCAGAGTGGATTCTCAGCTAACTGGGAACGCAGTGGATGTGCTAGTCTAGCGCTAAGTGTTTACTATGAGACTTACCCTAATGTAAACCGTGCCTGGGCTGGCCCAGACAAATACTGCGAGTGTGGGCACCACCCTGTCCCTATCCTCCACCCGCTGCCTATGTGCTGCTCCTGGCTGCCTTATGCAAAGGAAAAGGATGGGACAAAGCAGGAGCTGTTTCCTAAGGAAAATTAACAACAAGGATTGCGATTTTGCAAATGTTAATTATGTACACTCTTGTCTGGATTACAGTAACTTAAAAATCAAACAAAACTTTACTAGATCTTTGCAAAACTCATTTATTTTCAACTTGATGCAACCTATTCATTTAATTTCAACTTGAGACAAACCACTTATTTTGCGAAGTTCACGATTTCACAGCTTTAGGCATTGTGATTATTTGAACAGAATGATAAAAAGTCATTTACCCGTAAAAAAAAACCTTACAAAAAAGAAATTATGCCTTGCATAAACAAACATAAATAGAATTTAATAGGTACTAAATGGTCAAATTCAGTATGGAAGTAACTAGTCATCTAATTTTTAATTTTAAGATTTAATTTTAAGATTTAATCTTAATTATTGAGTCTCTGAAAATAAAATGCCATTTAGATAATTATTTCTCACCCAGAACGTCCCAAAATGCTTTGTAAGCTACTATACACACTCCTGTGGAGTCATTAAACATCACTGAACAAAACCACTTTCTGGCACGGAAGAAAGCAAACAGTTAATTGCAGACAAGATCATCCACCAGAAATGTGCAATGGGAAATAAGGCTTAATGTGCTTGCTGAATTACTGCAGACAACACCAGTTACTGCTGCCTCACATTGCTCCTCAGATACTCTCCATGCTGGCTTATTACCTGGGTGGGCTGATGTCTGAAGTGCTGCTGCCCTTTCTCCCCTATAAGCAGGGATCAGGGTTTAAATTCCCATCATCACAAAAACCGAACGTCGCAAATCAGCTGCGATGAAGCAGTCCCCTCCAACGGTGGGACAACATGGACTTAAAATGATGCAGCCATTTCTGAGGGCATCACCTCGCCATAACCTGAGGGATAAACTGATCTGATCTAACGCTAATGTTGTCACCGGTCCCAGTGCCACCTCCTACATTTTGCCTGGCAGTGAACTGATCCACTCAGCTCACCCACACCAGTTCCCACCTGCAGCTCCCCACCCACCTGAGGCCATAACCAGAGGCAATTTGGGAGAGAGGAAGAGATTTTTTTGCCTGGGGCAATGCTGCCTTAAATGCGAACTCATTGATTTGTATGAGTTTGCATAGGTAATGCGCAGAATTGCTCAAGTATCATATCTCAAACCCCAAGCTAGCGCCATAATGGTTAGAGGACCTGGACCACTTGAGACTCAAAGCCTAGCACCTCTAAGGAGGAATATGCTTTCTTTTTAAAGTTGATTGAATTCAGCAAAGAGGTGGAATATTCTAAAGCCAAATAACTGGTGTGGAAAGAGGAAACAATGTGGCTAGGTTTTGAATGGTTAGACTCATTTTGTTCAGTGTTTGTAAAATACAGTTGCCATATTTTCATATGTGCAACAGGAAAACAAAGTTTGTGCTCTTCTGAAAATACATTCTCAGACTTTGATAAATGACAAAAATCAAAGACAAGAAGTGAGCAGAAACAGGTGTGCTATAGGGTAGCAGAGATTTACCTTAAAGGTAAATCCCTCCTGGTATTATCTGTATATGCTCACCATCTGCCCTGCTGCTGAATCACAGGCTTAAAATAACAACAAATAACCATGGGTTATAAAAATGAAAATATGGTCATTCTTGTTCGGAAATTTCTTTGAACAATGGCAGACACCAGTGTATTATTTACATTCAAACATTTAAAAACAGATTTATAGAAATATGATCAATCACTTAGAGGGAAAAAAGAAACCGAACAAATATGCTGCACTGCTGTGAAAGTATGAAGATGTTCAAAGTACTTAAAGCTTGATCTGTTAATGGATTAAAAATGAACCAAGCCCATAGAGGAGTAGTGAATTTATGACCAGATTTGTAGATGCAATTCTGATAGATGAAAAATAATTATAGGGTTGTATCATTCAAATATTTTCAAATCCTCTCTCAAAAAAAAAAAAAAACCTTAGAAAATAAAAGCGTTTGCTTCCAGAAAATTTCTGAATGGTTTCTCCATATGTATTGGGTGAACAGGGATCTGTTGGCTAAGTAACTTAGCTGCTAAGACAAAACTGCTTTAAAATGAGATTTGTTTTTAATTTATTAACTATATTGATGTGAACTCTTGTGCATCCTGAACATCTGGGCTAGGGTCAGCGTGCCGCAGCTGAGCCCGGGGAAGCAGGTACTCTCACCTGACTTCTCACTGCTCCCTCTCCAGGCTGTTGACAAGAATGTACATGGTGTCCCACCTTCATTTCACAATGTACTATTTAATGCTGCACTTTACATTACATTTTTCCAGGATCAGGCTAAGGGGCGGGGGGGGGGGGGGGGGGGAGTATAAACACATGCTGTTATGCCCAGAGGGCAGAGGGGCAGGAGGAAACCTGCAGCAGAAGAGGGCCAACAAGCCTTGGGGAGCAGTAACCGCTTCCCTCACCCAGCTGCAGCTTCGCGACTCAGACGTGTTACTGCAAGGCAGGGCAGTAGAAATTGCTAAAAATGTTAGATGGTGAACAGTGCTTTTGAGACCCCTCTGAAAACATCGATGTTCAGGGACGCTTCCTTTTTCAATTACGGTTTGAAACACAATAACCCTTTCTCAATCTCTACTAGAGCGGCTTTCCTTGCAGTTTATGTAGATTCAGATCTGGCAGAGCTGGCTGGCTGCACGGCAGTGAATTCTGTACTGGATTGTGAACACAGGCATTATATTAAGCAACTTCTAGAAGCTTTTCCATTCTTAAGGCATTGAAAGGAGTTGGCCAGCACTCGCAGAAGTGCTTCAGAGCCACGAGACTTCACAGCACGCCAGGATGTGGGGGTCAGGGCCGTGTCAGTCCCGCGCAGTCTGAAAGGCAGCAATTTTCAACTTTGTTCACATTACGACAGTTGCACCTTCTTTTTCAATTTGTTTATTCGTTTATCAGGTTGAGAAGCTCCAGATTTGAGAGGTTCTGTTTATCTGCCCTGCGACCTTGCGGGGCTCCCAGCGAGGAAAAGGAGTGCCAGTGGCACCCTGCTTTAGCCACGCTGCTCAACAGCTCCCAGGTAGTTCCAACATTGTTCTGCTTTCAATAAAAAGCATTTCAAAAATCCCTCTCCTCAATCCGTCTCTGCAGAGCCGATGCTGCCAGAGTGGAGCCTGAGGATTTCTTCTTTCACGTGGGAAGACAGGCTTCGATCGGCTTCGTGGGCTCGCCTGGGCTGCCTGCTGCGGTCCTGCAGCCACTCCGCTCCCCTGCCTGGCGAGCGGCTGCTCATCCGCGGGGAGGAGGAGGGAGACGGGGAGGGGGACTTCGCAAGGGGAGGAGGTACAACTTTAGAAGTCTCCATAGTCTTTTCCTTTCAGGAAACACATCCTGTTAATGTTTGACTGCCGTGGCAGTGGCTCTGTTTGTTGCAGTCGGCTACGCCCTGAGGCTCACCAAAAACAGCCACAAAATAGCAATTTCCTCTTAGTGGAGAGACAGAGAGGGAGGGGGGGGAAAAAAACCCTTTTCCTCACAGCAGTCTCTGCTCTCCAGTCCCCGCCACTCGCGGCTCTGATGTTCAGAGAGGGACACAGCGGAGCAAATTCCTCAAGAGACTCCAAGCTCTCTGAGTTCCTTTGGGATGAAAACATTCGTGTGGAGTTTGGCTTGGCTTTGAGGATGACCATTCTCAGCGTCTGTGGGATATTCTGAAGGCTGCATCCAAAAAAGGCTTTGGGCGCGTGCCGTTTGAGTCTGAGGAAGCTCTGCGCCCCTCGCCGCCGCGCTCCGACGGACCGTGGCACGCCACCGGCAAGCATTCCTCCCGCTCTCGCCCCAGCAGCGGCAGCTCAGGCTCTCCTGCCTCAAGCCTGGAGTCTTTCTGGATTCACCTTGTCTCTCAAGGAATGGACCTCCCCATCTTCCAGTTCATCACAGGACTGGCGTTGCTTATCAAAGTGCAAGAAGGTGGATAAGCCAAAGCTGGGAAGGACAGAGAGACCTGAAAAAGCTTCTTTGTGTTTGTATTTTATGGAATTCTCCTACCTACCTCGCAATATTCTCATTTGCTTGATCAGAAACGCCTCAGGAGTTGACTTTGAGAATGAACGGTGATGTCCTCTAGCCATTCATAACATCGCATCGAAGCCGCCTCCGCAACAAGCCCTATTTCAATGTGCTGCAGCTGACTGAGACCTTGTGTCTTCTGCAAACAGATACTGGCAGCAAGCTGACAGTCAGATATGACTGTCCAGAAACTGGTAGCCACAGCTGTGTTGGTAGCCCTGGTCTCGCTTATTCTCAACAACGCAGCTGCCTTTACTCCCAACTGGGTATACCAGACGCTGGAGGATGGGCGTAAGCGCAGCGTGGGGCTCTGGAAGATGTGCTGGCTGGCAGAAAAGGGCAGAGGAGGTGCAGGCACGGGTGCCAGGCACGGGCAAGGGGAGGAGCGCGAGTGCGAAGCTCTGGGCTGGGGGTCGGAGTCAGCTGGGTTCCAGGAGTCTCGTAGCACTGTCAAACGTAAGTTCAACTTCTTGTCTTCTCCACTTATATGCTGGATTACGATTGATACAGTGTACCCAGTCCTGAGAAGATTTATAGCCAAGGAGAGCAATACTGAGGAGGGCCTTTGCCCCCACGTGGCTCTCTGAAATCCACGCTAAAAGTTTGATTCTGAATATCTGTTATGCTTCAGCCCCAAATAAATTTGGGAAAGAGAGAATGATTATGTTCACCAGATAAACTAAATTCCTCCTCCCTCCCAAAAAGAACCGTTCTCGATTGCATGGTCTGGTTTGTATAGCCTATGGAAAGATGTACTCTGAAAAAATACATTGTGATTTTAAGTCTAAAGCTATGAGAAATCTCCTGTTCGCCTTTCCCTGGGTTCCTACCATAAGCTTAGCTCTTCCTTCTCAATACAGTGAACCCCTAACTCCAGGTGCTTTGAATACTATAAAAATTCAAAGAGAAAGCAAAAATACTACTCTGATACCATGCTAAATTACTTCTCACTTTTGTTGGACATGCCAGGAAGAGAAAAGACAGCAGCATTTTTGGCAAACACATGCATAAAACTGAGATGGGCCTTAAACGTATGCATATTATTCACACAATTAGTATGCTGCTTGGGTAACATGAAAATCCTTAGACAAGGCATATTTCTTATTTTGCAAATTCATAGACGCATGGGATCTGAAGAATACGTATAGCTTAAACTGAGCTATAAGCTATTTAAAATTGTATTTTTTTATTGATTATACAAATAATAAAAAGTGCACCTTACTTGTCGCATTCACAGCATTTAGGAGTGTGATCCTGCTCTGATTAAGCCACTAGAGCAGAATTGCTCAGAGTACCTGTGTTCAGCTCCGACACTGGCACTGACTACAGCTAAGGTGCCAAGAGGTTTGCTCCACTGAAAGCCTCTGTTTTCAATAGCCGTCTTCTAGGAAGGCTTCTAAACAAGATGACAAGGTACAGAGGCTTTGAGCAGCAGTGCCTTGGGGTTTGTTCATTCAACCAAATCAATGTTTTAACTGAATCCTTCAAGGAAATAATTTTAACAGAACATATGGCTATAAAGTTGATACCATGACAGACACCAGGATTTTCCAGAGATTTTAACTGTGCTCATATGAGAATTGCTCTGGTGCCTCTGAAAACTCAGGAAAGTAATAGTAGTAATATAGGTGATTTTAGACAGAGTATTGTCATGGTTTGAAATGTGAAGAGAAAGAGCAAAATGCTCTGTTCCTCCTCAAGGCCTCTTACATCCCTCTGGAGACCAAAATGAAGAAACAAAAGAGGAATTTCTTTCCAAAAATGGTTCACTGTGGACCCATGCCGTATCATTCTTTTCCAAAAAAAGTGTGCAATAATTTTTTTTGCACATGAGCTAACAGTAATAGTAGCAGCAATAGTTTTGAGTAAACCACAAACAGAAAACTTCTAAAATGTTCTAAAGCCCTTAGACCTGATTTTCATTTCTTTTTTAATTGAAAAAATTTTTATTGACAAATAGTTATAAAAATGATGAGACCATTGGAAAAGTTCCTCAATATGTATCTGTAATTTTATCATTGGAGTCACTGCCCTGATTAGTATTTATAAGCCATGTTCTAACTTGAAAAACTTGCATACCATTCATGATTTTAAAAGTACATGCTCTACATTCAACAGCTGGAATGACCTCCTGCATATTGAATTTGGCTCTTGCAGTGTTTTAAACATGCAAACTTGTGGGTATTTCTTGCTATGCATAGTTCAGAAGATGGGAGGTGCTATAAAGACTGGCATAGATGTATCGGTTTCAGAGCAGAATTGTACAAGCAGCAATTTCTTACATCAAATAGAAGCAAAATGTACTGGAAAATGTTTAAATTTCAAAGTAATAATTATAGTATGTCCAATAAGAATTATTTTAGCTAACAAACACGCTTAAAAAAATTAAGTTTAAAGAAGGACCTTGAAGCCTGATGGCTCAATTTGTATAGGAATAAAGCATCTATTCACTATTTTACCTGTGCATATAGCATATAGTAAGAAAAAGGCAAAGTTTGAATCTCTAGAAAGCATTTAAAGGAAAATGTTACCTCTACAGCTGCATCATGAAAAACTATTGAGGCAACGAATCTGTTGCACACACTTTTAAGACAGATATATTTCTGTGGATTTTACACTCAGCTAATATGCGCCTGAATCTGCATCCCGATTTTAATCATCATAAAAAAATTCTGTAATAAGAAATCATGTGTTATTTTAGTAGGATGTAATGCAATCCTCATCTGTCAGTTATAGATGAATCACAAGCATACAAACATATATGTGTGTGTGTACATATATATATATAGCACTTTCTGAAGAAATTCATTCCTCAAAGATATGAGTTACCATATATTTTGCATGCCTGAAAAAAATTGTATTGCCATTTGAAGAACAAGCAAAAAACATGCTCTTCCAACAGCCATGCAAAAAAGGTCACAGTACCACTCAAAAATGTATTTTTATTTATAGACACACACATTCATATATACGTGTGTGTGTGTGTGTGTGTGTGTGTGTGTGTGTGTATGTATGTATATTTATCTAGGGGACAGGTTATTTATCTCACAGTTCAACAGAAACAACCTAAAACCTCTGAGAAGTAGCTTTTCCATATAATGACAATTTCTGCATAAGTAGTATGTAAATAATAACCAACTAAATGCACCACTACAAGCATGTTCACTCACTGGCAACGAATTTCTCACTGACTAAAACTTAAGGGCCTGCTCTTTCTCCCATAGAAATCATTGGCAAAGCTCCTGTTCAATGGACAAAAAGGCAGGTTCCCCTGTCCCGTCCCGATCATGCACACAACTCAAAGAAAATGATTCACACGAAAAATTTTGCAAGTAGTTCATTGTGTCAGGACTTGCATATGCTTAAACTAAACCACAGGAAATTCAAACAAATAATAATTGAAGTCTTGCATATATAGGGGAAAAAATAAAAGAAAATGATCTGTCAAAGGTCACGCGGTGAGCGAACAGAAAAAGTCAATGCAATAGAGCACATTCACCAAAAGCCTCTCTAGAAGTGCAAAAATCAAGTTACATAACAAATAACACTCTGATCAAATTCCCCACTAACAAGGCATCAGCGTGAATTATTCCATCATAATATGAACAACTGGAGCAAGAGGAAAGCTAAGGTGTTTTGCATTCAAATCCCATAATGCAGACACCACATCAAGGATGTTGAAGAGTCAGTAAAGGCATCCTGGAGCGAATACCAAAGAACATAAAAGACAAGGGGAGATTACAGATGCTGCAGCAAAGAGATGCCATGGGGTAAAAAGGATTAGAAATAGAAAAAATAAAGTCCAGGGACAGGAGTAAAACATATAAACCAGCAAATCTGTGCATCTAGGTCTTAATTTAGAAAATTCAAGTTAAAGATTCCTGAGTGAGGGTTGCTGCATATACTGGATGTTCACATTTCTAGGAGTGGAAATGTTTAAGTAAAAACACAGCCAAACATACAGGAAATAATAAGCAGTGGAACAAGCAATTAAGACAGTCTTATTAATTTATCAGATTATTAACCTGATAACCTTAACCACCACCAATCTAATCACACAATTTTTTCCTGATACATGCTTTTTGCACAACCGACTTCCTCCCTCTAGCTATTTAAAATACATGCTGATATAGCAACATACTCCTCACTCCAGTGAAAGTGTCTTCATAAGCGAGCACAAGTCAAGGCAGCAGTGTGGAGCAAAGCACACCTTCGCACCCCTGGGGGGGATATCAAAAGCTTCGCATCATGCAAGTGCCTAAATACTACACAAATGCACTATTAAAAAATCTCCAGACATAATTTTTGATCCCTCCGGTCAAATAGGAGCGTCCTTTGTAATCCGATAGTGGCTAAATTGTAGCACCTAGCAGTGCAAAAAGGGCAGCATGGAGCAATGCAGCATTTTCCTCTAAGCAAAACAAACAAACAGCAAAGCAAACTTTTACAGTCGAATAGGTTATTGCATGTAACTACTTGCTAGCCACCTCTGGACCACCTCCTGCTAAATCAGAACATTAGTTCAAATGATAGGAAAACTAAACATCTCAGTGTGAACTATTCCAACATGGAAGAACTCAAAGAAATGTGAGTGCCTGAGGATCCAGGGGGAAGTACCTGGCCCTGTTCTTCAAGCTACACCTCGCTCCTCCTGCCAGGAGGAGGTCTCAGGCCCTACCACCTCTGTCTTTATCCACTTCTTCCTTCCCTTCTTGCCATTCAGTCCTGCACCCACCCCTCTTTCAACCATCTGTTATGTCAAAAAGCTTCTGTGAGCCACTTCAAATGATTTGGGTGACTGAGCACTGGAAGAGGTTGCCCAGAGAGGTTGTGGTGTCTCCTTCCCTGGAAATGTCTGGACACAGTCCTGGACACAATCCTGGGCAATGTGCTCTAGGTGACCCTGCTTGAGGAGGGGGTTGGACTAGATGATCTCCAGAGGTCCCTCCCAACCACAACTATTCTGTGATTGTGTGTGATTCTGTGATTAACACAGCAAGAAAATAGCCAGGTTTGGGGGGGGGGGAGTATTTTTTTGCTTATTTATGTTGGATTAAGGAGTTGTATCTGGAGTCCAACAAGTGCTGCTGCTAGTGTGATGAGGGGTGAGAAAGCCTCCCTTTTAGTAGCAGTAAACTAGCAGATCTGAAATCTTTGTTTATACCCAGAATTAGAGCCCAGTTATAAGGGTATCAGTCAAAATATTTCTAATACACACAAGCCACTAAATGATATAAACTTAAAGGCCTTATCACAGCATATATTTCTCTTGCTGGGAACTTGGATGGCACATCTCCGCTTCAGAACACTTTAGAAACAACCTAGTCAGTTAACTTAATTCTCACATCACCTGAAATGAGGGCAAAGAACTTGCCAAAAGTTACAGAGATTCAGTTTCAGAGCTGCTGTAAGATTTCGGGTTATGCCACAGAGTTTGGCTCTTATCTGCCTCCCTTAACCCTCCCAAAAAAGCGCACGTTGGTAAAAGCAGACACGTAGTCAGAACTTGGGTAGGAGAGCATGTCTTGAGCGCTCTGTGGCCATTTAATGAATGAGCAGATGCAGAATACCACGCAATGCAGCATCATGCAGACACACATCAGCTACACTGAGTACCAAAAACATGTAGTTACAACACCAGGAAAACACTGTCAGAGCAAACCGGACCAGCTCAGAGTCACCACTGCCTAGTTCCTGGCCCAACACCAAGCCAGTAATACTGCCCTGCGCTGTTGTGAACACACCAGCTTACTTGGAATTAGTCTAGATATTTTTAACCACACTACACAGTACAAATATGCCCTCAAGCTCTGCGGTGCTAAAGGCTATCTCTGAGCAGACAGATGGAGCTGATTTATTCATTAGCAGAGGTCACATTCTGTCCCTTCGGGTCTGAAGACCATTAAGAACAATGTGGGACTGTAGGAATAGGGTTGCAAAAGACCTAATGAAAAGCCCAGCGGTGGGAAGCTTGTGTCAACTACAGATGCACAGGGCTGCGTTGGACTGTACTGGTGACGAGGAATTATGACCAGGGACAGGGAGGGACACAGCATCATGAGTGACTATGTGACTTCCATAAGGGCCAAATAAACACACCTGTCCAGCCTAGATCTCTGATTTAGGCAAGTGCGTGTACACCCTAAAACACGGTGGTGAAGTCAGGACGCTGTTCTGTGTGGCAATAAGGAACTGACATTTGTTTACGGGGGCCGCAGTTCAGACAGTGCCAATGTCCGCTAGGGATTTCTCTGAAATTTGGTGGGGTGGAAGCCAGGCAGAGTCAAACAGCTGACCACGTTACAGACACATAACACTTGCTCGATACATACTGGTCAAGAAAGAACTGCCGATGCCCTGCTGGATTCAGGGGAGCTTCTGATATTTGGGGGAGTTTCTGATACACACAGCTGGCCAGTAACCTGTTCAGGCTGTTACACGGAGATACAGTCAGCTCAAACAGTTGGCAGCTTCGACTTCTGAGACTTTACATTTATTTATGGAGTTATGAGTGAAAGTGTCTATGAAACTTTTAAAAATTCCACGTTAAATGCATTTATTGTTATTACAGCCACCAACACATACTGTCATATTGATTCTTACATCATGCAAAACTACCGTAACATGTAGACAACTAACATCACAACAGAAACTATATAACAGCCTTAGCTTGTTAAAAATGATCACCATACAGTAGCATTCTTAATGTTCAGTTTGAAAAGTCCCCATCAGTTAACTATAAACTCTTCTTATGTTGAAACTAGTTGATGCTTCATTCCAAAAATAACTACTGAAGTTGTTAATAAATAAATAAATAAATCACATTGTTTCTTTCCCCCCAGTCAGGTCTGTAGGTCTTTCAAATTAAATATTCGAATATGAAATTTCAAGCCCAGATGAACTCAATCACAAAGTTCCAACAGACCTAAAGGGATGGAAGATTTCACCAAGCGGTTTATCATATAATTGCATTTATTTAACTGTGCTGAAAGTGCTTGGTTCCTTTCCCCCGCCTTTTTTTTTTAATCCTTAAGTGAAAAAAACAGATGGAAGGGGGAGGAGAGGAGGTATTTTGCACAGATATATATTTTTTTTAATCCACAAGATAAATTGAGCACTTTAGAGAGTTACCCAAGAGATGAAACTAAATGCAATGAAAATAAATGACTGTTCTCATTTGTGAGAAATCCAACAAGAGAATGTATAGAAGACTTCCTGTACCTGAAAGCTATAAGGCTGAGATTTTAAAAACAAACAAACAAACAGAGAGACTTTCCTTTTAAGTTTCAGTACAACATGCAAACAACACTCTCATGTGCAAAGGGTACAAAAGTTCCATGCGTCACAGGACATTTGATGAAGAAAAACTACACTCGGATGTTTGACTTGTAAGAAATTAATGTATATTCATACCATCACAATAAATCTGTATCAAAGAGGCAGTAACTGCTTTAATTGTACCTTCCCATGGCCTCAGTGACAGAGTCATCCAGAGGTGCAGTTAGACAGCACCAGTGTTTGTTTTTGTTCTTTTCACAAATACTTTTGCATAAGTGCTTTAAAGCACTGCAACATATTTCCTAATAAGCCAAAAAAAAGCTCAAGAGGTTAACAACATAAATACTGCAATTTTACATCAACCAAAGAAATGAAACATCCAGGGGCTTCACAGAGCGCTGGTGGGAGGCACAGCATGATGCTGACTGCCAGTAACAATATTTACCAGTAATTGTGCTTATGGAGCTTATTATCTCTTGACTCTTTTAGCTGTAAGTGCTCTCTTATGCATACAGTGCAAAATGAGGAATAATTGTATGATCGCATACTATCTTCCCACAAGATCTCTGTCTCATTTAGTAAATGATCTCGTAGGGTAACTACTGTTCAATACTTGGCCCCGATGTACTTAATCTACAACAAAGAGCTCTGTAGAAATATAATAATAATTAAAAAATCCTTCATTGACATCCTGTGGAGCTGCCAACACTACTTTCAAGTTCTTCACAAACTAATTTACCTTGCCAATGCCCAAAGCTACACACAGGGTACTACACTACTATTACTACTACACTACTCCACTGACCGGGGAGTCCTGGGTGGAAAAACAGGCTAATGTGCTCACAGATGGTCAAACAGTCCACAACACAACAGTAGGACTGAGAATATGAAGTGTCTCTTTGCTTAGATTTGCCCTAACAGCTCCCAAATTGCTCTTTTTCTTACCAACAGCTGGGGAAATCGGGACATCCAGGCTTTGGGAACTAAACCAGAGGCTAAAACTGACAAAACTGCCCATTAATTTTAGATTTTAGGCTTGCAATCACGCTAAGAAACATTTCTCAGAAGACTTTGCATTTTCATCATGCTCTTGATGATCAAAGCACAGCTCCCACTGATTTCAGTGTCAGCTGTGGATGCTCTGTGCCTGCCCATCTGACTGTGGGAGACAATGCTGGCATCCAAAGACAGAGGAACACACAAGAAGCTGCCAACTGTGCAAAGTTTGGTTAAAGTGGATTTTTCAGAATTATAAAGGAGGGCTTCTTCTAAAAATAAGACAGAATTCAGCTCTCCAGAATGGAATTCAGCTTTATTAATAGCAAAACCATAAGTAACATTTAGCAAGACAATGCAAGTAGAGAGTCAGTCCACATAGCACTGCTCCAACTTGAGTGCAAAGCACTGTTTTATGCATTGAATGAATCAGAGCTCCCATGAAAAAAACAGTATTTAAGCCTATTTAAGCAAAAATGTATTATCCTGGCTTTCCCTAATGTTTGAATGCTTGGCTTTGCATTTCTGAAGTCCCCATAATGTGGATTTTTCAAAACGACAGAAAAAGTAGAACTTCATTATGTAGAAGCCACACACAAACCCCAACCTGAATCACAGGCAGGCTTCAAACCTTCAGGTTTAAGCATAGCCATAACTGACTGTTACTTTCTACCTGGCTTAAAAACTGGGGCAGGAATGAGAGTTCACCAGATGCTTGCAGCAGGGGCTCAGAACTGGCAAAAACTTATCTCTGCTCTCAGTTCTTCAGTGTCCGGTACCACAAGGGCTTCCCAGAAGGCAGGATGAACATGTGCAAAGGCTGTAGCCGCAACTGTGGCATATCCACTGCTCTTGTGACAACAGCCTGTTCCCAGGGCTATTAGTTCACCCGAGGTATGATGTGATGAACACACTCAGCACTGTTGGGCTTTCAGAGGATTTAGTTGTTAACCGTGTTTCTGTTACGAAGTGTGAACTAAGACTTCTCAGAGTCCTCACTGGAGTGAATTTTTATAGGAACAGCAAGAGATGTATCCCTTATCTCAAGGTAACACCTTAGCAAAATGTTACAGATGAAAAACATGTGCTCCTTAGAGTGTCTTGATTATATTAGAGAAAATCTAATTACTGAACCTACTTAGATTAAATTTTAACAGAAGAAGAAAAATATGGTCTCAGCCTGCAGATACCCAGCCACTACAGATGTTTTCAGCCCAAGTCTAGCAAAGTTACAAGCTACTGAAAATAGGTTCTAACAAAAGTAAGTGAAGCCGCTGAACTGTAAGAAGCATTAACAACTTTATAGATAAACATTTAGAAAATTCTATAACTCTTTCAGAAGGGCAAAGCACACAGTTTATTCTCCTTTCCAACATCAAGTTACGTGAGAACACTTAGTATTTATAAGGACAATCAGATACACCTCAATGTGTATATTCAGAGATTCATTAAATAAGTAATCAATAATGAAACAAACCCAAGAATCATAAAAAGGAAAGGTCATCAACAGTAGAAATACTTTTTTTTAAAATTCCTTTCATCTCAAATGTAGCAGCCATTGAATTCCCTCCTATAATCTCTGCCTTTTTATACTGACAATTTAAAGAAGTTAACAATTGAGTAATTTTTTAAAAGAAAATCACTGATGAAAGGGTATTATATTCAGAATTCTAGTTAGCAGAAATCATTTTTAAATAGATACCAAAAAGGGAAACATTTGGTCTTAAAAGAAAACTGAAGTTAAACACAACTAAAGTGTAACACTAAAACAATCAATACCATCTTGACTACAGGAATTTTCTAATAAAAAATTTTTCAGCTGAGAAAAATGAATTCCTGCCCATCCAATTACAAAGTTTAAATAGTCTTTTCTAGATTTAGCATGCTTTGTGTCTCACAGCAGGGACAGGATAATAACATGCTCGTAGTCAGTTCCTGCTTAATTGTGAAGCCACAATCAGATGCTCATATCTACTACTATTCTTATGCAGTGAGTTAATGCTTGGTCACTATTCTCCTTCCACACTTGGTAACTGGGCTGGGCTGAAGCTTGCACTAAATTTTTTGTTCACCAGAAGTGAGCTACTTGTCAGGGAAAGTTTTAAGCAAATATTAAAATATCATGAGCTGTTAAGTTTTCTTCATATACAATCTGTGCTTTGGTCAGTCAAAAGCTTGAACTCCAGGCTATGATTTTTTTTCCTAAGTGTAACAGAGTTGGGGAAGAAAACCTCACGTATTAAGCAATTAGTATAATCTGATTTTTTTCAGCGAAATCATTCTTCCTCATTATTACAGAACACTGCAAATTACTCTCCAATATGATTAACCTACTTTGCCAAAGCACAAACAGCCCCGGGGCTATCATGTAACATAACAAAGCAAAATTGCTGCTTGCAAATAACAAAATCAAATCAACATTTCCAATCCAGATGGATACATCTGGTCAAGGAAATGAGTAAGGCAACAAGGAATTTGAATTGGTCTCATCCCTGGAGCTTGGGTTTTGACCCCTGATTGATCACTATGTTTTAAACGAAGCAGAATTCATTAGCCAATGCCCCAAACTGCCCAGCTGTACAGAAGACCCAGCTGGATTCCCTGTCCATGAATTAACTACTTCTCAAAGTAAACTAGGCTTGAGATGATCTTCCAAAAGGATAAAGTCAAAGAAACCAGCATTTTATATTTCTATATTTTATATTGCTCAACAACAGCTGCTTAAAGTGTTGGAGCCATTCAATGTCTAGCCCCCTCCATCCTCCACAGCCAAATTGCATTGTAAGAGAGGCAAACAAAAGGTATGACAAAAGCAGCGGTGCGCTGGATTGCCCTTGCTCCTTTACCAATGTCAGAAGGAATAAACACCTCCTGCAGTGTCCAGTGCCGCTCTTACTGAGCTTTGAGTTCATTGCTTGACTAGAGCTCCAGGTACTAGTCATCTGCAGCATCCACCTCTAGCTACAGGAAATGCCTTTGAGAGCTAGACTTCAGAGGCATGTGACGTAAGCAGTAATGAGTTCAAAACAAAAAAGGTGGGACGCCCAAAATACCTATGTTATCATGACAGTCTTAGACAATAGATTCTAGAAGCTAATGGTTAATACAAATGCCACCGGTAATTGTGCAGACATTGCAACCCTTATGAACCTCATGTTTTATAAATTGTGGCTAAATCATTCTGCAAAAGTTGATGGAGTTTGTAATGGCCACAGAAGGCTACAGGGAGATCATAGCTATTGCAAATGAAGCAGAAATGTTTGAAACAGTCAAAACGGGTCCTTCTAAATTCATGCTAATTATAAAGTGTATAGATAGTCCATCAGAACAGACTGAAGCTGGCTGAAGATATGCTTTGAACTGTGCACTCCATTCCTTTACATGATCTGCGTTGTCTACTTTTTCTGATTGTCCTCAATAAAAGGAGGCCATAACTGCTTTCCACAACTACCACCTTTTGGGATGATGGGTTCATGTTGGCAGAAGCTCAGCTTAGGGTTACACATGTACAAAACAAGATTACCCTGGGCTGAGCTGACAGTGTGCAAGGTTACAACGGCTAAGAATAAGAAAGCATCTATAGAGTGGCACTTCCAGGCTGAAGGCAACTCTGAGTTCCACTGAAAAAAGAATGGAGTTTATAAGAGTTATACACTGCTAATGTTGATTTTTTCCCCTCTGAGAAAGAGGAATCATTACAAGCCTGGAGCAAAACCAAGAGAAGACAGATCATACACTGTTAGAATAAAACAACAATATCCTAATATAAAATACGAAAGGTATTCAATTCTTGTCACGGCTTGTTCCAAACATGAAAGAATACTCAATTCTTGTCACAGCTTATTCCATAAACATAATTGTCTTGACATATCATGAAATTATGCCAACTGATTCCTCCCTATTCTGTTCTCTCTCATCATCATCCTGTTGCAATTCCATCCTGAACCATATGTCACCTTTTCGGTTAAAAGCAGCAGCTATGCAAAATACCAGCTGCATTTCTACATCCCTCTGAACAGCAGACATTATATTAGGTGAATAAGTATCCCCAAGTTTGGAGTTATGACAAACAGTAACAATAATAAAGATCATCTACATTATATGTCCATGTATAAATTCTACTGCACTCTCCATCTGCAAAAGAGAACAGTGATCAAGGAACCATTGTTTAAAGGCTAAATTATTACAAACTTTGTTGGTTTTCAGCTGAGTTATAGTCATAAACTTGTTATTTTCAGTACCCTGGCTATAATATCTACGGCAAAGCCAGCAGAGTTTATAATACAGTTAAGCAATAAAAAATGTGGTGCTTCTATGCCAATGTGTATTACATATTTCAGGGATAGTTTGGGCATTTACAGAGTATAGAGCACCTGGCTGCCAGACAGAATTCGTCGCAGCTGTAAAGCTAGTGGTTTTTGTATTTGACACTACAGACAGTTCTGTAGACAAATAAAAGTACTTTTATAATCATGGCTGCAAGCTTGCTACTTCTCATATGTATCTCATTTCAAAGTCATTACTATCTCTTCAGCAAGTATCGGTCCTCAAAGTATTATAGAAGTCTATTTAAGTAGAGAAACATCCGAATGCTCAAAGTTTTGCTGATATTTACAAAGCTCAGCAGTATCTGAAGATTATTTTAATGTCGGCCAACATGCTTCATTATCTATAAATGCTCAACACGGCAAGACTTCTAAATGCTTCAAATGCTATAAAAAGTAACTTGAAAATTAAAAAAAAACCCCAAAACATAAAACACAAACACATACACACACCCCTTTGGGCTAATCTGGTTTTTGAGAAAAGTAATTTTCCTTCCTTGTCAGCAATGAACTCACTAGGAAAAAATACCAAAAATATTTGATGTGTTATCATCTTACCTTTTTTATTCAATGTGAAAAAGCTTAATGTACTGTGACTCTTAATTAACTCTTTAAGATACAATATTTTATTAATATTTAACTAAATGATGAGTGCTTCCTTAGAACACTGGGAGCTAAAGATGACCTAAGAAGAAAAAAGTGGGTTCATGCATTTTTATGGCTTACTAAAATAGACCTGACTGAATGATTGGCACTAGGAAGTTTGCTCTTGCTTCTTTATATCAAGTTTTGTTTTCTGTGCTTTCTAACAGTCTCTTTGGCAGATCAGGAATTTATTTTAGTCCTTAGCTAAAGGAATAGGATACCATATATCTCATAAAGAGGAAAAATATCCAACCACTTGCCAAGCATATAAGTTAAATATTAACCAAACAATAAAACAGACCAAAATTTAAGCATTTGGATTCTAAACCCTCTTCCCTCTCATACGATCTCTGCTTTCTTAGATTTCAGTTCTTCAGTCATTTGTGGATTGTTCCAGGAAAATGCCCCTCTCTCCAACAAAAACAAGCTAGTACAACAAAATACACTCAATCTTACTGCATGGAGCAGGAACATCAGATACGTTTGAGACACATTCTAGAAAGGAAAAATACATTGGGAGATCAGGGTACACTGAAATCCTGGATTTCTGCTGCCAAAAATAAGACCTCCAAAAAGGCCCTAGGTAAAGCAATCTAGCTGGCAATTAATCCTCTGATAATAATTTTCCAGGAAAAAAAATAAAAATAAAAATAATCAAACTCTGGTAGACCTACCAAACTCATTCCTAACCAGTTAAGTCACTTTTGAATATTCATTCTAATACCTGCCAACTTGCAGGTTGAGCTGCCTCTGCTTCAGAACAGCAACAACACGGTAGCGAGAGATGTTGAACCGGTACAAAGATATTTACTACACCCACCTTTAGCTAGAGGGGAAGGAAAAGAATGAAAACAGGACATCCAGCAGGTTAACAGGAAAAGCAGGAAAAAAAACTGACTAAAAGCATCAAACTTTGCAATGAATATATTCCATTCAGCAGCCAGCTGAGAGACATATTTTAATTTGGTTTCTCCACATATTTATATTTGTAATTATTTCTGTATTTGTTCTTTATATTTAATACGCATGAATTAATATAAATAAAACATATATCTGCTTGCTTGTACATATGTAAATGATGGCAGAATACCTCATGCAGAACTGCCAAGCACTGATATCTCGCACTGTAACTGTCTCCCTAGTCACACAGATGGAAATATGAGTCTTTGCAGTGTGTCTGAAAGATTAATAAATGTTAAAAGGAGGAAATGTTAGGAGTCCTCTATATAAAGCTCTATTCTTAGCATCTCTTAAATCAGTATGATGTTCACATTATTCCACAGGCTGTTTTCAAGGACAGTATGGTTGGAGTTGGTGAAAAACAAATTCAATGGTACAGATTTGTCTGTGGAATGACTATTATTTGTAGGGCCTTGGAGCCCCAGTTAGGAAACAAGGTCCCATTTTGAGTGGTGCCACACAAATGCAAAACAAAAAGATGGTTCCTGTCCCAAACTATTCTGCTTATTAATTATAGGTTGAATCTTCAGAGGATAAAAGCCAATCACTTCTGGCAGGCTATCCTTGAAAACTAGCAATTTGTTTCATATGAGACCCTTTTGCATTGAAGTGATACTCATGGGATGCATAACTAAAGGAAAGATTCGGCACTAAAGAAAATCTGATCTTAATCAGACAAGGGGAACACAATTATAGCAAGGGAGTGATAATATTTAGTAATAATATTTGAGAAATGTTTTCTATGGGCGGAGAACTTTTACATACCTGCTCAGCCATCTCCTCTCCCCTCAAAGTTTATGTCATTTTAACATTATGCTTCCTTCTTACATTTCCCCAGTGCAGTTCGACATGATGCGCGCCTGTAACCTCATTGCCACTGTTGCCCTGACTGCTGGTCAGCTCATCTTCGTCCTGGGCCTGATGGAACTACCCATCATTTCTCAGGACACCCAGTGGTGGGAGGAGGCCATAGCTGCCGTGTTCCAGCTTGCTAGTAAGTACACTTCTTTTTAGGGATGGAAAAAACACCTAGTGCCTATTAAATCCAAGTGGAGTTTCCTACTTTATAAATCTTTTGGGTGACAGTGTGGCAAAAAGGCCTAAAACTAAAAGTAAGTTTATTGCCTCTTAAAAGCTCTCCCCATGAGATTCTGCAGCATCTAGGTGTACATGAATAGGAACTTTTATCTTGGATATATCAGAATGAGTATTCTGCCAACCAAGAAACACAAGTCATTATTATTTCCTCTGAAACCAGGAAGGCACACATGAAAGAAAGAAACTGGTTGCAATGTTAACCCACAATTTAGCAGGCCAAAATATACCAAAGGAAATGTTTGAAAGCATAGCAGAAGGACAGACCAAATTTCTGAAGTCTTACTGAAACGTGATGATATGCTTTTAGCTAATTAAATTTTGGAGCTCAGCTGGATTTTGATGCATGGATACATTTGCAACCTAGCAAATAAAACTAGAGTGAACAACTTGGAAACACTAACAGCTATAAATAAAACTCCCACAGTAATTCTCATGAATAAAGACTGCATACAGAATTGAGCGAGGAAAGGAAGAAATGGTTTTATCTCGATTCCATAGTGAAAGCACTGATCCCAAACTAAACATTTTGCATGAATGCCTTTCTCTAAGTCACAAAGTATTTATTACACCAAGATCCCAATCCTATAAAATATCCATGTGCAAAACTGTCATTCATGGAGTATCATATTCAGACTGCTTACAAGATCAGCTTCAAAATATATCCTTATTATTAATATAACCAACGGGTTATACTAAAATAATGATTTTGGTTTTAGTAATTTCAAATTTTAAAAGTCAGAATATTTAGAATGGCATAAATCCACTGAGACCCCAGGTTTATACTGCTGCAAGATCAGAATCTAGGCCGGCTCATTTACACACAGTTCCCACGGCAGTAATCACCCAGCCAGGATAATGAAACTGAAATGCAGCCAAGAAGAGGAGATTGCAGAACTGACGGTTCTCCGACTCTCAAAGCACCTGAGCCAGCTTCCAGCTGCAGCAAGACCCCAAGCATCAGCACAGCGTTACCAAGAGCTGCACAGACAGCCTCACCGCAACAAAATCTCCCGGCAGCCTCCTCACGTGCAGCATGATCTTTTGCAGCTCTGGATCCCTTTTGTACAGTTCTCCCTGCTCTTTGCCTGCTTTACTCTCCCTCCCTCCCTGCCATCCTCTGCACAGCTCAGCATGCCTGTTTTTCACAGAGAGGAAATGCATTCTGGCCCTGTTTAGATTTGTTGTTTCATTGACAAACAGCACAGTGGACAGCCATGTGCCTTTCTTCTATCAAGGCTGCTAAATTTAGACTAGACCCTTTTTTTTTTTTTTTTCCTGTGCTGGAGTCTGTTTTAAACACAGTCAGAGAGAGACTGAAGGGCGCCAGGATATCCCGACACAGGAGAAGGAAATGCCTGCTATTACCTGTTATGCAAGCTGAACCTTGAAATCCCCAGCGCTGGGAGGGGAGAGGGGAGGAAAGCCAGAGTCAGAATGACTAACAAAACACTGATGAGAATGGTTGAAAGTTGTCAAATCAAGGAGTTCATCTGCCTGTCTGTATTCAAAATGTGTGAGGAGATGGATCTGGCGGCTCATGACGGCTACAGAGAGACGCATCAGGCTATATGAATCAAAGCTCTCCCATCTGCAGAAGTGATGCAGTGACTTTGGTGGTAATCCTTGGTCCCCTTCCCCATCCTCCTTTACAACTATGCTACTCTCTCCTTCGCTGTCATCAGATTTTCAGTCTTGCAGCGAGCAACACAAGATTCCTTTTCCATCTCATTAGCTTAATATGTTTTATGTTTAAACAAATTCCTTCCAGATATCTGGAACAACCAGCTGAAGTCTTCTGGAATGTATACTTTTGAATAAAGAAGGAAGAAGGCATAAATCCTGCCCTTATCCCACTATAAAAATTGACTTCTTGGAAACCTCACCAGTTTCCCAAGACGAAGACAGTGCTGTGTGAATTGCTGACTGCCTCAGTAATCAAGGCTCTGCACTCACAGGGCGGGTGGTTCAGAGTACAGCTTGCACTGACAGAAGAGGCTGTTTCCTCTTTCATGAAACCCAACATATGCCTTGTAAAGCTGAGCAACTCCAACTGGCCACAAAAATCATCCCCGTCCGCCAAATCTCCTGGATTGAACCCAGGCGACAATATTTTACACATTATGACTCGTATGTTATTTCTGTCTTTGGTATCAGACAAAACACGCATTCAAACTGCGAGCAAGTCCAACATTTCTGTTGCTCTGATGCAGGATTGCTGCTACATCCAGGACAGTGGGATTTCTTTGAGGAAGGGGAGGAAAGGGAGCCTCCCTTACTCTGTAAGCCACAGGCAACACTTTGCCTTTGAGCTTCCACTCCAAGACGGTAACCTCTCAAACATTTTCAAAGTAAAATAGCAATATAGGGCAAAAGCATCAGAAGAAAAAAAAAAAAAAAAAGGTGGATAAAAAGCTTGTATTTAAAAGCTCTTTGTCCACACGACACAGCCCAAGTTAAATTCCTGTGAAGATCTTCCCTACTTCATCTCTATTAGGGCACAGTCTTTGTGACTGCTTCCCAGGAATCAGCATTTTAGGTGATCACACTCAGCATTTAGGCTGCTTGGCTCAAAGCAGAGCTCCGATTAGACTTTCCTCAAACAAGCCACCTCCTGCGTAACTGTAAGGCAGCTACCCACTAAGTTTCTGCGAAGACCCTCTGCTTTCACAGAGCTGAAATTCAATGAATTTTGGTCTTGTTAAAAAGCTTTTTTCCCTACATGTTCAGCACCCTGGATAATAGAGGGTATTTTAAGGGCTAAAGCCAATGTATTTTAGTCTAGACGGATCATCTGGGCGAGAAGAGCAAACAATATTTAAGAACATACATACTTAGATCTTGTTAAAAATTTCCTGAGCACTCACTATTTATTTATTACACTTTCAAATAAGCTATCCTGCCATATACTGAAAACATAGGTACCCATCTCCTCTTTTCTCTTTTTCAAAATCCAAATGCTCTGGGGAATTGTTCTGGAATTTCTCATCCTGTAGGAAACTTCAGGAAAGACAGATCTTGGATCATGTCCCCTCTCATTCCAGCACAGGTTTGATCTCTAACTTTCATCCTGACATATGTCAAAAAATGCTGAATGCTGAAAAGTTGCTGATAAGCACAGGCCACTGGCAGAATGAAATCTATAATTACGGAGGAAGGCTTGAGGATAAGTCTCGGTATTGCAATGTCGACCAGCAATTTACTTATGTTTTATCATCAGAGATGCGTGGGTCTCATTATAGTCTCCTGAGGTATGAACAGAAGTCCTTTAAAAACAAACACACACCCCCCCCAAACTAAACATATTGTATTCCAAACTCTATCACAGTTTCCAATAGACCATCTCTGATCTTGCCAGAGCTTTTGATGACTCCAGGCACCACCGGTTTTTCTTTTCACTTCTGCCACCTGCACAAGCATTTGACAGTCATTCAAAAAGGATGGAGCTCTAACAGAAAATAAAGCCCCAGGAAGCAGAGAGGAAGGAAAGAAGAGAGGAAACAGTGTTACTCCAGGGACCGCAATGGGATTCACACAGCTCCAAAGCTCCACAACCTCACACCTCCCAGTTCACAGGAAAGCAAGCTGTTTGCTTTGGAAAAGGAACGTGGTGAAAATGGAACCGGCATTGTATGTGGAATTTTGTGTCAATGCTCCGAAAATTCTCTCAGGGGATTTTGTTTTTTCTGTTTTTTTCCAAGGAACAATTTCAGAGTCAGTACGTTGAATGTAGGATGAATAACAGAGCTGACAGAAGAGCAATCTGCAAAGGGAAGTCCATACTAACAGGACAGGGGGCAGAGAGGATTTCAGAGAAGATTAAACTACTACAAGCAGTAACTTGCCAGACTAGATCAGACCAAAGGGATTCTAGCCAAGTCTCCTACCTTGTACAATAGTAAGTATCAGAGACTTTAGAGGGGAACATTAGAAACATAATGGGGAAGATGTGGGGTAAAATATTCCTCACATTAGGTCTCATCCTAGTTTCAGAAAGTCAAAGATTGGTATAAACCTGAAGAATAACAGTTAATATCCTTTCCAAATAATTTTCAGCATTAAATTACTTTAATACCTAATATCCTGAAGATTAAAAGGAAGTTTTGTGTCCCCACTGAGCTTGTCATTTACAACCAAATAAATTGCAATTTTACTTCTCTTTTGAATTTCAGGCCTTGCATTCCAATTTTTTCTACCGTGCTTTTTTGCTGACAGTGTATTTCACTCCAGATCCCTAATGTATCACAAGAAACCTGAGTTCATACATACTCTGCACTATAAAACCTAAAAGAAACAATTGTTAGACCACTTGTCTTCTCTTTTCTTTCCGAGTACTACAACTTTGGATCTGCTGATATCTAGAAAATCTTAATGCAGAACAGAATAGCAAAGCAGTCACTGGAGAAAAAAGCTCAAGATAGTCATGATAGAAACGCGATCCTGTTTTCTGTATTACTTCCTTCCACCTTTTTCCTCCATGACACCCAAGGCACATTTGTTCTAAGACATGCTCTAACTGAGCTGTAAACCTAATGCTTCCTGAAAAGGAAGCAAATAAATGAAACACTGCAAATAATCTAAAAATCGTAAAGAAAAAAGACAGAATTTGACTGGCTGATTTGTCGTAAATGTTTTTGTTGTTTCACACCTTTTATTTCACCTCAGTGCCAAACTTGTACGTTCTTTATCTGGATTACAGACCTCACAAAAAGTGACCTTGCTTTCAAAGAGGTCTGCAAAATGAACTGCAATTGCAAAGATCTTAAACTATGTAAGCTCGTTCTGCTCATTTGGACTGAAATGGCTCACATGAGCAGCTGAAGCAGCAAACTGGAAAGGGCGGTAGCTCTCAAGAAGCATACTGAACTCTTCAACTGGTATAGCCACAGCAGGAAGAAGACTTGCCGATATTCTTCATGTCTAAACACAGATATGAGTAGCTGGCAATTTGTTATAGCATCTCAATGTCAAGGGCACATATTCTGATTAGAATTATGGTGTGCAACAAATATCATACCAGGTAAATACCACTTGGTTATGCAAGTATAAGGAATATATTTTATGACAGACAATGCTAGAAATAATGCAGTAATGCAGAGGGAAGCATGTCAAATGACAAGAAATTCTTCAACTCAAATATCTACCTCATTGCTTATGAAGATGGACATCATGTATACATAGAGATGTCTCCTAAAAAAGTCTCAAACTAGAGATCAAAAGCTATGTAACTATTATTCTTTGATGCATCAGGAGATGAGGAAGAAAGAGCTCTTGGAAAATTAGTGAAAACAGCTCATGCTTCAAGTCAAAAGATGACCACTAAAATTCCCAGGAGGATCACTTGCCAATGCCTGCTGCTCTCCACACAGGTCGTCTTTGCTCAGGCTGATGAGGGTTCTTACCTGTGTCTGATTCAAATTCAACTTAGGTCAAAGGCAGAGATTTCACTGACTCCAGCTACCTCTGAATCAGGTCAGAAGTGCCAAGCAATGTTTGCAGTTAACTTTCAGTGTGAACATCTGCACGTTCATCCTTATATAAACAGCAATTACATCTAATTCCTAGGGAATGCTATTCAACTTTCTGCTCAAGGACTCACATTATTTCTAAAGAAATCTCCAAAAGCAAGTTCACTGCCAGTAAACCTAAACTTACTCGACAGTGCTTTGCACCTCCCATTGAAGATTTCCACCAATATAAAGTAGAAACCACTGCCTTACACTGACTAAATCTCCCAACCTTATCAGGTTAAAGGCAAAGAGGGATTGGCAATCTGTCAAACAACAACAAAACGTAGTAAATCCGTTGTAATTCAGTGACGAAAAGTGAAGGACAAGAGGGCCTTATTGCCCTTCAGAACCTTTGTTACTCCTAACTTGTTTAATTCTAGATGTCATGTTCTACTTCAAATCCTCAGAAGGGCATTTTTATTGTACTCAGCAATACCCAGTTGAAAACTCAAAGGCTACTCAAGACTTTCTGGCATTATAAACAAAACCCCCATACTTCTATGGCTTTCAGTCTGGTGCTACAAAGAGGAGCCAGAATCTATTATGGAAGCTCCACACTTAATTTGCACTGTAACAACTGTCTTTTGTGCCAAGCAGACACAGGAAAAGGGGTTCATTTATTAATCATTTACATAAGCCCCACAGCAGTCACACTTTGGGAATCTATGATAAATAGAAATCAAATCTTTGATAAAGAAAACTGAGTTCCTGCCATCAGCTCATCCAGGCTTGTGACTCACAGCAGCTAAATCATTCCCTGTAGAAGTTTAACGGGTAGGTAGAGAAGGGGGTGAAAAAATTGCAGTTCTGCTGTACAAGGGGAGCCTCCGAACTCAGAAAAACAGACAGGCTGCTCTGTTCTCTTACTTCTCCCTCTTCCTGGCAGAGAAAGTCACCTTAAAAGAGGGGCTGTACAGAGGAGAATTACAGCCCTTTCTTGCACTGAGCTACTGCGCTGGCTTTTTCATCCAAAGAAACAGCCCACTGTGCCTACTCTCTTGCACAGCAGAGAGCTGGGGGATAGGACTCTATTTCCTGAGGCAAATTCACACTGTTCCTGATACAGGCTTGCTGGCAATCCCAAAAAAACCCACAATGCAGAGTTCTTTGACTGCATTATCACTGCACTAATAAAAGGAGGGATGCAAATCAAGGCGGGGGGGATCTGAAAAAGCTCTATCATGCAAGCAAAAAGTGACCAGGAGAGCTCTTCTAAAGTGCTAAAACTCTGAAATTGGCTTATAGCCAGCTACCGAACAGGAAGTTCAGTGTTCAGATCTGAAATGTAAGTTCAAAAAGTAACATTCTCCCAACCCACCCCCACTGACACAGTCCACACGGTCCCAACCAAAAGTCTTCCTAGTGAATTCGTTATCTGTTTCCTTCCCCAGCGGAAAAAGCCCCCCCCCCCCCCCCCCCCCCCCAGCCAGGCTTGTTTTGCTAAGGTTGGGAAACAACTAGAGATAAACAACGGCTCTATGGGAAAATAAAGTACTTTTAAGTAATCTCATCAGGGTTTTTAGCAAAGATCTGGCCTCTGTGCAGACTTTGCACAATGCACAATAAAATGACCTGAATTTGACTGACGTGCATTTTTTCCCGAGCGTTACTATCCACTAACGAAATTAATTTAGGGCAACATAGCTATGTATCTAGAACTCTGTCATCTCTACCAAACAGAAATGAAACTAAGCCAGACCAAAATATTTAATATTTTCATAACCAAATTCAGAGTGTTAAAGAACTACTTCCCATCTTCAGCCCTCCTAAAATAAACAACACGGACTAAAAATGATACTATTTTAACAGATATTTGAACTGCTTTCCAATAGGAGATGCCCTTTGGGACCCAGATCTCTCACCTTATCTTCTTCCCCACTCCTTTTTTAATACAGAGACATGTTATAAAACAAAAGGTTATTAATAAGGGAAAAAAAATGTACTTAATCTTATTCCGCATTTGACTGCTGAAAATGTAAATGGGAGTAAAAAGGCATCACGAATTCAGAGATAAAAATGACTGATGGCAAGCAGAGCAAATTTCTGATTATTTTTACTAGACGTTACCTATGGGAAATAGTCTGGGAAACCAACTATCTCCCTCCAGGTATTTTAATGGAATACTGAAATTTAATTCAGACATTCAATTTTTCTAATTATTCTGAATACAGAGCTGAATTCTGCATTAGTATATTTACAATAACAACTGAGTTATACCCAGGTTACACAGCCATCTGCAGGAGTAGAATCCCAGCACCACTTTCCATACAGTAAGTTCACACAAAAGTGATGCACTAACTGAATATTCAGCAATACTCAACAGCGACAGATTAAAATGTTGTCACAGCTTGCCAAATATTAGTAACTGTCACAGTGAAGGCAGTAAACAAAGCAAGAGATACTGATCTCATGACAATACTTTGTTTACATATGTCAGTAAAAATAAAGTCAAACTTCAATTTTATTCTCTTTCATTACAGAAATTAGATATTATTACATCAAGGCACTAGGATTTGCTTGCTAGCAACCAAATGGTACTCATGTAAGTGGCCAGCCCTAACGTTTCATCCACTAAACTGGCAAAAGAGACCACTCCTCAGACACAGTCATATCACAGAGTCCCAGCTGAATAAAAATCTGCATTCCCTGAGAGAGAGCAACCACTGATGAGAAGAACCAGAGTAGCGCAAATAAATGAATTGAGGATGTTTGATCAGGCATTTAGAGAACAGACTTGCTAACTGTTTCAACTGAAGTCTTTGCTGGTGTTCAACAAGACTGCTCCAAGAGCAAGCAAAACATGTGTAGCACATATGCAAAACCTCTTCTCTCCAAGTAAACTTTGGGGGTCTTCGCATAAGGTTATCTTTAGAAAAGCAGCATTCATCAAAATACAGATATCATCCTTTACGAACTCAATCTTTTTGGATCAATACAATTTCTTCAACCTTTGCTCCTGAGTTCCTACATTTATAAATCTAGTATCAGGCCATGCTAATATGAAATAAGGACACTGTAAAATAACATTCTCAGCAACGTTTGGGTTCCAGAGCTCTCCCTAGTCACTTCTACTGGCAGAACTGTAAAATCACTCAACTGTGAAAACTCTCTAAAGTACTATGCTTTCGCTCTCCCATGGCTATCATGTTTTTCTGTCTTCTTAAATGTCAGTTCCTGTCTAGCCTGTGGCAAAGTATTCTAAACAGATTCTGTGTTTTTTGCTCAAGAGCTCCAGTGAGTCACTCCTGCTATCTGCCAAGTCAGGGAGCTCTGCAAGCGACCATCTCCCAGCTCCCTCCCGCTCAGACACTGGCACAAAACTGCAAAAGGAGAGAAAGCCTGTGGTGGGGTAGGCTGCTGGTCTGAGCTAGGGTTCAGGCAAAGGGCCTGCAAAGGGGAAGAGTCTTGCTAGCATAAATAGTTTTATTTTGGATACTGTAAGGAAGCCTTACTCCTTTTTCCTGGTGGATAATTCCTCCTTCAGATGGAAGGGAGCTCATGAAGATGGCTCATCTAGCACACTGATGTGTAGCCTTTTAGGACAGTAATTGGCCATAAGTCATACATAAGTAAGAGAGAAAATGGCAGGTAATATAATTAAAAGTTGTGTGCTTAAAAAAGTTTAAATCTTGAAAATATTCCTACAGCATTTATTTACCTCTGTAGTACCGTAAAAGAATATATATAAACCTACTGCTGCTTGCCTTAGCCAAATGAGCAAAGAATGGTGCAAAACTCATGCCCAGGGGAATTTAGCTCTCACAAAGGCCAGGAGCCCTAAACGTTTTTCCCAGCAGGTTTGCACCAGCAGATCTGACTTCATCAACTGACTGATCAGTTCAGAAACTGGAAGCGCTAATCACCCAGTATTTCCATACGTTAGAGATAAATACCTGTAAATCTGCACTGAGGAAGGCACCAGTCATAATTCAGTAACAGGAAATTATGTGGCTATTGCATTCAATCTGCAGTCATTGACTGTGCTATATTTTATCTGAAGCTACCCTAACAAGCTGGTTATTGCTGTACAAATAAAACATGAACTAAAGTCTGCCGAGTCAGTGGAAAGGCTGCTACTGATATCAACTAGCTTTTGATCAGATTGTCTCCAGTTCTGTGCAACTATATTGAAGGAAACGCTGAAAAGAAAAGTAACATATTAGAAGGCATTGGAACACCTAGGAGGGATGCCAGTATACTGTCACCATGCCCACACCTTTGCTCAGTCCTGATTCATAATCAAGATTTTAGACTTCTTATTCCCTTGCGGTGTTAAAATGTCAGCTGGCCTGTGAACCACGCAGAACACTGCCTTTTGACTTGCTGGCAAAATGAGCTACTCACAAGCTGTGCATCATCTTTGTGAAAAGGAAGAAAGCTGCAAGACATGCTTCATAGCATCAGCGTTACTCTATGCAACTGGTCTTCCTGTACTCAGCTGTCTCTGCTCACAGAGCCTGAAACAAATAATGTGAAAATGCACATACACTGGAAAAGAGTGACTGAAAGGAAAACTGATCTCATACAAACTTTTGTCATGTGCCAGACAGACTCATCAGTAAGACGGGTCTCTTGACTTCTTCCTCGGTGCCCTGCTTCCTCTGGTAATTTTAAAACAGAAGAAAAAGAAACAGGTCCCTAACCTGGCCACAGGAAGTGCAAACAAACTCCCTCTCTCAATTTCCTGCCTTTATCTGGGAAAAGTAGTATCTGTCATCCTTCGAAAAGTGGATTGCAATCTGTAGAAGAGAAAAGCATAATTGGTATTTATTTGTATTATAAGACCTAAAAGAGCTCAGATTTAGATGAGGAGATACAACTTCTCTATAAACACATGGCAACAGACACACACTGCTTCCACAGGATCACAGCTGTGAAGTACAAAACAAAACATGGGAGAAAAGAAGTTTTCTCATCTTGCTTCTAAATATGGGGAATGAAGTCATCTCAGTGGAGAGTTTAAAAACTGATGTATTCCACAAATAATACAGCATCTCTCTCCCCCTCTCTCTCAAGCGTGTACCTCAGGAGAAACTGAACTCAGAGGAAGCATGCAGTAGTGAAAGCATTACACTGGAAGTGAGGGAAAACTATTTAATTTTTCAGCTCTGCCAGTGTCTTCTTGTATGCCATTACTGTTAACAATCCAGAAACAGAATAAAGTTGTATAAGACCCAGATAACACCAAACACCAGTCACTTGAATTCAAAAGCAAGCAAGGGAGACATCACAGAAAAGGAAGAGCACAATTAACTGTAGTTTGGGGGACAAAAGTAGTGTTCTGTGAATGTTCAAAAAAACAGGTGTCAACTTCAGTGAGGACTTTGAATGCACAGGGAGAGAATATTTCCACTTTCACACGACGATGCTAGCAATCAGCTGAGCATATGAATATTATCTCCTTCAACAATTTTAGCCTCAATTTTTTTCAAAGACATTAACAGATAATTTGCCTCCAACAGTCTGTACCATTCAAGGATGTAGATAACATCTGTCTGGCTTCAAGAGAGTAGTATTTTAAAAAGGACACTTAATCTGATCTAAGACATGTCATCTATCAGTGATTACTGAAAAAAATGAAGGTTTAAGCTTAATTTGTCAAGAAAAGCTTCACTATGTTTCCATCTCAATCATAACTCAGTATTTTATCAAACAGAAAACAAGAAGCAACTTCTTAACCAGTATACTTAGAAATAATGCTAGATGACCTGTTAGGATCCCATCTCCAATTCAGCTAATGTTAAGAACACAAATGGCCTCCTAAATAAGCCTGCAGACTCAACTTGGAGCGCTAGTGAACAACTGTTGCACAAGTCAGTGGTTTCTGTAACTCAATTAAGTTAATGGGCTCAATGCGGTTACATTTTCTCCCACATAAAAGTAATTCACTGAACAATGAAATGACTACCATATTTCATGATGCCCCAAAGAATCTTACTGACCAAATCAAGGCGTTATCTTAACTGCTGTCCTTACAACTGATTCATCAGTCTAAAACCCATCTGGAGCATGTTAGGCTTTCTTCACAGCAGATGCTACTGCAGAGTGGCAAAAGAGCAGGAAAGAGCTACTCCTTCTGTAAGAATCTATTTCCTCTTCATATATCCTTAGGAAGGACGGCCTCACTTCAGACCATCTCTGGTACATGCCATCTCTGACACAACGCTACTTTAAGAGGATGAGGTGTAGCAAGCAGCTATGGGAGTTACAAATCACCTTTTAGGTAGACACAGGAGAGCGGAGGATGCCAGACATTTCCTGAATTAGTACTCATTCTATGCTAGTTTATAAGGAGGACTCAGCTTTCTCAATATTGACTCTCAGAATAAGTGTCATGTCTATTTAAGTGGCGATTGATTTTTTTCCCCCCTCATATTTGTCTTTCATTTCCTTACTCTTTATTTTTCACCTGTGTATACTTTTTGTCTTTTCCATCTTCACTGCATTACTAGTACTCTTTCTAAACACAAATTTGATACGATAAAATCAAGTGAGTGTCCCCTGTACCCCATTTAAAGCATTGCATTATATCTGTGGGAACAATGTTTCCAAGCAGTGCAGCTCACTGCGAAAGCAGAGCATTCAGACGCTTGCACTTAGGAAAGAATGGCTTGTCCTTGCCCATGAACTTAAGGAGATGGTATCTACAGATCCTTCTGGCTGTTTATGGGCCCGTGTTTATTTTAGCCTTCCTTCATGAGCAGGCCCTTCTGTCCATGATACTTCTGGCGTTACAGTAGCAGTTAAAGTTACGTGTGTAAGGAGAACGAAGAGGAAACCTGTTCTTGGTTAGTGAGACATCTTTGCCTCTTTGTATGTTTGTTTCAACCTAATTAGATCTATAAACTACTTCTCTTAAAAGCTGAAAGTAAGTTCATTTGGTTACAGGGATAGGAAGAAAAACTAATACAAGGCACAGAGGACAGAAAAGTAATTGTGCACTATTGATGCATTCTTCAGCAGAAGGGCAGTCTTAATAACATAAGAAAGTGGTAGTCAAGGGATTTAGTTTCTGTCCCTTGTTCTAATACAGACTTCCCACAAGACTAGAAAAGTCACCTCATCTGTGAAATAGGGAATACTATTATTTAGCAGTGGTGTATATCAAGAAAAAGGTGCAAAACTCTTCTTTCAGTGTTTGCAAATCACATTGTGACATCTGGATAGAAATACTAGCTAAGTGCAGCATTATTACTTGATTACCAGCTTTTAAGGGAATTGACTACTGTGCTTAAGGTTAGGCAAGGAACAGAAACCTTGCCTTTGATGGCTTCTGGGGGCATAGTATTATTCCTGCCTGGTTTATTCCCTCATAACACTTTTTTCCAGCACAGAAAAAGTGGGGCCACGGGTCCAACTTATTTTGCCCTTTTTTTGTCTGCTGTATGTTTTTTTTTTAATTTCTGTAACATATATTCTGCTATTCATCATCTTTGCAGTTCATAACAGTGGCTTGCCTTAAATAAAAATTTTACAGTGCAGAAGTACAGAATAACTGTACTTTTGAACAAAGGATTTTCATTATTATTACTATCAATATACCTGTTTGTTATGTTGGCAGTGGGAATAAGAAAGTGAAACAAGAGGATGGGGGGGGAAAAAAAAACAACACACACAAGAAACAGTGCAGTGGGAGTAAGAAATTTAAATCACAGTGAAAAGATTTAAACCTAACATTAAGACTTCATTTCAGGCATCCAGTCTTTGCATAAAACATCACCCCGTCCAAATATGCCTTAAAGAATACATACAGCACTTCACAAGAAGGATGGAAGAGACTTACGGACTCATGAACAATGGCCTAAGACATCTTGCCACTAGAGAAGTTCAAAAGAATAACTCATTAAAAAAAAAAAAAATTCTTTCCCATTCTCCTTGCAGGTTTCGTTCTGGTCATTGGATTGGTGACTTTCTACCGCATTGGACCATACACCAACCTCTCATGGTCTTGCTACCTGAACATCGGAGCGTGTCTTTTGGCCACACTGGCAGCTGCCATCCTCATATGGAACATCCTTCATAGGCGAGAGGACTGTATGGCACCCCGGGTCATCGTTATTAGCCGCACCCTGACTGCTCGATTCCGCCGTGGCCTGGAAAATGACTATGTTGAGTCACCATGCTGAAAGCAGGGACTTGAAAGGGGAAGAGATCTCCAAGGAGATCTGCACTGGAGTTGTTTTCTATAAATATATGCTATAATTTAAAACTAAGGGTTGAAGGACATCACAAAGCTCACTCTTGTGGGCAGAGGCCCTCAATTATTATTTGGATGGGCTCCATCTATATACATATGTATAATGCACATAATTATATATATATATATTTTATATTATATTGCCCTCCTCCTCTGCTGTACAGCACAGAATATCGGATTGTCAGAATCCTGACAACTTCACAGCTACACATAAGTGGGGTTCAGCTGTAGCAGACAGAGTGTATGTGGTGATACTACAGAAAAGAGGCAACCACACACATTCTCTTTCTGTCTGGATAAAGTTATCTTGCTCCCTAACGATGATGCAAAAAAGCTATAGAAGACCACTGATAATCATTCTTCCTTTAGAGTTAACAAACAGGCAAACTGAGAAAGCAGAAAACTCATTGTACAAGTGATGATTTCTAGCAGTTTAAATTTCATTTATCTTTAGTCCCGTCATCTCATCCATCCACTCCTCTTCAAGGAATTTCTAATTAGCTGCAACTCCTACTTCCAAGCCAAAGCATGATCCACATAGTATAAAGCAAAAAGTGCAATTCCAATGATTTTAATTGTAAAGTAAGGGAATGAAGAAGAATTAAGTTGCATTTTTTCCAGACACTTCTTCTGTATCCTGAAACTGAGGTTTGGGATTATCTTGTTGGTATAAAGACATGCTATTAACAATGAAAAGGGTACCCAGCTACAACAGGTCACACGTGGTACTGAAAATCTACTTCAGTGTTATGATGTGACAAGAAGGTTACCTGGACTCCCTAATAATCCCTGTTACTATTAACTCACCTTATTGGAAAAGATTACTAAAAACACTTATTTCAGCCCAAATGATTTCCTTCCCAGCTTGCGTTCATATTTGCAATGACATTTCCAGATCAGAGTGCTATGTCGGGATACCCAGCTCTGCCCATCAGTGGTCAGAGGCACAGACACGCTGAATATTGGAGACTTTATCTGCCACTGAAGCACCCGAACTGGAGAACTAGACATATATACAAGACTTAGCCATGAGAGAAAAAGACATGCCTGGTACCTTAACCTGGTAGTGAAATGAAAATAATTAGCACCCTCAAAATTAGGCATAATGTTTATAAGCTTGACCCCTATAAGCACAAGGGCTCACAAAAGCCATGTGCATGTGACTTTCAGGAAGAAAACCAACAGGTCAAAAAACCTATGGAAATACCTAAAATACAGGAACTAGAGGCAATGACAGATGTTTGAAAACTCTTATGGATGCTACTCTGAGCACAGTTACCAATCAGTTTGAAGGATCACGAGCTGTGAATGTTACAAATTCTTTAGGACTGCTGTGTTGCTCCCAGTTGAGTTTGTTGCTTTTCTTCTTTATCATAACTGCCACCATACTTTGCCACACTTTGATAAAAAGTGATCATCAAGCTGGCTCTTGAGTTCTGTTCTGCACCCAGTTCTGATGTAATAAGAAACTCAACCCCAATTGCCACTCTGCACCATGTTCAAAGTGAGCAACACTCTGCGGAGACTGATGCTCTAGAACAAGTGCTTTGTTCTAGATTATCAGGGTACAATACCATAAAGCTGACAAAGAGTTTCTTCTAACAGTAGGTTTGTAAAAACCAACTAAGATTTGTATTCGTTTGTCTGCATTACTTTCTGGAAAAGCTCTATGTTTTCTAGAAATAACATGCTATAATTAATTGCAGGTTTTTTTAAAAATAAGATATTGGAATATTTAAAAGACATTATATTATTTCTTCTAATATTGCAATATCCATATTATAATAATGTACATTTAAATTTAAAAATCAGCTATATGGTCGGTAAATTCGTAATACTTGGTATTACTGTGATTATTTTAGATGTATAAATAAAGTTGTGAATGTTCAGTTCTCTCCTAGTCATAATGTGTTTTTTTTGCCATTCAGACACAAAATAAGGTCAATCATTATCAATCCATCTTTTCCTTGTTTAGTAAAAAAGAATCCATATAGTTTACAACAACACCTTGTAGACAAAGAAAAAACAGAGACTACATTAAAAGTCCATAAGGTAAACATTTCATCTTGTTCAAAAAATGAAAGGGAGAATGAAAAATGAGAACTTCATACAAACTTTTAATAAAAATAAACTCTAACCATAAAGACATACATATAAATACTTACGATACCTTTTGATCAGCTTTATGGATCTGAAGGCCTCATCCATGTCTCCAGCAGTCAGATGGAAGCTGAAGTTCAGCATGGCATCCCGTGTAGTCTTATCACAGTCCCCTAACCCAACAAAATCTCTCATGGGTCTTCTGGCAACCATTTGCGAGATCTTTATTGAGCCAGACTCTGCTTGTCCTTCTGTCTCAGCTTCTCCTGACTAAAATGAGAATGATATCATTTAGGTACCAAGCAGGATAAAACTTACTCCTTCACATGTCTGAAGGATGTTAATTACATGATTATTTCCACTGGAGTCCAAGTTTTCTACTTCTGTGGGACTATGATCAATAGTGAATAGTCATGACACTTCAGAACTTCAAGCCTCCATAAATACGGAATGTCACAAAAGAGATTAGCATATCATGACATATAATGAACAACCACAATACTTCATCACTAATGTTTAGGAGATACGAGATGCAGCAATGACTATTATAATTAAGACTACAATAACAACTATTCTTTTAAGTCCTTGAATTTCTGAAGATTTCAGATAAACATTTGCAAGCTTAGTCTCTTCTCAAAAATGAGTCTGTTGTTCTAAAGGTAACAATTTAGACCCAATTCTTTTATTCTTGCCTGCACATGAGATAAATACTAAACCTCGGATTCAAACCATTTCCTGTCCAATTGACAGTTCTGGAACTTCTAGAGTTTCGGTAACAGGAGAAACGGGTTTGACTACAATTTGGGAAATTTCTGGAACAAGAACAGGAAAGGCATTATAATGAATAAGAAGAAACCTTTCTGTGAAACCCTGAGCTGAAACTCAGTCAAGTAAGACTTGTTGCATCAACTTCATTTTATTTATTTAAAACAACCTCTGTTATAAACTGAATCATGTTTGCAACATGAATTACTACATAACAAGTAATTTAGCCATTAAAATACAGTAAACTACTATAGGAAAAAATGGAAACAGAAGAGAGAAAAGTAGGATGAAGGAAGAGGAGCAGAATAATGCAATTATAGATACTTACAGGTTTATAGACACATCCTCTCTGAAAAAACAACTAATAGCAGCAATAATCCATACAGAGAAAAAAAGAAAGAGATGTAATATCAAAGTAAAATAACATGAGACATGATGGGGGAAGGAAATGCAGCAGATAGTCTTTGACCTTTCATATTAATGGGGGGAAAAAAGCAAAATAAAGTACAACTCTAAAAGCTAGGTCTGCATGGGAAGATTATTGTACATAGTCTATTCTTTGGAAAGGGGCTACATTGCAAAGTACTGCTCTGAATCTAACTACATTGAAACAGGAAAGTCTTGAGAGAATTATTAAACACAGTCTTTATCTACTTATATGAGGTGAGATTTATGGGATCACATTGGTCTGCCTGTCTCTGCCTTATTCAGAGGATTAGAAGTATCATTAACATCACGTTCCTTCAGACTCTACAAAAAAGAAGTGTTTTGGTAGAACAAACAGACTCCATTAGCTCCTCCTGGAAAAAGACAGCAGTACAAATCACCATTTTAACAGACAACAAGGAAATCAGGTCAGAGCTTGACCTGAGATCCATTCTGTAAGCAATAAGTTTCATTATTTCCAGGTAACTACTAATCATCTTAACATACAAACAATTTTGAATCCACATTCAAGTTTCCAAGAAGCTATAGGATGCATTCCTGATATTTTTAGCAAGTAGCCATTCAGTGCAAGATGAGTATTCTTACTCTCTTTGGTATTCTGTGGGGATTAAGTTCAACGAGAAGTGGGTTGCTTCTTCTGAAGTTAAAGAAATGCCCCCTCTTATGCCATATGCAAGTTTGACACACACATATATTCTCATCTTATATACAATAGAAATGGTGACTACATACAGTAGAAAGACTTTTTTTTTTTTTTTTTAAACATCCCCTTTTTAATTGCATTTTCTGGTAAATGCTCTGTCTCCTGTGCTTGCACAACACATTTAGTTTGCAATACCCATGAAAAGCCAGTTCAGTACAATTTCCACAAAACTGCCAAGTATACCAATACTAGAATGATATTTATATTACTGCTACATGTGATGCAGCCACCACCACTGGAGTTGCACCTTACTCCAGACTCAGTTTGATTAAAATTGACAGCTACAACATTGAAAAAGTCTAAGTTTATGGAAGGGGAAGGAATTGCAAAGGATTTCCTCACCTTTTTTGCAAAGTAATAATGTGGCACCTCAATGCCCAAGAGAACCTGGTAGGATGAAGGCAATGGAAAGCTTTCCTGAAGCAAAAGGCCATGCTCTTCAGTACTGAAGAATGATATAATCAAAACATCCAGCTGGAAAAGGAAGTGAAGTATTGTTTTGTTTTTTATGGTGCAATATCCTTCTTTCATTTTGTTTTTATTTTCCATTTTCACTTGGCAGAACCTTCTCTTGAAAATAATACAACATACACATTCACACATACACACCTGCTGGAGAGGGCAGAGCTGCAGGCTTCCTCCTTATAATAAGTAGCCAACAAGTCATTGCACATTACAAATTGTGTTCCTGCTGCAGAGGGCCAGTCACCTCTGCCTTTCAGGAACCAACCTTTCCACCTCTAAAGAGGGAAGCCCCTGGCAGCAGACTGCTAATCTGGAAGTCTCTCTTTGAGAGATCTGACTCAGACTCAAAGAAACACAATTTTTTCCAACACTTTATTTTTAATGTGGCATTATTTCTGCCATAATTTCAGTAGCTCACTGACTGCTGAGAGTTATTAGGGAATATACTAGCCATGTAAAAACAGTTTCTGTAATGGTTTAAATATTGACCTGGCTTAAGCCAAAATTAAAGCATTTTACTCCTAATTTGTTAAAGAATAAGCACATAATTAAAAGTGCTTTGGAATACGGACCAAAAAAATAGTTATATTCATTTTATATCTTTTTATTTGTCAAAATTATGTAGAAACCAAACAATTTTGTTTCTTTACGTTAGAAATACTAGGTTGAAGTGTTCCTCTCTGCTGGAAGACCCCAGCAAGGTCTTTTGAGACACCCGTATTCCTTTTCACATTGATCTTTTCATGATTTTTCCAAGTCATTCAATCAATAAAAGAAACAAAGCTTTCTATTTCTAATTGGGAGAGATTAAACTAAAATAACGGATGAATCTGAGCACTTTAAATCAACATGGACATTTTAAAATCAAAGGAATATTGATGAAAATGAGACAGTTTTGCACAGACAAAATGGAAAGGAGTGCTTTAAGCACATTAGCAGGGGAAGGGGGGAAATTGTTCGTCAAATGAAATGGCTCTTTGATTAGATTATTTCTGAACAATAAAAACAAAATATTTTTTGCTATTGTAAAAAGAAAAGAGGCATAAAATACAATTTGGGAAGTACTATAACAATGTACAAAGTCTGTCCAGAAGAGCAAAAGATAGTAAAAACTGAGCAGGAAGGATATACTGACTTCACTGTCCACCTTAATAGTAGGGTCCCCATTATTCTGTCAAATCAATCCTTGCTGCTAAAAAGTGGAGTCAAGATATAAAACCTGCATTAATTTATTTAAATTAAAATAAATATCAGATCTCAAGATTTTTTGATTCACCCATTCATGTCCCTTGACAAACTGTAGTTCAGATACAAGTTTTGGATTTTGATCGTCCTCAAAATTCCCGCATAGACTCAGAAACCACCTCTCTGTCTTTGCCAGAGTATGCAAGCTAGGGCTAAAAGAGAAAGGTAACATACAGTGACTGCCTGAAGCCACAGACAGAAAACACTTGGTTTGGCTACTAATTTCTGCACATGATAGCATATACTACCTAGTCCTGCAGCTTAACGAAGTGCAAACAGTTAATTACTGGGATATGAAGAACTCCATGTAGAGCAAGGTAAAACAAAGAAACAGAAAGACCGTACTGTGCTCTCAGTCTGTTTTTCCTTCTGGTCTGGAGACTGTAGGCTTGTTTCAAGAATTGCTTCACATACAAAAAGTCTTGGTTCACTCTGGTCCCAAAAATGGCAAACAGGGATGTGCCTGTGTAACTCTGGATACTCCACAACAGTCCTGCCAACAAGAAACATAGAAAGGGAAATAAAGCAATTCCAACTTGTTCGATGCATGAATATAAAGAAGGACTAACTATAAAGAAGGGATAACTTTATGATGATGATAACTTATCACAATGTATGCAAATATATATTTTTTTTCAGAATGTGGATGAGGTAGAATATATTACTTCTATTTCTCCCATTAGCTTCAACCTCATAAAAACAATGCAAAGCCATGCCAATTAGCTCATCTAAGTATTTAGAGCTCATTCAATCTATCATACAATTTGAAATACAAAGAACTGACAGGCCTACTGAATTCCCAGGATATTCCTGATATGTTATATTTACCAAGAAGGCTTTTCCTGTAGAAACATCATGTTATGGTCAAACACATCAGTGAACGGAAAAGAGATGAAAACTAACGGACATTGTAGAAGACCTCTCAATTACTTCTATTAGCAAGGATTTTAAAGAGGCTTTTTGGCAGAGAATAAACCATTACAGCATCTAAGCTCCTGCTCATTCAAGCTACATAGGGAGCTGAATTCCATCTTTTAATCCCCAAGATCATTACTTACTTCCCTTGCCTTGCTACATCCCCTGTGGAACTCCTACACCCACCAGGGTGATGAGTTTGTGAGCACTCTAGGTATCAGCAAAGAAAGATGCTCATTCAGCAAGTATTCCCTTGGAGCAGGCACACATCACCCACATTACATAGCTAATCTTGCTCCATCAGCATAAAGCTGAGAGAACAGAGAATGCAAAACGAGGCGTCCCAAGGCTCAGCACAGCCTAGGGCTTCATCCCCTGGAACTCTATACCAAAGAAATTCTACAGAATTCAAGCTTTTTATTATAAAAGACAGGACTGGTACCTAAAACAGAACCTCAGCTAAGGATGTGATAGTGTTGACTGTAGCCTACATTAGGAAATACAAGTATCTACTTAAAAAAATGTGTGGAGCGGAATGAAGTATTGTCATTTAACTAATTGAATTAGGTTATTGCTTTGAAAGTAAGGTTTTTATCACACCACCCTCAGCCCACAAGAAGTACTAATTTCAATAGTCATCTCATAAGCCTCCCTTATACTCCCAGGAACTGGAGATTTTCATTAGTACAAGTGGGAGCTTCTAATTTTTATGCAGTCTTTTATTAGAGGCAATGTTGTTGGGCATTTTTTTAATTCCTTTTTTTTTTTTTTTTAAATATTTATCAAAGCTTAATACATCTGTAAGATCTGTTTCTGATCACTCTAATAAGCTTGCCACCTTAGCAAAACCAGCTGCATCTAGACACCAGATACTGAAAGGAGGATTGCTGGCTAAGAGTAATAACTGAAAGCTTTTATATTTTAGTGTTCCTGCTGTAATTTGCCTGGCATGATTACAGATGGCATTAAGTATCTACAAGACTGGTGTTGACCAAATTTAACCAAAATGAAGGTAATATTTGTCAGCTGGGTAGCTAACAAGTCAGTAACCAACAGAAACAAAGCAGGCTATGCCATCGAAACAGCTGGACAGTGGCCACATTAGTCCATACTTAAAATGTTGTAAAAATATGTAAAAAATAAAACACTCTACCAGGAAACAGACTCAATTATCCAGACCAGTAGCTCTGCATTGTAGTATCAATCACATATATATGGCAATGCCACTTCTAGTTTGTTCTGCACGTTTACCATGACTATCAGGACGTAAAGTATTTCAATGGCAAAAAAGCTGATACAAATGCAATTATGCACCTAAAATATGCCTCTTCTGAGATCACGTGTCCTACAGAAATGTTTGAACATGCTTTAAATGACCTAGCTTGGTTACTCTTACCAGTGTAGCTACTGTAACATGGAGACCACCTCAGCTCTGCTTTGTTGTGGGTTTTACAGACTGCCCCAAGGTACTTATTGCCAGCACCTCTAGAAACACCCAGCCAATTAGGTTCAAGATAGCTTGAGTACACTGATATGCATTTAGGTAAGCACTAAAGACAGTTTCTAATACATATTCCTCAAATTCATATCCAGCTCAGCAGTGGTCAGAAGAGTCCACCACCAGAAAGTCACAACGAAACTGATGGGGAGGAGGAAAAAAAAGAAAAAAAAGAAAAGAAAAAAAAATTAGTTTATATTCTCAGCCAACAGATCTCTCCTAAAAGTCTCCTTGCCATCTCTACTGGGAATTGAGCAGAGACCAGGCCACGCAGTGTGATCCACGCTTTTATCTGCTAAACTTCTCATCAATGCTGGGATGCAGTGAGGGAACATAGAGGGTTGCAACTACTTAAGAACCTGATCTGCAGCTGGGGGACTTCAATCTCCAGATATGCCACAATTCATTCCCTTTCCTGAATACTATGCTTGAACTTAACAGTAGGTTCTTAAAAGAATTCAGAGACATTATGAATTACCAGATTGAGCACAACAAAAAACCCTTCAGCCTTAGAAAAGCTACTCTCTGACAGCAGTTTAAATAAGAAACATAGGCAAGACTTACTGCCTCCTTCAGGCATTTAAACACTACTTCAGTGCAGGCCATATTAAGAATCTAGACGCACAGATTCAGACTATTTTGGCAAGGGATTACTATTCTTTTGAAAAATAAAAGATTTATGTAGATGTCAAGTTTAAAAAAAAAAAGAGAGAGAGAGAGAGAAACCATCATAAAATTATTTTTCTCCTCTGCTGCCACCACTGAAGGGTAGTCTTCATGGCAGGGGGAGGAGGACAGCTGGAAGGCAAATTAACAGACCGATTAGAGGGGAAGCAGAAATACACAATGTCCTATCCATGGAATTTAACTCTGAATAAATTATTTTCAAAATGAAAAATAGTATTTGTGTAAAAAATAGGGAGTTTTTAGATTCTGCTTGAGGAGGAGATAGAGAAAGGGAAGTAATATAGATATTGTTATCATTTTCTGATGAGTTTACCCATTCTGATTTCAAGATAATCCACAATGAAGCACAGATAAATGGATTATTCATGCTGACACCATCTAGCATTTAAACATCAGTGAAATAACATTCCTAGTTTGTGGTGGCCTCTGGTGGGCTGCACAAGATACTACACTTGAAAACAACTTTCTCAAGTCATGTTATTAGACTGTTTGCCTAACTGACCAAGATATAAGACCCAAAATTTGCACTGTCTTTAGTTATTAATGAGCTGAGTAGTTTCTTCCTTTTTTTCAGTGCTGAAAAGAGTAACAGCATTTTTGCCTGTAATACCTGCATCAGCTAGTTGCTAAAAACAAAACCTTGTATTCTAAGACTGGCTCATCTTAAGAAAAATACAGTAAGATAAATCATTGTAAAACCAGATTGAAATCTGTACCCTAATATTCCACTGCACTTCCATACTAATTCCTAGTTCACTGTGTGATGCTGCCTGGTGGCTAGGATTTCTAATGTATTTGCCAGAGAGCAGCTTGTGTGAAAAAAATACATAATTTCTAAATAGTTGTTTCACAAAAGTTTTCATCCACACAAAACCATTCTGTATTGGACTTAGAAGTAAGTTTTTCCTATAAGGAGC
Organism: Apteryx mantelli; assembly: GCF_036417845.1. Taxonomy (NCBI): domain Eukaryota; kingdom Metazoa; phylum Chordata; class Aves; order Apterygiformes; family Apterygidae; genus Apteryx; species Apteryx mantelli. Next base: position 1,128,306 of record NC_089993.1, on the reverse strand, counting down.
TTCAGAATGCCCTCTTTTCAGTTTCTACCCTATAAACTCTTCATGGAGCAGTAGGCTTCCAAGATTTAACATAATTATTTGAAGAAGAGAATCATGAAGCTGGTCATCTAATAGGTCCAAAAGTACTGCCCCCAACATGTAATCATTTCCCTCTAAGAGATTTCCTGTGCCAGACATAGCTTCCATAATTTTAATAACCCTCACTGGATTTCTGCTCTATGAATTTGTCCAGTACCTCCATAAATCCTTCCCTCAGAATCCAAAAATACTTTGGTAAGGATGTTCCATAGCTTGGCTGCATGTTGTGTGAAGAACCAGCTCCTTCTGTTTATTTTGAGATATGTGAACTAGGGAGTGTCAAATGAAGATATCAGAAGAGACACGGATATGGGTTGATCGACACAGAAATTATCCACTAGTTTTAATTAAATCTTTAGAAAAAAAAAAATTAAATTGGTACAAGCTCCTATGCAAAGACAGAGAATTGCCAATATCGAGATGTGGCTTCTTTTCACAGGGCAGATTCCTACCTTAAAGCCACAAGTCATACTTTCCAAAATAAAAGCTTCTTACTCGTTAATGCCTTGTCCAGAAGGAAGTTTCTCTCTACCATTCCCTTGTTCAGCTTTGAAATCAAAGACTGTAACTTTGTCCATTTCAACATCATAGAAACAGATCTTGGAATCAATGTTCCCATCCGCCTATGGAAAGGGAAAACCAAAGTCACTGAAGCATGCAGTTAAAAAGAAAAAAAGTCAAGTTCAGATGGTATGTTTATCTCATCTGCTTCATGTTGTCATAGTTTTGTGCACTGGTAATCACACAAGAATATTCTTTGGAATAAATACCAGAAAATTTCATGCTGTTTTTCTGTTCTAGCAAGTTAGCCTTTGACTTCTTTGAAATGCTACAAAATAGCATTTGTATTAATCTGACCCTTCCTTTTCTGAGCTGTTGTTCTCATGAAACATACAAAACCTTAGCACAGCTTAGTTTTAGTGTTTAGCTTCACACTTGGACCTGAAATTTCAAGTTCCAGCACAGTGCACAGAAAATGTAAGTTTGTTTTTGAGAAGTTAATCCTGTGTTTTCAGAAATCTTCTCGCACCGTATCAGTCTGGCAACTGCTGGTCAGGCCCTAGGGCAGCAAGGAAAGAGCTTTGCCTCACCTTGCTAACAAGGATGCTGACTTTGTTGCCATTAGCATTGCACTTGACAGATGCAATGCTTCCCAGGCCAGGAAAGAGCTTGGAGAAATTCTTGCTATGGCAGTGCACTTTTGCCTCTCTGTGGAAAGAAATAAACTTAATTCATATGGTGGCAGGCAAGTGGCAATACTCAGCAGTCAATAACTTTTTTCATATTATGAGTAAGACTTAAAAGTCTTCTATTTATTTCTACCTTATGACCCTTCTGCCCCAGACTAGCTTCCTCTCCAGAGAATTGCTCCCACCTGTCTTACTTTCAGGAAGAGGTTAATGAGACACTTTCCTCAATGAATCAGCAAGAATAAACTTAAATGCTCCTACAGGATTCCATCAACAGAGCTATACAACAAGAACATCCTACCAGAATTTTGAATTCATAGTACTAAGTTTTTTTCCTCTACGAGGAAATTGAGTAGTACAATGAAAATAGAAGATAGCCTGTCACTCTGTTCTGTGTGTGGAAAATACACTCTGGAGCAAAAGTAAGTATGTAAGAAAGGACAGAATCCATTTTACTCAAGTTTTTCAGGTTTTTAAATGTGCCTTAGTCACTAGTAGATAAATTTCTGAAAGAAAAATCATGTCAGCAATGTATCTTTTTCATGCCAAAGCTGTTTGTCAGCATGGAAACACACAATATAATTTGAACAAAGTCAAGTAAACCCGTTACCTAACTTAAACAAGACCTTAATCTCAGAAGAGTTGAAACAAATTAGAAAAAGTTGGGTTTCACATCTTGTCATAAATCAACAAACCTGGATTCACTGATTCTGTAGAGGAAATGAGCTTAAAAATTGCGGACACTCTATTCTTCTTCTTGTTTAGATTATCAGCAGAAACATATGACATCCTTGCCTTGATCTTCTAAAACTTCTCCACCCACTCTCAAATACACATAAACATCCCCCACAATATATATATTTTTAAATTACTGCTATTACATTACTCATTCCATGGTTTGTCTAATAATTCTGTGGCTCTTCCCTTGCTTTAGAGAAAGGCCATCAATTCATACAGGCTCCATGTATTGTCTTGAGATTCAAAGAGGCTATCACTTTTCATCAGAACAAAAACAATTAAAAGTTCCCTCCTCACCACAAAAAATACCCTCAATTATAAGCAGATTTTCTAAAGCCTTATTAATACCTGCGGGATAGATCAAAGATTTTAAACTGAGCCGAATCAGTTCCCACAGCCAGGAAGTTTCCACAGACATCCAAGAGGCATGGATTCCCCTCTGCTTCAGAGAACACCAGCAGCTGCTTAACCGTGCCCTGAGGAGAAGGGCATAACACTAACTTTGTGTGTTCAGTGTCTAACTAAGAGGGATTTATTTTGTCACTAAGTTAGTTAACTAACTGCTGAACTTCTACGCTAGCTAAATCATCAGCAAAATGAGAGAAACTATACTTTACACACAAACGCGTGCGCCCACACACACACACACACACACACATATATACACGCCATCTCACACAAGGTTTCAACAAATGCAATCTGCATTTCAGGTTGAAAACCTGGATGTACAGCCTCCAAAAAGGTCAAGTTTAGAGGTACCCTTCTGCAAATATTGGCTCTGCAATAATATAACTTCTTCTAGCTAAAAGGGACACACAAATACAGGTTCCTATAGGTCTATTAATATACAGTTGGCAAAATAAATAGATAAAATCACTCCTTATTGTGATAAATCTCACCCTTTCTTAAATAAAATATTTATTTCTTAAATAAAATTATGTATCATGGAACTCTATTAGAGTTAATAGAATCTATTAGATTGATTCGCATGAACTAGCATAGGCTACAATGTTTAAACAAAAGACCTGGCACAAACACACTTCTAAACAGAACTTCTAGGGGGTATTTTCATTACCTTATAAAAATATTGTGTACATTCATTTTCCTGTTAATAATATATACATTCAATATGCATGCAATTTTGATCATTTTAAAAAGTCTGGTCCTTACAGAATTCTATTTTCTGTTATAAACACTTACTAGTTAGACTGCAGTATTACTTAAATATGACAGACTTTATAAAGAACAGGGAGTGTCAAAGATCTTTCAGCTGAAATCCTCAACACATTTTTTCTGTGACAAAGGTAGAGTCAATAGATTTACAAAACCTCCACTTAACTTTTAAGTTGCGAGTACAGCACACCTAAACTTTGAAAACAGTAAAGCATATTGGTCGATCTCAGCTTTATGCCCCTGTTTATATGTAATGACTTTCTTGAATGATCATTACAGCTATCACTAAAAATAAGAATGTGTTACTTTTACCTAGGTTTGCTTAGCTAGGTCCACAGTCAGCAGTCCTACTGGAGCTAAGCAGCACTGAGACATATTATTCATCTTCTCAAGTTTCATCCGCCCTTACCTGCCAGGTGCGGACCTGGACCCGATTTGGCTCAACTGTGTACAGATTTTCTTCATGCACGCACAGAACTGGAGAGTCACAAAGGAAAGAGCCTGGAACAATCACAATCAAACCATCATTACAATAAATGGATGCAGAAAGAAGGAAGGAACTGTTGTCATGATTTACTTAAAAAGAAGGGGACTTCTCCTCATATCATGTTTTATGTAAGGACCTATCTATCTGATATGCTGGATCTGAGAACACCTTTCAAATCCAGACCCGACATCTAATCTGTGGGGAGTAGCCTCGAGATGCTCAGTTTTGTCAAGGCACATCGCACAACTGGATGCCTTAGAAACTTCATGAATGAAGCATACATTTAGTCTTTAGATATCTCCAGAATTGGGCTGAAGCTGAACAGAGGTTATGTGGATATATATTTTAATTTTATGCCTACAGATGCACATCATCTTCAGTTTTACTTCTGCTGCTGCAGTGCTACCTCTGACCATAGACAAGAAGACCAGCATATTCTGAGGCCAACCTGTATATTATATCCCAGCACACTTAGTGAATAAAGCACAGGTCTAGGAGTCGGTATTTGAGCTCTGGTTTTGTTGATGACTTGTTTAACTACTGACCTATATTTTTATACTCCAATCTTTCTATTCTGCAAAATGGCAATATGAAGTCTAATTAGTGTTCATAAGTGCAAAGTAAAAAGTATTATTATTATACTCTATCATCTATCATGAATGAAGTAAACATACAACTTTGCAGGAAGGCAACCATTTTAACACTCTTAATACTCCACTCATTGCTCTGTTCTGAAGTCCTACCTGCATTTCTTAAGGTAACTCCTGAGCATTCAAAGACAGAAACTTGCTTCCCATTCCAGAATACTACAACATCCTAAAGCAATCAAAAAAGCAAAGAATTTATACATTCAGTTTCTTTCGGAATCACATAACAATTTGTGCAATAACACATTGAGATCTTCCACACAATAGCCATCTTTTACTAGTTCATCTGTTTAGCAGGGTGGAAGGTTTCTGGTCACACAACAAAGAGAAGTCAGTAGCCAGAAAACTACTGATTCACTGTACTGTCTGAGAATCAACTCCACTACTGTGCGATTGCTACAGTCATAAAAATACTTCCAGTCCACTACACAAGAAATGGAGTATCAGAGAAGAGTTACATTAAAGAGGTACAAACTTTGGTCTCCATGTACTTAACTAGGCAAATATTTGTGCATATATACAAAATGACCCACAACTGGGCTGGGAAGTAACCTTAGTAGCGAAGACTCCATTAACATTCATATCGACACGAAGACTGTATGTGGCTCCTGTGCTGAAGAAGGTCGCATTAAACAGGTTGGGAGACACCTGGACAACAGCCACTTGTTGATTAAAATGAGATGACATGGCCTGCTCACTGAGAATCACCACAGAGCTGACATTGTTGACTGCCAGTAGGTTTCTTCTGGAGCCCCACTACAAACAGCGGAAAGAGCAAGGAAAAAAAAATAGAGAAAAAGCAGCACAGTTTCATCTAAAATCTTAAACAGTCACAGCAATGTCCCAAGATAGATAAGCAGGGGTAGGGGGGAACAAACATAATATATATATGGCACAAAGTCCTACTACCTAAATAAAACCATAGCCAAATGGCTAGAATTGTTAGAGATCAGAAATATTATGCTACGGTTATGCAGCTATTCAGACTCCCCTGGTCTATACAGAGGAGTGTTTTCATAAATTAAAGCCACTTTTCTTTCCTAAGATGCTATTGTACCACCTTACATTTAATGCTGCAAGACAGTCACATACGCAAAGGGATTAATAACGCTTTGATCTGTAAAAGCAAGCTGCACATCTAATTCCTTATTCTTTTCTGCAACTTTGTTAGCCCTTTCAGTCAACAAGGTAGTTCAAATTCTCTAGCAGAGTACTGATCACCTGCATAAATAAAGGGGTCTCAAAGAACATTTTCCTCTTCTTGATGAATCCTCATGTTCCAGCCAAGCTTTTTTTCAATGGGTTTTCTGAAGATTATTTTTCCCTTTTTTTAAATTTATTTTTCACATTCTACTCTAGCAAGTTCTTGTTATTTATATCGCATAGTCCCCAAAAGAACGAGACCAACTGCACTAGGTATATTACAAATCTGTAACAAAAAGGTGATTCTTGCCTGAAGAATTAACAATTACTCATTTAAGTAATATGAAAACATAGAGATTTCTGGATCAATTATTGACCTATTGACTCATCCCAGATTCTGAAGTAGAAAACAGTACCTTATACGATTTAGAATCACAAATTGTTTTTAAAATGATATTTTAAGATAAAAAAAATACCACCTACAAAGCGCCACTTTAAAACCAGAGATTTCAAAATCTGATGGGAGGAAGGTGTGATCTACCTCTGACATAGTTTGCAAAGACACAGTTTTTAACATGCAGCTGGTGAATTCTCTCTATATTATTAAAGAGAGTAGTTAATATTCCCATTTTCATTCTCTCTTTCCATATCCATAGGCAAATAAGCATGTCTGATATTTTTCATGTTTATTCCTATCAAAGGATAATTCTTTTCAGAAAGCATTGTGGGCAGCCAGTTGGCTACATGCAAACCCCTCTTGCACACCAGGTTATCCAAACTCGAGTCTGCAAGCTAAAAGCACGTGGGGGAGCGCGAAGCCTGAACTCGTACACACCACTGATAATGCTCCCCGATTAGCAGGGCACATAGTTCAAGCCTCATATCACCTAACATCCCTGCATAGATGGGAACCGTCTCATGACCAGGCCAGGAAACAGGCAGAGGGTTATTTTTCTTGCTTGTTTTTTTGGATTTTCTTTTAAGACCCACCAGAGACCATTCATACAGACATACTTCCAAATGGGCTAGATAATTTATAAAGTTTTTAAGAGCTGTAGAAAAACCCCTGTGAGGTCCAAAAACACCTCTGTTCCTATACAACTGATAAGTTCTATAAATTCTAGGGGTATGCCAAGTCTCCAAGATCTCTGGTTCCCTCAAAGTTATTTAACTTTCATATTTATTTCCTGATTTGAAAGTTTTTTAATCACAAATGTAGATATACTGATACTTCTGTGGTTATACTCTTCCACCAACATTGATTTAAATAGTTGTATTTGGAAATATTTTATTTTATTCAAGGGTGCCATCTGAGAAATAAAATTAATTTACATGGTTTGTTGTTTGTTTTTTAAAATAGCATTTACTTACAATTAACAGCTGCTAGAGTACTATACTGCACAGTAGATGAGCTAGAGTGGAGTGCATTTCCCAACCACTTCTCTTCAGAAGCCACTATGCCAGGTTGAAAAAAAAGATTAGCTTGGCGAGGAGTCAAATGAAGATATTGCCACCCTGATTTCACAATAGTATGTGACTGTTACGAGATTTTTGTGGAAGCACAGGAATAGCCTTTCACAGGAATTACCAAAAGATTCCACACGTGACAATTTTGAAAATCATTTACAGAACATTTTTGACTCTAAAGATTAATATTACAAAAAAACCCTAAAGTATCCATAATTAAAGTTAGCTTTATAAAATGAGACAAAAATGCAATGATTGTTGACAATAGTTTGGCAATGCTTTTGTTTATTCCAACAAACATTGGGAACAAGGTGCTATTTCTGGACAGCACTCCATATCCTGTTATCTGGAAAATATTTGAATGGTCAAGCTGACATAAACATCTATATCTCTTCCTTTCCCTCAACTTATTTGCAGATGTATGATATGCTAATGGCACACACTGTTTCCTATATCCTGGGCCTTTTGTTATGGGAGCATCTTAACAAAAGATTTGGGTTACTGACTTCAACAGTATTTCCCAGCCTTACGTTTTAATTTAGAAAGCAGGACTCTGATATACTCCCTATGTTCTTACCTAGAGCAAGCAAACGCCATAGCTTTTTATATACTTTCTATTCCAATGTGAAACCCAAAGAGAAGAAAACATAAAATTACTTTCTCTTGCAAGGCACCAGATACATGTTTGATTTTCATTCCTCTCCCAAAAGAAGGGCATTGTTCTCATGGGGCATTGCTGCTCTTAAGCACAGCAACAGAATAATCTAAGTTATAACAGAAACTCTAAAAAATCCAGACAAAACTTTAGATTAGTGAATAACAAACAAATGAAATGAAAACCCCTGGAGAATTTAGAAGAGCGAGCTTTGTTTATCTTTTAACAGAACGGTGGGTGGTTAAAAAAGTTAATTTTTTGTTAATGTACAATATTTTTAAACTCAAATTTTACGACTGTAGTGCTCATTTCATTTCTTTTGTATATAGCAAAAAATTAATAAGTAAATATGGAAAGACAGTATTTATGCTTAAGCTCACAATAATCATTGAAATAATTCAAATAAAAATGCTGAATCCTGCAGCTTAATGAAGAATGGATTAAAAATTAATAAATCTTGTAATACAATGCATTGTTACAACCTTCAGTATTAAAAATACTGTAAAAAGCAGTAAAAAATGTTTTAAAATGTTGGTTTTGCAAATTTATAATAGAAAACCTATTATTATCCGCATAGAGTTTGACACTAATGCCATATAAAAAAAAAAAAAAATCTAGTAAACAAGGCATCATTCACTTTCTGATTTTGAAAAAAAAAAAAAAAAAGGAAAAGGCATCTGAAAAAAAATCATTTTGCATGCAAAAATATAGTGCGTCTTGTAGAGAGCATACCTTTTCACCTGAAAAATATCTGGTTGTAAATATTTTTTTATTGTTGTGACTACCAGTAAGAGCAAACTTTATATGCAAAAAGGGACTAAAAAGAAATAAAATTATCTAAGATTAAAATCATTCATTTAAATCAAATTTTCTTGCTTATTTTAATAAACTTACATAAGTTTGGCTTCTGACAATCTATCTTTGCCAGAAAACAATTTCAGGGTGCTGAATCCAAAGGGTCTGTCAATGAGACATTAAAAGGGGAAATGTTTGGATTTAAGGATGCCATGACTGCTAATTCTCCCAGGCAGAGATATCTATTCGCATGTCAGAGTTTTATGTTACCGACCATTTCAACCCTGCCTGTAACAGACTAGCCACAAACAGGTAATACTTCTGCCCATATCAATTTTGAAAGTTATTCAAGGGTTTTCCTCCTTCAGAAAAAGGTAGCTGTTTCAGCATACATATCCATCTGAACAGCTATTCTGCTGTGAGTGAAAATAAATGTTTAAAAAGTGCTTTAGCTGTTGCACATGGATTCATGCCAAGACAGATTTCTGGAAACATATCAGGCTATTTCCAGACACGTCATGGCATTTGTTTTCAGGTTAAGTCTTTTAATATGTTCCAGTATGAGAATTTATTACTTAGAAACTGGAGAAATTAGAGGTTTTATTTGAGGTCTTTAATGTAGAGGGGAGGATGGGCGAAAAGTCATAGAAATCTCTACAGACAAACTCTACTCCTAAATTTATCAATGATTTCCCATGTCATGTTGGGGGCATCAGCCTCTTTGCTGGTGTATATATCTGTATGATAGTAATTATAGTTATTCTGTTTCACAAAGATGATATATTCATTTAATGTTTGTGAAGTCCTACTAAAATGCAAAACTCTTTCCTGTCTTACCTTTATCTGAGTGATATTTCCGTCAAGTTCTGTAGGTGCCTGGAGCTTCCATCTGTCCTTGCCCTCCAAAGTCCCTATGCTCTGACTGGATACTGATGCTTTCTTCCACATAGCTATTCTCCCTTTGTTAGTACCAGCTGCTAAAAGACCTGTCATTCACAAACCTTTTAGACATTTCATTTCAAATGGAAAAACAAACAAACATTATACAAAGTAACAGGCAGCCAAACTCTGGTTTTGAGATATTGAGAAGCCTTCTTCTAGCAGCTTTCACTTTGCCTTGCCTGCAAACCAGCACTCTAATCCTAAACTCTTCTGGGGAAACAATGGGAGAAGTTTCACATAGTAAAACCCATTTTCTAAGCTACCAGATGAAGTTCTCTTTTAATCGTATCAGACAATGATTTCTTATTAACCATTTATTTTTCAATAGTTCTGTTTGGAGTGCAAGCCACTGTTGAAAACAATTCTAATAGACCCTGGCCATGTCCGGATTAGCAAACTATACAGCACACAGGAGTAACTCTGTAGAGAGGAACAGTCTGTGTTAAGGATCCAATGCACACGCTATGCGCATTTGGAGAGCTCTACTTTGGATTAGTTCTAGTGTGGGCTTGTAGACTGAATGCCTCTTACTGGTTGGAGTGCATTAGGTGCACTCCTGGAGCACATCTTCTATTTCAGTGCCAGCAAAGGGAATTCAATTTGTGTGCTTGGAGTTATCTCCAAGGTAACTCCGCACTGTGAACCAACGTGTGGCGAGTACTGAATTCTCTCACTGCCCCATCAGAAGGGACATTCCTGATCTAAACTAAAACACTGTTGAAACATACCCTCAGTAACAAGATAAATAATAATAAATAAGATAAATAATATAAATAAATAAATAAGATAAATAAAAATAATGACTACAGGGCACTAAAGATTGATACTTTGACAAGGTTTAGGAACCAGAGATAACAGTTTCTCACCTTTAGCACTGCAGTAAGAAACACAGTTAATACATTCTCCTGCCTCAAAGCCAAACTGCACATCTGGGAAGAGCACATAGTTCTCACCTCGCTCCAAATCCCAGAACCTAAAGCACAGAAAACAAAAGAGTTTTAACAATGCTTTTCCTCCCAGGTGTCTCGCTAAACACAGTCAATAGGATGCTATACATGGCATTAATTTGCTGTTTCCAGAATGCCCAGATCATTTAATTTTTAAAATGAAATCGCCAGCAGCTTCCTCTGGAATGTGAATTTCTTAACAATCTCCTTCCTTTTCCTTTGACTTCTTATTCTGCAACATGTATTGTGATACTCTCCTATGAAGGAAGGAGTCAGAAACAAACCCAGTGTTGTTTTTTTTTTTCCTGAAAGAAATGAGACAGCTATAATTTTCTTCCTACTCATGTTTCCTCTTTTTTTTAAGGATATTCCCTGTCTCAACCATTCCTAGCAGCCCTTTGGATTCCAGATGCATTTTGTTGAGCTGGACATTGTTATCAAATGTATTCCTTGTCCATGATTGGTCTTTATCACATTCTCACAAAATTAACCAGAGGATTCAATTTGATAATAGCAGATAGAGGCTCAAAAAAGTGAGTCACTGATGTTAATGGACAGTCTCTGGTGTCCCCCCCAAAAAAAAGTTAGGGGAAAGACATGTACTCGTAGCACAGTTAGAAAACTAAAAGGTTTAGCACGTACTTAAAAAAATGCAAAAAGATAAAACCTACAGAACATGGTAACATTGCAGACAGCAAAGTGACATATTTGTTTTAAAGAATTAGAAATAAGAATAACCAAAAGACTTATGTTTTATTACAGTGATAGAGAGACATCCTGACAAGCAGGGCACATTTTTCCTGTGGCTGATGCTATGACTGTCATAAGTCTCAGAGAGTAAGAGTGGAAAGAACAAAGTGACTATCTTTTCCATGCACAAAATCAAAGGAATCTATTTTCCAGAAAGAAACGGATAAAGGCACTCAGAAAGGAACAAGTTTGGGTAGTACTGGCAGATAAAAATACCTTGAGGGAAAGGAAAACATACAGAATTAAGTTTTTCCTCAAGAAAATAGATTTTTCATTCTCTTTACTTTGAGAAACAGAATGAGAAAATAATGTAAACATGTTCAGTAAAGTTTTTAGTCCGCTGCAGACCATAAATCTTTCAGCTGGCATTTCTCTTGGACAGCAAGAACAGCTTTAAAACAAGATTCTTACCTGAGGACTGTCTCACCTACTGCTGTAACAATAAGACTATGGTCTATTAAAATGATGTCTGCCGAATGGCCTGTCTTCCCACTCAGCTTCACCTGTTAACCAGAAATAAATAATAATAAATAAATAATAAATAAAAGAAAATACCAGAAGGTAGGAGGAACATATTGACAGACTATATGTATCTGAATTGCCTAGTGTGGCTGCAAAGTTAAAATGTAAGAATTACTAGAACTGTCAGATAGTTCAGATAGGCCAGTTTCCCTCAGACAACAACCACCACTAAATGAATTAGGTATATCATGTATAAAAGTAATAAAAGAAATGTTGGCAAGCAACAGTTTTTGAAGTATTAAACACCAGCTCTTGCTTCTAGTCAAAAATAAGTACTGATTAATAAAAAGTGGACACTCCTGTAATACACAAGTGTCCAATCTTTTTTGATTTTAGAAAAAAATCTTAGAAAAATTAGGGTTTTTTCAAAGCAGTGTTCTCCAACAGTGCAGTGTTTTATTTACATTTTGGGCCAAGATGATTACTGGTCCTGGATGAAGTCAGTTTGCTGTTTGTCCCTTTACAGTCATTTCTGAGTCATTACACTACTATTTGTGAGTTGCTATTTTTTAAAGTCTTTCTGGTCTTTGCAGCTCTGAAGAACACTGGTAAAGTGAAAACAAAACCTCCTTTCAGACTTGCAGACAAAGACAATGTCACCAAGAGGGGTAGGTACTGCTCCTACTAACCTGAAAGAGAAGGCAGCTCTGAATGACTGATGATAATAAATCTGAGTAAATATATTATCAGCCATTCATCCACAAAACATTTTAATAAACATTTGACTATACTGGAATTATAGATAGATTTGAAGAGTATCAACTTCCAATTCTTCTCTAACTCACTAAGACTGGGTAAATAAAGATTAAAAAGATTAATATAGTGTCAAAATGAAAGCAGCTAAGAAAAATCAGGAAAGCAAGATGAAAACCATCTTTCCAAGTTCAGTAATACACCTTTTTATTCCATGTTTCAAAGATCATATATTTGCTTATCAAGGTATTATCTGAGATGGAAAAATAAGAGTCGATTCCTCTGTGAGCAAAAAAAGCGATAACCAAAAAAACCTAACAAATACTTATAAAGATTAAACTTTTCAACTTTACCTTGTAACCTCTTACCTTCATGAGCTCTTCTGCCTCTCCCTCAAGAGTAACTGTATGCAAGGACAGCAGCAGGTTCTCTGTTATTACCACTAAAACATCTCTTTTCTCCATGAACAGAAGCTTTTGGACAGGACTGTCTATGTACAATACATGGCTTGTCTTTCCTTTCTCATTCACGTAATGCACAGACCCTGTAGTGTACATAAACCAGTTACACAGTTCTTAGTTAACGGTTCTTTAAGCCACAAAAATCAAAGTTATTTCCTTCTACTTTAATAAAGTATTCCTCAAATACTGAAACAACAACAATAACCACACTTCCTTTGTCCCCTGATCTGCCTCAGAACAAAGGCTGTGGGATAGCTGACCAGAGAAACAAATTAAAACTTTTTCCCCATCTAGGAAATCCAAAACCACAAATCATTTGAATGCCCTACTTTTCAAACAAAAGTAAACTTTCTGTGCAAGTGTGCATGTATGTGAAAGGCTAAATGATGGCTTCTGAAATCCTCAGTATTAACAATAATTTGTGGAAGAAGGATGATCGCTAAGAATTAGTACAATTCATATTAGTATTTAGAGAGGCCCATGGATATGAAGCTCTTCGTTGTTCAGAAGCAACCCACCACACACCCTAAATACAGATTTTCTACAAGAATTTCAGAAGAAACTAGGTATACTATAAACGAGTAATAGAAAGCAAATGGTGGAGTGTCTTTCTAAGAACACTGACAATGTAGTATACAACATGGCAACTACAGCACATATCAACATTAAAGAAGCCATTATCATTTGGTTAAATTGTAGCGATACATAAATCATACATAGATCTCTACCCAGTGAAAAACACTAGAATTAATATAGCATTTTCCAAACGGGATTACTGAAATCATACAAACAAATGAGGTCATAGAAGTCTGACAGATCTAATGCCACACATACACACATATCACTTCTTAGCAAATCATGACACTATTTGAATGTGGCATTTCAAACCGGTGCAGATCAAAAAAACCCTATAAAATCAAATATTTTCCCTAAAAAGCTGAAGTAGAAAAAACACAAACGTGTAAGAGTGAACATTAAGAAATTTAAGCTGAAGTATTGTACCTAAGAGTTAATATGATGTACCCAACTGAAAAGGATGTTTCAATTTTGAAAACATTTGCAAATACCTTATCAACCTCTACCTTCCAACTATAAAAAAAAGGTAAAGTCCTAACCTGCCTGCTCGCATACTTTTTCATTTTCTCCCTGAAATAAAGTCTGAATAGATATCTTCATTCTTTTCTCTTCTTAAATACAGCCGTCCAATGCAGCATCCTCTACAGTAACATTATTTTTCTATTGTAGTTATGCTTTGCACTAATCTATCATCTACAGCCACAGGAGAGCAAAGCAGCTTACAAACAGCATGCTTCACACCACCTTTGCAAGACAGAAGGGAGCGGATCCCTGCAGCTGCCCTGCAGTGTTCAATACGGCCACTGCTAGGGCACAGCATTGCTAGACTCAGGATTGGGGCCCAAGGTTAGGTTGATGTAGACCCCACAGGAAGCCTCGTTAATCTTGACGGACACTGTGTTTGCACAAAGCTCTTTGAGAATCCAGGCTTCAGACAGGACATAAAGAATACGGTATCGAATTGAAACCAGGGGGAAAAGGTTAGGTAGGCAGGATGTAATTAACACAGTTCGAATATGACCAAGATACCAGTGCGACTACTGTTACTCTTGTAAAAGTCTTACAAGATCTTTTACAACAAATGGTCAATCCCTTGATTTTGTTTACCATCTGAAACTGGGTCCTGAGTTAAGTTGTCTTTCTGTACTTGGATATTACTATACAAAGAGCATTAGTACTGCATAGGTAGGAGTACTCACTATTTTGAAGCTGCTTATGCAGTTAGGGAAAGGATTATAGCTTTCTAAATAACTTTAAGAAAGTTAAAAGACTAATCTCAAAAATTGACAAATTCTGAGCTAATTGAGACTGAGCAAATTCTGAGCAAACAACTGTGAGATTTTGAAGACAAAAAGCAGCAGAAAGTGGACACTGTTTAGGCCAAAGGGGCCAGACCTTAAATGTCTGCAGAGAACACAAAAAAAGGGTGCTTTCAGAAAAAAATATCAGGATGACTTAGACTATTCAGGTCATGTCCCAGTAACAAAAATGATTCTTAGTACTCATGGAGAATGTTGCAAAACAACATTTGAAACTTCTGATCTGTTTAGGATTTCTTGTTTCAGATAAGCACCTCCTACAATGTGTTAACTGAATTTCATCAATTGTTTTACTTCCAAAATGCTGATCGCTGTAGTATCAAAATATATCTATTATCATTATCAAAATATTATCATTCTAATAAATACTTGAAACTTGTTTTTATGAGGATCTTAACTATCTGTTTATTTTAATTTAGCTTTAGCAGATGCTCCGTGGTCTTTAATCAAATCTCTTTTGTGCTATTTAGAAAAATTGGAATAAGAATTTTTTAGTGCATCAGACAAATTTAAAACAAGCAAATTTTTCATTTATTTTTATTGAATGAGTTTGGTCTGACAATGCTGATTACAGAGGTAATTTTCAAGTCACCTTTAAACTCTTTGAAAATAACAACTGTTTCTGAAATTATGACAGATAGCTAGATTAGGACATGGGCACAAAAATATGTATGCTCAATCAACTAAAACAATGAGACTATTCAAAAGAACAAGGCAATGTAAATTTGACTGAAATTTGAAGTTCAGACAGGAGGCCCCAACTTCAAAGAAAAGGTAAGGACACCCACTTGCAGGATAGCGTGTCTGTCCCTAGATGGTGCTGTGCATCACCATAACAGTTGTTCTGGAAATGACACTAACACACAGCTATTCAAAGATTCGTTTCTTGTACAGTTGTTTCAGAAGTGCTCTGTGTGGCTTTTATATTTAAATGGTTCATGTTTGGCAAAGTGGCTCGTACCTCATCAACCAAATGAAGGTACAGTCCACTGTTCTGCAAAATAAACACCCAGCTAGACAACACCACTCCGGCAATCAACACAAAGCTGCATTGGTGTTAGTTATGGGTCTCATTCTTGCTAATGTAAATACTGAATCATGCTGTAATTGAGTTGTGGAACTAGCATAACTTAAATGGATTTTCGGAGTTGTTAACACTTGATTTGAGAGGATTACATACTCAAATTACCTACCAGAAACACAGAATACTTGTCACGCACATTCTGGCTCTCATCCCAAGGGGTAACAGGTTAGAGGGAGACAAAAGGCAACACCAGAAAAAACTGGAGTAGGAAGAAAATTAGCTGAGAATAAATTAATAGCCAGAACAGAAAAAATAAGGGGAGGAGGTATATGCCAGAGAAAGAAAAAGGATTTTAGGAAGAAAACTAAGGAAATAGAAGGAAAAAGTCCTGTTAATATTCTTTAGACTGAAGCATTGTTTCAAAGCACAGGGAAAGAAGTGAAAAAGTAAATTAATAATTTCACATAAAAATATGTTCCAGTAGCATCTGACTATTTCTAGCAAAACCACAACACATGCATTATTTTCGATCTTCGTACAAAATGAGGACAATTTCTACTTCTATTTACTTTTGGGTGTTAGAAATTGCTTTCCTTCTCCATTTGAAAAGAGCTACATGTGAAGCAACGACTAGTCAGGGCTTTTTAAAGTGACAGAAATCTAATAAGCTGTTCCACTTGTCAGAAATGTCAAAACAAGGACTATTGTCTCCTTTCAGGAACAGGAATAGCTATTGCCCTTTCAAAAGCAGGCAGTCCTCATTTGTATTAAAAGGACAGAGTGTCTACTCATCTCTCAACTTTCACTTCGGTGGGACCCTAATGCAATATCCATAGAGTTCTTTTTGCACAGCCTCACCCTGAGCATGTTAGCATTTTCATTGTTTTATTCACTTTTTCTTACCAGACATTCTCCAGTTCCTATGAACACTCTATCCTGTTGAATATATGAAAACAGGATTATCTTGCATTAAAGTGTTTTGAAGCACTAAGTAGACAAATTTCCAGCAGACTGGAAATGTGTTTTTGTTCTTACCATCTGCCAAAGTGATAAAGAAGGACAGTCCTTCCTGTGGACCCATTTTCAAAGGTGGTCCTGTTCCAGCTTTTCTCCAGTTAAACATATCCAAGGCCCTCTCATCACCACTCACTGCTGCTTTTGCCAGCTGCATGAAGTCCCTGCAAACAAGCAGAGACACTTATTTCCAGTTCCTTACATAACACCGTGCTTTCTACCCTATATGTGTTGGATGAGGACCTAATAAAGCACATAGTAAACAGGTAAAAAAAATGTTTCAACACACTGGTTGGAAAAGGACAATAAACTCAAAAAGAGAAGTAAAGAAAAATACTAATACTAGTTTTAATTTGTACTGTTTCACCTCTTTTCCCTAAGCATTGTTATTTCTACAGAAATGTGAAACAAACAAGTGATCCAGGCAAAGAAAATTATGTTTTCTACTATAACTGCGTCCTATTTTTTGCTTAGAGAAGAAATTCATAATAATGTTTAAGAACTGATTTTTGATGTAATTATTGCTACCAATAATTTCATGTATAATTGTGAAAAGCGGCAAGCACTCTGAAAACACTATCAGCAACATTGCTACATTAGAAGAACCAAAGGAAGAAGAAAAAAAAAGAAGAAAACAAAAAGGTCTGTAGCTCAATACAGAACACAGAGCCAGCTACTAGAGAGGGAGAAGAACCTGGAATTAGAGGACAGGTAGGAGGAGAACTGGGGCGAGGGGAAGCCTGTCTGGGAACAGGCTTGTCCTTCCGTGGAACAAGAGAAAGACCTGGTCTACCAGTGCTCTCAAAGGGGCACCATACTTACTCGCCAGGAGGGGGTGGTCGAAAGATACAGTGAGATACGTATTTTCCATATTCATGTTTCAGCAGGGGAGGACCCTGCACTCGACCTCGCTGGTCCATTCTCCATAGAACCAAGACCCCATGCTAGAAAAAGTAAACAGTTAATTCATTACACTTTCCACACAGATGAGAATCCAGACCCAAACTACTCAGTGCACACAAAAGTATCAACTCAGTAAACACTGTTTTATTGACAGAGCAATACCTGTCCTTCTATTTAGTTGACAAATGCAATTGCTCCTGCCTAAAACCAAGACACAAGGAATAAAAATGTTTTTATATTATGTGCTTATTTTAAATCACGTTGTCTAAAAAGGCTTGTTGGTCATACCCATTTCTAGTAAAATGACACTACAAGGGCAATTAAAACGGCCGTGTTTTTCCCTGCAAGTAAGCATACACAGATATTCATTTAGGTAACTGCCTTTCCACTGTATTCTTGCAAGAAGTCAGGTTGCTAAAAGAAAACACAGTAAGCTACAGGATAGTAAATGAAAAGGTATGCATCTCCGAATAAGTGCATATAACACACACATATAGAAGATCGTGGGTATTTGATCAGACATGTGAAGTCCCAGGATGCAGATCACCTGTCTAGGGAAAAACTTCAGAAATTCTGCAGCTTTTTCTTTCTTTCATACGGTAGACATTTGACTACAATGAGAATTCATTTAAAAAAAAAAATCATAGCTGAAAGAAACACAGGAGCTAAAGAAACGAAAGACTGGTTAGCTAATTCATTCAACAGGAGTCAATAGAAATTGGCTCTGGAAAGTAACCACACTATTTCCTTCAGCATAACTTTAGAATTATCTTGAGCAACATAGCTTTTACCATTTCTTTAGGAAAATGTTCAATAGTCTAAATAGATCGGACTCCCAGGAAATATTTTTCCTGACACTCATCCTAACCTTCCCTTTCCTTAATTCCATTTCTCCAATTTTTTCTTACCTATCTCATCTCAAGCAAGTTTTCATGCTTCCTGATATTTTATATCTGAAGACTGTTACTGTATATTATTATGAAGGATTATATTCTTAAGCTTCCATTTTGCTGCCAATTTTATATAACAATTAGGAATATATAACCTGGACTTTTCTTTTCTCTATCCAAGTACACATACTTTCTACAAAACAAACATTTGCAGCATAAATAAGAAATAACCAGTATCACACAAACAAAGTCTCAGTTGCTGGCTTTTCCGAGAGCCAGAACACAAGCACACGCACCAGAGAAAGGGCAAATACTGTGCAAACCTCTGAGCCTGGCACAGGTTTTGAAGTTAACAAGCATTTTGCTGCGCCAGCTCAGGATGAGTATGAATTTCAAACCCTTGCTGACTGGAAAGAAAGGAGCAGGCAGAGAAGCAAAAGGACAGTGCAGCATGACATACACATTAACAATCCCAACAAACCGACTTACACTACAGTTTCACAGCTGGAATTTTAAGACTATTATTATTTATTATTGTCATTATGTTAATGCCAAGGAACCAAATTGCATTTGGAGGCCCCCTGTGTAAGCACTGCATGAAAAAAGTCACAATTTGCGGTCTAGAGTTTAATCTCATTTTGTTTCATTAAGACAATCACAATAAAAAATGTATTATGATTTTCTCTATTTTTCTTTATTGCTTTTAATGGAATAGTCTAGAAATGAAAGACTAGTAACAGTAGTATACTGCATACACTTATACTTTACAGTTCTAACTCGAACCCACAGGAGATGCAGCTGAGGCCTTCCAAGGTAACATCCCCTTCTTTTTTTCCTAAATGCTCAGAATCATAGTTCTAATTTCTTTTCAGCAGTAAGATGATAATATTTATACCATCCAATATTCTTTACCAAGTGCAATTCTGTCTCTTTTAGCTTAAAGACTGTGCAGCTGTGAAACTGCTGTCCTCAAGTTCCAAGAGGCCACTCATGGTTCACACAATGCTTCCTGCTTATCTCTGGGAATCACGTGATCCTATGATCAGAAAGTTTGTCTTATTGGTTGCTCTTCTAACTTTTCCATCAGCTTTAAATGTCACCAAAGTCCAGGGATTCCAAATAAGAAAGTCTGCACCACTTATAAGCTGGAGGAAAAGCCTGCAGCCTCCTAAGGCTGTTGACATTCATTCCATTCCATTCAAGATACCCCACGTTGAGAGCATCTCTCTATGTCTGAACGAGACTTGGCTCCTTTTGCACAAAGGCCACTCTCTCTGCTTCTAAAATAACACCAACATTCAGAAAAAAATGGAACTATCACATGAAAACCAAAACTATTTAAGGTCATTTGGATTTTTATCCTCTAAAACACATAGACCCCCCCAGTTCCTCTATTCCAACCATGAGATGGGTTTATCTAATGAAGGAAGCAAATCTTGTATTCCATTAGTTCAATTCACAGTACGTGTCTGATAATGCCCTATGCCAACACTTTGAAAAGATATATGAGACATTAGCAAGTGTTTTTTACATACTGGTTTTGCAAGGGTTACTGTAAAGGGAACTCTTTATCTTCCAAAATGCATTTGGGAGTTAGCATTTGCTTGCCAACTTCTGGCAAAGTCTAGAATCTGAAACCAAACTGAAGTCACTGATTTCTGTCTAAAGATAAACATTTATGAGGTAGATGAAAAAGCAAGGTAGAACTCAGAATAAAAGCATGTAAATCTACTTGTAAGTTATGCTTCCATACTCAGTCATAAGTATAACAGACTGGAAAGAAAAGCTCATTACATGTTCTAAGTGTGACAGCGGTTATAGAAATGATGCAGAACTGAGCAGCTTTCAAACAACATTTGGAAAGGACAAAGGATATTGATCTTCGAATCTATGAGATTCCCTCTTAAGGTATCCCATATCTTCTCAATGACTTTTAACAATCTAAAGCTTTAGCTTTTATAACTTTCATTATAGAAAAATAGAAAAAAATACTTCATTATAGAAAAAACCTAGAACCTTAGGATTCTCTTGTGTGATCAAAACCTGGAAACTGGCTGAATAGCAGAGCTCAAATTGTGATCAGTGGCACAAAGTCTAGTTGGAGGCCAGTAATTAGCGATTTACCCCAGGGGTCAATACTGGGTCCAATACTGTTCAGTTTATTCATTAGTGACCTGGACGAAGGGACAGAGTGCACCCTCAGCAAGTTTGTGGATAATACAAAACTGGGAGGAGTGGATGATACCCCAGAGGGCTGTGCTGCCATTCAGAGGGACCCCAACAGCCTGGAGAAATGGGCAGAGAGGAACCTCATGAAGTTCAAAGGGAAGTGCAGAGTCCTACGCCTAGGGAGGAATAACCCCAGGCACCAGGGCAGGCTGGGGGCTGACCAGCTGGAAAGTAACTCTGCAGAGAAGGACCTGGGAGTCTTGGTGGACAAGTTGACCATGAGCCAGCAGTGTGCCCTTGTGGCGAAGAAGGCCAACAGTGTCCTGGGCTGCATTAGGAAGAGTGTTGTCAGTATGTCAAGGAAGGTGATCCTCCCCCTCTAAGCCCATCTGAGGCCACACCTGGAGTGCTGGGTCCAGTTCTGGGCTCCCCAGTATAGAGATATGGAGCTATTGGAGCAGGTGTGGCAAAAGGCCACTCAGATGATTAGGGGACTGGAACATCTCTCATATGAGGAAAGGTTGAGAGAGCTGGGACTTTTTAGCCCAGAGAAGAGAAGACTGAGAGGGGATCTTATCAATGTGTATAAGTATCTGAAGGGAGGGAATAAAGAGGATGGGGCCAGACTCTTTCCGGTGGTGCCCAGCAATAGGCCAAGAAGCAACGGGCACAAACTGGAACACAGGAAGTTCCGTCTGAACATGAGGAAAAAACTTCTTTATTGTGAGGGTGACAGAGCACTGAAACAAGTTGCCCAGAGAGGCTGTGGAGACTCCATCCTTGGAGCTATTCAAGGACACAGTCCTGGGCAACGTGCTGTAGGTGACCCTGCTTGAGCAGGGGGGTTGGACTAGATGATGTCCAGAGGTCCCTTCCAACCTCAACTACTCTGTGATTCTGCGAAGAGCTATATCTGTTTTAAAAATGTGATTACTGTCATCTGACACCAAACAAATCAATACGAAAAAAGTCTGGTCATAAATACAGGGCTCTCTACAAAGAACTAACTGCAGTTGCATTAATGTATTCTCTCTGCATAAATAAGGTTTCAGTTGCACTCTGTGTCACCTTCTTCTGTCTCAGCAGCATTTCTTCTTTTCTAATAAGCAAGAGGATAAATTCAGCTGTGATTCTTAACAGTTTTTCTGTCAAATCCAACAATCAATAGCGGTGTAAAATTATACAAAAAATTTACATGGTGTAAAATTATATTTTCCTTTGACTCATATAGACAAGAATTCTTGAAGCACAGAACTGAAATTCTTGGACACGCTCAAGTTTGTATCAAGGAGATGATAACAAAAACAGACCTATTTTATTTGCTGACTTAAGAACTGGCAAAACCAGAATACTCTATGAATACTTAATCCTGAATACTAAATATTCAATAGCTAATTTCTCATTTCACTATATAAAATGGCAAACAGCTCATTAAGAAATAAAGACAAACACATTTCAAAATATTTCCACAATATATTTTCAATAAAATAGGTGCTACTTATTGAAAACAAGACAACCTACACTAACACAAGAGAAATTAGTATGTTTTTAAGTACTTAAGTGAGGGTAACTATGTGTGTGCAATGGATGAATATACTGCAGCTCTGTTACAGAACTTTGATTCTGGACATCTTGGTTTTATTCCTGAGTCTGTCAAAAAATTCCTGCAGAGACAGGAGGAAAAAATTCCAACTTTCTGTGCCTCCGTTATCCCATCCATTAATTTGTACCTAAAGCAATAAAATTGAACTTTCCCCCCCAAACTAGTAGTAGTTTGCTAGTAGTCCATTCTACAATCCTTTTCTATCAGTGGGGTTTGCAATGTTGTGTTCCACATCAAAAACACTTTTGGCATTTCAGCTGCTTACCCTATCACCACACACAAGGCGGGTACCATTCGTACTCCAGTTTAGAACCGTAATTTCAGCATTATGATTGGGTGGTACAGTGTGGTGCTCCTTGTCTTGTTTGTTAAGTACCACAACTTCTCCATTCTCCCAGCCTGCTGCCAAAATCAGTCTGGAGGGCTGCCAGGAAAGGGATGTGACCCGAAAGCTTCTTTCAACATGTGCATCAGACACATGTTCTCCCTGCAAATGGAAATAAAGTGCAGGGTCAGTACAATGGAAACTCAGCACCAGGGTGCAGCCACACCTTCAGACTTGCTCCCCAATCAACAAGACATTTTTCTGTCTTATAGAACAGACGTTTAACAGAGCATCCTGCAAAACATATGAGATGGCTACATAAATTTCATTTACATCTGTTTTACATGCATTAAAATGTACTACGATATGCAGTACATCCACTTCAAAATTGCTAATGAAAACACAGTGGTATTAAAAGCGACTGCCTCACTCTGCTTTTCCAGGCTATTTTTCCCTCAAAGTATTCATGAGCAGCTCTCACTGAATATTGAACTTTGATTCCTGTAGAAAGGATGAGAAGGCTTCTGCTAGGTTTGAAGCTAAAAGCCAACTTTTTGAAAAACAATACAGCAATTTTAGTGAGGATACAGAATACTCTAATGTTAAACTCTTAAAGTTACCCCTCCTTTGTGCATGGTTTGCTATGAGTTGCTCAGGCAACTCATTTAATCTTTGCATCTATTTCACTATTTGTAAAATTCAGATGAGAGTTTTTTAGAAAAAGCACTTTGAAATGTATGCATTTTATAGGCTACTCATATTAACAGACTTAAATGTTTACATTACACCTGTTGCTTGATAGGTTATAGTATAATTTCCCTTAGAGCAGATACTTTTTTCCCCCAAAACAATGCAAACCAAAGTGTTACAAGCCTCTTGCATGAAGTTTATCAGAGTATGAAAAGAGGAAAAGACCTGTCTACAGGCAGAAACTGTATTAGGAACCACCTACTCGATTACCTGGCTCTAGCAAGTCAGCTTGGTCTTGAGATGGAGGAATGATTTTTTTTCTTTACATTTCTTCTCTTTTTTTTCCTTTACATTTTATTTACTTAGTGTTTCTAAAAAAAGAAGTATGTGTCTATTTTATTTTTAAGCCTGAAATTCTCATACCATGAGGACTAAGTGTCTTAAGTTTCAAAAGCAAATTGGTAACCATCACAAAAAAGACCTAAGAACCATAAAAAAAAAAATTCAATTGAAAGATCAATATAATTTATGAAGAACTTGTTATGAAATACCTGTAACCAGTAACTGATAACTGACTTGTCCTAAATTGCATGGGACATGAATAGTAATTAAAATTGAGAGAAGGATTAAAGGAGCACAAGTAAGGATACAAATATATATAAAACAAAAGCAAAATTTTAAAGCAGCAAAATGACACCAAGTCCAAAAGCAAAGTTTCTGACTATTCATACCTGTTCCAGATAGATATCCACACAGCCCCCAGATGTAGTGCTGATGGAAGCGACTGCCAGGAGCGGATGAAGTGGGTGCCATGTTATATGAGAAGGGGAGGCAACTGAGTCAGGAGCTTCTATTCGATGATCCACATAAATAGCCATAACAGAAACTGTCACAGACTGCAAACCTGTCCAAGAAAAACAAACATTTCTAACAGGTAAGAGCATGCTAAAAATTGGAGAAAAAAATAAAGATACAGTTTTATCTTCTAAATATGCTTTATAAAGAAAATTAAAAAGGTTGAAATGGTATTTTTGAAAAATGCTTAGGAGTGCTGGCCTTATAGTCCATAGATTCAAGGTTCACATAGCCTAGTACCCAACCTCTCCCAATGGCTTGTGCTGGTTTATTTCAAAGAACACCAAAATAACTCAAAATTTACCAGAAAACTACTTCCAGTACTTCACATCCAAAGATGGCAATTACCATACAGACAGTGAGCTCTTATGTTGCAAAGCTTCATATTTGAGTTGTCTTTCAGAATAACTTTTAACAGTTGACACCACTTTGAAACTTGTTTTGTCATAGAAACTACGCAGTGGATTAGTTTACCTTGTGCATCCTCCACAAAGCCACTACCTACATTTGAATGAAAATACTCAAGAACGTGAAAACAATGTTCTTTTCAGAGTTTTGTGTCCGAAATGGGGCAGGTCGCTAATAATCTTCAATATGTTATATACAGAGATGATTTGAGGAATTTGTGTTGTGTGATTTCACCAGTTTGCTTTAAAAAGAAAAACAGCTGCAGAAAAACCAACTCTTAAACACCTCAGCGTTATTAGCCAACAATGCCAAGATCTGAAAAGACCGGGGGGGGGGTAACGACAAAAAAAACTTGGGGTTCTTGGAAGAACCTTGGAAGGTTTAAAAGGCTCCTTTGACATTGCCGGGGGAGAGCGAGTTTTTGTCCTGAGCTGCCAGACTGCGAGTTAAGAACCGGCAGGCACATGTACAGAAGTTCAATTAGCCTAGATCACCAATCACACACTAAGAGAGGATGTAAAATGGATATGAACATAGACTCTTGTTTTAAAGTCTCTTCCTTTCAAATATTATGCCCATATTTAAAGCGAGTATTTTGTTTTAAGAAGGTTATGTTGCCTTTCCCAAAAAAAGAAAAGCAAAATCAGATTTTGCACCTTTGCCTAGGTAGGTTAGAAGAGCAGTTAAATGCATTATTGATACCGGGATAGGAAAACTAACCTGTACAGCGGAAAGAATACATAGAATAAAAATAAAAGACTACTTGGCTCAACATTTACAAATGAAGTAGGTGCCATTTTTAAATAGATTGCTAGTTCAG
Organism: Apteryx mantelli; assembly: GCF_036417845.1. Lineage (NCBI taxonomy): Eukaryota > Metazoa > Chordata > Aves > Apterygiformes > Apterygidae > Apteryx > Apteryx mantelli. The sequence continues at coordinate 1,103,022 of NC_089993.1, read as the reverse complement.
TATCTTGCCTCTAATGTTAATGAGAACAACACAAACTAGCAGATATCAAAATAGAAACAAGTGTAGCTAGCCTTGTTAAAAGATGAAATTGCTTGTTACAAGAGCCATTCAGTTTATCTCCCCACTAATTCCGAATCCTCTACACACCTGCAGCGGCACACAAAAGAGAAATCATTCAAGTAAAGATGGGAGTGGTGTTCATCTTTGTTTCATGTTTCTTTTCTTAAAAGCTGTTCTCTTAAACCTCCAGTTCTGTTCTGAAATACTCCCCCTCATTCTATCACTTTCATTCTTATTTTGCCTGCTTCATTTCACATTATTGGGGAAAGAAGTTATTCCACATTTGAATACGAGTTTTATATTGGCTCAGAACTTTAACTAATAGAGAAATTTGTTTCAGGTTCAAATGAAAATTTGAGATGCCTAAATAAAAAATATCTGGTATGAAATAAAGACTATATGAAACAAAACCACACTGCTGTAATTTGTTTTCTAGAGCCACATATTTTTCTGCTAAGTGTTCATTGCATCTGCAGTCATAAATATATTACTTGAGTTCCCCTCAGAGAGGTAAGTTTTTAGCTTTAGAAGCTGTCTCTTGACCAACTCACATCAAGCCATGTCATCTGCTTCACTACACATGAGTGTCAACTTGTTACAATTAAGGTAGGCGTAGCTATCTATCCATTTTGGCATTAATGCAGAGCAAGAACAATCTTTCAGCCAAAACTAGGTATGTTTGAAAAGGCAGACCAGCACTTACTAAAGCAAGATCTGGTGATATTGTGTAAATTACAGACAATCCCTAGTATTAGATAACCACCTCGATAACTATGCAAAATGGTCTAGGAGATTGCTATATGTAAATAGTTTATATAAGTAGATCTCTCATGGCACAAAATCACTTAAAATCATTCATTATGCTTGCTGTAATCTTGGGAATTCATTATCCACATATTTACTGTTGCTTGAAAAGCTCGTGCATTTACACTCTAGCTGACAGATGCCTCTCCAAAAATGTCTTATCAAGGAAGAAAAATAAAAACAAGGAGCAGAACTACCTTTTATATATGATTCTGGCACACCATGTTCTATTTTTTAAAGGCTAAAAGACAAGAACTTCCTTAAAATCAAACACTGAGGAATGAAATAGAATATGATCAAGTCCAGGGATCTCATCTCTTCCATCATATTAGATATTTGAAAAAAGCAAAAATTTTTGTTTATCATCTACTTGAATCATTGTCTTTAAGGCTCTGGCTTGATTAGCATCCCAACATACCTGACAGACACTTTTGAAACAACCCACAGGTGCTTCATAAAAACTTATCAGTTCATATAACCTTTAGGACCATTAATGTCTATAGACATAGACAAGTACAGAGAGAGATTCAAGGTCATTCTCTCCCCCTGTCTTTAACTAGTCAGACACAAGCCAGCGCTAGTCCAAATGCCATACATCCACACTAATACGGTTCCGTGCTGGGAAACCAGGTCCTTCAGGAAATCAAGCCTGATTTTAGATTTTATTAGCTCACAGGCCATACTACACCAATACAGTTATATGGTTTCTGAACTAAAGCAGATTGATGAATGGCCACCTCAGAGCATGGGCAAAGGAGTCACATTTGTCTGCACCCACCAACACAGACATACATAAGATTGCATTGGGACTCATAATAACTGTATGAGTAGGGGAAGATTATGCTTTGATATGGGGCGATTTCCCTCCAGACAAACCTCTCAGCTCATTACTTAAAAGCCGACAGTTAAAGAATTAAAATGTATTAAAAGGAAAATAGGTTTTACTTGTCTGGTTTGAAGTTCTCTCGGATTTAGGTGAGTCTCATTTCTACAAATGACAGAAGTGAGCCAGAATGAATGTAAATATTTCAAAGGGTAATAATTTACGTTCAGAAAAAAAGTTCTTTTCATTTATGCTATTCTGCCTTTGGTGACAGTTCTTAAAGTTATTTACATGCTCTGTGTGCTAATGTTATCAGCACATTTAGAATCTAGGACAGCTGAGTGAGATTAAGCTTACTGCCATTATAGAACAGTGACCAGCCCACAAGCTTATCAGAAAACCCATCACCAAGCATATCGATAAAAGCTGTTTTTCTGTATGCGTTGCTGCGATGTTTCCCTGACAGACTTTTCAATTACCTATACAAAAATCACGGCTTTTTCTTACAATCCTTATCTGTAAGAAATGTAAGCTTTTTAACTTTAAAATGTTTAAAACAGTCTGCAAAAAAAAACTAGAATGCAAAATCAAGTTATGCTATAAAAGCATGGTAAGTGGCTAAATACTCTTTTTTCTAAATAGAAAAAATCTAATTAAATCCTGAATCTACAAAGAGGGAGATGGAGTGAAAAAAACATGCGTAGGAACAAGTCCAGCCCATTTCTAACGTATTCTTTCCTGCGTACAGTGTGCTGCGTGGGCCGAAACCATCCTGTTTCGCAGTGGGCAACTTTTAAACGTTTTTCCCAAGAACCAAGTAACAACGGACAACTCAACGTCCCTCCTGTCCTGTACAAAGCGCTTCGTAAGACCAGCGGTAGCCGGGAAGGAGCGATTGCTGCACGCTGCAAGCGAAGACCCTGCGAAGGCCCGGGTCCCGCACCGCGAGCCGCCGCCGCCGCCCCCGCACTGCCCCAGGACACCCGCCCGCTTCCGCCGCCGGCAGCGGGCGCCGCCGGGGGCCGGAGCGGGCCGCCCGCGGCAGCCCGCAGCGGAACCGGCGGGGCAGAAACGCGGCCTGCCGCCCCCGCCCCGCAGCCCCCCGGCGCCGCGATCGCACGCAGCGCGGCTCCCGAGCAGGGGCAGGCCAAGCCGCAGCGGGCTCCCCGGCGGCCCGGCGCCTGCCGCCCGCTCTTACCTGCCGGCGGCACCGGTGCGCAGAACCGGCGGCGGCAGCACCGCTCAAGGCCTCACTCGCTCCGAGATGCTTAGCGTTACCCCTGACAACGGAGAGAGCCCCTGCCACGGAAACTCCCGAAACGGAGCCGAAGAGCCACGGAAACACCCGAAGCGGCCCGCTGGCATAGCGGAGAGAGACGGAAAGTGTCGAGCGCAGCGGGCGCGCGCCCCCCGCGGGCAGGGGGCGTGGCCAGCGCCGACCGCCTCGCCGGGGGGGGAATGGGGCGCGTGCAGCCGGCTCCCCTCCCCCACGGGGACCTGGAGGAAAGCGGCCACCGGTCCGGTGTGACCCTCCTTCGCCTCCCGAAGAGCCCCGGGCAACACCTGCAAAACCCTCCTCGCTGCCACCTGGGGATGTGCGGTCAGGGAGGCTCCGTCTAACCCTACACAGGGGCAAGCCACAGCGTCGGGCCTCTGCGCTAGAACCAGCTCTCTCAGCCACCAGGCCAGAATATTTTACAAATTAGAGCTGCCACTTTCCAAGGCTGCCAGCAGCCTCAGAGGGCTTCAGCTTCACAGGCCCCTGTCCCCCCACACTGCCTCTGTGCAGAGAGACAGGGACAATCCTGGGAAACATGTCCAAGCACATACTTGCTTTCAAACACCCACCCACCTTCGAAGCTTTGGTGAGTAAGGCCCAAAATCATAACAGACATTTTTAGCAGCAGCAGCTGCTGTCTCCAGCATTATGTGAATTAACCCCATAGGGAAGTGTTACTAACATAGATGATGGATTATTTAACAGCCTACTCTTTAAAGCACCCAACTCAGACAGCCCTCCACTGACTTACATTTGACCTGGAAGTTCCCCTGTTTCCTGGAAATCAGAATTTTAATCACCAACCGCTCAGATCACTGTTCATGTATTAAGTGTCCAATGCAACAGGGCCTGGTCTGATTGAAGCCTACTGTAATACAAACGCACTTCAGGAAGTTAAGTAATTCTACAGTCCAGAGTTCATCAGTGCTTTCAGAACTTGTGCAGGAAAGTGATTTTAACTTATTAAAATAGAAGCAAAATTTTTCTAGTAACATCTAAGTAAAGATAATGACCTCCAAGACCTCCTGCTGCTGCCCTCACAAACCACCCTTCCTCTCCCTCAGCACTGCTCAGTGCCCCCTGTATGGCCCAGCTCAATGACAGCACAGCTGCACCTCTCTAATCTCATCTGTGCTGTGCCTGCCTTCAGCCCCAACAGCCAGGTTTACTCAACACATTTGAGAAAGATGCAGTTCTCCAAGACCCAACCCTAATACTGCCCCATATAAACTCTACCATCAATTATAACACCACTGAAGTCGCGGCAAGTCCACATGAATTTGCATAAACAAATTTTAAAAGTGTATTTGAGAACAAAAGTCACACCTCCACTACAACTGTAACTGATAATTTACACACACACTAAATTATGTCAGCTTTGGCCATAGATGAGGCTGTTAGTTTAAATGGTGTATCACACTTTCCATTTTGAAAGAACACAAGAATCTCTGGGACCTTTCTGGCAGGTAAAAAGCAATTTTTTTTAAATCAATAAGTAAGTAGTACTATGTGGGAGGCAGTGCTGTATATAAACATGCTGTGCATCTTCTGGAACTTAAAGGCAGTTCCCATTGGCTTCAGGCTTACTCACAAGCTCAGCAATCCCTTTTAGAATGAGTTATGCCACGAGCAGCAAAATTCATGAAGTCTTGTTTCCCTGTAGCTTTGCATCTCATGCTTGAATTATCTTCTGCCTAGCAAGGCATCAGTTCTAACTGGGTCATTTATAGCATTTCTTTTGGGTGGACTCTTGGATTTGTAATAACAGCCTTGGCTAATTTTGCCACCACTCCCAAGGTAGAGTTACTAAGTTGTTTTTTGGTTCCATCCAGCTGCATATTTTCACTGTGCAAGCAATATTTAAAATGAAATTAGGTTGAAGTTGAGTCTCTGAGCAGACTGGAAGGCACCACATATGCACAGATAGTCTGGTTACCTGAGGAAACAAGGTAAGAAAGCTATTGTAACTACATAGTACAAGCAAGTCAAAAACATAGGGCTAGTAGAAGTCTCAAGTAGTCATCTATAGTCCATCTTTCCTCTCTTGGCTGGAATAAAAATCCAATTACAGAAAACATTAACTCTTAAGTGACCAGTTTTGTTTTAAACACAAGTCATTGTGAAAGCTGTCTTACACTACACAATGTTACATAGAAAGTTTTGCCTAATACCTAAACTGTACATTCCTAGTTGTGTAGACTTCAGAGTTAGAAAGTTCCCTCCAATATTCAGTGGATAAGCCCTGTTATAAAGGCAAATTAATACCCTGTCCTAGCATTGTAAGACCCTCCCTCCTCTGAGTACTGCCCTCACGAATGATGCTTGACTACTAGCAAAGGATAGGCAAAGAGCAGCCTTCAGCAGTAAAGTAACACATACTGCGTTTCACCCCTTGTTTTAAGGGCTTGACCTCAAGTGTTGAGAAAAATAAAGCTGTATGATTAGGTGCTTCCTATTTGGTAAACTGTAAAGGAGTAACAATATAAGTCTGGCCTTCAGTTTAAATCCTCTTACCTGAATAGGGGAAAAGAAAAAACTGCTTTAGTAACACAAAGACCATCCATTATCATTTGCCAGATTTAACAGCTGAAGAGCCTTTAAGAAGAAAGGAGTTATGAGTGAAATTTAATAGCTTCTAAGTAACCTTGAGGGAAAATATACTATACTGATGGCTTTTTTACCTAAGATCACCGGAAAAGTAGTTTAATGTTATAATTAGTATAACAGTCATGCACATTAGATGTAAAATTAAAAACCCAACATAATACACTTAAAAATATAAACTTTATCCTTTTGCTAGACAAAACATGCAATAGAGGAAAACTATTTGTTTCTATGAAGCATGCAGTGCCTGTAGTTATTTATACCTTAAAATACACAGGATGTGCAACAAACCCAAATTAATGTTGCTGCCTAGTCTAGAAAGCCATAGAAAATACCTTTTAATGTTTATTGCTATCTGTGAAAGTCTTCCAAAGCATGATCGCAGTCCCTCCATATTAAAAAGAAGAGAAATTCATGTGCCTTGACATACTCAACCTACTCCCTGCCTCTCAGATCTTGTTCAATGCTTTTTTTAATTCGTTCTTTCACATTTACACACTTGAGCAATTTCACACCTTAACAGTCCACTTGAGGCAGTGGAGCTATTCAAGCATATGTAATTATTTACATGTACAAAGAATAGAAACCTTCAACTCTGAGCTCCTTGGGGAACCAAACATATCTTCATATCCGTTTGCAAAGCACCATGGAAATACTGTATATGGCACTGTACATACCAAATGCATCATTTCCTGTCAGTATTGTTAAATTTGGCTGAGGTCAAATCAATTTGCAACACTATTTGGTGTAAGCCAGAAGATCTTGGGCTACACCATAACAAGACTGCAAAATACACTTTATACAAAGAAAACCTAATTAAGGTATAGACTTAAATTTAAAACTGGATAGCAGACCATGTTAACAAATGAGATCATATGCAATTTAGCTCTTTTTGATTCACAAACTGTATTTAGAGCAATAAGCTTGGTTAATCACAACTATGCAGAATTGCATATCATTACAGAATATTTACAGGAGATGAAGAGAAACTCTAGGCATGTTCAAGTAAATTTAGTTCACCGTAAGATATGTTCCCAACACTCTCCATGGGAGCCCACTCTGAGAATCTACATATGGTTGTGAAGTTTTTGAATAATTAAACCATTACTTTTAAGTTTAGTTTGTGAAGATTTTCCTCAAGGGAAGAAGATTAAAATAGCTTGTGATTTTCATGATTAAGAAGAGACCTAATATTCCCCACCCCCAAACAATTTATTAACAGCCACTAAAAGAAAAAAATCTCACACAGCACCAGCTGTAAGTTTCACAGGAATCATTTTGCCAGCAGTTATCAAGAAATCACTACATATAAATATCAGGCAGTAGCTGCTGGAAAAATTGCCTAAAGGTTTAGTTAGCAAGTGAAATTCAAGCCCATTGACATAATTCTGTACCTTACTGAATAAAACTTCCTAATCCTTGGAGATGGTTTCAAAAAAAAAAAAAAGAGAAACATCCCATTTTAGAGCACCTACACAAGTGCAAACTTTGCAAAGGAAGTCTGGAAGTTTTAAATACACTAGGCATTCCTGAGAGATTCCACACTTCTTATTCCACGTATGTTACCTGTAGCGCTAAGACCACTAAAAAATTAGAAGCCTCCTTTTAGCTAGAGTATTTAATTAATAGGCAGCATACCATCAAATAAGCAATGGAGAAGGAAGCTCTTCTGCAGCCCCCCTGTGCCCAAGGCTCTGCTTGGTCAGGAGCCCTCTGAGCTCAGAACATTCTGGAAACCCAGGCCCACCATTTCCCAAGGGCCCCAGCTGATAAGCAGCCCCCAGTGCTCAGCTAAGCTCCCAGCATTCACCGTGTCTTAAAAACTCTGGAAAAATAACAGGAGGTCAGCAAGAATTAGCAGTTTCCTTAGTCTACAGCAGAGTCATTAACTCCAAGCTCTGAAGAGACGCATTACACCAGTGCTTGTGCACTGGGCAGTCAATCCCGCAGCTCCATCCCAGCAAAGCAGGTCTCCTCTTCACCCAGCAAGACTAAGCAGCTTTTCAGATGCAACAACCCAAGTATTTTATTCTAGCTTAAACCTAGGGCCTGGCCCCATGTAAGCATGGGGAGTTACAGGGAGAGAGCTGCCCCCCAACTCACTCAGCAGAGCAGGCCCAACACTGTCACTCACCCTCTCGCAGGCACAAAGAGGCAACACGAGCCGGCAGAGCCAGCTGCCGCACTACACTGCTGTCTACTGGGTAACATTTCAGGGTGACCTAGCCCCACCATACTGCAAGCTGCTTTGAGAGGAACAGGTCACATCTGTGCCAGCAGGAAGTCCAACAGCACTAACAAGCAGGTGCCAGCAGGAAACTCCGTGGCTGAAGGCCTTTGTGCAACAAACACAGGCAAGTCCTGCACTGCTTTTACCCTCTGGCTTAAAACCAGAGCAACGAGAAGCTACAGGGGACCCCAGCAGAGCAGTAAAGCAAACGAAGCAAAGCAGCAGTTACGCAAAGCCGCAGCGCATTGCACAGCTGCAAGGGCAGGAGCAAGGCGCGCTTCCCGAGGCGGCCGCCCCGCTCCCCAACAGGGAGCTGCTGTCACCGACTCGGACCTTTCACCGGACCTGCCAGCCCGCCCCCACCGCTGCCTTCCGCTCAGGCGCCACCCACTAACAAACGAAAGCCCCCCGACGGACAATAAATAGAATGTCGCATGCAAATGAACACCTATCTGACCAATGAAGGTCTGGATTATGGCCAAGAGCCCCGCCTATGCGGTCCTCCATTGGTTTTTTCTTTTAGCCAATCAGCAGCTAGCTCTTGAGGTTCGTCTCGCCCCCTGAGGAATACAGGCCACCTCCTCTTCCTTTGCGTCAAGCTGTCGTCACCCACCTCGCGCCGCTCTTTGATTGGCCAGCGCTAGGGTCGCGGCCCCGCCTCCGGCCTGGCGCCCGCTTGCCGCCAGCCAATAGGGCGGTTTGTTTGGGGTGCTGGGGAGGGGAGTGTCGCGCGCGCTCAGCTGGGCCCGCGCCGCCGCGCTCCGCCCCGCTCCCCCGCCAGGCGCAGGGTGACTAGGAAGCGGAACAGCCGCGGCCGGGACCCCGATCCGCGGCCCGTCTGGGGCCGAGCGCGGGGCCCGAGGGGGCGGCGGGGGCAGCGCGGCCGAGCCTCGGGCGCGGAGGGGCCGCGGCTCCGGCCGGGGGCGTTGAGGCCCAACGGGGACCCGTCGGTTGCTGGGGCCGGGGGGGCAGGGGCCGCGGCCGCGGTCGCGGGGGAGCCTGGGGAAGAGTTCGCCTCCCCGGTGGGGAGCGGGGCTGCCGCCGCCAGCAAAGCTGGGAGGGCCGCCGGAGGCCGCTGGGGCCGGGCTGCTCTCGGGGTGCATCGGCATCCTCCCGAGCTGGCGGGTTTGGGGTGCAGCCTGGGCGTGCCTGGGGCCGCGGGTGCCCGAAGATCCGAAGCAGCCACCACCGGGAGAGCTGGAGCGCGGAGGCTGCAAGGCGGCATTGATGCGGCAGGTAAAAGCCCAGGCGGGGGATGGCGTCTCTTTGAGGGCGGGCTGTGGCGTGGGGCGGAGGGGGCCAGCGGCGCGGAGGAGCGGCGCTTCGCCCCCCGTGGGGCGCGCGTGGCGGGGCCGGCTCGGTCCTCCGGCAGCTGCGGTCCCAGCTCTCGTGTCGAGCCGTCGATCAGCGGGATAACGCAACACCTGGGTCTCTGGGGAGTTTGAAGGCATGGAAAGCGTGTCCTCCGAGAGGCGTGGGGGGGTTCTAAGAGGCAGAGTGAAAGGACGCCCACGAAGTATGAAGATCTGGAGGACGAAAGCGATAAAGTGGGCAAGATTCTCCTTTTGAAAGAAGAGAGCAGGTGTCAGGGGAAAGAGGAAGAAGAAAGCATCTGAGACGGATAAACTGGGTGCAGAGCACTGCTGGAGGGGTTAGTCAGGACATGGTAAGGAGCCAGCTGTTGGGAAGTGGGGTAGACAGTGGGATTTGCTACCCTAGCCTTGTAACTGCCACGAAGACATGCTCTTTTGGGCTAGAGGTCTTTTTATTCTGTTACTAGGGTTGCTGGGAATACCAGTAGATGCATCATTTAATTTGTAGTAATAAAACTAAAATTGAAATCAAGGAGGTTTAAGCTCTCCTTAACTGAAGCTTTTGAGCACAAATTGTCAGAGAATTTAAAGATTTCTGTCTTTAGAACAACTGAAAATGTTGTGTTTTTAGGTGTGTGGGGGACCCTTTTGTATTTGTACTTAGTGATCTGTCAGGTAATAGTTAACCCAGTTTTAATATGAATTGAGATCTACAGTTCAAACCAGTTTGTTAGGCTATTTGCAAAGAATGGAATGTGCCCTATTGGTAGATTCAGTGGTTTAGCTGAAAATCATTAGATTTTAATAATATTTTATATTAGAATTTTAATAATAGAAATATAAGTCATCAATAATAATTGCACAAAATTACATACCATGTAATGCTGATGCGTCTGGTTTATTTTAAAACACATTGTTTTGGTGTCTGTCTTATCCATAGTAATTCCGTCGCTTTAGTTGTGATATTGAGAATTTCCTTCTCTTGTTGGTATTTATCTTTTCCCTTAATTAAAGTTGGACTGTGGCTTCTGCTGTGGTGATAAGGCATTGCAACCGATTCTTCTTTCTGTTTTGCTGTAGCAGGGTTTCTTGGAAGTTGGCTTCTTTGAGGTGTGGTGTCAGTAATATTTTTATACTCTTAAAAAAAGGAGTTGTTATTGGGCTTTAGCAGATGATATGATTTAATGCTTTAAGTTTTTTTGTCTGTGTCTGGTATTTTGTTCTGAGTATTAAAAAAATTTAGTATATTGAGCAGATTTGTGAACCCAAGTTAGAGGCAGAGTGAGTGGTCATCCCAGCAGCAGGTCCAAATGTCAAACTTGGAATTTAAGGTGTTTTGTGATGCACTTCAGAAAGTCCATAAGTAGCCTTCTAGCAAATAATGCTTTAAAACTTTTTGCACTTGGCCAAGTGGCTCTTGGAGTTGCACACTCTGCATTGAGGTGAGGGGGGGAAAAGCTGCTGCAAATGTCTGTGGAGTTTGTGGGCTTTAAAATAAAAAAAAGGGGGGGGATGCATTAATTTTAAAGAATGCTGGAAGTTGCTGACGTAGCAAGCAAGAAGTTCGTGGCTTTGGAAAGCCAAATCATCTCCTGGTGTTCGTCGGTTTTTAAACGCAGACGTTGACAGGCGATCAGCCTCCAACGCGATGCTTCTTTGCAAAGGCGGCGAAGCTTTTGGGGCGCCTTGTGCACTTGCTGGTCGGGCACCTTCCCGGGGAGCGGAGTTGCCGTTTGGGGAGAAGCCGAAAGGTGCCGGGCCGTTTGGAGGGGGTGGGGGTGGAGGGGGGGGAGTTGGAAATCTTTGTAGCCTTGGCCAGTCCCAGCCCCAGAGAGAGACACACACACAGAGAGAGGAGGAGAAGCTGCTGCTGCTGCTGCATCTAGGAATATGAATTTCCCCCCCTCAGCAGGTCGGATCACCTCGGCTCCATGGTGAGGAGAAAGAAGAGCCCCCCTGGGCCTGAGGAGCAGCACAATGGGTAGGATGGGGTGGGGGCGAGGCACTTTGCGGGGCCCCGGCCCCGCTCCGCGCTGCCCTGCTCCGCCGGGGCTTTGGTGGCTGGTTTTTCTCTCTGTGTGTCTGTCGAGCGCTTCCAAACGCCTGAGTTTGGCTTGGCAATTTCTCTCCCAAAGGCGCCCCTAATTGCTCCAGGAAGGTGCCAGAGGGCTGCCGGGGGAGCCTGGCTCCCTTTTAGGCTGGTTTGGGGGGTTTCCTGTGGGGCTTTCCCCCTCCCACCTCTCGGCACAGGTTGTTGGGTCGGGACAGCAAACGAAAGGGGATTTAGTAACAAACAACGGCGGCCATGTTGAGAGGAATTTCTGCAGCTAAACTTCTCCCCTCTCAGCCCAGGGATTTTTCTCCCTGTCTGGGGGGGTCCGTGGCTTGACTTTGTGTCCCCTTCTTTTCTTTCTCTCCTCCCCAACAGGATGACAGTGAAACTGGGAGAGAGCAGCGGGGAGGAAGGGGTGAAAAAGCTGGGCAAGAGAGCAGGAGGAGATGAGGAGTCCCTGGAAGAAGAAGGGGCAGGAGGAGGAGGAGAGGCAGCTCCAGGCAGCAGCAGCACAAAGAAAGAAGAGAAGATTATTAACAACAACACTAACAACAACCCCTCGTCGAACCCCAATTTATCGCAGGCCCCTTCCTCCCTCCAGCCGTCCCACAGCCAGGACCAGCATCATTTTCTCAGGTCCAGTGTCAGACCTCAGAGCAAGAGGTTAAAGAAGGATTCTCAGGCATCCTCTTCAGTTGGCAACAGCAGCAGCACTACTGCAAAAGGCAAAGGTACTGTATTTTGTCACCCTTCGGACACACAGGCTCGGGGGGTAATGGGGGGAGTCACCTGTATTTTTAGGGGTTGTCATTCTTGTTCTGTAGATGCCATCTTTTGTTTGCTGTTTGGGAAGGTGTTTTGGGGCTTGTTTCTCGCAGTAGCTGAAATCTTCTTTGTGTCCCAAGGCTTCAGCTTCTCTGCTGCCCACTCTCATGTTTATACTTGCAGAAATGGGGTTTGGGGATGTATATGGGCAGGGGGGGAATCTCCCTTCGTTACTGAAGGGAACCTTTAATTCCTGCGTTCCATCTATCTTGAGTTTTAGGAAATTTCTGTGTTTTGGTTAGGAAATTAGACTCTAGCAAGCTGTGTAATCAGGTGGCTGCACTCAGAATTCTATCACTGGGTAATAACAAAATATTTGTTGAGTACTAGTTAAAAAAAAAAAACTTAAAAAACTGATCTTCCCCTCATTTATTTCTGTGACCATTTTAGCAAAAGAACTGTTTTGGAAACAGCTGTGAAGTGCCCATATTGAAATATTTGTTGTCTAAGGTTTTATGAGTCCCCAGTACTACATCAGTGTTTCAGAAGAGTTAGGGCTTTTACATGTAATTTGAGATTTTTGAATTAAGGTTGTTATATATACATATATATGTGTATATATGCACCTACATACATATACATGTATAATTTTTTTTTTTTTAACTTTAGCATTGTAGATAAGAATTTGATTTTTCAAGGCTGTTCCTTTCTTCAGTAGCTAGAAGGCAGCAAGGATAGCTGACTGTCTTGGTACTATTGTGTGTGCTCTGCAGTTACTGGTTGACACCTGGCACGGTAGTTGAGCTGTGCTTGAATCTAGTTTTGGATCCCTTGTGCAAAAATACTGAAGCATTATTTTGTATTAAATTTTGAGGAAAACAAAACTTTTAGATTTTTCAACACTTATAAGAGCAAACTTTGCTATTTCCTGTCAGAAACTAAATAAAACTCCACATTGTATCAATGTATACTGGAGATTACCTCACTTCTCTCCATTACAGTGATCTGCACATGCTGGACATTAGGTAAACTTTATTAAGAATTGTAGTTGCTTAGTGTTACAGTCAGAAGGCAGTCCTTTGAAACTGAGATATTTTAGATATTGCCATATAATCAAAAAATTCTTGAAATACATTTTTTGACAGATAGTTTCTGTAATTGACTAAAATATTTTTACTGCCTTAGTAAATCCTGTTTATTCTCTTAAACTTTTTGTTTTAAGTGAAAATCTTCTATGTGTAATGTTGAAAGGTAGAACTGAAAGGTCTATATAATTTTCTCCCAGTTGCATTAAACCAAATAAACAGATGAAATACCCAGGAGTATTTAGCTGCAGATAATGATTTCAAGAATTGTAAATAGTATTAAATGTGAGGAGAGGTTTCTTTGGAATACATGTGATCCATGATTGACATGTAGAATATATGCGTTTGAAAATATTCCATTGCTTTGAAAGTGTGTACACATGTGAACAAATACATGTTGGTATCTTTGTGCATGTGTGTATTCATGTTTGCATATTTGTAAGTAAACATGTATTTCCAATTTTAGAGCAGCAGATTAGTTTTAATGAGGTGTATTGATACTAAATTGAAAAGTAAATTTCATTTATTTTGTAGTTCAGTTTCAGAAATAATCAAAATAAAATTGTATACAGAACAGAATTTATTATTTCAGTAGTCAGTCATAGATAAATAGTGTGTAAAATCTCTGTACCTGACTATGTTGTCTGGTTTGGGGAAAATTCTTAAATCATTGAGAATGACAGTGAGTGGTAGAATTATGATTATACTTTCACTTTTTGAATTGTAAGACCAGCCACAACTCTGCCTGGCTAGTTTTGAAGTGAATGTGTCGGAGCCAATTTCTCTGACATGGTGGAGACTGTAACTCTCAGTTCTTGGAGAACAGAGCCATGGAGTAGGATCCATTCTATTTGGAGTTCTTTTACACTCAGATATACATACTGAGACATTTTCCAGACTTGTTTGAATTCTCCCTTAGAAATGTCTTGTGATTACAGTTCTTGGGAACTTGCATTCCAAGGGAAGTATCACACAGAGTTGGCTTCCAATAAGGAGCTAATTGAATGATGAAGGTTACTAATGAAGGTGGGACTAAACTCATTGTACTCACTTTCCCGCTAACTTTCCAGCTCACCCCTGTAAGTATGAAAATAATAAAAAGCTCAGTTGCATTTACAGTCTTTTGGATCAGCTCTGAAAATGCAGGGCTTTTCCATTTTGCATGTCACAGTTAAGGTGATAACTGCAAAGGTAATGTTAACATTGGCCAACAGGAGTGTCTAGACCATGCTTATACTTGGTCCGTACCAGAAACTTGTTAGTGTGATGATCTTTCAATAATGCTATGTAAACCTTAAAATATTCTTGAAGAAATAGTCCTGCTTTGAGTATCTGCATATTCTAAAGTGAAATCTCATTGGAAAGAGGATCAGGATGGATATTATTAAAGAGTATGATTATATAACTTAATTTTTTTCAAATTGTAGTCACTCAACAAGCATTGGTTGGTCCTAATTATGTCTTTAAAAGAGATTTGGAAACAGTCTTTTTTTCTGTCTATTACAGATTTCTTTATTTTTGTCATTGGTGCTTTTAGGGCACTTCATTGTAGCAAACAAATTATTGATAAAGTAAACTTCACTGTAAATGGTAGGAAGAGTTGGGACACTCAGCAGCTGTTAACTTTTTTCCTTTACCTTACTATATATAGTTCATGGAAGACTTTGAATAATAATTCTCAAATTCTGCCTAGCAGAATGAATATACATGTTCTTAATTTTCAGATTACCATGAAGCTATCTTTATTTGGATTTTCGGATTCTGGCTCTTCCCTTTTGTGCGCTCAGTTACGTTTTGAGTTTAGGGCAAAAATGATGTAAAAAATCAGCACAGTAAGATAATGTGTGAAAACTATTTCCCTTCCAAAATCTTGTCTGTTTGAATTGGTGAAAGGTTTATTTAATTTGCTGCACAAATACCTAAATCTATGCATATATTTAAGAATACCTAGTATCATATTTTCAAGTATTTATCATCTTTTTATCATATTTCCAAATTTGTATTCTATACCTCAAATAATGCACAGCTTTTGAAGTACCAATACTGAACGTAAGTCTTACAGTAACTTGCACAAAATCAAAGGAGAAACCTGAAGGAATAGCAGGGTGGAGGCAGTTAAGTATTAGAGTTCAAAAGCATGAAGTTTTCTTGAGAGGGAGGAAGCAGACCAAGATAGAGGGAGGTTGCTGAAGAAGAGGGACTTCTGAGAGTTTACTTCTCATATACAAATATGCTACACCATTGCTCAGCACAGGTTTTTCAGGTGTGTTTGGGGGCTTTTTTCCATGAAAAAATGAGCGAGGGGAGTATGTATGTGTTACGTTCTGACCATAATGATAAAACAAAATGCAGAGTACTTGCAATTGCGTTCTGTAGATCTAGTCTGAATTAAAGTAGGACATTTTCATTTCCATGTTTTTACCCATTTTTCCAAATGGAGAATGAAGTAAGGAGGAAATAGTAAATCTATGGTGATTAGCTGAAGCTTGAAGCATGTCTTTCATGTCATTGCTTTAGATTTATTCACAAAATGTGCAAAATGGTCCCAAAAAAATATTTGGATTTGTTTTGCAGTAATAAGTAGTTCTTATTCAAGGAAAAAAAAAAGTTACTCAGCTGAAAACATTAATTGAATTAAAATGTTCCATCTTTTGGCGCTCACTAGAAAGCAGACCACAGTTTGTTTCAACCCATTAAAGTTGCATGTCCTGTAGTATGTGAATTAGATTAACTACTGACTCTGTTCTCCTATGAAGAGGACATGTATCCCAAGATATCTGATTGCACTTAAGCTATGAAAATTATTTTATCTCATCTTCCTAAATTTGGATGTTGCAGAACGTATTGTAAACTTGATGTGAAATGTCATTCCTCCAACATTATTTCTCTAGGGAATGAAAGACTGATTACAAACTACTAGCACTGTCCTGTGTCCTAATATTCTCTTTAATTCTGCCCATCTCATTTACAGTTATTATTTCTTCCCTCCCAGCCTGACATGCTTTCATTCATTCTTTGTCCTCCCATTTATCCAGGCTCTCCCTCCCTCCCTTTGAAAATGGCTGGGGACCAGAACTCTGCATTATCTTTCACATCAGGCCCACCACAAGAGGAAGATTTGTTTCTTGTGCCATGTGCAGTAGGTACTGAACTTGGAAAGGTGCTTGTCTGCAAGGCACATGGCTGCACAATCATATGGCTTAGAGGGAACCACACACTTTTTCTGAGCAGTGATACATGTTAGTGTTTTAAAATACTTCACTTAAAGTATTAAGCAGGGTTGCACAGATAGAATTTTAATCACTGCACCTTTAATGTTGACTGGCATAGGATAAATATTAATTAAGTTACAGATTTTGTGTGTGAATACTGAACTGTTTCTTCATTTCTTGTCATAAACATAAAATATTTCCCAGTCTGATCCCTTGTGTCCCATATTCTTTTTCTCCAGTGCTGAACTACTTAAGCAATGTTGTATATCAGAAACACACCCAAATTTTTAGCTGTATGCCTAATATAGCTGCTTCTAATGCATCCTTCTTTTTAAGGAGTTTCTCTGATGGAAGAGCAAGAGAATATTGATTTACTGGAGTTGGGGGAATGACTAAATTTATAGT
The DNA here is from genome assembly GCF_036417845.1 of Apteryx mantelli. Taxonomy (NCBI): domain Eukaryota; kingdom Metazoa; phylum Chordata; class Aves; order Apterygiformes; family Apterygidae; genus Apteryx; species Apteryx mantelli. The sequence continues at coordinate 1,086,389 of NC_089993.1, read as the reverse complement.
GCACCATTTTTATTTAAGATGGTACACATTTTACAACTGTATTGGGTTAGCTCAGATGTTGCTGCTTTAATAGTTTCTTCTTCTCAGCTAGAATTCTTGGAGAGGAAAGCAAATCGGATCCAGATTGCACCTTTTTTGGGTTGTTCTTTCACACACCAAATGGCCTCACTAAATTCCCAAAGCCCATGCATTCTAGGGGATCAGCTGATTCATTTCTTCACTGAAGTATGTGGTGTGGTATCTGGCCATTGAAAAGATATATGCCTAAAAAATGGGGTTTATTTGCCAAGCGATCAAGAAGAAAGTTTAGACATTTGTCTTTGATTGCTTTTTCATTAAAATCAAGAAGTAAATGCTCACTGGGTAATGCTCTGCCATGAGAATAGCAGAGTGTGTTTGGAAGCTTTCTGGAAAGTGTAGATCATAGTACCTTACCCAAATCTGTCAGCAATAAATGTTTTGGCATGTATTTCAGAAGACTGCTAGGCACTAATAGAGGTGTGTGAGAATAAAATACTCACATGAAGGTGTGTTCAGGTGTGGCCTCCTTAATGGCAGTCTTTACTAAGAAACACTTTTGAAGATGAAATTGTGTAGTTTAACCTTGTTGTTGGCTCCTATAGAATCCGAAAAAAAGAATGAATGTTCCAAAGGAAACTTTCTGACATCTTACAAGTTGGCATTCGCTTGCTGTGCTTTGGAGAGGGAGTTGAGTGTTTTATGCTCTGAATTTGGCCATGCTGTATACAAGGATTGGTGAAAGTATCATGCCTTTTATATGGGTGCTCCCTGATGGATGTTCCACTTCCAGTTGACATTTTGCAAACTAAGCCTGTAGAATGCCAATAAGAGAAATGATCTGCATGTTGAGATAGATGGGTGCAGTGGAGATGAACTGTGTTGAATTGCAGCTCCTGTGTATGTGAAATACTTAAGATATGAAGAGCAAACACTTAAGGTGCTACCTTGAGCCTGGAAGGAAAAACTTGTCATGACTGTAGTCATGATGAGACACTGATATTATCAGTGACTCAATTATCTGATATGTGCAGTGTTTCATTGTTTGTCATTTTCATGCCAGATTTTTAAACTTCAGTCTTTAAACCCCTTTATATATTTTTTGCAAGGTTTTATATTTTGCTTAGAACTACAAAGACAGCTTCTTATGATAGTGCAGAAGGGAATGATGAAAGTCTAGTATGAGATGATGCCATCCCTGTCGCATATATCTGAAACTCTAATGCTAGTGGGCATATGGGTAGAGAACACTAGATTAACGGAGTCAGTAAGTTTCTTCTGAAACATTGATACTTTGGTCTATGATTTTGTTAGAAGTTCTAGGCAATTATGAAGTACAGAAACCTGATGTCTTTACAAACTGTGGAGTGAAAACAGAGTGAAAATGCTGAGAACTTAGCTTCCAAACTTGCTGCTTTGTATCTCCTGTGCAGGAACCACTTCTCCATTGCATCCTGGAGTGAAGGGAAGGGATTGTCATAGTTGTAACCATGTGGGGTGTCCAGTCTTGTGATTTGTGCAATGCAGGATCAGTAGACAGAGTGAGAATGACCATCTGGTCTTTGTCTCATCTGCAGTGATCTCCTTTTATAGACGATTTTACTTAGAACAGGCACCTAACCAGATTCTTAGAGTAAGTCCCCTTCCTCTCTCCAGCAATTCTTCAATAACAGTGGTCTGGCTCACCTAAGTGGACGTTTTTGTTTTAATGCATTGCTTAAGTTTTAAATAATCCATTGTTGAGAATTAATGATGATGATTTTCAGTCATTAATGAGATGAGGCAAAGTTGCTCGCTGTTGTGTATATAGCAAGAACTTTATACAATAAGACTGAAACCATGAATTTGTGGGGTGAATCTTAATGATATATAACTACTTTCACTTTTTCTAGTGCCTTTTATCCTCAATTGCTTTATAATACCATGTTTTAGAATAAACAGTACTCCTTCCTGAGATCCAGTATACTCTAGAGTAGATTTTGGTAATCTGCACTGTGCACAATAGTAAGTAGGAGAGATTATGCAAAGGGATGATATAGCAAACTCCTTAATTCCTAGAATAATTAAATGACATGTAAGATCTCTACAGAGGTGACAGAACATTAGCTTTTCAAAATCTTGACATGTTAGACTCAAAACAATTGTCTGAATAGTAATTTATTTGTGTTTAAAACAAGAAAGGCTGTGATGAACTTCCAAGGACTACAGTTTGTCATTCAGAGAGTATAGAATAGAATAGAACAGAATATCTAGAGGAATAGAATAGAATATCTAAAGGAACAGAAGAGCGATTTCGAACTATGTATCCTTTGTAGAAATTGAATCAGTGGAGCCCCTAGCATGTCCTGAGGAGAGGAGCCTCGATAGAATTATTCTGTTCATTTTGCCTTTTACGTGCAACTTAGAAGAAATCTACTGAACTTGAATTTTTTTAGAAATTGGAGGCTTCATGATATATTTGCTTCTTGCACTTTTTAGTCATGAAAGCTTTACATGTACCATGTATGCTGTATAATCTTTAGAAAATTTGTGATAAAACCTGTACCTGGCAACTGACTTTAGGTCTATACTTCTACATACACAGATGATTTTTTTTTTTTAATCGATAGTTCCTCCAAATGTGTTCTCAGAAAGTTAGAGGTGTGTGATCAGAAGAATAATTCTTTGGTATACAGTTCTATAACCATCTTGCTATAAACAAAGTATTTCACATTGGGAGCCGGTAGCAGCAAGAGAGATGGTAGATTGAGACTGAAGACTGGTATATTTGAATTCCCCTTTCTTGGTGTTCAGCGATTTTAAACATTAAGATGTGTATTTCTAGGGTTAGTTTTTTATCATATGCAAATTCCGATATTCTGATCACATGTGTTCACTTGCAGAATAAATAAGTGATTCTGGGTCTTAAAAATGCTTTTTTTCTTCTCAGCCAGCTATTCAACTTCCTTAACCTTTTCTAATGATTTAGTTCTTTTAAGGACTTACCTTCACAGTTTCTGAGTTAAAATTGCTTAGCTTTCAGACACTTTATAAATGGCCAGTGAAGGCTCCGGAAATGGATAAGTTGTTTGTTTGAAAAGTTGTTCTTAGTTGAATTTTTTTTGCTTCTAGTTACTTGACTCTTTTTCATCCATCCTTCTTTGCATGTGTTTCCCTGTGGTGACAACAATTTTCTTTGAAAGGATCAAATAGCAATTCCTGGAAATAAAAGAAACATTAACCTTAAAACTGTCACTATATCATATTTCATACCAAGTAAATATTTATTGCACACCAAAAAAAAAATGGAAATTTGTATGTCTTACAAACTCTCTTCTAGATTTTGTTTCAAATGTTTTTTGTTACTTGAACAAACAGCTTTTTCAGGATTTGGAACACTATGATTTTATCATCCCAAGGAACCACTTTCAAAATCACAACTGAGTAGTTAGGGTTAAGAGTTACATGCAAGTCTTAAATCTCTAAAGCATAGTAAGCCCTTAGCAGTTGGTTTTTCTGATACTCTTCTTTGGTAATATTAGGATTGGTTCTGGATATCCCAAGTCTTGATTGAAGAATAATTTGGGGGGGCTGGGGGTTTTTTTGTTTGTTTTTTTAACACTGACTTTGTCAGGTAAACAAACTGCTTCAAATAATTGAATTTTAAAAGGTAACTGACCATTTTAAACCTAAGCATAAAAAAAGAGAACTGCGTTGATGTACATAAGTCTGGGAAGCTGGCTGAGATTACTGTATTTCACAGGCTGGATTTGTAAGTAAGTAAGCTAAGGCAAACCAGTTTGTCATAAAATAAAGAACAGGTCTTGCAAAATTGCAAAATAGCACAAAAAGGCCAGTAACTGGACAATTGGTAATGGTAATAAGGATGTTTTATAATTAAAAATGTTTAATATTAAAAAATGTTTATTTTATAAAATACAATCCTGCCTTGATAAGAGCAGTCAAATCTTAAATAATACGTAATAGCGAAATTGAAGAGAATGTATTTTGGAAATATAAGTTACTGAGCATAGTTACTTTTTCATGGAAAAACAAAGTGCATTTTTTGTGGGATCTCTCAGATTTCTGCGTTAACCTTCTGATAATCTTTTATGATTTCAAAGCTATCATGATGTTTGGTTTGATATTTTTCTTCTGAATAAGTCACAGATTTACACTTTGATAATGTTTTTATGACTAAAATGTCTTCAAAAGAGTAATGGTTTGTTCTGAAGTAAGTGGTGAAAAATGGAATCTTACTGCATTATACGTAGCTTTCTGCCTTTATTTTATTTCCCGCAGTTTTTTCTCCCCATTCTTCCATCTTCTTCAGTACTTCTTAATCTTCCTTCTCCCCTGCTTTCAAAACCAGCAAATTCTCTTAGTTCCATCAGGCTTTATTATCCAAATTCTGCTATTTCTGAACTTCACATTATTTTTCTGATCCGTGTTCTTTTGGTGGGCTGACAAAGTGACAGAGGTACAGTCAAGGTTATGCTTCTGTGCCTTTTTCCAAAAGCCACACTAGGATGGAAGCGGGGGAAGGAGAAACAGTTGGGACTTGCCATCTTTGTGATACCTTGAATTATCCTTGAATGCCTGAATGTTAGAGATGTTGTTTTTTATCTTGAGGGTAGGATTTTTGAGAATGCAGATCCACTGAATGATGTGGTGGTGTAAAGTAGACATGCTTATGGCCTGATCTTTGAATCCATTCAATAACACAGATATTAGGGAGCCCATAGGATCAAGACCAAAGATAAGCATATGAAATGACATATATTTTCTCATGGTTGTTGGTTTGCTTTATTGGTCATATCAGTGTTCAGCATTGTACAGAAATTCCCTTCAGCTGCGAATGGGTAATTGCAGAATGCACAAGTATATAGGTATTGGAGAGTGTGATGTATGTCTTTTAGTGATTTCTGTTGTCTTTTAGAGGTCACTTCAGTAAGTTCCTGCATATCTTTCTTATTCCTGGAAATAGAGAACTGATTCAATGAAACCTTCCCCTCGTTTTTTGCTGATTGAGATTTCATGTCTTTTAAAAAACTTGTTATTTGACTATTGTATTTCAGGTGACATACCTTGAAAAAACATGCTTTAAATGAAGCTGGCAAAGAAGGGGAAAATTCTGAATCCCTCCCTATCTTTATCCATGAATCCTCTTGTTGGTTTAATATTCGCTCTAGTCTTGGTTTTTTTGCAGCAGCAGATAATGGAGGGACTACATCTGGTAGCACACCAGGAATTCCTCCCAGCACTCCTGCTGCAAATTCCAAGTCAGCAGCAAGAAACCTGGGCTCCTCGACTGGAGAGAAGGAGGAAGGGAAGAAGGTCAGACGGCAGTGGGAATCATGGAGCACGGAGGACAAAAATACTTTCTTTGAGGGACTGTATGAGGTATGTGTAAAGAAAAAAGACAGCTTATGTGTCTTCCTTTGGTATCTGGATGTTCCTAAGAAGGTTGATTAAATTGGGATTTGCAGGAGCACCCCCTTATGCATATATTACACGCGCAGATACATATATATATATATCTATGAATATATGTCTATCCAATTGGCTATAAAACACCTGTGCATCAAAGCCACCTTTCAGAAGTTTCAAGCTTTTTTTTTTCTGAATACCCAGGAAATGCATAAGGGGAGATAGATCTGAATGTCATATCCCCAGCCTCAGATTCTGTTAGCTTTAAGGATGGGTATCATAATAAAAATAGAAATGAAATGGACAAGAATGTACCTCCCTGCCAGTGAGCTCTTCAAGGAAATTTAAAAATGCAAAAAATACCTTCTGCAAGAATATCTTGGTTGTCATAATTCAGTAATGAATGTGTTACCATCTAAAGTGAAAATCACTTCTGTAATAATAATAATAATAATAATGCAGTTTTATTCATAGATGTTTATAGTAGAAGCATAATTGGAAAATTAATGTATATTATTTCAAGTGAGAAAAAAATAGTGCCCCATCTCAACTTTGAAAAAGAATACAATCATGCTGTAATATTATCAAATAAGAAAATAGGTTCCATTTAGTAAGAGTCTCAGATACTGGGTTTAGTCTTTGACCACAAGCAGATTTGAACCAGGTCAGTACTTGGACGGGAGACATGGAAAAATTAGATCATCTTACCTTTTATCTCACATGATATATACAATATTTTCCGGAATGTCCTGTGATTATGATTATTTTAAGAGGACTTCTGTTATAGAAATACATAGTAAAGATGGAAACAAAAGTAATGTCAAGTCCTTCAGTGGTGTGGGGGGTTCTTTAGATGTGTGCGTTTCTCTTTCTTAGTGGTAAGCATGTTTCATGTGTATATTTTGGGAATATACTATATTATACTATACTATAGTCTTTTTTCTTTTCCAATTCCTCTGACTTGCAGCATTATTCATGGGAATTGTGTAAAATTCAAGTCCCTCCATTGTTCAAAGGAAACATTTATTTTTGATTACTCAGGAAGAAGTTCAAAAATCCACTACAGGATGGATTTGGGGTTCAGTTAAGTTGGTCTCACACTTCTAGTCATTTATTTTCTGTCATTACCTTTCAAAAGAGATTTTCATACTCTGTAATCATATGTAAATCAACTCCAGCCTTTTTTGAATTCTTCAAAAATTTTGTGATAGCAGGAGTTCATTGTTAATGTATGTAAAATTTACCTTTTCCTTTTTTAGTCTCCAAGGATTTTATATATATTAGGTAGTTTTAAAGGGACACCTAGGTGTCCCAGTCCTATTTTTATGCTGAGAATAAGCTTCTACAGTAACTTAAACTGTAACAATGTATTTTCTATAAGAAAGTATTTTTATTGTTTTTTAAAAAAAAACCTTTTCCTTCATTATTTGAAATTCAAATTTTGTACCACTAATAACCTGAACATGAAATTTACTGTAAATAAAATGAACTGTCAAATATAATAGTTTTTTTCATCTTCCGTGGACAGAAATGGAGGTAGAAGGAAGAGGGGAAGGAATGCAGGGGAAATTAAAGAAAGCAAAATGACAGAGTCAGTATTTTCAATTCTGCTACCCAGAGCAGTTATGAGTAACATCGTTTTTAAAAGTCTGCTTGCAACTTTTATTTTTTACTTTGAAAGAGTTCTTTTTAAGAAACTGCAAAGTAATTTCTTTGACATCTATTGTGCATTTTACATAAAAGAAACCAATGTCACCCTCACCCTGTTGAGTTCTAATATGCAAAAATTTTGGTTATGACCATTCAAATGTGATTTCCCACAAAGAACCCCAAAATCCCTCGTGTTTATTGAGTTGTCTTGTGAGAAGAGATAGGCTTGATTTTGAGTATTTCAGTTTGTTTTATTTTTTCTTCAGCATGGGAAGGACTTTGAGGCTATCCAGAACAACATTGCCCTGAAGTACAAAAAGAAAGGCAAACCAGCAAGCATGGTGAAGAACAAAGAACAAGTTCGCCATTTCTACTACCGCACCTGGCACAAGATCTCGAAGTACATTGACTTTGATAATGGTTAGTATGCAATGAAGTGGGCTCAGTGTAGAGCTCAGTCCTGTGAGGGCTAGACTTTCTAGTGCCATTCTAGAAGCTAGGAATGGTGAAGATGAGAAAATAAATATTGAGCAGCACTAAGGTATGTGTGAACGCATTGCATTTTCCTCAGTGTGACCATACCAAGATTCATCTTTTTTGAAAAATACTTCTCAAAAAAATAGTGGTAGTAGTATCATTGCTTCTATATCAGTTCACCACACCATAATAAATGCTCCTCCAACTGTTAATCTTATGGAAAAAACAGGTTTAAAGAAATGTTTTTCCATTCTCAGGAACACAGCTTTGAGGACAGCTACCTAAATGTTAGTCACACTTGACATCATCAAGCAAATTGACCCCGGCCTTACTTTTTACTACCTTGAGGGAAGGTCTGAGCCAAGAGTACATGGCTGAAATATTTATTTACACTTTAAATAAACCTGAAATTGTGTCATTGATTCAGCAACTCAGGAATCCCAGACTGCTGAATTCTTCTCTTCCCATTTTTCCCTCCTTCTTCCGCATCTTGTTGAACGAAAAGGAAATTGGGTAGTCATATGAACTTTTAGTGGTGTTTTGTAACAATAATGATAATGTATGATCTTTGATATTTGATTTTTATCAAATACACCATATTCAGGGTGTATTTGAAGTGAGGTTTCAAGTTAATTTCTAGCCTAATCTGAATAGCAGGTTAAAGGCAATCTATTGCAGAGTGAACAGATATTACTAAATTCTAGTTCTTTTGACTCTGTCAAGATATTATGAAGAATGTCAGTTCTCCTGTTAGCATGTTGATCAGGTAAAGATCTCCAGGGCCTTCCTATCCTTCTGATGATATGCTCTAAGTTATATAAATTATTATGGTAGTTGCATGGTGGTGGAATTCTTTAGTATTCAAACAATTCTTTTATCTTCAGCAAAATTCTGGACAGTAAATTCATCCCGTCAATTTGTGGCTATAGCCTGTCTTGTTAAAAATAACTCATTCATGAGAAATGGGTATGACTTCAAGTGCTAATGACCTGTAAGGTATATTATCACATACTTCTAGGAAAAGTGAAAGAAATGCAAAGATAATGTAGAATACAGTTCATAGGATTAGGTTAACTAAGATGTGTAAGTCTAAGGATGACTTACATGTCTAAAACACTTTTAAAGTTTAAGGTTATCTGAAGGAGGACTTAGGCATTTAAAATACCTTTAAAGTTTAAGGTGTATTTTTGAGTTTTTTTTCAAAACAAGATGGCACTTTGAGATGAAACAAGCCATTAGTATTTTATTTAAAAATAAATGTCACAGCAAACATAGCGTTGGAAGAAATTGGTTTGTGTAGGATATTTAAAAAAATAGTTGTCATGGACATACTTCATCTGCTGTCTGAATAAAGTAGAATTCTGTATCTAAATCTAATCTCATTGGATGTAGAAATTTAAGAATTAGTGCAGTGCTTTGATTAGTTTTAGTATTGGTAAAAATATATGTGCCTGAATTTTGAGATTAAGGGTGTTTACAAGTCAAAGAGCACTGAATTCTTAATGAATAGTTGAGAATAAATATTTTTGTCAGATTTATAAACCACAAGATTTTTCAATGCTGCTATAAATATATTAGAAATAATAATGTCCACATGATATATGTTGATATGAAAGGAGAAAAACTAAAGCTGAATAAAATGTTTGCAATTTTTATATAAAAATTTAGAATTTGGAATTTGTGTAAAATCTTCAAGGTACATTTCTGTCTCTGGAAAAGTTCAGACCTACTTGTGAATTTTCATATAAAAAATAGTTTTGTATGTATTTTCTTGGGGGCATCAATATGTTTCCTTTAGAAATTATAGACAGTTAAGTGATATTAGAATTGATATAACAACTGAAGTAACTTTTATTTTGCATATTGAACTGTATTTGTTTAAATTCTGTGAAAGCTGCTTTGGGTTTTTTTTGTTGTCTAAAAAAATGTTGCCTTTCCCAGAAATTTAAGTCACCAACAGGAAATCAGTGAACCCCTCTCATTATAGTGTTTCTTGAAATAGAACTTAGTCTTACCTTCAGTGTTTGCCTCATCATTGAAAATGTGAATCATTTTATCCTTTCATTGAAGATTATTTTGTTTGCAGTGTTCAAATGAGCACCTACAATGTGGATTATGTCATCTCACTAACACCGCTTCTGCTTTTCAGTGTTTTCACAAGGGCTGAAAAAATCCTCCCTGGAGCTTTATGGCTTAATCTGCTATGGGGAACTAAGGAAAAAGATTGGGGGATGTGAGTATGAATTTCCTGATGACTGAAAAATATTTTTATATGGTAGAATCAGAAGTGCCTACCGTTGAAGTTGGCCATGTCTAGAATAGTTTCACTTTTGTGTCATTCAGGATATTTGTTCATTGTATTCTGTTGTGCATATCTATGGTATAGAATTTCATGAAATGTGTTTTTATTTTTTTAAGACCTTCTTAGTCTATTGCATGCCTTTGTCTTCGACAGATTTCTTTAGCTTTTACTATCTGCGGAAAGCAGCACATTTAATGCCCACAGATGACAGGTGAATATATATGCAGTTTAGATATGTCTGTTTTATTATTCTTGAAAACGAAGCAATTAAATGTGTAAGTGATATTATTTGCACCCACAATTATTTTTGCCTACCCAATCAAAATCTGGGATGATGCCTTTCTACAAATCAGGCTCTAAATCATTACATAACAAGGAATCCTGAAGCATTACAAACCATAATCGGAAATAACAGCTTCACCAGTCAAGCAAGATGCGTTCTAACCTTGTTAACCCCAGAGACTGGTTTGGTCCATAAGGACAAGCTTAGATCAATGAGTATGTGCCCTACCCATGCTCTCCTCTATGCTGGAAGTTAGGTAGGTGCATTAGCAAGGTACCCGAGTTTAGGCTCAGTACCATATTCACATGGCCTTTATTGCTTCCAGACTAGAAAGAGCTCTGATGTGGCTAGGTTGGCACAATGGCAGAGGAGCTTGCACTTGTATGCTCTAGTCCATGTGCGTCTACCTTCCTTTCTGTGTGGGTTTTTTTTTTCATTTGTCCCCAAGATAGAGCCAGCGCCATATCATAAGTAGTGTATGTTCTACAAGTGTTGCTTTATTTGTGAGACATGGGAACTAATCATCCAGACGTTTTCACTTTTTTGTAAAGTTGTGTTAGTTGCAAAGTAAAAAAACAAGAAAGCCTTAATGAGTGGACACGTACAATTCCTAATGGAATTATGATACGTTGGGAAACTTTTTGCTAGATTATTTCCTCACCTGGGATTTTATTGTAACGTCTCATGAATCAGACTGTCATGGATGTTTTGCACTGACTTTGTTCTGTCTATTCATTGGAGAAGCAATTTTGAATTGTTTCATGACAAAGGTGCAGAGGCAAGACAGATTGCACTGTCAATAGGAGACAGTATTAGTGTTTCTTCCCTTTCTCCTCATCTTGTTTGAAAAGCATCAACAGACCCTCCTTGGCTCTGACTGGGAATAAGGTTTCACACAGTCACCATGGCAATGCATGCATGCTCTGTGCTTCTGTCTCTTTATATAACTTTGGCAGTCGGTTACGTATTTTTACCCACTGTCACTTAGAAAATTCTAGTCTCTTCCTCAAGACCAAATGGACCAGAGCAGCAAGTGTCTACACCCAGATTATGAGAGGTCTGCTCTGTGGCTGATGAAAGTAGTTTCTTTCTCTCTTTATTTTTTTATTTTTTTTATTTTTTTGTGATATTCACCCAGGCCCAGCTTCCCAAAAATTGAGATGACTTCTGTAGAACAAGTGAGGAATAGAAGTGTGTCAGAAATACTTCCAGCATTGCCAGAGAGAGGTTAATTGTTCTGTAAATAGGTCTGGACTTTGCTATCATAAAAAATATAAATCAAGTTACAGTAATTAACTGCCTTTAAAACTGTGAAGTGTAGTGCATAGAAAGTGTTGGTTATATGTGCTTTTTTTAAACTGCATCCAGACCTGTGAGGGCTTGATGCTCTTTCATTATGCTCTGCTGCCTTAGCAACCGAGATTGAGTATGGAGATCGGGAAGCTTTTTTTTAATACTGCAGTGTCAGATTAATACTCAGCAACCCAAGATTTCTGCAGTATTTACAAACTTTGGTCATTTAGTCTGAGTAGTATGTAATTTCTGTGGCAAGGAATGTGTAAAGCTTACACCTTGTGAAAACGGTATTTTCAGGAAGTTTATGTTGTAGGCCATTTATGCCCATTAATCCTTCATGAGAATAAAATATAATAGTTTTGAAAACTGAACAGAATGCAAGTGGTCGTGACTATGTAACTTAAATCCTAATTCGCTGTGTTATCCCTTTTCATGGAAAGGTATGGATGACAAGAATGCAGCTAAACTCAATGAACTCATTCAGGCTGGGTAAGTATGAACTTCTTCCTGAAATTTGTGGAATTGGGTTGTTCAGCAACGCAGTTCTTGAACTGTTGGTTGTTAAATCGGTCATCCAAAGTCTAGAAGGCATCTCGCACTTCCTTAGAGCTTCAGTTTGATTTGGCGTGCTTAGTTTGTTTCATATATGTTTTTTCTCCTCCTTTTCTATGAAGCCACTAATTGTTACTGGTAAGCAAATGATGGGTGAAGTTTAAGAAAGTCTTGAAATGAGAATTCTTTATCGAAGTTATGGCACTAAAAACAAGTTGACTGAATATAGGGAATGTAGTTCTTCTCCATACACTTCTGCCATACACAGTGCTCACCAGCCCTGACTTTCAGACCTCAAACAGCACTTCCAGTATACCTTGGACCTCAGCCCTCCAGTCACTTCTGTATCTACTTTACTTTAAGGATGAATAGTCTCTTTCACTTCCAGAAAGAATTACGGGTTTGGGGGATTCAGTCCTGCTTGGCAGTGTCCTTTAGAATACAGAAGTGGTTAGAAGTTGTCCTACTATTAGAAATGAGGGAATACCTGAAATATTTGTGCGTAAAATAGATACTTGGTGTTGTGCCTTTTTATTGCTCACAGCCTGAGCTTTCCAAATGAGTACCTTATAATTTATTAACCTTCCCTCTCCTGTGAGCTGCACTTTGAATCTGATTGTTTATGAAATCACTTGTTCATTCTTCTAATAACTATGAAATTTGAAATTAGAGCAGAAATTATCATTTGGTTTGGGTTGTGTATAATAAGAAAATCTTTTTCCTCATCATCCCGTTCAGTAAGTTTTTCATATAACAAAATGATACTTAAAACATTTTTTTTTTTAATTGGAGTTATCAGGGATATCCCTGGGTTTTGTTTTTGTTTTAAAGCCTGGGCCAAGCTTTTTTTCCCCTAAGAAGTTAATTTCCTGAGCATTTCCCGAGTTCAGGATAGAGGCAGTCATTCTGGCCCCTCTGGGTTGTACTGGGGAGCCTTTCTAGTGCTTGCGTCACCCAAATAGACTAAGCCATAGTAAATGAGACTGATCACTTGGCAAGCTAAAGCATCAGTGTAGTACTTGCTGTTCGAAGGACTTCTTATCTACAACATTTCTCATGATTAAGACCTTAGTTCTTCTAATTCAAGTGGTTGAAACTGATGGCTAATGATTTCTATAAAGTCTAAGTACTTATTCTATAAAAGTCAATCTTGTAGTAGTTTTGAAATCAGGGGTCTTTACATTTGAAAATATTAATACTTTTTTTTCTTTTACAAAAAACTACAGTGTACACAAATATTAACATTCTTCTCAGGCAGTTCAGAAAAAAAGTTGCTCTTGCATAGGCTGTTTGTCTACCAGGTGAAAGACATGTCTTTACTTTGTTTTCTCTCCTGCACCTCTTACCTATTTGCTGGGAAACGTTCTCATTCTTACAAGAGCAAACTGTGCAGGGAGACAATGTTTAAATTTTTATCTCTATTAACACCTAGCTGTTTACACTATGTGGATTAATCCCATGCATGTGCAGGGAGATGGGCAGCCCATACTTCCACAAGCAAACACATTGCATATATTCCATTAGATTAAATTTTCTCTTTTCGATTTGTTCAGTGGTGTTAGATCTCTGTGAGAGCTCTATCTATGTGTAAGCAGTTCTTTTTCTTCTGTTCCTAACACATTTCTTTTAAATCTGATTTTCCTTCTTTTCCTCTCAGAGTGCACTACACTTCGTAAGGTTTGTCACTATGTTGAAGTCTTGAGTGAAATTGAATCCCTATCATTATTACTCATACTACTTAATTCGGATGTTTTCCTGAAGTAGATAAATGTTAGTCTCATTTGACCAGTAAGAAGGGTCAGGAGAGGCTGAGGTTGAGGAGCCACATGGCAGTTTATTGGCAGAGTGAATATAGACCCTGGAATCCTGAATTTCTACAATAACGGTGCGGTTTATCAAAGCCAAATGACCCTGTGAGATGCTTGTAGCAAAGTTATCCTGAAAATCTTCCTGGTTGAGCTGATAACCGAGGCCACAGGTAGTTAATAGTGCTTGAAGACTTAATGAACTATTTCAAATAACGGCAAATCTTTGTGTGAAATGTCCCTGTTTGCTTATTGAAGCTAAGACCATTCAGTGCTATGATTGTCTGTATTGTCTTAAAAATTTCAGAAGCATTTAAAATCAGGCTAGTCTGTAGCCTTTGGTACTGTTGTTACATGAATCAGTGGTCTTTTAGGAAATAGATCAAAGTATAGGTATTTGTAAATCCTAGGGGAAGGTAAGAATTGCTCTGTCAGCTTCCTTAGTGGTCCAAGTAATTCAGCATGCTCATGTCAACACCAATCCACACGAGCTGCTTAAAGAAGTTTTTAGAATTACTAAGCAGGACAACTACGGAACAAAGCACAGTTAGAAATTATGGGGAATCTGAATCACTTTCTGCCCAGTCCTCTGTTACTAGTTTTTATTACAGCAATGATATGTTCCTGGATTATGTGATTAGGATATATAATAAGAAAGCAAGCTTCGTGGCAGTACACCAGAACTGTTCAGAAACACATCTAAATAGACTTAGACCGAAGGTTTTTGTTTTGTTCCACTTTCGGGAGTGAAACATTTTTATTAAACTTAGGTTTTGTAAAAATCTTTACATTTAATTAAAAAATTAAAAAATACACTTGGGGAAATTTATGTATTCTCTGGATATGTTTGTAAATCTTTAGCACTCCTGGATGAGTGTTAAAAAATAGAGAAATACAAAATAAAAGAAATACCGTAAATATGCAGCTGTTATAACACATTGCTGCTCAGTGTCTGTTAGCATTTATTTTGTTTTTTTGCTCCCCCAACTTGAGATGATCTTTGTAACACAAGTTTTTGGTTTTTTTTTTTAAGAGCGTTAAAGGCAGATGTCTTAACGGGTATTGGTCTGCCTGTTTCAGTTCCTGGGTGCGCTTTGTGTGGAGGGGGAGTGATCCTTCGTTGCCTTTGATTTCCTAGTAAAGGCATTCGTCATGCCATTGTGGGAATTTGCTGCTCCCTAAAAGTCTTGATAATAAAATAGCAATTCATTATATTACTAAAAAGCTCTGTTTCAGTCAGGGAAAGTGCTGTCGGTGTCAAGCTGAACTAGCGGTTCTTAATGCATATTTGGTACGGTAGTGTTTTTTTAATGTTTACCATTTTCTTCATTTGGACAGATCCAGGACCTATGTAAGAGGTTAGCTAGATCAGTATTGTAAGCTAAGACTAGCTCTGTCGCAGGCTGTCCTTTTATTCATTTTTACCTTGTTTTTCTTTTAAAGTAATAAAACTATTCCTTAGCCGCTTTCTTATGCCATGTGTTTCAATTAGGAAACTACAGTATTCAAAGATATCAACTTTTATACTAGTTTAAAGGTAGAATAACTTTATTATCAGACTCTCCTTAGATTGCTTTAAAGCCATCACACGTTATGAAAACAGGAGTTAGGGGAGTTATTCCTGACTTTCCAAGCAGAATACCTAAATCTAGAGAGCTGAGGTGCTACTTCTTCTAATACCGTAGATTCTAGGCTACAATGAAAATAAAAATATTGATTGCCGTAGCCGAAGAGTGCTGTAGTGACAGGACCAAGAAACTGGTGACTTTGTACATGAGGTTTTTAATATAAATTCATGCATGTTCTGTGTTCATTTATTGAAGAGCATATTTTGATGCTCAGTTCTGAACTGCTATTCTTATTCAGTACTCAAGTTTGTTGCTGCTCCAGTTTTAGGGCTGTCAGCAGTTTTGCATTTGTCTTTCTTCCTCCATCACTTTTTCTGTCCTTCTGGATTTTTTTTAACGTCTTTTCTGCAATATATTTGTATTCTTCACATTCCTTTTCTGTTTTTTTTGCCTAGTTTTCTCTCTGTGCCTTTTAGGCACGGATACAAATGCAGCTAGGAGCTTACAATGCTGATGGGTTGTTCTTTGCAAGCTGCTATGCAGTGGTAGCTGATGCTGGGTACCTGCAGCCCAAGACGCAGTGGAGCAGGTGGTAGGCAAATCAATGAGGAACGACTGGCAGGTAGCCTGCCTCAACTGTCATAAATGCTTTATGACCAATTAGTTAGGTTTTTAAAGAAGAATATGAAAATTGAAGAGGAATACATTTCTTTTCCCTTCTTTTTCTTGAATCAGTTACATACTGCATCTCCTAAGTAAAAGGTTAAACAGATAAATTGTTTTTCCAGTCTGTTGAATGAATGGTTCTGGAAAATGCATTTTTTTTCATGTTTAATTTAGCATAATCTTAACATTTGCGTGTTCTGATGTTCTAACATTTTGAAAAATTACAGTGGTGTATTAAGGTTCTTGATACGTATTTTTCAACCCTTAGCTGCAGTCTTTAGCTTGAAGTTGCTGTTAAACAATTACACATTTGTGTAGGTGAGGTAGACTATCCCTTGTATGATGTAAAATTTTAACATGAATGTCTTCCTATTTATCTGAAGTGAAGTTTATAGGGATAGAAAATGTGTTTTATTGGGTCAGTAGATACAGGTGGATGAAATAGCCTTTCAAGCATTCACATTCTTCCTTCAAGTCCTGTGAAGAAAGCAGCCTGTCTGGACTATATAGTAAATGAGTTAGTCTAAGAAAAAATAATGCTTCTTCCCACAAACCTTGCCTCACTTATGCCCTTACACTATTAAAGTTGAAATAGTAATACTGTTACGACTCTTTGTTTGTATGAGGCTACTTCAGGGGCACATTTGATGAAAAAGTGCTGCTTTAACTAAAATCAAGGTGCAGGAACAGTTTCAGCTAGTACAAGTAGTCAAAAGAAGTGTGTGGCACTGCCCTCAGTGCCCAGGTACAGTTGATAGTGCCGTAGATCTGCAATTTAGGGACCTGTTTCAAGGTGCATTAAGTTAATTGCATTACTTTCCACTGGCTTTAGTGGATTTTGTACAAGACCATTGTGAAACTGTGTTTTCTCCTAGAGTAAGAGGAGGGAACATCTAGGCATGTCTTCACTAAGAAAGGAAATTATTACAGTGGTTTTGATTGCATTAACTGCTTGCAAGAACAAGAAAGATAACTGTTTCAGCTTGTTAGTGCAGCAACGTTATATTCCCTACAGCCATTCTTTGGCTTTCCCAGACTCTCTGTTTTCTAGCAGTCTTATGCATTCTTGCATCCTGTCATCTCAACATGAGCTTTATAAAATGACTTAGTATCATGAACAGCATTAATGGTGGGAACAGAGCTCTTTGATACCGTAACAGGAGGTTTGACATTGGAAGTCTGAGATTTTGCTGTTTTGGGGAAAACAATAATAACCACTGGACAGAGAAAGGTAATAGGTATCTGGAGTTTTTATCCACTGCATATTCTTTCTTTTCTGCCAAATCCTTCCATTTTTCTACCAGGTACAGCACCAGTCACTTTTGCACTATGCACCCATTTCTGATTGCTCAAGACCAAAGTTTGTCCTCATGATAAAAAGTGGAGGTTCTGCACCTAGAGATTCAGAACCAGGAGGGAAGGTCTGCAGTTTTTCAAACATTCACCAGCTAAATTTTAGCACAGCAGAATTTGAGTTTCCTGTCTTTCTGTTTTGCAGTACTAGCTAACTTGACTTGAGTGAGGGTGGAGTGATCATACTGGTCCTGTCTTCATTTGTATTGAAACTTGGTTTATTTAAAAAAAAAAAAAAAAGTGTTAGCTGCATGTGATTAAACCTGGTTTCAGGAGATTTATTTTCTAAAGAATGCTGACTTTCTGATAAATCATACCTGCAGTCAAGATACTTCAGTAACATTATGGCAAGAGGGTATTAAGCTTCCCATTTAAGGGCTAAGATGGCATTATTGTCTGCTGTAGCAGATGTGAAGATAGGAAGAACTATTTAGAAGTAGGCAAGTAGCTCTTGGGAGTTTTTCTTGTGTTTGTTTTTCTCTTAAACAGCAGTGTTGCTAGTTTCTTTATAGCACTTGAGACCTTTCTGCTCTTTTCAGGAGTAAGTCATCACCTCCTCTGTATCAGAGTCCATTCAGTGTATTCCCTTGGTTTTTGATAGCTCAGTGCCGAATCTGGAAAACTGTCCTTCTAGCCCTGGGAGATTCTTAATGTGTAGAAGTTCATAGCTTAATAATTCAAACTCCTGAGCTGCTACCTCTTCAACTCTACAGATCTGGCTTTACTTCCTGCTGCCCCTTTGCAGCTTTCCCTCTCAGCGGTGTAGACCAGTAACCCTTTCTGCCTAATGATGTCTTCCTTCCAACATAGAAAAAATCAGATCCTCTTGTAGGAACATCCTCCATTATTTCTTTCCTTCTACTTGCAGAGATTTGTTTTTAACCCTGCTGCTTCTATGGTAGCTGATCCTCACTGGTTGAGGTAATAAACGTAAATATTGCTATTAGTAGCTTTTGTTGGTGTCAATACCTGCCTTTTAAACCTCTAACAAGAAAACAAGGCCATCTGAGTGAAAAAATTAACTGGTTCTAATGTTTGCAAAACATAAAATGGAGTCTTGATTTTAAGGATCTTTATAGCTGTTAATATGGTATCGAAGCTAAAAGCCAATGAAATTGTACTGTGAACGTTTATTTTGCTCTGATTCCTGGACAAGCAGTTAGACTTCACTTCTGCAACAAATGTGGCATAGGTATTCCAAAATGGAAGACCCTTTATAAAAAAACTTAAGACTGTTTTTTTTTTCATAGTGAAGTATTAGGAGTAGAAGGAGAAGGAGAAGAATAAAGCAAAAGCAGTTGTCTTTTAGGAAGAAGCTGTCTCTGAGGTCTCTTCAACAGAACTAACACAATTCTGGACTTCTTTATATAACATGATCCCTCCCTCAGTGGATAGCCCTGGACACAGTGCTTCATGGAAGTTTGAAAGAGGAGGGTTACAAGGGTAGTGTCTCTACAATGAAAAGTAAGATGATAGAAGAGACTGAAGGTTTTAAATACCCTTCTGAATGGGCGCTGCAACCCCTTATATATTTTTGTTCATTCCTATAGACTTGATTATATCTGACTTTGTGTCACTAATATGTATGTATTCACGAACTTTTGTACATCATGCCTATAAATATTTCTTTTTCAATATATTTAGGGCCACGACTGTTCGCTACAAAGGGAGAAACCTTCGTATCAAAGCTCCAATGTGCAGGGCTTTGAAGAAACTCTGTGATCCAGATGGTATGTAAGAGGCACTGGAATGTGAAAGAGTTTTAGCAGATGGTTGGAAAAATATGAGAGAGAATAGGCCTGTTTTGAGACGTATATCACTGGCAGGGCAATTAGTGCCATTTCACATTTGATTTGGGCACAGATACGTCCCTATTGTCTTTTTATCCTGTTTGCTTGTGTGGTCCCAGTAAATTTAAGCCTCACCCAGCTCGCTAAATCTTGGAATATGACATTAGCTAAGTTGCAAAGGGAATAGCTGCATCAGACAAGATCACTTTTGCTTTGCCACTTTGTGCTTTTAATGTATGTTAAGATTATGCTGTCTTCTTCCTTGTGCCAATGAATAAGCAGCAGTATGTTGTTTAGCATTGAGCTTTTTAGACTTTTTTACCTTCTCCAGTTCAGCTATGTATGATCTCTTTTTCTTTCAGTAAGTAGCATAACTGCAGTTTAAAGATATGAAATATTATATTTGTATAAAGTTTCCAGACACTCAACTAGAAGCTCCAATACCACTGCGGTTTCCAAGGAAAAACATTAATATATGGGAAGAGGAGGTAATCTAAGGAAGTAGGCTCCGCTGGTGAAACTGAGTTGCCTAAGTTGTCTTTGGATGATGCCCATATCTGTGATGTTTTTCTTCATCTAATTGAGTATACAGCTTTCTGCCTGACAGAGTTATCCTTACTTTGACCCATGCCCTTTTTGCTTCATTTCCCTTCAGGCGTTAGTGATGAAGAGGACCAGAAGCCAGTGCGTCTTCCTCTCAAGGTCCCCGTGGAGTTGCAGCCACGAAATAATCACGCATGGGCTCGAGTGCAGAGTCTTGCCCAGAATCCACGGCTTAGGTAATAATGAGCTAATTGTGGTGCTTAGCATGGAGTAGGGAAATATATGGGCAGCATTTGAGCATCTTCTCTCTCTTCAGGATTCTGTCTGCCAACCAGGCAGTACATATCTGAATGATAAAGCAGTTTGCCTAAATGTACTTACTCTGAAGGCTTCGTCCAACCAGAGTATGTGATTCTTGCAGATCATGGGATCTCAAACTTGAAAATTAGATTACCATTATTCTTTATACCTTTTCATTT
This sequence comes from Apteryx mantelli, assembly GCF_036417845.1. Classification (NCBI taxonomy): domain Eukaryota; kingdom Metazoa; phylum Chordata; class Aves; order Apterygiformes; family Apterygidae; genus Apteryx; species Apteryx mantelli. Next base: position 1,066,198 of record NC_089993.1, on the reverse strand, counting down.
GAATACTTAAAGGAGCTGCTGAAGTTGGAGAGTGATATACTTTGTGTCATTTACACACAGTTGTCAGAGCAGAGGGGGCAAGTAAAACATTTATTTGCAGCACTAGTTCTACTAAAGTTTACATTGAATGCACCTTAAGACACAGGGAAGGGAAGTAAAACAGTGGTCAGAGGAGCCTGCACCAAAACTCTGAACATGTCAACTGCAACACAGTGATATTAGCCGAAAGGAAGGTATTTATAGATTAACCTCCTTCCCACAAAATGTAGTTGATGCTGTTGTTCCAGTGTTATCACTGGCTGTTCATTTTAGTACTTATACCTAGTCCAGAACTCAGAGCAGAAAACAGTAGACCTTTCTGATGCTGATTGTTCTTTCAAATAGAGCAGTTCCATATGATGACCAAATACTGTGCAGAGAGGAGAATGAGGATTTTTAGCATTAGAGGGTTTTTTTGTAAAATACATTGAGGGCAAAAAGCAAATATTTAGGCCTTTGAGATATTTCACAGTTGTGAGTTATCTACATTTTAGCATTGCCAGATAAAGTTCATCCTTTTGTTTTGAGATTGGGAGTGGATAGTTACAGAATGCCAGTTTCTGCCTTGATTCCCATTCTAGTGCTGCAGCTGTGATTTGAGCTTCTGCTGACATTTTCCTCTGTTCCTTTGCTTTGTATATTTTGCATACAGGATGATAGTAGAGTTGCATCGGAAGGTCTCCAGCCTCATTGAGTTCCTGAAGCAGAAGTGGGCTCTCCACGAAGTGCGCATCGTATCCTTTTCCTGCTTAGTCTGTTCTGCATGCTGTGTCCTGGGAGCAATTTTGTGTCAAAAATGTAAATCTACCTAGCGTATTTACCAGACCATGTTTAATACTCAGCATCACTAATGTGAGGGAGCCATTAGCGGGAAACCCCAAGCATTTCACTTCTACTTAAACTTTTCTCTGCCACAATCCCTGAAAAGCTAGTTAGTAATAATGAAGCTCCCTGCCTTTATTTCATTTCTGTAAACAGTTACCTGAATCCATTTCATCGTAGATGGATGACTGCATTGTAGAAGCTTTGATAGTAATTAGCTATTTTGTTTACAGTTTCAGATTTTTGAGCTTTCCATTTGCTTTATGTAGCCCTACCACAACAAGGCTTAAGTTTGTTGTTCACATAGCTGCTGTTGCCTAGTATGTATTATCTACATGCGGTCCAAGCCTTACGACACATTACGGAGTGTTTTGACCCATGCAGTAGAAGGATTTGTGAGATATCAGCCATTATGTTCTCCTGTGAACTAGTATGCTCCATCCTGTTCTTAGTCCTTTTATTCAAGCTTTTGGGCTTTTCTTTTTAATTTGTGAGCCTGGACGAAGTGGCAGCGTAGCACTCGACACTTAGAAAGATGTCAAAACATGTAAAATAGAGGCTGCTGTACAGAAAGGAGAGTCTGTTTTGCTATGCAGTGACTTTTTTTTAAATTGCAGTGGAGCATGAACCAGAGATCAGTAATTTTGCTTGGAACAGAGATTTAGTTTGCTGCTTCTAGTGAGTCTTCAGGATAGCCCGTATCAACACAGAAGGACTTAATTTCCAAAGATCACAGAGCATTCATATCTATGCTGAGTAGAGAACATATCCCTGATCAGCTATGTATTTTTTTTATTTGCAAAGTAGGCTACCAGGTGCTTCTTTTGAAGGGACAGATGGTAGTTGTATTCTTTGACGCATCTTTTTTAGCGTAAAACACTAGAGGAACGGCAGCTTCAAGACACCAGAGACTCAGAAACAAGAGGCAGCCTCTCAGAGGAGAAAGTGATGCTCCATCTTTTTCCAGGAGAGAATTGTACACTCACCCCTCTGCCTGGGGTAGCCAGAGTGGTCCACTCCAAGGCTTTCTGCACAGTGCATTGGCAGGAAACTGGCAAATGCAAACAGAACACAAAAGACTCTCACTTACTACCCCCCGCACAAATCTTAGGCATACAGAGTGGTCAGGGGACAGCTAGGGGACAGCTGAAATACACACGGGGAACAGAAGGTGGTAAGAGTGTTGGAAGGGCAGAGAGCACTACAGAATCAAGCAGAACCTCTCAGCCCACAGCTGACGTTTCTGCAAGCACTGAAGATGGTTCCCCAGAGATTGGTCTGGTGGAAGGAACAGCCTCAAATCTTGGCATCACTAATTCTCTCAACAAACCACCTTCTGGACTTCAAGATCCAGGAGGGAACCATGAAAAGCTGAGCTCAGTGACCTTCTGTGTGGAGGGCAGGGAGGCCCTGGCCGGTGACCAAGCAACTGTACTACCATCATGCAGCACAGCTTGTGCTTGCAGGAAGATCCCTGATGTGGAGGAGCTCTCTCTGCTTGATCCGTTCCCGCGGTACATGAAGTCCTGTCAGGACTTGATCGTCCCAGAGAAATGTTTTTGCACAGACAAACTGCATGGAAAAGACTCTACTCCAGCAGCTGGTAATACTTCTCCTGTGGCTTTTCCAAGTGGGAGCACAGAGACATCTGATGCCTATTCAGCACAGCTGCCAAGAGGCAGTGTGGCTTCACCCAGCAGTGGCCCGTCCAGATATGAAACTCAGGCTAGCCATGGCCCCAGTCTACAGCTTGATGCTTGTACCAAGGAGATAACAGATGCGGTAATGGAGGATTCTCAAGAGAAGCTGAGCTCCTCATTTCCACCTCCACCTCAGGGACAATCTAGTTCAAAGTCTCTCAAGGATGACCCGAGCAGGCTCTCTCAACAGGTTAGAGAAGAAGGATGGAGTCTACGAACTTCTGAGAGCCTTACGCTGGCAGAAGTCTACCTCATGATGGGCAAGCCGAACAAGCTGCAGCTGGAGTACGACTGGCTGGCTGTCCTGGAGCCAGAAACCCAGGATGCTAGGGAGCAAACATCCGAACCAAGTGCTGTTCCTACATGTACCACCTTTCACAAGCAGAGACTCCTAAACTGCCTTTTAAAACTCATCTCTACTGAAGTCAATCCCAAACCAGTAAGTAGCTCTCATTTATGCTCCAGAAGCTAAACTCTTGGTTATATGATCCGGGGAATGATTTCCCATCCTTGTTGTTCTCATATTAAATCAGTGACCAGCCTTGTTAAGATCTTGGAGTCACCTATGTAAAAACCATTTCAAAACAGCTTGCTGCAAAGTGGACTTCTCAATATGCTGCATCTGTTTTTTCTGCCTTTTAATTTCTGGTTTGCCATGGGTCTCAGTTTCAGTAGTATTATATTAAACATTTAATGTGACTGCTGAAAAGATCAGTCATGAGATTAGGTGCCTTCTATTCTGTCTCAGGTTAACACTCCAAAAGAAAACTGCAACCCTTAATTTCCAATGTTAATGCAGTTCAAGTTACACTAAGTATAGGTGTGAAAAGAATTGATTTATTTGCAATAGCATAGCCAGTATACTTTGGTCTATTGCGGTGATTTTTGTAAAAGTGGCAAAATGAGTTTCGTGTTTTATTTCCGAGACTCTAGATACATGTGTTTAACTTGCCTAGAAAAATACATTCTTCGTAGGGCAGACAACTGGGGATAAACCTGCTTTCCTTCTTGTGCTTTGTAACCAGAGTTTGAGATATGCCCCTGTGACAATTTGGGCAGCCATTTTATTCTAGTGTAACTGATTGAAATTTAGTAAAACGTTCTTTCAAAGTCCAAAAAGAGTCTGAATTCAACAGATCTTTAACTCATCAGATCCCCATCATCCAAATTTAGTCAGATAACATTTGCATCGTACTCCAGCATAGAATGCAAATGAATCACTAGTCCCAAACACTCATAATTCTTTGATCTTTGCTTGTTGGTAGAGACTTAGTATCCTTTTCCCCCTCCCTAAAGCTCCTGTTGATCCTGATTCTATAAACATAGGATGTAGGATTTTTTAAATGTCTCATATTTTATAAATGTAAAACCATCTTCTCTGAGATACAGCTCCAGTCTGATACAGACTTTGTTTAAATTCTGAAGGCTCCTGGTCTCACATCTCACTGGTGTGTGACAAAGTCTCCTTGTTTCGCATCTGGTTTTACTTCTAGTGTCACATGTGACAGCCAGAGAAAGTAGGATTGAACTTTTGCAAACTAGAAAGAGGAGTATCTCATTCAATTTGGGGGCAGGGGGAAGAAGGGAGAGAATAAAGATATGATCTGAGGCAGTTATTATTTGCATGTGTGCTCCTGTCACTTTTGCACTGTTTGTGTCTTAACCAAAGTAGTGTAAAACCCCTGAAAAATTATGCAGTTCTTTCAGGTATGTACCAATATCATACATTCTAATAAAAAGAGGAACCTTTTCCTTTATTTGTAAAGTACTAGTTTATACAGACTTTATTGCAGAAAAATACACTGAAAGAGTTAAAAAAAACATGCACAGAAAAGGTCACTTGGGGCAGTGACTGTCATGGGAATGATACATATATTCAAGAGATGAGAATGATATTTACTGCCTACCTGAAAGTACAGTATACTTTTGGAAAGGATTGTCTCTTAAATCCTCTACATTTCATCAAATAATAGGAAGGGTGATATTTTTGCCACCGGTACTTCTGCTCTCCGGGAGTCTGGACGTCTCCAGCTCATGATCTGAAGTCACTATCTTTAGGACCGTACTTCAGGGAGGTGGAACTCCTGAGCTTGGTGGAACTGCCATGCTGTGTCAGGAATTCCAGGAACGATTCAGTCCGCGGCGGTTTAGACTGTAGCACAGCATTCCCATCATGATATTAAAGGGGAAGATAAAAAGCTGCTTTAACAGAAGAAGGAGTGATTGTTTAGATCCCTGCTGTTTCCTCAAGATGATTTATAGTGAAGCCAAAATGGCCAACTGTGCTGTGGTACTTGCTTTTAAATGAGGATTACCAGCATAAAACAAACTGTAGAAAATTGCATTGCAGTCAAGTGTGGGTGGTAATTTTATGCCTGTGGTTGCACACAGCTTTCTTAAAAAGGCAACCTTTTCTACAAAACCTTATAAATAATGAATTAACTGGATAGACCTGGAAAATTAGTAAAGCACCTTGCCATGTGGTTCTGTTTTTATTGCTGTGATACAGTGTAAAATAGGAGAAGGAATGGGAAAATTTTCAAAACTTTTCATCTTTACTTGATTAGAATTAACAGCAAGATATTTTTGTCCAGGTGTACTTCCAACCAGAGGAGCCATCTGGATAGTTAGAGTTTATGAAAATTAGTTTTCCGTTGAATTTGAAAGCAACCCCTTTTTTGGTACTGTGACAAATCCTTGCCTTCCCCTCTACTGTGGTGGGGGGTTTTTTGTTGTTTTTTTTTTGTGTGTGGGGCGGTCCAGCACACTGTGAAGCTTGTGGAATGCTAATCTGATTGTAATATAAATTGATGATATTTAACCGATGATACTTCAAATACACAGGGAAAGAATTTTAACCTTCCACCACACACACACACACACACACACACACACACACGCACGCAGTGGTAAGAGTACTTAAAGATACTGTAGTAAGATGGGGGGGGGGGGTTTAAAGCTCCTGAAGCAGCCATGGGTTTAACAATGCATTTATTGTAACAATAAAACACTGTATTCGGTTCATGTGCTTGCATTTTTAGACCCCTGAGATGAGCTCTGTTGCCACGTCACCTATAAAGCCTACTCAAGAGGAGCAGTCACTGACTCCTCCAGGAAAGGTGATTGCCATCAGCACCAGGAGTCCAGGTTGTGCACGAAACCAGTCTGCCCTTCGCAACAACAAGACCTTTTCTCCCAGTGCCGCTTCCAGCTCCTCAGGTGAGTGTTCATAAAAACTCACTTCAACAAATCAGACCATTAGTACATCATATCAGTGTTTGGGAAACTCTACCCAATTATATGCCATAGTATTTTTTTTTTCCATAATTCTAGGAGAATGAGAGTTCCTAAATATTATGCTGTTAATTTGGTTTAGGGTTGTCATAAATTCAGTATTTCTCTAAACTCGAACAACCCATGTCAATAGTACAGTTTACACTCCAGAAAATGTCCCACCAAGTCAGTCTTGCAGAGATGCTGGCTCTTGTTAGGAAATGACCGCTATGGGGTATTGGGTCTCAAGAGAGTGAAGGCTTATAGGGCGAGAGAGAATAAATATACTGATTAAGTTTTGCTGATTAAAATAATATTTTACCGAAAATTTTCTCTGCTGAGATGAAATACTGAATGATTGTTATGAACTACCTTCTTCTTCTCCTAGAGGGTACAACTGATGTAATTTGTAAGCCTCAGCCATGCAGACCAAGAATTTCAGTTCCATTCTTCAGCCAGTTGCATTTGCCAGCAAATGTTTTATGACTTTTAAAAAAAAACAGTGAAAGTGTCAGAGTTACTGGGAACAATTGCCATTCATATGCTACCCTTTTCACACCCATGCTGTAAGGAGCAATGGACCGTGAGCAATTTAACCAATACTGTGAAACACCTTAGTTGGTGCTCTGTGTGGTTTTCATTTTAAAATGGTGTTATAGCAGCTTCATCTCTGTTTGAAGCTTCATTGCACTTACTTGCAGACAAGGACACACTTACTTAAATTTCTAGTAAAGACACCAATAATTTAATAGGTAAAATGTAGGAATCATCATATTTCTGTGAGATACGCAGGCCAGGAAGGCATATCTTCTTAAATCAGATTCAGAAGTAAAATCAAACTTCCTTTATTTGCAACTTGATCGTTTTTATGAGATTGTACTTTATGCTTCCCCTAATGCCTTGAAAATCATTTCTGAAGTATTTTAAGTAAGGATAAGGATCATCAACTTAGAATACCAGACAGAACCAGCAAGAAGATAAAAATACTTATATCTGATCCCCTGAAAGTAGGCACACCTGTCTTGTTTTTGCAGACCTACGTTGATTCAAAAACAAGTATAATTGTCTGTATTAGTCTAAGTTGCATCACTGAATCAAAATAAATAGAGTTGTATACTGGTTTGGTTTAAGAGAAGATTATATGGTTTATAATGAAACACATAGTCTTTAGTGTAAAATCAGGGAGTGAAAAATGTAGAGTATGTATTCCTGCTTTTGTGCAGTACCAGTCAAAGGTAGCCAAGTTGGCTTCAGCTGAGCTGTTTGGCTTGAACAGAAGAGCAATAAAAGTGTGTTTAATACAGCATTCTACCTAACTTATTAGTTTTGCATCTCAGCAGCTCTGCCGGGGGTAATATACTCAGCTTAGGCCTCTTGTAATGGCATTCCAGCATGTCAAGCTGATGGCCAAGCAAGTCTGGTATCTTTGCCCTACATTCTGTTTTACTGTTAGACACGCTGAATCCCATTTATCAGCCCTTGTGAAGGTGTTCAGAATTTGGGAATGAATTGCTTATGGTTTGGATTGTAGCCTTTAGTATACAGTAATTATAAAGCTTCTTTGTATCCTCACATATGACGCTATTAAATGACTACAGTAATTTGGCTATCAGAAAGCAAACTTCTAGGTCACTTTTAGGTGGGTTTCCTCATAGAGTTTGGTCCTGAGTCTGTCTAGCTGCTAACTACCTTTGGGTTTTTTTCTCTTTTTTTTAATTAAAGATAAATTGATTTGGCCTTCCCAGTAGAAAATAATGATTAGAAGATAAGTTCTGTTCACCCCAGAATAATTGAAAGGGTTGGCAAACTGACAGCTTCACAAAAACCACACGGCTCTCTGAGGAGACAGAAGAGGGGATAAGAAGAATCACGCAAGGAGGTTTAGAAAGAGCAGATCAACAGCTGTGACGCAAAATCACCTATAATACTTAAAATATCATTACATAATTTTAGTTGCCTCTATTGTATTGCATTTCCTTACTTTCTGCAGTGAATCCTTTTAGTGTGTTTTTTAAGAAAATATTTTGTGTGTTCCCTTTAACAATTCTCCTTCTGGTCAGGGAGGAGACCCTAATATTTTTGCTGTTCTACATTAATTGATTTTATCGTTTCAAATTCGCAAACCAGATTTATTTTAGATCCTTTGGCACACTGCAGTTTTAACTTGCCTTTGGAAAAACTGAGCAGAGTTTAGAGCAGCAGGGTGGAGGTGGTAATTTCTTCATTTAAATATGGACCTAACCCACAGTGCTTCTGTCAGCATTTCATCTTTAAAATGGGGATAATAAGGCCTGCATGATTATTTATTAGGCAAATAAAGCTTGATGTTCTTTAAAACACTTCTTGAATAAAGCGTTGTGTAGTACCTATGTCTACATTAGGGTGGACCAAGCTTGTGCTGCCCTGTCTGCCTGCCCTGGGAAGCTGCAGGAACCACTACGAATCATTGTATGCTTTACCTCTGCCACCTCTGGGTGAGCCAGGTGCCTGCTGCCTCCCAGCTGTAGAGGCTGGAGTACAGTATCAATTGTGGGTCTAATATTATTGAGTGTGAAAATAGCTATTTTTGTCTGTTGTAACGAAACCCAGTATAACACACAGAGTATGCACTTCTATGGAAGAGAGGTGTGCTTCCTTGTTATCTCAGGGTGATGCACTAGTAATAACTGACTTTCGTCCTGTTTGGATGCCTGCAGAGCAGGCACTCCACTGTAAGTTAATACAATTCTCTTTTTAAAGAAAAGTGTAAATGGAATTCATTTACTCAGCCCAAATACCATTATTTCAGAGTGCAGTATATATTGCTAAGGCAATCCATCTTTGAGAAGGTGTTTTTGGTAAACTGGTCCCCACTCTGATTTCTCTGTCACCAGAATCATTTTATAGGGGTTACACTTTGAATTACCATGCTTGGAAAAATAAGTCTAAGTTACATGTAAAGATTGTAGAATGAGTCTGTATCTATATTATCTTCCCCTACAAAAGGAGTGGATCAAATGCATTATATATTTTGTTTAGTGGAAAGGGCACTCGAGTATTTCTATAAACTGAGCAGATAAGCTGGTTAACACAGTCTGTGTGGGGCTCAAAATCAGGTCCCTACGCTTTAGTTTCTTTAGTAATGTAAAATTGCATTTAACCCCCTTCATCGAAGGATTTCAAAGCAAGTGAATGTTTGCAGTGTCCTTGTGAAGCAGGTACACACTGTCAATTTACATGTGGCAAAAATTAAGTATTCAGTTTCATGATTTGTATAAGATCACAAACAGATGGTGGCAGAGCCAGAATCCCTAAGTCTCAACTCTCAGTCTGGTTCTTCAATTACTAAATAATTATTTTTCTTTTGTTTTCACTTCATTTAAACGGCCCTTAAAATCTTCTAGGTTTGAGAAACCTCCCTAGACCTCTCTTGGTGGCTGGTCCTTCAAGTTCTGGAAGCACTGATGCAGATGGTGGACTCTTTGCAGTTCCTACAACTCTACCACCCAACAGCCGCCATGGGAAACTGTTCTTGCCTAGTAAAGAAGCAGAACTGACCTTCCGGCAGCACTTAGACACAATCAGTGTAAGTGAGACCAGTGAATGAAAACAGTAGCATGCTGTGCCTGAGACAGCTTCCAATAGGGATTACGGGGTTTTTTGTTCAACAGAATGCACTGGCTTCTTTATGAAGTCTTGCTTCTAGTGATGTTCAAGCATGGCATTATATCAGACGAGATTTGTCAGATTTTGATCATATAATTAGACTTTGAAGTGACACCACCTCTTCAGGCCTGAATGCCATCACACTGCCTGATTAAACTGGTTCACTCTGGTAATTAAATTGCTCCAGCAAAATATTTTTGCCATGTTTAAAAAACCTGATATACTTCTTCTAATGCAACGAATTTTAATATATCCTTATTGCTGAGATTTAATTAAAATATTTATTTTATTTTTATATATAAAATCTCAATAACAGCATCACACCAAGCTACAATAGTTAAGCACTGAAACAGTTTCTTTGGGAGAAAGCTTTGTCTCAGTAAAACAAGAACAAAAATACACATTTCCTGGTGGAAAACTTTCCTACCCTAGCAGAAGGTATGGGAGATGAAGCTGAAGTATTCAGTTTTAGTTAAGGGAGATGTGCTTTGCATATCCCATGAGGCTTTGCTTTTACTGGGCTATGACTTTGAGCAGCTTTTGGTTAGAATAATATCTGTGTCAGTGTTGGAGCATCAAAATGAGATGTATTTAATCTAAAGATAGTTTTGGAAAGAATAATCTACAGTCTAAAACAAAACACAGTATTTTAGTATATAGTTACAACTTTTTTTTATTGGAGAATGGAGTTTTTTGAATAATACGTTCTGTGCCTGGGTGTTTAAAATACTTTCTAATACATTTCCTGTTATACTCCAGATGCAGTCAGACTTCTTCTTGCCAAAGCCAAGGAAATTACGGAACAGACACTTGCGGAAGCCATTGGTAGTACAGGTCAGAAAAATTTGCAAAGTGGGGAATGCCTTCTGTGCATCCCAAATAGATAATGGTTAGGTTAATAATGACTTGGGCCTAAATGAACTAAAAAATTGAACTTCCCTCATAACATCCGCTGGAAGAGTAAAGCTGAGCATCTGAAGAAACAAGTGTTTTAGTCTGTATTGTAAGCAGCCATGATATCTTCCCTATGTGAGGAGCATCAAGAACACTAGTAATCCAGTGCGTGAGGTAGTTTGGGAGGTGGTAGGAAACTCCTCGTCTGAAAGCAGGTTCTGCTGTTTGGCCCCTCCTGGTACTGACACACAAGCAGTGTGTTCATCTGGTATCCTGATCTGTCACTGTTATTGCAACAAGATCTCCAGTTAGATTTTTTTTTTCTGCTTCCTACTCACTAATTACTGAGAAACTGGGGGGGGAATAGACAGTATAGTGAAAGAAAACATACTCTGTTTGAAGGAACACAACATACTCTGTTTGAAGGAACACTGATTTACAAAATAAACTAGGATTTCCAAAAGAGATTTAAGGAGGAGGCAGCCTATTACCAAATTTTGGTGGTAGGCAGACATTAACCTCCCTTAGACTACTCCAGTGATCCCAGCAAAAAGGCAGATGCCGCTGTTAAACCACGGACTTTTCATAGGTATTTGTAGCAGGTGGGGAACATACACGAAATGTATTAAAAACAAAATAATGGAAACTTCTTGGGGAAAACAAAGTTACACAGTTCCAACATACCCTTTGGTCTCTCCTGTTCTGAGAATAGAATCTATGATTTGCCTAGAAGTTACGTACAAATTATTTTTTGGTAGTGAGATATTCTGCTCTGTGCAATATCATTTCTTTTAAAAAGTCCCAAGTATATGTTGCTGTCTCATTAATTCACACTTGTTTAATCGCAATGGAAGATGAATTTGCAGTTCAATCATGAACTTCTAAACTTTAGAAGATCAGCTTTACCCTGTGTTCTGTGTTTAAATATATTTTGTCTATTGTTGCATCTCTCACACAGAGAACGCTGCTCCCTAGGCCATCTGGAAATCCGTCCCAGCACGTCTGTTCCTTTTCTATCTTATCCAACTCATCCATAACAGGTGAGTCTGCATATCTTCCATCACTTTTATGCTGCCATGAGATGGATTGGAAAGTGTCTCTTAACACTGCACAAAGGAAGGATTTTTGAAAAGAGGAAAATATCCTTTCAGAACCGCAAAGTTGTTTACTGGTTGGTTGAGTCACTTCCTACAGGATGATAGGATTGTACTCCTGGATCATTGTTAAGGAAGTCACAATTATAATAGAGAATTTTTTCTTCCACTCCTCACTCTTTCCTGCTTTCAGTACTGTAGAGTTCTCTACAGGGAGACAAAATTTTGCAAAAAATTACCAAGAGAAGAATATTTTTATATGGGGTGTAATCATTTGTCTAGATTTCATACTGAACTTTTCCTAGTATCTGAGATACTGTAGATTAAATGTCATACAGTATAATCGATATTGTCCACTTGTCCTTTCCTGCTGATCCACTCCTAAGTACATGATAGTACAAGTTATCTCTCATCTCAGTATTAGTCTAAAAATCAACATTAGAGGTTAAAGTTTATCTTCACTGAAAATAATGAAGGCAGCTGCAATAACACAGCAACACCTGCAGTTGCATTTTTTTGTGGTAGGGCATTGGTTAGCTTTTATTACTATTTCACGTCTCCTTCATCGTCTCCACTATTTGCATTCCTGGAGCTCACTGCTGCTTGGAATTTGTTTATTTTGCTTCCATTGAACTGTGTTGTATTCTGCTTTAAAGATGTGAGATTTCGTTTGCGTGAGAGTTATTTAATCCTTCACCCTAGGGAGAGGTTCATTTCGGCCAATCCAGTCCTCACTGAATAAAGCCGCTGTTTCTCGTCCCATTGTGCCGAAGGTTCTTCCAACACAGGCTACCAACCATCTGTCTAGTAAGTCTTTTCTTAAACAGAATGAGAGCTGTAGTGTGTCCTGATCTATATGATGTTGCACTGTTGGTTTCTTTTTCTTAGGTATAAATCGTTAGTGCCTTTTGAAATTAAAGAAAAGAAAATAGTGCTGTATTACTGATACCTTACTGTCTGTGGCTTTATGTGACTGGAGAAAGGGAGCAGTCAGTGGTGGAACAGTCCAGACTAGGCTCCTTTGCTGTGTCTGACCTGCAGGAAAAGCAAGGATTTAGAATATGTAACTGAAGTTCCACACTTGTGTCACATTTTGTTGTAAGGCTCTTTTGAGAAGAGGTTGTGACATATTTGAAAGAAACTTCGTATTTGAAAGAAACTTGTAAGCAGCCTATCTACTAGAACGAGATTAGGAATACTACAAGGAAGAAATTGCCAGTGTATTAGAAAAAAAAACAAACAGCAAATACTGTCTTTCAATAAAAGAATATGTCCCTTAATTAGAATGATTAGTGAGGTGAAAACAGTGAACGCCTCTGTTTTGCGGTAGGCTTGGAGAATTCACTGCCTTAGGAAGGCATTCAGATGTTTTAACTGGATTTTAAAAGATCTGAATAAGCTTGACCCTGCAACTGGATAAGTTTGTATATTGAGGCTAAATGGCTTCTAGAGACAAGATAACAAAATAAGGTTATTTTGTATTTATAGCTCCTCTGGTAAATTATCAGAAGTTTCTAGAGATTTTATAACCAGCTACTACTACTTTTTTATTTGAACACTATTAAGAGGTGTAGATATTACTGGTAGTGGGGAAGAAGGGGAAAAAGAACAGGGATATTTCTCTAAACTGTTTTTATATACCTGGTAACATATTGGAGCAGGGCAGAAAAGTTACAAATGTTCAGCTGAAAGAAATACTATCCTTTCTAAAGAGAAAAAACTGACAGAGCTGATCAGATAATTACCATTTTTGCTTTTTGCATTTGTTAAGTTTTGGCTATCTGGCCAATTTTTTTAAAATGGTCTTTGAAAAAAGTCACAACAAAGTAATTGTGTGAAGAAAAGGCTTGTAATGTGTTCTTCTTTCTGTTTCACAAAAGGTGCTATTGATTTGGCAGCTAAAAGTGCCGGTATTATCCCTGGTAGCCCTTTGCCCGTCCTGGATGCAGATGGTTTGTCAGGTGTATCTCCACTGTCACCAGACGGAGTGACCGCAGTGGTAACAGGACAGGAGTCGACAGTAGCACATCAAAATGGAGGCTCCATCACCACCGTGGAGGTCAGTGTCTCTTGAGCGTGCTTTTTAAAGTAGTTAAGCATCTTGTTCTTTCACTGTGTAAAAAGCCATATTATTAATGACTCTTCAATAAGCTTTCTCCTGGGGCTTGTTGTTAGACATGTTTATCATTGCAAGCTCAGTCGATGTTGAATAGGATGCATTTAGGGGCTGAAGGATCAAATCATCATTGCACGAAATAACAAATTTCCATGCTGTAGAGTAGCTTTTCAGCTGTGAGCCAATTGAAGTTGGCCACCCAGAAATCTGGATTCAAAAAGAAACAGTAGAATTTTGAGGGACAGAGACTCAGCTGGGAATTTGGGGCAAACCCATGACTTCTGGGGGTGTATTCAGAATGGTAACTGTGATATCTCTTTACCGTCCCTCTCACTGAAACCCAGGTACATGTTAGTCCTTGTCGTTGTCTCAGTGAGTTGATGTGGACCATTTTGAAAGGCAGGATGTGTAGACAAAGCACGCATAAACAGTGATGCGCACTTGTCTTTTCCATCCCCAGCTGTATTTGCAGCACCTCATGTAAAATTGAGTCACTCACACAATTCCTATTGTGCTTCTAGGGCTCAGGCACTGGGTGTCGGGTTCCGTTCATCAGCCTGCCAACGCAGCATGAGCAGCAGGAGGCAGTTCCTGATGGTTTCCAGGTAGAGTATGTGTTGCAAGAACAGCTGTATGAAATGGATAATGGTTTGAAAACACCGCTGGTATTGCCAGTTAGACACCTTTGATCACGGGTTATTGTATACCATTATTATGTTTTGTGGAAATGGAAATCTCTAACATTTGATGAAATTTAAAAAACAAAAAACAAGAAAGCTGCTTAAATTTGTTTGTGTGCCATTCTGTAAAAGAGCAAAATTAAGCTGACAAGCTCTGACCTCTGAAGGATGAGCAAATCTTGATTAATGCTTGATCCAGTGGAGGAATTTAGGATAGGCATATACTATATAGCAAAGCATTTATAAACACCACAAAGAAAGATTTCAGGAACTGGCAGTCCTGCTTGCTGAAGGAGCAATATTAAGACTAAAAGCATGATTGTACTGCCTGCATCCTCTTAAGAGAATCCCTTTTCTTTACATTGGATCCAATAAGATGTAAATACTTAAACTGTAAGTGTGGTAGCACATACGTTCTAAGAGTCTTGTCATCCTGTCCCCACCTTTCTTCTCCAGTGGGATCCAGGACCTTGTGTTAGCTACTTAGCCCTCAGAATACCTTTTTTTTTTTTTAATGGAAGCACTTTCCACCTTTTCTGTGATAGGGATGTGCAAAAAAGGTAAAACTAATGTGACAGAGAGCATAAAAGTGAGGAAGATTTTATAGCACTTGTGTCAGAACATTTACCTAGGCATTTATTTAAGGTGGGGCAGTCTTGGTTCTTACTCTGAGGATTGCTTTGCATGTACTACATCAGATAAAATTCAGACAGAGTTTTGTGAAGAGGAATTAGAACCAAGATTCCTTAAGAAAAAAAAAAAGGATTGATTTTTGGCAAGTCTAGCTATACAGAAAAGTGAGTTAACCTTTTAAAATATTTATATTATTTAAGCATTTGTAGGGTTTTTGTCAAATGTAATCCTTAATTCTTAAGAACTATCTTGTAGGTTCCTCAAAAAAAATGTTAATTCTGTTGCTATATATGAGTGTTTGTTTCTGTTACCTAGGTTGAATTAAATGTTCTTTGGTATGTTACAAACTCATGTTTTTTCAAATAATTCAGCAGGATATGGGATGAGGAATATTTTATGCTTGCAGATATTATTTCTGAAAATAATACAATTTCCATGTATTAGTAGATATTCAAAACATGGACCCAATTAATTTTTTATATCTAGATGAAAAGAAAAACACTTCCAGGTGTTTTTGGATCCTTGAACAAAGGACATTAAGAATATATTCTGCTGGATTTAGTCCTTTTTTTAAAAAAATCTGATTTTAAATCTGATGCTTAGGAGCTGAGCTGTTGTTTTTGAGACATGTATCCAAGTCCTTCATAAATTCATGAATTATCTGTTTCTTGTAACAGGGCACATCAGTCCTTTCTCTGTCAGAACTAACCAAGACTCCCCTCCAAAATGGTCTTTCCACCCCTCCACTTCCCACATCAGAGGCTTCCAGTACCCGTCTCTCTCCTCCCAATGTCTCTGCTCTCTTGGATATTTCTCTGCCTGGACCACCTGAAGATGTGCTTTCTCAAGGAGAACCTGCCACTCAAATCAGTGATTCTATCATTGAAATAGCTATCAGCTCTGGTCAATACAGTAAGTCTGAGCTTAGCTAAAGTCTTCCTATTAATAATTTTCAAAAAAATCACTATCATCTTAAATGTCAGCAGAAACTTTTAAGAAGCAGTTCTTCGATTTTTTTAGATCTACTGGAAAGTTAATTGGGTGGGTGGCTTCTCTTTTCTGATGTCTATAGTTTTGTGGGATTTTTTTTAAACAAAAAATTGGTGCAGTGTCCTGTAACTTTACCACATTGACTGAATCAGTGATTCATAACGTTGGCTTACAGGTGAAGGTGTTTCTCTCTCTCCTGCAAAGCTGAATGGCAGTGACAGCTCCAAAAGTCTTCCATCCCCATCCAGTAGTCCTCAGCAGAACTGGATTGCCTCTCCCAGCCATGATCCCCAGTGGTACCCCAATGACTCCACAGACTCGTCTCTCAGCAGCTTGTTTTGTAAGTATCTGTATGCAAAGAACTGCAACAAAAGAGCTCTTCCCTTTCAAAAATAAAAGCTGTTTATTAGAAGTGAATCTTTTGAAAAATAGGAAATTCAGCAGGACTTTTGTAGAATTTTCCCTGTGTTTCTTGCTTTTGCTTGTAACAGTTTTGTCTTGAATGAATTTTCTTTCTCTTTACAAGTCTGTTCCTGAAATTATCCTGTTGCTAGACTGGGGCAAGAGCCTGTACCTTGGGGCAAATAATTCCTTGGCACTTCTTTATAGTCTGCTTGGAGCCTGACTCATCAGTTAGGTTGAGACGTTTTGGCTGTTCTGCCAAAGCAAAAAGATGCCCTTGGCTCTGCTGTTGGATCATAGGCTTCATTCTGTGCTTGGTGAGCATAATCTCAAAGAGATGAGATCACTGGGTTTGTCTGGGGGTTTTGTGAGTTAACACTTGATGGTGCCGGTGTAATGGGTCTCTTTGTACTCGTAGGAATCTGCTGAAGGTGTTCATGCTGGTAACACGTAATTTTCAGGAGACAGAAGAAATAGATGTCCTTCATTTTCTATTTCCCTGTCCTCTTTGACCTCTCAACTGCAAACATTGAGTGCAGTGACTTACTGATGTGCCTGTTCTTTATAGCAAGTTTCATCTCCCCTGAGAAGGGCCGAAAAATGCTGCCGACTCCTGTTGGAACTGCGAGTGGCACCTCCTTACTAGGACCTAGCCTTCTGGATGGAAACTCACGGGACTCTTTTGTATCACGGTCTCTGGCAGATGTAGCAGAGGTATGTCATCAAATTACATTCAGCTGTCTTTGCTTCTTTTTTAGTGCAGTGTTATTGTGTATTATTTATCGTACCTTCCTGAGATACTTAAGGCAGAGATGCTTGACATCTGCACTGTAGCTTAGCAAAACAGAGTCCTAATTAAAAGATGCAAAATGACATGAGGATATATTGCACCAGAGCTGCTGCATGAAACTGTTGTGAGCACCTTTGACCCATGTTCTTTTTGACGGGGGAGGTCATGTTGGCCTTATTGGACATAAGCATTGTTTTGACAGAGAGTTTTAAGCCTTCTGTTTTGTGTGTCCTGCTTTGTAGAGGCAGGACTTGAAAAGACTAAGGATGAGAGAAGGGTTAATACTGATGCAGCTGCAGTTGGAGGGCTGGTAGGAAAAGTAAATAGGCCCAGGAGGAAGAATCAGGAAATGGTTAATGCTAAGTTACCTGAGAGAATGGCAGAATTATACTGCTGAATTATTTTCTCCGTAGGTAGAATTATCCTTTATTTGAAATCATTTGCAGAAGTAGAGTGAAGACCAGCTCCAATATGCTCAAGGGCAGAGCTGACTTTTAAAGGGACCTAGACAGGTTGGAGGGATGCGCCACCAGGAACATTATGGAATTCAGCAAGGAGAAATGCAAAATCCTGCATCTCAGAAGGAATAACCTGGCTGGGAAAAAGCTCTGCTGAAAAGTACCTGGGGGTCTTGGTAGACAGCAAGCTGAACAAGATCCAGCAATGTGTTGTGGCAGCAAAGAAGGCCAGCAGCATCCTGGGCTGTATTAACAGGAGCACAGCCAGTAGATCGAAGGAAGTGATGATTATCCCCTTCTGCTCAGCATTTGTGAAACCCTATCTAGAATATTGCATCCAGTTTTGAGCCCCCAATCCAGGAAAGACATGGATAAACTGAAGCAACTTCAGCAGAGGGCCACCAGGATGGTCAGGGGACTGGAGCAGTTGCCCTGTTAGGAGAGGCTGAGGGTACTGGGCTTGTTCAGCCAGAGAAGAGAAGGCTTCAGGGGGTGGGGAGGAACCTCATAGCAGCCTTCCAATACCTACAGGGCGTTTATCAGGAAGATGGAGCCAGGCCCTTCACAGTGGTATATGGTGGGAGGAAGAGAGGCGGTGGGAGGTTCTGACTCGATACAAGGAAAAACATTTTCATAGTGAGGTTGGATTAGAGACCTCTTAAGCTCCCTTGTTACCTAAGTTATCCTATAATTTACAGTCATTGGCTCAATGTAACATCAGGCTACATTGCAACTCCATGGGGGCTGTGCCCTGAGGAAAGGAAAAAGTCATTCCTCCTTTGCCCTTTGGATTTTGATAAGGAAGTTCTGTACACACCTTGTAACTAGAAGCTGCAGCAAGTTAACGCTGATTTAATGTGGCCTTGGCAGCTTCAGACTTCATGCACAGCTCCACTTCCTGGATTAAGTAGGAAGACTCTGCTAACTTTTATTGTCAAGAATCTGTCAAGTAGTATGCATGTTAATTAAAGAAGTGTATGATAATCTGTTTGTGTGGATTTTAAATGATACTGCAGCCCTGGATCTAACAAACTGCCTTCAGAGGAAAATGGGGTAAGCCACCATTTTAGGCACACCAGAGCAGCTGCAGTATTTTGTTGCTGTTGTGGCAAATGTGGGTTTGTGTGAGAGTCTGTAGAGGAAGCAAGTATCATTTACAAATAGCTTTAATGAAGGGAGAATTTTGAGAGAATTGTATTGTCCTGCAGAATCAAGTTTTCTTTTCAAACACAATTATGTACTTAAGAGGCAGTATCTATACAGTTTTTCATCAGTGTCTCTAACAGCACATCTTAATGCCGAATTAAGGAATAGTTGTAGTGATGTGTGGATAAGGCCCATTCAGACTATAGTGTCTTCAAAGAGGCTCCCATTAAGCCACAGATAGGAGCTATTCTCTAACTCAGATAAAGCAAGATAAATCTCCACTGATATGTGACTGCTCTTTTCTAGGTGGTGGATTCCCAACTGGCTTGCATGATGAATGAGAACAGCATAGATTACATATCTCGTTTTAATGACCTTGCCCAGGAGCTATCCATACCTGAGCCAACCCGTAGGGAAATTCTGTTTGATGGAGGAGGTGGTGGTCCCCCTATTGGAGATCTCTCACAGTGAGCATACGAGACCAGCAGGCTGGTGGAGACTGTTCAGCTAAGGTGGAACTTGCAACGCTGGATCACAGCAAGGGCAGGTTGTGGAGAAGCAGCTGAGGCTGGGTTGTACCTTCTTTCTAAAAGAGCAGCATTGTCTTCAAGGGTCTGAAGAAGAACTTGCAAGTCCTGGAATGTGCAATACACTGGGAACAACAAAACGTGGAATAGTATTATAGGAAATGGTGTGTCCCCTGCATCAGTGATATAAGGTGGCAGGTTTATGGGACGGTCCTGGACTTGTACTGTGGAATGGCCTAGGAAGAAGAAGCTCAAGCAAGAAAGGGTATTGCCAGAAGCTCCCCTACATGAATTATTTTTTGCGTAGCAATCAAAACACCATGATTTGGGATTCACATTGAAGTTGTGGAGGATGAGGAGTGGGGGTGGGGTATGGAAAGCATTTTGCATCTTGAAATGTCCTAGTTGGCACTCTTTTTATGAATCAGTCAAACTGAAGTTTTCTTGCACTCTCCTCAAAGGCGCTATGACTCTGTGATGCTTCATTTTTATGCACCATTGTTTTCTTTGGCAATGTTTTGTTGTTTGAACATTCCAGCAGGGGCACATACCTGCTTTCTTGTTTTGTAGGGGAGCTCTGATTCACCCTGCTCCCAGATTGCGTGGAACTCCGGGGAGTTTCCTCTATTTTTGAACCCCATCACATGTCACAATCATCATTCTTCTGACTGTACTCATCTTCTCCATCTTTAAGTGAGATTCTTCATCACATTTCACTGCTCATCCCACCAGTGGGAGAGTGCTTTTCTGCTTTCCCTGAAGGATGTTTGTTTTTTTCAGCCAGGAAACTCTGCAAAAGAGCTCTTATGGGAATCACTAGGAAAGGTTTGTCATAATTAGTCTTGGCTTTGCTGGAAACCTGTATATATTGCCGTCTTTCTCCACAAAAATGCGAGATACAGTATCTCACTGAGGATTTTCCTGGGAGAGGAAATAGGAAAGAATATTGTAATGTATAGATACAAATAATATTTTAACGCTAAAATTGTTGAAATCTGTCTTGTGTCATAAAAAGGAAAGGTGTCAAGTCCTAGCTTAATCCCTTAGTCCCTCCTTGTTTCCTCCTTGTCCTGCTAATTCCAGGTGCTCTGTAGTACCTCAGGACATCATTTTTCATTATAGTCACTCCTGGGCACTAATGGATCTGGTACTCCCTCTATGAAATCCCTATGCATTTAATGGTAGTGTTTTAATATCTGAAAGACCCAGATCCTGATTTCAGCGGGTTCAAAGGAGTCTAAAGTTACTTTCTCTACAGCTGGTTTTCCTTTGATTCTGCCTTTATAACTCAGGAGACTTTTCCTATTTCCTTTCCTACCAGTCTTGAGAGAGGATACTTTTACTGTGCCCCTTTTCTAAGCACTTGTCTGCTTCTCCAGTAAGAGGATGTCCCTTGGCTATTTTAGGTAGCGCTGAACGTATCCAAGGGGCTAGTCCTATATAAACCTCAACTTTGTATAAGAGCTGTTTGTTAATGAATAATCAAAACTTCTCCATCTCTTAGGCTATTATCAGGGGTTCATTTTCCCAACTTGCACTATACTTGGTGGATGTAGTTCTACCTGCCTTTAGCTACTTTTACAAAGCATTTGACTGGGAGTTTCTCCTTGTAACCTTGCTCACAGTGCACTGGATTGGGTTCACTCTTTTCCCAGTCACTTTACCCTACTTATGTAGATTTTGTTTTTTTACTGCTATATAGTTTGCCTTGTGCTCTCTATCATTAAGAGAAAATGTAACATTTTCTGATGCTTCTTTTCTGTGGCCCGGAGTTTATTGACTTCACTGTAAAGGTAGTGGAACTTGGAAGACATTCCTGTGATTCATTCTGTAAAAACCCACATGCAAGGTTACTACATTCGCCTTTCTGATGTAGGAACCAACAGGAAATCAAGCCTGTATCACTAGCAAGAAGATAGTCCGTAACAGAAAAAGGGAGAATTTTCATACCTGTGGGCTAGCTTTCTATTCCTACTGCATGTCACGTGGGGTCTAAAGTTCTTCTATCATTATTTCTCTGTTATCCTTACTGAGCCCTGTTGGAGAACTCTGTTGCAGTTATTGGGAGATCATGTAAACCTAGAATATAAAAAGTTGAAGGCTGTCAGAAAAGATGAATGCTAAGTGTATCGTTCTGAGGGTTCACCCTTGGTATGATGAGGATACCCATTAATCTCAAGAGTCACTCCATCTAAAACTTTCAGGTTTTACTTAGAGTTGAGATATATTTTGGCTCAGTCTTTCCCAGGGTGTTTCCTCTTGGTTTTGGCTTCTCACGTTAGTAATGCTGTTTATCCTATGTACTGTACCTCCAAAAATCCTTCCAACTTTCAGGACAAAAATAGAGGACTCTTGCGATAGCTGTGGCCATGGATTACAGGACATGCAGGAGGAGATGTGATACATTCTAATCAAGTACTGTATAAAAAATCTGAACTGTTATTCTTAAGCTTCTAGATATTGAAAGATCAGCCTGATGGTCTCCAGTGTATTATATACCTTGACAAACATTTCCATCCTCTCTCCCTAGGCTGGCAGTGGAGTGGCTGTCACACACTCTAGGTTGTCTAAAATAGGTGCCAGTGTTGCTGCACCTATATGGCAGGGCACTTCATCAAAATCTGTGGTGAGTTTCTGCCATCTGATACAGGGAGCTGACAAGCTGCCCCTTCTCAGCCCATCCAGTTGCCATAGGGGAATAATGATGTTGTAGAATGAATGTCAGTATAGTGGCTATTTTTAGTGGTGTCCATGAGATCAGAAGATTTAAATATCCTGAACCTTTGCAAGTGGACGTGGAGCAAGAGGTAACAGCAAAGTGGAAATGACAGAGGTACTTGTTCAGCACTCAAAATGTTGTGGTTAAAACTGTGTTTAGCATCAGCTTCTTAAAAGTTCTTATTCTAAAACAGATTTTTTTTTTTTTTTTTTAACCAAATTCTCTTAGCAGCCTCCTGTCTCTTGAGACTTGCAGTTCCCAGAGACTTTCTGTATTTGGCTTTTGATTTCAGAAACGTAATGCTCTGCAAACAGCATTTTAATAACAAAATGCCCATTCAGGAAAAGTAAATCTTATCAGGGAAATAATTTGAAAACAACTTAGATTATTGTGAAAATTTTGAATTGATGGAGAATTTATTGTCCTGGTTATGTGAAAAGTCACTTAAACACACTTCTGACTTCACCAGTTGTAGATTTCAGGGTGGTGTGCTTTACTTGCTGATCATCATCAGTTTTTGTCTAAGACTGCCAAGGGATAAATTAATATCCTTTTTTTTTTTTAAAGTAAAATCCAAAACTTTTTGAAAATTTTAATAATTTCAGTTTCCCCAACTGAAGTAACAAGATCTGCTTCTGTAATCACGTCAGCTTATCCCAAACAGATACTCAAGCAAGTTGATAGTGAAATGCAGGCAGGATTGGTCTTAAGGAAAATTTAACTTTGTTATCTTCATAGCTGCATGAGGCACCGAAAGACAGTTGGAGAGGACAAATGGATACTAACAACCTGGTCTCCACTTCTGATGTTAGTTGCTCTAAGGCTTCTTCCTGGCTTTAGGTTTTACTGGGTTTATTTTTAAACCTCTGGTAGGCTTGCCCCATGCTGGTTTAGTGACCATATGTATAATAAGGAAGTTCTGAGTAGTTCCCCATGGTGAAAGGCAGAAAATTCAGTATTTGTTGTCATCATAGTCTGGGTGAAAAGCAGTACCACATCCTAAGAATTAGATGTGCCTGTGTATACATGTGTGCGCTAACAGTGGGTTGTCTGCTGGGTGTTGCATCCTGATTAAGCGCACAATTCATTTTATCCCTTATCACTAAATCTACTAAGCATAGGAATATTGTTTTTAATATGGCATTGTTTAGCCTTTTCTTGACACCCTTCTTTATATTTCTAAATTCAGTTAAATAGCTTGGATCAAATCTAATCTATAAAGAATTTCATCTATTGACTCCACAGATCCCAGAGTGGAAATTAAGTTGCTTTTTTTTTTTTTACACTCAGACTTCAGATGCATTTATAAGGAAAGTACTGCACTTTTTTTAACCTTTTCAAACCTTTGAATCTCTTAATTTCACAGCAATTTGTAAATGTTAACTAAGTGAAACCTTGGCAAGCACTACGGCAATAAGTTATCATTAATTACTGAAACATGATAACTGCTTTAGAGCTTATGGTTCTGGCAGCAAAATTTAATGCTGTTTCTTTTAATAATAGTTAAGCCATATCATCTGAGGTTTCTGGCTTGTTTGAGATGTGAATTTGTTTTATAGATTATAAATATACCTATATAGTGTATGTATAAAGCAGAATGCCTGTCCTTACTGATTATTTTTTGTACCATATTGTAAATTATATTATTTATTCTTTACCAATTTTGGAAAAAGGTGTTTTGGTTATTTAATATAATATACAAAAGCTGTTAAACTTCCTCTGTTTAAATTTCCAATTCAACTTGTAAAGCTGTTTTTATTCTTGTGCATAAATACATACTAATACTTGGTCTAACTTATGTCCTGTGTATTATTTGCAGTTCCTGCCTTATCACATTTTCCATTTAACCTTTATTTACATAGCTATGGCCCCAGTAGAATCTAGGGATCAACATTTGTCCATAAGACTAAGCTTTCTGAGATAAAATTCTGGTTTCAGTGAGATCAGTGGCACAATTTCCATTGACTTCCCTCATCCCAGAATTTTCATTATATTCTCCAAGGTGAGAAAATGTTTAGCTTTTTTTAAATTATTTTTAGTGTATACCTTCCAGCTTCCCTCCCCAATAGTTTCCCCTAACTGTGAGCTTAAGAAATGGGTCAAACCAGAGGGCTCTCCATATTGAAATTCCTCTCTCTCTCAGTAGTCACCAGCAACTGCTCAAAGGGCAGCGTACAAGGAAAAGGGTATAAGGAAAAGGATATGTATATCTTGATCTTTCCCCTGGCACCTCCTCACAGCTTCTGATAAGCAGGAGCTTAAAGGTAGAGGTTGCACCGAGGCCACTGTGTTTATATAGCCACCACTGGAAAAGCTTTTTCACCATGAGGACAGTCAGGCAGATTATCCAGAGAGGTTGTGCAGTCTCAATTTCAAAGGTTTCCAGATCAGAATGGATAAAGCCCCGAGTAACCTGGTCTGAGCTCATGGCTGACCCTGCTTTGAGCGGGAGGGTGGACTGAGACCTCCTGAGGTTCCTTCCAACCTGAATTATCCTGTGATCTATGGTATTAATTTATCTAGTTCCTTTTTGTACACATCTAGGCCTTTCACCTCTGCAACATCCAAGGGTAGCTCTAGTTTAATTAAGTCTTGAAAAAGTGCAAGCTTGTTCTTAAAACAGATGCCTAATAGCAGACTACCAGAGACAGCAAAGAATTGGTACATTGTACATTTTTTCCTCCATCATATTAAAGATAATTGAGTCTTATTTTATGCTATCGCTTTTCTCCTAAAAGCAATATAGTACCATTTTATGCTAAGTAGCAATAAATGGAAGAGGAGGAAGATATTTAGTCCTGAGTGGAAATATCATTAATCTCAGACTACAATGTGTCTACAGGGAGTGCTTACAAAAGTTAATACAGAATTAACTAAAAATATGAATTTAAAGTATGTTAGTTAAGCCACACAAAATCTCTCTTTTGGACACTCTCCTGTTGAACTTAAATTACCATAATTTGATATTTCTCTTGAAATAAACCAAATCAAAGTAAAGATATTTTGATTCTGAATGAGAATATTCATTCTCATTTGGGATTCCTTCCATTTAAATCCAAATGAGTAATTTGTTCTTGTGTAGATGAACTGTTTTGTTGTCTGTGTAATGAAAAAGTTAAAAACAGAATCACAGAATGGGGATTTCTGGAGATCATCTAGCAAATCATCAAGCAAGGTTACCTAGAGCAGGTTGCCCAGGACCCTGTCCAGGCAGCTTTTGATTATCTCCGTGGACTCCACAACCTCTCTGGGCAACCTGTTCCAGTGCTCAGTCACCCTCACAGTCAAAAAGTTTTTTCTTAGGTTCAGACGGAGCTTCCTGTGTTTCAGTTTGCGCCCGTTGCCTCTGAGAAGAGTCTGGCCCCATCCTCTTTACACCCTCCCTTCAGATATTTATACACACTGATAATATCCCCCCCCCCCCCCCAGTCTTCTCCAGGCTAAAAAGTCCCAGCTCTCTCAGCCTTTCCTCCTACGACAGAGGCTCCAGTCCCTTAATTGTCTTAGTAGCCCTTCACTGGACTTGCTCCAGTAGCTCCATGTCTCTCTCATACTGGGCAGCCCAGACCTGGACACAGTACTCCAGGTGTGGCCTCACCAGGGCTGAGTAGAGGGCAAGGATCACCTCCCTCAACTTGCTGGCAACACTCTGCCTAATGCAGCCCAGGATACCATTGGCCTTTGCCACAAGGGCATGTCGCTGGCTCATGGTCAACTTGTCCACCAGGACCCCCAGGTCCTTCTCCGCAGAGCTGCTTTCCAGCAGGTCAGTCTCCAGCATGTACTGGTGCCTGGGGTTATTCCTCCCTAGGTGCAGGACCCTGCAGTTCCCTTTGTTGAACTTCACAAGTTTCCTCTCTGCCCAGCTCTCTAGCCTGTCAACGTCCCCCTTGATGGCAGCACAACCCTCTGGGGTATCAGCCACTCCTCCCAGTTTTGTAGCATCCACAAATTTGCTGAGGGTGCACTCTGTCCCTTCATCCAGGTCACTGATGAATAAACTGAACGGGATTGGACCTACTATTGACCCCTGGGGTAAATTGCTAGTTACTGGCCTCCAACTAGACTTTGCGCCACTGATCACAACCCTTCGAGCTCTGCCATTCAGCCAGTTTCCAGTCCACCTCACTGCCTGCTCATCTAGCCCGTACTTCATCAGCTTGCCTGTGAGGATGTTATGGGAGACAGTATCAGACACCTTACTGATATCAAGGTAGACAACATCCACTGCTTTCCTCTCATCTACCCAGCTAGTCATTCCATCACGGAAGGCCATTAGGTTGGTTAAGTATGATTTCCCCTTTGCGAACCCACGGGGACTACTCCCTTCCTACTACTACCTTCTTGTCCTTCGTGTGCCGAAAAAAAACTTATGAAAACATCAAGAAGTGAGTTTTAATGTTTGCCATCCTAGGTCCTTCTGCTCTTAAAACAGTTTCATGTGATTGACTTACAGCAGAGTAGTTTGTTTTTATTTCTTCTAAATGAAGAAATGGTCTGGATTTGTTTTGTGGGTGGAAGGAGGCTTAGAGAATTAGGCTGACAAAAGTAGAATTAAAAAAAAAGAAGAGCTTATCACTAGTATTATTTAATGCTTCCTTTCCTTCCAAAGAGTGGAGATTCCCCCTACCACCTGTGCACAGGGAAAACTGGAGAATATGGCCAAGTCTGAGCTCTTTCTGTTCAACTTCCACACCTCCACCACCTTGTGACACAGACTCAAACCTAAGAGAGATCTTTGACTCTTCCCCACCTTATATAAATGCCGGGGCTGTATCCTAACACTTTCTTTACTCACAGGTTACCTAAATTTTGCCTTTAATGACTGAAATTTAACACTGTGTAAGTAGGAGGAACAGCATGAGTCAGAACTAAGAACTATTGGTAGGGTAAGAAATGAAATAATGCAAGATGCTGCAGTAAGAGTGATTTTTTTTAATCCTTCAAGATAAAATCAGCGATAAGGCTGCTTCTAAATTTACTTCTTAGCATATGGAAAGCTGCAGAACCATTAAACAAAACCTTTGACCAAAAATGTTAAGTGCTGTAATGTAACTATCAATCAAATGTGTTTGGTTAAAAACAGCCATACAAGCACTGACTCCTTAACTGCACCCATATCAGCTTACCAGAGCCCAGATACGAGTTCTCCTGAGAATTAATCATTTTCAGACAACCTTTGCCCAACCCTGCTTCTGCCAGAGCAGTTTGCTGACACCATTTTCTGAGACAGGCAACCTGGAGAGGGCACATTTCTTTCAGCTCGACACATTACATGCTTGGCCGACAATTGTGTACGTGCACCAGGTTTGTTCTGGGGAGAGGCGAGTCCCCGCTCACCGCGCTCTCCATGCTGCGTGGGGTTGAGGTGCGACCCCTCCTCTCTGCACACGCTGGGTGAAGCTTCGCAGGTTCCTGACAGACACGATGCCAAACTCAGCAGGCTATAAAATCACCCTTAGGGTTACTTCTTATGATGCTTTTTATCCTGTTTCTTTGTTTTTTCTTTTTCTGTTCTTGGTGGCTTTTTTTTTTTAATGGATGTTTTTGGGTGAAACGTCTATATAAAAACCCCAGGACTGCACCCCTGAAGCACAGACCAAAGCTGACCCACCTCCGACCTGCCGCAGCCGTTTGCCAAAGAATCAGCTTTTTTACCCGGAGCCAGGGCAGGGCGGTGCCTGTGGGGAAGGGACTAAAGAGGCCGGAGCCGGGAGGGGCTGCCGGGAGGGGCTGCCAGGGCGCGCCCTCAGCGCGCCGTCCCGCCGCCGCAGCAGGGCTCGGCTCGGCTCGGCTCGGCTCGGCTCGGCTCGGCTCCCCCGCGGGCGGCGCCGCCACACGCCGCAGCAGCCCGCGAGCCTCGCCTCCACCGCCTCCCCCTCAAACAGCCACCCCGGGCGTCCCGGCCGCGCTACCTGCCCCTTGCAGCGTCCGCCCCTCCCTCGCCCCGCCCGAGCTCTCAGCCAATAGCTCTGCAGTTCCCCCTAACGGACAGGCAGCTCTTCCAATGGGAAGGCGGCCAGGATGAGCGACGGCACGGGTCGTTTCAGACTGGAAGGGAAACCGGGCAGGCGGGATCCCGAGGTGGCGGGATGCCTCCCATAGGTTGCTCGGCGTGATGGGCACGTGGCTCAGCCAACGGCAGGGCAGGGCGGGCCCGCTGGCGCGCTACCTGCTGTCTGGGCAGCCGAGGAGGAGTGCCGCGCGCGGGGCTGCGGAGCCGAGCCTGTCGCCTCCCGCCCGCCCGCCACCATGTTCCAAGGCCCCGAGACCGACTCGGCCAAGCCCAGCTCCAGGTGCCGCGGCGGGGGCGGCGCGGCGGGGCGGGGGGGCAGGGAAGAGCCGCGCGGCGGCGCAGGGCCCTCGGCGGGGCTTTGTTCGGGGCTCGCGGCGGGGGGGAGGCGGGAGGGGTGCGCGGTCCCGCTGAGGGGCGGGAGCAGGAGCAGCGCCGTGGCCGTGGCTGCGGGGCGCCTTCGCGGCCGCCTCCTGCCGCGGCTGGGCGGAGTGGGCGGGCGCCGCCGGGGGAAGGCCCTGTGCGGGGCGGTGGGGGTGCGCGGGCCACGCGCGAGGCACGCGGAGGGAGGGAGGGGCCGGGCCGGGCCGCCGCGCTCGGGGCCTGGCCCCGGCTCCGGCCCGCCGGGAGACCCCTGCGGGGCGCTGCCCGGGGGGCCGAGCTGGGGGGGCCCAGTGCCGGGCGGGGAGGTCCGCTCCGGGGGCCCCGGCCCCTCGGGGCGGAGGAGGGCCCGCTTCTGCGCCGTGAGGCGCGGGCGCCACCTGGCCCCGAGGCCTGCCGAAGTGCGTGTGAGCTTCTTGTCCCGTTGTGGAGTTCGGCGCGTGTCCCGGTAACCGGGAGCTGGAGTGACTCACGGAGCTGTGCGGTGACCCTCCGCCTGGAGGGGAAGGAAGGAACCGCTGAGAGGCTGCTTCAGGTTCCCCCCCCCCCCCCCCCCGCCCCGTTCCAGTCGTTTCAAGCTAGGGCCGGGTTTTGAAGGCTTGTGAGGAAACTCTCCCCATAGCGCAGCCTCCGAGAAGTTTCTGTTCTCATTCTACGGTAACTTAGAAACTATGTTTAACTCATAAACTGGGTCGCTGGGTCGAATCTGGAACGCAGACTGCAGCTCTTAGTTAACAGCAAGCAGAGACGGTCTTGTTACAGCTTGTTCCTGCGCTGGGGCAGAGCATTTGCATCACGCCCGAGAAGAAACTCTTTTTCGTCTGTAATGTAAAACAATACGAAAAACGATATCAGCAGACCTGGCACAGCAGGCATGCATGTTACAGCACTGCAGTGCATTACATCACTAGATCTTTGCCTTTTTGTAGCGAGGTCTCTGAGGTAGTGATTACATTGATGTACAGTCTGTGCTGTCAAAAGCAAAAGGTATTGGGCATAAGGATTTCTTGTTGCCCAAAGCTTATTCTATTCAATCTCCAAACACAGATTTATTTGCTGATAATGGAAATCCCTTTGCAGTTCTTGATGTGTAAAAGTCCCTTGAATTAAAAAGTGAGCCTAATACAAAATCCCCAACAACCACCAGAAGCTGTAGAAGTAAGGGGAAAAAAATATTACTAATACAGAACCTTCATAATTCAGGAAAATCTTTTAAATGAAGTAATAAACAAATGCTTTACCTTTTTATATCTTCATGATGCAGGGATATTACTGTTAAGAATAAATGATATTAAAAATATTTTAAATGAAAGCTACCGCTGAGTAATCATCCAATGAGATGAATCTTTAGTCATCCAGTTGATGTGTACAGTGTTATAGCCAACAAAAATACTTTGCTGGATTAAATTAACTGCTTAGTTTTATTTTGATTAAACAAAGAGGGAGCATGGGAGAGGGAGCGAGGGGGGAAGGAGGGAGGGGTGTAGGAGAGTGAGGGAGAGGGGGTTGCGGGTGGAGGGAAGGAGAAGGAGGGTGCAGGAGGGAGGGAGAACAAGGGGGAAGAGGGAGTGGGAGTGCAGAAATGATGGAGAGTTGAGGGAGACAGAGAGAGATGGAGAAGAAGACAGGGAGAGGGAGAGAGACGGGAGAGGGAGGGAGACAGGAGAGAGAAATGGGAGAGCAGGGTCAAGTGAGGGAGATGGGGGGTGGGAGACAGAGCCAGAAGGAGATACAGTTAAAGAGGATCAGAGGATCCCCCCACCACAAGGGAAGGATCCAGCCTCTCTAGGTAGGACCTCTCTGTGTATGTAAACTTGTATAACACTGATACAAAGTTAAATGACTTTTAATATATATTAAATGTCCTTGTGCTCTGTTGAAGCAGGTCCTGTTGGCTTATCTAGTTTAGCATGCTGTTTTCCATTGGTAGGATTCAGAGTGTATCTTATTTTTGGTACAGTAGACCTGCATATCTCACTCCAGTCTAGGACTGAGTGAAGCTTAGTGTGTGAGGAGGTCATCAGTACTTTAGAGGCTATGCAGCAAGGATAGCTTTGTATTTGCCCCTGTGTCTAGCTGAAATGGAGCACACAGCCCTGTTGTCTTTGCTGTCATAAGGGGAAGAGTTTGTTGCTATACTTCCCGATTGCTTTTTGTAGGTCTCATGAATGACTTAATTGCCTGGCTTTACATTAGCTAGAACTTTATAGACCTAGTGTCGTTACTTGAAAGAGTTTAGTTTTTGCAGTTTATTTGGGAGGTTCCTAGTGACTAGAAGTTTCAGAAACCAAGGAGGCAAATCCACTTAATGTGTGTGTGTGGATTCCAGACGTTCTTTTGGGTAATGCTTGCAAAAACGGTCTTCTATCATGCCGCTTTCAAAGTTCCTCTTAAACATCTCAAGTTTTGTCTCTGATTTGTTTCTTGCAGCAGTGGGATTTTCTTAGTACTGATACTGAGCTGAAAATGTGAGGACAACATAAGATTAATCCTCAATGTTACGTTTATCTTGATATTTAAGTTTGTTAACTGAGTAATCAAGATTTTTAATCTTAAATGGAGCTTCTCTAGAATTTCTTTCAATAGGTCTTAAATCCAGGAATCTAGTTGCAAAAACTAGAAGTAATTTCATTCTTGTGATTGTTTTCCTTAAACCAAAACCCACAAATTTAGTTCCTCTATTGTTTCTGCCTATGTTTGTAGGCACATGTTAAGAAGGATGGTAAGTATGAGGAATGTATACTGTAAGAAATTCCATCTGTATAAACTACATGTTTCTCTTCCTTTCAATCACTTTGGTAGTATTCTTAGATTAACTCAACAAAGAGTAAAAGCATAAAAAATTGAAAAGAATGAGTGAAATCAGAAATCACTTAAAGGATATGAGGACACTAGCAGAGCTACTTTCTTAACAGCCCCTTCTCAAACTCCTCTAGTTTGTTTGCTGTCTCCTTTTCTCTTCCCTCCATCTCCCAAATTTAAATACTCTAACTGCCTTCTATGGTTTCTGGACTATTCTGAATGATTAAAATGCTTAGTTTGGCTATGTGATGTATGTTTTAATAGCAATTTTAGGTTTTCTAAAATACAAGGAAAGCCTATAGCATAGTTCAATCTTGAGTCTGCTGAACACTAAATTGTGAAAAAACCCTCTGCTCAGATTTGATCTTACCTATGCAATGGACAAGACAGTTATCTTGCTTACTGAATGGCTACTTATTCCCTCAAACTAAAGGAGTTCATTAAATTAGCATCCACAGTCATACAAAGTTTTTAAAAAATGAAATTGCCCATTAAAAACAGCAGTCTCTCTGGAACTTGTTCTGAATATATAAACTACTCCCAGACCAAAAGAGGAACTTATTTTCTCTCAACTCCCAAAGAGCTGTACTCATCCTGAGATCTGAAGTGCTGACGCAACTTGTTCTCTGACAGAGCAGCCAAATAACTCTGCCTTTGTGAAGTTAAACCTTAGCCAAGATCTTCTATTCAAATTTAAGTCTAAGAGGAACCTCTTTTTATGCCCAGCAGACACCTAACCTGAAACATCTGGCTTCTGTCACAGATCTACAGAAGAGGCGTGTTGTATTAATTTGGTTACGCTGATGTCTGGATTCTGCTTGTCTAGAGCAGGATAAAGATCATGCAGTTTGTAAGTGTTCTTTTGGGATAAAAGTTAAGGTTAGTTTAGGTCCCAGATTAGGTGTCCAGGTTAGAAGAGGCATAACTCTGCTCAGCTAAGATTGTGGGCAGTTGGTCAAGAAGTAGACATGACTTTGAAAATTATTTTTGATACGTAAGTATTCATCTCTTCCCCATATTTTTCCTGTTCCTTTCAGGATAGGACCTGAAGGCTGCTGACCAAGGCATGAATAGTAGCTGTAGACTTATTACTCCAGGGCAAGCCTAACTTTTAGTAGGTTTTCAAGAAGTCAGTCCAGTTCTGTTATAACCTCCATTTTCATTAGGATCCATTTGATATCCATCTGTCAAAGAGCTGTAGTCTTAATGCCCTTGCGTCTTGACCACTAAAGATTTGGCTTCTTGGGGGTTCCACCTTTCCATTCTAAACTCTACAGCAACTAATAAGATGTTAATCGATGATTGAAATTAGCAGATTTTAGTGTTTGGGAACTTCTGGCTGCATTGTTTGCTTTAATTTAAAAGCTGATGGGTTTGAATTGTATCAATTGTATTGCTAAGTCAGTATATGAAGTTTAGCAAAAAGTCTGATACTGTAATGGTTATTTTTAAAATACTAACTTGAGTCATATGTCTTGTTTTAATCTCGTGTTGCTTCTGCAACACCACAGATAACATAACCATTTGTTCTGGGGGTTTCGTTATAACTGTTTCAAGTAATCCTAGAAAACATAATGATCAAGTTGACTGAGTAGGAGGCTGGCAATATTTATGTCAAACTTGGAAACATTGAGTTAGGAATCTTCTGAAAAGTAGATACTTCATAGATTTAAAATTATCTTAGGTGTGTTCCAGTCAGAATATTTTGTTGTAACATACCGGGGGAACAGGAAGGGACATGACAGATATGTTGAATGCTGTAAATTTCAAATAATTTTTCATCTCTTGCTTCTCTCATTTTAAAATGTAGGGTATTAAAGCCCCCTGGAGGCGGTTCTAGTAATCTCTTTGGGAATGCAGAAGAAGTTTCTTCTTCCAGCAGGCCACACCGGATGGCATCTAATATCTTTGGAGCATCTGAAGAACCTCAGAACATTCCAAAAAGAACAAACCCTCCAGGTAAGAGCAGCCACCTTCCCCAGCCTGACTGGGCTCTGAATTGCAGAACAATGCTGGTTTGGTGTTTTTACGGTGGAACAGTGTGATCTGTTTTTTCTAAATTACATTTTGCAAACTGAGCGAGTTTGAGCACTAAATCTATTCACACTTTTGAAGATGTGAATATGTGAGTGATCTGCATGTTCACAGACTTCTTAGCGCTTCATCTTAGTCTAATTTTTTCCTAGTACTGAAGTCTAGGAAATGATGAAAGGAAACTGCTTCCATTCTAGAGTTCTGTCATCAGTTAGCTGCAATGAGTACATCTGTGATTTAAGATCCTCTAGTGAATTCTTGTTACAAAGGATTTCAAGCTGTATCTTCAGACAAGCAAAAGTAAGTCTCTAGGCAGTAGGGTACTGGAAGTCTTCAAATGCTCATAATTTGACTTTTTAAATGTATTGTGGTAAAACTAAGTCATCTAGAACAAAATTTTAACTACTACCTCACAGGGGGGAAAGAAAGTGGCATTTTTGAGGATCCTAGTTCGGCTCAGCCTCGCCCACGCATAAATCCACCTGGTGGGAAGACAAGTGATATCTTTGGGTCTCCAGTATCTACCAGTGTTGTGCGAGCACATCCAAACAAGCCTAAGGTATTTGTACTTTTTTCCACTGTCAAACCAAGCTAGCAGTTTAGTGAATCATCATACAGTCTTGTCAGCAATGCAACGCCTGTATTCTTCTTAAGATGACAGGCTTATATTATGCATATGGTAACTTCAAATTAGACAGCGTTATTCCTGAGGCCTCTTTTTGCTCGCCTGTTATCTTTTGTGTATCAGCTTTCAATGTGCTCCATAGTTTGCAGCAAAACTGTTAATTATGCTGTGGATGCATAAGAATAATGAAGGCCAAAGGGTTTAGGAGCTAAGTAAAGTACAGCTGTAGCTCTTGGCACACAGCCAAGAGGCATTAAGATTGTCAGCATCAGCAGGGAGAAGATCTTGAGGTGATGTTGACACCTGCTTCAGTGAGTCAGTGAACACCAGTGAGTTACAATCACAAATCTTCATGTGAGCTAACTATCCTCTTCAGATGTCAAATATATGTATCTACATTCAACATGAAAGCACATTAGCAGGAGATTAAGCTAAAGTGATCAGCAGTGGAAAGCTAATTTAAAGATCAGCCTTGAGTTTCAGGTACAGCATATGCTTGGTTTTATGATGTCAGGCACAAGCATTTGTCACTTTATCAGGTTTTGTTTGTCAGTCTTAAAGCTGGGATGTATAAAATTTGGAGGGGGGTGTAGGTGCATGTGTTTTCTCTCTCTCTCTTTTTTTTTTTTAATGGGAGGAAACATTGCCAATTATTTCCCTATTTAAATGCCCTATATTTGGACTTGTAAGCTGCTGCCTTGCACTAAATACATACTATTGAGTAGCTACCGTGTTGACAGTGTTCCTGACATGTCAAGTACTTCTGAAAGTTAGCATCCCATGAACACCACACAGTGGGGTCTTTCAGCAGACTTCATTTAAAAAAAAAAAAAAAAAAAAAGTAGTAGCAACCTCTTTTCTCCTGGGATCTTAGGATAAAACTATTAGTCCAATTTAACTCCTTTTCTCTCCCCTTTTCCTCCATATTTGAAGGTGCTGATAGTGTTCTTTTGCCTAATTTTTTTAATGCAGGTTCTAGAATATATTGGGGGATTTGAGTCATAAGAAAAACAAAAGACTTTGGGAGCTAGGCTTTGGTGGGAGTAGTGCTTTTGGAGTTAGGAAAGGGTTTTGCTTTGTTCCTCTATATTTCTTTATCGGGCTGGTCTCTGATTATTTTTTTAGTTTGGTGTCTCTTGCATGTGTGTGGTTTTGTTTTGTTTTTTTAAATGCAACATCTTAGTTCCTAGGAACTCCTGGCTAGACAGAGGTCAGCATTTTGGAAATTCCAATGAATTTAGCTAGACCAGTGGAATAATTGTAAATACAGAGATGGAAGAGAGATCGCATATTTACAATGATTACTGCAAGTTGAATTTCATGGGTGGAAAAAACATGCAAGCTTTTCTGAGGTACTGCTATGTATTTCTGACAATTAATTATGATGGCTAGAAAAATGGTCCTAAAAGGCTCCTGATTGTTCAGGTCGCTGTTGATGTCCACTGAAGACAGTAATTGCTGAACCTGAAATAGGGTGCTGAAGCGCTGCTTTTGTTCTGGATGTTAATACTTGCTGCTCTTAGGTGGTAGTAAAGAATGGTGGCTTGTAAAGAATGGTAATTCCAGACCTTTGTACTGAACTGCTGATCACAGACAGTTTTAAGTGTCTAATGAACTAATGTAGTATCTTGATCTGTGTTTCAATGAATTGCGTCTGAGACGAGCACCTCTACCTAGAATTAACTTCTTCTAAGAGCTTAATTCTACCAGTGCTTAGGGGCTTACATAAGGGTAGAGGAGAGGAAGGGCTGCACACAGTATGTGCAGTTGTTGGCTCTTACTGCAAAAAATGTTATAAGCCATTAGATCAGAAACAAAACAAGACTTTCTGAAGAATCTTGTAACAGAATGGCTGTTTAAGAGTTGTGATGTACTAATATAGTTTTTTGGTTTCATTGCAGGATCATATTGTCTTGAAAGAAGATGAAACACCAAAGAAGCTAGAAGGTCAGCAAGAGAAACCCCTTTCTCTGCTGTTTCTTGAGAAGATACTCTATGGAATAGCTTTGTCTTGCTCATGCTTCCTCATAAAAACATAAGATTAAGGCTGATGTTTAGGATAACGTAACTGAGTGAATTTCTGACTAAGCAAAACTTACAATTTGAGTTCTGGGAAACAGTCCTCTTATTGAGGAAAACACAGGCCTAACTGTTGATATATTGATAGATGTATGGAATCTGTATATACAGAAAAATATCCTATCAAATTGCTCCTTCCTCCCTTGCCATCTCCTTCAAATGTGCAATTTTGGCCTTAAGTAGCTGTAAATATCGAATAGCTGACTTCAACGGAATGCATACTGCTCTACTCATTATTGTTAAAGAACGATGGGAGCATTGCTTTCAAGCTCCCATGAAAGCAGTAACTGGTACGTTGCATCTCCCAATTGTCAGAAACTGCCAAAATAATTCTGAAGGTATAGATTGCTGAAGGAAGGAAAATGGTTAAGAACAAGAGAAGTGAGATTCTTCCTCAGTACCTGTTCCCTTCAGGAAAAGTGAACAGGTGTTGAGAAAATTGTTTTTAGTGTGCTGTGGATGGGAGACATGTAACACTACAGTAAAACAGGTTTGTCTAATTTTTTTTTTTTTTTTTAATTCAGCTACAGAAAACAACAAATCACAGGTGGAAGGTGGAGGCGAGAAAAAAGATCTGGGCAAAGAGGAGCGACTCAAGGAACCAGAACCCAAGATAGACAATCACGAGCCCAGATTAGGGCCAAGGCCACGCTCACACAACAAAGTTCTCAATCCCCCTGGTGGAAAATCCAGCATTGCGTTTTATTAGGGACATCTGTTCACTTTCACTAACTGAGTCTGCACAGAAACTCTTGTCTGTGGTTGTGAGGTCAGTTTATAGACTATTGTTTGTGGACAGATTCTTCTTAAGGCAGATGTATGAGGGTTATGCCAAAGTGTGTAGAAAGGATAACCTGATGATTTTGGGAGGGAGGGTTGGGGAGGGAGAGGGTACCACGTGGAAGACTCTTGAGTATCAGACTGCCTGGGTGGGTGGTGGAGAGGGACATTAGTGTAACGTTGTGGAAAAAAAACGCTGCTTTGTCGTGAGTTCATCAGACTTAGGTTCTTAGCTAGCTAGTGGCTCAGGACACTCTTGTGAAGTCAGGCTTTTCCGTACGTTCAGTGTGTAAAACATTGTGAGTGGGTAGGGACCTGGAGGCTGGGTCTGGAATAGTCTTAAGCACAGCACTAGGCCATGCTCTTCTCTAGGCAGTATAATGCAGCTTCACAGTGTGAGTTGATTTGCAGTCACTTTAATGTAAATATGTTCCATTGGGACAATTAGTGCTGTTGTGTTCTTGAGCATCTCTAGTCTTTGGTTCTTTTCCTCCTTCCTTCCTCCTTCACAGTACATGATTGCTGATATGAGGACAAAACACTTTGAAAATTTCTTTTATACTCTCATAAGCCATCATGTATTAGTAAACATTTTGGTGTTCCCCTCCTCAGAGTATTCACAGGCCTTTCTGCTGCCTTCAGTAATCTGCTGATTACTAGTAGCTCTTGACAAATGGTAAGATCAGTCTAATATACCATTTCATATAGGTGCTTCTAGAAGACTTTTATTTGAAGTATCCTGGTTGAGTGCTTGCAGATTTCCTGGTAAGGATTTGAGTGCAAACAGTAGCTTTATGGTCGTCTTGAATAGAAGCAACTTTAAATATACAGTTACCATGGAGAATAAACTGAGATGTCTAGTTAGCTAGCTTTGACCCAACCTGTATAGAAATGCCTTAGCTTCTGCAGAGGTTTTTCCTTTGTGCCCTGCGGAAACCAGGACTGTTCTACTGTCTGCACCACAGTGCAATTTTTTTGTTTGTTTGTTTGTCTGTGCTGACTCTGTTAGTGAATTCTTGTGTCTTTAGTCAGCCTTACATTTGCCTTTGACTGCCTCAGACTTTTGTTGGTAAGGGGTGAGAGCAACTTGGATTATCCCCAAGCCACAGCTGTAGCTGTTTTGAGACACTCTGTAGACTATCCTAGTTGGACAAAGACTTTAGCAATACAGACCCTTTGGGCATGCTGGCTATTTTAAATCATGTTTGGAAGATGTGCATATAGTTTTTCCCAAACTATGTGTTGGGAGGGTCGCTCCATCATTCATTCTCTGAATGGACTTTCTGATCATATCGAGCTTTGATACTTGAATGTTAACATTAGCTGCTTAGACTGCTCAATGTATTTAATGGTGACTTTTTAAATCTGACATATCAAAACAGGAGTTGTTCAGGTACACCAAAGAACAAGTGGCCTTATCTGCATGTATTCACTGCTGTTCTAGCCCAAGTTCCCTAAAAACTACTACTGTTTAGAGGAAACTGTCTCTGGGCCAGGTGCCAATCATCCTCTGATTACAGAGCTTGTTAGACTGCTCTGTTCAGCTCATGTCAGAAGTGGTGGATGACTGCATAAAGACCTAGCTGCCTTTTCAATTTGTGAAAGTGAAGTATTTGGGGGCAGTGGTAAGGGTAGGAATAGCCCTGGAAAGTAGGAATTTCAGTGCCCTTGTACCTTTCAGATAGATGTGGAGCTCCCTGTTATTTGGCCCCCTGGGAGAATATACAGTGATCCTCATTGCAACCCTGTGTTGGAGTTACGTTACTTCCTGACATGTATTTCCTACCAGCTATTCTTGAGTCTCACATCTGGCTGAGTCTCAGAGGTTTCTGTCTTTCAAATCTGTTTCAGTACTGACAGGGTTCTAAGAGGTAACCAGATAGACAAGTCGAGAGCGTGTTCATTGAAGGGTCTGGCTGTAATTAATGCTGTCTATGATACTCACTTTAGACTTGGCATCATTTAGTACCTTAAACATTAGGTAGAAATACTGATGTGCATTGGCTGCAGTGCCTGTCTTTTAAACAGCAACTTCCAACTAGGCCTTAAATTAGTTAAACTGTGTTCATTTTCTTGTATTTCTTTCTTTGGAATCAAAACCATGTTTTCAACTCATCAAGCAAGTTTGATAAGAACACTTCTTTTTCCTAAACGGGGGCAGAAGGGGATTGGAAATCAACTGATAAATCGTGAACTTGTCAATAAACCTCTGTATTTTGTTACTCAATTGTGTGCTGTATATGTCTGCTCTTTAATTGATCCATACCCTAGTTCAACATAAAAACACTGGTGAATTTTGTTATCTGAAAGTGGGAAAAATTCTGCAGTAGTCCCAGACCTTCTGCAGGGGGAAGTATGCTTTAGATGTGTGACATCCTCCTCAAGGTGGCTCAGAAGGCAAGTGCCTCTTGTCCCGGGGAGTGTGAAGGGATGATAGCAAGGGCAGGCTGTTCTGGTCAATGCTCCAATTGCCTGTTTGTGTGTAACATTCTGTATTGCTTTGTACAGCACAGGGATGCTGTTATGCTCTAGTAATCTTGTAAACAGACTTAAGTATTCAAATACTTTAAATAAAGTCTCCTTAAATAGGAGATCCTCCTAATGTGGAGAAGTTATATCCCCACTTCTTCACAACACTTCTAGTAAGTGCATATACTTCTCATGTGCCAAACCATCTTAGTCAACAGAACAGAGGTAACCACAACTACAGAAATTCAAGTTCCAGTTGAGCTGGACAGGGTGGCCTCTCAGCCAGGATGTTTTAAGGTTTGCTGAGGTTGTGCCTTAAGTTACCCATGGTGATGCCCTACAGGGCCCCTCAACTAGCGCTTATTTCTACAATCACTTCTGGTATTCTGCAGCGAGAACTTTGCTAGTCATAGTTCAGAACTCCTCTTTGGGCATGCAAAATGCTTTGGGTAGGATCTACTTAGTCTGGGAATCTGTGAATAGCCTTGATAGAAAACAATATTTTAGTAACATGGGATTGTCTTACCCTTGAACTGCTGCTAACAACTTAGCGATACAGTTTCACCTTGCAACTCTATACATCTACTCCTTGCTTCTCCCTAAATTGAGGATTTGACACTTGGGGTACAATGTTATCCCAGTTAATGCTTCAACCTTAGAAGGAAAATGAAGATACTAATTTAGCTTGGACAGTGGCTAAAGGATGACGTGAATGCTTTCATAAGTCATATGTACAAGAGAAAACGATTCTAGGCATAGCTGCTGCATAGTCCCTCAATATGTCACCATGCTCATCCAGTACAAGGCAATACTGTTCTAATGAACAGACTACCTGCAATGTGTTGTCATCCCTCCTGATCCCCTATAAACCCGATTATTCCAGATCAGCACGCATTTCCCACTGTTAAGACTGATGCTCCTATGCAATACCTTTCTCTCAAGCAAGTGCTATTTGATACAGTTCTTGTTATATCACTGCATAACCTATGATAAACAACAGAACTTTGCATTCTCAGTGAGGAAGGTTAATGCCCTATCAGTGTTTTCAGTAAGCAGTATGAAGTTGCATTTTTTTCAAGTATTTATAGAGGTTAATCAGACTTGGAATATATAAAGTATATTCTTGGAGCTTGTCTAATGGGAGAACCTTATCTTAAAATAGTATTGTATGGACACAATTCTTTAAGAACTAAATAACTCTTATGGTGTATTTCCTGCTAATTTCAAGATGACTGAATAATTCTTGCAGTTGCTTGTATATAGTATGATCACAGGTGTGCACAGAAGTCCAGGTATCCTGGCTATCTGTCCAGTCTCTTATGGTGTGGAGGATAATTTGACTCTGGTATCTCCCGGTGAAGGTATGGGGTGTGCTCACTTGTCACTTGCATCTTCATAGCCTGGGAGCCAGCTGGCCATCCAGCATTTTGTTCCTTTGACATGCCTCTTAATGAATTTCTGCTTGAAGCTCTAATGAAATCCTGTATCTTCTTCCTTCTGGAAAAGGTGAAGGTTCAGAAAGTCCTGGAGGCTAGGGTCTTTCCTTTGTGGGTGCCCCCCCCCCCCCTTGAGAAATGAAGAAAATTCGCAACCAGGATGCTCTGCTATACTAGATTATAGAAAGTAAAAGGATATGGACCTCCATAAGCACAGGTGCCCACAGCAGAGGGCAGGATTAGGGCAAGACTTTGGTACATGATGACAAGTCACTTATGTCATTACTTGCATCAACTATGTACAAAAAGTAGACTCAATGTGTAATGATATCTTGCAAGATGACCTGCATCCTACCCAAAACTGATGCACAGAAACCCAACAGCCTAAGCTGGCCCAATTGCTGCTTGTGCCTCCTCTCTCTAATAAGACAGTCAATGAGCAGAATGAACAGTTTTAAAATATTGTTAAGTTTATAGCCCTGATCTTATCTTGTTTCTGGGGATAAATTTTATCCTCTCTTGAGTCCAACTTTCCCTTTCTTTCAAGTTGCAACTCATATTGCTAACAGTATCTCTTCCTCAAGCAGCTGAAAATGCTGGCCAGTAGCAGTAGGACTGCAGTAATTTACCTGTCAGCCCCTCTAGCTTCAGCAGCTTCCCAATTCTGGCTTCCTACCCCTCCTCCTCCCTCCTACCATACATATGTGTTATGTA
Organism: Apteryx mantelli; assembly: GCF_036417845.1. Lineage (NCBI taxonomy): Eukaryota > Metazoa > Chordata > Aves > Apterygiformes > Apterygidae > Apteryx > Apteryx mantelli. The sequence continues at coordinate 1,024,937 of NC_089993.1, read as the reverse complement.
GCTCTGCTGCATTTGGCTTCTTGATCATCTTTCCCATCCTACTGCTGGGCATGTGCTATATACCACTTAAACCAAAACCACATGCTTTAACCCAGAGCTGTTTATCACAAGCATAGTGGTCTAGCTGAAGTGACTAAGAACTTAATATTGTGCCTGTTGCTTCATAAAGATGATGGCTTTTCTTCTACTACTACTGCCCACAAAGTTATGTAAACACATGCTCTACTGTATAAAAATGCTTAGCATGCTGTTTCCTGGGAGCATGCTCCAGAGCATTTCTAACAAAATACCTAAGTTCCCTTTCAGCCTTCACATAGTTTATATATTTTGAGTTGCCTTATGCAGCAGAAAGTTGTGCCAAAGCATGTGGCAGCAAAGAGCTTCCTGCTTCCAGAGTTGCCCAAGGCTAGGGAGAGGACTGGGGGGACGAGGGGGTGGCTTTCAATTACCCCTATAAATGATCAGTGCGGCACCATGGAAATTACACAGTGACTAACTGATTGCTACTTTCCATTTCTTACAGCATTTTGACCTTTGTGAATGCCACCCTTTAATTTTTCCAGCATGCTCAAAGCAGAGAACCGTGCAATTGCTTTCTAAAAAGTCTCTCAGAAGTGAGCTCTAGCATCCCAGCAGCAGGTGTCAAACAAGAAGCAGGAAGACAGGAAAAGTGAAGATGGCTTTCTTGTCATCAGTGGAGTAATTACTGAAAAAAGTAGTTAAACATGAGTAACAGGAAGTCCTTGATACACCTTAATAGAGATTAATAGGTGCTGTTGCAGGAAACCTCCTTCTCTGCCTCCTCATTGTAGTTATGTCAGCTTCAAGCTTTACTAGTCTGAGCTTAAAGACGTGAGCAGTCTTATAGGAACAACTCTTCTCTGTAAGAGGCTCTAGTGCTGTTCCCTTAATCTGTCTAACCCCAAAATGGTCTTGGAGCAACAGGCTGGAGGACCACTAGCATTTTCCCCATCTTCAGAATATATGAAAGGGCTTATAAAACACATACCTGGATCTTTGCACACTGGTATCTACAAAAACCTTTGTAGTCAAAATAAGTTGTGTCCATGTTATAGGCTGTGATAAACAAATATGCAGGAATGCTTCACAGTGAAACCTAGTAGGCTGTGAGGCCTCCAGTGCTACAGTTTCAGCAGCCCTGTGAACCAGTGGCAGGTTTTAAGGGCAGTATATTACAACTCTTCAAAACAGAAGTGTGAAGTTTCTTCTAATTGGGAAGTTGATCATGGCATAGGAAAGGAGGAATGGCAAGGTGTTGGGTTTCTCCACGAAGCACAGAACACAGGACTTCTAGGGGCTATCCCAGCACCCAATGCAGGAACAACCCCATTGAGTGCAGCTGTAGCAGAATGTGGCATATTAACAAAGCTGAGGACCACCTGCCAACCAGTCGACTTTGCTAGTAGGCACTGCTTTTAAACCAGAAGTTGGTAGTATCTGGCAAACAAAAGCAGCCCTTTTGAATGCATGCTTTCCTTTGTAGACAGTCTGCCATAATCACATCTGGAAGTTCAGCCTGGGATTTTTCTAGGAAAAAAAAAACAGCTAGGAAAAAAACCAGCAGGTCTCCAGCACTGAAGAAGAGCACAGGGACTGGCAGCTCACAGACATGCCAAAGCCACAGTCCAGGGGGAGACTGATTTACCAGCCTAGTGAAAACACCAGAGTTGGGTAGCAGGTATAAATGATACAAGCTTGCAGAAAGTTTTAAACAACACCAGGTTTCTCTAGCTGTATCACATTAAAAGTACTTATCTAGTACCACTTAATCAGTGAATAAACAGCTATATGAGGCCTACTATTTTGAGGCGAGGATAAGCTGAAAAACTTTTTTTTACATAAGAGAAGTGAGTTGTTTACAGCTACTTTTTTGACTTCTCACCCCACCCCAAGTTTCAGCTACATCAGAATTCTTAATGGAAATCCTTTAATTGTCTGTACTATGAAATGAATTCACAGTGGAATTTAAAAAGACCTCACTATATGAACAAGCTGTCTTAACTACATTATTTTAAAGCAAAGTTTTCTACTTTGATGGAAGGATTTGTCTTCTGTCATAACCACTTAAGATGTCGCTTTATTGGATGCCGTCAGTGCCTAAATTGCTTTCAATTTACTAGCATTTATATTAAACATGTCTTGAACAGAGCTTCTCTTTCTCTTTGGAATTTGTAATAATTTACTCAAAGTCATTCACTTTAGCACTCCCTGTACTTGGCTACGTTAAAGCATCCTTTATGCTTTTGTAAACACTTTGTGAGATTGCATAGCAAAAAGGGCAATTGGCTCAGTAAAACAAGCCTTAGGATTCATGACTAAGAGTAACCTGGTTTAAAGGACAATTTCAGGTCAAAACTGCACATGCTTTTGAGAGCAGATGAAGACATGGCTTATGGAAGCATTTCTAGTAAGGTAATTAGCAATTAAGATATGCTTGCATGTGTAAAAGCTGATAATTTGAGTAACTCAGTCTCCCACTCCTGCCTGAAGGATAATGATGGTGTTACTTGTATGAATATCTAATTTGGAAAAGAAGTGTGCTAATCTAGAGCAATTACTGAAACAGAAGGTCTGTCAAGGTATGTGGAGCAGAGAGTGCTGCTGCGCAGGATTCTTGAGGCTGAAGAACAGTAGCAGTCCAGCCAGATGCACCTCATATGGGGAGTTTTAATGCAAGATTGAAAAAAAGCTAAAGAGACTATCTAACAGCTTATGAACAAGCTTCAGCAAGACTAATTTTACTTACTGTAGTATAGTTCTTAAAAAGCACTCCATGCAGGTTTCTGTATGTGGCAGAGAATGCCAAGAACCATGTAGCAGACGTGTTCCACTTGTGTTCCAGACACAATGAACAGAAAACATTCCCTTTGTGTAGATAATTCCCTTCACAGATCTTAATGGATGACAGAACAAGATTTCTCTTTAAAGACATTTAAAATACACGGGCTAAAAATTCACTTTCAAGTAGAAATGATTAATACTGTGTCTGGCAGCCATCACTGTTCTCACACTGCAACGGTTCAGCTGACGGAGCCTTTGTTTCCTGTGTCATCATCCAGGAGCGGTGCTGTATCTGCTTGATGTCTGTCCTCCTGCTCCACAGGCGATCCCTTTCTTGTTCTGTTCAGTGTCCCTCCCTGGAAGCGTAGGGAGGCAGTCAGTGACTGAAAGGACACCGTTCCTCATGTACACATACATCACTACACCTTCTTGCAAAAACAATATAGCTGCCAATAGCTTGATACTAGGAGAGATGAGCACGCACTGCATCAGTATTTTACCAGTTTTTATGCAGTCCTATTTTTGCATCGGGGGAATTAATTATAAACACATCTAAGATATTATTACATCAATCAAATCAAGTCAGGAAGACTTCATGACGTAAGGCTGTTCTTCACCTTTTATTACACTTACCTGGTTCTTGTCCACCACATTGAGACTAACAGAAGCAACAATACATGCAGTAGTGTTCACCAACATAAAGATCATCATCTGTTGCCAGCGCCACAGTGGGATCTTTAATTCACTGGAAAAAAAAGGCCAAAAAGAGATAGAACAACTAGTCACTTCATGACACTCAGGGCATCACTTGCAGCATCAGGTTGCAAAGAGACTGTTTACAGTTCACACCACTCCACTGAAGCACTGTGAATAGTCTCTGCTTAGACAAAAAGAGGAAAAAAAGCATTCTCACCTGGACTTTGTTCCTAGAATGTGTCCAACAATCAGATTTGAAAGGCCAATTCCAATCATCTGCACCGAAGTTGCAAGCCCCATAGCAGTCCCTAAAGTTGCTTGGGGCACCACAAGAGGTATGGATGGCCACATACTAGCCTGGTAGGAGTAATGTAAAGGGAGGAATTAACTCAAGCCTTATCTAAAGACATTAGATAAGTAAGTCATCAGTTTAAAAAATAATTATTCCCACTTAATAAAAATCTACACTCTCTCCTGAAAAAGCCTGCCATTTATCCTCCTCAGCCTATCAGCAGGTTCTAGCCCCTTTCCCATCCTTTTCTAGCAGCTTAAGGTAGGATAGACTATGTATGCAGTTTGAAACTGGAATGATTCCGGATGTCTAAAGGGGTGATGACATAGCTCACAAGACTAGAAGGAGATTCAGTTTGTACATTCGAGGTGAAAACACTAGGAAAATGAAAAAGTTTAATGCTTCAAACTATATCAAGTGGTCCCTTGCTCTGTTCTGCATTTTACTCCATATTGATTCTTTGAGAGTATTTGTTACCAATCAATTCTTCAGGTTTGTGGAGCCAAAGACTTCAAACTGCAGCTGCAACATCTGCTAAACAGGACTGGATAGCAGTAACATACGCCAGTCAGGCTGCAGAAAGGGCACAGCCATGAAATACAACTAAGGCAGTGGGGTTTGTGAACTTACAGCAGCAAAAGAGTAAGTAATCCCCAACCAGATGGTAGACACTAGCGGAGGGACAAACGTAAATGCCAGGAGAGCGAAGACTGGCAGAGTAAATGCAGCACAGCCAACAGCAAAGATGCCTCTCAGTCCAACGTAGTCCTGGCAAAGGAAGCAAACAGAGGCCTATTACAAGGGATCCCTGGCTTCCCGCGGATCCTAGCACTCTCCTTGACATAAGCAGCTGATCAAAGTGGGCTGGCGTGAGCAACAGTAGCATGTCATTTCCTAGCTGTTGATACTGTGGCAGACTATTTCTAGTTCCTCTTGCATACTCATGAACTGAGGCTGAAACACTTGTCAGAGAATCAGTGTCCAGCATTCACGTGAAATTCCAGACTTTATCAAAAGGGGGAGAAGAAGACACCAGCGTATCCTGGCAATTATGGAAATAAGGAGATGAAGAGTTGGACAAAACAGGGACTGATTAGATGTAAGTTGTCCTTTCCCATCTACTTGCAAAGCTTATCCTGATCCATAACAGCCCTTTCTATTCCAGTCACCAGCTTCTGACAACATGCAGCCATTTCCCAAGGTTTGGGACCATACAGTTTGCAACCATAGCAGAATTAGGGAACAGAAGGGAAAAAGAGGTTAACTTTATTTCTTGTAATTTAATTCAGACAGAAATACATCTTGCAGGTTGCAAGCAATTACAGACCTGCTTGTTTGGCAACAACAGGCTAAATTCTGGGTGTGGGGTCTGTAACAAAGATGTTCTGGAAAATTTTTTTTTTTAAGCAAGTGAGCTCTTGCACTTCTGTTTGTGGATACTCACAATTAATATGCCAACCGCTGCAGAGAGAATAAGGGAGCTGTCGTACACTGCCCCAGCAATATAAGCGGCTGCCTGCTGACTGTAACCAGAATATTTATCCTGGATAAACTTGCTAAAAATAAAATGAAGGGGAAAAAAGTTACATAATTAGGATTCTTGATCTGGTTATTTTGGCAGAAAGTAAGTCTGAGCACAAACATATGGACAGGGAGGGGTCTTAATGAGAGGACTTGCAAACAAGTTCAGTCTGGTTTGTAGGTCCAATCCTTTGTTTTCTGGTTTGGTTTTGTTTGCTTTTTAACTGGCGCGCATCAGAGGGAAGCTGTTAGCACCACTTTCAAGACTCCTTTGCAAGTTCAGAGTAAAACTGCAGGTTAAAATTGTGCATATGTGCAATTACATCAGCACAGATCACAAGCAGAAATATGCAATCACCCATCCAAAACATACAAACTCATTTTTTTACATTTCTCTTTGAAGAGGCAGAAAGCTTTCTCAATAGTGGAGTGAGAATGCTGAGGGGCAGGAAAACGTTTAGAAGTCAAATACATTTAAACAACCCATCAGGGAAGATCAGCATTTAAGTCAAACAACTATGTGTTAAAAGTACCAGGAAATCCCCCTTTTGCTCTTTGGCATCTTTAAGGAGACCTAGTTAAAGCAGAGAACATAAACTAAACCTTGTTTTCACTGTCAGGATGTCAGCCTTTCACCTTTGTTGGGGATACAGAAAAATGGCATAAAAGCTTACTCAAATTCTTTACAGAATTTACAGTCACAACTCAACAGCTCTGAGACATTAGAAATCTCGTTCCTATTTAAAGCTAGTCTGGTTGCTAATTGTATTAGTAATAATAAGCTGTTATAGTATGTGCTGTCATCAAAGTAGGAAACAAGACCATGTCCCCTGAAGATGTACTGTAACAGAATTCCTCAAACATCAGTGGCTTTGGGACCATAATTTTTCCTACTGGAAAGCAGCATGGCATTATTTGCCAGAAAAGATGTTTGAAATACGGTTCTTGGTGCCTGGAGTTTCGCTCCCCAACAGAACGCATGTAGGCAGAATTGCAGAAATCAGGATTTTGTGTGACCGACAGGCACTATTTCCAGCTGAAAGGATAAGGCAACTCACAGAAAGCCCATCTCATCAAGGCCTTGATGATCTTTGCCATCTTTAATGTCTTTATTTTACTATTAAGAGCCTAATTGTGAGTTTATTACCACACTACTACACTCCAGACTTCTGAGGGGCTTACTATACATCACTAATGAAATGCTACCAAAAAAAATTTTCTAATTTTTACTCCAGGACTTCTACTAGTATTAAAGTTCACAATCATTATGTGCTAGAAGCTGCATCATCCGCGTTTTACAAACACAAAGAAGGCAGCAAAACGACAGTTTGTGGCAGAGCCAAGGACAGAAGCAAGAGTCCCAATTCAGTCAGGCAGGTTGCTTCTTTATCTTAAGCAAATGAAGCTGAAAAAATGAAGTCTGCCAGGCTTGCATTGGGGTGCAAGGGTTTCCTCACTTAGAAACCCAGGTTGAGGCAAGCTTAGCTTTGTTCCAAGCATGGCAGACCATAGCCAGAACTCCAAGACAGAACTGTGTGGGGCCTGTGAAATTAAAGCCCAACCATCTCTAAAGACAGACACTTGGCTGGATTATTGCAAAAGTGAAATGTCTGCAGGCTATTTAAAAATATATATATTTCTTCCCCTCCTCCCAAATCTTTGTGTTTCTCCTTTAGTAGCGCTCCCAGCTTTAAATATTGGATGCAGCTTTTCCTTTTAAGTTACTTTTGCTTTGCTTCAGAAAGGTCAAAGAACCTTCATATTCTTTAAATATGCAGGATATTAAAATAAGTGTTAAAGACATGCTTCCCTGTGTTTCATGAGCAGAAGGAGCAAGCATGTTTCCCACTCAACTAAAAATCAAGAGCTGCAAGACTCCTGGGCTTACATCACTCAGTGGGACTATGGCCATAGGGGCAGTACCTGGCATCTGCCACAAAGGGGAAGACTCCGTTGTAGAAGAACATGATGGTGAGGACCAGGAGCCAGTAGCGAAGGGGAAGACGCCGGATGTCCTGTATCCGCTGCAAAGAAAAGATGTGCCCTCATTCAACAGGAAATAGTCTTCAGCTTCATACAGATGTCCCCTTCTAAAAGCTATTGAATGTCATAAAAGGTTTAAGAAGGAACAGCACATAAAACGGGATTAAAAGGCTGCTCATGCACCTCTAAGAGAAATTTGGCATCTGCTGTGACTCCAGAGCATCCCTTCTTTAACACCACTCAGTAAAACAAAACAAAACAAAATCAACAAAAACTCTTTCTTCTTATTTTTAAAAAGGTTATGGCTGCGAGAGACTATTCTGAGCAGGCTCTGTTCAGAACCTATTGCAAACTCCTATGTGAAATACAGGGAAAAGACACAATAACACACAGTAACTGAAGTCACAATACTGGGATACAGAAATCAGTAGGAATACTGTCATGAGAAGGGAGCTGTCTAATAGATTTAAGTGCCATAAAAATTGCAACCTGCTGCTTGTAATGCTTATTCCTAGACTGAAGAATACCCAGAGGAATGGAAGATAAGGGCTGGCAGAAGATGGTCCAGTACTGACCAGGTTAGCTATTTTCTGTCACGGCTCCTATGAACCAGCAAGCCATTCCAGAGAGAGGCTAGTATCTAATTTTATCCACAAACAAATCCTCACTTGAGCCACCTACGGTCAAGTAGTAACTGGCTCAAAAAAGGAACATCATATGAGTGCTAAGTCAGCTCTCTGGAAAGCCAGAAATACATATGCTCTAAACAAAAATCATTTATATTTGTCTGGTGGCTTGCAGATGCAATATCCTCAGACTTACCTGAAGAACAACTATGCAAGATTTTGCAAAGTGCCATTAATGCCCTCTTCCAGCCATGAAGAGCTCTTACTACGCACTTGATAGTCACCCACCTCAGCCCTTCAAAGACTGAGAGGGAAAAGCTGTCTGTGCACCACATACCACTTTTTTGGATTCTTGCTGGATAACCCCATCCAAGCCAAGCTGCTTCATGCCCACTTTATCTAGCACACTGACTGTGATGGCTGAAACAAAACCAAGCACACAGAGCAGGGTACCTGGAAAACACACAACAGATTGTAGAAATTCCTCAGACTGGAGAGAGCTGAATGACAGAATCAATTGCATGTAAGGTACAGAATTCTCTATGACTCATATTCCTGGCTTCTCTTAATGTTAACAGTCTTCCCTACTGTAGGCGTACAGTGGAACCATTTACCTCTTAACAACTGTCAGACACAATCCTCAAGCTCTTTGTCCACTACATTTCTATTGCCCTCCACCAGTCACCATTATCCTCCCTTAAAGGTGTTTACTTATTCCGCTTTGTAGCTTCATTTGCTTAAAAAATGAAGTCTGCAAGATGTGCATTGGAGTGCAAGGGTTTCCATGCTTACAAACCCAGGCTGATGCAAGCTCATCTTTGTTCCAAACACGGCAGACCATATGCTGGAACTGCATGACAGAACTGCCTGGGGGCTGTGAAGCTAGAGCCCTATCCATCTCTAAGGACAGCCACTTTGTTGGACTATGGCCAGAATGCCTTCTTTCTAAACAGCAGAAGGTCTGTGCATAACAAACCCAAGGTTAAAATAATCAAAGGTAACTAAGAAACTTTGGTGGTCCCATGAACAGGAGAGGTTATCACCCATGGGCTAGCACTGGAAGCCATTTATTTGTCCAACTGCAGTTACTACAGCAATCTGACTCATTAGCAAGCTCAGCTCCAGAGAAGTGAGTCAGATTATGCCAGAAGTGAGTTTGGCAACAGTCATCTGCTGCATAGGAAATCTCTAAGAGCTCTGCTTTGTTTTCCAAAGAGTCAAAACAATCTCTATGATGCATATGCACTTTGACTGGTGTATTTATGCCTTCACAGGCTACTGAAGTTGCTGCACTGTCTTTGTTAGTTCTGTTCTCAGGAAATATCTGCAGTGTCAGATGGGACGTGCAGGCCATGCCTGACAGGGAGTTTCTCTCTGGGAGCTGAAATAAGCAGAGGAGAGCAATAGGGCTTGTTCTGCAAGAGGCTTCTCTCACACATGTATCCTTTGGCGAGGGCCCATACTGTTTTGTTATTTGAGAGATAACTCTCTCCTATAATCACTAAGTCTCTAACTGTACACAAGCAATGTCACAAGGCAGGTCTCCCTAACACCACCGCTCTCGAGCATTTCTAAAATACCAGAGTATCTAAGTGCTGCTGCTTAACTGTACTATGACCCTAGATCATCCCTTCCACTAGAGACGGATCCCATCTCGCTGCACAGAAGAGAGGACAGAAACCCAAATCTTCAGAAGATAAGGGCTGTAGAACAGATTCGTACTAAGAAACATGTAATGCGGATTCTGCTTCTCACAGTAATTTAAACCTATGTCTTAGATCTATCCCTAAGCAAGACAACTTATGCTGAGACCAATAATAGACTACTTCAGAACCAGTGGTATTTTGCTGGCCAAAATACAGAAGAACAAATGCATTAGAGTCCTCTCTTGTTTCACTCTCATGTTTCCATTCACTCAATGGGAGTAAAAGTACACTAAGTACTGGTTATTCATGACTGCAGATGTTAAAATATTATAGGAACACTGCAAACAAAGCTGTAAGGCAAACACTACAGCTTTAGAGAGGAGTTTCAGGCAGCAGTGAAGACAGCACCATTCCACTGCATACTGAAACCAGTAATGGAAAGCAGCAGGGAAAACGGGTTGGAAAACAACATGCCTCCTACTGCTATCTTCATTGTCTCTTTCAGGACTAGCTGGACTGAACAGTCTAGTCTCAGGCCTAGAGGACAGAAAGCCAAAGACCAAAAGAAACTCACCCCCCCAGAGTGTCCACTGTATTCCAAAGCGTGTCTCAAACTGCTGGGTGAAGAAGAAGTTGAGGACACTTCCAAGACGGGAGAAAGAGAGGGTCAGTCCAAATGCCAGTGCCAGCTCCTTCCCTTTGAACCAGAAGGCTGTGATACGATTCTGCACAACTTGGAGAAAAAAAAAATTCTTTCTTGAACAGATAGACCTAGTCAAGAGCATTACACAGAAGCAATGAACCTAGCTTCTCAAGCTAGAGTGCTTGAGCTGATGGAAGAGACCTCTGAGCATCATAAGTGGAGATATGGCTTGTCAACTTGGCAAGTTAAGATTACTAAAGCATGCTGGGACATGGAAGGTGAACTTACCCCTCAAATAAGGCAAGACAAAAATAATACGAAGACTTAGCACTGGTATGACAGCTCCTATTCCTGGAAGAATGACAAACTTGTTAGAGTGAAAGACTTAAACATTTCAGGGCACATGAAATGCATGTAACCCTTGAAGGGGCAGTGTTCTTCTGTTAACAACATCGGTTCCTGGTACAGAACAGGCGAAGCTGACTGCTGGGACAGGTGTCTAGGAGGCAAAATACAGATGTCGTGACTCTCTGGTAAGACCAAAAAAAAAAAAGTGATTTCCTTACTAGTAAGTGATCCATTTCCAGAGCCAAAGAGCAGTCTTCCTGTCAGCATCAGTGGCAGGAGATATGGTGACCCCTTGAAATGAGAGCCCAGAGCAAAGATCGATGATCCCAGCACAGTCAGAAGGGAGAAAACAAAGACACCAACTAGGGAGAAACAGAAAAAAATAAATAAATACACAAACCTCAACAGACATGCTGAAACCTGGACAAAAGCATTTTTTTGTCAAAAAAGATCAACCTCAAAATAGGAGCTAAACCTGAGAGCTTCCATCAATTTATTCATTATTTTAATTTTGTAAAGAATTTGTGGGAATACTCAAAATGACGAAGATATTACTAAGGTGAAAGCTTAGAGAGGCAGAGGAGTCAGGAGAGGACTCTAGAGTTGCAGTTCCTACCCTAAGCTCCACTATGGCCTATAGCAAACCATTTCTCTCCCTATGCCTCCATCTCCTCATCTGTAAGATGCTTACCTGTGACACAGAGACAGAGCATAACTGCCAGAGCATTTGTTAGGATTGCTGGGCCTTAGATTATACCACACACCTGAACAATGTCAGAGCAGGGAACACTATCAGTTTGTCCCATCAAAACCAGGTAACGCTATTTATTCCCTGTCATATCTGTGCCAGAGGAAAGCATGTTTACTGCACTACTGTGTAAATTCAGATAAGTCAGTGGTCAAAGGATGAAAAGGTCTCAGTTGCATTCACAGAGCAAATCTACTAAAACCCCAGGCCCCACCACACAAAGCTGTACCTCCTCTCCCACCCCTGTAAGATCTCACTAAAAGGGAATCTTTGATCATTCCTTTGCACTGAAAGAACAGCTTGAAATATCACTTCAGTACAAGAATAAATTAATCAGGCCTCAGAACTTACAGCGATTTCCTAGTTTATCAATCAGAAATCCAGCCAAAATCACCACTACTGCATTTCTAGGAGAAAACAAAAACAGAAACGCTTGGGGTTTGGGTCTAGGAAACAACCAGCCGACTACCCCACCCCCACAAAGTAGCAGAGAAGGGACTTACGTCCAAGCATAGATGGCATAGAGCAAGTTGTATTGTGCAGGTGTCATTCCCAAGCCTTCAACACAATCCAACGTGCTATTATGCCCAGTGCTGTTACGATGGGTTCCATTGGGGCAGGTCAAATTCTGCATAACAAGTCCAAGAATCTGTGTTAGAAAGCAGATAGGAGCTACAGAGGAAAACCCAACCATTCCCAGGCCCCCTTTAAAGATGAAGGAAGTTCTTTCCTACTAGATTCTGTTTTCTCCTACTCAGTTCCTACTTCCACGACCAGGAATTAGAGGGTTTGTGTCTTCTTCCAGGAAGCCAACCCTCAACAACCGAGAAATTGCTAACCATCAGTACATCTTCCCTTTCCTTTACTGTGCCGGTAGCTGCAGGGGCTCAGCACTTTTAATACACGTTTCAGTCCAAAAGAAAGGCCAAGAATACACCACGAGACTGATTTGATCCATTATTTTCTTGGCTCTAGTTGCTCTGACTCCTCATAACACACTATAAAGTTTTAAGCAGTGCGTAAATGTAAAATTTAACAGTACTCCATTTGAGTTCACAGCCATAAAGCTTTTGCTGAACAGCAGGAAACGGGTAGTCCTCGCATGATTTAATAGGGTTCTTTCTGCTACTGAAAAGCAACATTTCCTCAGCACTACATGACACGATTGGGAAAGGAAGATGCTAAAGATCTACCCCTCTTAGGAAATGAATGCTAGCCCTTCCACACCAGTAGGCACTAGTGCAGTGCTTTGAAGAAGTGTAAGCATCTCAGCATCTTAGTCACAGTAACAGTATGCCTAGCATTGCATGATTTTTATAGAGCCATCAGGATTACTAACTACTCAGATCTGCTGCAATAGAAATTTCTGAGGCTGCAGGGAACACTTCTCTAGAACAAACTGTTTTCACTGCAAGCACTGGTCTCGGGTGCTCACACGACCATTGTACCACTCAGGTAAGGCTAGTACAGGCTAAATTCCCCGGAGTCAAAACTGAGAGTGTTACCAGACCAAAATATTGTTTGCACAGCACCTAAAACAGAAAAAAAATGGGTTGGTTTCACCATCCTAAGAAGTTACCTAGGTAAAATCTATATCTATATCTATCTATCTAAAACACCTCTCCTTTATTCCATAAATAAGTAATTAACTATTCTCCCACAGTCCTATGGAAGTTGTGGAGGAACAAGGAATAAATACTGACCTAATTTTTTCTTTTTAATCCAGCACTTTCCTTGTAAAGCAATTACAAACTGCACTCAATTTAGCCTGAAATTCACTGTCTGAACAGTTACAGATTAACTGCATCTTTAAAAAAAAGAAAAAAAAAGTTACATGCAAGCTAAATATAATCCTGCCCTTGATGTTGAAGAAGACAAAGCACACGACAGTGAATCTTAGCCTGCCAGCAGATTGCACGCCTGAGGAAAATCACCTCCCTCAAAGATATTAAACAACCTGCAATAACGACAGACAAATGAGCTTCAGGTAAGAATTTCCTTCAGGTAAAATTTTTAGGTACCCAGGAATTTAGGCAAGATTTTCTTGAGTCTGTCATTTCAGGACGGACTGTAAAAAAAATTAGCGGGGATATCAGTTTGAACCCTGAAGAACAAAATTTTCTAGTATCTGTGAATGCTGTTAATGTTTACCTGGCGGTGTCCTTACAGACTGAATGTGATCTCACTGCACTGCTCTGCCTTTCAGCTAGCAAGCGCATTTAAGTTGCGGTATCTCCGCAGGTCGTTTGGAAGTCTGGATTTGGAGACCCCCAAAGTCTTTTCTGGTCTCACCTCTCCAACGTATCCAGTCTTGCAGTCCAGTTTGGGTAATAATGCTCAATTCCTGGCATCTGCTATCTGTGGAGGGCTGCAAACACATCTCCAGCACCAAACAACTTCTTTAGTATTTGAGACTGCTCAGAGTCTCTGCTTTGCTGTTTCTACCTTTCTTCTCCGATGCCCTGGTAGGCAGTGACCAAGACGCCCTCGCACGAACTAACTCGCTGCCAGCAAAACTGCAGCACTCACCCCTTGAAACTGATCCTGCAGGACACTGGGGATGTCGAAACAGAAGTAAGAGCCGAAGGTCAGAAGGCAGTTGAAGAAGAGCACCAAGAACCTGTAGCAGGCTGCGGAGCAAAGAGAAGCCCCCCATCGCTGTTCCGCCCTGCGGACGAGCCTCGTCCTGCCTAAGGCCGGTCCCGGGCGGTACCTGGCAGCTCCCCAGGCAAGGAGCAGCCGGGGGGCCCGGCCGGCCGCGCCGTGCCCGCTGAGCGCCGTCCGCAAAGCACGGCCCCGGCCCCTGGCCCCGGCTGCCGCACGCTCGCTCCCGCCCGGCGCCGCCAGGCCGGGGGCCCCTGCCCGCCACCGCCCTCGCTGCCTGCCCCCGCCCGCTCACGGGGGCGGCAGCCCCGCACGGAGCCCGCGCCGGCGGCTCAGCCCCGCGGGCCGGGCCGGGCCGGGCCGGGCGGCGCGCTGCCTCCCGCAGCCTTCCACCGCCATGTCGCGGCCGGGCCCGGCCCCGCCGCCCGGGGGCGCCGCGGCGCCTCCCGCGCCCCCGCCCGCAGGCGGCCGGGCCCCCTAGCGCAGGGCAGGCGGGACCCGGGACACCCTCCTCCCCCCACCTCCGCGCCGCTCACCGCTTTCCGCCGCCACCGCCATGTCTCGGCCCCGCGCCCCCCCCCTCCCGGCCAAGCAGCGCCGCCGGCTGCGCCTCGACCGGAGCCCCCTCGGCCGCGGCGCCGCCTCGGGCTCGGCCCCGGCCCCGGCCCCGGCCCCGGCCCCGCCCCGCGGCCGGCCCCGCCCCGTCACGCTCCCCGGGCGTGAGGCCGCGGCGCGGCGCTGCAGGGCCGTCCCCGGCCGGCCGTGGCGCAGCGCCCCTGCTGAGGTGCCCGGGCCTCGCCTTGGTGCCCTCTGGCGGCCCCTCGTGCCCCGCGGCCGCCCCCGCCGCGGCCTCCTCAGGCTTCCCGGCGGAGCGGGCCCCGCGGCGCCTGCGGGCCCCCGGCTGACGTGGGCCGCTCTGGCAGCCAGCGCCCTGCTCAGAGCCCGCGGGGCTTCCGCTGCGCGGGGCGGGCGGGAGCGGGGGTGGTGGGCAAGGGCCTCTCTCGAGCGGGGAGACGGCCGCTGCGCTACCTGCAGGGAGGGTTGATGCGCACGGCAGGGAGCAGGGACGAAAAGGCACGTCCGCGCGGCAGCGGTGCGGCCCGCTCCCCCTGCCCGGGAGGGAGGGGAGAAGGGTGTTAGCGAGGTGCTGGGGACCTGCCCCAGGCGGGGCGCGGGCAGCAGCAGGCCGCTTGGCGCCCAGAGGCCTGGGTTCCTTCTCTGGCCTTCCCGTAAACCGTGAAACCATAGAGGAAATCACTGAAAAAGGAAGCTGACCCAAGAAAAAAAGCTATTCGGTGAGACTAGCTTTATTCAGATAGCAAATACAACAGTAAACGAGCTTTTCAACAGTGGTGTGTATTGAAAATAGTTCAGTAACAGTAATGATTCTTAGGAGCATATGGCTTGTGGATGGAGTCAGATTACAAAATATATTAAGGTCAATTTTTATAAATCCTGTCATTTTGGACAAGGTACACATCCTACTGTGGATCTCTTATGCTGCCATGTAGAAACTTTTTGATGTTGATTTTGAACTTTTTGAATTTTTCTGTTTCTCACTTCCTTGAGCTGCAGGTGAAAAATGCTGAAGCAGCAGCCTTGTCTTTTTGCCCAGAATACTTTCCATTGCTGACCCATGTGCTCTTAACTTAAGAACTAGCTCATGAAAAGAACTCCTTTGGTCAAGTAAAAACGTTTTTGGTAGAGGTATTAAGCAAAAAAAAAAAAAAAAAAAAAAAGTGCCCAGAAAGCAGTAACGCTTATACATACATGCAGGTATGTATATGTGTGTGTATATATGTAGGCATGTATGTGTGTGTGTGCGTGCATGATTGGTTTGAAGACTAGGGTTAGGGCTTTTGTAATGATTTGCAGGTTTTAGGGAAACTAACTGATTTTTTATTCTAGCTGCCTCCTTCCAAAAGCTATGAAAAGCTCCTGAGTCCAGTTCTTTTTAACCATGGTACCTTTCATTTCACTTCTGATTTGTATCTTCATGAAGAACACCTGCTGGGAAGTATCTTTAAAATGGCATCTGAGAGAGACCACTTAGCGATCATTATACCTATAGACCTTTAAATAATGCATACATACAGTATAGTATAGCCCACAGATTTGCAGACTTCTCATCAGTCTATAACCATTACTAGTAGTGGTGGGAGTATGTATGAATATCACCAGGAGCAGCAGCAGGTTCCTGCTCTGTACCAGGCTTTGTAGCCCTTTGAAGGAGTGTTTGCACCACTAGTAGTATTTGTATCACAGTTCAGGAACCTGTGTTTTAATCACTTTGCTTATGAAAAATATTCATATGCTGAACAAAATTGACCGTGTTATCAAAGGCATGGAAATGAAAAATATGTATCAGCACCCTATTATGTATAAAATGGAGTGAAGATACAGATTTGCTTTGCACGATGAGTCCAGTGTGGATATACTTCCAATTTTCTCCTTCAGAAGTTTTTTTGAATATGTATGTTGGAAATATTTCTTTCTCCACTCTCTTCAATCTTCGGCTAACATACTATGTGACTTTGATGCATTAGATTTAATTCACCTTTTGAATATTATTCTTTCCCCCCCCCCCTTTTAGCTCCAGCTCATGAATGATCAGGAGGAGAAATTGGAAGTGTGTTTTATTCACAAGCCCTTAGTAAGAGTTAGAATAGGGGACTAATGATGGTAAAGTCAAACACTTGTGAGAGATCCATGATGGAAGTTTGAATGATTTGTCAAATCTAGGTTTACTGCATGTCTGGAATAGTCTATGAAGTATATGTTGTCAGAGCTGAGCTGCTTGAGTTAAGCAGTTATCAACTGGGCTGGTACAGAAAGTAGCAAAACTGTTGCTGTACGAAGAAGTTGGAAACACTGCTGGCATACTTCACAAACTGAGCAAATGTTCAAGTTGGTTTTCCAGGATGTTTATGTATTTAGTGAGAAGACGGACAGGCACAAAAACAACTTCAGATCTCTTGTCAGTTAAAGATAACTTTCTGAATATGACCTACTGAAATACTTTCCTGCTCAATCTCTAAGTAAGCAGCTCTGGTGACTCTGCTGTTGCTGAGAGCTTCCTTGAACAGAATCAAAATGAATATGACTGATCAGAAATCTATTATCCAGAAATCATTTGGGAATACTGAACCTGAAACCTGTGGTTATTTCTATCGTCTATCCAGTAAGAAGACTTTGTGCAGCAGAAGAGGTGTGAACTTAGGTCACAAACGGACTAGAAAGATTCAAGAAATTGAAAACTGAAGAAGTAGCAGTGTATCAGAAATCTCCTCTGGTAGTAACACTTAAGGGACAAGAAGCAGAACAATTCAAAGGGACAAGAGAAGGAAGAGCGCTCTTTATCCATTAGAGCTTCAAGGAAGAGAATTAATATTTGAGAAGAAACATCAACTAGCTGGAAGTTGGCAAGTCAGATGGAGCTTCTGAATATAACCTGTGGATTCCATCCTTGAAGAAAACCTTCAATCTAGAAGATATGTGCTGGGTTTGCAGTTCTGGAGTACAGCTGTGGATAGCTGGGTAATTCATAAGATTTGCCTTAAGTTCTAACTTGTAAATATGTCTATGATTTTAACAGTCTCCTGGCTATTAGGTGTCTTCTGTCAAATTCCGTTTGTCTTAACTTTGAATTTGCAGGTGTTCAGTAATTCTAATTTTTTCTAATTGTTACCTGATTCCTACCTCTGTATATCCATAAATGTATGATCATAACATTTTTGTCTCTACAGTAAATTTATTCCAAAATTGCACATCTTTTGTTATTTCCTGAAGCCCTCGGAAGTCCTGGTGGTAGCCCTGCCATAAAAACCTATGTAGATAATTCTAATTCCATTTTACAGAAAGCCCTTTGGAAGTAGTATCAAATCCTTCTCCTGCCCTTGAAGTTCTTGGGCCAGTTTTTGTGATTTTATACCTTTTTTTTTTTTTTTTAACTTAAAACCAGGAGTTTCTTCTGGTGTATGTTTCCTCTTGTCTTCTGGATTTTCCATCGCCAAGGCCTGAGTCCCATGAAATCTTCGAGTATTGTGAACAGTCCTCTGAGTTGACTGGATAACTTATTAAAGCCTGCCATTATTTACATTCTCTGTTCCAAGTGATTGACTTACATGAAAGAAAACAGTGAAATTGGTTTTGTGACAGGTTTTGTCAATTCTGGGGGGAAAGAAAAGAGACTATGTTTTTGTTATTATCTCTTCAGTCATAAGCTGTCTGGTAAAAGTATAGCTCTAGTAAATACACCATCTTCAAGCAGAAGCGTGATTTTAGGTTGACAGTCTTAGTGTAATACATATGTTATACTTTATGCAATGAATTGTATATTTCTTATAAAAACAGGAGAACCAGGAGCATTAATATTCAACCATTTAACATATTTTGCCATGTTGTTATTGTTATGACTGTGTATTTTTCTTGCTGACCAGCAAATGTCTTCACTCAGAGACCCGCTGAGTCCCCAGTGAGGCTGTTTTCCTGCCAAGTTCAGAAATGTCTTTCTGCTGCTGATGCTGCCAGAGGCTCTGTTGTCAGATGATCTCTGCTGTTCATCTCAGAGGCCGAATGGCTGGAAGGGAGGAAAATCCCTTGTGCACAGCATAAGCAGGTGGAAGGAGGAGGGTTTACAAATGCAGTCTTTCTCAGGAAAACCCACCCTTCTGTGCATGTGTGTGTTTGCTGTTGTGTCTGAGGGATGAGTTATTCTTCCTTTCTCCTGTAATTTCTCACTGTTCATGAGGGAACTCTCTAATGCAATTAATAATGTAAACCTTCTCTTATGTTACTGCTCCATTTGCTAATGCTCATTCCAGCTAACTTCAAAGCTGTCCTTCCCTCAGGTTCGGGACCGTCCTTAAAATCAGTGATGGATTTAATATGGCACTAAACTAGGGAGTCTTGTTATTTAGTTGTATTCTTTGCCCATGT
Organism: Apteryx mantelli; assembly: GCF_036417845.1. Lineage (NCBI taxonomy): Eukaryota > Metazoa > Chordata > Aves > Apterygiformes > Apterygidae > Apteryx > Apteryx mantelli. Next base: position 1,006,090 of record NC_089993.1, on the reverse strand, counting down.
CACAGAAGCAGAATTTTCCCTATTTGCTGAACTTCTAATAATGGCAAGCTGACTCTAGCTATTTGTACTGCATCCATTAGTGCCAAAACTGAGCATTTATCTGTCACCTTAAGTTTGTATTGAAGATCTCTTTTAAATCTTGCTTAGGTTTCTAGAAGCTCTGCAAGTGAAGTCTGCAGGAGCCTCTCTCCTCCTTTATAAAAATCAAATGGAAAGATATGGGGGAGTTAATGTAAAGCTTCTGGTAAGTTGGTAAGTTGTAGCTGCCTCTTTTCAGCTTATAAGATTGCCCCTAGTCAGGCATGTCCTTGTCACCTGCAGTTTGTTAACTGAAATTAGAGGAGGAAAAACATGGTTGGGCTCAATGTGTGGGACACAGGAAAAAAGCAGAATGTGGATATAGAATATAAGTATCAAAACTGACATTTGAAATCCCCCATCTTACTCGTTTCATGTTTCTCTTTGTTTTTCTCACTAACATGGAAGGATATCAGGTCCAGAAGGGCTACTAGAAAACATTAAACAGCAGTCAGTGTTTCTGAAAACATCATAAACTTCTGCACATTTTACTGCATTTCTTCTCTACTAGGTGATAGGTTTCATAGTGTGCCATGAGATACCCTTCCTTGCCTTTGGCAAAACTTTTGTAGGGAGGGGTAAAAGAGATGGTGAGTGTTCAAAGGAAGTATCCTGTACATCTACACTTCCCACATTTGTCGTATAATGTGGCTTTCTTGGTTTTTTCCCCCCCTTCTTTATATTTTACAGTACAGGGAGTAAAGGGGCCAAAGTTAGTTATTAGGATGAAATGAACAGGCCTGGACATCCTGGCCTCATTTAGGAAATCTTTTTTTGCCTGCAGTTCAAGATCTACTCATCAATTTAATATCTGATTAAAAAAAAAAAAAGTCCACATGAAAATTAGTCAAAAAATTACCCTGAACTTATATTTTGCATGAATTTTTGGTGTTAATAGTCACAATGAACATAATTAGCATTTGCCCTGAAAAGCACACTTGGATATCAATAAAAAAAGCGATGAGAATTAATAAAATATGGAGATAGAAGCTGGAACTCTGATCCTACAAAGCCTTAGAGCAGATCACCACTGCAATCAGTGGTTGGTGATTAGCACAATACCATCTTAAAGAAATCCTATACCATTTGCATAATGCTCCCTCTTGTGTTGCAGAGCTCTCAAGGGAACTTAAGCTGAGAGTACTGAGGACAAGTTGTTTAGTGCATGGGTTGATTAGTGCATGATTAAATAAAGGAAAGCCAAAGCCATCCCCCAAAGCTTTGAACGTGAAAATCAGATGAAGACTGAAAAAATCATAATGAACAGTAGACATACGTTACAGTAATCATTCAGATTTAGACAAATGTATTTTGGTAAATTAGAACTGATGTTAACGGAGGTTAGCACAGACCTTTATGGAAAAGAACAAATACATCTCTCGTGTGGTCTACCAACATGAAAAGCCCAACAAAAAAATAAGTCAATGCTCCACTCCGTTTATGGCTAATGTAGGCAGCATGGAGAGTTTGAGCTACCTATGTACAGAAGCGGTCTGTTCACAGTGACAGTTTCCATGTCATTCAAGGGTCTCTGAGCAGCGTGCTTAAGTTTGCTGTGATGGATCAGAAGATACGTGTATACATAATAACTGAGTCTATGCTAACTTTGGAGAACAGTGTCCAAAAGACATTTGCTTTAAAGATGCCATTTTTAAAACTCTGTCCAGAAAATGTTTCAGGAATTCATTGAAGAGATCTAGAGGAGAAAGATAGATTTTTGAATTGCTGAATCCTATCATCACAGCAATAGGTAGTACAATTTAAAAATGTAGCAAGCCAGCACATGGGAAGAAAATGATGTCAGAAATTTTTATAAGTCTGTTCTTTAGTCAAAATACTGTTGTCACAAATATAATTACTTGCAGCATTTCAAAGACAGAATCAGAGTCCTAATCCTGAATTCAAGACACACCTCTGCTTTCTTATGTTCTTTAAAGGACTCAAAGCAGATTACAAAAAAGAAGGGGAATTGCCTTCAGGGATTTAGAAATCCATGTTTGTGGATCTCAGAGACTTCATCCAGAACAAAAGTTGCTTTTACTGGTGTTTTATGAACACTAAACAAATCTCTTGCAAGCTTTCCTACGCAGCCTGGCTTCCTCCTTTTTTTTTCCGCACCCTCTGAAGCCTAAGGCTCTTGTTACAGTTCTGCCAGAACCTTCAAAATACCTCATTGATTAGTCATTAGGATTGGATAGGGGATGGATTACGTTACACGTTACACAGCCCCTGACAACACTCTGATTTCTTCCGCTTCCCACAGCTGTGGCTGAGAAGATCTTGTCTGGTATTTGCACAGTCTTGCTCCTTGATTGAAAATGCTTTTTGTCATTTGTCCTGTTTCTACTGCTGCCATTTACGCTACTGAAGAAATGTAGGAGACCGGAGAGGATAAACTCTCTTTCTCCCTTGGTCCCAAAGAGTGAAGCAGTACATAAAAGCAGTTAGTTAATTTTTGAGTAAGTGAGAGTACTATCTGCAAAATTGATGGCGCGCTCAGTAGGGTGGACGGACGTACACGGCTAATCTGAACACTACTTTTGTAGTCGTGAAGGTATCCAGTATGTATTTTTGTCTTTTTTTTTTTTTTTTTTTTTTACAGTCCATTTAATTGGTAGACACTCCATATAATAATTTAGGAAGCTGCGTGCCGTTTTCTTGACTCCAAAGAGAACTGGACAAACTCAGAAAGGGGGTTGAGGGAGAAGGAAATATCCAGGTCTGTGATCTGTAAGTACCTACTAAGGAATGATGTCTGATGATTCTAGACAGCTCCTGAGTCCTGCAAAAGATATATAAGATCCAGTAGCTGGAAACTGAAGATAAAGAATTTCAAAATGAAATACGGCACAGGATTTCCAAGGGATATGGTAGATTGTCTAATTAATAATCAAGGCTGAATATCTTTGTAAAATACATGCTCTAGTCAAACCACAAGTCACTACCACAGTTCAGAAATTCCCAGATGAATGAAGTTATATAAAATTAACAGAACGTTTTTTCCTCACCTTAACAAGTATGGAAGAAGCTTCTGTGGCTTTATGTGCATTGGTTAGTGTTGCTATAGGATTTTAAGAGGTCTTCCATAAATACTGTCTTTAAAATACTTCATGAGTTTCATTAAACTATTCGACGCCACCTTTTAAACTTAAAAGGAATGCCAGTAAACAATTCCAATGCTAGACAAGATAAATCTCTTCAAAAGGTTAATATGCATACATTCCTGCAGCTAAATTTTACCAGTTGACTCCCCAGATACTATTTTGTAGAAAGGAAGCACAAATAATTTCTGTTGAATGGGTATTTTTAAACAGGAATAATCACTCGAAAGGAAAGTTTGGTTTACAGAAATCCTGCCTCTGCCACAGCTGTAATATTGGTATTTGATGCCATCCTTTTCTGCAGAAACAACTCAACACCTTGGACTTCAGCTGAACTTCATTTAAGAGGAATTTCTAGCAATTAAAAATCAATTTAATATTTTCCTTGGCCAGATGTTATCAAAATAAATACTAAAAATGTTTATTCCTTCACACAGAAAAGTTCCCACTGTCCAAAATAAAAAATAAAAAAAAGCTAAATGGAGAACGTATGGGTATTGAAACGTAGTCTCAGTTTATCACTACTTGTGTGTTGTCTGTTTGTATTGTCTACTTGGATAAGGAAACTGTTTAGGGCAGGGATCTTGTAGTCATATCCATCAAATAATTCATTTTTAGCATACTGTTGGTGTTAAACAAATGACAAAATGATGATATATAAGTTCCTATGATAGGTGCAATATAAAAACAAGAGGGATAGCATAAGCAGATATTTTTCCTTGCCAACTTTTCATGTGGAAGTGGTAATTTTAACTCTTTCTCGCACGTAGCAGCATCTAGCGTTTCTTCAGTTTCTTGACTCATCAGTAGACTTTAAATTATTTGTGGATTTATAAATACAGAAACGTATTTTTAATTTAACTTCGGGCAACCACCTGTCTTTTTCAACAGGAGCTTTAACAACTCCATTGACCTCAAACAAGCTGGCTTTCGGAGAAAGGAGAATGTAATTAATCTCAGATCACCTCGCCTCAAGGATGCCTGCTGGACCTTTTGAGATTACAGTCAAGAAGTGTGGGTAATACCATGAACTCATCAGGCTTTGCAATTTAATGGGTTTTAATCAGTGCTGCTCTCATTATTATAGTTTATTATGTGTATGGGCAAAACATGAGAAAACTTTATAAATGTCTTTTATATACCCTCTAGATTATATGAAATTAAAACATAATACTTGCATGTAACAAGGAATGAACCAAAATACGTCATAGCATAAGCTGTCTCTCACCCTGTACCTGTCTGTTACTTTCTCTTTTTACCTGATATTGTAAATGTTTATTCCTATTATCTTTAAATACACACGAAGTAGCAATCAAGTTTGGCAGTATGCTATTTTTGTTTTGGATAACAGTGCAACTTTTAGCTGAACAGTTCACATGAAGGACAGTGGGAGTCAAGGCCAAACATGTTGGTCAGCTGCTTGAGTTTTAGGTTTTCGGAGGGATTTTTTGCATTCATCTTTGTCGTCTATGTGTATATGTCCATTGCATCCACTGCACTCTGTTGGAGCTGCTGTGGGTGGAGAACGCTTGAAAATCTGACTAGTACATTCAGATGTCTCATGAGAGATTGATTTTTTGGTGATCTATGCCATAATTAATTACAGACCAGACAAAATCATTATTTCTCTGTCAATTCTTCCTTTTTGGGAGACAAGCAGCCTTTTTTAACATAAATGTGGCTTTCCCCAAAAGATGTCATGCAGTGAATCTGTAGTATGCTAGCAATACAGTTAGGTATAATAACATAACGTAGGATGGAATAGTAACGAGACTTAAGGTTGTTAATTACAGACGAGATGTGATATTCCCATTGCAATTGTGCTGTGAGCGTAGGTATAAACTGCTTTCTCTTTGTATAACTTGAAGCTTTTAGGATCACTGATAATAATGACTTCTTCAAGAGCTCTCAATCAAATGTATAGATTAGGAGGCTTTTGACAAATGGTGAGCTCAGTCCTCTATGCTGCCAGGTTAGACTCGATACGGGAACTGGAACTGGACACGAGAGGTTCCTTTCTGCTGCCTTCATACTCACACTGCACAGTCTAAGGTCAGCTGAGTCTAAGACCTGGCAGAGTACTCGGAGATTTGCCTGCAGTGGTTTTCTATAGCTATTCTGCAAAGGGGAGTAGCTGGGACCTATCCAACTACACCCGTTTTGGCATGTCCCTTACATTGACAACTCTATTATATTCAGGAAGTGCCAGTGCACGGAAGGCAGACTGTCTGGCACATAGGTGCTTTACATTGCCATAGAAAGATGAAAAGTCTGAGATCAAATGCAGACTCTGGATCTGCATTTAGCCCTCGAGCTCCTTTATTCTAATTTCAGCTCCAGCACTCTTCCCCTGTGTGGTCTTTGCGGTCCACTTAGTACGTCTGCCTTGGTTTCTTCGATCTATAAAACAGAGATAATATGCACAAGAATTTCTAAGACCTGATAAGCATTTCTTAAACATGAGTTACTGAGTATATTGCTGTTAATCTTTGGTTTTATACACTTTGAAGATAGATATTTCTTTAAAAATCATTAATATGCATGTATCTGTAATCCCACAGAGTTCTTTATTACTTCTGTTTGCAGGGTATGTTATTATGTACAACTCACTGACTCAGTATTTAATTTTCATTTGCTGCATGGAAAAATTCCCAATTGTCTGTGTTTTTGCAAGACCTTTTTTCTATTTTTTTTTCTAGATTGTAAGATTTTTCTGGATAGGATCACTTTTGATCTTACTGCCTTTGTGTAGTCACACATTTAGACATTTATACTTGGAGTTTTAGATGCTACTTCAGTACAAATACACATTCACTATTAATGATAGAAAATGACCCTGTTTGGGCTATGAGAATTTCATCTACCTTAAGCCCTGTTTAGTTTGCATGGACTACAGAAATGTTTTCCGGTTGGTATTGTATGCAATTCCTTGATTATATATAACCAGGATGATTTTGTTCCTCCTCTGTGAAAATAAACCATACAGTTTCATTTTGTTTCACATTTTTCCCCAAATGCTACCTCAACAGATTTTTCTATAAATTCTGGTGAAAGGAACATTTAAATCTAAGTAAAAAACTGTTTACGTTGGATTGTTTACAAAAACCATGAGGACACTCTTATTCCTTTAAATTTTTATAAATCTTGAAAAAAATGAATTTGAGGCCTGAATTACCCTATTATATCTTTTATAGACCCTATATTATATCTTTTCAATTGAGGACATGCTTGAAAATAGTACATATCATATTTCTTCACTATATGTGGGGTATTCTAGACACAGTGTCTGAAAAAACAGTTGGATTCATCTGTTTTAGTGCTTTTTTCATGTATGCAGGTAAAATAGCTATATGTAAGTACTAGTATTAGTTCACTAATAACTTACCAATAATTACTAATTAGTTTACTAGTACTAATTCAGGGGATATTTCTTTTCTGGATATTTAATAAGCAACTTGGACATTCAGGTTAAACATTTATCATTTTCCCATTTTTGAGGACAATATATGGGTCACTAGGATCAGAAGGTTATGTTAGGTTTGCTTATTTGCTATAGTGGGATAGTGAGACTTGTATTATAATAAATCCATAGAAATGTAAGTGAGCATCTCAATTCCTCTGTGAATGAAATGTTTCATGTTTTCTTCTATCATGAAAAATCTATTTCCATGTCTACCAAATAATGTAGTATTGGGGATGATTTTCTAGGTAAATGGGCCTTGAATTTTGCTATGAACAATACACTCATGTATAACTTTGTGGGATATCCCTTTTTTTGGTCACAGTGTTTGCACCACTTGTTGTAGCATTGCCCAGTTGAACTTCAGAAAGACTATATACTTTGGCTTGTTCAGTTTGCCTAATAAGAGCCAATATTTGGGATTCCAGTGACATAAACTATTGAAAGGGCTAACTAAAGGAAAGGCAGCTAACAAGATACAAATAACAGTTATTAATAACTTTTGCAGGAGAGGTACTATGAAGTATTGTTTGCTTATAAAAACAGATCTGTTAAATTATTGTGTTTTAGACTAAACCAGCTGTACCGCAAAATGCAGATTTAAATAGTGTTGTAAAATCCATATGTCTTTTCTGTCCAAGTTTTTCAACATTTAAGCCTTTAATAACAATGCCCTGTCTGAAAACCTATCCTTTATTTTAAGCTGTTAATTTAAGCAATTGTTTGTCTAGCCTCCTTTTGCCACCAGACTGAAAGCGTTTGTCTATAGCAAATGGGCTATAGAGTTCTCTTGGCTCTCTCTTTGCCTGGTTTTTGTGTAAGTTCCCCCCCCCCCCCCAAATCTCTGCATGAAATGCTAATTCATTGCTCAGGAAAAGCTCTTTATCTATAAAGCAACGGTAAAAGGTGTCTGTTTCAAGAATCCAGACACCTAAGTTGTCCATTCATTGTGTTTTTAAGTGTCTATTCTTGACATGTAGAAAATCTGAGGGAGAAAAAGTAAGAAGACTGGACTTGGATGAATGGCACCTAGAGTACAGCCACACTGTAGTTTCCTGACTCTTAATATTTATGCAACTAACACAAATGAGCACAATTAGCCTGAAGTCCTGTGTCAACTCATTAGTCTCAGGCTGAAGTCTTGCCACAGTAATGAAAAGAACACATCCCTACTATCTGTCATTTTACTGAAATAAATCCTGAGATATCAGTTTGGCCATTCGTCTTGTGTGATGGGGTGCAGGGTCTGTTCTGCATGCTTAGAGGAGACAATATCACCAAATAAACACTACTGAAAGGCCATTAACTACCAGAGGAGTAGCAGAGAACACGGCTCTGTTCTTATTTTCACAAACATAAATCAAGTATCTTTCTGAGGATAGCCAGGTTGTAGTAATGTGATAGTGGATGCTCCAGCTGTGAAAGCTATCACAGCTGTGATGTTTCTGTGAATTGATAGCACTGGAAACTCCATCGTCAAGCAGATCTAGGTTTTGGAGAAATTTGGGATGCTACAAAGGCAAGTTTAACTTTTGATTATATTTTTTGCCCATAACTTTGCTCCATAATCTTGAAATATTTTATTTTCTTTAAAAATTAGAAATGGCAACTATAATTGTAAACCTACGACAGTTTTGATTTAGACTTAAATCTCAATTAGTTAGAAAAGCCTTGCAAGCGGAGAGAGAGAATCCTTCAAAGAATTTTAGAGGTGCTTAATTTGAATATTTCTGGTCATCAGGTGACTGAACAGTTACTTTTGCATATAATAAAATCTAGTTTAGGCATTGAGTTACAAAGGTAGTAGCAGCTTGGCTGATTAAGAAATACCCCTTGGTCAGCTGCTATGTTCATTTCTTCCAAGGATGTAAATCACTTACCTAGCTTGTAAACCATTCCTATTCCTAGTGACCAATTCAGATTTGCCTCTTATGAGAGAACACCTAAATGAAAAACTTTTGCATTTCAGATATACGTAAAGAATTTAACTCACTTATTTGCCTTTTCTTTGTCAAGAATAGTAAAGCATGTCCTTGATATTTCAGAATCCCTCTGCTTTCTCAACTAAGAATGTGAAAAGCAGTATCCTTCACAGGTAGGTTGTTCACAAGGATATTTCACAAGAGGGCATCAAGATGAATAATAATGTAATGAATTTTTCTGGTCACAGCAGCAAGAACTGGCAAATGCCGATAACGTGCGTTTTGGAGCGTTGCTTCCCATTTCAACCCCCTTGTTAGAATCTCTACAAATGTACCACATGAAGTGAATGAGTATCATATGAATCTCAATTTGCCTTTTATAGTGTATATGCTGTTAATGCTGGAGGCTGCCTCTGGTTTCTGGCAGTGTGTTGCTTTTCAGAGTGTGCTGCTGCTTATAGCAATCTATTGATTAATCTCTCTGATTGTGCTGCTGCTTTCAAAGGCTCAGGTGCTGGATTTTTTTTTTTTTAAGACTTAAAATGGCAACTTCTGACCTCTGGTTTTATCTGTTCCCTTGTCCCTGTCTGAATAGGTCCTTCTCTGCTTTCACTGTAGTAGCTATGGCTACCTTGATCTTGAAAATATAATTAAGTATCTAAATTGAAACACCTATTGTGTGGATGCAAAGGAGTGCCTGATTTTCATAGGTACTAAGAAGAAACTTGCAGGTCTGAAGGTGTTTGGAGGTTTTACATTAATAATTGGGTGGCAAAATTAGGTTCTAACACTTCTGGCTGGAAGTTGACCCCCTCCGTCAAAAAAGATTCTTTCTAGCTCAGACCTCAGGCTGAACAACATCCAATTTAGATAATACTTCTTTGGTTTTTGTCAGATGCTGGAGAACTTAGAAGTTTAAATACGAAAGAACTGAGTAATTGTGACCATTGTACTCTTTATGCTGAAGGCCTCTCTAGTTTGTAGCTTAACGTACTCAAACCTGGGACGTTTGCCCTGAGTTAGTTTGCTTTTTTGCCCAGACCGTGCTGTGCAGACTTGGGTTTGGATTTCAATTAGGATGAACTAAATGGACCGATATATGGGAACAGCCAGATTTGCTGATTCTTAACCCAGATACACAGGTCTTGGAGAGAAGCTGGCTTTGCAGCAGGCAGTATGACTTTGCAGCTTGCTTGAAGACGCTGTGCTTTGGCCGTGGGTCTGCTGTGTAGCTGTCATTCTGCAGCACCGAGCGATCAAACCTGCGGATCCCGGGCGTTTTGCGTGCTGCCCTTCCGCGCAGCCGACGCTTCGGTACGGTCCTTTGTGTGGCCGTAGGCCTCGAAGCAAGAAACTAACCGCGGATGGGCTTGATCTTAAATGTACCCGCTGCCCCCCACGTGTCTGGGGAGAGACGCGGTGATGGCTCGCCTGGGGAGATGTTATCGTGGATGGGGTTAAAGCCTCCCCAGCGGGCAAACTGCCCCCGTGCGGGGAGCCGAGTGGGGCACGCTGCCTGCCCGGCTCCGTCTGGCGACCGCGAATGTCCCCATGGTCCCCGCCGCCCCTTCGCGGCCGGCGGAGGCCGCGGGGCCTCACTCGGGGGGGGGGGGCGCCGCAGGCGGGGCCGGAGCCGCAGCCTGGGGACCGCTGCGGGCGGCGGCGGGGGGGGGGTGGGGGCGGGCGGCCCCGGCCGGGCGGGAAGGGGGCGGTGCCGGGGGCGCGGGGCGGTGCCGCTCGGGCGCGGGCCGGTCCTCGCGCCGCGTGACGCGCGGGCGGGGGCGGTGCCTCGGCGCCCATTGGCGCGCGCAGGCCGGCGGGGCGGAGCGCGGCGGCGGCGGGGCGCGGCGCGGCGGCGGCGGCGGCTCGGCAGCGGCGGGAGGCGGCGGCGCGGTGCTGCGGCGGAGCTGTCCCCTCGCAGGCCGGCACGATGCTGGAGATCCAGCTGGACGATGGCGGCGTGGGGGGGTACCCGGGCGACGATTACTGCTCGGGCTCCGTCATGTCGGAGCGGGTGTCGGGCCTGGCCAACAGCATTTACCGCGAGTTCGAGCGGCTCATTCACTGCTACGACGAGGAGGTGGTGAAGGAGCTGATGCCGCTGGTGGTGACGGTGCTGGAGAACCTGGACTCCGTGCTCACCGACAACCAGGAGCACGAGGTGGAGCTGGAGCTGCTGCGGGAGGACAACGAGCAGCTCCTCACGCAGTACGAGCGGGAGAAGGCGCTGCGCAAGCAGGCCGAGGAGGTGAGCCGCCGCCGCGGGGCTGCTGCGCGCCGCCGCCCTGCCGCCGCTCGGCCGGGCCCCGCTCCGCCCGCGGCCATCGCTGCCCCGCAGCCCCCTTGCCTCGCCCTGCCCGTGCCCCGGCGCGGCGCCCTGCCGCCAGGCCTTCCAGCGACCATTTTGTGCGCCCGCCGGGGCCTGCGCGGCGGCCCGCGGTGTCGAGTCGCTGCCGGGCCCGGCCCGGCCTGGCGCGGCAGGGCCGCTGCTCCGGCCTGGCGCGGGGCGCCCGGGCGGCGGCGTCCTGCCGTGTGCGCCGGCGGGGCGGCGAGAGGCGCTGCCCGGGCGGGCCGGCGGCGAGGCGGTGCCTGGCGGGCCGCCCGTCCGCAGGCTCCGGCTCCCCTCCGCCGAGCCGCTCCCCTCCGGTCCCTCGCGGCGGCCGTTCCCCCGTCACATCGGCGGGAGGACGAGCAGGCCTGTGGCAGCCGGCGGGAGCGGCGAGTGCGGGGCGGTGCGCGGGGAACTCGGGGGGGAGCGGAGCGGAGCCCCAGCATCCTTCTAGAAGAGCAGCTGCCCGCGCTGCGGCGGCCGCGCCGCGCCTCGCCGCCGGCCCCCGCGGCCTGCTGCGCGCCGCAGCGCGGGCCCTGTGCTCTCGGGCGGCTCCCGGCGGCGCTTGGGCACGCCGCTGCCCCCGCGTCCTCTTCGCGTCCCGCTTGCTCCCTGCAGACGCGTCCTGGGGACTTTCCCTTTCTTCGCTGGGGGAAGATCAATGAGAAAATGGCCATCTCGCTTGCTCCCAAGACTTGCACTTTATTGCCCCTACGCACAGGATCGGTTTCTCGCGCATCGCCGGATGCCTAAAGCCAAGTCGGCAGATGCTGCTGCAGCTGGCTTTGCCCATTTAAAAGGAGGAAAGAAAAAATTGAACAAAAAAGAGCTGCGATTCTGTGAATTTGTAGAATTTAGCTTAGAATACCAACCAGAAACACAGACCACTTGAAATTTGTGCTAGTTTGTGGTCAAAAAACATACTTTAAAGATCTTGTTTACTTTCTGCCCTGCACTTAACCTGCCTTGGGAATGGTGGCCAGTTTCCCTATAGTGGTCTGGTGCAGCAGTAGAGCTTTTTAAATCTCAACAGTGAGCGGTTCGTTTGGAGCAAAAAATAACCTTTATAGAGTTTGCCATTTGATTTTTTTGAATCTTATTTTTACCAAGCCTGCAACTTGAACCTTAATAACATAATTTTTCAAGTTAGAGCCAGCAGTTTCCGGGGGTACGGCTCTGCTTTCATGTAAGCTGTGCCAGAGAGCATTGCTGCTCAGCTGAAGGGGGAATTTGAAAGTGGATCATAAGACAAACAATTCCCTCTGATGGAAGGAAAGCAGAATCCTTGGGTTACTGAGACATGGCAATAGCCAAATGAGAGAAGGGAGGTAACTTCTTTTCTGTCTGCTTGCTACATTTGCTGCTGTCCCTGCTGAAATCAAGAGCATTTTTTCAGCTATAAATGAGGTCTGTGAATCACAAGGTTTGCTCTGTGACCTCCTGAAGTAACAGTCCATGAACTGGGATTAAGGATTGATGGTGGAAAAAGTTCATCACCTGCCACATCATCCTCATGTCTTTACATGATTACTTAAAAAGTGTTTTTTAACCTGAAGTCATCATGTTTCTTTTGGCCATCTTTTAGACTAGGAAAGAGCAGAAGACTAAGATGACTACTTTTAGACTTAATTAGTCTTTCTAAGGGTCAAATTCTGATTTGATAAGCAGTAATTAATGAAATAGATTTTGAATTCAAGAAGAATGTAAAGCACCATAAAACATTTCACCAGTGTTCTTGTTTCTTAATAATCGTATACAAGAATCTTCTGAACTTAAACATGAGGAGGATACTCATGATCTATTACTGAATACTGAAAGCTAGAGCCAGTCAATTAAATTTTTAATCCTAAATTTTAGTTATTTATCAATGGACTAATAACTACTTTTTTAAAATTCTTATGCTTATAGAGATTTAAAAATGATTCTGAGTACATGAGACTTTACTTATTAAACCTTGCATAGAGCCAATATTTTGTAGTTTCTGAGAAACCAAAATTTTCGAAAGTGCAGTATTTGTAGAAATAGAAAACATGCTTTTTTTGAGAGTGAATGAATATTTTCCCTCCACACAATCCCTATTGAAAGGTCATATATGGCATATACTGCTGTTACTTCCCTTTGCATATAACAAAAAATACATCATTTCTCTGCACCTGTTTTCCATATGATGCTTATTGTGTGATAAATTACATGAGTTATGGAGGTGAAAATCTGTATGTATTACAGAGAATTCTGCTTTCCATGAATTAATCGCAAACCAAACAAAAATAAATAAATAAAAAAAACCCCAGTTTTCACACCAGCCTGTGCATTGCTGTTATGTAGCAGTGCCCATAGTAACCAGGGAAAGTCCATCCCACTCCCTCATGCAGGGTTCAGCTTTGTATGCTGTGCCTTAGCTGGAGTCCCTGCTTTGCCACTTTAAATGGGAGGATCCTCCTTTGGGAACTGGATTTAATCCCAGTCGTGACTTCTCTCTGTATATTACTCCTAATTATAAGAATCACAGTGACATAGAGATGTTGGGAGTTGAAGATGAAAAACAGATCTTTTCTGTATAATATTGTCAAAAGGCCCCAACTTCTCATTACTTTATATTAGTTTATTAATTTAAAATTAGCTAAACCCACAAGTGGGCATTGTTCTGTGGCATTAAAAGGTGCATTGTATTCTCTTGTTAATCACTACTGCAGAACCAATAAATCTTGCTGTTACCTGTTTATGAAGAAATTGTTTGTGCCCAAACAGGTTTCTCTAGGTATGTTTTGTTAAATTAGGGCTGCTATTAACAACTCTCATTTTGCTTTCACTAAATCCTCTAAAGGGAAGGTTTCCCTCTCAGTATGTTTCTGCCTCTTTCTTTAAGAGGATTGTATAGATTAGCTTCTGGCAAGCGTTGTTTTAAAAGATAAATAGCACTTTATTTTCTGAATGCTTTGACTGCAGAGTGACTCAATATTTTCCACTTGTCCTAAAATAAGACAGAAGAAGCACCTAGGCAAATAGACTGAAAATAGAAGTTGATTGAAATGAGGCAGTGCTGTCAGTCCCTGTGAGTTTGGGGTTTAGTACACAGCGTTTCAGTTTTCCTTGACCTCCAAGCTGTTGGGGATGTGGGATTACACCAAATTTTCAGTGTTTTCATTTTCTTCCATTTGTTTCATACTACGTATGAATGTATGGTAATTATTTCATGCATGGTATTTGAAGTATTGTATGGTAATGCATGGTATTTATTTGTTGTTTTTAGCTTGATCCGTTAAGGAAATGAAGCTTATGTGATTGCTCTGTCAGGTGGTCCTCCCGAGGTCCTCCTGACTACTCGGAAGGAGCATGGGGGGGGTAGGGTTGTTGTGGCAGGATGAGAAAAGGGCTAGGAACACCAGTCAAAAATCCCTACGGAAAAAAACAAGCTTTATTTGGTCCACTGTTAGTGTTAACCACTTATTTTATGTAAGCTGCTTTTCTAATCTTCTGGATTCTTTTTCTGCTCTTGAAGAAAACCACCACTACTAAATTTGGACACGTACATGCCTTAACTACCCGTTTCTGAAGAGAGTCAGTCATGTTTGGGCCCTAATGCTAAGATTAGTGTGCAAGTATAAATGTGTTTAAAAGCTTTTGCAGACTATGAAAACAGAAGCACAGAATCAATCGATGTGCATTAGAATCGCTCTTTGGAAGTCAGAAGACCAATGCAGATCTCCAGGTGTGGAGCTGGCCCCTGGCCTCTTGTAATATGACAGCCACTTACAGTGAAATTTAATTATCACAAGGGAAGGATAGTGACTGTCCAGAGAAGCCAAAGTGCATTAATGGCGAGATAAAATCTACAACTGATCGATGACTTGCAACATCACTTAATGCTCATTAGAAGTTTTAAACTGAATGTTCATTTAACATACATATACATATGGCATAAAATTAAGTTCTTTATACTGGTTACCGAAAGGCTTTTGTGCTTAGCATTCTACACTGAGGCAATCTAATGCCTAGAAGCAACCTCCATTGGAAAATGGCTAAAGAAACCTCTATCTCAGTAAATGTGACTATTCTAAATAATGGCTGTTCTGTCTGTGATAGTAGATCTGTTTCCAAGCCTGAGGAGTAGAAAGGTTTTGTTAACACTACCTACATCCGAGTTAGTTTGGGCTTCCCTGTTCAGCTCTAGGGACAAGGTTGAAATCCCTGTGGAGAATTGAGGCACTGGTGTGTTGCCCTATAATGTAGTCTTCCAAACTATGAGGATGGATGTGTCTCCAAAGCCCTGTCAGAACTGACTTGAGAGATGGGGCAGTGCTGCTCCAAGTTGGCTGGGGATGTGACATGTGCTTCTCTGGTAGCACAGTGATGTAGTTTTTGCTGCAGCACTGTGAAGTTCCCGGTAGGCTGTCTTTGAGAGTTCATCTTCGAGGTTTCTCTGCGTACGTATCTGTGCTCTGGGTACTTTTCTGAAATGGATGCGCCTTTGCTGGCATTGCCACTGTGGGACTCCTTTTCTCTAGGTACACGGGTGCCATCCTTTCCCGGTTCTGCAAAACAGCAACATCTCTGTCTTCTGAAAGCATGTTGCCGTGGCCATCACTTCCCCATTATGGCTCGCTGTTCCCATTGCTATTTTGCAGTTTAAACAATTTGCCTCTAGGGTTTTGTTTGGAGATCTGTGGGCAATGCTTTGGGAAGAAACCATCCTTTTGTGAGATGGTAGGATTGTAGTTGTTACAAATTTCCATGTGGCTTAAGGTACCTAAAGAAAACTTAAGCAGGTTGGCACTATCTCCTATCTGCATCTTAAACATAAAGTCCTTTAAAAATCTGGCCTCCCCAGTTCGTTAAGGGATACTTTGGATAGTGTCTCTCCCTCTTACACAAATACCGTTTAATGAGATGGTGAGGAAAGGTTGTAAAAGTAATGCTTTGTGCTCAAATGTCTGCTCTTCTCCACTGTGGACACTTTTCCCTTTTCTGCTTTGTCTTTTCTATCCCTGTGAAATTACAGTCTGGGAAGGCGCTTTCTCTTTTGCCACTTGGAAATCTGACCTCACAAATAGCTGATTGATGGGAATTTCTGCAGCTTGATGGTGATCTCATACCATCAAAGGAGAAAAACATGCAGGAATAGCAGATACCAGATAAAGAAAGGCTTTGCCTTTCAGGTGGGTCCTTTCCACTGTGTCTGTTTAAGAGTAGCTGGCAATCATGGCAATGCAGGCTTAGTTAACAACTGTCTGTGTACAAGATCTGTCTGTATATTCTTCAGACCCCTGTTCTCCCATTCCTGATGTCCGTAGGCAGCATCGGATTTCCCTAAAAGAATGAGCGACACAGTCTGTGTAATTATTAAAGGGTTCTTCCAACTTACCAAAAAAAAAATTTGAAAGCAATAATCTTGATTTACAAGAGCTGTTGATCCTGAAAAAAATATGAGATTCTTCATTTTCTTGGAAAATACCGTGATATTTCTGATGATTATTTTTTCTACTGAGTGTGCAACTGTCAGATTTCTCATTTATGAGACTTTCCTCCTTACTTGCTGTAAGGTTCCAAAATATATCCCTTCAAATTTTCAGAAGTTAAAAAGCAACATTAAAAACAACATGTGTCTGTAAAGCAATCACATCTCTTCTGGGAGAGAAAAACTTTAAATCACTGGAGCATTAATTACCTTTTCCCATTTTTCTGCTATGTCTTTTTTCAGGGATATCACTTGAATATGGTTCAGAGTTGATAATAATACTGCAAATTATGATTAAAACACCACACTGAAGATGATAAAAATTAACTTGATATATTAAAAAAAATAAACAATAACAAAAAATGTTCTGGAGAAACTCATGTTTCAAATTCATACCTAAGGAGGCAAGCACTGGTTATAACAGTTCTCATTTTCTTCTTTCTTTCTTAAATGGTAAAATAAACATAGTAGCCATCCTTACCAGCAGTGACAAACTAAGTCACTCCTTTGGCCCATAATTAGCTTGTCCACTGTGTTAAAGATGGTAATACTTTGACTATGAACAGAACTTTCTGTATGGAAAATTGCACCAATAAAAGTAATTAAAACTGTAAAACAACTTTTCATTGTGTGTATCCTGGTCCAGGGCTAGACTCAATGTTAATACAAATAATAATGGTAAAAATAATTCCTTTCCCCTAAGATGAAGTAGGGTCATTCACTGGGAAATAAGTAAATGATGTCTTTTCTCTAGTCACATGTGGGGGTTCAGAACTGCTTCTTCAAGTTTAAGAACTATTTGCTGTAGTTTTAATTTGCTTCCTTTTCTGCTCCTCTCTTCTCTCAGTATGGCATGAGGCAAAAGACCATCTGCAAAGGTGCAAGAGCAGAAGCCACTTTTTTCTTCTCCCACAGGATGATTTTAGTATTAAGAAAGGCAGTCTGGCCTTTTTTATTTACATCCTTGTTTGTGCACCACATCATCAGAAATTATAAAATGGGTAGACACTTGATAGAGTTTGTATCTGAAACAACATAGCAATTAAAACCAGCCTGACGGCAGTGCAGCAGCTTGAAAAATACAGACTGTGCTGGTCTATTCCTGGGACTTGTCTCCCACTGAATCTTTCTCAGTGACATACTAGTCAGCTCTGGTTTTGTGATGCAGGGAGATGTGGAAGAGATGTGTCTTTCAGCTAGTGAGAAACCAAGCTGGTCTGACCTAGGGGTACCAAAGGACTTAGGAATAACGGTTTGCCCACAGAGGCATGTGAGCAAAAAAAAATGTCGCTATGAATCAAATTATTTATTCTGCAACCTGAGGAAAAAAAAAAACAAAGTCTGTTCTTTAGTTTGTGGGTGAATGAATATTATATTGGATGAGCTATATAAGTATCAAGCAAATCAAATTCAGACTAAAAGTTAAAACACAAGATAGAATGCTTTGGGGTTAGGCAGAACTGAAAATGCTCTCGTAGATGTAGAAGGGTGTCCTTCCTTCTACTCTTTTGATCATCTCCCCATAAAAAGTTTGTGTGCAGATATTTTGTCTATATAAAAACTGTATAGACTTCTCTTTTTAGCATATTAGAGATGCTGGTGTTTGACAAACAGTTGTGGGAAAGCCACTTGGTATAAACACCTAATTAGGTATTCTGAACTTTTCTAATAAATTGTAGGAAATTTACACTTATTAAGCAAAATAACTTAGAAGACTCTAAGTTCACCAGTTTTATTAACTTAAAGCTAACAAAATAGGTTTGTGACAAGCCATAGAAACTGACCATATGATGAGCGTTTCTGAATTGCTTCCTTATGAGCAATCAAGCTTTCAAAATGTAATGCCCATCAATCTGAGGACATTACCCTCTGGTAATCTTACATGATTTTTGCTATTCTTGGAGGAAAAATCTCTATCCAAACATAGATCCTTCATACAAATCCTCTTTGTCGCTCATGCTTATGGCAGTTTATTAATATTCATAAATAGCAGTGTGTTATTAAAAATTACCTTGAAAGAAAATAATAACTCATATCGTTTGCTCAGATCAATTTTAATTTAAAGAGCAATGCAAAATAATTTTCCAGATGTTAGTTACCTGAGGCAATGGTCAGGTTTCCCCACAACAGGCTTACCTACATAAGCCAAACTATAATCCCCAAGTATACTTTGATGGGATGTTTTTTTCTCTTGATGAAATTAAGCAGTCTGCTTCATGGTCGCTTTCTGTTCGTGGCTCAGCAAGTGGATTTTTCAGAGATGTTTTAGGGGCATGCTATGTATATAAAGGCAGATCTTAGCATTTGGATTTCGGGAAGTAGAATCAGAGAAAAGTCAAGGTCTGAGAAGATTCAGACTTCTCACTGTACTACCATTGCAGATGAATTTAAATAACATTGACAAGTGAAGTTTGAAAAGGAAAAAAAAAATTCACTAGCTGGTCTTCACTAAGCCACAACAGCAGAGGTAGTACTTTTCTGAGAATGATGCAAAGTTTCATCAAGGAAACACACTCTGACAAATTCCTACTTTCTCTTTTCTCGCCTCGGGAAGAGAGAGAAGAGCTATCGGATGGTTGCTCTGGCATGGAGCTTTTATACTGTCATCCTGCTCCGTTGTCGTAGGTTTTCATGGCTGCCCCTGACGAGACTGAACAGCCTAGATCCTTTCAGGACACTGACAAGAAACCATCGAATGTCCTAGACAAGAGGACCTGTTCTATTCCTGTTCCACTTCTCCTTTACTGTTTAATGCTGCTAACTCCTGCCTGGTCCCAGAGTTCACTGGGGCAGCACTGCTCAGATGGTGCCTGCTCAGGACTGGAGCGAAGTCTGAGCAGCCAGCTGGATCCTCTCCTGACTACCACGGTGGGAACCTGCTTGGCATTTCTAAGTGACTGCACCATGTGTACCAAAATAACTTTTTTTGTCACAATGCACCTGTGAGCCTTGTAGGCTGGATTTCAGCCTGTGCTCTCCTTTGCAGCTCTTCCTTACTGCTGTGTGAGAACGAATGAATATGTGTAGGGTTGTCATTTCATCTGTCCACTTCTCGATTGTCAGTGATTTCCGTTCTAGGCTAGGGAGGCCAGTCTTTCAATTAGATATAGCAGTCAGCTTGAGATTGCACATTGATGGCGGGAAAATTGACAGCTAATCAGCTATTTTTCTGCATGTCCAGCGAAGCCATGCATAGTTCCTGGCAAGTACTACCATTGCTTCATATCATGTGAACAAACAAGGTGATATGAAATTCCTTCCTCTCTGTCAGGAGGTGGTTAGCTTTCAAAATTGGTGCATTGATGTTTGTCTGCAGTTACTTTGTAGGCTTTTGGGCTACAAGTATGAGGTCCAGAATGATGTCCTGAGAGCTGTTCTTACTTGTCAGGGTGGACTCCTTTACTTCGGATGTCAACAGAAGTGTTAGGTCTTTTGTTCCTGAGCTGGCTGAGGAGATAGTCTCCACTGGTCATGGAAAGCTGCTGCTGTCTGCCCCTCTCTCTCCTGCTCCAGGCAGGATGTGATGCTCATCTAGGTCTGGGAAAGACAGTTTTAGACTCTGTTTTTCTTTCCCTTTCTATCTGGGGCTTGGCCATCACAACCTCAACGCACTCCACTTCGTGGCATGAATGCTAGTTGCTTCTCACTGCTAGAACAAGCCTGTTCATCCCCTGGAAAGGGGCTGTGGGAGTTATCAGTATGAGAAGAGGCTTGGCAAAATGAACCAGTTTTCTATCATGTTTGTCTCTCCTGTTCACATGTCAGTCCTGGTCATCCTGAATTATTTACTGGATCTAAGGGTATCCTGTCTTTCTCTTAGCTTTCTCACTTGTGTTCCTCTCACTGGTGCAAGGTTCCCCAGTGTTGTCAGAATGATTGCCCTCAAATTCCCAGAAGCCCTGGCCGAGGCAAGGGACCCTGCTCCTCAGTGGGCCCGGAGCTGAGCTGATGACGTAGAGCCCACCATTGAACTGCTGATGGACTGCAGCTCCTCTAGCTGTCTGCGAAGGGGAATTTTCTGGTTGCTTCAATAATACTCATTTGGAGGATGAGTGAGATTTGAATCCATATAGCTCTTCTTCCCCATGTGATGTTTTTTGTGGAAAGGGTTTCCTGTCCGACACATTCCAGGTTTCTCCCAAAAGATACTTCTAGAATCTAATTTAAAACCAGAAAATTAACTAATCTGTTTAGGGGAGGGAACTTCGACATACTGGACTGAAGCATCTTTGCACACTCTGCATATTAAGAGGAGTTTGTCATTTTGGTGTGTCCCCCCCCCCCCCCCCCCCCCATCTCCCAGGTCTGTTAGGTGTCCCGACTAGGGGGATATGAACAGGTCAAACACACAAAGACAAGACGATTAAATTGGATAATGGATGATAGAAAGCCCTGTTACGAGACTGCTGGGGGAAGCTGGTGCCTCTGGAGGTATCTGGCTCCATCAGAGTTGCCCTGCTGAGGATTGTCCCCACTTAGGATAGTTGTCAAGTGACCATCTAGAGCTCTAGCTGTGCTTTTATCAGTCATGGTGCCTTCGTGGAGGCAGAGGTGGGTGGTTGCAGCTGACCCTTATGGTGCAGAACATCCTGGGATCTTGTTCAGTGGCAATCTACGTAGGGACAAGCTCTGGAAATCGGAAAAGAAAGTTACCTCTCAGCGATCGTGTTTTTTCAAGGTGTGTTGACAGGTGCACATTAACAGCTTTGTCTCTTTCTCAGAATCTTTCTGAAATTTTTAGTTCTGGGATTCTGTGGTTAAAGACTGAAAGGGCTCCAGCTTATGTACAGCATATTCAGAACAACTCATTTATGGATAAATACCTTACCTTTCCCACTACAGAGAGAGGTGTTATTTCAGAATATTTTAGAGTTCTCTTTCAACAATCAGTCATAGCTCTGGAAAAAAAACCAAATGTTTGTTGAGCTAAAACAAAATCCACTATTTTTTATTATTCGTATATTAATCATTGTAAAATATGTTGTGTCGTGCAGAAAATAGGACACTAGGACACACGTGTTTAAAGAGTATGCAATCTAAATTCAGTGCATCTCAGCCAAAGCAAAAAGAAGTGTGTGTTGTGTGCTGACATGCATGTCTGTGTGCACAGAGAGGAGGACCAGAAGACAGTGAAAATGGCTGGTTACTAACTTGGCACATCTCATATAGCGGGTTCTGGATCTTCCCCTTTTGTTTTTGAGGTATCTGTTTTCAGGAGAAACCTCAATAGGATGAGGAGTGGATTTGAAGAGTTTGTGGTGTTCATTGCAGAACTGCCTGTGGTGGTAAAATAAAGAAGAATCTGGTGCTCTCAGCATTTAATTTGGTTCACTCACGGCACATGGTCTCTTCCAGTGTTACTTAGGAAACTGTGCAGATTGTGTTTTAGAGCATCAGAGCTAAAATCATGCGGAGTGAGTAGTTTCAGAGCTAAGACGTGTTTTGAAAGAATTGATAAATTAAGTAACATTTTTCATACTAGATCTTAAGGAGTTTTATATTTCGTGGTGATGATTGACTGCCACTGTCTGGGTCTGGGTCTGCCTTCCCATTTCACTGCATCAATCATTGCTAAGCTTTAATGTTCTTCCTAGAATCTTGTGGAATGGATTTTTTTGTTAGTGAAATATCCTCTAATTTATATTGGATGCAGTGGAGTATTTCTCTTGTCCTTCTCTAAATGGTCTAGATTTGAGCTTATGTAGCCTAGTTCTAATACTCATCTGCTAGCAAATAAGGTAGTGATATCTCTAGTTACATTCTGATCTTAAAACCCTGCTGTGGAAGCTGAAATATTGTATTATGTCAAGATACTATAGCAGAAGTGGATAGGTACATCTGCTGAGTATTTCAGAAGAGAAGTATTGCTAGATTGGTCAAAGTGCCATGCAGCTCTGAGACACCTCAGGATTATTTCTTACAAAGATCTGAGAGATTACAATTTTTTTTTTCTTTTAGACTTTAAAACATGAAGGTGCAGTACAGTACAGTATGACACATATTATAGTTCTTCTGCTAGAAACATCCTTTCCTTGAGGATGAATAAGAGGTTCATGGAATAAGGATGAAAAAAGTGTTAAGAGAAATAGATGGTGAAGGATGTCTGTGGCAGCTTCTTCATATTCCTGTAATGCTTAATAGACTCTTCTCGCACAAATAATTCTCTTCTTCAGTTACAGCCACATAAAAAGTACACGGCTCAGTAGCTTTTCACCATAGGAAGCTTCATTTTTTAAGTTCTATTGGGTATATTAATTTGAGCTTGAAATCAATTTGATCCTTAATACATCGTGATGATTCAAAATAAGTACCAGTAACTGATTTTAATTATTTCAATAGAGGTCTACCACTCTAAATAATCTGTTTTATTCTATTTATCACTTTGTGTTTTTCTGTAGCCTCTTAAAGAAAGTTTTTTTCACATTGGTTCTATGCAGTTTAGCCCTATGTATTGCAATATAAGGGAATAGAATATTTATGTGTATGCTCTTAAGAAATTATATTAGTCATACTGCTTATTGTATTTTTATTTTATTAGAAAATGGTAAATGACTTTGTTAGAGAAATAATGCTTTTTTTTAATTGTGATTTGAACATAGTAATACTTGAGCTTTAACAGATGTTATTATACTTTCACATTCAGTCTCTGAGCATTTTATTTTTAAAAGCATATTCAATTTAAGCTAAAATGTTGTTATTTTTATCCATTGATTTGTATATAGCCTACACTAGGTGCCTTCTGCCTCCAGAAAACTCTTCTGCTTGTTAGTCTAATTAGAGACCTTTGCTCTGAAAGAGTTTTGGAATGAGGTGCAGTGGCAAAGTGCTGCAGCACGTTCAAGCACAGGACAGAGCATCGAGCTGATGGTGGTTATTCTGTATGGGGGAGTCTGCAATGCACCTACTCAGGCTGTGCCCGGCTCTCTTTCATTATCCTCTCTCAGTAGGTCCCAATCCAATAAAACACATAGCACGCGTTTAACTTCAAGCATATTACAGATTCCATTGACTTCCCCACTGATCTTTGCCATGGTGTTGGGTTGTCCCTCTAGTGATAGCCGTCAGCTTCATTCCTTCCTCAGTGGCAACAGCTTCAGCAGGTGCCGTAGTCATCGTGCAGGGTGCTATCATGGGCAAGTAGGCAGTAGGACCCTATCTGTTTTGCCGTTCCCACCAGTCTGCTGCCCACTCTGCAAAAGCCTCTATCTGCTCCACTGCTGACTTCCAGTATGATCTTTGGAAAATGCACTACTCACTTTGTGGCCATTTTTTAATCCGTAAAACAATGATTTAAGCACCTCTTAGGATAGTTATGTGGTTTAATTCAATTTTGCATCCTAACCACCTTTTTTAACAGCATTAGATGCAATTGTAGCATCTTTGTAATTACAGTTATTTGAGGTGGACACTGCATGCGTTTTGCCAGGCCTGACCTAATCCTATCTCCAGGGTTTGTTTCCTTTCTCTTCCTTGAGCTAAATGACTTCATAGTGTATAGTCTGAGTTAAGTGGAAATTGCTACATCATTTGCACTGTAATTGCAGATACAGAAATACATATAAGTACATGTTTACAGAGCTAACTTTTAATCCTCACAAATGAAGAAAAGTTTACATTATTAGCCATACATAATTTTGATTGATTGATTTTTAAAAATAAATTTGTTCCATGAATATTGGTTCCATTATTCATCATTATTGATGTTCTCTTTCTGTATTTTATCTGTTTATACACACACAGATATGTGATACTGTAAATATTTAATATACATGTGTATATATATTATGATATATGCTGTTTTACAGCATCAGGGACCATCCTGATTTAACTTGATTTCCTCTAGACTTGATTCCTATTGACTTCTTACTGCATAGGATCTCATGTGGTCATCTTGCACCACATCTGTAACTGTTTTGCCTCCAGCATTGTTAGAAAGACACCCACTCTTAATTAAAAACCTAGGAACATAATACCGAAAGGGACTTTCTGAGTCAGCATGTCCAGTCCCTTTGAATTGCAGGCAACTGCATTATATAATCTATCAAGCTTTGTCGTAAAACTAGTTAAATATCTTGCTTCTTGCTCTTCTGAAAGTAACCCTCTTCTAAATTCCAGTGTCTTTATTCGTGACCTGTTTTTACTGGTTTGTTCTTGTGCCAGCATTGCCCTTAACTCAGCAACTTCTTCCTTTATCAAGTATTTGTGTCTTTGGTGTATTAATAGAAACCAGTGCTGTCCTTTCTCAGTCTTCACTTGCTAAGTGATGCAAACCAAGCTCTCTCAGTTTCCTCGCCTAAGAAAGGAGGGTGAATTGGCCTGTGCTGAACTCTGTGCTGCTGCAGCTCCCCAGTGACCTGACTTCTAGGCCCACAGGTATTTGTGTCTCTGTGAACACAGCTGGTGACATGCTGCTAGCCTTGCCTCATCTTACAGGTGCTCCCATCCCCATATTATTTGAGTAACCCTTTGCCCCATCTGGTGTTCAGATTGATCATTCCTGTGCGTGTGGCTGGAATAGGATGCTGTTTTCCAGATACATTTTACCAGTGCTTTGTATAGTGCCGTGAATGCTTTTCTGTCTCCTGGGAGTATCCTAGTGTCAAGTTGCCTTTTTCAAAGTCATTGCGATAAGATTTATCTGTGGGCTGTCGCCCTTTATTAGCACGGCCCAGTGCAGTGTGTAGCCTGTGTGGCATGTCAGCTGGCAGGAGAGCGGCTGCTCGTCCATCTCCTCCCTACCTTCCCCACACTGCAGTTGCATGTGGCCATGAGCACGTCGTCTTGGAGTTTGATGAAGTAATCATTCTGTAATCGGCTCCTTCCTCTCAGGCCTTCTCATTACAGCAGAATTTTTTGCCCCTACATGCATGACCTTGCATTTGTACTGTTCAGTTCTGCTGTCACTCTGGTCTTCAACATCATCTGCTTTTTCCTGTATGTTATTTTGATTCTCCATGGTACTGAGAGCAACTCCCAGTTGTGGGTGATCTGCAACACTTCACAGTCATACCCCCTACTTTTTTTAGCCATATTTACCAATGAAAATATGAGATTGCTCACAAGACTCTTGTGAAGAATTCCACTAATAATCCATCCCTTCTTTTTGTACCCTCCTCCTTTACTCCACAGCATCTTTTGTTCCAAATTGTTATTAATTATATTAATATAATCATCGTTATTGCCACTGGGTTGCCGTAGGGGTACATGAAGTGCAACCTTGCTGTCTCATACAGAGCTGGAACAGGGTCAAGGGCATGGAAGAGTCTCTCTGCCTCTCATGGCTCTGCATAACAATATGTGTAGGACCAGACCTGCTGTAAGGAGAGCAGTGTAAGTGAAAAGTTACCTGCCTTTTGAAAAAAGGCTCAGATCCCTTGGAACAAGAATACAGGAGATTGTAATCTTTGCATATACTGACAGCAAGGAAATTTATTTCACAGAAGGCATTCAAACACTAACCTGTAACCTGTATCTGAATGAAGTAACAGTTGTCTTAATGTATTCTTGAATTTATCAACAGTAGCAAACATCTGATCTTGAGTCTCTGCAGATGTAAAGGAGATCTTACTTTTACTAGAGTTGTATGTTTTTATGCAGATGGCCGTGATCCTTCAAGAGTACATTTGTCTTTGACGAGAGTAGCAAAGATTCAGGCATAGGGCTTAGCTCAGAGCATCTTTCCATCATGAGACTGTATGTACTGTGTGTCCTTGGCTAGTAAGTCATAAAGACTTGGTTAAAAATATGGTTAAAATGTCTTTATAATCTGTCAGAAAAAAATGGGAAGCAGGAGGAAGAGGTTGTTTTCAGTTCTCCTATGATATTTTGACCATTTTACTAATAAATGGCCTTATTGGCTTTATTGCTGATATTAACTGATCCCCATCCTGCTTTTGAATTGACTGAGATGGAAATTAATTATAGCTAATTAGAAGAATATACTATTAATAAAATTAATAACAACATGATTATGTTAATTAAAATTATTTCACAACTCCAAGGAAGGAAATGCATTTGAATGAAATACATTTGTTTTTCCATATTAAGTACATATTCATGTGTAAGCACCCTCGTGTGAATCAGTGTTATATATCTTAAATACTCAGTACAGAAATATTAATGTAATCATACTTTCATAAGTGAAAAAGACTTCCTGGTTCCTAGGCTGATGTGTACCATAAATTGTATTCTGAAAATGCTTTGAACTTAGACAAAGCTCTGCTATGAAAATGTGTGAGACTTCTTATATCATGACTATCACTGCCTAATTGCAGAATACACCAAAAACGCAGAACATATTTCTTTCTTTGAAGCCCACACAGGGAGCGATAACAGAAGTTTGGAATGTTATTGTGGTTTGCGAAGTTCTGGGATAAGTACCAGATAAGATTTCACACAAGCATGAAGTTTGACATAGTAATTGTCTGTAAGTTATAAAAAGCGGGATGTAGTCAGGGGTGTAAAATTGTTTCATGTCATGTCAAAGTTGTAACTGAACTTCTTTTCAGCTGATTATTTATGACCGAGTCCTGCTAATTGTGTACTGGTTTAGTCGGTAAACCCATAACAGTGGGGTTTTTTTGTTTGGTTGGTTTTTTTGAACTATATCTTATTAATGCTTATGCAAGATAGCATCTTGTTGTCTGCAGTAACTAAGATCCCGCCAAGATGGAGATGGCCTGGACTATTATCAGTATTTATACTTATTCATTGCATATTTTCTGACATATTTTCTGTTTGGGGTCTCTTTATATGGGTTAAAAATGTATCAGGGTTTCACAAAGAGGATCGAACGTTGATACCTTTGGGGGAGAATGCATGTTATACAGGTATCCTGGATTCGGCCACTGTGGTGCCATGGCTACGGTTTACCAGGGTGGTCTTTAGCTAAGGCCCTTCTGCAGAGAAAGGCTTGTATAAAACCCCTCTGGGGCCAGGTTTTGCCCCATGCATTTTGTGACTTGTGAAGGGCTTTTTGCTGATCACATATGTATTTTGTACTGGAGTGCAAAGAGAATAGTTGCTGTTGAAGGAATTGCATCTCAGTTTCTGTATGTTTCTTATTTCTTCTTATTAATAGCACCTGGAATGGAAGTTATTTTCTGAGTAAGCCTTTTGCTGATGACCACCATAAATCTGAAAAGTGGCTTATTTTAAGGGTCCTCTTCCCAGTTGTTAAAGAGGAAAGATTAACATTCCTCTCCTGAAGCTCTGGCATTACTGGTATCTGGCTGTTACAATTGCCTGTACAGGAGTTATAATAAGAAATGTGCCTTGCTGATTTGAATGTCAAATACTATGCAGTAGGAATCTACCTGATGAGAAAGTAATCTCTCTTTTTGAAGTTAATGTTGAATGAAATGGCAGAGCTTCCTGTTAAGAGAGCAGTACAAGGTCCTCACCTTGAACAGCATATAAATCTCACCAGCAGTGGGCCTGATTATGGGACTGGATCCTTAGTTTTGAACAGGTCAGAGTTGTCCCTCTCAGACAAAATACTGTCAGTACCACTTCCTACATTGCAAGCCTAATTGGGTACTGCCAGAAATTGAGGTGTGCTATACAACCAGCATTTCAGCAAAATGCTGCCTCTTCAAAGCATCGGTAATCAGTAGGCTTCCTGTTGAAGCGACCTCCCTTGAAAAGTCACATTGAACATGAGTTCTTCGCCAATTTATAAACATACCCTTTCAGGGTTGTGATCAGTGGTGTATTGTCTATGTGGAGGCCAGTAAGTAGCAGTGTACCCCAGGGGTCAATACTGGGTCCAGTCCTGTTCAACATCATCAACAATGAACTGCATGAAGGGACAGAGTGCACCCTCAGCAAGTTTGCTAGCAATACAAAACTGGGAGGAGTGGCTGATACCCCAGAAGGCTGTGCTGCCATTCAGAGAGACCTGGACAGGCTGGAGAGGAACCTCATGAAGTTCAACAAAGGCAAGTGCAAGGTCCTGCACCTAGGGAGGAATAACCCCAGGCACCAGGACAGGCTGGGGGCTGACCTGATGGAAAGCAGCTCTGCAGAGAAGGACCTGGGAGTCTTGGTGGACAAGCTGACCACGAGCCAGCAGTATGCCCTTGTGGCAAAGAAGGCCAACAGCGTCCTGGACTGCATTAGGAAGAGTGTTGTCAGTATGTCAAGGAAGGTGATCCTTGCCCTCTACTCAGCCCCGGTGAGGCCACACCTGGAGTACTGTGTCCAGGTCTGGGCTCCCCAGTATGAGACAGACATGGAGCTACTGGAGCAAGTCCAGTGAAGGGCTACTGAGATGATGAAGGGAATGGAGCCTTTGTCATGGGAGGAAATGCAGAGCGAGCTGGGACTGCTCAGCCTGGAGAAAGAAGAGAAGGCTTGGGGGGTGGTGGTGGATCTTATCAGTGCGTATAAATATCTGAAGGGAGGGTGTAAAGACAATGGGTCCACACTCTTCTCAGTGGTGCGCAGTGACAGGACAAGAGGCAACAGGCACGTTCTGTCAGAATATAAAAGTTCTTTACTGTGAGGGTGACTGAGCACTGGAACAGGTTGCCCAGAGAGGTTGTGGAGTCTCCTTCCTTGGAGCTATTCAGAAGCTGTGTGGACAGGCTCCTGGGCAACGTGCTCTAGGTGAGCCTGCTTGAGGAGGGGGCTTGGACTAGATGGTCTCTAAAGGTCCCTGCCAACCTCAACCATTCAGTGATTCCATGGCACAGTCTCCCTTGATCTACACAGAACTGTGGCTTTCTTTCCTTTACATCCATTCTGTAAAAAGGCTCTGGTAGCCTTGCATAATATAAATATAAATTTCTAGAATATACAGATCATATTAACTGATTCAAAATAAAGGTAGGATCTTTCTTTAAGATACCAGTATGTTCCAGCCACAAGTTATTCTTGTAGTCACAGCTACAAAAGTATCTAATTATTACAGGTGGTGATGAAATAGGCAGCAGAAGTCACTGGTAGGTGTTTATTCCTCACTTTTTCATGAAGTGCTGCTTTTGCACCCACGACATTGCCGTCTTCTACTAGCAAAGGAACAAAGTGACAGGGTTTGAGACTGAGCCTCTAATATTCCCTTTGGCGAATAATGCTATTGCCCACACTACCAGCCAGTCAGATTAAGGTCATGTAATAAGTTTTGTTTATATATGTGCAACTCCAGCTCTCCACTTGATTTCATTGATGTGATATAATGATATCTGATTATATGTTACTATATCTAGTCATTTTCTTCCTTTGCAAGAGCCAATAAAGCAGGAAGCTAAGCAGTCTACATTGTACCACTGCTTTTCAGAGGAAAAGTCATTCTTTCACCTTAAGATGATTTTATGCCAGGTATTTTCCTTTTAAAGACTAGTGTGTGAGTCACTATTGGTTGTCATAATCTAATCCTGGATTATTACAGACCAGTTATCCTGATTTAAATCTGGGGATAGAGTTTAGTAGAAAGAAATCCATGTGATTAATTTTCATATATAGCAATCTCTTACTCTAGTGATCTTAGATCACTGGGGTGATTAACAGTATAAAAAAATCTGGTTCCTCTAACTGCTCTTATCTGTGTAAAGTGAAGAAACATGGTAATCTGGTCTTTGAATATGACCTACTGTACTCCACTATGGGATGACCTCTAATTCATTTTCTTTGCTGCAAAAATCTAACATAACTCAAGATTTCATGAGTGCAGCTGAACAAGTCATGACTCTTCATGAGTATTATTTGACGTTTTTAGATAAATTGTACTCTGCTTTTTTATGTGCTATTTTGTATGGGAGTCTGTTTTGAAACATTAATAAATCTAGCAGTTATGTTCGCTGGTGTTTTTTTGCTGACTTCAGGGATGCTGGTGTTCAGAAGAGGAAGTAAAAAAGCAACTTATGTTAGTTTCAGAGTCATTAAAATAGCAGATATTAGAATTAAATGGTTTTTATAAGGAGGGCAGAACTGGGAGGGTCAATTTACCCAAGTTATAAAGGGGGTATGAAGTAATTGCCAAGCACTGTTTAATATTTTCCTTCCGGTGTGACTTTTATTTGCAATAATATTTGCAGTATGATTAAAACAAACTTAGGAATTTCTTTTGAGTCAACGGTGTCAGTCCACAAATTATTCTTTGAAAGCAAGCGTCAGTGTTCTGGAAAAAAAATGTAAAACTATGGAAAGTCTTGCTATCTAGAACTATGGGGAGTGGTTTGTTTCTTCTTCAAGTGCATCCATCTACTTTGTCATAACGGGATCAAATAAAAAATGAGTACTTTTTCTTAACCATCAGTGGAATTATCTGGTGCTTTTTGTTTCCATTCTCTAAATGTCTTTACTCCATCTCTGTAAAAATGCAGCTGGAAGTTGTAAACTGGCTGAGCTGTGTGTCTGAACTGAGCTCCTTCCGCTGAAACAATGGGAGAAAATCAATCACAGCAATTGAGAAGACCCTTCAAAATTAAGGGCAGCTCATGGCAGCAAGTCATACCCAAGTTGCCTAGCCGCAGCCATCTCTTTTTTCTTATCAGCACTAAAGTGAAGGAGTGCACTCAGCAAATTTGCTTTTCAGTTTTTAAATACATTGAGCGTTTTAATTCTAGGCAGATTTCTTTTTAAATGATATATCTCAGTTATTTTAAGATGCCTTTAAAAAGACTATAAGACTATGCTGAGTTCTTTCATTTGCCTACTCTTTTCTCCTCTTTCATAGTTAAGCTTAAAATGAAGCAAGAGTAGCATCTGTAATATCTGCTTTCAGTAAGCCATTGGAGTTTGTTCCGTTTCTAAGGCCACAAGTACAAATTTGATTCATACGAGTAGTTTCTTTTCACTTATGAAGCCCCATGCTAATTTTAGTTAGCTCACACAGAGATGTGGAACTTCATCTTTGTGTATCTGACTGCAGCATCTAGGTAGGATTGGCTGTGCACAAACTTTGATGAAAAACACAAATGAAGAAACAGAGCAAAATGGAGGGATTCTTCTTCTGTGATAACTGCTTTTGGTGCTCTTTGTAAATATTACAGGTGGAAAATATTCAAGTTAGTGTCCCCTCAAACTGCATTTCACTCAGTAATACGTGCTTGGTTTTTGAAACATAACTGCCTCTCAAGTCTGGTTAATAAAAGAAAAAAAGTATTTTATTTAATTTGCGTTTTCTATTTTTTCTGCCTTGGTATAAGAGTTTCCAACAACGTACAAAAGCAGGGGCTGATGCACAGAGCACTGTGCAATAGGGGGACTCCCTACATGCTAGGGGATGCATCTGGCAAGTTGAGTCATGGCAGGAGAGATGACATGAACAGCCAAGATGGTGCTGCTTAGCTGGATGATCTGCAGTTGTTTACAGGGGTCCATGAACCACAGGCTGTACTACGTGCATTAGATGAAGTGTTAATTTTACTGAAGCCGTCTCTGGAGGCTGCTTTTCACGAGAGAGTAATACAAATATGCTTGGAGTGCTTGTTCTTCCCAAACACCTGCCACCACTTAGTTGTACTTGTGGATTTGCTAGTATTGCTGAACAAGGTCATTTCAATCTCCATTGCATTTAGTGGCTAGTTCTGCCCTTCCGTGGATGCTATATGAAATGTCTACTGCTGGCTTATTGAAAAAAATAGGGCCTGCCTGGATGCCCTGATGAGAGCTCCCTCATCCCGTGAAAAATGAGAGGACGTGACAGTGCGTGCTAAGCTGTCTCCTCACTAAGGATTGTGCTTTCCTTAGAAATGCTACCGCCGTGGACCTGCGATTTTCCTTGCTCACAGCCACGTGCCCTTCCTGATGCCCAGGGAGACGGCAGGTGAGACGGGCTCTGATGAAGCAGCAAGCTGTGCCAGAACCGGGCAGAAGAAAGAGCCTTTGGGTCCCTGTGCCCAAATGTTGCTATTTGATCTCCTGAGCAAGACAGAGAACAGGATATACTGCAATACGTTCACCTGAAATGCTTTTCTTCCCCGAGAATACTTAGGATAATGTGAATTTTTACTACTGTTGTCTCTGTTCTTTCTTCTCCAAGTGCAGCGTGTAACTGTGTATGTTAAGAAAACTTGAGCAGGTTAGCTGATTTCCAGTTTTTTGTTTCTTTGATTACTTTGAGATTGAAAAATAGACAGGACTGAATAAGAAGTCGTAAAAGACTTAATCTTTCACTCAGTTTCTCTAAATTAAACCAAAACAACAGTAGCAAATCCAGGAATCCTATTAAAGATGACCTACATAGTGGGAATAAAATTGGGCTTATATCCCCTTTTCCTTCCTAATTTACTGTCAAGAAATCTGTGAAGTATTTTTTTAGTGTCCATTTTTTTATTGTCACTTGAAAACATAATTCCTACCTGCTTTGGGCATGATGCTTCTGGATGGGGAACTAGCAAACTGAGGGCATTTCAAAAGCCAAGAGAGTGAAAGCTGAGCAAGGGAGATGTGACAGGGATTTAGGCCATGGCGATGATTCAAAGGGTTTGTCAGCAGAGCTTTAGCACAGAGCGCTTCCAGCAAGCCCCTGAGAGGAGATGGAGATTATACCAGGAAAATAGCTTTTCTGTTGGTGAAGCTTAAATCAGTCTTTCAAACAGAGCAAGTTAAACTGCTTCTTCTCTAAGGCTGTTGATCAGTGCAGTCGAGTTGGTTAGGATTTTTTTTTTTCTTTACTCGTTCTGCAATGACATAGTTATTCTGCAGGATGTTTCGAAAGTAAGCCTGGCCTTCTCAAAATCCATAAAGCAGATTGTTGGACATTGATTAGTGACCACTTGAATGTTTTATTGACACTTCAGAGAAAAAAATGCTTAATTAAAAATCTAAAACCTTGTACACTCTTAGAATTTAATGAAAAAGTAAATATATAGCCTCTGAGGTATCCAGCAAGTCCTTCCAAGAATATTGTGGAAGAAGAGTCTTGGCATTCCTGATAATTCT
Source organism: Apteryx mantelli (assembly GCF_036417845.1). Classification (NCBI taxonomy): domain Eukaryota; kingdom Metazoa; phylum Chordata; class Aves; order Apterygiformes; family Apterygidae; genus Apteryx; species Apteryx mantelli. Next base: position 972,858 of record NC_089993.1, on the reverse strand, counting down.
AGAAAATATTGCTAGAAAAACAACCGTAGGGGGGAAAACCCTTATTGTAATAAATCTGGACAGCAGAGAAAAGAAAGTTAAAAGCCCAATTAAAGATAAAGATTAAAGACACTGCAGAACACTGAGTGCAGCAAACCAGACATGGCTAAAGCTTGTTTATATCTTTAAATAAATACGGATATGTAGGAATGAAAACTGACTCATTGTTCAGAGGAATTTACTGAGCAGTAACAAAAGTGGGCAGGAATAATAAATGATGTAGCCCTTCAGTTATTTACAGGGAGAAGACGAAGCTCACACACACAATTATGGCGCTTGTGTTATTGCTATTCCCACTAAAAGTAATAGGAAATGTGCACATCTCATCCTGTGAATATAGCAGAATACTGCCTGTGCTGTTTTATGTACAGAATTTTAACAAATCAAAGTGATAAAATATTACTGTGCATTTAGTTGCATCTGTTTCTCTGGGAATCTTATCTAAAAAGGGTTTTCCCCAGAATCTGTCTCTCTCAGAATACAATGGGGTTTTACTTTGCTTGTTAAATTAAAATTACTGAGACTTCTTGCACTGCAGTCTTTAAAGAGATGGATCATTTGCTTTACTGCTAAAGCTGGAGAAGTCCTCTACTCTGCGGAGTGGCGTTATTTTTAGGGGCGACACTTTCCACTGTTGCAGAATGCTGGCATCTTTTTTCTCCCAACTTTCACTGTTTTAAAAACAGGAGATTGCAGCACGCTGAGTCTGTCAGGACCCAGTGTAAGGAGCGTTTTGCAACTAGACCAATAAGAAGCTGAGATATGGCTGGGAGTAAAGCATGCTGCTGAGTTGTCAGCTACTCTTCGTAGTCTGACTTACCTCCTGAAGCCTCCTCTTGTTCTATAAAACCTCCTAAAGGAAGGTTAAAGCCATCTTCACTTTATTTCCTCCTCTCTTTCTTGCTTTGCAGCTCTGAATCTGGGCCTAGAATTCCCTAACGAAGTTTGACAGACCGTTAGTGCGTAACTAACTCATTTTCCAAAGCAGGCAAAAGACTATTGGGAGGCTGGAAAGTTACTCTGATGGGCTCTGTGGTTGGCATGACGTGGAGTGATATCTCTATGGTAGAATTGCACAATTGCTCGAGTATTGAGTCTTGTTCTCACTGCTCAGGGGGACAGATTTATGCTTTAATTACTGGACTAGTTAGTGCAGCCGACTCAGAGCCTGTTGTTTTATAACTGCTTGAAAGAGTACCAGGCTGTGTTGTAAGATTTTTTTTTAAATGGAATACATAAAATGAACAAAAAGAACATATGGTGTGATTATATGCATATGTAATCTCTAGGAGAACTATTGCAGTGGTTTTAGCTTCCCTAGATTTAGCTGTTTAGGAATAATGTAATGAGTCTCAGTGCCTGGAATTTGAGGATTTTTTTTTTTTAAGGTCAAGATAGTATTTGTTATAAAACTAGTGAGATAGTTTTAGTATTCTACTTCATTGTAAGCATGGTTATGCTGGATTTTAGGCTCAGTTTACTGTAGGGAGGATGTTTGTGATTAACGAAACAAATCCCGTGTGTTTGTTGATCCGTATGGATTTTTTCATGCATTTGTCTTAGGGAGTGCTGTTAGAACCAGTTCATTTTCTGAGTCCGTACGTAGTATGGATTGCGTGTCATTGCAGCTGGATAGTCTTTTGCGCAAAAAAAATCCCGTGTCCATATATAGCACAAGAACTAGGTTTGCTTAAATATACTCAGGGATTTGAAGGTGGTATTCACTTTCCAGGGATCCCGTTTGGTTTAAATGTTTCATGAAAGCAACTGCAACTACAGTTTATCAACAGTCATGTGTAAGATCAGCATGGATCCGCTACAGCGGAGCTAAATTGAGTGTTTCATATATTTTGCTCTTCCATCTCTTTCTCTTTGCTCTATACGATAGTAACCAATGACTAAAACTCCCAAGCCCAAAGTGGCGTTTTACAGAAACCGTAACCTGAAATGAGATATCTTTCTGCTGTGTTTTCTTCACCCCCCTATGTTTTCAGAAATGAGTACATGATGTAAAAATCTTCCATTCAGCCCTGTATCCTGTGCAGGATATCTAGGTTACTGTGTGTACACTTGCCACTTGGTTGTTACTAATGAGAGCTAGCAGCGGAATGATCCTCTCCCTCCCTTCTTTGGTAAAAGTAGCCAGCCAGGCCTCTTCTTCCTACGTATAAATTTGTTAAATTGTCTGCTCTGAGAATCTCTGCCTGTTTCCCTTCTCACTCCTTTGGCTCCTGTGTTACAGAGTCTTTCTCAAGTTCATGGCTGGGGCAGCTCACCATCTCCAGGAGCTAAGGTCACTCTGGGCTCCCCACCTACTCCTGGCTCCCAAACCAAACCAGGAGGGAAGGGGAGTAGTGGGAGAAAAAACTTGAGAAAAGCTGGCTGCAGTAAATGGTTTCTGGCCGAGGGGAGGCTCACTGGGATTCTCTTCCTGCAAATTTTCATTATAGGGACGTTTTACTTCCCCACAGCTACAGAGCCAGCCCATCTTTTCTTCCTTTTCCTTCTTCCTTTCCTTGCTGACTCAGGCTCCAACTCAACTTATGAAACTGAATAAATAAGACTTTTCAGGATTTCCTGGTGATTCAATGGTTAAAGTTATATACAATCCTTATAGTCTCTTCTCATTCAAAATTACTGTAGTTTCTGTCATTTTAACTTTATCAGTTGTTCTAACCCTTATTTGCATTTTTTCTAACCTTTCTAATCTCTGGTCCAAGCTCTGGGAAGTAGATTGTGCAGGTGACCGTGAAGTCTCACAGTTGTGGGCAAGTTTTCCACAAAGCTTATCCACAGCATGGATTATGCCTATAGTTACAAAAACTAAACTATAGCTGTAGCTCCCTAAAACTGCTCTAATAGAAGAATCAATCTGAAGGAGGTTTCTGACATACATAGTTATAAATATATGACTATGAAATAGAATTTATCTTCTTCAACCTTAAATTAACAGGATTCAAAAGTCATCCTAGCATGAGAAAGAACAATATTACTGAAGATGACAGAATTACACTGGCTTTTGTAACTTGTATTGGGCCATAGTTCATATATTATTATACACTAAATACAGTTAATATTTTCTCTTAGAAAATGTTCTGTTCAACTTGATTAAATGCTATTGTGCTACTTCCAGTACTTTAAAAAAAATCATATTTCATGTTTTGTAATTTATTCTCTCAATTTTTCATTTTTGTGAGGGAGGAGAGGAGAGGAAAAGTCTTACAGGGAAAACACGTTTTACATTTATTCCTTACCCTTGACTTTTTGTCTGCTTCTTCCCTATTCAGAAATTTATAGAGTTTGAAGATGCCTTGGAGCAGGAGAAGAAAGAACTACAAATCCAAGTGGAACACCTTGAATTTCAGACTCGACAGCTGGAGCTGAAGACCAAAAACTATGCAGATCAGAGTAAGCCAAGCTGTGCACCAGATATGATTATGTAGTTGGCTTTCCATGAGTGTATACTGCTACTCTGAAGTATTTTTCATTTGTTTGTTTGTATTTTAAAGTAATTTATACAAAGCCTGGAATCTCCAGCTATCCCTTACTTTGGTAGGAACTTCTGAGCCATCTAAAGGATAGGATGTATCTAACACTGATTTGATAGAGGCCTCATTTTCTCCTGCGGGGAACATGCTCAGTCTCTCCAGCTGCAATATTTGGGCCATTGGTGAAGCTTCAGAACCTGGTTTCCAGTTTCTTTGTCTCTGAACAGAACTACCCTTTTTTTTTTCTTTTTGTATGAACTATCACGTTTAATTTTTTTTAAAGCTACTTCCCTCACATGTGCGACTGTGTTTTGTTGGCTGAGGTTCCCATCAGAAGTAATTGGTGTTTTGTCTAGTATTCCTGCTCCTCAAATAGCCAGAGGAGCCCACCAAAAGCATAATTTGAACTGTCATCAAACTAGCACATTTGTAGGACACCAGTCTACTGCTGAAGAACTCTGCTTCTAAACTGTCTTTGCACTGTCTGGTCTGCTCATTTTGGGAACATATTGGTAACCATGAAATGAGTTTGCAGTGAAAATCAGATTCCATAATGTGCATTATTCTGTTTCTGTTTGTTTTGTTCAGTAGGTATGAATTTGTTTCTAACAAAAAATGTTTATTTTGTAGTATAAGCTTTGAGAACCTTCTAGTTTCTTTGGGGAGCCTAATGTGTATGTGAGCTGATGGTTGGAATCTTTTCTTGGTAGTTTCACGACTGGAGGAACGTGAATCAGAAATGAAGAAAGAATATAATGCTCTACATCAACGTCACACAGAGGTAGGCTGTCATCTCATTTTTTTCTAAAAAAATAAACTCTTAGTCCATATATAAAATCATGTCAAAGAATTGAGCTTTACGATACTAGTGATGACTATAGCTTCTGAACTTTCGGAATAGTGCCCCACTACCCCATCTCCCACTGCCAGCTAGCCTCCAGGAGACATTTTTCATTATTTTTGGATACACTCTTTTGTGGACCTTCTGTTATGATATTAAGCTTAAGTCATTTTTTGACCCTATTTCTGTCAGATTTTCTGTCAGATTAGTCCATTCACTTATATCATCAGCTTAAAAGAATAGCAAAGACAAGGATGCGTGCAAAAAAGAAAGGGAATTAGAAATGGATGCTGGAGAATATCAAGCAAAAGCAGAATTGAAGTCTTTTCTGTTCTTTTGTTTGGCTTATGGGTTTTTCCCTCTTCACAGATGATCCAGACTTATGTGGAACACATTGAGCGATCCAAGATGCAGCAAGTTGGTGGAAATAATCAAACTGAGGGAAGTCTACCTGGAAGAAGGTAGGGCCATAACCTCTCCATGTAACGTATGCCATCCAGGAACTTACAAGCCGAGTGCATGTATTTGAGAGCGAAAGAAACCAGAACAGGGATCTTTCCCTGTGAGCATGGATTGTAGTTGAAAGCTTATTTGTAATGGGTTGTGCGTAAGTTGTAGGTAAGTTTTCTAAGGCTTGGTGAAGAGGAGCTTTGTTACATGTTCTGTTACAAAGCTTAGGCTTTGCCATGCTACTATTGTTATGGGTCTCTGGAAAAATAAGTTTTTATTTTCAGGTGGCATGTAAAAAGCATATAAAATGAATGGGGATGGCAGAGAGTATACGGTTGCGTGTGTGTGTGTTTTCGTGTGTTTGCGTGATAGAAGGCAACAAAAATATAGCAATTAAATGCATTAGCTCATATTTGATTTTTCCTGTTTCTTCAAGGGAAGATTTCTGTAGAGTCAGTCATCTGATAGATCTCCTTATGCCCAAGAAAGTGATTTTCCCCCCCATTTTCGCAGCATCAAACCAGTAAGAATCAGGCTTTTTTTAAAGAATGACAGCAGTAGGAAAGAACTTCAGTGTGTAAAATCACTAGTCCTTAGATCAAATTTAAAGCAGAAAAGTTGCAGTTGCATTGATTTCAGTACAGATACTTGTGATTTTAACCAGTGTGAAGAAACCAGATGCTTTCTCTGTGCTGAGTTTATATACCAATAATAATACCCATGGGGTGAGAAATAACAAAGGAGAAGTTCCAGAAATATTGGTTAGAGAAGTAATAGATTACATAACACATAATATTAATCTACTCGGATCAAGCACGGTCTATTAAGTGACTCAGCCATAAGAAAGATGTTCTCTGTGGGAATTCTTATGCATGTCAAATTATTATTTGTGTTAATCATTACATGCTAATGATATGATTAACACTGTTATGACACACTCTAACCCAGAAAGTTTTAAACTAAAACAGTAGTCCCCAGGGGAACATTATTGACCAAGTAATGTGCTGAAGGAAATTCAATCTTTTTGTACTTCTTGCTTGTTCTTTTTTAACTTTTTAACAACTTCTGGCCTTGAGCAATATCAAAAGGTTTTGCACACGTATTGACCACAAGCCATGGGAGCTGTTGGTCTAAAAATAGGCAGAGACAGTACCAGCAGCACAGGAATACTTGGAAGAGATGGCCAGCTAACTACGTTCTCTCTGGCCTCTTATAAAATATCTCTGAACTTCACTTGGTTAATATCTCTGAACTTTGTTCAGAAATAAATCTTCAGAGAGCATTAGGCTAAGAAAAGGAGTAGGGATGGCATATCAGAGTATACACAGGGGAGAAGACATGGAGTTGAAAATAATGGAAAAAATAGGTAAGCAGAAAGCCATGAAGATTTTTGAAGGGGAAGCAGTATTATCTGACAGAAATGGTGAAATACAAAAGAGCATCGAGCAAAGTTTAGAGATGAAGAAGGAGTAAAATTACTTGAAATTAAGAATACAAGAAGGTAGTAAGAATAAAGGACAAATAAGCAAGGGTATTGTAGTACCTTGTATTTAGGTCTGTGACATTTGAATACCAGAGTGTCAGTTGCCTTTGAAGTAATGTAATTGAATGGAATTTTCAGGTCCTGACATTAAAAACAAAAACAAAAACCAACAACAGCAACAAAAACCAACCAAAACTAAAGCCCTCTGTCTGCTATGGCTTCCTTTTACTGGATTAGACTGCTCTGGAACAAGCTGAACCCAGATTGCCAAAGTTTTGACTGTGTATTGTAAATGAGAAAGAGAAAGGGAGAGAAAAAGCGACCCCCTGTGAAAGAGGCTTGGGGAAGGGGGGGGAGGACGGGAACAGTACAAGGCATGTGTCTTCAGAAACTTTGGTAAATAGCCTGGGACTCCTGCCAGATCCCCTGCAGCCTTGAAATTCATACTGTGACTAGCACATTGTTTTCTGCCAGAGCGTCGTGATTTGAATGGAATGCAAGAGACCCTACCAGATTAGGAAAGAGTCAATCTCTGGTTTGGTACTGATGACATACTTGTGCTCACTAACTACAAAAAAATCCACAGTTGAAGCTACTCCAGTGCTGTGCAGCTCTGCTAAGATGCCTGCGCATGAGTTCTTAGACACTGCATGGTAGGGAGTGAACAGGATAGACTAGATCATTTCAGGTGGGTGGGAAATGCCAGTTAGGTTGAAAGAGGTAGTTGTTTTACAGGAATAAGAATAGCCATGCTGATATCTGCATTTATATCCTGCTGCTATTTCTGTGTCTCAGGGACTGGGGGAGCTGTGAGCTTCAAGAGCAGACGTGACACATCATGGCTTGAAGTAAAATGCCAGTTCGTTTTCCCATTTCCTTAGTTCTATAGAGAGAACCTCAGCCCCACTGCCATTCAATAGGCAGAAAAGTTTTAACAACATCACAAGGGCAGAAAGGTGACAGATTTAAACAGTTTTCCCTTCAACTCAGAGGCAGACTGACTCATCTAGTTTTTCTCCCACATGTTCTCTCTGCTTTACAATGCAGTTCTGAATCAGACCTATAAGGAATTGGGTCAGGAGGCTTCTGAGTAGGTCTGGATGAGCTCCTTTTTTAGGCACTTGTCCAAGGTTTTCAAAGTTCTAGAACTGGTCTCCTGTACATGCCACCTCTGCAGAACTGTTTTTCCAAAATTAACAGTTTTACCTAAAACTGAAACAACTGATGCATGATCAATGCTCCCTCTCTCCCAGCTCTGCCAGGAAAAAATACAGGTTTTAGTCTTTTGAAGTAGTGCCTATTTGCTATTTCATCACCACCTGTAATAATTAGATACTTTTGTAGCTGTGACTACAAGAATAACTTGTGGCTGGAACATACTGGTATCTTAAAGAAAGATCCTACCTTTATTTTGAATCAGTTAATATGATCTGTATATTCTAGAAATTTATATTTATATTATGCAAGGCTACCAGAGCCTTTTTACAGAATGGATGTAAAGGAAAGAAAGCCACAGTTCTGTGTAGATCAAGGGAGACTGTGCCATGGAATCACTGAATGGTTGAGGTTGGCAGGGACCTTTAGAGACCATCTAGTCCAAGCCCCCTCCTCAAGCAGGCTCACCTAGAGCACGTTGCCCAGGAGCCTGTCCACACAGCTTCTGAATAGCTCCAAGGAAGGAGACTCCACAACCTCTCTGGGCAACCTGTTCCAGTGCTCAGTCACCCTCACAGTAAAGAACTTTTATATTCTGACAGAACGTGCCTGTTGCCTCTTGTCCTGTCACTGCGCACCACTGAGAAGAGTGTGGACCCATTGTCTTTACACCCTCCCTTCAGATATTTATACGCACTGATAAGATCCACCACCACCCCCCAAGCCTTCTCTTCTTTCTCCAGGCTGAGCAGTCCCAGCTCGCTCTGCATTTCCTCCCATGACAAAGGCTCCATTCCCTTCATCATCTCAGTAGCCCTTCACTGGACTTGCTCCAGTAGCTCCATGTCTGTCTCATACTGGGGAGCCCAGACCTGGACACAGTACTCCAGGTGTGGCCTCACCGGGGCTGAGTAGAGGGCAAGGATCACCTTCCTTGACATACTGACAACACTCTTCCTAATGCAGTCCAGGACGCTGTTGGCCTTCTTTGCCACAAGGGCATACTGCTGGCTCGTGGTCAGCTTGTCCACCAAGACTCCCAGGTCCTTCTCTGCAGAGCTGCTTTCCATCAGGTCAGCCCCCAGCCTGTCCTGGTGCCTGGGGTTATTCCTCCCTAGGTGCAGGACCTTGCACTTGCCTTTGTTGAACTTCATGAGGTTCCTCTCCAGCCTGTCCAGGTCTCTCTGAATGGCAGCACAGCCTTCTGGGGTATCAGCCACTCCTCCCAGTTTTGTATTGCTAGCAAACTTGCTGAGGGTGCACTCTGTCCCTTCATGCAGTTCATTGTTGATGATGTTGAACAGGACTGGACCCAGTATTGACCCCTGGGGTACACTGCTACTTACTGGCCTCCACATAGACAATACACCACTGATCACAACCCTCTGAGCTCTGCCATTCAGCCAGTTTTCAGTCCACCTCACTGTCTTATCAACTAGCCCATACTCCATCAGCTTGTCTATGAGGATGTTACGGGAGACAGTGCTGACACTGTTTTACTCAAGTTAAGCCTTACCAAATCAAGACAGACAGCATCCACTGCTCTCCCCTTACCTACCCATCCTGTCATTCCATCAGAGAAAGCCGTTAGGTTGGTTAAGCATGATTTGCCCTTTGCGAACCCATGCGAACTACTCCCAATCACCTTGTCCTTCACGTGCCTGGAAATGAATCCAGGGTTGTCCTTCATGTGCCTGGAAACGAATCCAGGGAATGTGTCCAGGAGTAGTTGTTCCATCACCTTTCTAGGGATTGAGGTGAGGCTCACTGGCCTTAGTTCCCTGGGTCCTCCTTCTTGCCCTTTTTGAAGACTGGAGTGACATTTGCTTTCTTCCAGTCCTCAGCTGGACTCCTCAGCTCACCTCTCCTGATCACCATGACCTCTCAAAGATGACTGAGAATGGCTTTGCAATGACATCGGCCAGCTCCTTTATCACTCATGGATGCATCCCAGCAGGATCTGTGGACTTTTTTGTGTCCAGTTTGTTTAAGTGATCCCTAACCTGATTCTCCTCTACCAAGGGAAAGTGTTCCTTTCTCCAGACTTTCCCCTCTGGTCCCTGGGGCCTCGGATTCTGAAGGCCAGTAGTAAAGACTGAGGCAAAGGCAGCCTTCAGTATCTCAGCCTTTTCTGAGTCCTTTGTCACCAAGGCCCCTGCCACATTCAGCAGCAGGCCCCCATTTTTCTTTAGTCTTCCTTTTGTTACCGAAGTATTTACAGAAGCCCTTCTTGTTGTCCTTGATATTCCTCGCCAGATTAAACTCCAGATGGGCCTTGATCTTCCTAGACCCATCTCCGCATACTCAGATAATGTCCTTCTATTCTTCCCAGATTGTCTGTTCCTGCTTCCACCTGCAGTATACTTTCTTTTCATCTTGAGTTTTTCCAGAAACTCCTTGTCCATCCATGCAGGTCTCCTGCCCTCTTTGCTTGACTTCTTGCTCACTGGGATGCACCATTCTTGAACTCAGAAGAGGCGATCCTTGAATATCCACCAGCTTTCTTGGAACCCCCTTCCTTCTAGGACCCTATCCCAAGGAATTCTTCCAAGAGGGTCCTGAAGAGGCCAAAGTCTGCTCTCCTGAAGTCCAGGGTCATGATACTGCTCTTTGCCCTTCTCCCTCAAGATCCTGAACTCCACCATCTCATGGTCACTGCAGCCAAGGTTCTCCCCAACCTTCACATCCCTAACCAGCCATTCTTATTTGTAAGTACGAGGTCCAGCAGAGCACCTCTCCTCATTGGCTCCTTTATCACCATTATCAGGAAGTTGTCGTCGATGCTCTCCAGGAGCCTTTTGTATTGCTTGTGCCCTGCTGTGTTGTCCCTCCAGCAGGTATCGAGGTGGCTAAAGTGCCCCATGAGGACCAGGGCCTGCAAATGTGGAGCTACTTCTGTCTGTCTGTAAAAGGCTTCATCTACTTCTTCCTGATCCGGTGGCCTATAGCAGACACCCACAACAGTGTCACCCATATTAGTCTGCCCCTTAATGCTTACCCAGAAGCTCTCAGTCAGCCCATTGTCCACCCCATGGCAGAGCTCCATACATTCCAGCTGCTCTCATGTAAAGGGCAACTCCCCCTCTTCACCTTCCTGGCCTGTCCTTCCTAAAGAGCCTGTATCCATCCATTGCAGCATTCCAGTTGTCTGAGCTTCCTCCTGCTTATCCCCCATGCGGCATGCATTAGGGTGCAGGCACTTCAGAGAGGCACCCAAGTGTGCTGTTTTCCCAGAAGGGGTGTGAGAGGTTTCCCCATACTGCTATCTTGTAGGTACTTCCTTATCTACATGCAAATGCAGGAGGTGCCCCCACCTAAGTCCTATTTTGTTGACTGTGTGTTCCCTGTAACTCTCTCCCTCCACAATCATTCCTAGTTTAAAGCCCTCCTTACCAGATCAGCCAGCCTGTTGGTAAAGATGCTTTTGCCCCACCTAGTGAGGTGGATCCTGTCTCTCCCAAGTAGACTGGGATATTCTAACAGGGTCCAATGGTGATAAAAAACCAAAACCCTGTTACCAACACCAGCTACGCAGCCTATTGTTGACTCACAGTTGACTCCATCCATTCCTCCTCACATTTTTCACCCTCCTTGGCAGGATTGCAGAGAAAGCCACCTGGGTCCCCATACCCCTGACTGCTGCACCCAGAGCTCTCTAGTCACATTTGATACTTTAAGTTGTCCTTGGTAGTATCATTGGTGCCCAGACGGAAGAGCAGCAGGGGGTAATAGTCAGAGGGATGGGCAAGCCTCAGCAGACTCTCCACATATCTCAGATTCAAGCCCTTGGCAAGCAGCAAACCTCTTGATGAAGGGTCAGGTTGGCAGATGGGTGCCTCTGTCCCCTACAGTAGGGAGTCACCCACTACTATCACTTGCTGCTGCCTCCAGGTGCTCCTAAATGGCTCAGGGTCCATCAGCCCTGATGCTTTGCTTGAAAGCGCATCTGGCTCCTCCTCAGCTTTGAGGGCGGTGAGCCTGTTCTATAGCTGCAAGCCTTTAGTAGGAGCAGGAGCCTTCCTCCTGGTACTAGGAGTCACCAGCTTCCAACCTTCACCTTCCTTGGAGTTTTCATTTACTGTCCTGCTAGACATGGACTCTGCCTGTGTCTCCACTGCAGTTAGTGCTCTTGAAGCTGTAGGGTCTCCAAGAAGATCCTGTCCATCTCTCTCTCTCTCATCCTGTAACTCCTCCTGTAACTCCTTCTGTTGATGACACAGCTCTTCAACAGCAGCACACCTCCTGCAGGAAGGAAGACACTCTGCCCCAGCCTCCCTGCAACCTGAGACTTGCAGAGCTGCATCCTCCATCGGAAGCTCTGTCTGGGTCAAAGCCTCTGACATAACAAGGACAGCTACTCCCACAGCCGCTGGGGAACATGCACTGTGGTGCATCAGAACCACACCTGAGGATGTGTATGCTGGTCTGAACTGAGATGAGGACTCCTTCTTTGCAAACTGCTGCATCTGTTGGCTGTGTTCTGGGCCTGGCTCTTACACGGACCTCTCCCTAGCCCTGGCTAAAAGGGTGCTTGAACCTCCCTGGTCAAGTATTTACCCTTCCTCTTCTGACAGTCAAATATTCCAGAATATATACAGAATATTTTACAGTATTTCCTCTAGAGAGGAGTAACTAAAGGCTGTGATGGATATTAAAGGGGCTGTAGTGAGTTATCTTGGTGTTATATTTTCTGCAAAATTGTAAATTAATCTCACAACAGACAGAGATTTAGAATAATAAAAATAATTACAAAATACAGCGTTCGGTGTCTGCCAGTTACTCTGGCCATTTCTTGATTGAAGATTATGGTGAACTCAGTATCCAAATGGATTGTTTAAAATATAAAAATCTATTGGCAAAAAAAGATGGCAAAAAAAGATAGCAAAAGATAGACGGCAGTCTTTCTAGGCAAATGGGACAGGCCTGATGGGCGCAGAATGCAAGATAAGACATGGTGTAAAAATAACTGGTAGTTCGTAGATGTTCTGAATACAAGAGCAGGTGTCATTCATAAAAGCTCCTTTGTGCCTGACTGTTCTTCTTCTTTCTCCTCTCTCCCTGGTGGTCTGGGAATTTAGCGTGTTCCCAGAACCCAGGCTGATCCTTGTTTCACAACATTAATGGGATGAGGATGTTAGGCTTGTTTCTCTTCCCACGTATCCTTCAGTAAATTATATATCTGTAGAAGTTCTTCCACTGTAAAACATAAAAATAATATAGGCAAAAGCGTGCTCAGAGCCTCCCTGTTTTAAATGGTGGCTCTTAGATGTATCTGCCAAGTTTGGACTGCATGGTGGAAATTGATTTTAATGAGATTTCCCTTCCCTAAGTTTCTCATAAGCTCAAGTTAATTGTGACTTCATGCTATCATTCAGTGAAAGAGAAGTGCAGTGAAAAGCATTGCTGGTAGTATCTGCAAGACCACCATTCTCCTGGGGTGAAGGGCAAAACTTTCATCAGGAGTTGTCTCTCTGTACTAGAGAAATGGCAGTTTTTCATGGATTTAAGTGTGGCCTATTGCTAGTCCCCTGAAAGAGGGGGGAGAAAAAAAAGAGAAAGGCTATACATTGTACGTCTGTCAAAGCCCCTGACAGGGCTTTGACCTGAATTTGTATGAAGAACCAGTGGGAAACAGGGCTTTTTCCTTCATTTCAAGCTTTGCACTGTTCCTGTGTGTGTGTGTGGCTCTGTATTTGTATTAGCACAAGCATTTCTGCTGGGTATGTGTTTCTGTGTCACTACACAGCTGTGTATGGATGAGCACCAGCATTTGTGCATCCCGGTGCACTGATGTGCATTGGGGGGAGGTACGGGCATACATTTCTCACAGCCTTCCTAGGTGTCTACATGAATGCATTTGTTCATTTTCATCCATGGATGTGCTTGGGTGTGTTTTGTGTGGTTATACTACATAGGTGCATATTTGCATAAGTCCACGAATGCTCTAAGTGTGTTTGCCTATCACTTTGAGAAACGTTTGTGCAAGAACTGTCAGGGTACGTGGGTGTTTCTCGCCATCGGAGAGGGGTGAGGAGTGGGGTGTGCACTTCTGCACTGTGTGAGTATGGGGGCATGGATACACCGTGTCCGTTGGAGGGCTGCACGTTTGCATGACCTTTGCTCTCTAATGGTTGTTTTTTTGTCTCGCTTCTTGTGCGATTGCCGCTCTGTTTTGGCTGTTATGTTTGTCACTGCAGTCATCGCCAGTCATGGAGGAAAAGGTAAATCCTATTGCTGCATCTTAACTTTGTTAATCTTCGTTTTGGAGGTTGCAGTTGAGTGGCAATGGTGTGATGCTGGGAATGTACTGTACCGGCCTGTTTGCCGCCTCTGCCTACTGGTATCAGTGTTAGACTTGCTCATACAGGTGACAGTTTGTCAGGCTAAAGCAAGGGGAGCCAGCAAGCTGCTGCGTTAATATGTCAGGAAGAAGCTTGTGCGCTCAAAAGCAGAAGATGCTGAATTTCGATCCCAAAACCAAATCAGTCCCGTGCAATCAGATGTTTACATTTCCCATCCCTGAATGTTTAAAGATCTTTTCTCCTTTAGGCTACCATACAGTACAAAGCATCCATGTTTTCTGAGCAGGACAGAGATGCATGCTGTTGTTGGTGACTCTCAGAAGGCACTTCTGACTGTGGCCTGGGCAATGAGTCCTCTGCCCTGAGCCTGCAAAGAGAACAATTCTCATCTTCAAGTGTTGGCAAACAAACAGTTTGGTTATGTTTTATAAGCTTTAGGATGTTGCTGAAAAAGCATCCTGATCCCAGGTTTTGGCTACTGTAAACCCTTTTTTGAAGAGTTTGACATTTACCATATAAACACAAGGTGGAACAAATCATTTTTAAAAAGAGTCCCTCTATATGGGAAAGATTTGGTTTATGGTGGTTGCTCCAAAGGACTGTAGTGAGCACTCAAAATTTAGACCAGCCTTGAGGATACTCTAAACTACTTTTTTTTTTTTTTTTTAAAAGACCCAATTGGTAAAGTCAGCCCCAGGACTGGAAAGCTGCAGTTAGCTCTTCTCCAGTTTGTGTCCTTCCCCCTTCTCCAGGAGATAGAGAAGGGACGGAAAAGTGTTTCCAAAGCAACTCAGCAAGGAAATTTTGAAAGCAGTTTTCCTAGCAATCTGCGTTAAAATGCTTTCCTGAAGATCCCACAGATTCTGACACTACTGAGACCATGTGCCTCTGTGCTTTGTTCAGCGTGGAGTGTAGAGTTCATACATTCACTGTACACTGAGTACTGCATCCCCTTCCATCTTAACTGTGTATGTGTTTGCATAGGAATGTAAAAATAAGCTGTGGATTCCCCAGAGAAATCTGGCAGAGATTACCTAAAGAGGTAGTATAGTTAATGTTTCTGTCAGCATGCGTATGAGATGGCTAAATTTTTAAGAAATGGCAATGCAGCTAGTGAGTTTTGTTAAGCCATCCCAGCATAGCATCAAAAAAGTGTTTATAGCATACTGTTAGGTGTTCTCTATGCACCATTTATTTTGCAGAAAATAAACTCCTTTTAGGAATGTTTTAGAGAGTTAAAGGAGCTTTTCTCCGCCTGTGAAGCATGACTCCCTTAGGACCATCATTATAACCTGAAAAAGAGGAAAGATATGAAACTACCATTTAAAGCAGCTCTAAAACTGGCTTAAAATATTTGTTTTTCATCCTGAGTGGAGTGATTCCTTTAAAAAAGGATGTTTGGGACTTTGGGGCCATTATATCTTTAATCATAAAACTAGCAATCTTCCCTCTTCGTGGCATAAAGCTCCAATTTATAGTTTTGAATCTTTTCATGGTCTCTTGCACCTAATTGACTATAGCTTATTGTGGGCTTTAGATCAGTATGGTGACAGGGGTGAAGATTTCATATTAGGGGGAAAAAAGTTTCCCTAGTAAGTTATTTAGAAAGTAAAACACGTTTGCAGCTCTTTAGGGTCTTGGAATGATAGCAGTAGGATCAGGAGAGGTAGTTTAGTAGTAAATGTAGTAAGTCAGAATAAATATAGTTTGTCACAAATCCGTCATCATGACATATTAAGAACAGGTATAAATGGCAGGATAGAGATAATTAATCAGTATTTAAGCAAACAACCGTGGAGTATTTTCTAAAACTCTGCAGTGACCGCTAATTTCAAAAAGTAGCAAGCACCTTATAGGGATTCCTTCTGAGTGGAAAGGCTAAAAGGAAGCTAATAATCCCAATTAAACATGAATCTGTTTTTGAATATGTTGAAAGATGATTGTATCTACTCTGTAAACCAAACTAAGCTTATTCAGGTTGTGTCTGTGATTAGTGAGCCTTTAAAATACACATTTATGTGCTGCCTTTGTAAGAGGATTTGTCCATTTTCTATGCAGCTTCCACATATGAATCTTTAGGATCTTCAGGAGAAGATTTAAATGCAGATTCTTAGGAAAAGTGTATCCCAAGTTTCCTTGCTGAGCTACATAGGAAACACTTTTCTGGCCTTTCTGCCTATCACAGATGGGCCACAGCAAGCAATTATTCCTCACCATGAGCTACGCTGGCATGTCAGCACAGTGCCTTGGGTCAATGAGAAAATGAGGAGGGAACAGCTGGGCATTTTGATTTTTCTGCGCGAACATTGTTTCTTCTATTCACACTCTGCTCCTTTCTCTGTAAATGAGCTGGCCCTTGCATCAGCCTCTGTGTTAGTGCATTTGCACAGGTCTCAGGGGTCTTAGGTTTTGTTGCAGTCTTTTTCATGCAAGGTTGCAAGAGGAGCAGTTGTAACGGTCACTTGGCCGGGTCTCAGGAGAAATGATCTCTGTGTCCAGGAGCAGCATCCCACAGCGTTGACATGGAGCCCCACTGAGAAGGAGAATGCATCTGCATTTGAGAGGAGACTCTTTACTCCCGCCCTGTTCCTGGTGCATTAACTCTGACAAGCCCATCTGCTTAGTTTGATTTTGAAATCTCAATATTGATTTGTTAAGCAAATCTGTTTACCTTTTGCACAGCCAAACATTTTTTTGCATAACAATTAGACCAGTGCTGATGATCATTAAAGAATGACACATTAAGGTCTAGTGTTACTAATTCTGGTGTACAGATAGGAAGACTTTACCTCTTCCTGTACCAGTAAGTGGGAAACTGAGCAAAGGGGGAATAGACCCATAAAGAAATTGGTGAAGTATTGTTATTGAACTCCTTTTTGGGTTCATGTCGCACAGAGGTTCAGCTTGGTTTGTCACTGGAGGGCCACTGGAACCCAGCTAGTGGAGGCTGCTGAGGAGATCTGCTAAGCGGATGTCTGCTCTGGTCCCCGCAAGCCTGCTTCCCTGGCACAAAAACAGGTGCTGGTTTTGGCCTGCTGCTGCAGCCTTTTCCACCTCCGCTACTTGCTCTAGATTTTCTCCCACTGGAACTTAGTCTTAAATCTGTGCCAGCTGATATATTCACGATCAAACCCAAAGCTAGCTAGTCACCTACAATTGCCAGAAAAAATGAGAGGTGAAGAAAACATCATTACAGACATCTGGCCATGTGACTGATATGTTCATTTATATGTTCATTTATATCCTGAATTTTGAATGGATTATAACATGGATATGGAGAGGTGATCAGAGAGTGCAATTGTTACTTTTCTTCCTTAAGTAATGCAATTAGTGACTCTACCTGAAGTAATCCAAAAGTCTGATTTCTGCTGTTGGAGCAAACCAGATTTGGGATATACAGAAGTGCCACGTAGGTGATGCTCACTTAAGCCTCTTTCGTGACTCAGTGATGAGATCTCTAGGATCTATGGGAGCTCTGAGGTGTCAGCTGCATGGTATTCACAGAAGAGAGTTGTTTGCTTTAGCTTATTTTCCTACAATGCCTTCTGTTTCTCAGAGGATACGTTGACTTACATTGACTCACAGTCCCTTGCGCTTTCATTCCCCCAGAATCTTTCATACCGACTGCAAAGTCAGTTGTGTCTGTTGTGGTCTCTTGGCCCCTTCCCCATTCTATAGGGTCTCCCCAGGAAGATGTACAACTCTAGCAGTAGCCACCATGGGGCTGAATAGACAACACCATGGAAGTGTGGGCATTCGGAGTCCACACAGCTATTGAGTGAGGGGCAGGAGTGCAATTCAATTTCTGGTGCTTAATATTTCATGTGAGCTAGTGTGTGGTTTCTTTTCTGTAAGAATCTTGTGAGTGGCTAACCAATTGCTTTCCCTTCTCTCTGTTTCTCTGTTTAGCAGGAAGGAACGTCCTAACTCTCTGAACGTCTTCCCCCTCACGGATGGAATGGTACGTGGGCAGATAGGGGCCAAGATCGTCCCAACACTGGACCACTGGCACCTGAGTGACCTCGGCCAGCTGCAGTCCAACTCCAGCTACAAGGTTTTATAGACCATCACGGAGCAAGGGTTTCCCACTCTCCAACTGTCAATAGCATCCCATGTTCTCATTAAGACAGAGACCAGTCTGTGTCCATAACCCTTTGCAGCCTCTCCCTCCTGGGCATCTGCTCTTTCTGGTAGCTGTGCTGTAGGTGGGAGGCTAGCGTTTTGCAGATCTGACATACAGTGGGGGAGGGATTTGAGAGTTCCTCATGCTTCTTGTCACCTTCTCGTCTCAGTGTTAATCTCTTTTACTTGGCTGGCCTCAAGTGGAAAGGAGTGTGTGGGGAGGCAGTTAGGGATTTAGGGAAGATAAATCCATTGCTTTTTATAGTTTATTTGGGAGAGGAAATGGTGGAACCTGTCCACCCCCCCTGTTTATAAGAGCAATGCTTCTGCACATCAGCTGGGACCAGGCATTGGGTTGCATTTGCTCTCCAGTGTTTGTCCTTTCTGACTGATCACAGTTTTGGACTTACCATCTTCAGTAAAAAGGGGTCCTAATCCTATCTGAATACCCAAGTCTTACACTGCACTTCAGGTATTTCATTTCCTCGCACACTTAGTTTTTTGCTCTAAACTTGCATTTGTCACCTTCAATACACTGCCTTCGGCACTGCAGCTTGCCAGAAACCTCACAGCATTGCATCTGCGCTGAAGCAGCTGGATTGTCCTGCCTGTTGCATGTGATGCTCTGCTCTACTCTACCTTTCAGAGACTGTATTGAGCCCAAAGACCCAGAAGTTGTACTCTTAGTTGACAGTTCTGTGTGTTTGTTCACATTTTAGACTATACATGGTGACTAATATCTCACCAGTTCAGAGTCCCACCAAATATCTGTCCTCGAATGATGTTCCACAAATCCCTTGTAACAGGCCTGAAAGCTCATAGCACATGTACCCAACTCTGCTTGCGGTATATCCACGGATTTCCCACAGCTCCTGGAACTGCTTCCAGGTCTGCTTTAAAAGCGTCTGATAGAATATTCTGTCCCCTGACTGGAATTTGTAGAGCATCAGGTGTTTCATATGTCGCATATTAAAGCAACCTAAGAGGATACTGTCTTCCTCTTGAAAAGTTACAAATCAGTAATCCTGTAAAATCCATTAAGACAGTAAAGAGAAGGAGAAAAAAAAAAACATGTTATTATAGCCATTCTGCATGTCTCCAGACTATACTAATGGCTCTTTGGCCTGACGACTCTGCAGAGGTACAGCACAAGTAATGCAGACAAATTCAAAAAGGTACGCAGAACATGAAGCAGCAACTTCTCTTTTTTAACTCTACCTCTGGAAAGCAGCCAGGCCCAGCACAGCGCAGACCTTAGCACTGCATCAACCCTCTGCTGTTGCAAAAGTTGAAAATCTAAAGGCATAATGTGGGCATAAGCAAGATCCTTGGATAGGATGGAGATTGTTCTTGGAACCCAACCATTGCTTTAATGTTAGAGGCGTACGGGTTTGGGAAACATAGCATCTCACAAAATGTCCATCAGGTCCTACAGTAACTTCTGGAGTGCAGTTCCTGAAATTAGGGAATAGCAATGCCACAGTGCAGTGATGTAATCAAGGAGCAGGAAATGAAGATATTCTATGAACATTTTTCTTCAAGCAGGATGGTGCTATGCCAACACAGCACTGCTACAAGGACACACACAGCAACCAAAAGTTACAGAGACTATACTGCTTCCAGTTCTGGAGTTAGTTTATTTCTTGGGATCTCCAGATGGTGCTATATTGTATGGTGTAAACGCACCCCAGAACTCTCTAATGATCAGGCGTGTGTGGCAGGGGTTAGCTTTTAGAAGAGAGCTGGAAGGAAGCTGGGGTTAGATCCATCTTCCACAGACTTGCTAAGGCTTAATTCTTTCAGCTGCACCATTGCAGAGCTTCTAAAAGCTTTTTAGTAAGTGTTGAGTGGTACTCAACAGTAATTCAGTGTCTGCATTGCAAGAGAATGTGACAGGAATTCAGATAAATGAAAAGTTTTGATTTCCACATTCAGATAATGGGTTGCTGACTGGATCTCTTTGTAATCTGTTGCCGGTGATGTCAGGCCAAAAATCCACTTCTGGTTATAAGAGAACATTGTGCAGAGGTAGTAGTGCACTGCTCTAGGTATATCTGGGGTAGTGCTGGGCTTGCTGTTGGTGCTTGTTAGGGGAATTTGGGAACCGGACGCTGGATTTAAGGAGGGTAGCTAATAGGTGCAGTTGGAGTGCTTGGGCTACGAAAAACTCAGATGGATAGTGTATTACTGTGGCTTTCCTAAGAGTATGGAGCAAACGTATGAATAATTAAAGGGAGCGACTGACTGACTGACTAGATTTGCAATTTGGAGTGGAGATTTTCCTCCTGCACTCTTACGCACTCTCTGACTGAAATGCTATTTCTTAAGTATTTTGCATGGCTGAAATCTCAGCATTACTGCTGATGTGCTCCTCTTCTCTTCTTCGGCAGCTCTGATATTTCGCTGACATCAACTGTATACACTTAACTCACCTTCCCAAAGTGTGTATCCTGAATCTTCTGACTAGTTTTCCTTCTCCAGGGGTGATACTGTAGTTATTATCTTAAGTGTCCTTATATACTTATTATTACTATTTTTTGTTTTGGTTTCTGTCATTGTATTATTTTATTTTTACATTCAGTTGTACCTTTATTTTATGTAATGTTTTGGAGATGAAAGTCCTTAACGTTTTTGTTTTTATGTACTATGCTTTCAGTGTTGTAACCATACAATTGTGGCTACTCATGGTGACATATGACTGCTATGAATGTTGGGCCTTTGCAATGCATTTTGGAGGTCACTACTACACATTTGATGTTTAGGAAGTTGACAGGTATGGCTGTAGGTAAGTGGTGGTTATGGAGAGTATTCTTTGGGCGAGCTATGGGTTATGGAAGATGCCTCCTCAGCTGTAGAGGAGAGCTGTGGACTTAGTGGAATATTTAGTATTAATATAGCATTCAGGAAAATAGAAAGAAGATTCAGCAAAGTCTAGTAGAGCTTCTGGATTGTTAAGAGGAGTGCCTTGGTAGTATTTACAGT
Source organism: Apteryx mantelli (assembly GCF_036417845.1). Lineage (NCBI taxonomy): Eukaryota > Metazoa > Chordata > Aves > Apterygiformes > Apterygidae > Apteryx > Apteryx mantelli. The sequence continues at coordinate 951,996 of NC_089993.1, read as the reverse complement.
CTGAGAGTGGGTTTTTCCAAAGCAGGCTAGTAGGTTTATGAAGGACATTTTATAGGTAAATGTAAAATTCAGATGTATAACCAAAGGGTAAGCATAAGATCAGAGTGATTATGTCACTGGTGCGTTCTGGGTGAGGGGAAGAGTATGTCAGTAAGTAAGAGGTTACAGGGTATGTTTCTGATACAAGTATTGCCCTACAGACACTGATGATACAGTGTTTCTGAATGACATCTAGTTCCTAAGAATAAGGAATGACACTGGACCCAGCTGGGTGTCTATTTTACAGTGTGAAGATCCTCAGAGACTGTGGTTATCCTGTAGACATAGAGGGGGTACAGGAACATCTCTGAATTCTGAACAAGAGAAGTTTTGTTTGAGGGAAAGAGGTTTTATGATTGTACTTTACACTTGGTACTCTTTGTCCCTTTGTAAATTAGAAAGCACAGTGGGCAGATTGCAGTTGAAGTAGCACAAGGCTTACTGGGTCATATTTGTTCTGGTCTGATATTTTTTTCTTTACACATCAGAAAAATAGCTCCTGGAACAGGAATATGAGGTAGAGGTGGGAAGTGTGGTTTTCACATGTAGCAGCCTAAGTAAAATGTCCCCATCTCAGTTTTGATGCTAAAAATCAGCAAATGTTCAGGGAGATGATCTGAAAGTCCATGCGGGGATGTGGGTGTTGTTTGGACTGACAATCCAAGAACAATATACCAAAAATGTGGAACATATTTAATGGTAATGTAGTTTAAAAATATATCATTTCCAGTATAAAGGCACAGATGCAATGTAAAACCTTTGACTTCCATAGTGCAATGTACAGCAGGATATTTTAAGATCAAGCACACAGAGAACAGTCTAATTAAAGGAATATGTTAATAAGAATCCAGATTAAAAAAAATGGCTGCAAAGGGTTAAGTCACCATTTTTTAGTCTTCTCTCTCATCCCATTTTGAATTTTTTTTGTCATGTTATGAAGTTGTTATTAGAACAACAGATTGAAACTCCCAAATTAGTGAAGTGAAACAGCATCACAGCTCCAAGGCTGGGAGGCGTGAAGCAGCCTCTGAGCAGAATCAGAAGCTTTCTATCAATTGCACAGGAGAGGAGAAGCAAGTAGTAAAGAATGTAGCTGGGTCTGCATGTGCAGCTACTGAATGTCACTGCACCCAATTGCAACTCATTATCACATATAACTCTGAAAATTTATTTTTTCATCTACCTGCAGGCAGTAATTAGAGTGGGCTACCATGAAGAACAGGGAGATCTCATTTGGGTCTGGGAGTGATTACTCTGTTGGTTAGGAAGTTAATTGCCGAATTGTGAAGCAGTGCCGCTTTAATTGACAAACAAGGATCACAGTGTAAAATGCTGGCAGAGTCCTGAAAACCTCCCCTGTTTTTCAAGAGGTGGTATTGCAAGAAATGGGGCTGTCATGTCTGCAAATCTGAGACCCAGTTGTGCACATTTCATCCTGGAAATCCATCTCATATGTTAATTTGTAAACTTCTGATTTTTGAATTCTTGGGTCTTGTCTTCTGTCATTTTGAAGTGGGGAGATCATATCTGCTTCTACTCTGTTGTCAAGCTGGATCCATGCCTGGCTGGCTTCTGCATAAAGTGTTAGGCGGACACAGGTCTCCCTGCTAGCAAACTTAGACCATCCCAGCTTGGTATGCACTTTGCTTCTGCAGTTTAGTGTCAAAAATACTTCTCTGTTCTCTCAAAGTGCTATCACCCCAGTTGTTGTAATGACTTACAGTAATGACAGCATCCAGAAATTCTAAAAGGCCAATTCAGATCCTTTCCAAGCAGTATCCATGTTGCCTTTCAGTCTTGGAAAACGTTGGCCTGGCTTACTACAAGTGCTAAAACCCTTCAGCTTCCACTGTAGTCAGTGGGAGTTGCAGGTCCTTTTCAACTTTGATAAGGCCATCTTCCTTGAGATGCATGATGAAGAGATCACATGCTGTGACTTCTGAAGACCAATGCTAAGCAGTAAAGGAAGAAGGATATCAGTCCTTAAATAGGTAGGATTTGCTTGCTGAGTTCAGCACGAGAACTCACTGCTTCATTGTGGTTGCAGTGCCAAGCGTGACCAGTGAGCTCTGGACATTAGTTGGTGTGATGAACGAGACTCATTTTTCCATAATGCTTTAAGGCAGCCATAACCAAGACATGGAAGATTAATTGAAATGTATAGCTGTGCTTTTCCCTTTCTGTTCTTCTCCCACCTTGGAATTGTCATAGTGCCCCCAAGATGAAATGTCCGAATCTGGACAGTCCTCAGCAGCTGCCACACCGAGCACCACTGGAACCAAGTCCAACACTCCCACGTCATCTGTGCCCTCTGCTGCTGTCACCCCCCTGAATGAGAGCATCCAGCCCGTCAGTGAATACAATGGCACAGCCAAGAGCAATAAGAGGGCGCGAGAAAAGCGGAACAGCCGGAACATGGAAGTTCAGGTCACACAGGAGATGAGGAACGTCAGCATAGGTATGGAAACTGGATTTGATCATTAAAGTACTTGACTTCACAGTGCTTTTGTTTGTCTGTAACAGGAAAAGGCTGGGAACCTGAAGGGTAATCAGCTTCCTAAGTGTAGAATTTGAGGTAGGGTTCCTTAGAAAGATATATAAGCGTCAAAACGCTAACTGGATGTGAGCTGTTTTCTGGGTAGAAAATTTAAAAATTTTCAGTAGTACAGTTAGTTTATAGCTAGTTTCATGAATATTCAGGATGGGAATAGGTTATTGAGTTCAGTCCCCTGCAGCTGCACTCATCTGTGTCATAGAACCCCTTTCCTGAACAGTCAAGTGCCATCTTAGTCTAACTGGGCTTTTAGAGAGCTATTTCTGGACCTCATCAATCTGATAGTTAAAAACTTCCATTTAATTTCTTGTCTGAATTTATTTGTAAGTATTTTATACCCCGTTGTTCATATGACAAAATTGTCAGTCAGATTAAATAGTTGTTTTCCCTTCCGTGTGTTTATCCCACACCCTGATGTATTTACAAGTAGCAATTATATCCCCATTGAGTTTTGTTTTTCTAAGCTAAATAAGCTGATTTCTTTTAGTCTGTTTCCAGTATAAGAAACCCCTCAAATCTTTGGAAGTTACAGTTGTTTTTTCTCCACTTGCCGGAGTCCTCTGTGGATTTGAATTCATGGTGTCTAGTGAGGAAAGCCGTCACCTAAGCTTTTAGCACCAGGCTATTTAAATAAACAAAATGGTGGAATAACATGATGAAAGCCAGTTTCTGTGGTGTTTAATATAACTCTATCAATGTGGTATCTAAGCAGCCCCCAGCCTGTATTGTATTTAGATTTGCAGCAGCAATGAGAAATGATCTGTTTCACAGGTCACGAACTTACATACAAAAGTACTGTAAAACTAGCTGATGATCATAAAGAAGGTCCGTGCAGGAATACCTGCATGAGCCTGGGTCTCCAAGGTTAGCATCTGAACCAGGGGATTGTACTTTTAATCCTTGTAATGCAGAGGAAGTTCCTCTGCTAATATTCACAATTGGGCTTCTGGCAAATTAAAATTATAAAACAATATATAACATCTTTTGTTATAGCTTTTGGCTGAGGTTGCTATGATTTGAGTCCCGTTCTGTATTTATATTAGCAGCTGAGGGGCTCCCAGGTCATAGAGTTTAGTCTGCCAGACACCAGTGTAGTTCTTTATAAAAGCATATGGCTTCTGCATAGCCAACTGTTAAATTGCTACCTGTTTTGTGATCTCGGCCAAGGCAGGTCAGTGTAAGCGTTAGTACTGGATAAATTGAACATGGATGTCTTTGGTGGCAGAGACAGGAATTGCTCATAACAAGAATAAGCGAGAACTAGACACACAGGAAAGGAAAAATTGCTATAGTAGTTCCAGTGATAATGCTGGATTTGCTTCAAAGATAAGTTTGCCTTACAGTATTTCTCCATGGGGTTCAGAGAGCTAGAGATCTAATGCCCTCTAAATAATTGTCCTTACAGTCACTTTTACAGTTGCTGCTTTATGAGCTAGTTTACCATCAATAGCTTTCTTGGGCCAAAATCTGCTCTTTTGCATAGGAGCGCAACTCTGAAGTCCTTGTGCATGTGAAAGCTTGTATTTTCTTGGTGAAAGTATTGTATTGTGGAATCTGCTTAAGGCTGATAGTTGTTAAGTGCTCTGCATATTCAACTTTTCAGCTATTTCTCACATGTAATGTAGGATCAGATCTCCATGCTGCAGAGAAACTCAGATCTTTGAATTTTAATTATGTATTTTATGCATAAATAATTGTCTGTCAGGGATGCAAATGTGTTAGAGCAGAACCTGCAAAAAAGGTACTCAAAGGCATTTGCAGAAAATCTTCTCAGCTTGAAAAAAATAAAGAGAAGGAATGCTCTGTTACTGTGAGCCTGAAAACCACTGGGGTATAGATGCCTAGTTTGGCAATAGATACACATCAAGCTTTGTCTTCAGGCATGGCATTTGTTGCCAGCTTGTGCACAATGTCAGCCTAAAACAATAAAATCAGCGCTCAAGTTGTCAGGGGCTTTCTTTATACGCTTGTCTGCTAAGGCTATTTGGAAAGGTCAAAAATTTCACATCTGACACAGTTAAGGGACTAATGTAGTTTACAAATGAGTCTTTAATCTTTCAAGATTTTCATATTTGAACAGACCCTGTGTTCACACTACTTTTTGGGGATTGGTATAATTCTGAGCGTTTGAACAGTTTGGTTTGTAATACATATAACGACAACAGTGGGAAATTGCTTATTTTCTTTGAATATTGGCTTCAGGCGATAGATTATACAAAAACAGACTAGATTTCATATATAGCACAATGCAACTTTTAAGTGAAATTTCACTGTAATGTCTGTCTAAGCCAGTTGTAACTTTGAGAATTTGTACTGACAAATTATTTTACTAAAATGACTCAATACCAATTCATAACTTAAGTAATCTCTGTGAAGAGAGCAAAAAATTACTGTGTGTTCTTAGATCTTGGCCAAAGCTGCATTGTAAGTGAAGGGTTTTTACTGAGAGACAGAAAGTTCATTTTGAAGTTATTTAAATAGGTGGAGTATTTCTGATTGTCACATTGTACTGGGGATCCATCCCAATGACCTTGGCGGCACCCAGGTATGGCGGGAGGTGGGGGTCACTTGCAGTTATGTGTCCTCCTGCTCTGGAATTGTGAAGGCTACCTTCCCAGAAGTGGTGCCTTTGTGACTCCAGATGACCATCCCCTGTTCCTGTTTAAACACTTTGCGCATGACACCATGAAGTTTTGAAGTCTTGATATTCAAAGCCCCAGAAGTCCCTTCCAGGAACACCATCCTTTGAGAGTCCTGATCTTCTAGATCATATGTATTGTCTTATCTAGGGATGGGAAGCAGTGATGAGTGGTCTGATGTTCAGGACATCATAGACTCTACTCCAGAGCTGGATATGTGTCAAGATCCCCGCCTGGAACGCACTGGTAACAGGTATTGGTTGCGACTTTCCACTGTTTAGTCTGGCTTTGTGAGGAGTGAAGAATGGATGCTGTGGCTCACGCTGAGTTCAAGATGCAGCTCTTTGCTTAAGCCCATACGTTCTCCTTAGTGGAAATATGAGGGGTCCTGAACCTCTTCAGGTTCTCAAGGGAAGGAAAACGTCAGCTGGATATTTGCTAGGAACCTGTCCAGCTGACCCAGAATTGGGTTAATTTGAGACAGGGTAGTTTGCCTTGCTGGATCAAGGAGGACAAGGAAACATCCCATCAGAAGTTTCAAGATGGGAAAAGGGGACAGAGGCTTAAGTCTTCAAGGGGAGGAGAAGATGCATTTGTTTAATAGGAGATCAGTTCTGAATTCAGTTTTAAAACTCAAGTTTTTTTCAGTTTTATGTACTGTAAGTGTCAAGGAACAGCAAGAACAGGGCTGCTCCCCAAAGGAGGATAAGCCAGGAGCTGAGAGCGACCCCACCACAGGCAGTGCCCTCACTGACCCAGGTGCAGTCCTGCAGGATCTGAGCAAGGTGCTAATAACAGGCTCCATCAACAACCCCAAGCAAGGTGAGGGGATGAGTTAGGGCCAGGGACTAGCCAGGAGCAGCAAGAGACAGGGCTGAAGACAGATACGCCTACAGTGTAGCTCAGATAAGAATTAAAGGCCCAGGTCTGAGATTATATGGAGCCCTTGGACCAATGGACAGAAGGTACATGGGTGGGGGTCCCAGGTGAGGCTGGTCAGGGCAATTAAGGCCAATTAGTACACTCAGGACCCTGACAGAGTCTAAGTTTGTGGACCTTTACTGAAGTCCTGTGTTGCTGTGGTTTCTGTCTATAACCCATTTTGTGTTAAACAGGAGACTCCCCAAAGGATATTAATTTTGACACCATGTTTCTGTGAGGCAGCTGTTATTCTAGAATTATTAGTCTAGTTTCGTTCATTCATTTTTACCAAGGTCTGGTGGGTAATTTTACAGGGGTTCATTAAAATCAACCCCCAAACTCATACAGGAATGCATGAAATTATCCTGACAAAGTCAAGGCAAGACTTTCTCACAGTCCAGATCTGGACTGGATTCCCCCTGTTGAGCACCCTCATCTAGAAGTGTATGTGAGCAGCAATAAAAGATGCATTTCTCAGTTGTGAATCAGTCTATAGTAGTCATAATTTGGACTGGATTGTATTTGCAGTTAAGCTCCTCTCAGAATATGTAGGACATGTGGGGAATTTTTAGAGTCAGCAGCAGGAGGAATCCAAGTAGCTGAGCCAGCTCTGCGTGAGGAAGATGAAGGTGCCTGATGAGATAAGCCTGATGATCAGTCTTGAACCTGAGGAGAAATGAATGGAGAACATTGCTCCACCGAAAGTTGTTTGGACAGAGTAATCTGTGATCCAGGTAGAGAGAGTGAAAGCCACAGGAAAGAGATACAAGCTAACTCTGGAGCTGCTGAACAGCATGCTTGCTGCTTTTTAAAACCAGAACACTTCAAGACACATTCAAAGAGGGTCAAGCTGGATTATGTCTTCAAGTCAGAACTTGAATGTTGGTTGCTTATTGTCACTTGCGGTTGTCCATTAGGCAGCATGTGAACTGATTAATTCTCATGCAGTCACGGCACCCATTTGTAATTCCTCAGTGCTCCTAGGCTGCTCTCACATGCCTGCATAGCTCTGTAGTTAAAAAAACTTACTTTTCCTCCTTTTTCTGTAGCATATTGTACTCCTGAAATATCAGAGACAGCTACCACAACACATTTATAGCTTCCGGGCTTGATCACTGAGACATGATTTGCGTAAGAAGAAAGCCACACAACTTGAGCTAACCTCCAGTGGTACTGATGTTTCTTTTAGACTGCTGGAAACGTTGCTCAGTGTCTCTTCCTGCTGGCTGATTCCCCTCAAACAATGCAGGGCATTTAAAAATCTTTATACCCACATTAATACCCATTCTTGGAATATGCACGAACAATCCCAGAGGTGGCTTCCCCCTCTGTTATTGTGACTTCCCACAACAGCTCTTTTCTGTTTGAGCCATGAGACTGTCAAGAAATACAAGATTTTTGATGGTAGAAAAGAGACTAAGATGTGGGAGTGTGCTCCCCTATGATATGATTAGATGACATTCAATCTACAAATTCCAAAGTTCTTCTCTTTGATTTACCTTTACTGAAATACATTTTGCTGACATGTGAATAAGAATTCATGCATGTGAACTCACCCAAAGAAGAAACTAACCATTCAGGCTAATTTCACTTACTAGTTGGGAAAGAAAAAAGAAAGCATTTGTTGTCTGCAACATTTGAATCCTTATCTGATCTTAGTGCTATAAAGGGTGCTATCTAGCTTGATAGGCATGTGGGAATCATTGCACAGTCTTAAAAGTCAGACTTGAGAGCTTCTGTGAGTTGAAGTTTTCCGTCAAATACTTAATAGTCAGAAATTATTATGATTTTAAAAGGAACCAGCTAGGCCAGCTTTGTTGAGGTTGTGCGTGATAAGTACTGTCAAGTACCTTGATATGAGGAATAAAATGTGTTTTTTCCTTACTTAATACATTCACTGAGTCAGCCCATGGTGCACAGGTATAAAGCTCTCGCTGTTTTAATTGCAATGGTCTGCGATGCTCAGCATTTCAGAGAGGAATGTTGTAGCTTAAATGTTGCCAAGTAACAAGAGTCCTTGCTTTTTCTCTTCCAACAACAGCCCGACACAGGGGATTGTGAACAAAGCATTCGGCATCAACACAGACTCTCTGTATCATGAACTTTCCACAGCAGGGTCCGAGGTTATTGGGGATGTTGATGAAGGAGCAGATCTGCTAGGTAAAAACCTGTTAGAACCCTTCTGTTCTCTCTGGTATAGTGAAAACTATGTGAAGGTTTTAGAAGTATTTAAATTCTCTTTTTTTCAGCACTTTGGGTCTGTGTCCTTTAAGAATGGCATGAAATTTGGGGCATACTGTGACTGAAATATGTACCAGCAGTACAGTAATATGTACTTAGAAATTAATTTAAGTGGTTGGGTAGCTTTAATTTGGGTTGTCTTTATGTGCATTTTTGTATAGGATTCTTCTGCACAAATGCTTCAAAGCTTGCTCCTTCCCTTTCCTCACCCAAATTTTCTCCCTGATAATTCTGCACAGTAACAACTTCACTTAGAATAAAGATTTTGTTTGAAGTCTGCAATAAAGTAACTCCTTTTGTTAACTTTTGAAGTTTTAACAAACAATAGTTCTTTGTTTTCATATGGAGATATTTTGTTCTATATTGTGGCTTTTACCCTTTTATAGTCAATCTGAGAATGTAATCTCTTTCTAGGCTGATCTTGAAAGGAGCTTGTCATATCCAAAGTCTGGTTATATTCCACATTCCTGACTAGGACTTTGAAGCAGTCAGAGAAGCAACTTTGTTTTTGGTTGGAGTCTGAGCCCTTGCCTTACCTTTTGGTGTTGGTCTCTGACTATGTAGACCATAATTCATAGCAGAATTTAAGCATGTGCTTTGTCTTCTTTGTCCTGTTGAATGTTTTCCTGAATCAGGACAATATCAATGAGGTTTGAATACTCAGACAATGCAGACAGCTGATAAAGTTCAAAACTGTGTAGCTCACTTTCAGTTTTGCTGCTCAATTTAAGGAGCCTTAGGAGACATGAGGACAAAGTGCCTTTCATGCACTGAGTAGCAAGAGATCTGATTTGAAAGCATAACTTTCCTTTCTGGTGATTACTGACATAAGAGCTGCTTATGGATTATCTCATAATTGGTTCTGGAAAGACAGTTTTTACTGAAGAGCTTTTGGATATAAATCCAGAACAGGATCAGCTGAATCATGACACAGAATTGCAGCAGCTCGTCTTTGCAAGATTTAAAATTACAAAGATATTTACGTCACCTTTGAGTATGATCCTTGCATCTCTGAAAGAGTACTTTGCTGCAGAGAAGATAGTTTTTAGCCTATTCACTGATGACTTAACTGTGAAGGAAAGGACTGAAGACTGAAAAGTAGGCTAGCCCAGTACTTTGTGCTTTATCTAGTACAAAATCTCTGAAATTGATACTTTTATAGGCAATTGTGTAACTTTGGGATGTAAGAACAAGTTACAGACTATTGCCAGGACTCTTGCAATAGCTATTTGATGTAGATAGATTTTTATTTTTTTAGAAGCATGGTGTTAGCTCTTCAAGACAGCTGTTGTGCATGACACAAATCAAAGGAGTGATGACCATTGCTATAGTCTTCAGACATTTATTGTTTGTTCCAAACTCAAGATTGGCGGAGGAAAAAAATCGATAGAAGACTCCAGGCTTTCTCTGCCTATGACTGGAGCCAACATGTACAGATACTCTCAAAATTTAAGTTTAGAAGTTCTTATGGAAAAGCTGGAGTTCCAGTTTTGGGAGTAACTTGGGTGTTAGCAGTGATTGCAGAAGGGCTGGGAGTACTGCTGAGAGTGAAGATGACAGTAAGAACTACATGTGCACATTAAAGCTTCATCTACCCTCTGTGGCATGAATTTTGGTTAACCAGCCTCCATACATCATTGACAACTCTCTTCATAGCAGCATCAAAGCATTACAGCCACTGAGAATCTTGGCATTGCCCAACTATTTGTTCTTGGTTTTCAGGTGCTCTCTCATTTAGAAGAGCGTATGGTATATGGCAACCTGCCACTGATCACATACATCCTTTGTGCCAGCTGCTGCTTTCCTGCTTTCCCCAAAATGGCTGGGGCATCGGGGAATGGTCAGCTTCTGAAAGCTGTTATTCAGGAAAATGACTTGCTTGGTATCTGAACTGCTTGGAACAATTTATTTCCCCTTTCCTGGAAGCCTGCCTTCCTGGAATCCGCTTGCCGGTTGGATTACATCATGAATCCTGTAGTCTGACACAGTGATCAATGAGAAATGGGAGCTGTTGTTTTCAAAGGGCCAAAGGTTTTAGTTGTCCAACTGGAGACCTTGCAAAGTTGAGCACCGCAGTTTCAGTTAAAGTCAAAGGTGCTTCATCTCTTAAGTAAGGCTGCCTGAAGATCAGTGACATATCTTGGGTCTTGAGACATCTGTTGTTTGGGAGCTACCACTTCTAATAAAAATATGCAGTGACTTTGTTGAACAGTGCCCCTGTAAGATTAGTTTATGAAGATCAAATTCCTTTCCACCTAGATTTTAACCACCACCTTAATATCCACAGCTCTAATTTTTAAATTAAGTATAAAATTACTTCCATTTGTAGAGATAGTTTGTCCTTTTTCGCCGTGCCAAATACTTGGAAAAGAAGGGACATTGTTTGATCTTTACCTTTCTTTTGCTTAGAAAAGAAATATATGTTGATCCCTCTTCATTAGGCATAAAAGCCGATCTTTTTCTCCAGGCTAGCACTGTTGTTGTTATGGATAGTGTGTCTAGTGTTAGGTGTCTGTTAGTCCTTCTCTGAATGGGTCTCACATTTTCAACCTTACTAAATAGGTGTTGTTTTCTCTGTTCTTTTTATGAAGCATACTATGGAAAAATACAAGAGAGAATGAAACACCTAAAATCCATTTTAATAAAAGCATTTGCAAGCTCATTCTGAAGAGCAAGAGCTTAATTATACCTGCATAAATAAAATGCTTTGTAGAGAGATCTGCACTCATCTCCCTGTCTAACACTAGAAAGTGTTAGCTGATACTTTATCAGATGGAGTATTACACTGTAGTCAACAGCTCTATGTTTCCAGGCCTGAAAGGTTCCTCTTTCTGTGGATTTATCCTTTTCTTTATGGGTAAAACAGGATTGATCTGCTAATGATGAAGAATTTAAAAACTCTCTGAAAGTTTCTGTGTTCTTTATGTGTTCCAAGATCCCTTACACAAAGCTGCTGAAAACTACATCGAAGCGAACCCTTTGTTGCCAGCTTCTCAAGAGATACTATGTGATATGTCATTTACCAGCTTTTCTGTGCTGCTCCCTGGGACGATTTGCTGGTTTTGAGCAGAGCAGCAGAACTCGTGCAGATTATTGCGTGCTGGGCCAGCAGAAGAGGAGGGCTTTTCCCCAACCCTTTGCAAGTCTGGGAGACGAGATGGGGTGAAATCAGTTAGTTCTATAAGTTTCCTGACAGAAATATTAATCTAACTAATCCTTTTATTGCTTTCTGGCTGCCTGCGCAGTCCTCAGACATTTTAAGTATCCCTTAAAATTAACACATGTGCTGTCAGGGTTGTATAAAGGGAGGAAGGCAGAGAGAGATCTTAGATGTCCAATTTCTCTGACCAAGAAACTAAATTTGTACATTTTTTGGCTATGTGCAATAGAAAGCACTAAGAATATCTGCTAAAGCTGGAGGCTAGAGGCTAGATCTCAGTACCGACAAATCTGTCAACATTATTCACAATTTTGCCTTTCTTGTTAGATACGTTGTTCTCTCTTCCTTCCATATCTTTGAATCTGAAGAGTCGCAGAGGAAATTGTGCTATACGGACATGATGTAAGCAACAAGACTCACAAGCCGAAAGAATTTTCTCTCTTTCTAGGTCATATTTGGAGCTCACTTTTCTCTAAAAATTAGAATTTGCTGTAAATGAAATTTACGCAGTGTAAATGAAATTCAAATACTTCCTCTAGGGTCACTCAAAGCTTGGAAATCAGTGTTAGAAGGGTATTGTTGCCTTTTGGACTCAGTTTCTTAAAGAAAGAGAAATGTCATTAAAGAGGACTTTAAAATAAAAGGAGCTTATGGAAATTACCCTTGAGCAGTACCTGGAAGACACATCTGTTTCTTGACTGGAAAATCTCACTCTTGCCTTGTGGATATCTGCAAAGCTACCAATGTCTCTTGGTACAAAATTGGTACTCTCTTTTGCAATTTTGGATTATAAAATTACAAATAAAGTCTGTTTTTCTCACTAATTTTGCTTTACGTACATTAGTTCATATAGGATGTAGTTTGGAGAAAAATGTGGAATGAGAACAATTATTTACCCAGAGTAATTGTTAACTGAATTCCCTTCTTTCTCACTACTGCCATATGAACAGTCCTGCTATCTATTTGGCCTATTGTCCTGCATATTCATGTGTTAATTTTAGGTTTTGCGGGACTGATCCTGATCACGTTCCCCCTTCTTTCATCTCCCCCCTTCCTGTTCGTCACTGTCCCATGGGAATCGGGACGTGAAGGCCGACTGGCCGTTTGGCTGTGGGCTGTGGGGAGGTGCTTCCTTTCAGTTTTAGGATACCTGCCTGTGTTTGCTTTGGAGACTAAAACCTCCCCTTCAAATGACAGGGGTTTTGTGGTGAAGACAGAAATTCAGCCATATTAGCGGTAAGTTTATATATAGTTTTTTATACAGAAGTTGAAATGAGATTACCACACCCAGTCCCAGCGCTATATCGTCAAAAACTGTTTTAAACGCAACTGGTTGTCTTTTGCAGACTGAAGTGTCCTTGAAGTACACATTTATTCTGAGAAAATCTGGTTGCTAAAAAAGGATTTATCTTTTGCTCATGAGGGGAGGGGGAATGAGAAGGTAGTGGAAACTAGCCATTGCCCTGCATTTAACGATACATGACTGAGAAAATAAAGGTTTATCCAGTCCAGGAAGATGTGATCTCCTCAGATCGGTGTCTGAAAAACTGGGAGCAGCTAAGGCTTGTGGTTCCAGTTGTACCGCGGGTTACCTATCCTTGATTTTTTTACGTCCTGTATGTAGAATCATGCCATCTGCAGTCATGGCAGGTCCTGTCCTTACTATTTCATGCCTTTTGACATTGAAATGGCTGAATCATTGTTAATTTTTTTTTAAACAAAATTTTTATTTTGTTGGTTTTGGTCACTGATTGATCCTTTTTTTCACTTCCTTTTTTTCCCTTGTCTCTCTGTGCTTCGCTGGACATGGCCCGTAGGGGAGTTCTCAGGTGTGTATCTCTCCTCCGTTCAGTTTCCTTCATTGTTTCTTTTTTCCTTGTCGAGATTGAATGACGTGGTATACACGTGTGATACTCCCCTGCTCTTGTCCACCCACGGTTGGCTTTGCGGACTTTGTCCCGCCTTTGCCTTGCTTGGTTGCCTCACACTGGTGGGTCCCCAGACAGTAGGACATCGCTGCTTTGTGCTCTCATGCTGCTACATTTTGATAAGCTTTTTTTTGTGGCTTTTTGCCGGTTTGCTCCACTGTATTACACTGGCCTGTCACTCAGGGTCTTGGGAAAACCCTGCTGTGCCTCTCTCTTTCTATGGGGTGGGAAGTTTCTTTTTGTCAGAACAGGAACTGTATTTTGAGGAGAGCTCAGGAGGGCACAGAAATCAAAGTTAGGTTTTCCATATTTTTCCAAGTGAACAAAGCTTTGAGGAATCCCTCTGCTTGCATGATGCCCATTACAGGTCAGTTAATGCATACTGACCCTCTTCTGGAATAGCTGTAGTAAAATTAAAGACAGTTAATTGCTTTCTGGATGGATTAGAGAATGGCAGAGCCTCTGCCTTTTGCTGAAGCTTTGTCTTCCGGGCAGAAGTTTGAGGTGATATCTCTGTCGTCTTTTTTTTTTGTGGAAGAGGCTCACTGCATTAGGGCCACGCTCGGCCACCAAGGCCCTGCACTTGCAGAATTTTCACATTTCCATAAAATGCATTTGGGCCCTAATGCAATTTCAGATGAAGTCAAGGGGATGTGTCCTGATTTCAGTGCAAGCTGGATTAGGTCTTCTCTGTAATAAAGGCAGGTGACTTGCACAGATGCAATGTGTTGAAAGACATAGCATAATACTGTGCAGTGATGAACTCCCTCGTGTGCCTCTGCCTACAGGCTAGAGTGGACTCACTGCCTCTTGGTGCTGGGTCTGTAAGGTTAAAAAAGAAAGAGATGGCATCATCCTTTCTTTTAGCTCAAACTGTTTTTACTCTTTTACTGTAAGCCACCTTTTCATGGTCCTCTCTCAGAAGACTTCCCACCAAAATTTAGGTGGAATTTGTCTGAGTAAGAAGATGGATTTGGGTCTGTGCAAAAAGGCCAAATATGAGCTTTGATATTTTTCCCCTCAGCCTGTTATTTTTCTCTCCCCCTGTCTTTCCCTCACCCTATTCATAATGTCTGTTCAGTTACCTTTGTTGTGGGGGTGGCAAGCCCAAAGGTAGTTAGTCCAGGGGAAATGATGAAGATGGAAGAAAAATGTGAGCTCAAGTTGAGCTTGTTCTGAAATCTCAGGTGTAAATCCCTGCTAGGCTGGGCTGAAGCAGAACAGGGTGTAGATTAGTTCCTACTGATCATCACGGCATATGCTGGCACCACACACACACATACTTACACATGCTGATGAGCTGCACTGTTTGCTATTTACAGATCGGTACTTAATGGCTGCTTTTTTCTCTTCCTTTCTCCCCCTTTGTCCCCATCTCTTTCTGTTCCCTTTCTCGTATGGGATGGCTCTCATAGTACGGGATGATTTCTTTGGTAAGGCGAAGGCCTTTTTTTTTTTAAACATCCATTTTTTTTCTCCTAAATTTCTTCTGTTCACCCGACATCTCTCCATATGTGTTGCATTACCTTGGTTTGGTTTTTTGTGATGATGGTGTCACCTCTCCAAGAATCAGGAGGCAGCTGATCCATGCCACTGGTTTGGGGATTTTCTTATGCTTCTTGATGTAGTTGATTATCCACTTTGATGCTTCAAACTATCTGCCTGGATATGGGAGGTGCTCAGTGTAGGATAGCTCTGTAAGACATGGCTCTATCCAGACCTCTCTCCCTTTGCTCCCAACCACAAAGAGGTGAAGAGTTCTTCTAATCACTCCACAGTGTTTCCTTCCACAGGTAGGGCTTTCCCATTACAGCCTACATGAGGTTATCTCATAATATTTGCTCTGTTGCTCTGCAATGGCTCAATCCATTTCTTTATTGCAAAACTAACCCTTCATACCGCTCACTGGTTAAAGCATCTGGCCATGACTGTGTTACACGCAAGTAAGATAGAAGTTGTTGTGAAGATTCTGATGATTTTGGAACTGTATGGCTTTTAAGCCTGGGCTGAGAGCTCACCCACCTCACCAGAGTTCCTTTCTCTCCCAGAGATAAACCCAAAGAGTGATAGCTAACTTGAGAATGAGAATGGAAAAAGAATTCGTCCAAAAAACCCAGAGAAGAACACCTCCTCCTGATGTCCCTCAGCACCTGGAACTTATTTGTGCTGTTTTAGTGGTTTACTGGATAAATATTTATTTGGTCATTTGTAGAATCAGTAAAAGGGAATAAGAATATTGTTTAATGAACGGATGTCTGTATCCTATGACCTCTTGGTTCAAACAACATATTATTATGCCACAACCTATAAAACAAAAGAAAGGGGTGTAGCTCATTCACCTTCCCACACCACAAATACACTTTTAGTTTACACAGCTGTTATTGTCTCCCACTTTTTTTGCTATTTGCAGTATTCTTTGACACAGCATCAAAGAACACATCTCCTGAAACATCAAAGTGATTAATTATCTCTCTACTGATTTTTAAAATGTTATTTGAAAATGCTGCTTCTTATTCATCCTTGCTGGGAATTCGCTTTTGCCATCATAAATTCATCCCATCTAACTGTGGGAAGAGGATCTGTATGTTGGAGTGTTGTGATGTGTTCTCACTTCTTGTATGCTGTCATGTTTCTCTAACTTCCATTTACTTCAAGTTTATGTTGTTTTTATTTTACTGTAAAAATTAATCAGCGAATAATTGTTGGTGAAAAATATTGATGTCTTTGCTGTAAGGGAAGAGGTAGTTCAGGAGGATAGGACAAGGAGAACTTCAGCACAAACTGTGATGGTTATGAGACTTCTTTGTGCCCTGGGACCTGCAGCAAGGAATGAGCTGCAACTCAGCACTGTTCCCTGAAAGGGAGAGGGCTCTTTGCCTTTAGTTCTCAGGTGACCTCTGTTCCCTATTGTAAAATAGAAGCTGATTCTGGGATTCAGCAGGTCCCTGCAAGCAGGAAACAGTCCAGATGTGCTTTTGGTCCCCAAATTTCTTTCAGTCTGGTTTTAAGAAATTCAGCCTTCACACTTAGACGCAGATTTTTCAAAGTGCTTGCAACCCTGATGTGCATATTGCAGTTGTCGTATGTTTGTGTACAAGGGGAAGTGCAATGCCTCTGATGTAGACATTCTTTTGAGCGTGGGCTGAGGCTTCAAATTCATTTAAACACCTGTGAGAAAGCTGTCAAAAGTAAATAGTAGAGATGCACAATCTGAAGTCCTGGTAAAATTGCAGTGATGGAAGGCTGATAGTGGATAGCCTTTTGTGTATACAAAACTGGCTACAACAACCATGATCACAAATCTGTACTGAGAAACAGGAAATTTGGCTTATACTAAGAAAGAAATCAAAACACAGATGTGCAAATACGGCCAGCAGTTTGGACAGTGTTCTGCTGTGCTTTGTGAAGAACCCATGAACTTCTAGCTTCTTCCTGTATGAGTAATGATAGAGAATGGTTGTAATAGCTCATGGCTGAACTGGGAGTCATTCACTTGACTTCCCCTCACCAGCATTAGTGAAGTTCTCTCCTTTATCCCTCTGAAGGGAGTCTGTGAAAGTTTGGGGAAGTGGCTAGGTCTGCATTTGTGCTCTTTACAGAAAGAACACGTGGGTGGCTTTGCTTATGCCGTGTGGTCTTTCAGCAACAGGCACACCACTCTCTGCAACAGAACGCAGAAATGTAGGGAAGCCTGACAAGAGCTTTCTCTTCCTCAAGCATGAGTCAATCAATGCCACACAAGCTCCTGTATTTCTAGTAGAGCAGATGAAAACTGCCAGGCCTTTCTTTTCAGGAATGGGCAAAGAAGTGGGGAATCTGCTGTTGGAGAACTCACAGCTACTGGAGACCAAGTAAGAAACTTCTGCATGCTCTCAATTGCCTGTCTAGTTACAAATGAGCTGTCATCTTGAAGTTGATCTTGGCCAAAAGTCCTGCCTCCCTGGGGCTTGCTTGTTTATCTAACAACTTTTCTTGAATAGTGCTCATTCTTTGAACTGTAGAAGAGGAATTCCTCTTCTGAGTGACCTTCCTGTTTCTTTTCTGCAGGCACTTGGGTGAAGTCTCCACACATGTGGTGATAGGGTCTGATCCCACCTGAAGTCAGTGGCAAGCTTTTCATTAACTTCAGTGGGAATCTAGATGTGGGCCTAAGTGACTGTGAGGATATTGCAGTTTAGAAGCTTTTATCTGCAGGGTTTGCTATTTGGAAAGAAAATTACCTTACAGTTGACGCAAAGACTTTTCAAAGATTTAATAGTTGATAAAGGAGAGCCAGACAATGTAATTGGCATATCCTTTGAGGAAGGCTGGTAAACCAGACAGTAAAGAAGCTAAGTAGCCATGGAAAAGGAGGCGAAGTACTCCCGGGGTCAGAGTTGAAGAACTTATTATTATAGGAAGCTGCTGAATTTAAAGACTTTAAGATATTTCAGAACTGATTGGAAATGCATACACATATATATGTGTATGTATATCACCATCATCCACAATTAGCAGTAAGTACACATAACCAAAAGTTTGAAAGGTGTGTCTCGGATCTTAATTCAGTCTCTACTAAAAATAGGAATAAACCTCAGGCAGGTGATAGGTTTACCTATACCTGCTTTTTGCAGTATCCTGCTATCTTCTTATGGAGTATCTGATGTTGATCTGTCAGCCAGGATACAGGACTGGACAAACCTCATCCTGACCCTTTATGGTGATTTCTAAGTCGTTCTGCAGCTCCTTCTTGTCAAAATCAACTTTTCCATGAGTTCTAGCTAGACTGAATTATTTTTATAAACTCATTTCAAATCTCCTTGTAGGGCCTGTGACTTTAGTTTCAGGTCTCTGTTATGGACAGCTGCTGGTTATAGGCATTTTTGCTTATTGTTCCTCTCACATCTTTAAGAAATGCTTTGAACGTTGTGAAGAATGATTTGATTGCCAAGGTGGACCAGCTGTCAGGAGAGCAAGAAGTGCTGAAGGGAGAGCTGGAGGCAACAAAACAGGCCAAAGCCAAAATGGAAACCAGAGTCAAGGAGCTGGAGGAAGAGCTCAAAAGGTGAGTGATTCACACTGCTCCAGGGAGTTGGGAGAACCCGAGTGATAAACCTGGCTCCTCTGTTAGTTTAATTCCTTTTCCCTCAGGGTTTAGTGTTGGAATTCAGAGTATCTCACAGAGAGTTTCAAAGGCAGATGGTAGGTGGCTGAGATGTTTTTTTTAAGATTGTATTTATTTGTTTGAAATAGGTTATTGAACCTTAAAAACCTGCAGAACTTTTCCTCCCATACATTAGCATTCCTTAGCAGTGATTGCAAATCCAGGCTCCCTAGAGTGAGCCTTTCAGAAAATCAAATTGTAATTAAAAAAAACAACAGGGGGAATTCTAAAAGAATAGTTTTGAAGGAAACTATCAAGAGCTTGATCCTGGCAGCAGCCAAGATAGTTCTGAGAGGGATGAATGCCCATTCATTTAATGAAAGAGCTAATACAGATTCCCACAAACAGTATTTAAATGTCAGTATTGTTAATTATTCCACTGTTCATGGTAAGAGTGAGAAGGAGAGGCAGAAGAGATTTTAGAGTCCTATGTGGGTAGCATTTGGAGGGATCCCACTTATTTTCTGCTCAAACCAGAGAAATTTAAGCCTGAATGCCTGGCAAAGCCTGTGATCATATCACATCCATAAAGCTAAAATTGTCCAGTAGGGCTCAGAGCTACATAATTACATTTTGACTGGCTGTACGTTCCACTGTGAAATCTCAGTTCAGAGAGCAGTGCTTATTTTGCAGCTGGAGTCTGGCAGGATACCTCTGTTATTTTCTAATTTGAACACAGCATCACCAAGAATGACACAGACTGGTCTCTCTTCATTGTTCAAAATGCCTGAAATGAAAATAGTCTCGCAGGCAGTGGAAATAGATCCAATTTCTTGAAATGTCTTTTTGAGCATCTCATTGCGTAATAATGCAGTAGGGACACAGGCTTTTAACTGGCTGGTGTACCTTTTTAAGAGACAAGCAGCAGTTTTTTTCCACAGTGTCTTTGCTGTCAATAAAAATACTTGTAATTCAAATGGGATTGAAGCTTAGTATGGGGTTTTTAAAGAAATTAAAGGCACTCAGAAAAATAGTCTAAATATTTTATTAACATATATTTGGCGTTCTCTTCCTCACCGTTATAGCAAATTGTCCTTCGTATTTGAGGATTTTTCACTGCGTTGAAAACAGAAGCAGTCCAGAAGAAGAAATTAAGCCAGTGTTTTGACTGCTGAGCATGGTTTAGTGGGTTTTTTTGTTTTTTAATTAAGATCTATCTGAACATAGATGATGGCTCTGAAATAGAAATAGGCTGGTCCATTCCAGTGACCAGTATTTTGGGGCCTGGTTCTTACATCAGATCTTCCAAAGAAATGGGCTGATGTCAGTGAAGCTGTTCATAAAGTAGCATGCTACTAGTGTGAGAAAAAAATATCACAGAGAAGCTTCTCGTTATTTGGAGGTACATCTCATGGTTTGAAAATGTTGCCCTGTAATACATCTAGACCTTTTTGTAGATGATTCTCCCCACCAAACACCTGATGGTCAGCCCAGCAGTAGCAGTCACCGTATCACTTGCTGGTTTGATGCATTTCTTTCTGTTTCCTAGAGTGAAATCTGAAGCGATTGTTGCCCGACGAGAACCCAAAGAGGAGGTGGAGGATGTAAGCAGCTATCTCTGTACAGAATTGGTATATTACATTACTAAAATGCCTGCGGGGAAAGGGGGTTTATATACTTTGCTTTGTATATATGAGTCCTCAGATGCAGACTGTTCTCCCTTTGTTAATGATGAAGGCAAAGTTGATCAGCGGCAGGTTGTCTCGATATTTGGCGGTAGCCAGATACCATGAGATTACCCCTGCATATGTCTTTCAAACCATGGTTTGGCCAAGACGAGTGTGTGACACAGCGAGGATGCAATGTAAGAGTTGGTTTCTGCTGAATGGCGCTAGACCAGTAACCTGCCTAGCATCTTCCAATTTTATCTGATTTTCCCCACTTTTGAATTACAGGTAGTCTAATGTCAGTCTGGATTCACTCAGGCACTCAGGGTCTTACGATAGTTAGGCTTCTCAAGAAGAGCTTGTCTCATGTTGACCGTGAAGCTGTAAGCTGTGAGGACTTCATGCAGTGAAATTTGGGTTTCTGCAGGCAGCTTTACAGCAATAGCTGCCTTCATTTTAATAGCTTTACAATCTCCAATTTTGTGACATTGTTTTTCTCGTTATTTCTTCTGCATAAGCCAGTACTGCCTATTACAGGGTACAGGTAGAAAAGGCTCATGGACTCTCCCACTGAGACAGCTCTTCAGAGTGCTTTGGCTGAAGTAGAGGCTTTTCCACAAAGTCCAACTGTAGCCAAAAAAGAAGCAAACAGAGGATAAAAGAGATATCCCCTGTAAATGTCACCTCTGCTAGGACAGGAAATTAGATACACTTTTCAATATTACTGTGTTCCTACTTTGTGAAAGATATGGGGCTGGTTTCATTTCTAGCATAATTCTCTTGACTGAACTGGGTTTTTACCAGGGTGAACTTAGTCTGTTGAGAATTTAGGTAGATAGGAAAATGTTCAAGTTGTTCTCGTGGACCACTGAAGAGGACAGGATTCCTTTTAAGCTGAGCAGACAAGATATCTGTATTTAAAAAGTAAAAAGGATGGTCTTAAATTCCTTTTCATTTACATACTTCCTGTTTTGGCTGGTCACATAGGTTTATTCTAAGTCCAGGAGGCTGAAGAGGGGGTTGGCTAGTTTGTGCTATTCCAATTCAGCCAGTTTGGGAATTGCCACGGTCTAGACGCAACCCAGTGCCACTTCCTAGTAATGAGTTTTCAAAATCCTTAGGATTTCTTTTTGGGCAGGTATTTTCCCCAGTTTGTCCTGGTTGCTCTCATTTCCCTTCTCAGAAGATGAATATAGAATCCCATTCCTGTTGCCTCCTAACCCAAAGCCATGTGTCTTCATCAGAATGCCAGATTGTGTCACCATCCCTGGGGATCTAGGGTTGTAGGGGTGCGAGGCAGTAGTGCAGGAATGGACTTGGGAACAGCAAGATTGCAAGGGGTTTGGAGAGAAACTAGCTGGTGCATGTCCTTTCTTGGCAACCTTCTGGACGTCTTATCTGAAGGCTTCCCATATGACAAAGAGATACTTGGAGTCCCAGGGTGATCCTTTGGATGCAGAAGGGTTCCTGATTACTAATTTTTGTATGAGTCTTGCAATTCCAGAGAGTCATTGTTTCTAGGCTTGCAGGTGACCACACAAAACATTGGAATTGTAGATTTTCAGGGCTGAATTATAAAAAGCTATGTGCGTATGCCACACTAACTAGTTCTCTGAACTCTCTGAGCTGGCAGCGTGAGTGTTGTGGGCCTAATGAATTATGAAGAGTGTTCCACCTTGTCCTTAGAAATGGCTTTACAAGACTGTTACTGGTAATTGAGCACCATCTTTAAACCAGGACACTTCCTCTGTCTATGTGAACATTCAGGGCTGTAGCACCAGTTAGCTAGGGAAATAACTGAACCTGGGAATTTCAAACATATGCTTTTATCCATGCTGCACAGTGGTTAGCAGGGGGAAGCAGCCCTCAGCCATATTCTGAGAATGAACAGGTGAGTTGTGTCATGCCAGGTAAAGAGGAAAAGGCCTTTCTTTAGTTTTCTGCACCCTACAGCTTTATCTGCTAAGTGTGTACTAACAGAATGCCTCCATCCTAGTCCTGCTGAGGGGACAGATAGCATTATGTGGTGCTCCCTGCTGCTTGTGGTTAGATTTGCTACAAAATGTGTTACACTAAGACTTTGATTCCCAAACTTCCTGGACCAACGGACCACTGTCAGCTCTCCAAATTCCTAGTAGACCACCAAAGCACCTTATTGATGATACTCTCTGGATAGGGTTTTCAGTTCGGTAGTGGTTTTTACTCTATTTTACATGGGTTTGCTGAACACCAAGAGGTCCATGGTCATAGTTTTGGAGATCACTGGTCTAGAATTAGAACCTCACATGGGTAATTAAACAGAACAGGAAGAGAACTAACAAATGTGTGTCTCTGTCTGCTGCCTTTCCTGGTACTAACATCAATCCCCTTCCGTTTTTTGTTGGCTGAAGCAGTGCTCCTCCCCTCTGCAGGACAACATTCCCATAGCTCAGCGTCGCCGCTTCACACGTGTGGAAATGGCCCGGGTTCTGATGGAACGCAATCAATACAAAGAGAGGTTGATGGAGCTCCAGGAGGCTGTAAGGTGGACAGAGATGATCAGGTGAGGCTGGGTGAACAATCCCATTTAGGACAGAACCTGGCCGTGTTTGGCCTTGTGGTCAGTGGAGCCCTTATGAAGATACTGGGTTAAAAAGTGCTAAAAATTTTCTGAACTGTAGATGCTTTTCTTGTGATGTGTAGTTCTTTCTCTCTTATTCCTGAACCTGGGCTGCAAATGAAGACTAGAGTTGCCATAGTTACTTGGAGACACTGAGCAGTTGTTTGTCTTGCTTGTTTTGTGTGTTCTAATTAGGCTAGGAGAAACTGTAGGGGAGAAGATTGCTTTTAATTAATTAATTCCTTTGGACGTGGCTATAAATGAGAGTAGTGTTGGGGTTTGTAATTACCAGGGTGTGACTCTGGCACTGATAACATTGAGGGGTGTTGATAAAACTTTGAATTGAGCAAACTTATTTGCACTTCATATGAACATTGAAACATAAACCTGTTAGGTGTGCTCCCATTGAAGAAGACTGTATGTCACTTCCTCTGTTGTACTTTGAAACATGTTGTTAGAATGAATTTGGGGTTTTGGCATAGCTTCCTTGATGGAAATGGCCTGCTGGTTGGCATGAATTTGGGTAAAAGATACTGAAATTAACTTGCATCTGCTGTGTTTGTCCTTAGAGCTTCCCGTGAACACCCATCCGTCCAGGAGAAGAAGAAGTCCACTATTTGGCAGTTGTAAGTCCTTTGGTGGTTTGTTTAAGATTAAGGAAAGGGGAAGTGTTTCCATTTCTACCTTAGACATCAACTTAAGAGACTCTTCCTCTGGTGTTAATGAAAGATCAGCTAAAAGTGTTTTTAGCTGAACCCTTTGATTACATGGGCTTCCTTTGTCTTTAGTTAAAATAAAATCATCTCTGAACATTCATATCAGTTTGGTTTTACAAACTTGGAAAGATTGCAGGTGCCTGAGAACAAATACCTGAAATGGAAAAATACATACACTCATAATAAATGAAGTAGGGCAGTTCTCACGAACGGCTTAAAGCCCCTGATTTTGTACCTTTTGCTTCCCCTGCTGTGAATCTGTGTTAGATTGTCTCCCTTTTCTCTTATTTGTTGACTTTTCCTGTCCCTAGCTTCAGCCGTCTGTTCAGCTCATCCTCAAGTCCTCCACCGGCAAAGAGGACCTACCCATCGGTGAACATCCACTACAAGTCTCCAACAACAGCAGGATTCAGCCAACGTCGTAGTCACACCATGTGCCAGATCTCCTCCGGCAGTCGCACTCTTGAATTCTTCCCTGAAGAGTGAGTCGTGTGCTATGTGCAAAGCCAGATCCCCTGGCAGCTCTGCCAAATAGCAGCCGGCTTTTTTTTAAATAAGCTTTTTTCCACTGAAAAAAGTCCAAGTGGCATTAATAAGTTTCTGTCTCTTGTGTTTATCCACTTGATCTTTCACTCATCAGTTACCACATGGATGGGCTCAGCAAACTGGCAGTAACTTTGTGCTCCCAAGCATACGATTACCATTGCTTTCTCAGGCTTTCTAGGCCATGATGATTCATCTCAGCAGGGACCACTGTTGGCCTCAGAATTGGCCTCGACCTGAGTTTTGCTCTCGTGTTTGGAGACTGTGTGAGAGAATGAAGAAGGGCTTTTGTGGTAGAGTATGATGGCAGCATTGGGATAGCAGGAGGAATTATCTTTGTCCAACTCAGTTGACAAAGAATTTAGGTGAAGACAAGGGTTTTCTCAACAGTGTGTTTAGGTTATAATATATGGTTTAATCCTAACTATGCAGAAAAAGAGCTTCCAAATATTGCTACTGCAGAGTCCTCTCCCTTTCTTTTATGCCTCTGATAAAAGTGAAGAAGCTATTTTCTGCTTTACTTGACTTTAAAATGTGTGCATTGTACCATTACAGGGTTTTATTGTTTAGTTTGTGATCTGTTTTTGTGGAAGGACTTTGGAGAATGTGGTGGTGAAGTTTGTTGGAAAGGCGCTGGATTAAGTGGAGAGGTTTTCTTTAGAGAGTGAATTTGTATTTTATAGATAACCCACTGCTTTTATTCTGTTCGGTTCAATTCTACTTACAATATCAGAGTTATCATGTGGTGTCTGAGTGCTTTCCAGTAGTGCATTAAATAATGTGGCTAACCATCGTCAGAAGCTGTTTGTTCTCTCATCCTTTCCCCAGGGGAGGAAGCGTGTGCAAGGAACTGTTTTGTTTTAGTAGGGGTTTGGTTTTGTTTTAAGTAGGTATGTCATTATATATATATATGTGGAGGGTTTTTTGTTTTGGCTTGGATTTTTTGCTGATGTTGTTTGTACCTTGGAATGATGTTTTAAAAACCTGTTGAGAGCTGGAACTGACATTCAAACATCCTTTGTTTATAGTAAAATGTATCCTAAGAGCTCACAAATTGATTTTCTTCTTAGCTTTGCCAGTGCAAAGCTGGAGTCATTCTGTTGAAACCAGTACAGTTAGGGCATATTTTCCTTGTCAGCAGAGAAAATTTTAAAATGGACAGAAAAATAAGCAGTTGACTATAATGAAAAATGGAAGAATTCAGAATGCCTTCCTGATGGAGACATTAGATCAGTAAACTGAAACAGCTAAGCAAAAATTGGTATGATCTTACAAATGGTCGTCTTCTTGAAGGTTGATTCCCTGTTTCTGAAGGGCTCTTGGAATACTGAAGTGGACATGACAATTGTCCAGGTAACAGGGAGTTAGAGGTTAGGATTGCCTAGGTACACTTCTTAATGGAGTTTTTCTGTCTCTGATTTCCTGCATCTCCTTTTCTGCTTGTGCAAAGATGGATTTGTTTTGCTTTGTATTCTTTGACTTCTTGTCCCTTTTTCCTTCTGCCTGCTATGGCAATGCATCCTTGACCTCCTGCCTCTGTTTCTAACCATAGCTTGAGAAGTAACACTGTTGCTTCTCTTCTCAGTGACTGTACATCATCAGCACGTCGCGAACAGAAGCGGGAGCAATACCGCCAGGTCCGGGAGCACGTGAGGAACGATGATGGGCGATTGCAAGCCTGTGGCTGGAGTCTTCCTGCCAAGTACAAGCAGGTAGGGACCTCTCTCCTGAGAGGTTGAGGGGAGAGAACATGTCATCCTATTCACAGTGACATCAGTGAAGATCTAATTCTGTAGCCTTAGTTGTTAAATATTCCAGTTAGATGTATAATATGCATGTTTTAGCTGTATGATGGTTGTAGGCATAGATTAAATTTATCTTTTTTGTATCTCCACCTAAGTCTACAGAGGGGACATTCTTTTGCGTGAAAGGCGCTGAAAGAACCTAGCCTGAAACAAAAGGAATTAACCTTCTTCATCCAGAGCCCAGTGTTTGTTTTATTCCCTTTGTTATTATATCTGAGCTTGCATATTGGATATTTTATTTTTACTATGAGAACTTTTCCAATCATTTAGTATTATAAAAACCAAATTGAGTGGAATTTGCTCCCCATTCTCCCCAGCAGTGCACCAAATCAAATGTCATCAGCCTCATTTGTTGGCCTGTGGCTCCTTTACCTCTGGTAAAAGATCACCTGAAAGGAATGAGTTTTTCACTGTGGCTTGAAAGTGGAGGAATGCCCAGGTGGTTTCAGGTTTTGATGGAAGGGAATGCCAGTGTTCTGGCTTCCATGCAGGGAACATCCGTTAGCCACACTTTTTCTGTTAGCAATGCAGGATATAGCCTCTGCTAACCGTAATTGGGGCAACCTATTATGGTGAAAGAGACACAGTCTCTCAGGTATGCTGGTCCTTTAGGCACTCTGTTTCACACAAGATGTCGGATAAAACATCAACTGCCATTGGCACCCCATCTCTGAGGCTAAGAAGCTTCATTCTGCTGTATTGGTTGCATCTCTGTTGCGGTAGCCTGGTGTATACACTCTTGTACTGTCTTTTCCTTCTTCTCTTCCCCCACAGCTGAGTCCCAATGGTGGCCAGGAAGACACTCGCATGAAAAATGTCCCCGTGCCTGTATATTGTCGCCCACTAGTAGAGAAGGACCCAACCATGAAGGTGTGTTGTCTCTGCATACCATTCCAATCCAGAAAGGGGGCATGGAAAAACTGAGGATTTGTCATCATGAAATATGCAATTTTTACAACAATCTACATTTTTTACATGATATATTCCAAATCCCATCCTCCTCTTCCATTTTTTGGAATGGTTGTTTCTAGTATATGTAGGGAAGAGTACCCCTCTCTGTAAGAACATAATTCTCCGCTGATTCTGGTTGCTGGGTCCCCTGCTTCTGTCTTACATCTTTTGCTTTTTTTGAGGCTTCTTTTATATAATATCAGCAACATTTTAGGCTTATAAAGCTTGTTAAGAATCCTTAAAGTATAGTACAAAACAATATGAAAACTGGTGAAAAGGAGCAGATGAAAGCTAAAACATACTTCATCTCCCTTCTTTTGGATTTCACTGTTGACCAGGAATCACTAGTAACAGAACAAAATTATCTAGAGCAGAAGTCAATGGATTTTTGTGTAGTTATGTCTATCAATACTAGAGCTAAAGCTGGTATTTTCAACAGAATTGCACTTGGGAATAGATGCTCGTCTCTCTGCAGGTTTATCTGCCATAATTAGTTGTTTTCAAATATATAGTCTGTCATTAACTTTGCTAAGATTCAGAGTTGATTTTTAGACTTCATTCTAATGTTTAAGTTTCAAAAAAATTCTTATGTTGTTAGTTGTTTCTAGAAGATTGGTGTAATCTTTGGCTGATACTCTGTTCAGTATTTCCCCTTATGATTTTGGAGAGATCCAGTATGTGATTAAGTAGTCCTGTTCCCAGCATTCTCCTGAAAAGTTACCTGAAAATAGCTCATAGGAGGCTGGATAAATTTATTTGTCAGAAGATATGTAGTGTGCTTCTAATCAATTCATTGTAAGTTTATTAGGCAGGGATCTAAACAAGCAGATTTCTTTTTGGAGGAGAAGTTTTGTTTTTGCTGGCTTAGCTCCTTGAATCGCTCTCTAGGATCTGACAAATCTAGGCAAAGGGGGAGTGCAGGGAGGCAGAAGAGTGCAAGACTGGGAGAGGAGATGCACTAGGGAGCATCTGACCCTTCTGGGTTCATCCTCAGCTAGGCTATAATACTGCAGGGAAAGAAACAGCTATTAGGGTGTTTATTTCCAAGCTATATTGAATATATTTTGCTGAGAGAGGAAATGTTGGTCAGACCCCTAGGGAATGACCCCTACTTTCTTCTCCTGGAAATCTCTGGTTTGTGCATCCAATTTATGACTTGTTAAAGACTGACAGATAAGACATGGATTTAACATTTCTTCAGTGGAGCTCCTTTTTCTTCCCTCCACCAAAACCGACTATTCTTCCAGTAGAAATCAACAAGATTTATTGTTTCCGCCTAAATTTTGTGGGTGTTTGGTACGTGTACACAGTTCTTTACAAAGGTCTCAGAATTTCATAAGGTCCTGGAGCCTCCAGAATTCTTAGTTTAAGATTTCTGTTTTTTTGCTTAGCTGTGGTGTGCAGCTGGAGTCAATCTCACAGGATGGAGACCTTTTGAGCAGGAATCTGGGAATGGACAGAAACTGGATCCTGGACGTGATCCCCTCACCTGTGATCGGGAAGTGGAAGGCGAGAACAACAAGAGTAACCATACATCTCCTGAAAAGAAAAAGGTCAGAAAAGGAAACTGATTTTTTTCTCCACTTTTTTTTTTATTCCATCCCTTATATTCCCCCTGTCATGATAGTTTTATACTATGCAGTATGATGCACTGACTCAGTAAAGTCTTTCCTAGTGTTATTACTGTTTCAGTATTTCTGAGGCATTGTCCTGTGGGGAGGGTTAGTGGTGCGCTGGCTCTGTCAGTAACTCTCAATGTGGTTTGGGATAAATCATCTTGAATAAAATCTCCCAGCTTCTGCTTTTGAAACACGTTTGGAGTTTTGAAAAACTTCCTAATGATAAGGGCAGTTAAACATTTGATGAAATTGCTAGGAAGCTTATGGAGTCCTCATCTCTGGAAATTAAAAAAAAAAAAAAAAGGGGCCAGGAAAAGCTTTATTAAGAAGAACATAGATCCAGTATAGTCCATTAGTCCATTTGATTCAGGAGGTGAATCTCTTGAGATTCCTTCCAGCTCTGATTTTTAAGATAGTCTTAAGTTCTTTTTAAGAACCAAACTGTAATTTGAAGATGATAATATAACTTTCTATCCTTTACAGTTTGTGGATTTTTTTCACAGCTGTATCGTAATGCTGCCCTATGGTGTTTCTGTAATTAGCTTGCTTAGCCTGGTAGTTTGTGTATCCCAGGTCCATAGTATTCAATCTGAAATATGTGCTCAGTGACATTAATGAGACAGCTTAGAAGAGAAACTAATGACCACGCTCCCCTGGCTGGGGTTCCAGATACAAGTGCAGCAATGTGAAGGAAATTTGCATTGCTCATTTTGTTTATTTTCCTCAGCTGGGAGGAGACTTTGGCTCTCCGGAGCTGGCAGTGTGGTCTCTGCATACACAAATGTTGCCAAGCATTAATTGACTTAGTCTGATCTGAGAGGAGCACTGATTCTTCCGTGTGTTTGCTCTCCTGAAGGCAAAGGAGCTCCATGAAATGGATGCTACATCCAGTCGTGTCTGGATCCTCACCAGTACCCTGTCAACAAGTAAAGTTGTAATCATTGATGCCAATCAGCCTGGTACAGTGGTGGACCAGTTCACTGTCTGCAATGCTCATGTGCTCTGCATCTCCAGCATCCCTGGTAAGTGGGGCCCAGGCCCTGGCTCTAGTCTGCACAGGGTCACCCACTCCACTGAGGAGTCACAAATAGCATCCTCACTTCAGAACTAACCCATGGAAGCTGCTCGGTTCAGTAGTGTCCCTCAAGACCGTAACTCAGATCTTGCCTTCTCGTAGGACTGTTCTGTGGAGATCTTGCTGAGCACTTAGTAAGTGGTTCCTTTGGCACATGCAGGACGGCTCTTGGGAGCAAGCCTTGCCCAGGTTTGGGAGGGCTCTGTAACTGGCCTGGATTTTGATGGCTAGGATGAGGGGACTCACCATGGTGCTGATTGATGCTGTGGTGCCTCCTTGGGGCTAGTGAGCTCCAAGGATCAGAATCTTCCGTCTGTATGGCTACATCAGGAGTACTGCTACATTTAAATTAGCAGTGACTGCTAGATTTATGGGAGAATCTGTTCTTTGCCCTTCAGCGGCCAGTGAGAGTGATTATCCTCCAGGCGAGATCTTTCTGGAGGGAGATGTTAATCCTGAAGAGTCATCTGGAACAGATGGTGTCTTGGCAGGAATCACTCTGGTGGGCTGTGCGACCCGTTGCAACGTGCCACGAAGCAACTGCTCCTCACGTGGTGACACACCTGTGCTGGACAAGGGACAGAGTGAGTCTCTGGACATAAAACTTAGCAGTAGTCCAATTATAGCTCGTCCCATATGGGCTTATGGTCTTACAGCCTCATCCTCCTGACCCTGACTTAACAACTTCGTAGACCTCAAAAAGTTTCTTAACTCAATACAAGAACACCAAAGCCCCTTTGGTACTTTTCCCTTTAGAGCCCCTCTTTCTTCTGTGAGTGATCTGGATCCTGCAACTAGGTTGTGGGGCTGGCGGAGCAGAGTATTTTGGACAGGTGATATGTGCTTGCCCTGCTACATTTGCTTCTGTTCTCATTGCTTTCTTCTCTGAACCATGTCTTCTTGTTAAGTCAGTTAAGCCTATATGAAAAAATAAATAATGCTCTTACTGATTCCCTATTGCAGTGGACAACTTTGGTGAACTTCTCATGCTTTGCTAGTCATAGATTGTGCCTAACTTTAAAATAGTCTGTGTTTTCCTCAGACCAGAAAAGACTCTGGATAAACTGCTGTCTGTGATACAGGCTCAGGGTTTGATTGTATTGGGCAAGGAAAGATAAGTTAAAAATTGAAAGCCCTGTTTCTGTATAGCTAACTTCTATCTCAGTCCGCAGCCTGCTGTACATCTCGCAATGTTCCTTCTTTTTTAGGTGAAGTGGCTGCTGTCTGCAATGGAAAGATCAACCAGTCCCAGTCTACTGAGGAGGCAACAGAAGCTACCGAGGTACCAGAGAATGGTACAAGTGAGACAGAATCTGCTCAGGTCCGGCCTGGGCCACTCACAGAGCATGTGTTTACAGATCCAGTCCCTCCTCAGGCACCTCTTAGGCAGAACAGGTAGGCTGCCCATGTGCCAGTTTAGTTGTTTATGTGCTCTGTTTGTATAAACTCTCGATTAAGAGAGCCAGCCTGATTTTCTGATTTTCACAAAGTGTCCGACTCTTTTCACATTTGTGCCCACAGAGTATTACAGATGGGATGATAGGGAGAGGAAGAAATAAAATGAAAATAAACATGGTTCAGCCTGCAGCAGACTGTGTTGCAGCTTTTTAAGAGCAAATATTTGATCTCGCAATGTGAATGTAGACCTGCTGTTGAGACAGATCTTGCAAAGTACACTGTATTTAACGTTCTTACCAGAGGAACTTATCGATTCATGTGTAAATTTATTCTAGTAGTACCTCTAATGTGTTGTAAAGATAATAAAGAAAGCACATCCTCTACCCAAAATTTCGTAGACAATTGAGACTGAAGTGATGGGCTGGGAGCGCCAAGCAAGCAAGGTGAAAATTTTGGATAGAAACTGCTTTTAGAAAAGCAAATGCTACACATTAGCCCACTATGCTTTGAGGCTGGAAATGAACAGAGAAAATTCTGTTTATATAATGGTACTGCCAAATATTAAATTTGGCTATATAACTAGGAAGTACTTTCTAATTGTTTTGTGGGGGAAAAAGAAAATTTTGCAAATTGTAGATTCAGGAGTCAAGCAATTAAAAAACACTGAAGAGAAAGAAGCTATCTGTGTATACAATGTCCTTATCTACTTGTGCAGTTCCAGACTGTGAGCATAAATGGGAATTCTTTGCACTGCTATTAATAAAAGCATCTAAAAATGTTCTTTTCTCTCTTCAGTGAGAATGGGCAGCAGAAGACAGAGTCAAGCACAGCATTGCCAGATCAGGAATTGAATGGGGATGCCGCTGGGACTTGCACCAGTGCTGCCCCCACCATGTGGCTGGGAGCACAGAATGGCTGGTAGGTTCCCCAGGAGCTGGCAGAACTCTCTGTCACCTCGGATGTCCTCCGGGATCCACTTTCCAAGTCCTCACACCTCTAGTTCATTTTATGTTTCTGGAGTAGGTAAGCATCACTCATCATTGTTCTGAGCCCTCAGCTCGTCTTGGACACCATGATTTAATCTCACTTTGTGCATTCCTTTCTTACCAGAAAAAAAAAATTCAAGCTCTGTCAGGCAGAAGGTGTGGGGCCTTGCTGCTAACGCTCCCTGATTTGTCCTTTCTTGCAGGCTTTATGTGCACTCTGCTGTATCCAACTGGAAGAAGTGTCTGCACTCAATAAAGCTGAAGGATTCTGTACTTAGCCTAGTGTAAGTGTGCACACTGAGGGACACTGAAGGATGAGGTTCAGTGCCTGTGCGATCGCTTCTTTGGTGAGGGTGGCACTTCTGTGTCATCTTTTTTCTTGCCCTTCTAAGGCACTGATATGTGAGGAAAGGTTTCCCAAGGTTTTGATTGATTAGGAAGCCTCATATGGAACAGCTTTCTCTCTCAATTGCAGACCTGACCCAGTTCAGTGAATAAGGTACTAAATGAGATTAGCAGTTCTGGGAGAAAATAAGTGGGAAGGAGAAGTGCAAAATTTCACAAGGGTGTAAATTAGGTGGAATTTGTTGAAATTGATGTAGTTCATAGTGTGAAGGAGAAGTTAAATTTAACAAGAAATTGATGGATTATGTTCTTATTACACAGAAGATAAAAAAAGGTATAACCCTTAGACCCTTACAGGATGTTCCTTCAAGGGCTAAACTGAACAGGAATTGTAGTGAGAACATAAAGGTGATTTGCATGGATGTCAGAAAGGATTTTTTAAGTCCCTTACTTCTGCAGACTTTTATAAGTATTTACTTTTCTGTGATTTCAGGCATGTGAAAGGAAGGGTCCTTGTTGCTCTGGCAGATGGAACACTAGCCATATTCCACCGAGGAGAGGGTAAGAATCAACTTGATAAGAGAAAAACAAGCTGGCAGAAAGTGTGACAGGGTTTAAACGCTATACTGAGTCGAGGAAGAAAGGTGCCGGCTTGCCTGAATACAAATACATGCTTAAAATGAGTAGCTATTATACGCACATAAACCTTACCCTAAAACACTATAGGCATGTTTTTACACCATTTCATGGGACTTCCTGGACAAAAATATGTGTATATGTACTTTGTAGCATATGCAGAGTGAATACCACACTTCTAGGAAGTATTTGCCACAAAACAAATACGCTGTACAGTTGTTCGGGGCATATCTGATTAGTTTGATGCATTTGGACTATGTCAATGGTACTGTGCATTCACAGATCAATGGTACAGTGCGTGCACAGGGAGCTGCAAACAACTCAGATATATGATATCCAAGCAGATCATCTGCGCAGTGCAAATGAAATAGGCCTGTGGCTTCCCAGAGAAATTGGAGTCTGTATTAGGGTTGGAGTCGATCTGTCCAAATGCAGCAGACATAACTAAGATTTCAGGAAGTCTGGAAATCCCAGACAAGTAGACAGAACCCTCACATTGCACTTGGCCAGGATTTCTTGCTGTGAAAAAGATGTCTGAGTAATCTGTCATGCCTTAATCTTGTAATTTCAGTATAATTTTGAATTCTGTATTTCTTGTCCTCTTCACTAATGCAGATTTTATTTCCTTATAACCTTGACAGTTACAACCTGTATTCATACTGTACAGCTTGTAGGAAGTTGCTAACTGTGACTAATCTTTGCATATTAAGAACTTATTTCTCAGTCATTCATTGACGTCTCTAAGTATAGTCAGGGTAGCAGTAAGTATAATCAGAATAGCTGTTTACACAGCAGACTGGAATACAGAGATTTCTGGTTTTGTGTAGTCTCTTTTTTGATTCAGCTTTTGTCATTGAATTCAAGCCTGACCATTCACATGGACAGAAGGTTCCCGTCAGAAATATGATAACGTTCATGACATAGAAACCACCTGTCTGCAGAGACACAGCATCTGTCTGGTAGTTAGAAAATAAGACCAAGAAAAGGGAGGTCTGATTCCTCATCCTGGTTCCATCACTTTGGGGAGATGATGTTGTTTGCCTTTAATATGAGGAAACCTCGCAGTAAGGATTGTAAGGTTCATTTCCTTATAAGTTTCCACATAGTCTTTTTAGGCTGTCTTTTTTCTTCCCCTGTTGGTTTTGTCATACTTGTTAGGGAAACCTGTTCCTTTCATTACAATAAAAGGATGTTTAAATTAGCCTGATTTGGAGAGCTTTCAGCCCACCAAACTAAGCTTTATTGTCATGTGTATGGTAAGTATAAGGCTTTGCCCCAACTAGTGTTATGGATTCATGGAAAGTTCACAGACATAAGCAAAATGCGCTTGAGTATTAGTTAAGCTTGTATAAATGGGTAGATGATAGATGATTCTGTTGTATACTGACATCTCATGAAGGATCCAATACAGCTTTCCCCAACTTGTTTTTTGCCTTAGATGGTCAGTGGGATCTCAGCAATTACCACCTAATGGACCTCGGTCACACTCACCATTCCATCCGCTGCATGGCTGTTGTGTATGACAGAGTCTGGTGTGGCTACAAGAACAAAATCCACGTCATCCAACCTAAGACAATGCAGATTGAGGTAAGAGAACAACTGTGTGTGTATGCATGCACATACATGATGTTGTATTTACTTCTAGCTGTTTTCTGCAGCAGTGTATGGAAGTGCAGAACCTCTGTGTTGTTATTGCTGACTGTAGGACCAGAACTGTCAGTCTGGGTCATCTCATGACCCAGTCTGCCAGAGGGGCACTTATTCCTTCCTCCCTTTGCAGAGCTTAAATCCTTAGATCAGTCTGAACTGAGCACTTCCTGTACCATTACTAGTGAGGCTGTAAGTCCACGTGCTGTACAAATGTTCATCTGTG
Source organism: Apteryx mantelli (assembly GCF_036417845.1). Lineage (NCBI taxonomy): Eukaryota > Metazoa > Chordata > Aves > Apterygiformes > Apterygidae > Apteryx > Apteryx mantelli. The sequence goes on along the minus strand of NC_089993.1, from coordinate 917,218 downwards.
CTCTACAACTGCCCTTCATATAAGGTCTAAGACTCCCTCATCTGTAGGCACTGTGGCACAACAAGAAAAATACACTTAGCAAACCTCAATGATCCCACATGCCCAAGGGAAAAAAGGAAGTTTAGAGCCTTTTTGCTGAAATATTTATTCAGTACCATGGTGTTGGTACAAAGCTGGATAACAGTGCTTTGAGTAACTCTAATCAAAGGGAGAAGAAATGCTGATTCTGAAGTTCAAATCGAAATGCCAAGGCAGTTTGCTGATCTCCAGACTTCATACTGGAGCTGTGTGTTTTCCTTTTCTACCAATCACCTTGTAAGCTCTTGATTCCTGTATTTTCTTCTTTCTGAAATGGTCTACAAAGACTGTAATAGTTCTGTCTATGAAGCAGCTGTGCAACACATCACTTCAAGCAAGGAATTTTCTTCATACTGTAGAGAACTTCTGAGGTCAGCCAGGAATTAATACATTTGCTCCAAAAACTTTGAAACCCAAACAAGTGACCTCAGCTGAGCAAAATAGAGTATATGTCTAGATAATTGTAGACCGTTCATGAACTCATGTTGGTTCACCTATTTGGCATTTCAGAAATCCTTTGATGCTCACCCTCGGCGGGAGAGCCAGGTGCGACAGCTGGCGTGGATTGGAGACGGAGTATGGGTTTCTATTCGCCTGGACTCCACTCTGAGGCTTTACCATGCCCACAGCCATCAACATCTGCAGGATGTCGACATCGAGCCTTACGTCAGCAAGATGCTAGGTGAGGCAGTAGTGACTGTCAGTAAATGGTCCGTTGCTTACTGTGACCAGAGAGATGTCAATATTCATTAGCAGGCATTGCCCCGAGTCATATGCTTTTAACTGACTCTTCAATTCTCATGCATGCTTCCTAGGCACTGGAAAGCTGGGCTTCTCATTTGTACGGATTACAGCTCTGCTCATTGCTGGCAACCGCCTCTGGGTAGGGACAGGGAATGGCGTCGTCATCTCCATCCCATTGACGGAGAGTAAGTGACATTTATCAGAGATTCTTCTGTGATCCCTCCAAATAACAGTGCTTTTGCTTGTTATTTATGCAGTATGGCAGATGGCTCTGGCAGGCTAATGCTTTCCAGACACTTTTACTCTGAACCTGCCATATTTTGATCATAGCAGCATTTGGAGAGAAGAGCCCTGACTATGAGCGACCCCAAACTTGGTCTAACACTTCCTTAATTATGGGATTAAACACTGAGTTGAATAGATTCAACCTGCCTAAAACCTAATAGATAATTGTTACTGTCCCCTTCAGTTCAGTTGAAGCAGCTTCCTCCTCAGGGGGCCAATGACACCTCTACCATCCATAAAGTCTTCTCTTGAGTGTGACCTTGACAGGACAAACAGATGTGAACTGACTCTATAGCTGCTGGAAAAGAGGAGAAATAAAGCTTTGGGAATAGTGGCAAGTCTCCAAAAGGAGGCTATGGGATGAGAAATCACCAGGAAGACCTCTGGGGGAATTTTGTGTTGGTGTAGACATCTAAACATCTCTGTGACAGTATTTTTCGGACTTAGGAAAGCTCCATTTAGTCAAATTAGGGCTCAGTTTTTATCAGTCAAGTAGAAATCAGTATTGAGCTAAATCTGACCTGGTGAGGAGACCTAGCAGTGGTAGTTAACAGGCAAGTCTCTACAGCAGGAAGGTTAATTGAAGCTCTCAGTAATCTTGTTCTGTACCTGCCAGTCAGAATCTAGGTCTTCTTTGCAGAAGGTTTGTTTCAGAGTTTAATGAAGGGAATATGCAGTTGCTTTCACTAGAAAGCAGCCAAATTTCCATTTTTCCAGCACTGCTGGCAGGCAAGCTGAGAAGCAAATGAGTGCTGTGCAAGGGGAGCAAACCTGTTGTAATCCTCCTGGAAGTGGGTGCTGAAATTGTCTCCTCTCAAGCTAGTGGAGCTGGAGATCACCAGGGCCGACACCAGGAAGTCAGTGACATAGTCCTCTCTGCGCATTGTAATCTCAGTGTCTCACTTCTGAATCCCTGTTTTAAAGCCCAATCTTTCTTGGGGCTGCTGTCATAATTCTGAGTTATGCTTGTTCCCTGCTGTAAACCAGTTGCATTATCCTTTGGGGCTTCTGTAAAAACGGTTCTGTAAAAAGTGGTTGGGATGCAGTAAGCTTTCACTAGCAATTTTAGCAATGGATCTTTGTGACCATGAACCCTCTCCTGTCTCAGATACTGCATCTGTCCTTGTAAGATAAGAGTAAGATGAGCAAGAGTAGTGTTGGTATAAATTGATCCTGAGCCTTTAGTTCCTGTTATGGTTTTGCTAGGTTTATACATTTCTGTTGCTCCCTGAATTTTCTCCCAGTAATCACCTTTTTCTTCTCTCCCATCCTGCCTATCTCTTCCCGTGCCCCTCTGTGTTCCCACTCCTTGCCTGTGCCTAGCTGTAGTCCTCCACCGAGGCCAACTCCTTGGGCTCCGGGGTAAGTTCATTGCCTCCTTCCTTCAGCTCTCACTCCTTTTGCACCCATTGACCTTTGCAGTCACTTTCCCACCCTTCCATCCTGCCATTCAGTTCTCTCCAGCCATTTCCCTTGTCACTCTCTCATTTTAAGTTCCAGAAAAGAGACCAGATGCAATAATGTAAATATCCTCATTCCCCATGGCTAAAAACATTTACATCCATCTCATCAGCCATGACATCTATTTTGTGTAAGAAGAGTACTTTACTCTTCCTCAGTAGTTCCCTTATTCTGGTAGGCCAGGTTTTGGATTGGGACTGGCTCTATCTATGCTGTAAAGTTTTCTTCAGTCAGCTATTTCCAGGAAGCAGGGGTAGACTGTCCACTGGGTCTTCCAAGGGTGCTTCTCCCATTAGTTTCCAGGCCAGTGACAGTAGCTGCTGTGGCACCTCCCAGCTGCGGATAATCAACCAAGACTCTTAACAAGAAGGACTTCTTTGAAAAATATTAAGAATTGCTTGCTTTTGTGCCAGTTAAGGCAGGGTCTTAGTTCACTGTTAAAATTTATGCTTAGGCTTACTCCAGCCTCTCCAGAGTCAGATATTTTTTCTCACTGGAAGACATTTCTGAGGCTGTCCAGGAGCATCATCAGCATGTGTCTCCTCCTTTTAAAGCATCTGATGCTGGTCACTGTCAGAAGCAAGATACTGAGCTAGAAGACCGAACTGCTAGTACCAGCCCTATCTCACAGTCAGATGAGAACATCCAAGTGTAGCTGCTCACAGCAAACCAAAGCACAAAGGTGCAGAAAGCTTTTGTTTTGGGGATCTTCCCTTTGCACACATTGACTCTCATTCTTCCATCCAAATATTTGTACATTGTCTCAGCATCCTGGCTTGAGCCTGCTAAGTAAGTCTTCTTTGTTTCTGAGGCACTTAGTAACTGAAATCCAGCCCATGTCAAAATACAGAATTACGGTCAATTAAGCAAGCAATTTAGTTCTCTCTGGAAATAAAAAATGAAGGCCTTGTGATTTTAATAGTATTTCTCTTTTACTGATGTGGGTGCATGTGAAAGGAAAGCATCTCCTATTCTGAGCCCTGAACACTTGTCTCTGTTCCCCGGTGAGTGGAAGCATTCATGTCAGTGCCTGGACCTGAAAGGTGCGGGCCCCTGAGCTCAACCTGAAATCCTTGAAAGTTGTGGATGGTGAATGTCTTTCAGGAGATGTTCATTGCTTGAGAAGCTCATCTTCTGGCATCAGGGCTAAATCGAGGACTAAGGAAGGACCGCTGCTCCATCCACAGCTGTGACATTTACTGGAGTGAGAGGCCTTCCCCAGCCACAGAGATGGCTTTCAGAAACCTGCATGCCGATAGTTTGGCATTAGCAAAGGACTTGACTTGGAAACTGAGCAGCTTTACTGATCCAGAAAATAGCAGTAATTCTCCAAGTGCATGAAGGACAAAAGCCCTTAATGTGTCATGGGGGCAGTGAACACCTTTGGTTACCCCACTGAGTATGAAAGACCAAGGTTGATCCCTAGGACAGTAAGTAATTTCTGAAGGTTGGACAGAATTGCTGCCAGAAGAGGCCTTTACTGGGACAACCTAGAGACCTTGTGTCTGGTGTGCTTTAGGGTCATTCTTGCCCACCACCTCCAGGGATGTGTACCTCATTAGTAGCCAAATATTAAATTTGATGAGAAATGTAGTTTGTTATCATGAGTAGGCGTTACCCAACCCAACAGGGAGAAGGACTATATAGTCTAGTGTCGTTTCCTGTATCGCCTCCCTTACACAAGACCTTTAGAGACCTGCACCTCTAAAGGTTTTCCTTCATGTCTCTTGAATGTTCTCTTTGGTTGAGTCCCTTCTGTAAATAGGACCAAAGCTGTCACTTACAATGTTCCTCCTCCCTGTTCTCAGCCAACAAAACCTCACCCACCTCTGGAGAGGGCAGCCGCTCTGGTGGAGTCATCCACGTGTACGGCGATGACAACAGCGACAAATCTGCCAGCAGTTTCATTCCTTATTGCTCCATGGCCCAGGCACAACTCTGTTTCCATGGCCACCGTGATGCTGTCAAGTTCTTCGTTTCAGTGCCTGGTAAGGAAGAGCACATCCCTTCCTCGTGCAGAGTCTTGTACTGTCATCTGCTCAGTGGCAGGAGCTGGAGCTGCTCGGCAGCAGAAGGCTGTCAGCATCATTTCGATCTCCTGCAGATCACCGTGACTCAGACACTGGTAGTTTAGACTGTAATGTCTTCCAGATTTCACCAGCAGAAGGGATTGACCTGTCTAGTGGAGTCTGTGTAATTGTGCTAAGTGCATGGGGCTTGAGCAAAGGCACTGACAGCACCTCCCTCCTGTTCCAGGCAATGTTCTAGCGACCCTGAATGGGAGCGTGTTGGATAGCCCCTCGGAGAACCCCAGCACAGCAGCCACCGAGACTGAGGGGCAGAAGCTGAAGAACGTCCTGGTGCTGAGCGGAGGAGAAGGGTACATCGATTTCCGGATTGGTGAGTGCCTGTGGTGGGAGGCGTCTGGGACAGGAGGAGGTGCAGGGCCACAGCACTGGAGAGAGGGAACACTGCTGTGGGGAGAGAAATCTGAAAAGCGAGGCTGCTTGCTTCTCCTGCATCCTGCTGCTGGGGCAGATAGCAGGCATTTCCTTGCACAACATAAGGCTGCCAAACTCTGCCCCTGTCTGTGCCTGTGCTACCACACAGGCTGCAATAATGGCTCTGAAAAGAATAAAATGCTGTACCAGCAGCTCCAAACACTGCTGTCCCGCTGTGGTCACTTGCGCCACTCTAGGGCATTCTGTGTCGTAAACATTGGCTTCCCCAAACTGAATAGGGCTGGGTTTGCCTACTCCTGGAGGTAGTTTGTTCCATTTATACAGGCTTGCTTCAGAAAAGCACCCTGTGGTTATAAAGCTCCTCCAGGCATAAAGGGAGGTTTCAGCTCGTGCTGTTTGTAATCAGACTGCAGAGATCGTGTAGCAGGGATATTAGCCTCTTGTGAAGGATTCCAGGGCAGTGTAAATTTGGGTTCTGCTTCCCACCTTCTTTACTCTCTGTTTTCTCTCCTCAGGGGATGGAGAAGATGATGAGACGGAAGAGAATGCAGGAGATGCCACCCAGGTGAAGCCAGTACTTTCCAAGGCTGAAAGGAGCCACATTATCGTGTGGCAAGTATCATATATCCCTGAGTGAGAATTTTTCCTTTCCTACCAATGTAAGTCTCCCTCCTCCCACCTGAATGCCAAGATGTACATACAGAACTCCTGCATTATACCTACTGCTGGAAACCAACCCCAGACAACTGCAACGGCTCCTGCCTTGGACTGTGACCCCCTTCTAACCTCTGAACTTGCAGCTTTCATCTTGGGCCTGTGCGCTTTCTGCGTGGTTGGATTGTTGTTCTGCTCTGGAGCTGGCGTCTACAAGGAGAGAAATGGCAGCTCATTGATGAAGTGAAGCTTGGAGCCAGAACGGTGCAAACCCTTTGCCCAGGGCCCGGGAGCTGGGAGCTGGATAGGTGGCGCAGGTTCTCCAGCAGGTTGCCTCACTCCCATCTGCATGAGCAGCAGTACGTCACCCCAGCGTCCCCCACCAAAGCTGCGACGGTGAATCACAACTCTCTAGCACCTCGGCAGAAATCCTTTCTAGTTCACCAGTGGAATTTCCACCTTACCCACTCTGCATAGGGTACACCTAAGCACAGAATAATATCCCATGGACTGAGAGCAGCCAGGACCAAGCCCAAGCCAGGAACCTTCAACAGAAAGGAGTGTCAAGGTTTCAGAATTACTTCTGCTGTTTGGCTGGAGAGGGTAACAGTGTCATGAACAGTTACTGTGGGGAACGCATTCTCTGTACATGCAAATGGAAGGTCTCCCTCTTCTTCTGCTGCTGTTGTCTTAGCAGTAGTGTTCTGAGTGACTGTGTGCCCAGGGAGGGCTGTTCGGTAGGGTCAGATGGAAGATGGGTGTTTTATGGCAGAGGCCACAGGGGCTTTGGAATCTGCAGTAGCAAAAGGGTACTGGAACCTTGTTAGTTAGAGAACAGAAAAGTCAGCAGTACTTTTAACTCTCCCTTACAAAACTGCCAGGTAGGAAAAGACTCTTGAGTTCATTCTTTTTATGAGCCTGAGAAATTCAGTGAGAAAGCTAGCTCTGTATAGTGTTTGTTGGCTTTTAAAACACAGGCGAGGGCAGAATACATTGATGAGCTGTGGTTCTGTGTTAATGCAGTGAAGTTACCTCGACTCATAAGGATGTGTCCCCTTCTGGGAACTGCTGGTGTTCAGCATGGAGGAGATGTCTGTTTTCCTTCACACCGTAGCTGTGAGGTTAGGAAGGACTGTGTAGGTGCAGTCAAGGTATAGAAAGGCTGTGTCTTGCCTGAGGTCACGCAAAAAGGAATGAGGCCAGGTCTCCTGACCTCTTTACCTAACGTGACAAGCACTGACTGGCCTTGCTACTGGTCAAAAAGCTGGAAATGTCTGACTCCTGAAAAGAATGATGACCCCTGAGAGAAATGCTGACCACCCTACTTGTGTAAGCGGTACTGTGGGATTGCAGGAGCGTGTCCTGCTTGCAGGAGAAGCAGCAAGAAGTGGGGCCAGCAAGAGCAGTTTTAGGCTACAATGCTAGCTCCGGATACAGAGGTAAGATTTGTCCAACACACACTTCACTTCCTTTCTGACAGTGGAAACAGTCCTGTCTCCAGAAGGGCAAGTCCTGCTTCCCTGCAGCACTCCCTTCTGGATGTGCAGGACTAGAGTGAGCAGCAGTTGTTAGCAGTGGATTTGGTGGTCCTGTTTCTTCCCTGAGCTGGGCAGCAGTCTGGGGCTCACAGATATATCTTTGTGCCAGCATGGCACGGCAGTGTCCAGATTTAGCAGTGCTGAAGTGCTTTTTGGGTCCACAGTTCAGAGAAAGGCTGGGGCACACACATTGCCTCCAAGGAGGCAAGGATACGTATCCAGAGAACAGAGGCCTCAGCCACCAAATTCACAGGAGCAGTGTTGCCTTGTGCTGCCTGTGAGCAGCGCTGGCTTACACTCACATCACTCCTTGTAGAGTGAGGCAGGTAACCAGCAGGATAGGCGTTCTCCAGCCACCAGCATGCCAGGCTCTGTGGCTGCCGTTTGGCTGAGGAATTTTTTTGAGCAGCCCGCTTGTGTGCAGCGGGAACCTCTGGGGACGCTTCACTGGGCACTGCTGACTGGGCCAGTCTTGTTCTGCTGCCACTTTCCCAAAATGCTTTCTGCTAGGATGGGCTCTTTGAGTTGCAATACAGAGTGCAGAAGGGGTAACAAGAAGGTAGACGTTTCGACAGCAGATTCCACAAACATCTAACAGTTCATGCCAAGTAAACTTCATAATTTGGACTAACTTAAGGGGAAAAAAAGCCCTAGTAGGACCCATTCCTTAGCTTTATAGAACTTTCCATATGAAAATACAGAAGTGCAATACTGTTACCTCTTACTGTTTGTTCTGTATCTGGTTTTAGAAGTCACAGTGACACTACCTGTCACCTGTTACCCACCAGTCCCTGGCGACATAAGGAAATAGGTCTGAGGCCTCTACCAACAGGTTCCTTTCCAGTTTGATGCATATTTTCCTCCAAGAGAAGCACATGTTTAAAAGGGGGCAGCTACAGCTAAGTAAAACCAGCCTCTGCTGTCACACTCCTATCAGCATTTGGTGGCTACTGGGCAGCAAGGTGAAGAGCTGACTGGCTTCAACACACTTCCCTGTCATATCTCCACTGTGATGTATGTAAAGTATCTTGTATGTTACAAAAGGATTTTAAAAAGTGTCTTAAGGCCTGTAAACTCCGCTGTTTGGTCAGAAGATGGCATTCTGTAAAGAGACTGCTGTATGAATACGTTCCCATGCTTCGTCCCCTATGCTATCAAACAATGAACCATATCTGTTCTGTATGTAATAAATGTGTTAACATCAGCAAGTGCCAGTGTGTTGTGTTTCAGGCACTGGGCTTTCTGCTCAGCTTGTAGCGAGGCTTTTAAAAGGATTGGTGTGGCTGTCAGCTCAAATGTTCACTATTTAGCTACTGGCTATCTACAGCTGTCCTTGGTGGGGGGTCCTCTTCAGAGGAGACCCCAGGGTCAACACGAGTCTCAGCTTTCAGAGCTCAAGTTGCCAATGTCCCCTAGATGGTACTTGACAGGGCTCATAGGAATCAATGATGCTCAGCAATCCTGCCTTCAGGATGCCGAGTCCATCCACTTGTCTGTTCCTCTTAGTCCCGGTAGCATTTAGACAAGTTCATACCTATTCTATAGAAGTTAATTAACTCAAGGAATGTACGCAGCTATAATAGATAAGGGGTAACAGGAAAGTAGTGAAAATTATTGTGAATAAGGCTATAAATAGCAACATTGCCCATTGTCAGGCTTTAAAATGAGTTGCAGCAAGCAGGTTCCCTTGCCATTAGCTTCCTAAATGATTTTAATGTCTTGACAAGCCATGGCTGCTTCCTCATTAGTTGCATTGCCTGTGCATCCCTCGGGCACGCAAGGAAAATTGCAGCTAGCAGCACATTGCAGTATCAATAAAATATGTCATTCAGTGCAGCAGCTTTGAGGACGGAGTGCTCAGCTCACATCCCTTTTAACGCACCACTCTGCCAGCACTGGCCCAAATTGGCCACCATCCTCTCCACCCTCCCAATCCCTGCAGAGAATAACCAGTGGAAGACTTCAATGTTTATTATTAAGAAAAAGCAAACAGCTAAGTGTTACAGGACCAAACTGACTCTGTAATGGATGTGGAGTTGTAGACAAACATGACAAACTGGGGCTGTGTGGCTTTACAGAAGTGTGTCCCAAAAGGGAACCTCCGAGATCAAAGAAGGGTCTCTCAAGACATCCCAGGGCTTGGTGCTAAGAGTCTACAGGTGTCAGAGCCCTGATGGCACCAACTGACCATGACTGCCCTGACCAGCCCCATCTGCCCCTTTCCTGCCCCCGCCCATGGCCCAGGAGCCCCATGTAAGCACAGAAGCAGTTTGGGCATCTGGGCTTCAACATCCCGCTGGCCTGCAAGCAGTAGGTTCCCAAGTCACTGCAGCAATGTGTGTGAGCAGAGAGGCAGGTACCATCCCATGGATTCACCAGCTGCCAGCAGAAACCGGCACCAAGAAGCAGCTGAGCTCCCTTACAGGGCTTGGTTTATGCCAGGCCACAGGTGCACGAGAGGCCACAGCAGCAGCCCCAGGGATCACTCAGGGATCCTCCTCTCAGCTACACCAGCAGGAACACAGCCCCAGGCTGTTCGTCCTGGCCTGACACCCACCTCCAGCGTGACACAGCAACTCTGCCAGTGAAATAACTGCGGCTGGGCTGGACTAGAGCAGGACTAGTGCCCAGCGTGCTGCAACCAGTCCCCTCACCCAAGCTCCGGCTTGGGGAGCCTTACACACAAGACAGCAGAAGAGAAGAAAGAGGCTTTATTGGCACTGTTGCTTTACATTTATTTTTTCACTCTGCAAAAAGCACACCCTTGCAGAGCTGTATCGACTGAGCCCCTCAGCGACACAGCTGTGAAGCCCAAATGTGCCTTTGCCTCCAGATCTCCCATCAGTGACCCTGTGCGATTTGTGCTTCCATGATTTAATACAAGCACATCATGTTCTCAGTCAGGATTTTTGGGGATCCCCTACGAAGCCATTGCATGGTACAGTAACATGAGGAAAACCCCATCCAGAACTGCTTCCATTAAAGCAATGGGATGTAACAGTATTAAAAATACATTCTCAGTTCGGTGCAGCTGAGGTGAAAAGCCTGTTTCAAGCACAGGGTCGCACTAGTGAGCATTGCTAAGGCAGTATGTTCTTTCCTCCTTCCTTCAGCTTTTTGGCAGTTAGGAAAAATCCCATTCTGTTCGTTGGTGATTTTTGCATTTCCTGTGTCATTATTATCAAGTATACTGAACTCAGGTCTTTCTTTTACAGTCAAATGCCTTTGGTTTCCAGGTATGCAGTTTGCTTATTCTGGCTAGGGTCCGAGGAGACACCTTGAAGAAATCTCCCCCAATGGCATGGTGTAATAACAAGTGTCAGAGTGACTAACCTAAGAGCAACTCTAGAGGCTGCACTAAGGAGTTATGTTTTTGCACCTTTCACCACAACATACTCCACTGAAATGAGGGGTAGTTTGCTACTGGCTTCAAATAGTAAGAGCTAATCCTACCTACTTCACATCACTAGAATTAAAGTTTCTCTCCTCTCCTGATGGCCATCTCTGGGAATAACACTTACTATCTAAAGTCGTGTTCCTCCCATGTTGTTCATTGCTATCATATGTAACTCGGATGAATCTGCACCGGTTAGGAAGGGTCTGATAAGATAAAGGCTCTGCACTTGGACCTCAACCAACCGTGTGGATGATCTCCATGCGGGGCGGGGGGGAATCAAGCTATTTTCTTAGAAGTATGCTACAGATGTAAGAACTCATTTATTCTGCTAGGTTTGCACACAGCTCTGAAATAAGGAGATATCCTTACATCAGCTTTCTGTGATTTAAATAGGACCTAAATTATCTGACAAGCGTTCTTAAAAAAACCCCTCATTTTCAGGCTCTAAAGGGAACCGTGCTCCAAAGAATTGTAGCTGAATGACAGGAGCTATGAATTCAGAGAATATACAGAGAACCAAGAAGGTCCCTCTGGTGACAGATTGAAATTAAGAAAAAAAATCTGCATGGATCTGCATCTTCCCTTTCAGAAGAGGTCACTGTATGGTCCTGGGGAGAAAGTGAAGTGAGAAAACCTGGATGTGCCATACAACAGTGGGCAAATGTGCCTTCTGTAAGAAGTTGATGTGCTTCTAACACACAGCAAGAGCATATGGGAAGCTCAGGTCACACAACAAGTCTTTATACTGGCGTCCCTGCAGCTTTTTGCTTTGCAACCCGAAGGCGAGAAGCCATGACCTTCTCCAGATCAATCATCGGCTCCTCTGTGATTGGTTTTCCCTCTTTCTGCCATTGAGCAAGGATCATGGCTCGGAGCAGAGGCGGGTATGGAAGGTACCGAATGGTCTCTTCTGGCACTGGGGTGAATTTCTTGAAGGCCTCCTCCTCATGCTTGGGCACCATTCGCCAGTCATGGTACATGACTTTGTCGATCTCTCTCACTTCTTCTTCAGTTTTGCCTGAGAAAAAGAAGATGAACACCAGTGGACAACGCTATCAGCAACAAACTCCCTCCAGGAAATGCAGCAAGCGCAGGCTCTCCAGTATCGCTGTTGCTATAACTGGCAATAGCAAAGGAGATTTTGAAAGGATCACACAGTATTTTCACTGCTATACTGCAGGATCCCACTTCTGCCCATGGAAATTAAAACAGAAACAGACTGAAAAGACTACAAGCAAGTTGCTCTAATTCTATGGTTGACTTCCTCTTTTAATTTAAAAAGTCACTTCATCTCTCACTGATTTAGTTTCCATGGTTGAAGAATAAGAGTAATTTCTCCCTACAGTAATGAAAGTTCCCTGGGAAGCTTAATGATATATATATATAAATGTATATATATAAACTTCAAAAGCTTTCAATAAAGTGTTTCAGAAACTAATAAAAACATTCATATCGCTAATATTAAGCTAATATTAGGCTTTAAAAAAAAGGCAAATTCCCCCATCTAACTCCAAGTGTGTGCAATGCCAGTTTACTTGCCAACATGGCTGTTTTACTGATGATTTTACCCAGAATATCCTCGTGCTTTCATTCTATGTCTTGCCTTTGAAGTTTAGGGATGGAAGGCAACTCTGTCACCTCACCTAATCCTCTGTCAGTGCAGTGTCTTTTCCCATTGTCAGTCTACACTGGCTCTCCCACAATATTCTTGGAAATGTATTCTATGACAGCTACATCCCGCCATTAGAAACTAAACTATGGAGAATTTCTTTTCTCATTAACAAAGTTAAGAAAAACAAAACTTCCCAAATGGGAGGGTCATGGTTCTCCTGCAGCTCACCGTACCCTGCACTTTATTCTCTGGTTTTGCTTATGAATGTTTTCTCTTAAGCTTTTTTGTGAAAGAAAGCAAGTTGTTTTTACCTCTGAAGGTCAGATATCCCCACGCTTTTCCATGATCCATATTCTGCAAAGAAAATAAGAATTGGTTGCGGGCAGTGACAGACGTTACTTGCCACAGAAAGAGGAGGCTCAGCTAGGAGCGGTGCTCTACCTCGGCCGTGTAGTCCACCTTGACCTTGGTGATGACCCAGTAGCAGGGCTCGTCGTGCTGCCAGAGCCAGGACTTGCGGGTGACCACGCGGCCCACGCCGAAGAGCGGCAGGCGGCAGAGCAGCGTGAAGAGGCGGTTCTCGTTGCGCACGTCCTCCCAGGCCAGCACCGGCAGCCGCTTCTGCGTCAGCGGCCGCCGCATGGTCTCGTAGTCCAGGGCGAAGCGCTGCGAGTCCCGCGGCCGGTTCTTCAGCGCCCGGTACTCGCGGATCTTCTTCGCCATGGCGGCGATGGGCCGGTACAGCTTCTTGCGGGCCATGGCGCCTGCCTGCCGGGCCGCCCTGAGCCGAGCCGAGCCGAGCCGAGCCGCCGGGTCCTGGCCGCGCCGCGCTGCCCCTCAGGCCGCCTCAGCGCCCGGCAGCTTCCGGTGCCGCCCGCGCGCCGTCCCGCCCCGCCCGGAAGCGCTGCGGCCTGGCGGCTCCCGCGCGGGGGGGTGGTGGCAGCGGAACGCTTGTGCCGCGGCCGAGGAACCCGGGGGTCCCCGGCCGGGCCGGGCCGAGCGGCTGCGGGCGGCGGGGGGACTTGGAGCCGGCGCCTCGCCTCGCCTCGCCTCTCCCCGGGCCCGGCTCCGGCCCCGCGTTACGGCCGGGGGCACGGCCTCCGCTCATGCCGGGGGCGAGCCGAGGCTCCCTGGGCCCTCCCGTCGCGGCAAGTACCTTCCGGCACTGCTCTTTTGAAGCAAGGCAGCGGTTCGTTTTTCAAGCTGGTCGCTGATCTGGGCAGCTTCCTTTTCACCTGTGCAGCTGAGCGCTCCCTGGGCCTCCTGTCTTCCTGAACCACTTTCTGCATCAGTCCTCAACCCTCCACCGAACAGGCTTTCTCTGCGCATGCTTTCAAATCCCCTCCTTCCAGCTGCTCTCATATTCTTTATGAGCCACCTCACTAACTGCCCTGCCTACAACATTAAGTTCTGTTCTGAACCTGGCTTATTGCATGTATTACCTATCAACAGTTGGTTGCTGTTAAAAACAGCTCTAACAGGAGCAAACACGAGGTACAGTTGGATTACTGACACGGGAGTGCTACGCGCTTCATATGGAAGTGGAAAGGTCCTGCAAGACCCCTCACTGTTCATTGTGGGCATGAGTCAAGACTGAAACATCTGGGCCTTCAGAGACACTTTTTAGCAATGCTGTTACATTTTAATACATTAGACAGTCTCTTTTGATCAGCATGTTGCTGTTGTCAAGATAGATTTTAATTACTGAAAACAACATTCATCAATTTCAAGCCCTTCTTTAAACCACGAAGAAGGAAACTTTCAAAAACATGGAGTAATCATTCAGGTAGATTTCTCATTGCTTTTTTAGGGAGAATAAGACAAAGGTTAAAAGTCCAAGGCCAGAGTGCAAGGTCAGAGTCAGAAACTGAACCAAGGCCCGAATTCAGGTCTTTTAACTCCATCTACCAGAACCAGACAAACTCCCCTGGCAAGAACTGCTCTGACAGCAGTGCCCTGATGCAACACATGAGCATATGGTCAAGAATCAGTGACTGCGTTACAGATTTCAGTAGGAAACTGCACAGGTTTGGCTATAGTAGCCCCTGGATTATGGCCACAGACTGGTAAATTAAACCCATCATGTTAGAGGTTTTTTTCCTAAATGCCATATCTTATACAGAAAGAAACCTCTCCATTCTGCTAATGCCTTAGAGACCTTTATTAAAGATGTTCAGGCATAGAAACCAGCTTCTGTCAGCAGTCAACCACAATCAATGTTTGGGAGAAAAAGAGGTTGGCAGGGGTTGGATGGCAAAACAAATCAAGTAACACACCTCAGTTTTAAAAGGCTGTTACTTCTCTTAAAACATGGACTTTTCTCCTAATATAGTGCAACTCTCTTGAAAAGGAGAGAGGGGTTGTAACATGGAAGACAGATCTGATTAAGTAAGTTGATAACACTGGTTTAGAATGAGATACGTGCCTTCAGTTCACCCAGCTGTGGGAGAAACAGAGCAGAGAAGGTAAAGCAGCTATGACAGGGCACAGAGCAGGTAACATGCATGGCTGTGAAGCACTGAGAAAGCCCCAAGCTCTAGCCTTTCAAGGCACCTGTTTGCAGGTTTCTGTGGGGGCACAGAGAGGAAGAAGACATATGGATGGTTGAAAAATTGTGAAATGAGTTTAGTCAGAAGAACAGAAAGGAAGGGTAATGGCAAAACACGTCAAGTCATCAGGAAAAAATAAGGCAATACTTTAAAACTGGCAGCTAGAGACAGAGCATCTCCTGACTCCTACAGCAGTAGAGAGTGCAAAACATGTTCTGAAACTCATCACCTCGCAGTTCTGCTAGTCAGCCACATGGGTCACTGGGGATACAAGTGCAGTTCACAAATGACTTTCAGTATCCATAGACACTGAGGAGAAGAGTCTGGGCATGGTGGCAGCAAGTTGTCTCTGGTAGCAATAGCTTTCTTTGGTATAACAGGGAGTTTCCAGGGCAGTCACAGGCATTTCATGGAGCGAGGATGAAAGGATCAGATTTCTAGCACTCCCTCATCTCATCAATGGCTCACCTCTGCCAAGCAAAGCCAAACATGCCCCCACCCGAGAGCACTGGCAGAGCAGAAGCGACCCACTGACAGTGCAACCACTTACCCTGAAGTGCTCAGCACAAAGTTCTCCTGCTTGATCGTTCCTTCTGAGCCACTCACCGGCAGAGCAAACCTGTGAGAAGCCTCCTGCCCAAGGGAGAGGACAGTGTAAGCGCTGGAGTGTCCAAACCCAGAACAAAGACAACACGGGAACAGAAGAAAAAAGCCTAGGGAGCAGTCTAACACAGCACAGTCATGTTTGCAAGTCTCCAGCGACCTGCCCAGCAAAAATAGAGCAGGACAAAGATTTCCCTCATTCTTATGCGGGAGCAAGCTGAGCACAGTGGAAGGCTCAGTTTGCTTCACCACAAAGCTGTAGGAAAGCAGCAGGAAATTCACTGTTACAGCTCAGGCCCCTGGAATCAGACAGTGATGTTAGTGCCCACACGCAAGCCGCAGGAATCACTGAACTTTGCACAGCAGGAAATTCACTTTACGCAGCCCAGGACGTACATGGCCTTCAGACTGCCGGTGCACAGCCCCGCTCTCAGTGAAACAACTGGCCTGGAACTACAGTGCAAAAGCAATTGGTCTTTTATACACGAGATAACTCTCAAACGAAAATGAGACCCCCGGCTGGTTTTACTAGCTGGTAATTGTCCTCTTAACTACACTTCATCTTGAAAACTATGACAAATTCTTCACAACATGCCCGTGAGACACCGCATATAAAGAAACGAGAGATCAGCCGGGGGGGTAGAAGGGCAGGCGCCGGCCGCGCCGAGGGTACCCGCGCAGACCCGGGGGTGCCCGGCCGCGCCCGACCGCGCTCCCTGCGGCCGCGGACGGCGGCGGCGAGAGCTGCGGGCGGGGCGGGCAGACAGGCCCCGCCCCCCGCGCTGCCGGCTGCGCGGAGCCGCTCCGCGCTCGCGCGTCACCCGCAGGGGCCGAAGCCGGGTGGTGTCGCGACGCCGCGCGCCCTGCACCCAATCAGCGCTGCAGCCGCAGTCACACCTCGAGGGAGTGGCCCGGTGACAGCCCGCCCGCCCCACGTGACGAGGACTGCCCTATCCCGGCCGGCTCGCCCCGCCCCGCCCCGCTGGCCTCCGCGGCGGGTGCCGTCCTGTCCCGGCAGGCCTTGCGCGGTGCGGCTGGTGGCTGTGTCGGTAAGATGGCGGCCGTGAGTCTGAGGCTTGGAGACTTGGTGTGGTGAGTGGTGGAGCAGGCCGGGCGGCGGCGGGGCAGGGCGGGGGGAGCGGGCGCCGAGCGGGCGGCGGGGCGCGGCGGGGCGGGGGAAGACACCTCTCGCAGCGCGCAGAGGAGTGCGGGAGAGGCTCCGCCCGTGGCGGCTGAGCGCAGCCGGGGCGGAGGGGGCGGTGGCAGCGGCGGTGGGGCTGTGCCCGGCCCGGCCCGGCGGAGCGCGGCGCAGCGGGAGCTGAGGCGGTCCAGGGGCAGCGCTGTCACCCCCCAGCGGCGGGGCACCCGCCTCGGGGAGGGCTCCGAGGTGCAGCTGCGGGGAAGGAGGGGCTGGGCTGGGCAGGGCGAGCGGCGGCCCGAGGACGGGGGGTCTCGCCGCTGCCGTCCCGCGGGGATGGGCGGCGGCCCGGGGCGGGCGGCGGCGGGAGGGAATCTGGGGGTCCCCGGGCTGGGCTGGAGCAGGCCGGGGGAGGAAGGCTCGGCTCCTGGGCGGGCCGGCACCGGAGGCTAACGGGGGGAGGAAGGCGGAAGGGGGTGAGGGGAGTGGGACAGAGGAGTGATCGTTCGGGGCTCGGCTGGAAATAGGGTCTCCTCCCAAGGGAGATGAAAAAGGAAGTAAATAAATAGGTGGTTAGTGAGAGCATCGGTGGTGTTCTTTGGGAATGCTTTAATGAAGCAACACAACAATATGGGAAAGTGACTTTTTTTACAGGTTAGGATGTTCCTGTTGAAGCTCACAGAAACTGCCACTTCCCCATGTCACTCCAATTTTACCCTCAAGTAATCAGAAAGCTGCGAGAGTGGTTTTTTTTTTTTTTTTTTTTTTTTTTTCAATTTCTAAATCAGGAGAACTGAGGGGATTCTGTCAAGGCCTGTAAGTGCTGGTTCTTGAGTGGACAGGCTCTACTGTACTTGATAGGCTAGGGTATCCTGCTAGGGTTTGCAACAAATAGCTAATCCCCAACACGCAAGTGTATGCATTTATATTTATATCCCAGATAAAAAGAAGTACGTGCTCCAGGCTGTGGCAACTGCAGTTTCTCATCCGAAAAATTGACAGTGATGTGAAGTTGTCTAATTTATATAGAAAAGTAAGTAAAGGTTGGTTCCTTTTAGCAAAATTTGTTTCAAATGAGCATTTGGGGAGTGCACTGCTCTCAGTGTTGGAATGCAGATTATCCTGCTTTAGTTTTGCACGTGACAGCCTAGACAGGTACTATCCCTAGGCCCATCTTCGAAGAACTATAACAGTAAGACAGCAACAGATGAAAGGTTTTGATGAAAGCCCTGTTCAGTACAAGAATAGAAGTGTCAGATATAAGCCATGGTCATGGTTAAAGCTCTTGGCAGTGTTCCTGCCTGACTATCACCACTGAATCTCCTGTGTACAATTGTCATCTCAGGAGGAGTTGAAATGCTGCTTGCTGAGAATTTTTACTTCAGTAGCAGACAGGCTCCAGAGATTCTCTGACAGACTCTTGTAAGGTAATAACTGATAGGCTTTTGTGAGAGTACTGCAGCCTCTGTACATGACAAGGGTAAGATAATAATAAAGCCACCATGCTTTGGGCTTAGTCTAACTGCTTTCTTCCTCTTCTGTGAAGGAAAAGTTTTGTGCAGTTTTTATAAGGGAAACATTTGCAAGTGTAGGAAATAAATGTTTCTGCTTTTCTTATGATTCTTTTATATCTTTAGCACATCTTGTGGTGAGCATCTGAAGAAAGTGATAATGGAACTAATGATAATTCAGTGGGTTCTGCCATAAATGCTTTCTTATTAGAACTTCTAAGAATCTTATCTGCCTGAGCTGGAAATCACTGGCTGCTATGCTTACTAGACTGTTCTGTCCTGAAGGATCTAAGTTATCAACTTGAACTTTGGTTTGATTGCCTGCATCAATACCCTAGCTCAATTCCTTGTGAGGGAATATTCAATCTTACAAGAGTAGTAAGAGCTGTAGCACTAGGTCTTCCAGGCAGTAGCTATGCTGCTGCTGTATCTTTGGCTTAAATTCTGATATTCCGTTGAGCTCATACAGATTGTATAGAGGCTTAGTTTACATTGCTGGATACCTGCACCTAATACTTGTGTCAAGTGCTTGTGTCTTGTCTTTTACGGTAGGTTTTGACTGTAAAATGTGGTCTCTTAATACAGAAAATATGTTGTAATATAAAAAGGTAGACATGGGATAGTTGTTTTTTCCCAGATTCTAGTGCCTAATCTTTTCATTCTTTCATAGGGGGAAGCTGGGCCGGTATCCTCCATGGCCAGGAAAGGTGAGTGCCTCCCCTTCCCCCCCCCCCCCCCCCGAAGTTTCACCAAATGAATTTTAGTTAAAAATGAATATGAGTGGGTTTTTTGTTTGTTTGTTTTTTAATACAAAACACACAAATCTGAACTGTGAACCAAGCAATGCATGAAGGGCTTTATTTGATCTAGAAGTTCAGCCTGTTACTAACAGCTGTTAATTCAGATGGAATGAAAAGCAAAAGAGACCAGCAATTTATCCAGTTCCAGAACTGATTGTATTCCCCAGATTTAGCAGTTTAATCCCTATCACTTTCTGCAAGACATGTTTCTCTCCTCCCATAATAAATTGGTTACATACACTGTTTTAAATATTAGAAATGGAGAATCTGGTTTCTTGAAATACTGTTTTAGAGCTATATATTTTTTGAGTGATAATTTCAGAGGGGAGGAAGAAGAAGAGTTACATTTTCTCTTCTTTTTTTTTTTCTGATGAAAGGCCAGAAAGATGTTTTATTTATTTATTTTAAGAGTTAAATTATATGTGCCATTCTTATCATTTCTCCTTCCCTGAAAGTACTGTGTTTTTATTTTTGGTGTAGGTATGAGAACTGTGCATGCTGAGATAACAGCATGCTACAGGGAAAAGTGTTGTCCATGTGGCTGACAACCATAAATACTTGGTTTCACTCTGGTTATCAGGTCCAGTTAAATTCGAGCTCCCCTGCAGTCTTTCAGCTGTCACCTGAGTAACAGAATGACTGCTTTTCTCTTTACTAATATTTTAAGCTTTGTAAGAAACAAATCTATTCTGGGGGTAAAGACACAGCTTTAAATGTAAATTTTAAAATAACTTAAGTGGAACAAGCTTTAACAAATGCCATTTGGCTTTCTAAATTTAAAAAGATTTCTCTTTTACCTATTGGGGATAATGATGTATCAGTGGAGTTTGGGTATTTTTGTACCCTGTTGCAGCGTAGGCATATCTAAGGAAATATATGGATTACATATTTACTTGGAAAACTTGTCATGAATTCAAGTTCTCTTCCTAGTGAAACTTTAAAAAAAAAAAAAAAAAGAGCTATGAAACATAGTAAGAAAATCAGAGAGTATAAGTTTTATGTACTTGAAACAGTCTCTGTAACTTTTTTCTTTTAATCACCTTCAGATTGTTAATCCACCTAAAGATCTGAAGAAACCTCGTGGAAAAAAGTGCTTCTTTGTGAAGTTTTTTGGAACAGAAGATCAGTATGTACCTGCTTGTTTTCATCTGACAAAAATATTGGCCCATATAGCGTGGATCTTTCATGGAAGAATTTTTTGCTAACGCAAAGTTTAGCTTTGCAAAAGGCGGTCTTTGATCTACATGCAAAAAGAATGTGACTATCATTGCATGTTATAGCCGCTCATGTGGGTGTGTGAGGACTGCAAAGACTTACGTACTCAAACATGTTAGGATTTTAGCTGCTACTGTGAAGGAAAGTTCTTGGTAGCTTGCCATTTTTATGGGAGTAGGTGTGATGCGACTGAGTTAGATTTAGCATGTAACTATGTTTGAGAAAGGTGCAGCAAGAGCATCATTTTTTTTCTGCTATAAGGATAAAACAGCTTTATACTTGTCATTCATAATAAGAACATACTGTCATGCCTGATGACTGAAAACATTCTTGCTGTGCTTTGGGAGGACTTTGCAGCATAGGAGAACCAAAACTATTGTAGACTACCTTTTCACAAGGAAAAAATTTATTGATTACAAACATGCATGCAAAATTATATTTGTTTTAGACTCAGATAGTTGCAAACTGGAAAAAAAACCACCCAGAAAATGTAGGCATTTTATGAAACTGAAAGTTATTTTGCTAGCTTTTCAGTTTTTCTATTTATTTGCTGCTGTTTTGTATTTGGTCATGTAATGTGGGAGAAAATTATAATCTTCCATAAGAGATGAGAAAACTTTTCTTTTTGAGAGAAACTACCAAGAATTGAGACCAAATAATGGATATTTCCTCAGGAAATTATTTTCAACTGACAGGTTATTTTTGTTTAATATTTAAAATTCAATTTTCCATTAAGAACTGAGATCTAAACTTGTTGGAGAGGGAGAGGATGCTGCATATCGATAGGAAGGTCTGCTGGATTTCTAGTAATGTAAGGCAAGTGAAGGTTGTTTTTTGTGGGGGGGAGGAGGGAGGGAGGAGGGAAGGTGGCTTTTTTTATTATCCATAGTCATTTGGGAGCTAGTCAGGTCCTAAAACTTGAGGAGACTGACTGTTCCTCTCCTGACTGTTCTTCATCTTGTATTGCATATTTTTTGGTGCAGATACAGAGATGTTTGTGGTAAATTGTATTAAGAGAAGCCTGAAAATAGTGGTTATAAATATAGGATACTCTAGCTGAGATTAGCAGCCTGATTGCAGGTGAAGAGGTCAGTGCTGCAAAATAATTGGGGCTTATTACATGATTCTAGAGCTCAGGCTAGGGAAAATCCAATCAACTGGCAGACTAACATAGCCAAAAAAACCCCCCTCCAGCTTGTGAAATTTAATTAATCATTTCCTGTTGGGTAATCACATAATTTAGAAATTCAGTTGTTTTGACTGGCATATCCTACCTGAAAATTAAGTAGAAATAAATATTGTCCCCTTCAGTCTCTTTATAAAGCAGTATTTATAGACAGAAAAGATCGAAACCTGTGTGTGTTCTGTCCTGACCTGGGCCTTTAAAAGCATGCTGGTTAGAGCTGTTAGAGAAAATCCTTGTCTTTGATCATAGTCAAAGAACCAAATCAGGAAAAACTTAAATTATTTCACTTAGTCTGAGCCTGAAGGGAAAATCCTTTATTTATTTTGTGCAAGTAAGCTAATGTGTTTTACAGATACTTTTGTTTTAGAAGTTTATAAACAGTAAGTGGAAATAGCTAACCACCAGCTATCACTACTCTACAAAATGAACAAAATAATAAATATTTGGATGCTAAGCTCTGATCACTGAATGTAATCTGTGGTGTGATGAGTACACTGACTCATATTGGAATTTTAGTGCAAGCCACTCTTGTCTACTTGTACTTCCCTCTTTCTGCCTCTTTGAAGATTGTAGGATGACATTACTACATCACAGATCCTTTTCTGTAGCTCTTCTGTTATTATCTTACTCTGTCAAAGTTTAACAGGTGACGATCTGGACATAAGCCATTTGACTACTGTCCAGTCTGTGTAAGATTAAGGCAATGATGGTTGGCAGGTAGAAGCCCTCTAATAAACTTCAGCAGATGTTTGCCAGCTAATTTGTCCATGGGCAAGCAACCTCAGGCTCTTGATAGACTTTTTTTTTTTTTTCTCTCCTGAGGAGTTCCAGATGACAGCTCTGGTCAAAAAAGCCACTATTTCAAGCTAGGAAAAAGTTGTTTCTTCCTGACTTATGTGGCTCCAGTGTGCCATACCAGATATTAAGGGGGAAGCTTCTTAGAAGTGTAAACTGGTAAACAATGTGACTTCATGCATCCGAACAGAGTGGATGGGTGAATGAAAATATACTTATGAGAGAGGTTGGCAGTTTTTTGGCATAATGGGTAGGTGGCATAATATGTAGGTAGGCTCTAGTTGTTATTTCTGAAATTCTGAATGGCTTAGGATACAGCTCAAAAGAGAATGCCCATTTTTCTTTACCTGTAACCTTGCATGTGAATTGAATACTAATACTTACTGGCCCAGTGTGATGCTGCAGTGACTAAGGAATAAAGCCTTCCAGTTAATGTAAGTAGTTTTGGCTAAAGATGTAAAAGTGAGAGTATGAACGCATTCAGACTGTGCTGTAAAACTTGGCTTTTAGTAAAGTTTCTGCTGAGCCCTATGCTCTTTATATTTATCTTGTTAGTAGAATTATTTGCTTCTATCACTTTTAAAGTAATAGTTTTTCTGCAAGATAACTATTTTGTATATGTGGAAGAGGTTTTTGTCTCTTCGCTGAAGTTGTGGAATACTCCTTCACTCTACCGCAGTGAAAGCTGCATTGATGTTCATAGTAGTGATACACTACCCATGTCTTTTTCTAGGCGACTTCCTAGATTGTGATACATACACTTGTATAATGTATTCTCTTATTAACTTATTCTGCAGAGAGATTTTTCTAGTTTGCCTAGGAGTTCTTGTGAGTTCCGTGGCTGTCCTCTGAGAAAGTAGCATTAAAATGATTCTTCATCCAAAATCAAGAAAAGTTGATATATCCTGCCCATAGAGCTGGCAAGCACATAACAGCATCCAGTTACTGGAATATAAACAACAAATTTGATTTGGTCTTTCTGAATAGCAGAGGAACTCTGATCTCTTATCAATCTTCCTAACTGCACTTTTCAGATTGTAGCATCAGAAATAAAGGAACTCCTAAAAACAGTTTTGTGGGAAGTCCTTGTATGCCTTTCCCATAACGGAGTGCAACAATGCAAGAATTACTGTGGTATTTACACTTATACATTTATAACCATGATCCTGGGCAACCTGCTCTAGCTGACCCTGCTTCAGCAGGAGGGTTGGACCAGATGATCTCTGGAGGTCCCTTCCAACCCCAACTGTTCTGTGATTCTGTGATAAATTCATAACTATTAGTAATTAGAACTACTAGACTAGCAGGCCCATAGCCTACAAGTCTTATAGAAATTCTTAGTGTGCTTCATCCAGTTTAAAATATTCTAACGTTTCATTGCCTGTTTAGGAGTTTGTTATGGCATTGTCAAAACTAATAAATTATAGCTTTGTGTTATGAATGTGTCAGTACTCTACTTTGTTTCAGTGACATATTAGGGAGAGTTCTACAGTCAGCAGGGCTGTATTCCGATGTGTATGTGCATGCATGTACATGTATGAACACATATGCACACACACATTCACTGTATTCACTTAACTCATTGGATGTACTTTAATAGCCAAATGGTCTTGCAAGTCATAGGTATCAAAGTCTTAATAGCAAGCTAGAACAGCCCATTCTCACTTTTTGCCACATCAGTACAAAACTAAATAGTCTCACTAAATGCAGTGAGGTCAGGGGTCACTTCCTGACTTGATATATTAAGGAAAAATCAAAGGAAGTTTGCAATCCAAGATAAGTATAATCATCTGCAGCCTATTTCCATCAGACACAGTGATTTTCAGCGCAGCAGTCATTGCTTTCCCATCCTCCATATCCTGTTGGAATGTTAACACCTACCCTCTTCTTCTGCCACTGTTCTCCCTGGCTTCCAGGGGAGAGAGAAACTTTTGGATGTAGTCTTATAACACATTCTTTCAGATCCTAACATCAGAAAACACTTAGAGTTTGCCAGGCCTTGGATATGATACTCTGGGAATCTGAGGAGCCAGAAAGTGTAAGCTAAGCAGACAAAGAGGATTAAGAAACATTGCTGGTGTTTTCCTGTTGGGTAAACTATCCCATGCAGAATTCCATATTGCCAAAGGTAGGCTGTTGTATGCTAGAGCTAACTGGAATGTCGCTATAACTCTGTAGGAAGAGTGTCATAGCTAAAAATCCATATGGTCAAAACTTTTTTACCCCTAGCTGACATCTCTGGAAGTGTAAGTACCCTGTAAAACTTCTTACTGCCTAAATTTGAAAAATCTAATACTTTACTTCTGTCAGTGTTTCCCTGCTGATTATTTTCTTTTGCTAAGTATCCTCTCTGCTACATGGACTGTTAGTCTAATGTACTGTAGTGTTTTTGTGCTCTTTTTGATGAAGATATTTATATATCGAGTTGAGAGTTCAGCCATTGGAGTTGTCTTATTGAAGAAAATTGGGGCAGTCTCTTCACAGCAGAATCACAGAACGGTTGAGGTTGGAAGGGACCTATAAAGATCATCTAGTCCAACCCCCCTGCTCAAGCAGGATCACCTACAGCACGTTGCCCAGGACCCTGTCCAGATGGCTTTTGAATATTTCCAAGAATGGAGACTCTACAACCTCTCTGGGCCACCTGTTCTAGTGCTCAGTCACCCTCACAGTCAGAGCTTTTCCTTATGTTCAGACGGAGCTTCCTGCGTTTCAATTTGTGCCCATTGCCTCTTGTCCTGTCACTGGGCACCACTGAGAAGAGTCTGGCTTCATCTTTATACCCTCCCTGCAGATATTTGTACACGTTGATAAGATTCCCCCCTCAGTCTTCTCCAGGTTGAACAGTCCCAGCTCTCTCAGCCTCTCATCACATCTGAGATGTGCCAGTCTCTTAATCATCTTAGTGGCCCTTTGCTGGACTCTCTCCAGTAACTCCATGTCTCTTACTGCAGAGCTCAGACCTGGACTCCAGATGTGGCCTCACCAGGGCTGAGTAGAGGGGGAGGTTTACCTCCCTCCACCTGCTGGCAATACTCTTCCTAATGCAGCCCAGGATACCTTCCTGGCCTTCAGGACACCCCCCACCATGGCATACTGCTGGCTCATGGTCAGCTTGGTGTCCACCCCATCCTTCTCTGCAGAGCTGCTTTCCAGCAGGTCAGCCCCCAGCCTGTCCTGGTGCCTGGGGTTATTCCTCCCTAGGTACAGGACTCTGCACTTCCCTTTATTGAACTTCATGAGGTTCCTCTCTGCACATCTTTCCAGCCTGTCGCGGTCCCTCTGAATGACAGCACAGCCTTCTGGGGCATCAGCCACTCCTCCCAGTTTTGTATTGCTAGCAAACTTGCTGAGGGTGCACTCTGTCCCTTCATGCAGTTCATTGTTGATGATGTTGAACAGGACTGGACCCAGTATTGACCCCTGGGGGACCCTGCTACCTACAGGCCTCCAACAAGACTTTGCGACACTGATCATCTCAGCAGAAATTTACCTAGATTTCTGCATTTGTTTTTTATGCTGTGTGCTCATACATGCTGGGGTTGTAAGTAGCCAAGCTGTTTGCTTTTGACTTTCAAAGTTGATTTGTGTTAGCATTTAATGTAGGCATCTAAAATGGTACAACGTGAACTTTATGAAAACTTTTCTGGAGTTTACTTGCTAAGAGAAATTTGGAGTTACAATGCCACCATTTTGCAGCCCTACCTGTAAAGCTTGCAAAAAATGAGTGTATGCGTAGAGGTTCTGTCACATTCATTCCTACAATTTATCATTAGGAATTGGTATCTTTAGACTGAAAGAGTGACTAGAAAGTGTTTTTTGGGATCGTCTTATCTGTGCTAAGCTCGTATCACGGATTTGAACCTGACATCTCTAGCTGCATCTCTTCTCTGAGTCTTTATTGTTCATGAATAGAACATGAACTTTACAGTGAGAGGTGGTTTTGTAAGAATGTCATTTTAGAGGGAAGAAGGGAGGGTAAGGGGAAATGGGCAAACAGAACCATTACTAAAACATATCCTTTTAATAGTGCTCTTTATCATTTCACTTTCCATTTCACCCCTTCTTTATGGATATTAGATGACTCTGTGCAGCAATATTGATACAATCTCATCTTAAATACAACCTCTTCAGTAATGTAGTATCACCAGTGATTTTCTAGGGCATTAATTCATTGCTGAGTCAGGAGAGAAATAGTAGTTCCTGTTTCTGTGTTACATCCTTGAGACCTCTTATCTAAATATTGCTCTTTGGCTATGAGGTTATTGCTTAAAAAAGAGAGATCTTC
Organism: Apteryx mantelli; assembly: GCF_036417845.1. Classification (NCBI taxonomy): domain Eukaryota; kingdom Metazoa; phylum Chordata; class Aves; order Apterygiformes; family Apterygidae; genus Apteryx; species Apteryx mantelli. The sequence continues at coordinate 890,902 of NC_089993.1, read as the reverse complement.
AGTATAAACATAAATGACTTTGGGATGTTCTTTAATTTTCTGGTGCTTGAAACATTACATGAAAATGCTTTATGGACATCTGATATCAAAAGACATATTTCTATCTTGTAGAAAGTAGTCCAAGTAGATGACACACAAAGGATAAATTGGAAAGGAAAAGGCTGAGGGATACATACATCCATACATGCATATATATATATATATATATATGTTTTTTTCTTTTCTGAGGCAGCATTTGAGGCTCTGTTTTCACTTGTTATTTTGTCTCTGAGATCTATTAATTCTTTGTCCCTGGTGATCTTAAGTGCCAAAATGCACCTTTGAAGCCAGGAGCCAGAAAGCTTTATGTTTCAGCTTTTCTCCATCCCGAAGGAAAAGTAATGGGAAAGGGAACTAATGGACACATGCAGTGAGGAAGGATAGGATGTGCAGGCTGAGAAAAACCTAAGAGAATGCCTTGGTAGAAAGAAGGTTGTTTTTATTTAGAAATTCAAATCTTGGAAATATATTTAACATGCTTTTTTTTATAATGTACTCAAAAATCTTGTTTCCTGTGTGTGTGTGTATATAAATATATATAATGGAAAGGCTTCTTATGAGCTGATGTTGTCTAGTACCTTGGCATGCTTTGTCATTCTGAGTGCCACGCAGCTGGGCTTTGCAGTCTAAGTGGATTTTAAAATATGTTTCATTATAATGTCTGGGCAGCCAGGAGAGAATCTCTGCATAGCTCTTGGAGTGTAAGTTGTAGTCTGAGAAGTACCAGTTTGATTCATTGTAGAAATGCTAAGTCAGATAGCATGAAGAAATTGTAAACTAAGCAAAAGGATTGTGTGCAAAACAATACTGGGTTCTGTTTTAGGGCTATGGTGGAATCATGGAGTAGATTATACTGGCAGTATGGAAAGAATGCCAGTATTGCCACAGGCTTTTCTAGCGGGAGGTCTTTTCTGTCTGTATGCAACTTGAAAAAGTTTCAGTCTGCCTTCACCAAACTGATTTCTGACTGCCAACAATGGCTAATGCTGGTAAAGAGAAACTACTTCATGGAATTTTAAAGGATTTACTGAGCTTTGTGACTTTGTGAAGAGCAGCAACCAAGATCCAGCAAAGGTGCTGGTCCTTTTTTATCTTCACCTTTATGTTCAGTTTAGCTGTTATGGCATGATTCTTACAAATGGAAGCCTGAAAAGGCAGCTACAAAACCACTTCACCTGCTTGCAGGAACTAGACGGCACTGGAAAACATTTAAAATGTATAATTGTGGCTATTCTCTGTTTATAAAATAGGGATGTTTTGGAGTCAGGTAAAAACAGCTCAACTGGTTTATGCTGTGTTCTGTGCTGCTGTATGCTAAGAAGCACTGTTGGCCATCCTAGCTCAGAAAATCTCTTCTAAAGCTTATACAGGACTGTTTTCAATAGCAGGGTGGAAATAGCTTTATAATAGTGTGGCAGATAAGCCTGGGCTTGAATTTGGTTAGAGATGAAGGTAGTCTAAACTCTGAGAGAGCTACAGGAAATTGTAAAAGCAAAAGCATTCCCCCGAGCCATGGTTGAAGAGTGATAGAAGAGTTTAGCAATCTGACAGAAAGTGAAGTTGTCACCCTGTACTTGAGAGCTTATCCATTTGGTAAAAGTTGAGAAGTCCTTTGAAGCAGCAGTGGAAACAGTGAGGTCGTTTGAGTTTCCTCATACAACTCAAGTGAATTCTCTGCTACTGCTAAATCATGAAATACATTAGTACCAGTTTATCTTAAATCAGATATCAACAATAAAGAAAAATGTTCTTTTTCTCAAAAGTGAAACTATTGCTTTCGTACAGTATATCAAGGTACATCAGAAACACACTGCAGTGAGGTATGGTGTTTACGCTCACTTTATTTGTGGTCAGCTGTATTGTGAGGTATCTAATTTTGTATTCATTCTTCCTGTTTTTGCAGATACTTTTGTATACCCAATGTGCTTGAACAAGGGGTTGGTTTGTTAGTATTAAGTGACCTCTCCTTGCAACAGCCTTAGGAAGAAGATTCATATTAGTAGCTACTTGATGTGGAGGCATTTGATTGTGGTTGTTCTTCCTGATGATATAAAAGCAGTCACTCTGATGCCTTTGCTCTGAACAAGTGCCTGTGATCATATCCAAAAGCAAGCTTGCTGACAGATCATATGAATAATGCTTAGAGCGGAGCAGTGCTAATGCAAGAGGGTATGAAACTTATGAGAGAAGCCAAGTGAAAGTGCCAGAAGAAAGTGAATGCAGATATCACAGCCCTTCAGGTTATAGAAAGCAAGTGAGTTTGGGCTGCTATCGTCAGTTGCTCCGGGGAAAAAACTGTATCTGTGTATTTGTAGAAGTGGGATGGTTGAGGAAGTTGCTATCTGGAGAATATAACTTAACTTTTTTCTGGTTTCTAGTGCTTGGATCAAAGTGGAGCAGCTGAAGCCTTATCACCTTCACAAAGAGGAAATGATAAAGATTAACAAGGGTAAGCGCTTCCAGCAAGCCGTGGATGCTGTAGAGGAGTTTCTTAGAAAAACCAAAGGCAAGGACCAGGTGAGTGGGTGGTTCTTTACTGTGTGTATCAAAACAAGTCTTGGCATGAATAACGGTCAAGTGTATTTTTATCTGAAATAAGTTGATTTTTTCTGGCAAGTTGGGGGGTTTGGGGTTTTGTTCCCTTTTTTTTTTTTTTCCCCCTATCCTCTCCTTCCTCCCCATTCAGTCTCATTTGGTAGAAAAAAAAATTGTTATACTCATGGAGAAACTGAAGAGGCTAATTGATCTGCTTATGATGATTTGTTAAATCAGTCTTAAGTCTTGGGCTAGAATTTGGTATTTCCTAATCTTGTCTTTAGTATACTGGAAGCGCATGCAAGTGCACACACTCCTAGTGAGTCTTCAAGTGGCCTGTTCTGTTAATCAGTTGCTCAAACTGATGTGTTTTTGCAGGAGAGCTAACCAGGAACTTCATTCACCGACTTCAAAGGGCTAACAGATATCTGTAGTTTTCATGTTACTGTGCAGTTGGTTTGCCTGATAGTAATCAGCACAGGGTTCTTCACATCCTTGGTTTTGCATGAAAATCATTCAAGCTCTTCTCTTCTTTCCTTACCATCTTCTATTCTGTAATCTCTCAGGCGTCTTCCCATAACTCCAATGAAGAGAAGAATCGGCGTAATTCCAGTGAAGAAAGAGGCAAGCAATCTGCTGGTGAAGAGAAGCGCAAAGCCAGTTTGTCTGAAGGGAAGTTGAAGAAGGGCACAGGGGAAGGAAAAAAGAGGGTCTCTTCTGTATCGTCAGAGAGAGGATCAAAATCACCTTTGAAAAGAGCCCAGGATCAGAGCCCCCGAAAGCGGGGGCGTCCACCCAAGGATGAGAAGGTTTGTGTTGTGCATGTCCGCCAGTGCCCTGTGGACTTTACAGATGGACTCTAGGGATGACTGGCACCTTGGCTAACAGGCCAGCAGGAAGAGTGCGGTTCAGTATCAATTTTTTTAAGCTGTTCCATGTTGCTTCTTCTAGACATGTTGGCTGTCAGATACCTTTGGCGAGCGTATTGTTGATTCTTCCTGTGGATTTTTAAGTTAGTCATTCCGAGTAGCTCTGTTAGTATCTTTGAAAGAGCTTTGAGAGCTGTCTCATGAGACTCCACCTTCCATCTTGCCATCCCTCAAGTTCAGTTTGTGTGGGAAGGATTAGTGAGGAGATGTGGGCCTTCATCTGATTCCTGACTTCTCCCATCTCATCTCATCTGCTTTGTGTGGTTAAGTGATTTATATTCATTTAACTTCACCCTCAATACTTACTGAGGGTGGAGTGTTCTTCAGGGCTGAGGCTGAAAGAAGAAATTCTTGTAGCCTGGGGAATCCACCAGAAGAATTAATTGTATTTATTTCGGCTTCTATGCTATTGGGTATATTTTCAGCATCCATGATAAAAGTCTAACATCTGAGCATTATAATTTTATTCCCGTTATTTCTGGATGTCTTGGCAGCAACAGCAGCCAGCAATATTTTGTCTACCCTCATCTAGAATTCCAGCATTTCATTTTCATTATGGACCTCACTGTAGTGGTCCAGATCTTTCTTTTCTAAATGGATAATTATTTCAATGGATTATTACAATGCACGTGCTCCATCAGAGACTACACCAGAAGACCGTTGGGAGACTTACAGCTGATACAGGATGTGGCAGCCTGCTTCCTCAGCAATGCTTCAGAGGGATCACATTATGTGTGTGCTTCACAGTCTTTGCTTTCAGTGCACTTCAGGATGCAGCTCAAGATGGTAGTCTTTGATCTCCAAAATCATGAATGGATTGGCCTTAACTGGTTGAACAGCAACCTTTTTCTTGATGCCTTGGTAGTAAAAGGAAGCTGATTGTCCCAGATACTAGATATGAAGGAACTGCTGGCAGAAGATGTTTAGCAATGGGGTACTGATTCTGAGGTTTCTTTCTCATCTGCCTCTTTTTATTTTTTAGAACCAGCTTCTAATAAATCAGGCCATGCAGCCGAGCCCATCAGTTTCTCCTTTTGTGGGGGGAAGGGGAGGAATGGATGCATACTTATGGATTCTTACTGATAATCATGAACCTCATGACTTGACTGATGCAGGAAAACACTTTACTAGCAACATATTTTCCCCTTTCCAAGTGTGTTGCTATAAGCACGTTGTACTGTCAAATATATCTGTTATGATAAGCCACTGGGCCTTTTTTCTGATGCAAGATGCTTTTGTGTCTTTGAGCTAAATTCATTCTGAAATTGATCAAAACTAATGGCTGGGAGAATTCTGATCGTGCTGACACACTGCATGTTTAGTTTTACTGCATTAGCTACCTTGCGGCATCGGAGAGGTTGGAGTGAGCTAACTGTGGCAGTAGAAATTACTTTACTGACAAATTGCAAGTGGCATGGATTCAAACAGCTTATCATAAAGAGATGGCGAGCGTGAGCTAGGTGATAAATGCCTGGCCACAGACTGTGAAAATAAGCAGGCTAATGTATGAAGATAACCTTACTGCTTCTGGAAGGGTAATATACTGACAATTAAAGAAATCGTCATAAAAATATAATAGTAATACCATAATACTATTACTCAGCCTGTGAAAATAATTTTAAAATCTTTTCTTCTGATTGCCTGGTTCTCGCAATTTGCTCAAATTCTTAGCCCTGAGGGTAGAAAACTTTAACGTCATTGTCCTGAATTACTGCACTGTTGGATGTTGGGTTTTTTTTCCATCACAATCTAAGTTCTGGCTTTCTGAGTAATAAGGATGCACAGAATTCAAGGATCCAGTCATTGCTGAGGTGTTCCATGTCTAGAAATGCATGGCAGGCATACATGATCATTCAAATAACTCACTTTTAAGCTTATGTGAATATTTTCAGAGGACCAACATGACTTTGTATATATCAGAGCAGATTTCATCCACACTTTACCAGTTGAAACAGCAGCATGGGCTCTAAAGAGAGAATTCTAGCATGCAAGCTCTCCTCTAGACTGAAATTGCATTTTAAGGTTGGAGACTGAGGTCTAGATTGCCCTGTCAACAGATGAAACAGTGGCATCAATCTGGGTCACTTCCAACAGTCTCGCTCTTAGCTTTTTGGCAAATAGTGCTCTTCTCATGTGGCTTTGTGTGGACACTGAGGTATATTGTGCATTTGCAGGAAGTAATTTTGGAGGGGAGAGAATGTGATTCCATTTCTGAACCCTCACTTCAGGAAGATAAAACCTACTATGTAGAAATCCTGCACAGTCCCTTCAGATAGTGGTAAAGACCTATGTTTTAAACTGTGTGTCTTGGGGAAAGAAGAAAGAGAAATCCTAATCTGCTCAACAATAAAACAGTGATTCATTAAATATTGTATCATCATGGCATTAGAAAGTAGTGCCTTTTGAGTGAGTGGGGAGCAGTCCTCATCTCAGTCCCTATTTCATGCATTCTGCTAACTTTAGCAGATGTGACTGTATCAGATTCATGCTTTGAAGGTTTTCCCTCAAACAGGTTGCTACTTTATACACATACACACGCACATATAATGATGGTGGAGGATTAGAAAAGCTGAGATGTCTGTCTGATTGTGGTGATGTTCTTGACCCCTTTGTTTAGCTTTTTGCATCCACCAGAGGGAAATGCTGGATCAAGCATGTTCATTTGCTTCTCTGCTCATTGCATGATTACACAAATGCAATGACTCCTCTTACACATGAAGAATGGATTTTCCAGAAGTCATGTCTGTGGTTGAGTTCCTTTGTTGCAGGTTCATGTTTTCTTCACCTCACCTGTGCTGATAATGCACTGTGTGCTTAAATATGACCTCTTCATGGAATGGCGTGTGAAGTGGAAGGCATTTGTAGTGCTTTTCAAAACTCTGTATGTGTGCTGTTATGATCAACGTGGTGTGGCCAACCATTGAGCCAGATTGTAAGCTCTTTCTGATCCTCCTTGTTTCTCCTCAGGACCTCACAATTCCAGAGTCAAGTACAGTGAAGAGAGTGATGACTGGAACAGTGGCTGGATTCAAATGGCCGCCAAGTGTCAGTGAGGTGAGAAACCCTAGGTTTGCTTTACAGCAGAGGTGATCTGGGAACTGGCAATGGTGTAGAAACAGATATCATGGGGTAGTTTGTTTAGAACCTTTTGACTGGGCTCTGAAATGGTGGGAGCTTCTCTTCCTCCTTTAGGAATAAAATAAGATGCTATGTGATTCTGTACTGTAACAAAGACGATATCCTGGGCAACTGGTAAGTATGCTTGGAAGTGAGATTTCAGTCATTGTGGAACCATTTGTAGATTCATGTCTAACTTGCTGCACTTGTTTTTGCTTTTTTTCTTTGTTTGTTTCAAAAGTATTTTTGGGACTAGCTTCCCAAAATTGGAGGTGGAGCAAAGGCATTCCCCTGAGCCAGAGTGAAAGAGTTTCTGGATAGTGTGGTGTTGGGAGGTTTACTTTGATTTTCCTCATAACTAGCTGTTGAAAACCTTTCCTTTTGTTTGTAAAGAAACATTAATCAATAAGTCAGAGTAAGAGTAGTGTGACTCCAGGCTAATGCTTAGGATGCTCATCTGAGAGATGAGGTACCTGGACTCCAGTCCTTGTTGCTGTGAATGTGGGTTTGCTGACATCTGACAGAGCTAGGATTAACCTCCAGGCAACTCAGAATACTGCTTTAAGGAATTCCTTGGGTGCTGGAAAATAAAGTGTTTTCCTTTCCTTGGGAGAAGGAGAAAATAGAATATGAGATCCCAGTGATGCAGTTGAGTGGCTGAACCGGTGAATAGCTTGATGAGAGGGAGAGACATCTCTTCCTCCCCTTCTTAATCTTGCTTATAATCTTCTTTGGTTTTTCTGTAGATGCTTGAAAATGGGGGGGGTTGACTTGAATGACTGTTTTTGAGAATGAAACACAATATAAACTGCTTAGTTGAAACAGGCTGCTTGATAAGCTGTCATATACTAAGTATTTCCTGCTTAAATGATTGAGAGAGCAAAGCAATTTAGCTGTGGATGCTCTGTGATGCTCTGAGAGTGTTTCTGAGCCTCTGCTTTTCTCTTTGTAGCCCATGAAGGACAGTGACCCACACTTCCATCACTTCCTACTGAGCCAGACAGAGAAGGTGAGGATTTGGCAGACAGGATCATACCGCTGGTCTGTCTAGCCTGGCAACCTGCCCTTTGCTGGGACTAAGAGCTACGGCTGTACAAAGAGTATGCGTAACCAGTTGAGCAATTCTGTGCTTCTGGGGCTAGAGACAATGAGATTCTCTCACATGCAATCTTGTAGTTCAATTAGTTCCTAATCTTGAGGTTTAGAATAATTTAGCATTGAGGACAACAAATAGTTTAAGTCATTAAAGATTATCTAGCACCAGGATTTGATAGATCTGTTGTAGTGAATTCCGTAGACTGAACATAAGAGGTAAGAAAAGATATTTTCGTGTTTAAAAACCCTGTTGTTCTGGTTGTCTTGTACAGTTGTCCTTCCGGTTTCTCATCGGAATGAACTTGTTAATTAATTGAATCTGGTGGGAGAATTTCACAGGGCCAGAAAAGTTCCATGTAAAATACAGTCAATGTGTATCACAAGAGTCAGGAGTGAGTAGTCTTGCAGGATTTTATCTTCAGCCAGTGAAGATCAGGAGGAAAAGAGATCAAATTAAGTGAAATAGGATTTGTACCTAGCAGAGGATCTGGGCAAAGCCAGAAAGATTAAGAGCAGCTAACTGTAAGTTCTGATGGGGCTGTCAATCTAGATGAGCTCACAACAAGCAACACAGGGGAGGAGCAGCCTTTATCATACCTCTTGTTGAAAGCCCTGTGCCTTCTCATCCTAACAAAAAGGCTTTGCTTCCACGACTGCATTGACATACTGAGCACAGGTATGAGGCAAGGTGCTCTGTGGTAGGCTTTAGGGATCTCTGTTTTCTTTGTGCCAAATGTGAGAGTAGGGAGGCCCTGGCTCCTTGCCTCTAGAGTAGTCGGCTATATGAACTGCAGAGAGGAGTTTGTAGTACCTGCATCAGAAGAGAAGCTGAAGTGCAGGGGTGGGGGTGGGAAGGGAAGAGCTTGGTACTTTGCAGTAGGTTTTTGTTTTTATTTTCTCCCACTGAGGAAAGCCTGAGAGTTTTCCTGCTTTGCAGATGGTGGTGTGTGGGTGAGCTGCCTGTTTCCTATGTAGCAAGGATATGGTCTGTTTGCTCAGCGGAGCAAATCAGCACCATCCTTCCCCTGAATGTTTTGTCCTCTCCATACAGCCAGCTGTCTGCTATCAAGCTATCACAAAGAAGCTGAAGGTTTGTGAAGAGGTAAGGCAAATCTTGGCTTGGTTGGATTTTTATTACAGTCGTAAGTACTTGCAGTTCTTCCAGAGCTGTATGGTTGGTTTTTTCAGGAAACAGGATCCACCTCCATCCAGGCAGCAGACAGCACAGCAGTCAATGGCAGTATCACGCCTACAGACAAAAAGTAAGATCTCCAACGCACTTCAGCCATTTTCCTTCCTTTTCCTCCTTCCCATCTCACACATGCAGCCATTATCCAGCTTGTCACTGCAAATAAATAAACCTAATGTTTCTCTCTAACTGCTGATCTCCTATGTCCTTGTGTGAAACTCTGGTTTGAATGGGGGGGAGGGAGGCAGATAGATACAAACAGGCACTGTACTATAGAAAAATTCAGCATGAGGTCTGGCCCGGATGCATTTGCAGTTCAGGGCTTTCCTGCAGCTGCCCTGTTCCTGTAGGGCATGTTGCAGAACGTGAAGAAGCAGTATTTCTGAATGCCGTATGAAGCAGAAAGATAAAAGGGTATCTTTCTCCACTGGTGTCTGGCAGTTGACTGGGGTTGTTTAATTGCTATCTTGAGCATGTAGAAGACAAGAGGAAGAGGGAGGCGTGTTCTCCCAGCACAGGAGCTTTGCTACGTAGCATGTGAGCCTTCTGGTTTCTTCTAACGTCCCCCCTTCTCCTTTCTAGAGTGAGAGAAGCCTCAGTTAAGCTTCCTGTTTCACTCTGTAACTTCCGCTCTGTTCAAATTCAGCTCAGGCCATAGCCTGCTGTTTGCCGTTAGGGTCGTTTTCTTGGCATGCGAGTTCTCAGCTGTACTCAAGGGGAACCAAAATAACAATGAAGCTATTCAGGTAAAACAGCCTCTCAGAAAAGTGTGGTTCAGAGGTGGGTTGGAATAGAAAGAGCATCTCTTCTGTTGGATAGACTTGAAAATAGGCGGACCTTGTTTAAGAAGCTATAGTGACTTGCTCTGACCTGCCTAGTTTACTTTAACAAAATAGAGCATGACTAGCTGCAAGTTGGAGTGCACGTGGCTTGCTAAAAGCCACGGTGCATCTGTAGGTGGCTAATTCTGAAGAATTAACTGTGGGGGATTGCAAGGCAGCTTTCATTGTGAACTCGGACATGTAACTGAACACTTCAGCGTTTCCTGCTAGGATCATTTTTTTGCTATGAAGTTGTATGATGTATAAAAAAATCCCTGCAGCCACAACTGCAAAGCAATTCCTCTTGCAGGGTAATTATAGGGAAGGAATTTGTTAGTGTGCTATCTTTTGGGGGGTTTTCTATTTTTTGGTTTTTTTTAAACAAAACAACACAAAACCTTTGCCAACTCTTGAGCAGCTGATATCTGAAATTATTATCACTCATGCTGACCTGTACAGGCCTATTATTTCCTTTATTTCTGTGTCTGTCCAAAATCAAGTCTGTGGCGCAGGGACTAGGTCTTTGGTCTGTGTGTGGTGCTTAACCCAGTAGTCTTTGCTGGGCTTTACAAAAATAAAAACAGTAATGTATCATTCAATGGTATAAACAACCATTTTACCCATGACTCAGTATAAAAATCAGAAGATAAATTCGAGAAGCATCTGCTGATCTCCAAATGTTCCCTTTTTCTCTTCAATAAGACAATGGCTGACAAAAGAAAGCACAAAAGCAGCAATTTTAGTTTAGAAGAAACTAAAACCTTTAATCTTTAATTAATCTTCTAAAGCAGACTAGAACACTTTCTTCAGGAAATTTTTATGGATATTTCATAGGTAAAATAAATACCAGCTTGCTCTTAAAGCCTAGTATCTGCCCATTTGAAATGGGTGGCTTAAAAATTCTCTTATTCTAACTGTGGCTGCAGTAGAACATATTTTTTTTGCTTGTGATGTTCCAGGCTTTGCTCTTCATCGTTTCAGGACCATGAGAGGCTGACATCAATTGCTTTCTGTTGCATGTTCCCTTTCCTGCGTTGATGCTTATCTCTTCCCTTCAGGATAGGATTTCTGGGACTTGGCCTGATGGGAAGTGGCATTGTCTCCAACTTGCTGAAAATGGGTCACACTGTCACTGTCTGGAACCGGACTGCTGAGAAGGTAAGCATATGCTTTAGCTATGGATAGACAATGCCTTTTTAAACGTGTACACCATCTCTAGCTCAGGAAGGCCCTGGGTCACCATTCACTGGTGCCTGGGAGAGGATACTGGGGAAACACAGGTATTGCCTTGTTCACAAGAGAAAAACAAGGCTTGTCTTGTTCTAATATTTTTTCCTAAGTGTTTGTTGATGGCCACAGTTGACTAGATGGATCTGTAGTCTGTCCTAAGAAAGTCACTCTTAGGTGAAAAGCCCCCATGTTGCTGCCCTTTTGTATGAGATCAGAGAGCTGCCAGAAAAGTTACAACCATATATCTTTGTTGAGGAGTACAATGTATAGTGCCTCTAGGAGATCTGCTAATGTAAATTGCCAAGTCATCGTTCGAGTTTGACAAAAAGACTGGGCTTTGAGGAGCTGCTTCTAGGAGTGGTGTGGTGAGATGTGCTGTTTGGCCACAGCTTCACCTAGCTATCCATTGTGCTGTTCATGTTGCAATAGTTAAAAAGTTCATTTGAAAACCTGCTGGGTCATGATGAGACAGCATGAGAAGGGTTTTGTATGTATCTCCAAAAGTAAAGATGGAACTGAATGGTTATGCACTAGTATTCTAGCCAGTGTTCTTCTCTTTTTAGTGGACAAAAAGTGGGTAACTGGGGGAGTGGTTGGTACTCAGATGATGTTGCAGAATATCAAAGGCAAAAATGGCACTGTGGTTACTTCCTTAAAATGGATTAAAAGAGATTTTTCTAACTGCAAAACATAGATACTTTGAGGGAAGTGGGATAGGAAGGACCTAAGATCAGCTGTGCATGTGCCTGTTTATTGTCCAGCAACACTTTTTACTATGTCTATTTACCAGCTTTTTCCTCATCTTTCCTCCAAAAACTGCGGTATTCAATCTTTTATGATTTCTCCCAAGTGATCTCTTTTTCTGTGTCTTTCTCTCAAAGTTCTTCACTTTAGGATTCAGAAAAGTGGCAGAGGAGCCCCTGGTGGTGGTGGGGGAACAAACAAAAAACCTCAGTTGTTACATAGTTAATATGCCAGGCCTGACTCACTTTGCTTTGGGTACAGCCAGAAGAGTATCTGTTACAGCAAAACACTAGAGAACCCATTTGCTCTGTACTTTTCCTTACGTTTGGATTTATGAATTTTGCAGTGTGATTTGTTCATCCAGGAGGGGGCACGGCTGGGAAGAACCCCTGCTGAAGTTGTCTCCACCTGTGACATCACCTTTGCCTGTGTATCAGATCCAAAGGCAGCAAAGGATGTAAGGATTAGCTCTTATTTTTCCTCCACTACATAGACTGCAACATACAGTCACTGAATGCCCATTCTTATCCTACTGACCGTGGTAGCCTGGGTCATTCTGGATGCTGAGCAATGCACCTGTGTAAAAGTAAATCCCCCCCCCCCCCAATCCCACTTGTTTGAAATAATACTTGAGGGGTAAGTTTTGATATCCCTTTAGGAGTCTGCCACTGCAGTGTTAGGCTTGCTTGAACTGCTGTCCTGCAGGATTGGAGTTTCTTTGCAGACACCCTATTGCTTTACCGCTCTTCTGTTCCCCACAGCTGGTACTTGGTCCGAGTGGAGTGTTGCAGGGGATTCGCCCAGGGAAGTGTTATGTGGATATGTCCACCGTGGATGCAGATACAGTCACAGAGCTGGCCCAGGTAATAACATTGGACCAAACTTCTAACATTTGTGATTCAACAGCAGTGCTGCAGTTCTTGTTCAAAGCAATTAACTGTTGGTTAATACAGACGTCTCTTAAGACGTTCAGGCTTCTTTTGGAGGGGACTCAAGTCCCAAGCAAATGAGACAAAATAAATTGTCAAATCTTGTCCGGTGAACAAAATTGGATGATAAATACTCTGATGATAACAGCAAAGCTTGTAGACTTCTCAGAGGTGTCATCTGGCACCATTGCAAGCAGCCAGTGAAACTTTATTCCCTTAAGTATATAGCCATATTGGTACTCTGTAGCAAATTAGAGGAGGAAGTACTGTCTGGATGAATAACTGTCTTAAATTGATAAAGTGCATATTCTGTTCATTTCAGATGTTCTAGTTGTGGGAAAAGAGAGTGTGTTCACGTTTCATTCTGTAGAAGTATTTTTATGAAGAAGATTTCTCTATTTTTGTAGAGAAGATTTCTGTAAAAGAGAAGTACTTTGAGTGCTTCTGACAGGAGAGTCTTTGATTTCTTCTTTGACATCTTGATTGTTTTTCTCTGCCCTAAAAGCAGTATGTGTTGTGGGGGAGCAGGGAGGGCTGTTAATTTTGGTGAAGTCTTAAGCAGGCAGCTTGGAAGCAGGAGCATATAACATATGAATTTGGAGAATGCAGAGTCATGCCTGTTAGTGAACCTCTGACTGAAGGTATGTGTCAAAGGCCTTTTATCTTTGGAGAAGAGGAAGGTAACACAAAAGTAAATCTTCTGAGATTCGTATGCTTCACATACACCTTTAGCGTTGTTCCTTGGCTATTACAGGGTGCAATGGCAAAAGCATGCAGGCTCAGCTGCTGAAAATATGCGCAGTAATGATGGGGGACAGAGAAGTACTAGTGTTCCTGAGAGTGAGAGCAGCTTTTGGTCTGGGGTACCCTTTGCTGGATGCAGTGCATTATGTATTAGGTATTTTACAGTGCTTTGCTCTCCTGTTTGTATGTCTAAACTATTTGCTCTGCTTTAAAATTCTGTCCTTAGGGGTAGGAATGCCCTAAACAATGTTCTTGCTTGCAGTGCTGCCTACTTAGCATGGATGCCTGCTGTTTATGCACAGCTAAACAGAGATATTCTTTTTCCAGGTGATAGTGTCCCGGGGTGGTCGCTTTTTGGAAGCACCGGTCTCAGGAAATCAGCAGCTGTCTAATGATGGGATGCTCGTGATCCTGGCGGCTGGTGACAGGGGTTTATATGAGGACTGCAGTAGCTGTTTCCAAGCGATGGGGAAGACCTCTTTTTTTCTAGGTAATTGAAACACCAGGGGCCTGGTAGCAGTTTCTTAGTCAGTACGAGGACTGGGATGTCCAGAAAGGAGTCTGAGAGATGCACATATCATCTTTGTAGGCCACTGGTAAGAGAGGCTGTCTGTCTCCTGTCCTCATAGGCAGTATGGGGAGCTGGCCTGCACTTCTGGAGTTTGACCAGCCTCAGAGCCTCCAACCTAAGTTTTCTGTTTAAAATATTGGCTCATCTTGGAGATTCTGTGAAGCTTTTTATTCTAAATTGTACTTTGTTGTGGTTTCTCCCTTCCTTTAAGTGCTTGGAAAATGAGTAAGGTTTCTGAAGTCTTTTGGGCAAAGGGAGAGCTGCCAAGTGCTTGGGAGCAATACACAGAGCCTAGTAGTGCTAATCCTGTGTGGGATGGGGGAGCAAGGCTTCTGTATTTCTTCTGGAGGAATGCCCAATGGTATGTCTCACTCCCAGGTGAAGTAGGCAATGCTGCGAAGATGATGCTTATTGTGAACATGGTCCAAGGCAGTTTCATGGCTACGATAGCAGAAGGACTGACACTGGCTCAAGTGACTGGTCAGTCCCAACAGACCCTTCTGGATATCCTCAATCAGGGACAACTTGCCAGCATCTTCCTGGACCAGAAGTGCCAAAGTAAAGTTCTCTTACATTGTTTTATTATACGACACATTTGCCACAACCTAGGAGCAGTTCAGTTAATGGTAGAAGGGAGAAGGTAATCATCCCATTTTCATCAGCCTGGGATTCTGGGTATTTTAAGCATTCTGGAAATGAAGAGCTGAGTTCCCTTCCTCCCCATTTATAGCCAGGGCTTCTGAGAATAACACCCCAAGCTCTGCATTGCCTGCAGCGGGCTGAGGACTTGAGTTGACAGTGATGACTTCAGTGGGGCAGGGTAGTAAGTGAAATGGAGGGCAAGCTATTTAGAAATCTGAGCTCGTTTTATCAGTGAGTGGTAGTGACATTATCTTCTGTGGCCGGATGAAGATAGAGAGCAGAGAAACAGAAGAACTAAAAGCAGTGTTCCTGGTGATCAGCATGGGAAAGGGAAGTTTGGTGTTGTTTTGCATGCTGTTGCAGTGTGTTAGGCTTGATTTACTTTTATCATGCTTTTTTTTTGCACCCCATTCTCTCTTACAGATATCTTGCAAGGAAACTTTAAACCTGATTTCTACCTGAAATACATCCAGAAGGATCTTAGATTAGCTATTGCTTTGGGTGATTCTGTCAACCACCCAACTCCTATGGCAGCTGCAGCCAATGAGGTGAGAGTTGTTCAGTGCTGAGATGTATGTTATTCAGTATTTCTTCAATAGGTAGAGTTAGAGCCATTTTCCAACAGGAGACAAAATTTAAGAGCGGTGTGGTCTCTAAGACATGGCAGCAGGGACTGAAATATATTTTGGGTAGGAGGGAAGTGGATCTGATGCGATTGTGGAAGCCCTTAAAATGTCACCTTCAGTAAACACAGATGGCCTAAACAAGGCCCAGCATGTTCTGATCTGTGCTGTTCTAATTACTCGGAGCACTATGCAGTTCTCTGGTTTGCAAAATAATTTCTGCCAGAGAAAGTCTTCCCATGGGCGTAGTCACTGATCCTTTTCCAATTTCTCTTCTCTAGGTCTATAAACGAGCAAAAGCATTGGACCAATCGGACAACGATATGTCTGCAGTGTACAGGGCCTACATCCACTAGGCTGCACCATTCTTACTGTTAATACTATGATTATTGATTAATATTATTATGATACTGGGTTTTAACTCTGGACCAGTCCATCTCTGTCTCTCCATTTCCTTTTATACACAGACTTTGAGATCTGCCGCGAAGGCAGCTGCTGCGGTGAGCCTTCCCCTGGTGGCAAAAGGGAGGGAGGAGGGGGCTCGGATTGTTGCAGTCTGATTAGAAAATCCATGCCATGCACTGACAGTCATGGAACAGGACAGTGGCGGCTTGTTCAGAAGCTCTGAGGCAACTCTGCCAGAAATCTGCTGCTTGGCTGCTTTTGTTTTCCTCTTTGTATGCTTGTCCAAGATGCTGTTTCTAATGATTCCTTTTCTCCTTTGCTGTGAAATAATGTGTGTGTTGGACTCTCTGCATCAAGGGGGCAGGTGACATATGTCCCATCTACCTGTGAATATCAGTAAAGGCCTTGGTCCCAATTAAGGTGAGGAGCATTCCTGTTCATCACCCACTGTTAGAGAACAAAGCACCTCCCATGGAGGAGAAGGGCAGTTCCAGAAGGTAATTGGGTTGCATGCAATGCTGTCTTGATTCTGTTTCCTTTTTAAACTTCCACCTCCCTGGCACCTTGATGGAGGAATTCCTCATACTGACAGGAAGAACCGATTGCATCCATGTCTTCCCCTGTACAGACAACTCTAGCTTAGGGAACACAAAGCTTAGTGAAAATGAGAGAATGCCAGTGTAAACATAGCCTCCTAAAAGGTTAATCACAGCTGCCCATCCCACAAACAGTATTGGAGATTAACATGTTTGCCTAGAAAACTGTAAGAAAAGCATACAGCTTAAAACTGGGCCAGAGGTATTTTGCTTGGTGAAGGAACAAATCTTACGGTTGCTCCTGGCCTTGGTTTATGTTGATTTACTTCTTGCTTTTCTTTTTTTTTATATGCCCTAGTAGTTAATATTTACAAAGGCTTCTTGGACTGTAGCAGTGTCACAAGCAGGGTGATGAGTCTGAAAGGGATGAGAGGAATGACTGTAGAGCCAAGAGTTTGAGAGTCTTGAGCTCCATTCCAGGCTCTCTCTCTGGCCTTTGCATGGTCATTTTATCTCTTAGCCTGTTTCCCCATCTTTAAAGGTGGGTGATAATTACCTACCTCAGAGGGATATTTTGTGTACTGATTAGTGATCTTTGTACATGTCAGATTTTCCATACATGTCTGTAATGTTGCTACTCTGGGTACAACACTAGTGCAACGTGAGAGTTTTCCCTGTACTTGTCACTCTGCTTGTGGCCAGATACCAACTTCTAGAAAGACTGATAAATAAAATGGGAGCCTAAGACTTCTGCTGAGCTCTAGCCTAGAAATGTGGGAATTGAGCTGCAATGGCCAATGCTTAAGAGCAGAGAAGCTGCCAGTGTTGACAGAGCAACCCAGAGTCCAAAGGATGCCTGTCTCTCTAAAAATGCATAAAGCATGGGGTTTTTAATTCTCTCAGTATTAGCCTTTTAGGAAGGTTCTTGCGTTTTAGATTTGAGAGTTAGTAAAATGCCAGTAAGAAGCTTTATTGGCCAAAAACACTTCTTAGTGACACAGTCTCCTCCCTTGGGTTGGGGTTCTGAAAGAAAAGAAGAATTCCAAGTAGACTATGTTCCTTCAAATCCTTGAGGTCTGCCCCTCCCACCATTTTATGTTTCTAGGCACTTAATGGCTGTTTAGGGCAACTTTCCTGTGGCTCAAGATTTCTTGCCAATCCTGCTTTGGGCAACATGTGAATATGGCTCAGGGGCACCTCATTAAGAAGCAGAGAAAGTATCAGATACCCATTATGGAACATGACATCTAATTCCTAATGCTGTAAATGTTACTTTGTGTTGAATATTTCACCTCCGCTGATCACTATTATTTGTGGGCTAATATTGTATTATGCATTATGTCCTGTGGTGAACATCTAGTAATAGATCTGTTACACATCACTTTGCCTGTTTGTCAGTGGTATATGTGAACAATATTAGTTATACATACACGTTTCTTTGGCAGTACAACTGTCATCCTGCATGTAGATATTCATATTAAAGGCACATATAACTATCCAGGATAACCAGCCATTAGCCTGCTTTTGACATACTTACGCTTTCCCCCATCCAGCAGAACTCAGCAATTAGCATCGGAAATCCTTGGTTAAATACACTGCAGTTAAGAAATCACCTATGTGATTGTGTAGTGAGGGCATCTGGGGGAAATTGTGCATTTGGGGACAGGAGATGAGACCACAGGTTTTATAGCGTAAGATATGTTGGGGGAGGAAAGGTGGGGGGGAAGGAGATACTGTCTCAGATCCAGCCGAAGGATCAGAGCTGTGCCGAGTCAGCGCAGCAGTCCCTGGACTGTCCCTGCAGAGGCCTCTTGGAATAGATGGAAGGTGAATGGGTCTGAGCCAATGTAATCAAGGATCTCCCTCTGTTATGCCCTGTGGTGCCTCTGACAACGGTAGGTGTAAAAGCGGAGCTCTCAAGTCTCATGACATGTATTTCGTAGAGAATTCAAAGAATCGTATTTACGAGGGGCAGAACCACTCCCCAGTCGTCCTGCCGCTGCAGGTTTTGTTTTCCAGAAATACCATAGTTCTCAAAATGGAGACCGTTGTGTGCATGGGAGTGGCGGGCGCAGCCTAGTTCAACACTGTAATTTATCCTGTAAAAGCCGGACTGCAGCTTTCTGGCTAGGTAGGTGCATGTAGATCGGCTGGAGGGTGTGGTGCTGCCTGGCGGACTGTACAGTTAAAGATACACCAGGGAGCAAAAAGAGACTGAGAGCTCTGCAGTGGATCCAAAGAGAGGAGGAGGGGCGGAAATGGTGAAAACTGGACTGTTTCAGATGCTGTTTGAGATTGACCGAAGTGTCAGTCTCACTTGGATTCTTGTATTTATTTCTGTAGCCTCTGAACATGGATCATATTCTGTTCCTAGGCCTGAGATCTGGGGGAGGGAAAGGGGGGAAGCTGTGGATTGAGAGATGCTCTAATAAAACTGGCTAGTCAATGTTGTCTTAATATTGTTGACAATTCTGTAAAGTTCCTTTTTATGAGGATTTCTGTTTTAGCAATTTGCTTTTTTTTGACTCCCTCCTTTTTAAAGAGAAAATGTGACACTTGTGAAAAGCTTGTAAGAAAAGCAGTTTCTTTTTTCCTCAATGATAGATCCTATAGTTAATTAAGGTTGTGAATTTTTATTTTTTTGCCTTGTTTTTAATTAACATTTGTCATTCAGAATAGGATGTGTGAAAATGTTTAAATGGCAAAACAAAAAGATTTTTGTGCACTTAACAAAGCTACTGGCAAGAAAAAAATAAAACCTTTCTTGGTAACACAATGTTCTTGTGGCAGTTTCTAAAGCCCCTCAAACCTGTGTTGTAGCATTAAAAAAGCATGTGCGCGTCTCACCCCGTTCCAAAATCGGAGTTGAAAAACAGCAGCGCACCTCACAGAGCATCTTGGTGCTAGAAGCAGCCTGATCTTACAAGTGAGGCGCTACAAAGGATGAATTTGGCTTCCATACACAGAGGGCTGTCTGCATTTGGACTGAGGGGAGGATGAAGGCTTAAAGTGAAGAACACTGAGATACATTAGTTCATGAACTTTCTAGTGGTTAGAAATACAACTTGTTTCTTTGTCTAACTGTTGGGAGCCCGGCAGACCAGTTAACTCTGTGTGGACTACCCTTTCTTCTAGCATACAGGTTTTTTGAGCACCAACCCTTACATGGACTCAGCAGTGAGTGGGGTTTTCCAATATGGTGAAGACAAGATCCCTTAACTGAAGAGTTTGCAAACCCAAGAATATTGCTTTTTGAAGATCCAGGCAATATTTGCTGTCAAATAGCAGTAGATTGTTTATGGTAACTTCAATGTAAAGAGACTTTCATGTAAGGGGCTAGTGCTGACAGCTGTCGATTAATGGTATGCTTTACTTAAAATGAATGACAGGTAAAGAAAGAAAATACACTTCAACATTATGACTAAAAGCAGTCCAGAAAGTGATGCACCGAGGCCGCTGAGGCTGAGCTGTGCTTCAGTTCACAGCAGAGATTGGCAATGTGGAAAGCTCCTGCTTCACCTGCTCTGTGAATGAATAATGCATTCACTTCCAGGACCTTCCTTACTTACATAGTAAAGAAGACTGCACTGTTAGCTTCGTAAACCTCATGTGAAAAGGGACCCCAAACTTTGTGGATTTCACAGCCTTTCTACGCCAATTCTGTCCCTGACGTTTGATTGTATTGAATTTCAGAGCAAAGGTACAGCCAATCTTGGAAGAAACTGTAATGTGCAAATGCAAAGCACTTAGTGATATGGCATGGAGCAGCTGGTGCTATACCAGGTGATGCGGGTAGCATCATGAAGGCCAGTGCTCCCAAGCGGTGAAGAAACATCTCCCAGGAATGCTGTCGGTGCCTCTTCTGAAGCTGCGAGTCTGATACTCCTCAGGTACTGACTTTTTCACTTATTTTAGATAATGTAATATTGCTGGGGTGGTGGGAGGAGAAACAGATAATGCCATAGAACTCCTCGCTGCCTAGCAAAAAGAGAAGACTTCTATGAGGGTATTCATTCATCTCCATTTCAAAATCTTTGAGAAGAAACTGATGAGACTCCAAAGTCTTTAACCATTCTTGAGGATTCTTATGTGTGATTCAAGTGCATCTTAACCAGTAAGCAGTCAGCTATGGGTTCAACTAGTGCAAATAAAAAAAAATTACAATAATCTATGTATCTGCAGTGCGAAGATTAGCTAGTACTGTTAGCACTGGCAATACTGTTGAGTATTCGAATGATGGCAAGTCAGTGCTTGATTTGACTTGGTAAGACTAGTAAACAAGTTATCTTTGGCAAAGCAGTGGGCTGTCATAGCTGTTGGGCCAAAGGAGGGGGAGGGGGGAAGAAAAAGAGCAAGCACTCCAATGCCATCGTTTCCTTTAAAACAGATGGTTTCCTGCACTGCTTAAAACTAAATGTTATACCAGCTGGCAGTTAAATGAAATGGAATTTAACAGGGTTTCTGTGGAAGATTGTAAAAGGTTGACTGTGAAAATCAATAACCTTTCCCCTCCCTAACTCTCTGAGATGCTGTTAGTTACCTAAACTGGTTCTTTGTTTTCATCTGCTTTTTAAAACTCTCAAAAGAGGTGACATGTTCTCCCATCTCCAGTCACCAAGGCTTCCCCTCTCATTTCCATTTCCCTGGCCCAGAATGCTGTTCCAGCACCAGCCTGCAGTGATCTCCTAAAATTATTCCCTGTGGAAGCTGTATTAGTTTCCTACAACTCCCTCCCTCACCCCAAACTGCAAACTCCTCAGGGCCAAGCACAAAGATTTACTGGTTATTCAGACTGGCTAGCTGTTCTGTACATGGCTGGAGTTATCTGAGTTATTTGAACAGACAATGTTGGAAAAAAGGCTAAGAAAAACCTTCCAGGAATTGAAGTTCAGTGGTTGAGAGCTTGGCGTGCCGGGCTGCTCGAGAGGCTGCTGGTGGGAGCTGGGCTTGTGCCCGCGTGGAGCAGGAGTCCTGCACGCAGGTGCTGCGAGGGGGGATGCCCAGAATAATCAAAAAGTAAAGTTTCACAAAACGACAGCGTTGGGCACCTCAGAAGAGGGCAACAGTGCAAAGAGCTAATGCTTGTGACACAGCCCACACTGTTAAACTGTGTTTTTAAGCGTTAAAAGATGAGGCATGTTAAATGGAAACCTAACTGCTGCTTTGCTGTACAGGTTAGTCCGCTTGCGGCTGTGCTCATAAAGCAAATTTGCTATTGCCGAGGCTTTTTGCTGCCTGATGTCGCTCCCAAAACTCTAGAACCAACCTGACCTCTGTTTCCCTTTCCTTTCCTGCTCACAGATGCTTTTTCTGAACCAAGCGGGCAAGCTGGAAGCGGTTTAGTCTGAATGCAAGCGTGCTTCGCTCGCGGTTGCTCGTTGTGGTTACAGAGCCCAGGCTTGGACGTGGGTGTTCGAGGGTGCGGCCAGAGCACCGGCAGCACCCCGAGGGCCCTGCGCCCCGGGAGCTTCGCTACGCTGCACCAGAGCTAGAGGGGGTGGCGATGCTGTACACACTCACGACGGCCTTTTTTTTTTTTTTTTTAATACCGGGGGATCTTTTTTTTTTTTTTTTTTCTTTTTAAACTGAGTAGATGATCCTGGTTCTGCTCCCCAACCTCCAGCGGTGCTGCTGCACCAGGCGCTCTGCTCTCGGGCTGCGGGTCCGCAAGCGCCGCGATCGCCCTCCCAGCCCCGGCGCGCCCTCTTCCTCCCCGCCTCCGTGACGTCACGCCCCGTCCTCTGACACCACCCTTCCGCCCGCCTCCATGCCGCGGGGGGGCGGTGCCACGGCCTCAGCCAATCAGCCGCTGCGCCTGCGACGCTGCCGGGCGGGGAGCGGGCGGCGACGGTAGCCGATAGCGACGGCGATGGCGGCGGCGATGGCGAGCGCGGCGGAGCGGGCGGTGCTGGTGAGTGCCCAGACGGGACCCGGCCCGGCTGCCGCGGCCGTGCCCATCGCTGCGGGCTGGGGGCCGGCGGCGAGGCCGCTCCCCCGCGGCCCCCTGCCTGGCCCGCGGCCCGCCGGGGAGGCGGCGGCGGGTCTCGGTGCTGTGCGGCCGCCGCGCTGCTCCTGTGCCGCCTTGCGGCGCTCGTGCCCTGCCGCGCCGCG
This sequence comes from Apteryx mantelli, assembly GCF_036417845.1. Lineage (NCBI taxonomy): Eukaryota > Metazoa > Chordata > Aves > Apterygiformes > Apterygidae > Apteryx > Apteryx mantelli. Next base: position 868,642 of record NC_089993.1, on the reverse strand, counting down.
CGGGAGCGTCCACCCGCGGCGTTCCCGGTGCTCGGCGCTTTCCCTGGCGCGGGCCCGCAGGGGTGTCGTATCCCCCCCAGTGGCCGAGCCTGGCTGCAGCCGTTGCTGCTTGCCGGCCTTCGCCAGGCCTGAGGCCCCCTGAGATGCCTTGTTTCTCCTCCAGACTCCAGCAGTGGCGTGTTTTCCGTTTTAACCATTTGCTGATCCTCGGCGGCCTCAATCTTGCTCTTTCCCCCCCCCAAGAATCACGAGGGTGATTCCCCAGTGCCAGGGCGAGAGGCAGCAGACTGAGACACAGGCCGTTCTGCCTGAACGTAAGGGAAAACTTTTTGCCTGTGAGGGTGACTGAGCCCTGCGACAGGTTGCTCAGAGAGGTTGTGGAGTCTCCATCCGTGGAGATGTTCAAAACCCATCTGGACAGGGTCCTGGGCAACCTGCTGTAGGTGAACCTGCTTGAGGAGGGGGGTTGGACTAGATGGTCTCTAAAGGTCCCTTCCAGCCTCAACTGTTCTGTGATTCTGCAAGGGTGGGCTCTGCTCACACTGTGCTTTGTGTGGGCCTTGAGCGAGTCCTGAGGAAGGTCAGCACTGCAGACGGTCAAAGTGCCTGTGGGTAAATAATGAAATGTGTTTGCATGACCTTAATCTTGCACTAGTCGGTTCAGCACATATTGCTTCACGGCATGCAAGGCCTAGCTAATGGCAGACGTGGCAAAGCAACTTCATTTGTTTGTTTGATGAACCGTAGACAAAACACTGATCAGCTGACATTGCAGACGTTGCAGATGTAGCCATGGAGGTGAGTTGGAAGAAGTAAAAATTTCCTATCGAGAGAGAGAAATTTTCATGGATATGCATGTAGGCTAGGTGGAAAGCAATATGTAAAACCCAGAAAACCTGATCTTTCTAAAATTAAAGTGATTTGGAATGGTATGACTAGCATTCCTCACATGTTGTCCACAGCAGTGATGAATGAACTCAACTTACTGTGAAGGGAGTACCTAGGGAAGATCCTTTGCCCTCACTGGAGGGAATGAAAGATACCAGGGACAATGTGAAGTAGAATAATGCAACCTAAAGCAACCCGCATGGCCACAGTATGGTGGTGGAGGCACTAAAGGCCTGCTCTGTATCCACATCCTTTGGGAACATGAAAGAGAGTGAGTGCCACCAGAGAATATTACAGAGAACAAGAAAAAGGAGTTTAATATGTCAGAGTGATGTCCAGAAACCCCAAACAGGAATAAATGGTGAATGTGAGTTGTCCTGCACCCACGCTGGTACAAAAGAAAACAGAACCCAACCCAGGTTCATTGTGTGCATGTAGTTCTTCCGGATGGACATGTGTTAAAACATCTACTCTCATCCTACTCTATGTTCAGATAGCTCTTCTTGCATAAGGGGATGTTACTACATCAGTCTATAGTCATTTCATGTTTTTCATGATGAACAGGAACTGTCTAGCAGAGAAACCAAGGGCCTGGGATTTCACTAACCTGGCTCAAATTTCTGAATTGTCCAGCACCTTTCCGATTTGTCCATGCACAGGATGTGCAATTCATTCTCTTCCAGTGGTTTCCATATGGAAAATTCCTCATCTCTCACAAGGCAGCAAGTCTCAATCTCTTCTTTGTCCCTTGCTTGCTTCTTTCCTCACTTTTCATGTGATATTCTGTCCCGGGGTCTTGTGGTTTAACAGTAATGGTTAGTTGTGTATTGAGGATCTGCTTTATACGGGCTTTTCTGTAGCAGACAACTGGCTGAGGCCTGACATGTCATCAGATCTGAACTTGTTTGTTACTGTTTACTGAAATGATGGGGCATCCTCAGCTGTTTCTTCTTCCCCTTTTTAATTTATCTTTCTTTATTTTTAGGCTGTTGTTGTTTGGTAAAGTGCAGAAATTTGAGTGCAGCTTAAAAAGGTGTCCCAGCTTTTGACAAGGCAGGATCTGGGCTTTGATGTGAAACTTTCATTCTGTGCTGTCTGTTACCTCTTAATACTCTAGTTATTGGTACAATGCTTTGTATAAATGCTGTTTTGTTGAACCAAGTCAAAAGAGGAATAAGGAAATTCACTTGACTGTGGAGAAGAACTGGAGAGTAAGGCACCTGACCAAATCAGATAGAAAAAAATCTTTCTTTTCCTTTTAGCAAGTGATGTAAACCACTGGTGCCTAGCAGTATGCTTAGTTTAACTGTTTGGCAGAGACTTCAAATGACTCTATTGCTATCTTTCCATAATGTAGGAAGAAGAATTTAAGTGGCTTTTACAAGAAGAGGTTCATGCTGTCTTGAAACAGCTGCAGGATATTTTGAAGGTAAGGGTATTTGCTTGGTCTGTTTTTGTCTCGTGGATTTATCTTTGCTCTTGTATGTGAAGAGTGGGGGTAGATTTCCCTGGAGCAAAAACTCTTGGTAGAGAGAGCGCAGAAGGGGCAGCAGGTCATTGCGCATGTCCAGTGCAGTCCCCACTGTTTGCTTGCCCTCTGATTCTCAGGACTTGGTTATAAAGTGGATTTCTCCTAGATTGCCCTGTTCTTGGCCCTATTTGTTGAGAGAGCTGCTTTGGAAAGGCATGTGGAAGCAGCTGGACGTGTCTGCCAGGTATTTGCCTCAGATGTGAACATCTCTGGAACAGAGAATCAGAAGCTTCCTAGACTCCTATCGTATGATGGTGGAAAGGAGCCTGATAACCTTTAGCTGACCAGCCAGCACTTGTGCAGTGGTTAGCAGCATGGGCCCTCTTCATTGGAAACCATCTTTTCCTCAATATACCCACTTCTCTGGAGGTACCTGCCCCTTTCAGAGTAATGAAGTGCACAGCTGAACTGCGATATGGGCCTGAGGCATCTTTAGCCAGCCTAAGTGTAGGCTGTCAGGTCCTGCTCTCTCTCTGCGCTGGCGCTGGCAACTGCACAGCCATATGGTGTAGTGGTCAAAGAACAATGTGCATGAAGATAATGTGTGTTTTCCTGCTAGAACAGTTTTCAACAGGCCCGGACACTTAATACTGGGAAGTTGCAGTGGGGGTTAACAGATGATTCAAGAGCAGGGACACAAACATGAAGATGAAGGGTGGGTACCAAAGAAGGTAGGAGTGCAGTAGCTCTGACTCAGAATGTAGCTCTGTAGTAGGTGAGGCTAATCTGTAGTATCTGCTTTGAAGAATTTGTCATGGTTTTCAAGATGAAGTGTGGTTAAGAGGACAATTACCAGCTAGTAAAACCAGCCGGGGGTCTCATTTTCGTTTGAGAGTTATCTCGTGTATAAAAGACCAATTGCTTTTGCACTGTAGTTCCAGGCCAGTTGTTTCACTGAGAGCGGGGCTGTGCACCGGCAGTCTGAAGGCCATGTACGTCCTGGGCTGCGTAAAGTGAATTTCCTGCTGTGCAAAGTTCAGTGATTCCTGCGGCTTGCGTGTGGGCACTAACATCACTGTCTGATTCCAGGGGCCTGAGCTGTAACAGTGAATTTCCTGCTGCTTTCCTACAGCTTTGTGGTGAAGCAAACTGAGCCTTCCACTGTGCTCAGCTTGCTCCCGCATAAGAATGAGGGAAATCTTTGTCCTGCTCTATTTTTGCTGGGCAGGTCGCTGGAGACTTGCAAACATGACTGTGCTGTGTTAGACTGCTCCCTAGGCTTTTTTCTTCTGTTCCCGTGTTGTCTTTGTTCTGGGTTTGGACACTCCAGCGCTTACACTGTCCTCTCCCTTGGGCAGGAGGCTTCTCACAGGTTTGCTCTGCCGGTGAGTGGCTCAGAAGGAACGATCAAGCAGGAGAACTTTGTGCTGAGCACTTCAGGGTAAGTGGTTGCACTGTCAGTGGGTCGCTTCTGCTCTGCCAGTGCTCTCGGGTGGGGGCATGTTTGGCTTTGCTTGGCAGAGGTGAGCCATTGATGAGATGAGGGAGTGCTAGAAATCTGATCCTTTCATCCTCGCTCCATGAAATGCCTGTGACTGCCCTGGAAACTCCCTGTTATACCAAAGGGCACTGTTAGTTGACCATCTTCACTGAAGGTCTCTATGGCTTTTCCAGAGCAGAGGAGTTTCCTTCAATACAAGATTTGGCTTTAAAAAGAAAAAAAGCAATAAACCCAAACTCTCACAGAAGGTTAACTTACAGGCTGTTGCTGTGTTCCGGGGGCTGCCTTAGACAGACCTGTGCAGTTTCCTACTGAAATCTATAAAGCAGTCATTGTTTCCTGTCCATCCCCTGATGTGTTGCATCAGGGCACTGCTGTCAGTGCAGTTCTTGCCAAGGGAAATTTGTCTGATTCCTGGGGCTGGTGGACGGAGTTAAAAGACCTGAATTCAGGCCTTCATTCAGTTTCTGACTCTGACCTTGGGCAAATCTTAACCATTGTCTTAATCTCCCTAAAATAGCAATGATAAATCTACTTGTTACAGAGCAAACTAACACCTGTGCAAAAGGTGCTCTTGAAGTGCAGTTCTTCTGAAATTGCATCTGAAATAGGTGTTCATTTTTTTGACCTTCAGTGTAGGCCTCTGTCTGAACAGTTGCACTCTGCCAGAGTTTGCAGGCTTGCTGCAAATTAGGGGTATTTAGTCCTTGTAAAACAGCACGGTGAGGGTGCAATGCTTTTTTCCACTTGTATATGAAGCACGTAGCACTCCTGTGTCAGTAAGCTATCCATATCTTGGGTTTGTTCCTGTTACAGCTGTTTTTAACAGCAACCAAATTGTTGATAGGTAATACATTCAATAAGCTGAGTTCAGAACAGAACTTAATGTTGTAGGCAGGGCAGTTTGGTGGCTCGTAAAGAATAGGACAGCAGCTGGAAAGAGGCTAACAACTGGGGATTTGAAAGTGTGTGTAGAGAAAGCATGTTCCGTGGAGGAGCCTGAGACCCTCTTTGGAGAGTTCATCTGCATCCCCCATCCAAACACTTGTCCAGCAGCGGAGATGATTTTTCTTCTGCTCCAGTGTTTTACCCTGGAAACTTGGCTGGCTGCATGGGGTGGGGAGGGGTGGTGTTGTGTTGGCAGTTTCTGTAGGTGTCTCTTGCCTCCTGTGACCTCTGTTGCCCAGATCTTTCTTGTCGTTCCAGCACAGACCAGGTGAAAGGTGTGTTAACGCTGCAGGGAGATGCCTTGTGTCAAGCAGTGAGTACTTGCCATGCCTCTTGCTTTGTTCTAGCAATGAGGAATGAGGGGGCGCTCATTCTTATTATGCTTACCCTTATTATTTAAGGTAGGCCTTAAGTATTTAGTGTTTTAGCAACTGTTGAAATTTGTCAGGATCCAACAGCTCAAGTCCTTCTCTCTGGTGGTGATTGGCTTATTTCTGTTACTGCTCTCTGGGTTGTGCCGATGCCAAGGATGGTTTTACAATAGCTATGGTGCCAGCTGAACTGTGCACTTGATGTGAGATGCCTCCAGCTCGAGTTATTTGGATGAGGGCAGTCTGTGAGCTGCTGCCATGCTGCCTAGATTTAGGATTTCAATGGCTGAATTCTGGACCTGGTAAAATTTCATTGCAGAGCTGACTTTTGTCTTTCCCTGTGTGTGCTGCTCTGCCTTTCCTGGTTAGGGAGCAAGAGCTAGATAAGTCACAGTCTATAGTCCATTCTGTATAAACGCCATAGACTTACTTGATTTGCAAAAAATTTACCTGTTTGCCAGCAAGAAAGAACCGTCTCTGACTGAGGTATGTTGATATGATGATGACTGGTAGTGCTGCTAATACTAAAATCTCTATGGTGGATGGGGCAGCAGACTTTTACAGGGATTCTTTGCCCATATTGCCTGTATTGTGCAATATCAGATTTCCTTAGGGGCCTTCTGACTTGAGCTGGTGTGTCCTACCTGGCTCACAGTTCACTAAATGCCTTGTCACTTATCCTTTGTATTAACCTCTTGCTGGAAAAGGAATGAGGTTTTGGCTGTGCCAGGACTGCTTTCAATAGCTTGCGAAGGCGGTCTGTGAGCCAGAATGGGGTGGGAATGGCAGATCTCTTGTTCTGTGTATGGGGGTGGCTTGCTCTCACATGTTTGTTTCTTTCTTCAAGGACATTAGTTTGAAAATGCCCAGAAATAATCAGCTCCTGCACTTTGCATTTCGGGAGGACAAACAGTGGAAACTGCAGCAGGTACTGTTAGCTTTAGATGACTGCCCTTGTGCAGAGTTTGTGCTTTCCCATCAGCATGTGTAGCCCCTTGCTATCAGAGAGGGAAGGTGATCTCCATCCCGCATTCTCCAGCTCCAGTGGTGAAAGCTAAGGGAGGAAACAGATGAAAGTAAATTGGAGTTATGGTGCTAGTAGAGAGGTTTGTGCTGCTTGTTCCTGAAGCGCTAGCAAGCTGAAGGCTTTCTTGGCAGCAGTCCTAATACTTTAAAAGGAGTGCCTAGGGTGCCCGCACAGCACTGGCCTTTGTGACTTTTCATAAAACCAAGGCTAGCAGGGCAAAGAGTAATTTTGGAGGCTTTGAGCTGGCTCAGTAACTTCCTTTTCATTCTCTTATAGAACCATTTCTTATTGCTGAGAACAAATCTCACTGCCTTGTGTTCCTGCAGCATAGCTGAATTCCTTCCATTAGGGAGTTAAAAGCATGTGGCTAGCCAGGACGTTGACTCTCTTCCCACCTCTTTGGTAGGAGATGCCTGATTTCAGGGCATCCAGTGCCTGAACTTGAAGACATATTTTCCCACAGTTACTCTGCCGTAGCTGGGCAGGTTGGAGAAAAAGATGTGTTTTATGTATTTCACTGTGCCATAGCTTAGATTTTTCCAGTGCAGGTAATCAGTGCACTTGGCCTTTGAGTGCAGTTTTCAATGGCTCTATTAGCAGAAGAGTGAAAACTCTACCTGGTAACCATGTGGAAATCTAGAAAATTATCCGCTCTAGATATTAACATCAAATTGAACTGTGCCTTGTTTTTGACTTTCAACCAGTTAAGAGTAGTGCTGAAATGAGTTTGTTTATGCCTTGCAGCAAGGCAAGGGAGTTTTTGTGATAACGCTCAGCAGTGAATCCTATTTTGTACTGCTGCTCTGTTGATAGCCTTCTACCAGCTTTTGGGCAAAGCACTGTATCTTCCTTTATTTACTTGGAAGAATTTTGTGTTTTAATGTTGTTTATATGTGGAATGTGTGTGCCTAAAGACCTATATATAGAAGCATTTACTGTGATTGCTTTGTCCTGTCGGAGTAAGAAGGAGCCTTTCAAAATGAAGCATTGCAAGTCTCTTGCCTTAGTGAGTGATGGCAGTTGGAGGAGTCTTGAGTCTCTGTGCAAAGAAAGTTAAAGTCATAGATAAGAAATTGTAGTGCAGGTGGGGAAAATTCTGAGGAACTAGATTAGAAAACAGAGCAAAATCAAGGGGGAATAAGAATGAAGAAGTGAGTCCCTGTAATGACAAGATCGGCATTGCTGATTTTGGTGTCATTGCCAGGTTCTATATAGTTTGTCCAAAAGCATTTGGGAGGGGTAGAGACTGGAGGCGATGGTGTCGAGAGATGCCATAGTCTGAGTACCTGCAGAGTTTCTGTGCAGTCTGTCAGTGGATTTTGTCATCTCTCTTTCCTTTCTGTAGCCTCCAGAGCCCCATACTTTCTAAGGGTAGGGCTCTTCTGTGATCCCTGAGCTCAGAGTGAGAAGGAACTAGTGCCCCAATCTATGCCAGGGAGGCCTCTACAAGGTTAGCTGGGAACTGGCATTGGTTAGAAGCAGTATAAATGTATCAAACTACAAATATCCCAAGCTGACTTATTGATCTCCCAGGAGGCACATCTCATGTAGACTTGCCTGCTTACTCTTTCCATTTATTGCTCCCTCTGACTTACCTCTTTCTGCCTTTTTTTTTTTCCTTTTTCCTCCCCTCCAGTTTTCTTGCTCTTCCCTGGAACTGAACATAAATCACCTTCTCCCAGGGTCATTTAGTTCTTCCTCTGGTTTGTCTTTACTCCCATGAAAGCATTGGGATACACCCATCAATCTTGGTTTGGTAATGGACTCCTAGCTTCAGGCTGCCTTGATTGAGATGAACTCTTGCTAGCTGTGTCCTGAGTTTGGTCAAATTCTGCACAAGCTGAGCAATGACAGCTTCTCAGGGCTGGGGATAGTTCTCAACCCCAACAATTACAGTTTAGAGAGGCTCTGAAATGCTGCCAGGGATGCTATGGTAGAAATTAATGTTTGCTACTCTTTGCTGCTATTAATATAATGTATGTCATAGGAACTATCAGAGCCAAAACCAAAGGAAGAAATCCGTATTCATCTTGCTAGACCTGACTGCCATATGCTGTCAGCAATGAGAATCCGTAACCGAGCAGTCACAATCGGAGTGCTCCCAGGATGGGAGTACATGACATCACTGTTCCTTCAGGGCAGCAGCACTATTTTTATTGATAATCCAGGCTGTAGGTATCAGACTGTTTATCTCCATCCATCAGCAAAGAGATCAATAATGAATCTGAATAGCAAGTGTCTGGTATTCAGAGGGCAATAGCCTTAATAACATTTGAGCAGTCACCATTTCCTTTGGGTTAAGGAGATAGTCAGGGGAACCACTACTTTGTAGTGTATATTATAGGGAGTGCTTCTTTAATAGGTTTGTGTTTTGTACATTTGCAGATCCAGGATGCTAGAAACCATGTTAACCAAGCAATTTACCTGCTTATGAACAGAGATGTAAACTACCAGTTCAAAACAGGCTCGGAGGTCCTCAAGGTGAGAAGAAAGCGCACTCAAGTTAGGAAGGAACACGCATGTTTCTTTCCTCCCTCTTTCTTTTAAATACTCCAGGTGCATGTTACTATCTTGACTCTCTATTGGAAATGTATTCCCCAGCCTAGGTATAGGTACTGTGTCAAGGAGTATCCAAGTTGCTTCATATTTGATATGAAACCTTACCAGTATGGCATCAGAAACATGGCTCTAAATCACTGTGATTACCCGAGCAGTTAGTGCCCTGCTGCACAATGGTGATGTCCTGAGAGCATCTCCTCTGCTCTCTTCTAGATGAAGCTATTACATAAGTCATGCTCTTCCTAGTCAGTCAGTGCTCTTGGGGACAGAAGAAATGAGGCATCAGCAGCAAATGAGATTACGGTTACTACTCATGATTTACTGATGATTTGAAAGTGCCTTCTCACTTGCCAGTAATGGTGATGCTGTCTGGTACACACCAGCTGCTGTGTGGCAGAGAGCCCAGCCCTCTGCTTGGAAATGCTCTCTGGACCACAGAGAGTTTGGACTCATTTACTACAACCCACCACAGTATTGAGCGTGAGAAAGCTGAACCTATTTAGTTTCCGCACAGGCAAGGGCTGTCAACAAGAAGGAGATACATAAATAAAACTATTTCCTTTTTACTTTTGGGTGGAAGGGAGGAGGGAGAAGCTGGTCTTAACACAAAATGCCTTCATCTTAGCAGTCATGAGCTCTATAACAGATGTATGTTGCTTCCCACTCCTTTCTGGAGAAGGAATTCTGCCTGACTAGAGTCTTTGGACAGTGGGGTTTTTGGCAGGATTGGGCCCACGATGAGCTGGTTCCTTTTTCCAGTACCCTTGCTCATAGGTTGTTACGAACATGAGGGCCCATTCGGCAGTCATTTTGCACATGGTGTGGGAAGGGGGAGAACTAGATTACAGGTTGTTCTTTTTCTTCAATGCCTGCTGTTCAGAAGATCTTTTGATGTGTTTGTCAATGCTTCTGTGATGTCATTAACTGATTTCATCTTCTCTGCTTATTCATGTAATGAATGACTATTACCTCTTCATTCATTGGTATTGAACAGCCCTGGCCTTTCTTGCAAATGTCTTTGACGGTGGTAGCAGTTAAAGTGCATTTATGAGTCCTTAATTCCTGTTTTTTTTTTTTTTTTTTGGGGGGGGGGAAACAAGAGGTCTCACTCCCTGTCCGTCTGGTTCCTTGTGCAAAGGATGTGTAAACACAAAGACTTTATTTTAGTGTGACACAGAACTCTTTTGGATGCAAATACCCTCTCTCTGAGGAAGAATTTGAATTAAAACAAACCTTGGCTGAAATTCAGAGCAGTAGAATATGACAGACATCATGCTGGCAGACTGTAGGAGCAGCAAGAGCTCCTGAGGGATGTGTCTGCACTTCCAGTGACTTGTTACCACAGAGGAACCTCTGGGTGAGAGAGAACCTCCAAGAGATATCAGTGTAATGGTTATGTTTTTGATGAGGAGATAAACTGCAACTAGCAGGACATGCCCCTAGCTTACCTGCACTGGTCAAGCAGATTGCAAGTCCAACCAAACCTCAGGTCAAGAGATCTTTGGTCTCCAGTGGCACAATATCTACATGGATTCTCCTTCACTTAGCTTGTTCTGGTTTTAACATCTGCAAAAGGCTGTAGCACTCTGCAGCATGACCGTGTAGGGATCACCACTCAGTAGTGTGCTGTATGTTATCTTATAGCTCATGGATGCTGTGATGTTACAGCTCACAAGAGCCCGGAATCGGCTCACCACTCCAGCCACTCTGACTCTACCAGAAATTGCCTCCAGTGGTCTCACAGTAAGTATGTGCTGGTCTAGATCTGCATACAACCTGGCAGCACCCAATTGTCAGGATGTTGTGCTGCATTCCAGTGGGTTTAGAAGTGCTCCTGAGGCCCAAAGAGAGAAAGCAAAAGTAGATGAAAACCCTGAGCTCAGTGGCATTTTTGATTGCTCTGTATCTCCCCATGGGAGAGCAGATGACTTGGGCATAAGGACTCCAGTTCCAAGAGAGATTCTGATCTCTGCCCAGAAAGCTTGCCTGGACTGATTTATCCTTGTGAGCACTGATGAGAGGAATCAAGGAGTGTTGCTCCATCCTCTTCTGTCACCAGTGCTCATACCTGCACCATCTGATCAGGTGCAGCAAGAGAAACAACCATTACATGCATGCTAGTCTCCCTGCTCAGTCTCTTTGTTGCTTTCCTAATGTCCCTCTCAATATGAGGTAACTGCAGCATCACTTAGAAAAAGGTAGTGATTTCCTAGCTTTAGAAATAATGGTCCTTTCACTGATAAAGAAACTGCTTATCTTCTCGCCAGAAAATGTTCACCCCTGCTCTGCCTCCAGACATCCTTGTGAATTTCTATATTAACCTGAATAAGCTGTGCCTGACTGTCTACCAACTCCATGTGCTGCAGCCCAGCACAACCAAGGTGACACCTACTATCTCTTCAGCCTGCTTTCTTCACCTTTCCCTCCCCTCCTCCTTGAGGAGGAGGTTGCACTGTTAGATGGTATACTGCTTATAAGCATAAGTTAATGCAGAAGTGACTGTGCCTGCTATTAAGTGCCTGTATTTAGATCTGCTGCAGCTGAAACACTGTATTTAAATCTAGTTTGGGGCATGGCCACTTAGTCAAGCAGGAAGTATCAGTGCTCTGGAGAAAGCTAGTAACTATTTTTTTTGCCAAGTAGTGCTTTATCTTGCAATATATATTGATAATTTTTCATAATTTTGGAAGGACATAGTTGTATTAATCCAGTTTTAATCCAAGTAGTATCTTGGAGTCTATAAATGTAGTTTTGATATTTACTCTTCTGCTTCATGTTTCTACATCAAGAGTGTTACATATGGGTCAGTTTGATGTCTCATATAAACAGAATTAAACTCTTAAGGTTTATGAAATACAATCCCTCCTTCAGGATATTTTTCCTAAAATCCATCTTCTGTTTTTCTTTTGGATCTTCAGATCAGTATGAATTTAATTCTGCAGTGCTAAAATTTAGAGCTAAGTTGGACCCAGCCACTGTGTAGAATTTTCTTTCTGAAGAAACAAAGAGTCAAATGTCATAGATTCCATATGTTAATTATAGTCTTACGCAGGCAGATATAATACAGGTGTTTCTGGATGTAAGGCTAATGTAACTGCAAATCTTAAGGTTCTCTAAGTAGTTTATTTACTATGTCAAACTCCTAATGACCTTTGCCTTCTCCTCTAGAACTTCAAGCCTGCTGGAGGGTCTGTTCTGCACAATCCTGGCGCCATGTTGTAAGTACTGTCACTACAAGGGCTGCGTAACATGGATAGGAGGATGCTGAGGTTAAGATTGAAATGCCTGTAAGCAGCTTTGATTAGGGCCCAAAGAGAGCGTCTGTTAAGTGGAAAAGCAGGACTGAGCTATTTGACTGTGAATGCATGTGTACCCATAACAACATTTCTTTAATGACCTGGCCAGAGAGGCCCAGAGATGTAGTTTTTCAGGATACAGCCCACGCATAGACTGCACTGAGGTTGGCAAGAGATCGGACTTGTCAGCCAAAAAGAGCATTAACCTGTTGGTATTGCCTTCTGCGTTTTCTGCATTGTTCCTCTCTGGAAAGTGGTGATGTTCCTACTTGAACTTTGTTCAGTTTTTGCTTAACTCTGAGTCTGATCAGAAGTAGACTGAGAGTTTTCATTCTGTAACTTTGCCAGGTGCTGTTTTAAATGTAGTAGAAGTCATGGTGATCTCTCTCATGAAAAGAGAGGACAGTTGAGTTGTGTGAAGCTGTGCTCTTATTTCTCCACAGTGAGTTTGGCAACCAGAGGTATGAAGTCAGCCATGTTCATAAAGTGGAATGTGTTGTCCCGTGGTTAAATGATGCCCTTGTCTTCTTCACAGTTTCACTGCAGCTTTGCCAGCAGCTGAAGGACAAGGTAATGGCCTTAGAGAAGAGGCTTTGTTTTTAAAGGACTCCAGGTGTTAAGAGGACTTCCGATCTCCTAAAAATCTGATATGATGTTATTCAGTATATATATATAAATTGTACAGAAAACAAGTGATGAATACACTCCAGTACTCTGGAGCCCAGCAGCTGGTTGGCACTGCCCAACAGACAGCCATCTGGGATAGATGTAATAGCATGGCAGATGTGTTGCTGACCTAGTGACTGGATGGAGAGGAGCGTGTAGAAGCTTTTGTGTTCTCAGTCATGAGCTGGATGTTAGGAAATGCCAAGGTCCTGTAGAGGAGGCATAGAGACCTGTTTAGTAAACCAAATTGCAGTAGACCTAAGCTCAGTTCCAGCTTTGCAGCTGACCTGGCTGCCACATTGAGCAAGTAACTTTGTGCTCCAAGCTCCAATGACAACAGCAGCAAATCTGCCTTTCTGAAATGCAGTGCTGGGAAATGCTGTAAAGCTCAATCTTGGCATGCTCATTGTATGCTTTTTCTTTTATGGCCTGGGGGATCCAGGAACTTAACTGCTTCTCCTCTTGCTTTCCAGATCTCAATTTTCTCCAGTTACTGGAACTACAGGCCGTACTAGTTCTCTGTGGAGTGTCCAAGCCCTTACAGCACTACCACTGTCGCCCTATTTGTTTCCCATGTGCCAGCTGAGTCCAGGTCAGCCTGAGGAGTGCTGTGGTTCACTGCCCTATGTTCTGCCATAGGGTAGGTCCAGTGTTTCTGGAGACACACCTTCAGTAGCCTTGTCTGAGACTGCTGCATGTGCAGAACACCAAGCAGTGCTGTATGGTTGGCAAGAGCTTCTGCCTTTGTTGACACGGGATTTGTGGTTAGAGCTTTGCAAGCCCCTGATGATCTACATTATTCTGTTAAAAGGGACAGGGTAGGGCTGCAGGCCACTCTCACTAACCGTATTTGCACATAGTGCAGTAACTAACTGCTGGGCTGTGAGCTGGCTGGGAAGGGATGAAGACGGACTAATTTCATCCTTCACAAAGTGCAGGGCATGCTGCTTCATGTAGTGAAATATGTCGTCGTGACTTGGCCCAGCTGAAGTTTTGACTAGCCCTGAGCTTCTCCCTCTGCTGTCTGTTCTGTCCCTGCCCAGGTTATCGATTCCCCTTTGGGGTTATTCTTACTTGCTGCTGTTTGAACTCTTTTTCCCTGGTGTCAATGTGATCATCTATGTTAATATTTTTTCCTAAGCCCTAGCTGGGCCACTTGTTTTTTTCTAGGTTTAATATCTCGTTTTCACTGCCAGCCTGTGGAGCTGCCCCAGTACCTTGAGCAGAGCTGGGGTTCCCACTGTGCAATCTCACATCCTGTCATTAAACCCAAAGTGAGTACCACGTTGTTCTTATGATTTGCTGCCTATCTGTGGATACTACAATATGTAACTCATCCCTCTAGTCAGTGATAGCTGTGAAATAAAGATCCTCAGACCTGCCATGCTCCTGTGGGCTGTCAGTGCTGAGAATAAAGAGTGTCAAAGACTCTGTGGTCTTTTACAAGTGAGTGGCTGTGCTTAGGTCTGATGATGGGCATGCTGGATTATTGCTTGGGTGGGGTGGAGGAGAGAAGACAGTAGTGGTCTCTGAGGGCAGAGCTTTGCAACTCTTCAAAGGCCAGGGTTGGTTAGTGCAGCCTGAGCATGTAGCTCTTAAGCCAGTGCTGTAGAACAGATACTTCCAGCTCTCATCTGACACCCAAGTACTACCTGAAGCATTTCTCCAAACTTTCTTTGTCCATCATGTTTGGAAGAGGGTGTAGATGCTGTGACTGGGTTGGGTTAGTTCATTGAGCTGGCTGTCAAGTGAAGAGTATGCATAACCTGTCTCCTGCTTGGCTTCAGCTAGCCCTGTCCAGCCTGCATTCCTGATAGCTTTCCTGACCAGAGGACCTTATCCAGGAGTCTAGGTGTGTGCTGAGGGAAAGATGGTAGACTTGCCTAGGTCCCTACAAAACATTGGGGCCCTCAGAGCCTGTCTTGACTGCACGCAGGCTCCTGGTGTGTTCAAAGTGCTATCCAAAGCTCTTTGCTCAAAATGGAGAGATAGGTATGTTGCTTTGATTTTGCTGCGTAGATCTCTGCTCTGGACACACATGGCCTTTCGTGTCAGTGATCTCCCTTTCTGCCTTTTTGTGAGGCCCCCGAGATCCTGAGTGGGGTTGTGCCAGCCTCCTTGTGGACTTGACAGTGCTGTGCTTAGTCCAGTGCATGCTTGTGTTGCAGGTTGCAGACAGTAACAGTTTCTACAAATGAATATCGAGCTGATCAATAAATGTGCTTGTTAGTAAGTAATGAAAGGTGGAAGACAGAGAGGCCTGGATGGGCTAATGCAATAGCAGACTCATTACTGATCCTGGTCAATTAGTCTTATAACTAGCTGTGGTCATGACTTTGTGTATGCATTTAGCAACCCCTGCTCTGTTCCTGATCTTTCTCTGCTTAGAGAGCAATTAGGTATGTGTGGAACTGCTCACCATTAACAGCTTCTGAGATTAGAGTATTTTGATAGTTAATCACCTCTCTGCTGTGTTCTGGAGCTGTTTGAGCTTCTCTTTAACCCTCCTTGTGTGTGGGTGGAGGCTCCTCTTTTAATTCACACTAGTGTATCTAATCAGTATTGCCACATCCTCTCCAGCCCAGCTTCCTGCTGTCAGGGACATTACTTGCAACCCAGTGTGTGTCGTTTCCTTCTGATGAAAATAGTCTCCTTCAGTTCTGGAGGGCAGGAGGGTGCAAGGTGGAACAGCTGTCCTGGTTGCAGCTCTGATGTACAGTGGCTGTGTTGTGAGAACTGTTCTGTGGCAATGGTAGCTGCTACAGGACATTGTCTTGGTTAGTGTTACAGAAGAACAGGATAACAGCAGGGTAGGTAGGATCTGACAGAAGAGGCACTTAGCCCTGGCTGGTACCCAGTAATTTGAAAGATAAAACAAGTGTCCCCTGGTTAAAAGGTATAACAGCCTATCTCTTCTCTCCACTTAACCTCTGAGGGAAGAAGAAAAGGTCACAAGGCCCTAAGAGCTCTTCACTTTCAGAGCCCAGTGAGGTTGGTACTGGGCCAGTGTATTGCTTTTATTGCATGTTGCAGGCAGTAACACTTCCTACTAATGAATATCAAGCTGTCTGATAAATGTGTTAGTAAGTAATGAAAGGTGGAAGGTGGAGAGGCCTGGATGGGCTAATACAATAGCATTACTGGGACCAGTGAGTTGGTACTGGCAGCTCACCCCTCCCTTCATAAGTGTTGACTCAAATGTGCTCTGGGCCACAGTCTTTGCCAAGTGTTTGGCAACACAAGGGGTGTGTGAGTGTGTGTGAAGATTGGGCTGTCTTCAGTACTGTGAGGGCTTTTGATGCATGTGTTGATGAGAGCTGCTGTGTGAATGGAGCAGAATGAAATAATCAACAGAATAAAATCCCCGCCCAGGACAAGGCAGATGGTCTGTTTTCTATATAGCTCCCTCTCGGGAAGCTATGGCTGTTATGAGCAAAATCTCTCCTGGTGGCACTCTTCGTTCTCCCTCTTGCCCAGGGAACCTCTGGCTAATCTGCAGTTTTTCTGAAAGGGGGTAGAAATCTGCTGCTTGGATCCTCTGGTTGCCTGCTTTTATGAGGGATCTAGCACTTGCTGCTGCTGTCTGGATGCTGCTGGAACCACAGAAGACACCCATAGGCTTCTGCTGCTTAACTTCTACATGCTCTTGGAAAAGGAACTAGATTTGCTTGAACTAAGATGGATGAGACACTTCTGTTGGGCAGCTTGTGCAGCAGCACTGCAGCAAGCTAATGACAGAGCAGAACCACAGACTAAGAGCAATAAGAGAGTTTATTTTATGACTGCCTCTAGCCTATCTCAATCTGAACAGCTATTCCTGCATTGTCCACAGAGCAGAGACAGAGAGTGAGCAGAATCTCATGCTATCCCTTCTATGAGTGCATGCAGGGATAGTTGTCCCAGCACTGAGCAGACAACAATTAGTCTTAGCAAGGAGACAGTGCTTTGTAAAGATATAATCATTTTTTTCCTGGAGTTGGAAATGAAATTAAAGGTATTTGTGTGTGCTGAGGCCAGACTACTTAGCTATTGCCACTGCCAGGACTTGCTTGGAATGGTACCTAACACTCATCCTGTCTTCCAACTATGGTGGAAATGTTCTTTGACACCCAGAGGACAGTCATAAGGATGGGGCTGCTGACAAGGAAGGGTATGTACCATGGCTCACATTTGCAAGTAGGTCCCTGGCTGTGTTTGTGAGTGCCTTCTGCTGGAATCAAGGATCTCGGGACAGAAGTGGGCCTTTCTTGCTCTGTACATGCCCTAGCCCAAAGGGGATGCAGAATATCACCCTAAAGCAGGGACTACACCAGTCTGCATCTGGCTTCACCTGGGACCATAAGGAGGCTGGGTAAGGGGGCGATGCTTTTCAAGTGGGAGGCATTGCTAATCTTTGAGATAAAGAGCAAGCCTTCTCTCTGGTGCTCTAGGCTTCCTCTGCAAAGACTATGGGAAGCAGCATGTCATTGCTGCCTTGCACAGAGCAGTTTCATCTCCACATGCTTAAGTGTCCCCTGGGGAGAGTGAGGAAAACCTGTTTCTAAAGTTGGTGCAGCAGATAAGGGAAACTGGCTCACTGCCATGCTCCAAATGTCTCTACAAGAACTAAAAGCTCCTAGAAGCTGTGGTTATACTTTATTTCTTTATTGGATGTTCACAGCCAGGGACAGTGCTACACTTTGCTTTCAGTCCTGTGGAAATTAAACCTGTAATGGAAGGACTGGAGTACAAGACCCTGAAAAGAAACATAGCTTGGCCTCTCATTCGGCCATCCCGGAAGGAGTCTTAGCATGAGGATGCCCCACAGCATGTTTTAGTTATCTGTGGGTGTGAGCCTAGAAAAGGCTCTGCTTTGGCTGGGGTGGCTGAGGATGATCTATGATTTGTAGCTGAAAAGTCTTTATTAGGGTATTGTTTCTCATGGGGGTTATGGAGTGAATTGACCCAAGTGAGCATATTGGTTTAGACTGGCATTGCTGGCACTGTACAGGGGTTCACATTTGTCTTCATACAGAGAATAGGAAAAGCAACTGCTGAAGTTGTAGAGGAGAACTGGAGGTGGATGGACAGTTCTTGGCTTTCAAGGTGAAGGTAGAGAGTGATTTGGAGGCACAGCAGAGGGAAGCTAGTAGGGAGAGTTGTTCTGTCCACTGACCCTGGGCTCTGTCCAGCCATGAGACAGCATGTAGCGCTGGGCTGGGGAGCCGGACTGGTGGGTGAACCACGGGGCTTTCTTGGTGTGGGGAAGGAAACCTCCTTCCTCCAAGGGCTTCTGCAGCCGAGTGGCGCGGCTCCCAGGGTGCTGGTGGTTCTGCTTCCTGGTGTGCTGGTGCCGGCCCTGTGCGGAGGTGGATCCTCAACCCTCCCGCCCTCTTCTGGGACAGGCAAAGGCTGCAGGGCCTGGTGGACTGGCCCAACTCGTTAGGGAGGCCTCCTGGCTCAGCCCCAGAGTGGCACCACAGCAGGAGGCTGTGCCTGGCCCCTCCAACCCTGCCACCATGGCACGGGCAGTAGCTACCCGCAGGTGAGCTTGGGGCCCAGTGAGGGGATGATGGAAACGCAGCAGCCATGTGGCATGTGCCTTCGCCATGTGGCTGTGGTCCCCCTCGGTGCTTCAGCGTGAGGTGCAGGGAGGACCAGGCAGGCTTGCAGCCATGCCAGGGCTGCGGAGTTGTGGCCAGGCAGCAGCTGCAGTGGCCCTGGGGCCTGAACCCAGGCTTTAATGCCACTGGCTGCAGGCTGCTGTGATGATCTGGGATCATTCCTGCCCTGGCAGAAAGCAGGAGAGGTTGGGAAGTTGGTGTGACCAGAACAGGCCACCAGCCTGCTCCCTGGGCAGGTGATGCTGACAGCAGCTGGGAGAAGGTGGCATGGCTGGGTGTTCTCCAGGTCCTGCTGGGCCAATGCTCCAAAGCCGAAGTTTGCTTCTGCCAGGGAGTCATGGGGGCAGAGGGGATGCAGGACTTAGTCTGCCCTGCAAATGCCTGAGCCAGCTTGGACCTCTGTCCTGCCTTGGGGCGCTTTGCTTTTTCCCACCCATGGGTCACAGGCAGCGTGTGGGGGTCCCCCACTGCAGACTGGTGCCGTCCTTCTCCATGAGCATGGGAGCAGTCCCAGCACGCTCCAGATGAGCTGGGATCCAGCCCCTTTGGCTCTGCCTGGCCACCAGCCCTGGCCACCAGCTGCTCCTGCCTCAGTTTCCCTTGCTCAGACTGCGGGATTGGAAGATCTGAGATGCAGCAGACCTGTGACAGCTGCCGAGAAAAGCAGAAAGCAGTCTGTAGGACAGGGGTGCAGTGTGAACATGCATGCTCCTCGTCTTGCGGGCTGCCAAACAGCCCACGCTGGCCCACCCATGTAGGCACCGAGGACGTCTCAGCATTGCCCTTGCTCCGTTTCCCTTTCTTTGATTGCATCCTATTTGCTTTCCCCTTTTCTTGCCAATTGTCACTCCTACATAAGGGGGCCATAGCTGTGCTCACGTTCCCCTGGGTTATATCTGAGGCTTTTTCTGTTGGCAGGAAGGGGCTGAGCTATGACAAATCCAGCCGAAATTGCTTTCCCCTCCTCTGTTCACTGGCGAGCTCAGTGTCTCAGGTGAGCGCTGCTGTTCTGATGACAAAAATGTCATTTAGTCACACATTCTGCTCTTCCTGACAGCCATGAGGTCTGCATAACCTTGTCCTGGGCCTGACCCCTGTGCGAGGATGTCTGTGTGACTATGCAGAGGGGAAGCAAATCCCTAATGACCTAAACATGATCTTGCAGTCCTAGATTCCTTATGATTATGGATTTTAAAAAGAGGAGTCTTTCAGGGGCCTTCCAGAGGACAACACACTGGTGACAACCCCTCTACCTGGGCCAGCAGGTGCATGGCTGCTGGGGGGGGTTCCCTGTGAGCCAGCTGAGGGAAGGAGCACCCGCCGCAGCTCTCTCCTTATCCCTAGCCTGGCACGCAAGGTGTCAGCTCCACCTGTCAGCTGGGCTGCCAGGGAATCTGCCTCTTTGAGTGCTCTTTATCTGCACCCGGGCAAGGATTTATTGGGGCAGGTCGGGGTGGGGGGGACAGGACCCCACTAGGACCCACCTAGCACGAGTGCAGAGGCATTCCAGGGTCTGCATTTGTGGCAGGGACATGGATGGGATGGCCCCAGGGACCACCTGGAGCAGCTTCATGGGCCCAGGTCAGGGCCTGGGGAAGGAGAGAGCAGAGGTGGTGTGTGGGTGGCACAGTGCTGTCACCAAAGGTTGCAGGTGGCCCTTCCCCTGGCATCGGGGCACAGGGAGCTGAGGACCAGGGCAGAGGTGCAGTGAATCCCTGCCCTGACAAGCCAACTCTGGAGAAGAAGTGGAGGATTTGGACTGCTAAAGGAGCAGATGTCTATCACAGGGAAGCCATTTAGCTGTGCTTGTTGCCTGAAAGACCCCTTACATTCCCCAAACCAGAGAGTGATGAGGCAGATGGGGAGCAGGAAGAAGACATACTGAGAAGGATCAACCCAGTGTGGAGGTTTGAGCACCCTGCACGTGCTGTCACCACTCCTGTCATCCCATCTGTAGCACCAGCAGTGACCTGCAGCCCTGGGTGGGAGCTGCTCACAGCCACCTTGCTCAAAACCTTGGCTGTGGTGTGCTCTGAGAGTTCAGAAATGCCCCTTCAGAGCCTAAGTGCCCAAGAGCCGTCCCTGGGAGGGCTGAGCAGAGGGAACCGGGGACAGGCAAAAAAAAGGCAGCAGGTCAGCACTTGCTCCTTGCAGCTCCCAGGCGCAGAGCAAATGATTGCTGCCACACTTCACCTCTGAAACCCTCAAGCTCAACACAGCAGGGACCGGGGCGACATATCCGGCAGCGTGAGAACAGGTTGCAATTAGCAGCGTCATAGGAGGAAGCATTTGTCAGCCTGGGCACACAAGCAGGGGGAGAGCTCTGAGGTGGGCTGCAGAGACTGCGCCATATCTTCATACCTTGGGCAAAAGCAATTGCGGCTCCAACAAGCCCTGCTGACAGCTCCTTTCCATCCCAGCCCCACCTAGCTGGCACAGGGGCTGCAGACCCTGGTCTCAGCGGGCTGGTGGAGGGGGATTCCTCACCCTCTGTCCACAGCTCGCTGGTGCTGCCCATGAGGATGGGGTTAGCATGGGGGCTGATGGGGACTAGCAGGCAGGGAGCCCGGTGCGGAGTGGTCAGGTGAAGCCGGTGCTTCAGGAGGTCCCATTTTTCCCTGTGAGCTGGTGTTAGCAGGGCCCTGGCTGGAAGCACCTCCTCCTGCAGGACCATCCCAAAGGCACGTGGAGGCTTGGGGTCACTCTCTGCTGCTTTCCCCACATGCCTCCACCAAATGCAGTGACTTTTGCAGCCCATCCTGCCATGGAGGTGATGTCCTCCCTGTGCTGCTAACAGGACTTCTGTTTATGGGGTCTCCACCACACCAGGGGTGAGGTACCCATGCAGAGATCTTCTCCAGGCCCTGGCTCTCTGCTTTCCTAGCAGTCCTAAAGCTGCTCCCATGGAAGGGCTGTGTCTAGTGTGTGTTTTGATTAGGAGAGGCATAACAGGGCTGGCCAGCCCAGCCTTGCTCGGTGGGTCCGCATTAGAGGCCCTGCTCCAGCTGGTCAGCCTGCACAGCCCCTTGTTTGTTCCCCTGTGGGGCAGGAGAGCAGCACCCGTGGGAGCTGTTATAATTTATTTTCCCCTCTCTTGACAATGTTTGCTGCCTTTACTCCGTGCCATTTCTCATTAAAAGGTGCGAAACCAAGTTTGAAATTCAGACTATAGAGCTTGACTTCCCTGAGGCTATAAAAATATATTCCTTGTAAAGATCTTGTGCATGTTACTGACAAGTACAGTAGTCCTGAGGGGATGCTGCTCTCAGACAGGAAAATCTAATACCGAGAGGCGCTTTTCATTTTTGTGCAACAAAAAAACACACAGCAAAGGTCATTTGCCAGGACAAACTACTCAGATGGAGCAGGGATGGGGCTGGACAAGTTGCATGACTCACAGATGTGGATTTAGATCCAAGTTCAGCATTCCTGGCATCTTGCGAACTCTGCTGAAGATTTGACTCCAGTTCACAAGGGCTGGTGGCAACTGTCATAACCTTAGTTAACAGAGTCAAAAAGGCTTTCAGCTCAGGTCATCAGATGTGCTGCTGTCTCAGGAAGGCAGCATGGGGTTAGAAGCTGGGTTTGGGCTCAGAACAGCCCTGCCAACAGCTCCACGGAGGTGCAAGCAGGACAATGCTTCCCTGTCTGGGGCAACATGTGCCAGTCTGGTGTGGAAGAGAAGAGGCACACTGGTTCTCCACCTACCTGCCAAAGAGGAGAGTGTGGGCAGTCCCGCTGGCTGGGGACCTTCTCTCACAGTGCCTGGGACAGGGTCTGCTCCCTCCTCATGGAAAGCCCTGCTTCTTGTGGGGTGAGATAGGGTTATTCTCATATGCCCCAGGCATGATAACACTTGCATTATTTGATATGACAGCAGATGAGCTGATATGACAGTCAGGTTTTTGCTCTGTGGGGTCACAGCTGAGTGGTGTTTCATGACTATCTGATCCCATCTTCCTGATCCTGATCAGCAGGAGGGAGGAGATGGCACAGATGTCCATGCACAGATGCTCTGGGCTACAGAGAACCTCCTGCTTCTGAAGGCAAGTTGGCAGCTCCTGTTCCAGGTCTTGAGGTATTTGCTGTAGCAGAACTGCCCTGCTATTCCTTTTAGCATCCCCTGTTTTCTGAGCCCCAGGTCTCATTCCTGGGGTAAAGTGATGGACAGGTAAACCTTGGCGTGGTGCTTATTTCCAGGAGATCATCCCTGCCTGCTTTTTGTAGAGT
Source organism: Apteryx mantelli (assembly GCF_036417845.1). Taxonomy (NCBI): domain Eukaryota; kingdom Metazoa; phylum Chordata; class Aves; order Apterygiformes; family Apterygidae; genus Apteryx; species Apteryx mantelli. Next base: position 846,082 of record NC_089993.1, on the reverse strand, counting down.
GGTCAGTGGATGGAGGCATCATGGTAGGGCTGTGAACGAAGATGCAGGTGAGTTCCTGGGAACTGGAGCTGGGAAGGGGCCAGTACATGGTCCTCCCAGGGAGCATTGGCAGTGGTCCTATGCATGAGGTGTCCTGTTCAAATTGGAAGGAGGGAGGTGTGGGGCTGACGCGTACATTGGTTTTGTTCCTCTAAACGCTTGATCCTGACACTATACTGAAATCAATAGGAGCTCAGCCTGAATAGTGCTGAGCCCAGCGCTGGTCTGCATCCTCAATCTGTGGCATAGTCAGAAGGGAGCTACTGGCATTTGGCTGGGGGTAGATATGGTGCTGAGTCCCCAAAAGCTTTGGCAGTCTTCTGGGTATTCCTGTGTCTGGGGAGGGTTGAAAAAGAGGGAGATGCACCAGCCCACAAGGAGCCATGGACAAATACTCCTTTCCCTCAGTCAAGGCCTGTGGTGAGGACACGGGAATAGGAATGCTTCAAAACCTGATGCCCAGCACCTTTCCTGAGTGAGGGGCTCACTCAATGTGCCTCGTTAGTTGGTCCTTGTAATATACACCCAGACAGACACTCGCGTGGCAGCCATGGTCTCTGCTGCAGGTCGCTCAACTGAACTGTTCCCAAAATGCGATAGACCATCATCGCCTAGAGACATCCACTCGCTCTCCAGATTTGTACAACAGGAGAGAATAACCTGTTGGTTGGCCTTGGCTGTATAGTGAGAATGGAGTTTGTCTGGCCTCCCCCCATCTCCTATCTGCTCTGGAGAGATCTTTTCCCCTGGGAAATTATTGGCAGAAGCAAGAGGCTTTGCCTGTGCTGCTCTTGCTGGAGGGAACTTTGCTGCATGTCCCTGGGGTTGCAGAGACCCTTGTCCTTGCTGCAGGCTGGGACTGGGCTGCTGAGGACACCATCACTATGGCTGAAGGAGGGAGGATGGGGGGTCCAGCTGAAGTTGGTGCTTCATGTCTGTGGTAAGATTTGTGGGGAAATTTTGTCCCATCCGGGATGAGGAAAACCTCTGCAATGTCAACAAAACTCTTGCTGCATGGTGAAACCGTTTCTCACAGGCTCTCATGGATAAGCATGTGTTGCACAGTCATAAAAACTTCCCTTTCTCTGTCTGGGATGTGTACAGGTGCACATGGAGTGTGTCCTTCAGCCATCCTGTTGGTTTTTCATATACATATGTGCATCATGCTAGGAGTACATAGGTACACAGGAGAACATAGATGCCCATGCAGTATATTTGAGCTGGGAGACAGAACGGGCTCTGTTTGCTGTTAATCTTTCCAGAAGGTAGAATTGCTTGTCCTGATTTTTGTGAACCGCAGGACATACAATGTGTCCCTGCTTCTCTCTCCCACAATGTAATTAGAGCCAAATTCCACCACCGTTCAAATCACGGTGTCAGAAGAGAAGTGTTTTTACAGTCGGCTTGGGCAAATGAATGTTTTATCTCTCAGCTTCTTATGAGCAGGGTCCGTAATTCACCTGGAAGATATTCCTGTGTGCTGATTCACTGCCCAGTGACAGGAACACATTTATGTCTCCTTGTTGGGCTGCTGTTCATAAGAACTGGGATGAGGGGCAGCAGCAGCAGAGGAGACAGTGGCTAGATAAATTAATCCGCATAGTTGGCTGGAGAGCTGAGTGGGTTGACAGGCAGATGAATAGTTAGATGGGGAGGTTGAAAGCTTGATTGGGTGAGAGGCAAAATGACGCAATTATTAGCTGAGTGGCTAGATAGGTGCAAATGGACATAAACAAGAACTAGGTTAAGTAGCTGATAAAAATGGAAGTATTGTGACTCACCTACACCTGAGTGCTAAAGTGATTTGTGGTTCAAGAGGAAACATGAGCTGCAGAACACTGGGCCAGCATGGAAGGTGTCCCATGGCTTTCAGACACCAAGATCACTCAGCATCTTGCTGGATCTCCCTGTTGGATCTCACCAAGGCTGTGATGAGAGCAGGAAAGCTGATGACCCCACTGTGCACCTCTGCAGCATGAGAGGAGAAATGGGGGTTGTGGGAGAGCCATGCTACGTGTGCAGCCCCTGCCAGCCTGGCATGATGGGGCCTGGCTGTGGTGGATCCTACAGATCCTGCAAACTTCAGGTACCACTTTGGAGGCACTGACATCCTGCACAGTTCCTCCTGCTCCTCTCGTGACCAGAGCTGGGTGGGCAGGATGAGCCTGTAAGCTGGCTGTAAGGACGATGCTCATTTTGCTCTCCCCTTGCTGCCTTCCTGCTAGCCAGGCTGCTCGCTCCACCCTTGTGTTGTCCTTCTTCACTGTTAAATTTTGGGAATGGGGCCTCCTCTTGCTGGGCAACCCCAGGAGAGTGGGCTGTGTTTTCAGCAGCTGTGATTGTTAGGCATAATGAAATGCAAGACAAGTGAGAGCAATTTCTCCTTCCTTAATGAGTTCCCCAGGCTCTGTGCATTTTGTAGCAGCGTGGGTGATGCAGCTCAGCTTAGCAGCGTGATGAGCTCCGCACTGGATACAGAGATTTGGGGCTCTGATTCCACATAGGGAGTCAGGCCACAAGTGAAGCAGACAGGGAGGGAATGCAAGTGTGGTGGCTTTGGGGAGGCCTGGGGGAAAGTCTCACAGTGATGGATGAGAGAGGCCAGGGGAGCCGCTTCCAGGAGATCTGCCAGGCAGAGGGTATTTCTAACCCTAAGCTCCAGAGACACTGGGTGGTCAGACAGTGGGTCCTGCTTTTCTGCAGACTGCATTACACCAGCTCCTGCAGGTCCCATCCCTGGGGCTGACCTTGAGCTTTTCTCTTAGAAAGCCTTTGACCTGAGCATGAAGATTTCCTCTGTTGGAGTGGAAGATTTCCTGCCAATCAATTCTTATGACTAGAATCTTGCCTGGTAAAGGAAACGTGTGCCTCTGCTCTAGCCTGAGTGTGTGCAACCTCCATTTCTAGCTGGGTCTGAGATCCCAGGTTGGAAACAGGGCTTCTCTGCCTAGCACAATGAGGTGATATTCAGTGAGACTGAAATGCCAAATGCTTGTCTTTTCCCAGCCTGCCAAGCAAGCTGGGTGATGAAGGCTCTTACCTCACTAGCAGTACTCACTCAGTAATGATCCTCCATTTCTAGCTACTGTTTGTGGCACAGTCATTTTATCAGAGTTTTAACCCACTTAGTGTGCATTATTCTGATTTTGTATTGTTCTGGTGTGTTAATCAAGCATTCAGGGTTGATCTGGTAGACCGTGCCAATCAAGTGATGTTATAGAAAATAGCTCTCATCATAGTCACTTGATATTTTTCAATGCAACTGGATATTTGATGCAAGAAGACATCTGTAAAAGCTCTGTCCTGCCATCATGTGACATACTAACTAATGAACTCTACTTCAGCTTTCCCATTATTTTCCTGAGCTGGCATCAGAATGGCAGCTGTATAGTTACCTGCGTTGTTCTGTTTCCTTTTGCAAATCTCTATGCCAGTCTTGAGAGGTTCCCAAGAACTTGGAGGTTTACTGAAAGCCAGTGTTAGCTGTCGTGGGAGTGCCTTGAAAACTTCAATGTAAGATTTCTGGGTCTGCTGATTTAAATCTGTCTGTTTCTGGGGTTTCTATTTACTGCCATCTTTCATTACTGCTGGGGAGTATTTCAGTGCACTGGGATATGAACACATTACTTGAGCTTGCCAAGAGGGAACAGAAGTATTCGTTAACTCTTCTGTCCTGTTTGCACTTGTATTGCAGCTCCCTGAAGTACTTCTGTCGGTTATAGAAATCTCCTTCCTTCCCTTACCAGTAGTTTTCTACATTTCTTAGCTTCTAGCTTGTAAATTATATTCATTGCCTTTACTTTTTCCTTTTGTTATTTATTATATATTGGTTGGGGAGAAGCTCTTTCTTAACTGCTTTCATTTTCTCTCCTACGCATGACTTGTTTTTATATATCTAACTACATTTAACTTTTTTCTGCTGGATTGTAAAAAATATTCTCAGCTCACAGGTTCATCAACCAGCACAACTGCCAGCTGTTCCAAGACTGAATGTTGATCTGTCAAGCTGAAGTGTGATATATAATTTGCTCATGCTGCATCCAGTGCTTCAAGTTAGGAAACTGTCTTTGCTGGCTCTTAGAAATTCCAGGGACATTTGACTTCTGGCAGGAAGAGCATGCTAGTGTCACCTCTCAGGGTGGAAATTTCCTGTGATGCAGCAGCTGTTTCATGTGTTGGCAAAATGGGAAAGATTCCTAGTTGCATTTATTAAAAACTGCTCAAGACTCTTCTGTTCAGACTGCTTTAAATTAATCTGAGGAAAAGAAAGACATCTCAGAAGACATGGTTCTCCCAGCAAAGTCCCTCCCAGGCCAGCAGAGATGAGATACTGGAGAGCTGCAGATTCACCCCGTCCTCTCCTGGGATAAGTGGTTGCCCCAAGCTGCTCCTGGGTGTTTTTGGCATTCATTGTCCCTGGGACTGGGTGATGACGAGATGCTGAGCAGTCTCATTTCAGTCTTGCTTGCAGAAGCCCTACACATTGGCTTGATTGTTCCCAAAGGAGTGTGGTTCACCAGCATTGGGTGTCCACCCATGCCCTCATCCTAGATTCCTGTGGGACTCTCGGCAAGCACCAGCTGCCAGGCCCTGAGTGCATTAATGGGCTGTGGTTGCCCTGGTCAGCCTCACCTAGCCCTCCCCACAGACCCAGCACCCAAGGTCTCCATTTAATGTCAGCCCGGGCACTCAAATCTGATCTAAGGTATGTTGTGGGTACACTTGTACCCAGCACTGTCTGACTGACTGGTTTTCCCAGATGGACTCTGGGCCTATGTTGCAGGTAGTTTGTCTCTAGCCCTATGTGTGTATATGTATATATAAGGGAAACTCTAGTGCTGGAGAAATGAGGAAAAACTGCTGCAAACTCTGTAATGACCTGGAGGTGCTGAGATAGTGCTGCCATGGGCCACTGCTGGAAGAATTTTGGCATGTGCTGGTGGAGGGTCCCGAAGGGCATGCCTGTCCTGCTTTGGTTCTAGAAGAGGATGTTCAGGAAAGCAGCATATCTGCTCTGCAGTGTGGCTCGGTGAAATTCAAGAAAAGCCTGAGTAAGTCCTGAACTCAACCCCTGGTCTCAATTTCCTTCCTCACTGGTGAGGTTTGTCCTCAGCATACTGCTGAAGGGCCTCCTGAGGAGGCTGAGGGCTGTGAGGACCCTGCTGAGTGAGATCAGTGACCTGGTGCTGAACTGTGTGTGGCCCAGAATGGGAAGAGGAACTGAGATGGTGAAGCTGTGCGTGTCTGTCTGTTGGCTGGAAAACAGAGCCCAGCACTGGCTCTGCTCAAGGAGAGCTCTGTACTGCTCCAGGTAAGCTGTAAATCTCTTGAGTGATGACAAGATATCTGTGTCTCTCTTGCTGGGACAGGGGAAAAATGACGTACTGATGTGACCTCTGAATGCAGAGCAGCCCTCTGGCAGGCTTTTACAAGCTCATCTGTGAGCACACTGGATCGAGCACTTGCAGTAAAAGTGTGGAGCGGGATTCAACTTGTGACTATTTATTTCAGCCATCCCATGGCTGCAATGTTTTAGGTCTTCCCCCCCCCCCCCCCAATGAAGAGAGTCCAAAATGTAGTTTGGTATTGCCTGGCAGACTCCTGGGGGCTCTGGGTAGGGGGAACCTGGGAAGTCTTACATTGGGACTACCTGCAACCATGAAAATCCTGTTCCTTTCTTGGAGTAAGCCCTTCTGCCTTAACTCTGCAAATGTCACCCTGAGAGAAGCAAAGCCCCATGAGGCTGAGTGACAGATGCTGCCTTCTGGAGGAAGGTAGCTTTGATCCCAAAGGTGCTCTGTGGCAGGAGAGCATCCTGATCTGATAGGGACATTCCCCTCTCAGAGGACAGGCTCCACTGGGTGAGTGAGATAGATCTATCTATCTATCTATCAGCATCAGCCCTCAAATCTGACTCTGAAGTCCTCAGAAACCTTCTCCGCAATATGTGTTGTATGTCTAGGAGTGGGGCAGCACTTCAGGACAGCTAAAATGGGGCTTTAAGCAAGCATGTGGTCTTCAAGTCCCAGGTCCTCCTACCAGCTGTCTCTGTGACTGCGGTGATCTATTTAGCATCTCTGGGCCTTCGCCCCCTCTCAAAGGCATGGTTTGTCCTGAGCATGTTGTGTGGCGGGGTGGTTTTGATGGTGCAGCTCTCCAGCCTGTGCTGTCAGAAGGCTGAAGGTGTAGCGATCCCCCAGGGGGGCAACCCTGTACTCTGCAGAGGTGTTTGCTGCACCCTGGCTGGAGGCCTGGGAGAGCCTTCAGTAGCATGCTGCAAGCTAGCACAGCTCTGAGCATTGCAGTGCTGCACTGTTTGAACGGGATTGTTCCTTCAACAGGCCAGGGCCTGTGTCCAGCTGAAGCAGCTCATGGTGGTCAAACCTCAAGGGAGAAACTTGCATCATTTTAATCGTGTGCATTTAGCTCCTCCATAGCTTTAAAATCATCTCCCTCTTTCCAGGAAAGCTTTTTCATTAAAATCTTCAAGGAAAAGATGCAAGTTGAAGATGCTTCATTAAAAAAAAAAAAAAAAGATTAGAGGAAAGTTTAAACAAAGATCAAGGCTCTGCTCTAGATCTAGTCATTGGCTGGATCAGGAGCCAGCTGGGAGGTGTTAGTATGGGCAGGAAAGTCACGGGTGGGTGTTGTGGGCAGGAAGCTGTACAGGACATGATACCAGGATTTTTCTGTCTTGCACAAAGTCAGGAGGAAGCATTTCATTAGAGGCAGACAGTGTTAATGTTCTAATATTAGCAGACCTGCAAACAGCTTTCTACCTCCAGCAGAGCTCCCTTCAGCATGGGACTGTGTATGACTGGCCCCTTTGCTCAGAAGTCCAGCAGGCAGTTTGCAGAGAGGTCAGAGCACTGATAGGTAATGATGGGACGCAGTGGGAGAGTCTTCAGCCTGTTCTGCTCTGTGTGCAGGGGTTTGTGCTTATGCATTCCTGCGCTACATATTCTCCTCAGGTTCCACCGCTCTAATCTGTGAGGTCCCTCCATCATTTTCAAGTGTCCTCCATTTCTGGTTTTTGGACAGGAGCAATTGATGAGGAAATGTGGCTTGAGCACAGGATGAAGCAATTTTATTAAAGAAGAATACTCCCTCATGGAAAGTATTTCTTGTGTGTTAAAGCTCTTGGCATAAATTGATTATAATGCATCAGTCTGTCATATGGCACTAAACAATTTGCATTTAAATGTCCCTTGAAACATATGCCTTCCTCTGGGAGGGTTTGATCCAGAATCCAGCACAGCAAAATGGAAACTATGTCATGGACTTCACCTGGATCCTTTTATTGATGCAGTGGTGCAAGTTGATCTGAACTTTCAGGCAGCCGCAGTCCAGAAAAAATGGATATCAGGGCTGTAGGGCTGAGAAGGCTGTTTGGACTCAGTCTTGCAGGGATAACTGTGTTGGCAGGCCCTGGGATGAGTGATGAGCTTAACCACTGCTGACTTTCCAAGAGATGGCATGTCCCACATTAACCTATGCCTACCGTGGTCAAGAAGAGTGTGCGTGGGTTGATGACCTTCACCCTTTGAAGAAATTGGCTCCTTCTGTGCAGAATCCCAGGCAGTGGCAGAAGAAATGGAAAAGATGAGACCCAGCCCTCACAAGCTTGTCTTGATGTTACTGGAGACAAAGTTAAAACCAGTGACTGAAGATTTCAGTGAGCTATGGAGCAGGTCACCAAGCAGGCTGTCCTGCAGGCAAGGAATTGGGAAGCAGATGCTGTAGCGCACTGGCAATGCAGAGGTCATGGCAGGGTGCTGACTGTGCGGAGGGAGAGAAGAGGCTCTGCTGAGCAAGGTGCATCAGGGACAAAGAACCGTGACTCCAGCTCTGGTAGGAGTCTGTAGTTCCCTCCCCTCCAGCTGGCTGCCCTGGGAGCTATGAATCCTCACGTTGGTCTCTCAGTCTCCTAGTCTCTCAGTGCCAGGACTTGGCTTGCTCCAATGCCTTTAGATTGACTCAGGGAGCTGCCTGCTGCAGTTCTTCTGGCAGTAACATCATGCCATGGTCACCCAGGTGTGCTTATGGGAGGCAGGAAAAAGAGTATGTAAGGAGGGATCCCTGGGGTGCCAATGGGCCGGGGGGAAGAGAGGGTGAGGAGACAGGGCTGCAGTGGGAGTTGCAAGCTAAAACTGATGCATGGCATGCATCTGCTAACACTGATGCAGGGAACCTTCCCTTTTCCCATGTGTCTGTTGCTGCCCCAGGCTAGTTTATAAAACAGAATAATTGCAGTTGTGAAATGCTCCCATTTGTAACAGTGGCAGGGTTCAACTGACAAGAAGCAGAGTCCTATCCTCCCCGTTGGTGTGTGGCAGGGCCCAAGGCCAGCCAGCTCCCCAGCAGCAGAGCAGTGCTCCTGGCTGTTGCTCCAGGTACCGCCAGTCCAGGTGCACGCAGCCCCCAGGCACTACACCCGGCAGATCTCCCTCTCCAGACCCCTCTATGGAGGAGACCAGCCCCTGGAAAGTGGAGTTGTCCCCCTCTCTGGAGGCCTGGATAGCAGGGGTGGGAGCTGGGGAGAGGACAGACTGTTCCTCAAATGGTCTGGAAGGTGGGAATCAGTGTGCAAGTAATGCAAAATCAGCTCCGCCAGAGCATGGTTTCCTGCTAAACCCAGGCAGTTCCTTGATGTGCTTGGCTGCACAGTTGTTACAGACAGACTTAATGAACAATGATTCTTCCAAAGCCTTTCACTTCTGTTGTGACTTGAAGAATTTTCCTCTGCTGAGGAGAATATTAGCTCTTTTCCACTTTTCTCAGAGACTGCTGCTATCTCACTGCCCATGGGGCAGTAATTCCTGCTTTGCATCCACTGCAGCCCCTCCATCCATCCATCCAAGTGGGAATCTGGTGGCAGACCCTCTCTTGAGTGGATTTTGCATCTGCTCGCAGGTCCCCCCCAAGCCCGGTGTTATGTTCCTTGGCCTTGGTTCATGACTTGGTGATCTGGGAACAGTTTGATTATTTCCACTGACTTTTTCTGGCTACATGGGAGGAAAAGATATGACACTAGCACAGGACTGTATGACAGTCACGTGAGCCCTGCAGCTAAACCCAATTCATCCAGTGAATACAGTTTTGTAAAGAAATTGCATGTCTACCCAGAGATGTCAAACAGAATAACAACCTGGTATCCCCCCAGCACAGCTTCTTTTCCCATTGACTGGTACCTTATTCATCCAACTGCAATTATTGCCCTCTGAAAGTTGAATGGTCTTGGTCAGCAGGGAGGGATGGACTTGGTGTAAGAGCAGATGGAGCCATTTATTTCTGCCTGGATTAGTACTCATTACTCTGAAGGCATCTGGAAGTGTAGTGACTCCTGTTCTAAAGCATAGATTGGGTTATATTAATGCCAGTTTGTGCTGCAGGCTCCCTGATCATGACATTTGTGTAGCTGGTATATTGGGAGGCTGGAGAAGCAAGCATGGGAGAGGGAGCCCCCATGAATGCATCCCAGTCCATGCAGAAGACATGCTCCATGCTCTGTGGAGATGTCTGCCTGCTCATGTGTCTCTTGACTCCAGCTGAATTTGCTCAGGTTTGCATCTTCTCCTTTACTCTGACACTTTTGTATTTATTAAGGGTGCTGCCAGGTCCCCGCACAAGGACTTGCCACCCAGCTACATAAGGGCTTGTGTGTATGCCAATATGCTTGAATTAGTACCGGTCTTTGTCTGATGTTAGGAGAGAGATGTATAATTAAGGTAATTATAAGCAATTCAGTACCAGGCAGGGAGAGCAAACTGTCTTTCATATGAGAAAAAAAACAATGTGTTAGTCAGTCTGCTCAAACCATCACAGTGCAGAGCAAAAGTGGAGATTTCCTGCCAGTCCACAGGTGTCTGTGTTGCCCAGAGGGCAACCATGTCCCAAGAAGAAACCCCCGGAGACACTGCTGTGCTGACTACATCCCCAGGACAACTAAAACTTGTCCCCCTGCCTTTGGCATGGGTGCTTTTCTGGGTATATCCAGCCAGGGCCAAGCCCAGGGCCATCTGGGATCTCACCACCTTGAGGCACAGGGCCTCCTGTTGGCGGAAGAGGCTGCCTTGGGCAGGAGCTGTGCTTGCTGTACCCCTGCCTGTTCCCAGCTCACTACCTGGGTGCTGACGTTTTGGCTACATGTCTCTCCTGCTCTCCCATCCTGCCTGCCTTCACCAAGGTCTGGTCAGTTGGGATGTCTGTGGCCACCTCTGTGCCCTTCCTTGTGTGGTGGGCACTGGGTACAAGGCCCTCCTCCAAACCCCCAGTGCACCATGTGCTGATCTGTTACAGCCAGAAGGATCGTGAATGCCTGTGCACGTCCACTGGTGCATGAATACTGCTGCTGGCCCGGCACAAGCATGAGACAGCTCCTTCTGCTCCCTTTGCAGAGCAGGGTGACTCCTGGCTCTGCCACAACTCGTTGCTGAAGCTGGGCATGAAACATGTGCTGTGCTCATCTGTCTGTGTTCATCTGTCTCACCAAATGGCTAGGCATTACTGTAGTACATGCTGTTGGATGGAGATGAATTTGTTCTGTCCAGCAGACTAGATACAGGTGACAAAGAAACCCGAGAAAATTGTTGACTCCCTCTGCAGGTCAGGCAGAAATGAGATTTGTCAAATTATTTACAGTTTGAAGACATCTGTAAATAACTTGACAAATGCAATCTCTTTCCTAGCTCTCATAGCTGCTGCTGCTGCCTTCCAGAGAGCTGCTTGGCTTGGAGTCTGTCAGGAGCCCAAGGGATATCCTGCCCCAGGTAATGACTGTGCCAGACATGGCCAGGGGCCTTTTCTGCAGCATCACTCTGCCACTAGGGAGGGCACCTACCCAAAGGTTAGGACTTAACTGAGGCAGAGGGTTGGAGGACTGATCTGCTGCACCATGAACTTGGTGCTCTGAGGTAGATGACTTCCAGATGGTGCATGGGGCCAGGCATTCGCTCCCCTCTGCTCCCCCTGGGTGTCAGACAGCAGGGCTTTCAGTGGCTCATGCAGATCATGACACTTGTCTTGAGCCTCTGGGTGGGCGCTGGCCCTCATCCACGTAATGAAGTAGCTGGGAATTGGGTCCCTTGTCCTTGACACTGAATGCCCCGTGTGGCTTGCGGTGAAGGGCTCATGGCTCTTAGGGCAGGATGGGTAAATATTTCCTGATCCACATCCAGCCCTTTCCCCTGCTACTGGCATCCCTCCTTGGCCTGAGAGAAAGACCTCAGTTCCTTGGAGAGCTGTAAAACTCACTGCGGGGAGCAGGGACCTCCCAAACATGACTGATGTGGGGAATAGTGACGGTTCTCTTCTTCAGGGGCTCCCTGTTTGTTTGTGTTCATAGCACACCTTCCTGAACCCACGGAGTGCTGCTGTGGTCTTCCCCCTTGTCTGGGAGGGAAGAAACACAATCTGCTCCTTAAATTACATTTTAACCTTTGTATCAAACAGACATACCCTGGGACTGAAAGGGGATTAAACTTGGCTACTCTTTTCTGCTGCATCTACTGCAAGGGGTTCTTTGTTGATGTGGCCTTGTGTTGGATGCAGACGTATCTGGCACATGAAGAGTCATTCTGCCATGGGGAGTCCCATCTTTAGCTGTGGCTTCCTTGTCCTTGTGTGTCCTTGTCACCTGAACTGAAAGGGCGTGTGTGGACTTTCTTTGCCGTAGCCCTACTGGAACATACTGTTGTGCAGAGGGACTTGTCTCAGTCGCCTGCTGCCGTGAGATTGAGTGGTTGTGGCCTAGATTTGTCTGTTGAACTCTGTGTTACCTGAAGGTTTCTTTTGGGAATATTGTGCTGTTCATGGGGTTGGTTTTTCTTTTTTATTTTTAATTGAATGTGTCTATATAAAATGCAGTTGCTTTTTCCCACAGTTGCATTTATTTCCTTTCAATCTTTTATTTTTTATTTTTTTTAACCTTAAAAGACCTTGCCAGACTCTTAACTCCTGATTCTCTCTAGATGTCTGCTGTGGAGCAGGAAAGCTGGCCAGGCTGCCAAGCAGATCGAGGTGTAGGCTTGATTTTTGTTGGGTCTCAGGCAAATCCTGCAGCTTCCCCCTGCCTTGGTGTTTTTGTCTGTTAGATGAAGTAGCTGCTGCCCTACAAGAATGACAAGCCTGAAGTAAGTAGCATCATGAGAAGGAAGATCACCAGAAGGTGCCACCTTTCAAAGCGAGCAGCGTGCTCTTTACAGAGGAACGCTGAACCACACCACCTGCTGAGCTGGGGGTCGTCTTGATCCAAGCCGGGTCCCTTGTCACCAAACTGCCCTGGCATGGCCTGTGTCACCCCCACTGCACAGTTTATGAAGGCTGTTATGTTCACCCTAGCACAGAGCAGGAGAGATCTGAAATGTCAGCGGTGGAAGCTGTTTTGTTCCTGGTTTATTGTATGTGTTTGGAAGTGGATGGCATACTCATGCACGTAGATTTGAGACCACCATGCACATGACGTCATGGATCAGATGACCTCATGTGATGACATTTGGATCAGATGTGGAAAATTTTGTGGAAGATTTTTGGCTGAACACATGAGCCAAGGAAGTCACCGTATGTGAAAAGGCAGATGCTTCCCTGAGATTTGGAAAGAAGGGAATTATAGGCAAAACATGTGAGATAGATACCTGTTTGGGTGTCAGTAAAACCTCATGTCAAGGCAGGGGCAGATAGAACAAGCAGAGGCCTAGAAAATCTGATTTATGAGGGAAGATAGATTGAACTAGGCTTATTCTCCTTCTCTCCATCTCTCTTCTCTTGAGGCCAAGGTCTTCATATAGGGCAGTCACTTCTGCAAAGCCAATGCAATACCTTTTCTCCATCTTCAGTCAGTGAGAGGGAGTCCATAGTTTCAATTTATGGAGAGAAAGATTAGACACTAAGAAAAATTTTGATGGAAAAGCTGGAGGAGTTCTGTGTGGGAAAGTTTTAAGAATGGCCATCTGTGACCTGGGTATGGACTGTGGGGCCTCTCTGCAGTCTTTTTTCCATGGCTCTATATACAGCTCTGCACTACCCTAGCTAATGAGGAAGCCAGTGAAGCTCAGTTATAGTTAACTTGTTTGCTACTTAACAGGTTTTGATTGTAGTTGCTATTGACATTTGACAGTCTGGGCATGGGATGTCCTTACATTGGTGCGAGGTGTTGGGCTCCCTGCATTCTCTCATGTTTTTCTCCAGGGCACCATGCCCATGGGCTCCCCTGTGTTCCAGGCCTTTGCTAACACTTCACCACAGCTTTGGGAGGGTGTCAGGTTTGAATCGTATCAGGATTCCCAAAATATAGGCACTTCTTAGATTTCTGTTCACTTTACCTGTTCTGCCTGATCTTGCTCTCCATCATCTTCAGACATAAAAATAAAAATAAATGAAAACCAGTCAGAGCAAACAGCCAAGCGTAAAATGACTCATTGACCATACAAAGTGTTCTCTCCACCATTATGAACATTCTCTTCAGATCCTAGAAAGCTTGTTGCTCTCCTGATTTAATCTCTTTTCTGACCAATTTCTGTCCCTTTTTGTCTCTAATGGCTATTAATGAGTTTTTCCATTTATTTCTCCATCCGAAGGTGCTGCTGATCATGTTACTGCAGTTCAAGAAACAGTGTGCATTGAGTTATTGCTGCAATACCAGCAGTAGGAAATCACCAGCACCCACCTCTGATTTTTGTATAGTTCCGACATTGATATGGTCACCTTTCTGTGTGTCCTTTTCTGCTGGGAATAGAACTGGGATTCTGAACAAAACTCCCACTTCTTTGGGAGGGGAATCCTGTCTTAGACTACTTGTGTGCCAGAAATATAACTTTCCCTGTCTTAATGTGGGAATGATGCAGGACAACCAAACAAAATGATAAGGCATGGTCCAAAACCTGCTGAAAGCCAGTGATCTCCCTCCTGGCTGAGGCACCATGGTCAGAGCAGGATGCTCAACCCCAAGAGCAGAGATCTGGTGAAGCCTGGGACCTGCTGACAGGGGTAGCTGGATGTGGAGGGTAGCCTGCACACCTCTATGAGTTACCTACTCATGCAGAACCCTTACAAAGAAGGTGGGAGACCCATGCTGCTTCCTTGTAGGCACAGCTGTGGAGAGGAGCAAGCAGGTGAGTTTGATTTGCTCCTTCCTCCAAAGGGAAGGGAAGGTGTGAAGGGAGAAGTTGTTAAAATACCTGTCTTGTTCTGCAGTCCAAGGAGAACCAACAGCAGTAATAAGTGTGTGGGAGCTGTCAGCTCTGCCAAAGCAACTTGCAAGCAGGGATGTGAACAGGGGAAAGTCCTTGGAGCAGAAAGTAGCCCTAAATACCTGTGGTAGAGGAAGCTGCCAGCTACAAATGCAGGAGATTTTGTTCAGGAGCAGGGTGGAAACTGGGAAAGGTGTCTGGGACCTTCTCTCTGCAGCTCTGCTGGAAGAGCTAATGTAGGTATTGCAGGCAGCAGAAGCTGCTTTTGGCTGCAGCGCCCAGCTGGAGGTGGTGGGGGCTGTGCTGAAAAGATTTTGCAGAGCTAAGAAGCTATTTCTCGGCAAATTAAGACTGCTGATCTTCTGACCCTACTTGCTGTGCCACAGAGGCAGCTGAGACGCTTGAGGAGGGTTTTTATTCCAGGGACAAAACCTCTCTGCAAGCAAGAGTAAAGTCCTTGAGACCTTCTATAGCCCGTGTATGTCTTCCATTCCTTAAAAAATACCGGCCAGAAAACAAGTAGAAAATAACTTTGTAGTTGGTAAAAACATGAGGAATATGCACAAGAATGAGCACAAATATGCACAGACACACAGACACTGTTCAGACACCTGGCCATAGACTACCACAGACAGGAGGGTGATGCCTTTGCCAGCACCCTCACAAGCAGACAACACCAATAGCCTGACTGTGATTTGACAGCTCAGTGCTCAGGGAAAACTGCTTTTACAGCTCTCCCCTGTCCTACTTGCTGGCTAGTCCAACTTGAGGCTTGCTAGTGATTCACACATGCACACAACACAGGTCTCCACAGTAGCTGGCATCCAGATTCCTGGGCCCTGCAGCCCCATAGTTTCTCTGCAGTAGCAGGCACACAGACATCTTGACCTACTTGCTGGCTAGCCTCACTTGAAGCTCACTAGTGATTTGCATGCACAGGTTTGGAATAGGGCCCTCACTCATGCACAGAATAGTTTGCTCTGGAGAGAGGAAAGTATTTGGGGCCACAGGGTCTGGCAGGGTTTAAATCCTCGTATGGGCTACCCTGACTCACTCTGGGACTTCACTCCTGGCTCTGGGTGGGGTTGTGTCCCTGCCACTGCTGGGCTGGGGCAGCCAGACTGTGGTCCCTGGGGAAGGCAGGCAGTGAGCCAGCCTTGCCCTGCCAGCTGTAATCCCCTGTGCATCTGATCCTGTCTCAGTTGTCTTCAGTAAAAAGGTTTAGAGAAAGTGGCACTGGCTAATATCTGCTGCGGGGGGTTAACCCCAGAGTCACTTTTCCCAGGCTAAAATCAGCAGGTTACGAGAGGTTGCCTGCCACTCCTGCCATCTTTGGTCTCACAGCAGTCTTTGCCCCCTGTGCCAGGCACAGTGGAGGTAAGACCCCCCCGGGCTGATGTCCCTGCTGGTGCTGCCAGCCTGGGCAATGCTGTCCTATGAGGCAGTGCCCTGCTTGCCCATCCTGTCCACGCTCTTCTTTCAGCTCTCTGCCTAGACTCTTGTTTTTGCAAATAGCCTGTGTAGTGAGAGACTCTGGGTCAGGCAAGCAATGAAGAAAACATTCATTTCAGAGCTCTGGGGATGGTGGTCAAGGGTCTGGGAGCCCAGGTCATCTTCTCCTCAATCCTGCCAGTGAGGGGGATGGATGAGAGGAGGAGGAGACGGACTTTCCAGGTTAACGACTGGCTGCGCTGCTGGTGTCGGCAACAGGGTTTTGGTTTCTATGACCATGGGACCCTGTTTGAAGATCAACAACTGATGGCGAGAGATGGGATCCACCTCACGAGGCGGGGCACGCGGGTCTTTGCCAACAGGTTGGCCAACCTGGTAAGGAGGGCTTTAAACTAGGAAAGATGGGGGAAGGGGAGAGTTATAGTGACAGGGTAGTTGGCAAAAGACTGCTCAAGTCAGGATGCCTCCAACAGGTGAATGCAGCCAGGGAAGTGCGCATGGGATGTGGCTATGGAGGATCCTCTTTTACCCCTGCTGGGAAACCTGCATGCTCGATCACCTCCCTGAAATGCCTGTACACCAATGCACGCAGCATGGGGAACAAACAGGAAGAACTAGAGATATGTGTGCGGTCGCAGGGCCATGATCTCATTGCCATTACAGAGACATGGTGGGATAGCTCGCATGACTGGAGTGCTGTCATGGATGGCTATGTGCTTTTTAGGAAAGACAGGCCAGGAAAGCGAGGTGGTGGAGTTGCTCTTTATGTGAGAGAGCAACTGGAATGTATGGAGCTGTGCCTAGGGGTGGATGAAGAGCGAGTCGAGAGCTTATGGGTAAGGATCAAAGGGCAGGCTAGCATGGGTGACACTGTTGTGGGTGTTTACTACAGGCCACCTGATCAGGATGAGGAAGTCGATGAGGCCTTCTACAGACAGCTGGAAGTAGCCTCACGATCCCAGGCCCTGGTTCTCATGGGGGACTTCAACCACCCCGATATCTGGTGGAAAGACAACACAGCTAGGCACAAACAGTCCTGGAGGTTCCTGCAGAGCATTGGTGACAACTTCTTGACACAGGTGGTGGAGGAGCCAACAAGGAGAGGTGTGCTGCTGGACCTCGTACTAACAAACAAAGAAGGACTGGTGGAAGATGTGAAGGTTGGGGGCAGCCTTGGCTGCAGTGACCATGAGATGGTGGAGTTCAGGATCCTGCGAGGAGGCAGCAGGGCACCAAGTAGGATCGCAACCCTGGACTTCAGGAGAGCAAACTTTGGCCTCTTCAGGGACCTACTTGGAGTAATCCCATGGGTGAGGGCCCTAGAAGGAAGGAGTGTTCAAGAGAGCTGGTTAATATTCAAACATCACTTCTTCCAGGCTCAAGAGCGGTGCATCCCTATGAGTAGGAAGTCAAGCAAAGGAGGCAGGAGACCTGCATGGATGAGCAAGGAGCTCCTGGCAAAATTCAACCAGAAGAAGGAAGTATACAGAAAGTGGAAAGGGGGACAGGCCACTTGGGAGGAATATAGGAACGTTGTCAGAGTATGCAGGGATGCGAGGAGGAAGGCTAAGGCCCGTTTGGAATTAAATCTGGCTAGAGATGTCAAGGACAGCAAGAAGGGCTTCTTCAAATACATCAGCAGTAAGAGGAAGACTAGGGAAAATGTGGGCCCATTGCTGAATGGGGTGGGTGCCCTGGTGACGAAGGATACAGAGAAGGCAGAGTTACTGAATGCCGCCTTTGCTTCAGTCTTTACTGCTCAGGCCAGCCCTCAGGAGCCCCAGATCCTGGAGGCAAGAGAGAAAGTCTGGAGAGAGGAAGACTTTCCCTTGGTTGAGGAGGACCGGGTTAGAGATCATTTAAGCAAACTTGACACCCACAAATCCACGGGCCCTGATGGGATGCACCCACGAGTGCTGAGGGAGCTGGCGGACATTATTGCTAAGCCACTCTCCATCATCTTTGAAAGGTCATGGAGAACAGGAGAGGTGCCCGAGGACTGGAAGAAAGCCAATGTCACCCCAGTCTTCAAAAAGGGCAAGAAGGAGGACCCAGGGAACTACAGGCCAGTCAGCCTCACCTCCATCCCTGGAAAGGTGATGGAGCAGCTCATCCTGGAAGCCATTTCCAAGCATGTGGAGGACAAGAAGGTGATCAGGAGTGGTCAGCATGGCTTCACCAAGGGGAAATCATGCCTAACCAATCTGATAGCCTTCTCTGGTGGAATGACTGGCTGGGTAGATGAGGGGAGAGCAGTGGATGTTGTCTACTTAGACTTCAGCAAGGCTTTTGACACTGTCTCCCATAGCATCCTCATAGACAAGCTCAGGAAGTGTGGGTTAGATGAGTGGACAGTGAGGTGGATTGAGAACTGGCTGAATGGCAGAGCTCAGAGAGTTGTGATCAGTGGCACAGAGTCTAGTTGGAGGCCTGTAGCTAGTGGTGTCCCCCAGGGGTCAGTCCTGGGTCCAGTCTTGTTCAACTTCTTCATCAATGACCTGGATGAAGGCACAGAGTGCACCCTCAGCAAGTTTGCTGACAATACCAAACTGGGAGGAGTGGCTGATACACCAGAGGGCTGTGCTGCCATTCAAAGAGACTTGGACAGGCTGGAGAGGTGGGCAGAGAGGAACCTCATGAAGTTCAACAAAGGGAAGTGCAGGGTCCTGCACCTGGGGAAGAATAACCCCATGCACCAGTACAGGTTGGGGGTTGACCTGCTGGAAAGCAGCTCTGCGGAGAAGGACCTGGGAGTGCTGGTGGACACCAAGTTAAGCATGAGGCAGCAATGTGCCCTTGTGGCCAAGAAGGCCAATGGTATCCTGGGGTGCATCAGGAAGGGTGTTGCCAGCAGGTCGAGGGAGGTGATTCTCCCCCTCTACTCAGCCCTGGTGAGGCCACATCTGGAGTACTGCATCCAGTTCTGGGCTCCCCAGTACAAGAGGGATGTGGCACTACTGGAGCAAGTCCAGCGAAGGGCCACAAAGATGATTAGGGGACTGGAGCATCTCTCTTATGAGGAAAGGCTGAGAGAGCTTGGCCTGTTTAGCTTGGAGAAGAGAAGGCTGAGAGGGGATCTTATCAATGTGTACAAGTATCTGAAGAGAGGGTGTCGTGAGGATGGGACCAGACTCTTTTCAGTGGTGCCGAGCGACAGGACGCGAGGCAACGGGCACAAACTGAAACACAGACACTTCCATCTGAACAGGAGGAAAAACTTTTTCACTGTGAGGGTGACAGAGCACTGGAACAGGTTGCCCCGAGAGGTGGTGGAGTCTCCTTCTCTGGAGATATTCAAAACGTGCCTGGATGCAATCCTGTGCAATGTGCTCTAGGTGACCCTGCTTGAGCAGGGGGGTTGGACTAGATGATCTCCAGAGGTCCCTTCCAGCCTCAGCGATTCTGTGATTCTATGATTTCTTCTTTCCAGGTCAGCATCTGATTTGGCTGTAATTGCTGAGCCAATAAATAAGTGCCCCTCTAAGCAGCCTGGTGATTACAGGGCTTGCCTTGCTGCAGTTGCTCTGAGAACAGGCATTGAATTCATCGGTGCTGTGTAAAGTAGGCAGAAGGCAGGTGCTGGCATAGCAGCTGCACTGATCCTGCTGACGGGGAGTTCATGCGCTGCCCCTCTTTGACTCTGCTGGGCCATGGTTCCCATTCAAGGGTCCTATCCCTGGTACCCATGTGCCCTGGTGCTCCCACGACAGGGAGCCTGAGCACAGGCTTGCTGTGTACTGGGGTCTGAGCAGAGCTGGGATGTACTTGGGGATTTGGTCCTGGGGCTGGAAGCCCAGGTCTCTGTTCCTTGAGTTAAAGGTTGTAAGCTCAGATCTAGTCAAGGGCAGCAATGGGTGGTGGGTGGGTGGTGCCATGGACACCCAGATGCACTGTTTGACCGCAGGGTCTAGAGCTCACCACTGTGCTCAACTCCTGCCAGGGCTCCCTGTGCTTGGAGCTGTGTTAGGTGTCTTGAATCTGCTCCTCCAGAAGATGTGCCAACCCTGAGAGCATCCTTCAGGATATTTCCCCAGATCCCCAGGGGAGAAAAGGAGCTCTCTACGATGTACAGCTACATCTTATTTTGGATGGACAAAGAACTTCAGTGAATTTGCCTTAATAGATGCTCCAGTGATAGACAGCTGCCTGGGAGAGAGTTTTGGGGAAAGATAAATGCAGACAGGATTTACTCCAGAGGAAAAGCAGCAGTTGCTGCTCGGCACAGGGTAGAGGAGCTAAAGCAGCTGGTTTTCTCCAGAAGCAATGTGTGAGGGGGGGCAAGTATAGCAAAAATAGGGGAATGGAAGCCATTCGGTAGGTACAAAGCCACCCTTTAGCCCAGCACTGAGCCTTTGTAGCAGGGACTGTGGGTGATACCTACAAAATACCTGTGGGTTTTCACCCTTGATGAAAATCTTTGCAATCAGGCATAATTGCTTGTGTGGCTTTTGTTAGCGAGAGGGCAAAGCTGTGCCGGCCATGCGCCCAAGGGACCTGGGGCAGCTCTTTCCTGCGTGTCCAGAGTGTCCTGGGAGAGAGCTGTGTTTGGGAGAGAGTGTGTTTGACCAGAGGGTTTATGAAACTGGGTTTGCTGTCCCTCCAGTTTCTTGAATCAAATACCAGGGGACAGCCCATGTTGTCTCATACACGTGTGGGAGATAGATCTTAACTGCTTCCCTTTAACAAGAGATTTCCAGTGTTCTGGCTGGACCCAGTTTGCAGTGAGCACAACTGCTTTATTAGAGCAGCTGATGCAGAAGAGCCTCTGAGCCTGAACCCTTGTCTGTGCTTCTCACTGTAGCCTACTGCCCCCCCCCCCCAGCTGTCCTGGCTCAGCACCATCACCGGTGCTGGGGACCCTTTTCAGCCATTTCTCGTGTGTCTGAACTATGTGCACAGCAGATCTTGGTGCTGCCATGACTCAGTACCTGTCCATAGCTTTATACAGTTCCCTGTGGGGCTGCTGCAAGGCTCTGGGAGCGTCCACCTGGACACCAGGATCTCCGTCACCCCATCCTCACCACTGCTTTCTCTATTTGGAGCAAGTGCTCAGTCACTGCATCATTCCCAGGATCTCACACAGTGTCACTTAGGCAGAACTGCATGGGTGGGAGTATGTTAAAGACGAGTGTGCTGCATATGCCCTTGCGCTTCCCAGGGCACCAGAACAGAGCAGGAGCTGCACTGTGGCCAGGAGCTTGCAGGCAGTCCTGGAAAGGAGACTAGCCCAGGTACAGTGAGCTCCTGAAATCCCTGCCTGTGCCCCTTTCTGACTACAGCATCCGCCAGCAGAGATTTTTATGCAAAGGTTAACATGGCTAATTGCAGGGGATAATGCACTTCTACAGCTGGCTTTTCTCCCAAGAGCAAGCATAAGCCTAGCTGAGCTGAGCTCCATACAGAGAGTGAAGTTTTTATGCTAGCTTTTTTTTGGGGGGGGGAGGGAGGAAAACAACTGCCTTCTGCAAAACAAACTAATTATATGGGGAAAACTCAATACTGTTAAAATCTCTGGGTTTCTTTCATGGGGAAGAAATCCACACTTTCCACCAACGTCTTCTTTTCAAATTACATTTGAAATCTCTCTCCCTGTCTGAGCACACCAGGAATTCTCCTCATGCTGCAAGATGAGTTTTCAGCCAGTTTGGGGGAAGGAAACCTGAGAGCATTTCTTTGTTAAAAATAATCAGGTGCTATTTCATGAAGCCTCTTTTCCATCTCACTATGCTCTCTTCTTGAAACATCCTCTTTTGATCCTTGCAAATCAAATGCAAATCGCTATTTCAAAAGGAAAAGATTTGCTATTTGAACAGATGCAGACACATGTTAACTGTCTGCTTCAGTTCCAGGAATGGTAGCTGCCAGCAGGTCTCTGTACACTGCTTAGCCTGTCCTCCTTCTCCCTCATGCTGAAGGGAAGGTGTCCAGTGACATACAACAATTGGTGGGATGCACCATCTATGCCCTGACTCCTGCAACCAAGTGAACAGCTGCCCCACTCTTCCTGGGTATTGCAGGAGAGCATGAAGGATGTAAGAAGCTGATACTATTGATACCTGTTGACTGAAGCATCCCTCTGTGCTTATCCCTCCTTACAAAAAGCACCGCACAGTCATGGGTACTGTCTGGCAGCAACTGCATGCACTCTGTGGCTACCCTTCTGAGAGCTTGGACCCTGGCTGCTTCCTTCAGCATGGTTCAGCAGTAGTGATGCCTTTGTCTGCAGAGGGAGGTGGAGTAGAACTGAGAACAACCCCATGTCCTGGCTACTGCCTTCTGAAAAGCCCTTCTTGCACAGTTGGTTTGGACTGTGTTTAAATAGCCCAGGCCCATCCTCAGTGCATAAGGATGCAGTGTCTTCTCCTCCATGCTGGAGGCTGCTGTGCCTTCTGCCATCCCAAGCTATTTCTGAGGAGACAGTACAGGCTCAGCATGTGTAGGGGGCTCTCTTCTCTACAGCTAGTGTTGATTCCCCAGGTCCAAACTTCATCCATTCCCCTTTGCCTCCTCCCACCAACTCTCAAGCAACTTCCAGCACTAGCCTAAAGGCAAAGTGTCCAAAATCCCATGCCATTTGCAACTGAATTCAATGTGATTACCTCAGGGGCATTGCAGGTCACAGGCTCAAGTGAATGAGAGCTAGGGGCACAACGTTGTCCACTGGGGGACAGGGTGATGGAGTGAATCCCACAGGAGAATGAGCCCAGACAGACTCTTTGGAAGAGCTGCACAGTCACCTTCTCCCAGAAAACCCTTCCACTGTGGGAATGATTCAACCACTGCTCAGACTGTGTCCACTCTCCTGAAACAGCTCCCAGAACTGAAATCTGTTCAGTTTCAAAGGGAAATAATGTGAAAGGGCAAATCTAAAGTCATTTTTCATGCCCAAGAGAATGAGAAGTGTCAAATGCAGCCACCAGTCAGCACCTGGCTTTCCCATCCCATTGCCTATGCCTGGAGTTCACAAGCAGGGCTAATGAGCATTGATAGATGCACCTCAGTTTAAGTTCTTGGCTGGTGGCTTTTGGTCAGTAAATTCACTTTTGCCCAGGGGAAGAGTTCCAGTGAGAAAGCTCTAGCAGTACCATTGCTGCAGCCCATAGCTATAAACCTGATTCAAGCAGAGAAAAGTCAAATCTGATTCCTTAACGATGGAGGTAAGGCAGAGAGGGTGGTTCCTGATGAGACAGAGCAGCAGGAGGCTACATGATTAGTTGCAGAAGTGAGCAGAAGAGACTTCACTGACACTAATGAAGGATGAGATGCAGATGGACTGCCCTGGAGTTCTCTCCTGCAAAACTCATACATATTCACGACCTCAGGGTCTGAACTAGAGATGACAATCCCTGGTGATCAGCCAAATGAGAAGTTGCTCACTATGGGTGAGTTACACTGATATCCAGTGCAAGAAACACAAGGTGGGATCACATAAAAAGTCTATCAGGAGCCCCAAAGAGCCCCCATCATCTGCTAAGGGCCTTTACAGTTGCTCACACCAAAAGGAGACAGCTGCCCAGAATGGAAAGGGCAGATTCTGTTTTGATAGACAGGGCACAGAGGAAGTAAAGAACCAGCCTCCTGCAGCATATGGCTCCCCTTCACCTGAACCTAAGGTTTCCTCTGCCTGGTTTGCTCCTGAGCTGAGTCTGGTGTTGTTCATGTACCAGGGTTGGCATGACCGTTGGAGGTAGGAGATATAACCCCCCTGACTGGCTACTGATTTTCTGCTGCATTATGAGTATTGTCCAAGTATTTCTGGGCCAGAGGGAGCCATTTGTTATTAATCAGAGCCTGGCAGAGGAGACTGGGGATTTCTTCCCTGGTAGGAACCAAATGAAAAAGTAGTTTGTTTATGGCTCTGGCCATTAGGTGAATTTACTACAGCAGCCATGGGCAAATCCTGAGAGTCCCATATCTAGACAGTCTGAAACAGTCTGGAAATTTGCTCTCCAATTTATTAATTCACTAGCAATTCTAATTAAAGAAGGGGAGTAAATCACTGTGTATCCCCTGGTTGCATTCTTTGTCTTACCAGAGAGGCCTCAAAAGGCTGCCCTGATGTGGAGAAGTGGGGAGGAGTAGAAGAATAATATGTTGTTCATAGAAGACAGAAGAAGGCAAGAACTTGAGCTGGGGGTAGGAGATCTAGGATGTATGCCTGGGAAACTTCCTGAGAATCAGGATGGGGATGGGTCAGAGCAGTATGTGAGAGGAATTCCATTGCTGGAAGTGCTCTGCACTGTCCCAGCCTACCCATTCTTGCTGGGTGAGCCACTGACCTGGGTATCCTGGTCTGCCAGCCAGAAACTGCAGCCCTGTGGTGTGGCTCCCCTTTGTGCTTGCTGCCCAGTTCTGGCTGGAGTGTAGGCTCTTTGGGACAAGGACCTTCTCTGTTCTGGGTTCCTACAGCACTGTGCAGGAGTGGGGTGAGGGACCGTACCTGGGACTTCCAAGCTCTCCTGTGATGGAGCTGATAGCAATGCTGGACAAGTGACAAAGCTGTGCCAATGCATCTGGACAGGTGTGCATAGAGTGCAGCATGACTGACCCTGTCATGTTTTGCTCCATACAGGCCCCAGTCCAAGGGCAAGGCCTGGGAGGAAGGTATATATTACCTTGGTGTTTGCCCAACTCCATGAGATTGGGATCATCTGCTGGGAAAGGCAGGAGAGCCCTTGAATTAACAGGAGAGTGTGTTGGACTATTTTGAGCATAGCAGGGAAGGAGTGGTGAGTTACTCTCAGTTTCATCTGACTATGTGCAAGCCCCTGGTCCTGGAGTGTGTTGTGCTGAGACTTTGAGCTCATAAAGCCTGGCTGTTGTGAGTTACCATCAGGCCTGATGAGGAATGCCTTTCTCAGATCAAAGATTCTTTGGCTTCTCGGTCAGCTGGAGCTGCTTTCTTCATCTCCAGCAATTCAGCAAGGGCAGAAACGCACCCTCTTGCATCTATCAGCCCCAGGAAGGGAGAAGAGGGTTTTCCTTCCTGAAGTTCCAGAGGATTTACTGCACACTTAGATCCTGAGATCTTCAGCATGCCCTGGAGAGCACCTGCTCCACTGTGGAGAGAGAGCTTTCTGGATCTCCTGCCATGCAGACAGGAGGAACCACAATCAAACTACCCCCTTACCCCTGCCCACGAGCTCCTTGCCTGCCTGTGGTACCTCTAGAGAGCAATGGTCAGGTAAAGCTCCTTTGCCTGTGCTGGCAGTAGATTCCTAACTGTGTGGGGGGTCAAGGTCATTTATCTTGGGAGAAAATTAGCAGTTGTGCATTGGAGTGACTGATGGGCAGGCATGCAAATGAGGTGAAGGAAGGCTTGTGCATCTCTGGGCATGGGCAGACAGCCCTCTTTGCATATGTGGTTCCCCAGGGTGGGGGGGATAATGGACTGAGGTGACTGTGCAATTGTGTGTGCTACCATGTTGTTGCAGACAGGAGCCCTGGGTGATATTGGCCTCTCACACACACTGGAGTGGCCCCATTCAATGATCCTTCCTCTGAACCTCCTCCTGCCTGAGCCTGGCCTGAGGCTTGGCAAAGGTTAACCAAGCCTCTGGTGGTTCATATCAGTCATTGAATGTGACTGTTGAAAGGGAGAGGTGACACCAGTCAGCATTTGCCTCTGAAGACTAGGCTTTTTGCTGATTTTCATGGTGCTCTGCTGATTACATCAGCTAGGGAAAAGGCCCCAATGAGGTATGAGGCAGCCCATCCATCACCCCAGATGACCATTGTAGGCCCCACTATTACCTGGAAGCGTGTTTATTTGCTCTGGATTAGAAAGACACCTCTTTGGTATGTACAGCACCATCCCACACATGCAGATAGCCCGCAGACCATCCCACACCCCAGGGAGGACCCTGCTGTTGGGACAGCGGTGCAGCCTGTGCCAAAGTCATCACTGCAACCATCTGCAGGTTGTGCCAACCACTTTCAGCATCACCTTCACCTGTTGGGCCTGTGCTGCCTGCCTCCTTTGCCACTCCTGCTGTGGGGCCCAGGCTGGTGAGTTGGGGCAGTGGGAGGCACTGTGTGACAGCAAACCGGTGTGTCCAGAGTGCCAGGTCCAACAGGGGACATTGAGCAAAAGAGTTGGAGGGATGGCAGCCAAGAGAGGAGCTAAGCCAGCAGGGACGCAAGGAGCTTTGGTCCTTGAAATCCAGGTGGGCTGAGGATCAGGAGCAAGTCTGGGTCCATCCCTGCCCTTGCATGCAACATGTCGTAGGGAGATGGTTTAGGAGAATGGTTGGTCTGTGGAATAAGAATAAACAGCAAGGCCAGGAGAAGGATATACCAGGGCTTCTGGCTTGTCTTTCCCAGCATCCTCTCACCCAGGGTGAAAGGGTAGCCTGAGGCTGGTGACACAGTCCAGCTGGCAGAGAGCGTGGAGCTTGGCTACTAAGAAATGCGAAGGGGCTTGGAGGAACTGGAGGGGACTGCCAGGGAGGCTGGGTTCAGCTCACACCTGTTGTTCTCTTCGTGCATCTGGGACACTTCAGTGGAGCCTGCCTCAAAACAAGGCACAATGTGGGCAGCGTGCACCACATGGACCTTGTTGCGGGGTTTCTTCCTTAGGAGACAGCTGAAGACTTTTTTGAAGCCCTTGCGGAAGTGCTTGGAAACCAGGGCATAGACAATGGGGTTTAAGCAGGAGTTGGCATAGGCCATGCAGTGGGAAAGCAGGCGGAAGGCATAGGTGGCCTGGTTGAAAGGGAAGTCTCCATAGAGATAGCGAAGGATGACCACGTGGTAGGGCAACCAGCACAGGCAGAAAAGGATGGTTACAATGATGATCATCTTGGTTACCTTCCGCTTGGCCTTCTTGGACTCTGACATGTCCTCCAGAGGGTCCACTGCTGTCCACAGGTACTTGATGGTCCTAGTGTAGGAGAGGCTGATGACCATTACTGGGATGACATAGCCAAAGACAAATGTGCTAGTGTCCATGACCTTGCGTCTCCATTCCTCCCAGCCAGGCATGCAAATGTAGCTGGACTCCCACTCAATCAGGTCATAATAGCTTAGGTAGGGCCCAGCAAAGACCACGGAGAGGCCCCAGATCGCAGCCATGGCTGCCACTGCATTGTAGGGGGTCCGCACCTCCCGGGAGCGCAACGGATAGCGGATGGCCAGGTACCTGGAGGGGAGATCAAAGCAACCAGCACTGAGATTGCAGCCAGGCTCTGCCTGGCCGCATAAACACCAGGGACTCCTGCTGCTCTGGGACACGAGGGTTTCCTTCATTCTCATGATGGTCCCTGAGCAATGGCCCTCCATGTTATCTCACACCCTCTTTGAGATACAGTCCTGGGTAAACCAGTTCTTCTCTTTCAAGTGAGGATCCTTCTCCTCTCCTCAGGCCTGGACTGACTGACTCCTCCATACATGGCAGGGTGGGTTATGACCCTAAGCTAGGGCCAGAGAGATGGGTCTGTGGAGATCCTGCAGATTACTGTGACTTGGGCTACAGCCCCGCTTATCCAGCAGAAAAAGGTCTGAACAGAGGTTTCAACGCCTGGAGAAGCCTCACCAGGTGACGGGCACAGTGCAGACTCCTGCCCTCTGAGGCCACTTCACCAGCCTTCCCTAGGTTTCAGATCAGGCTGGCATGGAGGGGATAAGCTCATGGGAGCTGGGGCAGTGGCAGCCCCAACCTGGGCACCAGAGGGGCCAGGTGGGCCCTTGCCTTCTGGCACTGTCTGGTTTCTCAGACCAGCCCACAGCAACCTGTCTGCTCTCCTCCAGCAACAGCGATCAGAAGTGGTATTTCAGCCAGCTCTGCTCCCACACTTCCAGGCAACACTGTGGGGCAAAGCTGGCAGAACTGCTCTCATGTTCCACTCTGTCACACACATCAGGCAGGAGAGGGGACAAGCAGCAGATGTGAATTCCCGTGTTTGCCTTGACATTCCTGCAGGAGCTGCAGAGTGGATGACAGCAAGGAGAGAAGGTTTGGTGCTTGTGGGTAGGGGATGAATAGGAGCTGTCAGCACAGACAGGAGTCTGTCTCTGCTGCAGCCGCAGCCTGCCAGCATCCACAGAATGATGCTGATTTTACACACTGTAAGGCACGCAGAGCAGGTGGATAAGACAGGCAGTTGGTGTAAAGGGTCATGCATGTGATAAAACCCTATTGTTTGCCTTTCATCCCGAAAGCTCCCAGTGGCTCTGTGAGAATCATTTCATGTTGCGCTGAAATGCAGCCACCTCTTGGGTGGAGCACTGCAGTACAGCATACATGTGCCACCAGAAAGGAAAAGCACGCAGGCACTAATGCTGTGCCAAGATGTCCTGTGGGGGGGGGGGTGGTTTTGAGATACTGTCCCCAGTTCTGAGCTGGCTGGAGAGGCAGACTGTGCTCGTGCCAGCTGGGTGCAGGAAAGCAAGAGGCTTACATGTTGGCATAGAAGTCAGTCATCTCACAGAGTCTTCAGTAGCAGTCTGAGCCTGCTGCTTGGCCAGGAGTCTGCCAGAGCTTGTCTCCAGATTGATTGAGGAGTGACCAGCATGGTGAAGGAACAGGCAAGATAGGGGCATGGATGCCAGCTTTCAGGGAGCATAGGAAATCTCAGGTTGTCCTTGTGATGAGAGCTATGCTGTGTTCCCACTAGAGTCTGAGTAGACTGGGAGATTTTGGTGATTCACCCCTCCCCCTCAAGGTGCTAGCATCTCAGGGTGGGTGACCTGCTGGAGTATCAGATTGCTGTTTGACAATGGGTGCCTGTTTTTGCAGGTGGCACCTGGGAGCAGGACAAAGTGGAAAGGTGCTCAGAGAAGAGCACCACAGTTCCTGTGGGGGGATTTAAACCGACCCAAACTTTCCCCCTTTCTGGGACTGGGGAGCATTGGTACTGACACTTCTTTCTGCCTATAGGAACTGGCAGCATCCTGAACCACCTTATCACAGAAGGCTGTTTGGCCGTGTCTTGTCTTGGTACCCTTGGAAGCAAGCACAACAAGCAAGATAGGCCAGGACATGTTCCCATGTATGGTAGGTAAGGCTGGGCATTTACCCAATGCAGAGCTCTCCCTTGTCCTGCACCATTACTACAGGAGCAGGGCAGTTGACACATTAGTGTTATGCCAACATAGAACAAGGCAGAGCCCTCAGGAATGATTTGGATGGCACTGATTGTACCTTGGGACCAAGGTGGACAACATGATCTCCCAAGGGCCTGTCCCTGCAAATTTAGTGGCCAAATTTTTGGCTACGAGGCTGCCTGAACCCAGTTTTGGGGCCAGCATGTGGTGTAAGTGAAGGCAAGTGCTAGTCAAGTCTGAACCTGAAGCTGGATTGCAGTGAAGACAGGGTGTAAATTCTGCTAGTAAAGTGTGGCTGGCCTAAACCTTTCAGAAATGTGTTTTCCTGCTGCATGTTCCTATGACTGGAATCAGGGTCACTGCTTAAATTGTGGCAGGGCTAGACTTGTCCCCCATGACCACACTAAGGCAAAAGCTGCCCAGGAAAATGCCAGGAGCTGCTCAGCCTGCAGCACGGATGCTGCTCTGCACAGGGTGCTGGAGGGCTGGGGCCTGGACAGGGATTGTTAGAGGACAGGTTTTGTGCTGGGCCAGCAGTCCCAGAAGAACGAGAGCTTTATTTGCTGCAGGACTGAAAAATTTGAGGGGTATTTATGTGGCTTTTCTTACAGTACCATCTGTTTGCCATGCTGCCATCACATGACGATTCTCCACAATGGTGGCTTGACGATGACTGCTATCCTCTCTGTGCTATCTCTAATACAGAGCGAGGTGACTCTCCCAATGGGAGTCTGTGGCACAGTGGGGACCTGAAGTCAGGTCTCAAGCACTCTTATCACCAGGCAGGTCTTCCCTGGGGAAAGTGCAGGCAGGATCAGCACCTGCTTTGCACTCAGGAGAGCTGGAAGTGCTGCTCTGGGGTTGTTAGAGGAAGGAAGACACGACTGGTCCCTAAACTTACTTTGGCTTGGATGACACCGTTGGGGTTTGAACCATCCACCTAATGGTGATGGACCACCATCCTCCCATGCTCTCCCTCCAACCAGGTCCTCAGACTAAATGCCTGGGGAACCATTCCCTCCATCCCCAGCCTCAAGGTGTCTTTAGACTGTTACCTGTCCACTGAGACAGCAGCCAGTGTGAAGCTGCTGGCATACATGGTGAGGTAGATGAAGAAGTGGACAGCCTTGCAGATGAAGGACCCAAAGACCCAGCCTTCGAGAGAGTAGATGGTGGCCTGGAAGGGCACGCAGAAGACAATGAAGAAGAAATCAGCCAGGCTGAGGTTGAGGATGAAGAGGTTGGTAGTGTTGTGGCCCATTTGCCCATTGCGCAGCAGCACTGCTAGCACCAGGCTATTGCCCACTGTGCCCAAGAGGAAGATGAGGGAGAAGACCACAGGGACGATGACACTGGCAGGGCTGAACTGATAACTGCTAGAGGAGTTCCAGTATCCAGCCAAGCTGGCGAAGTCCTCGTGCTCTGTCATTCTGCGCTGTGGCCGTGGTGAGTTGTTGGAGCCTGGAGCAATACAGGCAAAGATGTGAGAGACTGGAGAAAAACTGCTCAGCCTGTTAGACTGGCTAATGTGCTCATCAGCTGACTGGAGACAGCTGGAGCCCTGCTCTCAGCTCTGTGACCCATGCGCTTTTTGGCAAGTTCCTTCCAATGCTGCTGGCCTGCAAGACACACAGGGTAGGGTTAGCTTGGGGGTTAGGGGTCCCCTGCCCCCCTCTTCTGGCCATGGAATGAATCTGCAGCCCAGGCCTGGGTGCCTTCTTGGACTGACAATGCTGGAAGTTGAAGTTTGGGGAAGAGGAGAGGCTGGTATCTGTCCCCATGGAGGGAGCAGAGTCCTCCTCTGTGGAGATGGAGCCAGGATCTCCCAGCTGGTCCAGCTGATGGTGGGGACAGGGGGGGATGAGGTTCCTTCCCAGCAGTGGGCTCCAGCCCTAAACCAACCAGCTGGACAAGCCGAGACATTGGCTTCCCTCATACAGACACACAGGGTTGTATTCCTCACCTGCTCCCAGCCCTTTGAGTACCTGCTCCTAGAATAAACACAGCACACTAGATGCAGGGCTGGAAACGCCTCTGGCAGTAGCAGCTGCTATACAACTACATGTGGTGCCCAGTCTGGGACTTCCCAAGTAGGCCAGCTCTGATGGGACAGTTCCTGCTTTGGTTTCAGAGTAATACAGATGACAAGGGAGACACATATTGCCTCTCTGTCTCATGGGGCAACCTACCCCAGGCCTTGGGCTTTTCGTTTCATTCCCTTTCCCCCAGAATAAACACTTGGACTGAAAGCAGAAGGTGCCCTTGTGTGTGAAAACAGTAGCTCTCAGATGGGGGTGGAGGGTGTGGGAAAGGAGGGATCTGACTAAGGGTGTGTGGAGGAGGGAAGGGGATGCTAGGCAAGCTCGAAGGACTGGCAGCAAAGTAGTTAGCAAGCTGTCCACCTAATCCAAGGGGCTGGCTTCACTTGGAGACCTCTATCCAGGCAGTTCATGCCTCAGGTCCTAGACAGACTCCAGCTGCTCATTGGAAAGAACCAACAAGAAGGATGAATGCCAAACACACAGCATTTTGCTGCATAGACAGGGCAGCGTAGTGGACAATGGCTTTTGCCTGTAGACAGGAGACCTTTGGCATCGTGGCTGAGTTTGAATGATGAGCGCTGAGAGCTCTTGGGAGAAGCCACTTTGAGTTGTACGTAAGCTCATGCTATGCATTTGTTTATGAAAGTGGAATAGTTTCTCTGTCACAGGCACAGAAATCTGTCTGTATGTTTTTTATTTCTGAAGCTGGGGGGAAGTCACAGATACCTACAGGAATGGTTTCCCTTGGCTAAATGCATGACTTGGGTTCTTTCTTCACTGCAGTGTTTTTATGGACGTGCTGTGGTTACCAAAGTGCGTCTCATGGCTGGCCCACCAGGAGTATGGAGATGGAAAAAAAAAAAACCTCTGCAAGAAACAAGCTCTAGCTTGTGTCTTCTCCTTCAGGCTGGGAATGAGCAAGTGCTCCCTGGGGGGCACTGGCATCATAAGTGCCTGAAGCAGAAGCAGTACAAGGGGCATGTTAGCATGAGTCCCTGGTTGCAGACATTCTTGATACCCATGCAGATGTGGGGATGTGTGCAGAGCTGCCTGCAACCACAGCAAGCCCTGTTCAACACTACCACAGCTCATGCTGTAATGAGACTGCCTGTACAGCTGCGAGCATCTGCAGAGGCATCCACATGAAGTCTCTTGGTTGGCCTGTCATGCACTGTCCAGTGGTTGGTTCCAGTCAAATATCCTGCTTGGTACAGCAGTCTCTCCCCTGTCCAGGCAGCAGGAAGCTTGTGATGTAGACTCAGCTCTCTGGGACACAGAAGACACCTGCACTTCATTCATTGACATACAGATTGCTCCTGTAGGCACTTAGTGATCCCAAAGCAGGGGAAGCAAAGGGGAATTCAAAGGGAATGCCTCAGGGTTGCTCTGAATGTGGATTTGCCTTGTTGCAGGTGCAGTGCAGAAACTTCATATCCAGCTCTGACTCTTCTGCTTTATGGAAACCTCAAACTCCATGAATATGAAATGGCTCATGTGTGCTGAGTGGCAAAGGGATGAGGAGACTCTTTTGGAAAGCTGGGAGGGCCAGCACTGAAGTGGAGGCCATCTATTTTTCATAGGTGTGACCTCAGCTCTGTCTCAGTGCATGAACAAAGACAATTAAAATAACAGTGTCAGCTCTCAGTACAACTGAAAGCCTTTCCACAGCCACCGCAAGACCAGAGCAGCACCATGCGGTGTGAATCTACACAAGAAGTAGAGGAGCTCCCACTGGCCCTGGGCAGGAGTGGGAGAGACGGATTAATGAAGGCCTGTCAGAAACTGGTCCCAGAGTCTGGTCCAGAGCCTGGGGCTCTTCTCATGCTGCCTAACTCCCCTGGGACCAGGAAGCTTCCCTGTATGCAGGGGAGAGCATCTCAGGCTGCTCCTGGTGTTTTGTTCTTACCTCTGTTTGCTTGCATTGGCTTAGGCCATGCTCAGGATTATACCCTGTGCATGATTGTGACACTGAGATCCTTCCACAGGTCTGAGGAAGGTTCTAGCAAAGCTGGAGCACAGCTGACAGCTCAGCCAGAAACCAGCTTCATCTTGACATCCACTGGACAGTACCTGCATTGTCTGGCAGCATAACTGTCTGCTTCTCCTCCCTGCTTCCTTTTCATTACCACTCTTCCTTCCCTATCTCCCTCTCAAGGCAGCCCAGCCACTAGCCAGCCCTCCTCAAAGGCTATTGTAAAGATAAGTTAGAGAATACCTCCATAGACCTCCTGCAAATCAAAGCACACCCCAAGGAGGCAACCCTGCAAGCCTTCCTTCCCTGCTGCGATCAGCAGTGAAATCACTTCCAAGTACTGGCACATCGCATGTTCTGGTTACACTCCAGAGTTAACATCCCTGGATGTGCATGTGAGTGGCTCATGCTTTACTTTGGAAAAACTGTTTCTGGCTATCAGGGAGCCACTACTGTTATAATTTGTCACTCAGCTCCAAGCTTATTTCTTAAGCAGGTAGGACAGGGAATTCAGTGAGCTTGGCGAGTGCTTTCCATGCACAGCCAGTACCCAGGAGCACAGTGCCAGGAGGGACACAGTGGCAGGCTGGCTAAGTGCCTGGCCATGTAGCCCTGCTACTGCTGTACCTCCATGTACCTGGGAGGTTCTCCCCAGTGGCCTGTGGCTCATGAAGGCTTCAGTCCTCTTTAAAGATGGGAACTGAGACAGAGGGCATGAGGGGCTGGGTTTTAATCGATCAGATCAGGTGGCTTATTGATGCAGCAGAGAAATAAATCTTTATCTCTGATGGGTTAGTTCTGGGCCAGATCCACAGCTTCCTGCAGTCTCACAGTGCTGCCTGCAGAGACAGGGCAGGGGTGGGAACAAGCACAGAGTGAAAGCAGGGCTGCCCCTTCTGGTCTCTTAAGTGACATATGCCAACTGTGATGTCTATGCTGGGGTGCTGAGATGCTAAGTGACTTGCAAGGAGTCACTCAGAGCATCTCTGGCAGAGTGTGATGTCTCCCAGTTGCAGTTTAGCATCTGCTCAGGAAGCTGCCTCCAACCCCCACCACTCTGCTGTACCCTGGAAGCATTTTTGTAAGTGTTTCACACCCTGACATTTTGTGAACAGATTTATGAAGATGCTCCTGAGTTTCACTTGGTCCTGACCAGCCCTGACTAGCATTGAAAGGGAGTGGACAGAAGCTATGAACAGAGAGAAAAGGGAAAATGCGGGCAATAGGATTCCTCTCCAGTATCTGCTGCACAGGGTTAGCAGGGGCAAAGGAGATGTGATGGGGAGGTAATGTTCCCAGGGCTGAGAACCGAATGAATGGCAAAGTTGGAACAGGAACCCAAGAGACCCAACATTTCTACCAAGGGTTCAGTAAAGGACAAGCAAGGGGAATGGTCCCCAGCACCCACCCAGTGTGAGTAAGGAAGGGAGTAAGGAAGGGAACAGCACAGACCCTTGGCGCAGGTAGGCAGTGGGTCATGACAGGTGGCACAGTCCAGCTCTCTGCAGTGCACAGACACCTGGGAACCAGCACAGCCAGCTCCAGTGTCAAGGGAAAGAAGGCCAAGAAGGGCAGGAGAAGGCAGGGAAGGGGACAGACACAGCAGTGATGGGAAGTGGGAGGAGGGAGCCCAAATCCTGCTGAGCTGGACAGGCAAGAGCAGATGGAGGGAGAGAAGCAACCTGGAGCAGGCAGTGCGAGCTCTCTGTTTCAGAAGGCTTGGAAGCCAGGACTCCTGGGCTCCCTCTGCTGCTGCCATTGCTGTGCCCAGCACGGAGTGCCTCAGTTTCCCCATTCGTACAGTGGAGCTACTAACACGAGGCCACGCTTGCTCTGCTGTCGGGCAAGACAGAGTCCCCTTTGCCTGTCAAGCTCGGGGGCTCAGCCTCGGTGACAGCACCCTGCGCCCTGACAGCGCCCCGCCAGCCCGGCCAGAGCCCCCTCCCTGGCACCCGGCGGCTCGGTCAGCCTGGGCGCCCCGTCCTGCAGCAGGCACGGCCGCCTGCGCCCCCGGTGCTGCCCGCCCCCCGCAGCCATCCCGGCGCCGGCTCCCCTCGCTGCCCGCCAGCCGCCCGCCCTGGCGGACACCGGCACCTTGCCCCTCTCCCGACCGCTCCGCCCCGGCGGACAGCGGGCCCGGCTCTGCCCGCGGCGGGAGCGCCGCGGCACCGGGGCGCCGGCGGGACCCAGGCGTCCGGGTGGCAGCGCCCTGCTCTTGTCGGTGGGAGCCTACCTGGCCCCGGTCCGCGCCGCCGCTCGCCCTGCCGCGGGCAGCTGCCCGGTGCCGCTGCTGCTGCCGGTGCCGCTTCCCGGTGTTGCCCGGTGCCGCTGCCCGGTGCCGCTGCTGCTGCCTCTGCCGCTGCCGCTCGGGCAGAGCCCGCCGCCGCTGGCAGCCCCGCCGCTCGCCCCGCCCCTGCCCCCGTCCCGGCGCACCCATGCACAGAGAGAGAGAGAGAGAGAGAGAGAGAGAGAGAGAGAGAGACGCACGCACTCTCTCTCTCTCTCTCTCTCTCTCTCTCTCTCTCTCTCTCTCTCTCTCAAATGTAGGCCCAAATTCCTGGGCACATGCACATGTGTGCAAATATATGCACCCCCTGCCACACACACACACACACACACACATGCATCCTGACAGTTGTGCACACACATTTCCCCAGCACACACTCACCTGTGAGCACATACACCCCCCCCCAATACGTGTGCACCCTGGGCACACAGAACACATCGCAGCATGCACACCTCGTGCCCCCCCCCCCCCCCCCCCGAACACAAATAAAATCTTCCGGCATTCACAAGCCCCTCACACACAGACACTGAGCACACCCTGACACACACGCGCACACACACCCAGACACACACACACACACACCCCTCCTTCTGCCCACACAACCCAGATGGACACAAGTGTCTACGTGCCCCCACCCATCCACACTACCTGTGCACCCTTCCCCTCTATGAGCCTTGGCATGCAGCTCCCCATGCACCAGTACCACTGTGCCTCGCACCCGAGCTTCGGGCCTCAAATACACCCCTGTGCACCCCCCTCACTGCTTCCCAAGCCCCTCTCCATCTCCCACCACTGTCCAAACTTCTACCCACACCATAACTCCCAACACCCCCTTCCCCAGCACCAGCCTCCCCAGTCCAGGCGGGCACCCAGGGAAGGCCCCGGGAGTCCCTGGGGAGCTGTTAGCAGCAGCTGGTGTCCCCTGAGCACCTCTGCCAGTGCCTGGTGGGGCCTTGAGCACTGGGGAGGGGGCTGGATGGCCCGTGGGGAACCCAGGCAGGGACCAGCTTCTCCTGAGGGGACATTTCTGGCAATTGCAACAAACCAGCAGTGCCCAGGCATCAGTGCAGGACTGCCAAGCCAGCCTGAGTCCCTGCCCTCCCTCCCGGGCCCTCTCCTCGGGGAGGGGCAACTTGAATTTCCCCCCTGCACCTGGCCTCTTCCCTTGTTTTTCCCCTGCTGTGGGGCTGCCCCACACCCCATCAGCTCCCGGGAGGACTGCCGGCTCTGGGATCACAGCTTCTTCCCTTCCTCCCTCCCTCCCTTACTCTCTCCCTTACTCCCTCTCTTCCTTCCTCCCTTCCTCCCTCCCTCCCTTCCTTCCTTCCTTCCTTCCTCTCTGCCTCCCCCCAACGGTGGGGCCACCCCCCAGACATCCCTGTCCTCAGCCCTTCCCCTGGCACAGGCAGTGCCACCTCGGGGCCCTGCTCGGGGCTGCCCATGAGGGGTGGGGGGCTCCAGGGGCTCCCCCACTGGGGCAGCAGGGACCTGGCAGCACTGGGCAGGGCTGGGCGAGGGTTTTCCCGGTGGGGCTGGTGTGGATGGAGGGAGGGAGCAAGGGGCCCTGGAGCCCTCAGTGCCCTGGGAATGGCGGGGCCTGGGGCTGGTGGCGTCAGGGCTGGAGCTCCTCCTCTCTGTTGTGGGTGGTGCGAAGTGGGTGTCAGGCTGCCAGGCAGCCTCCTCACACCCAAGGGGTCTCAGCAGTGAATGGGAGCCCCAGGCATGGCACGGCCCCGCTGTGGCCCTGGGCAGCGCTGCCGGCCACTCCTCCAGTGGCATGAGGAGCTGGACTGGGACTGGGGCTGGTGCCGAGTTCAAGGAGGCCCAGACCAGCCCGGCCTCTCGTCGCTTCTCCTGGTGCCCCATGGGATGTGATGTGGGGTTTTGTCCCTGCCCGCAGTGTCCTTCTTGGCAGCCTTAGGCCCTGTCCATCCTCCACTCCCATCTGTCTAGCAGTTGTTTGGGTGCTTTGGGTCTGCCCTTCCTCCCAATCCATGTCCTAGGTGGGTACCCTTCACCTGCCTCCCCCACCCACAATTGTCCCCTCTGCTGGGGATTTCAGATACGCTTGATGGCCTCAAAGTGGTGACATGACAGTGATCTCATGGTCCCCATCCCAGCCCTGTCCCCTGTCCTGAGGGGTCAACAGCCACAGAGAGCTATGTGTGGAGGCCAGGGCAGTTCCCATGGGCTGCGTCTGCTCTCCAGCCTTGGTCCCCATCCCCCTGCCACGCTGCGTGTTATTTGGCTGGCTCTGCCTAGCTGGTCCTCCCTCCTCTGGGGCAGCAGCTGCCTCCTCTGCCTTGGCCCAGGCTTGCTCCTGCTCCTGAGGCAACCCAGACCAGCACCCCTAGCAAAGAGCTGGAGACCAGGCTGGGAATCGTCCCTGCCTTGGTGTGGTGATCTGAGGAAAAGCTGCATCTTCCCTCCCAGCCATCATTTCCCTAACTCCGTGGGGCTGTGGAGGATTTCCTGAAGCTGGACAGTATTGTTGTCTCCTTTGAGCAGCTGGACGATCTCCACAATTAGGATCTGCCCAGAGAGTGCCAGAACCTGGCATCCCTGCAGGGCCTGCGCATGCCCCATGTGGTGTCCGCTGACTGGCTGGTGTCCGCCATGCTGCTGCACTCTGGCACTGTCCCCACTACATGCAGATGCTGGAAGCCTTGTCCCTGCCCCAGGAGGCCCTGGAGCTCCATGTCTGGGCAAAGAGGCTCCAGCATGAGTGGGGCTTGCCCAGCTTGTCTGCAAAGTCGCTGGGCGCGTTTACCCCCCAGGCACCAGAATCAGCCGCCAAAAAACACCGACCAGAGTTCCACATCCAGCTCCTCCTGCAGAATCCACCCTGCGCACCCCAAGGCAGCTGGCACTGCTTGGAGCCACAGCCGGACCCCTTCCCGCACGACCAGACCAGCCAGTATGTGTGAAGAAGTACTGCAAGGTCCGGCTTGGCACTTCCCCTGCCCTGGTGTCACAATCCCAGAGAGCAGTGCCTGGGGAGGGGCGGGGGGCAGCTTGCCCAGGCGATCGCCCCCAGCCAGAAAGCCCTGGTGCCCAGCAAGGCAGGGAGCAGACCAGGGCGAAGCAGTGGCTGTTCCCGGACAGCCTGTGTCGAGGCGCCAGGCTAGAGCTGGAGGAAGGTGGTGCGGAAGCTGGAGTCTGGCTTCTGGAGGTCGGCATGGAGCCAGAGCCATGGGCATCAGCTGGAGGAAAACCTGTGCCAGGAGCCAGAGGTGCAGAAGGCCTGCCCTTATGCCCTCGCACCCAGGCCTGGGGGGCGGCGTGTGCCCGGCCTGGCCTGTGTCTGCCAAGAAGCTCTCGCAGGCCAGCACCGAGAGCGAGCAGGAGAGGCTTGGGCCCCGGGCCAGCAAAGAGGAGGCCACCAGGCACCAGGACAGCGGCTGGATGCCAAGGGGGACAAAAGGGGCTGCTCACGGGAGAAGAGGGCGCTGGTCAGCACTCGTCTGCCTGAGCCCTGCGCTTCATCCCCACACACTGTGCAGTATGCTGATGAAATCCTCTCTCTACCTAGCCTCTGTGTGGGTGTGCCCCTCTTCTGAGTGTGGGTGTGCAAACTGCTGGTGAACTTCAAGAATTCAATGGAGGAGGATCCTGAAGATCTGAGCTCTTCTGGT
Organism: Apteryx mantelli; assembly: GCF_036417845.1. Taxonomy (NCBI): domain Eukaryota; kingdom Metazoa; phylum Chordata; class Aves; order Apterygiformes; family Apterygidae; genus Apteryx; species Apteryx mantelli. The sequence continues at coordinate 807,425 of NC_089993.1, read as the reverse complement.
GGTGTGTAGGCAGTGGTGGCTAGAGCTGGGGTGAGGGCTGTACAACAGCTGGGCTCCCTGGGATGGGTGCAGAGTCTGAAGCCCCTGTCCCTTCCCCCTGAGCCTGGGATGAGCTCAGGAAGGAAGGGAGCTGAAGGGGAGCAGGTGAAGGGAAGCAGGTGACAGGGAAGGACCAGAGGGTGAGTGCAGATTTCCTATCACTCCTGTCCATGCTCTGGCCCTGGGGTATTTCCTGGGTTTCTGTCCATGGCAGGCAGGGGCAAGGGAGACTCCTGCACAAAGCCCTTCCTCCTCAGAGCCCTGCGCAGGGTAGAGCCTGATGTGCTGATCCAGGGTTGCTGAGCTCAGTCAAAGGGTGACATTGACCCCTGTGTTCCCTGCTGGGGCTCTGCTGTCCCCTCCTTTTGCCGGGGGTCCCTGCCTGTCCTGGGGCTGGGCAAGGATGGCCTTGCTCCTCCTTTCCTCGCTGAGGTTTGAAATACAGCATTTTTGCATTGGTCTGGACCTGCTCCATTTTCCAAGAAAAAAGAGAACTTGACTGTGAGCACTTGGTAATGGTTGTCATGAGTGAACACTTGGGCAGAAGCATGTTTCACCTGTAAACAGACTAGTAGGCATGGTGTCAGTTTGGGTGGAGAGAGGAAGTGCAAAGGTGAAGGTGTTGTGGGGCTGAAATAGGCATACCAGGGCCAGGATAGGGTCCCAGCAGAGCTTGTAAGTAATCATTTTTTAGTGGTTCTGGTGTGTGAACAGCCAAGGCAGAAGTATGTTTCATTAGGGATTGTGCCAGTAGGCATGGTGTCAATTTGGGTAGAGAGGAAGGGCAGAAGTGCAGTTACTGTGGGGCTGGAACATGCATGCCAGAACCAGCGTTGGTGCTGAAGAGTACTTGGCTGTGAGCACCTCTTATTGGTTGTTGTGAGTGAACGCTCGGACCAGAAGCGTATTTCATCTCTGAACCTACCAGTAGCATGTCTGAACCTACCTGAAGCACGTCTTGAAAGAAGTCATTTATAGGGAAGAGTTTTGCAAGGGAGTACACTAAATTCACTTAACTTTAGAATAGATAGTGTTGTACAGTCATGGCAAAATGTATCCTAGAGAAAAAGAGTTGGGAGAGGAGGGTACAGCTCCTTATGGAAAGGCCACATAAAGAGTGGATATGTGGAGGAGTGCAGATTGCCAGGGGAGTAGCCAGGGCCAGCTACCCTCTAAGGGACAGGAACCTGAGCATGATAACACAGCTGACAGGGTAAGGGCCTCACTGGCCAGGATCTATAGCTCCACAGTACCCACACAAGGCAAGAAGGACTGGAGATAGTAGCCAGGTTCAGCTAAGAGTCCAGATCATCCAGCAAGCTCATGGTGATGAGACAGGGCTGAGGTCAAGCCAGAAAGCCAGCCCACAGGTCAGGATCAGGCCCAATAACTATAACCAGAGTGAGATACGGTCCAGTGATCACCAGGCAGGTCCACAGTGAAAAGACAGGTCCAAGGTCAAATTGGGAAGTCAGTCTGTGGATCAAGGTCCAGATAAGTGGGGTCCGTAGCCAGGTATGGTCATAGCTGTGGCTGAGCTAGAGACTGATACTCCTGTGACATAGCTAGGTCAGGACTGAAGACCCACAACTGAGCTTAAATGGAACCATGGGCAAAGGGTGTGGGTAGAGGCCCGAGATGAGTTTGGTCAGGGCCATTAAGGTCTATTAGTGCCCTCAGGGCTCTGATACAGATCACCCTCTGGAGTTTCTCATGCCTCTGAGATCTGCACCAACAGAGCAAGGCAAGAACTGAGGTTAGAGAGGATGCCTAGGTTTCTAAATTGAAAGCCTAAAGGAGAGCAGGATTATAGCTGTGCCATGCAGAGCAACTATGCTTTATCTGGAGGATGGAAGAAGGTAAATGTCCTGTGGGGATAGCAGGCTGCATGCAGGAGGCCAGGTTTGTATCCTGTGTTCATAGCAAACATATGAATCACTCTCCAGGCTCATTTCTAGATGAGAGGACACTTTGGGAGCTGATAGCAATGAAGGCCCTTTGGGCTGTGTAAAACAAAAAAGGAAGAACAGTAATTCATGCAGTATCATTGCTTCCTCTATTTTCTCTCTCCTCCAGAGAGAGAAAGCTGTAGAGATGTAGAAAACAGCTTCTGAAGACAGAAGAGAGACAAGGTCTTCAGCCAAGGAGCCTGTGTCCTGACTGAAAGCTGTGCACCATTATGAGGTCATCACTTCCATCTTCCATGGCCTTCTTTACTGAAGAGGTAAGCATCATCCTCAAACTATTCTCATTTGTCACCTCTTACACAGGGAACCTCAGAATAGGATTCATCTCACCTAATATATATGTAAATGAAAGTGGAATTCAAATCGAGAGGAAGGAGGATCCTTGCTCACTCATGACAGGGAAGACAATAATGTGGGTGTCATGGGATATTTGTGGTACAGGTGGATGAGGAACAGTGTTTTCACCCCGGCACACTCACAGAGAGAGAAATGGAAACTTTGGTTGCACTAGGATCACTGAGAGGGGAGCGTGGCAAGGGGATATTCAAGTGGTTCAATTCACCCACTATATAAAGAGGCAACTGGGGAGGAGGCTTCCTAAAGAGAAAGAGTCAAAAGGCATGCAGGTAGCTGGAGCAGAGTGGAGGGGAGAGAGCTAGAGTTTTTGTCAGATAAGAATTTCCTGTTCCTACCAACACATTCCCGCTAGCATGGTCCTCATCTGGGGATTTGTATCATTCCCTGTATTAGAGGCACAAGGAATGAAATGAGAAAAAGATCTGATTATTTCAGAGCGTGTGGTTTCCACCACTGATGAAAGTGACCTCATGCCTGTGAATCAAAAGTGACATTTACACTAGCTGGGGAACTAATCCATCTCTCATACACATGTCCCCAGCAGAGGAATGTCTCCGTTTCACTGAGATGAATCCTGGAAGACGTGATATCTAAAATCAATAAAGCAAGCAGAAGGAAAGAAAACAAAACCAACACTCAGATTCTGCCCACCCCAGATGACAGCGTCAGCAGCATTGGGATATGGAAATTAGCAGATATAGCAGGTAGTGTTTGCAGTGTAAAAGAGCTGAGCTCAGCCCCGGATGTATTAACGCATAGTGAGCAAGTAATTTTGTGCCAGTTGCAGTGGTCACCTCAGGTTATCTAGTATTGTGGGATGGTCAGCACCTGACAGGCTTTCCCCAGAAGGGAAAATAGCTGTATAAGGGAAGGTTGTGCAGGGACTTCAGAGAATCTCTCTGGAAGACAGAAATGTATTCCAAACCACAATGTTTTAAAACTGGCTTATTTTCTGAGTCACATTGGGCTATTTCACTTGGAACAATTTAGATTAGCCGAAGTAATGTTTATGGAGAATTTTATCACTGATGTTCACACATAAAGTCATACATGCATGCACACACACACACACGATCATTTCCCTGAGTGTAGCTAATTTGCAGGCTTGAGCCATCTGCAATGGGTTGATAGATATGACCCAGGGCCAGCGGATAACCTGTGTCCTCTGGAGTGGCAGCTGGAGGTCAGGCAGGATTGCTTAGGCCATCTTGTGAGGCACCAGAAGCAGATGTGGGGGTAAAGGAATTCAATCCCTGATCCATGCAGGAGTCTAGTGAGGCAGCCATCTGAACGAAGGGAGGGAGAAGTCTTTTACACAGACATCAGCATCTGGAGTCACTTCCAACACCTACACGAATCTGTCCTGGCCTCCAGTCACACTGCTTGTGCAGAGCTTTCAGGTACACTGGGGCATCTCAGTAGGCACTGTGTATATAGGGGTCCAGAACAGAACTGATCTTCTAAATGTAATGCCCAGAGCTGCAATTGAAACCCACCTCTAAGCTGGTCATTTTGACTGTTAAGTAAGGTTCATTTCCCCAAACTCCCATTGTAGACTCACATTTTAGCAAATGAATGGAAAGGGGGATTTCCTCAATGCAATTCATTTTACTGAAGACAGACAGCTGTGTTATTCATCCAAATATCAGTTTCAAGGTGGGATGAATTATGCCTTGCAAGTTTCTATTTCTCACTACCAACTATCAAGGCAGTTGAAATAACACAGTCAAAGGTAGGCATCTACACTGTTGAGGTCAATGATAAGGAGAGGGGAATCCTGTCTCTGCTCCTTCATTTTTCACAGAATCGCTGAGGTTGGAAGGGACCTCTGGAGATCATCTAGTCCAACCCCCCTGCTCAAGCAGGGTCACCTAGAGCACATTGCACAGGATTGCATCCAGGCACGTTTTGAATATCTCCAGAGAAGGAGACTCCACCACCTCTCGGGGCAACCTGTTCCAGTGCTCTGTCACCCTCACAGTGAAAAAGTTTTTCCTCATGTTCAGATGGAAGCGCCTGTGTTTCAGTTTGTGCCCGTTGCCTCGCGTCCTGTCGCTCGGCACCACTGAAAAGAGTCTGGTCCCATCCTCACGACACCCTCTCTTCAGATACTTGTACACGTTGATAAGATCTCCTCTCAGCCTTCTCTTCTCCAAGCTAAACAGGCCAAGCTCTCTCAGCCTTTCCTCATAAGAGAGATGCTCCAGTCCCCTAATCATCTTTGTGGCCCTTCGCTGGACTCTCTCCAGTAGTGCCACATCCCTCTTGTACTGGGGAGCCCAGAACTGGACGCAGTACTCCAGATGTGGCCTCACCAGGGCTGAGTAGAGGGGGAGAATTTTTGCAATACTTGCTTTCCTCTCTGGAAGAGTTTTGACAGGACAAATCCTTGCTGGCTGTGGTTCAGCTAGCTGCTTCTGTCTCTGATTTTTCTAGTATTTCCTCAGGACCTGAAATTAAGCTGACAGAACTACAGTTTCTTTGATAGTCCTTTCATCTCTTCCTTGAAGGTCAGTGCAACACTTCCTTCTGCCAGATCTCTGAATATCCTCAGGGGGGATTACGGTAAGTCAAGCTGCTTGGAAAATGTTTCCCTTTTCAAGGTTTTTTCCCAAGATATTCTTCCTTCTTTCAGCATGGCTTTTCATCTTGTATACACTGCTGCTAATGGGGTCCATCAGCTGATAACAGTTGACTTTTTTATGAAACACAAAAATTAGGAGGACTTTTCTTATTTCTGTCTCCTCAAAGTCATGAACATCTTGTGGGGAGTTTTCCCTCCCTAATAAGAAATAGCCTACTGTTTCCTTTCTCTTTAGGCTACAACAACATTGGTGTCTTCAGATCATGGTCACACTCCATCCCATATATCCTGATAGTTCAACCATGGAGATATCAGCTCCTACTTTGGCTGTTGTCTGGAGTGAGTTACCATTCTCACTGCCAGGGGGAAAGTGCACAGGACCCAACTCCTCCACGCAGCACTGTACACAAAAAGCTGGAGACACTGGCCTTGGGAACTTAAACAACCTGAGCACAGCTCCCAAAGGTGGTGGAAGCAATTTGGGTGAGATTCATGACCCTCTCTTTTAGACACTTTGGATCAGATTTAGCTGCCCATATACAGGCATCTAGTGTTTTTTGAGGGAAAAACTAGGTCTCCTGTCTGGATGCCAGAAGGAGCGTGTATATCTGCCAGCACCCTGAGGATCTCTTGACCTTGGCAAATGGCACCTTGGTGGGGGATAACTAAATGAAGGCCCATAATATAAATGCATAGTCATTGCAGTCTTCCTTCAAAACAAATGAGGACCTCTAAAATGTATCAGCCTTAAAGTGTTCTGTGATTTTGACTATAAATCTCTGTTACTAAAGCTGTGATTTCTTCTACCATCACTTTGCAATCAACATCCGACTGAAAGGTGAGGAAGTGAGTCAGGTGCCTAACGCCAGTTTAGATTCACCTAAGGAATCAAAGTCATTGATTTGAGACTGCCAACTATGACATGGGACAAACAAGAGACCTGTGCTTTTGTAGAGCTGAGGCTGGAGTTCAAGGAGGATGCCCAGGGGAGTCTGGTATGGATTTAGGGACCTATGTTTGGACAGGAACCTCCAGCTTGTTTTTCTGAAAGCTCTCCAAAGAAGTCAAGCACTTGTTCTGTGAATCATCACAGAAAACAAACCTCTTCTGCGGTAAAAACTATTAGTTAGAGTTAATTATCAGCTCTGTGGCTGCTATATTGACCTTGCCTCCTTTTGCGTTAACTGTGATATCCTACATTCATGTCATCACCACCATCCTGAAGATCCCTTCCACCACAGGGCTGAAAAAGCCATTTTCCACCTGTTTCTCTCACCTTACTGTGGTGACAATTTTCTATGGATCTGTAATGCTTTTGTATCTGTCACCAAAAGTAAGCACCATCAGACACCTCACCAAAATGTTCTCTCTCTTCCACACTGTCGTGAGCTCCCTGACCATCCCCTTATATACAGCTCGAGGAATACAGAGGTAAAGGAAGCTCTGAAAAGGGCAGCCAAGAAATACAGTTCCAGAAGATGGTAGACATACATACCATCCCATTCTTATATGACAAAATGAGAGAAAAAGAGAGGACCGCCTGCTCTAGAGTCCTGTCCTCTAGGGCAATCTTGTGGTTAGGGTGTGGGCACTCCGCTGATGCGCTGGTCTAGAACCTCGGGAGCTGCAGAGATTTCCAAGCATAAACGCTGAGTGATGGTAACTGCACATCATATTGATAATAAAGCCGAGTAGCCTTACGACTTTGGTGTTTTACTGTTTGTTGGCCACCAAAGGTGGAGCCTGCCCAAAGAGGGGAAGATTTGAATGAGCCTGTTCACTGCTGCATCCTTTGGATGGGTAAGAAGCAACTGCTGTGAGAATCCAGCATTGCCAACATGTGAACAATTTATCAGAGGAGGGTGGGCAGCTGTCTATTGTACTAAATGCAGAGAACATGCTATTGGCGTTAGACACTTTGTTGAGTCATCATCGTTAAAAGTGGAACCTTCCTCTGCTCTGCAGAAAGATGGGCAGCAGCAGAGGATAATTCTGTTCTTATGATCAGAGAAATCATACCATCTCATCCAGAATTAGAGGTAGGATTCATGTGATCAAATATATGTATCAACAAAAGGCAAATCTTTCCATTCAAGTACCAACATTCACAGCCCACAGAGAGAGAGAGAACCAGTTCCAGGGAACAATTCACCTCATCCGTGGGTAAGCACTGAGAATAAACTCCCACACTGCTCCTCCAGCCCTGAGTCACTGTCTCCTCGCACATGGGGCTGGCAGGTCCTGGCTGACCATGCTACTCCCTGCATGACTGAAGAGGGTGAGAGAGACCACGGACCAAGTCCTGCTCATGTGACCTGTACAAACAGACCAGATATACAATGTGCGTGTCTGTGTGTGCATGTGCACACATTTGTGTGCAATGCCTGAGGTCCACACCCTGCACCAACAGGAGGAGTCAGGGCAGTGGGAAAGGGCTGGGCAGGACCAAGCCCACATGGGAAGGAGTTCTGGGTTGTAAGGGGAGATTCTGCCACCTGGGGATGTGAGGGGGGATTCCTGACCCCCCCGGGGATGTGAGGGGAAATCCTGCCAGCCCCCCCACCCAGTGCGGGGTGGGGTACCCCTGGGAGTGAGGGGTCGTGCCCAGCTCCTTTGCGGCATGCCATCCTTCCAGGCACAGGCACTACCACATAGGCCCTGGTGGGGCCATGCCAGGTTGCTGGTCCCCACAGGGACAGGGCACTGGTGGTAGGCCCTGCAGGGGGTCGCTGGGTGGTGCTGCTGGGGCTGCAGGGCTGAAGAGCTCCTGGGCCAGGCCAGGCCAAGCACAGACACAGCTGGGCAGCAGCACGAAGCCAGGCCACCACAGGGCACAAGCTGGGCAGGACCTGCTGCTCTCAGAGAGAAAGTGCCAGTGGTGCTCTGGCAGGAGACAGACCACACCAGTGCGAGCAGGGTGGTGCGGAGCAGGTCCAGGAGGTACAAGGTAGGTCCCCACCAGGCTGCAAGGGGCTGCAGGGCCTTGGCAAGGGGGGCTGGGCCAGATCAGGCTGGGCCCAGGCCACTCCTTGGTTGTCCCAAGGAGATCTGCTGCAAGTGCCATGAGCTGGGCTGTTGGCCTACTCTGGCATCTGATTTGGCCAAGTGTATTCTTGGTGGGCCCCGCTTGCAGTGCTGCTCCCAGGGCTGGGCACAAGTAGAGGTGTGGAGGTGTCTGGGAGAGCACTGCCATGCGCAAGGCACAAAGGAGCCACAGAGCTGGGAACAGTGTAGTCTGGCCATGTTGCTGAGGTCCACAGGATGGAGCAGCTCCTTGGAGGACTTTCTAGGCAAGCTCCTAACATGAGATTCAAATTTTCGCTTTAAAACTCCTCTGACTGCTGGAAAGAGTCTGTGTTTGAATCAACAGGTCCTGCTTTAGGGTGCTAGAGCAGCTGATGGGCATAAATACTGAAGATTTTCCCATTGGTAATGTAGATGACTCATATGCAGGTTTTTGCCATTAATTTTGTTTTATATAATCATTGTCTTGAATCCTTTTAGTTTTAAGCAAAGTAGTTATTTTATGTGAAAATACTTACTTCTATGAAAAATTCAAATTTGACTGAAAACTAATTCCTGTTGCCATAAGAATAGAAAGTTCCCCATTGTTGTGCCTTGAAACAATGTTTTCTTCCATCTGATTAGCAACAACTTATTTCCGGAGATCACAAAGAGATAGAGATTTCAAAGACACATTGATGTTTACTGGGATTTTGAGAATTACATGCATGCTTAACTACTGCTGAAATAAACAGGAATCTGAAAGTTTTGCAAATCTCGTTCTTATACAGAAAAGTGAATCAAAGGGAAATGTTAGTCATCAAAGCTGCAATCCCTCCACACTGAAACTTCTGTAAAACATGCACAGTTCAGAGCCTTTTTCCACTACTCGGGTATAAATTCCATTTAACTCCCTTGGTATCAGTGTACATGGTCTAAACAAGAGCAGAGTTAAGCCAGATTCTGATTTTGACAAATGACAATCAGGAGCCATGACTATTAATGAAAAAAGTCCTCATGTTAGTCCTCATGTTTGGAAAGCTACACTAGCTACATTTTACACTCCAAATGGTAGTGGAATCCCTGGGTCCCAGCGCTAACATCCCTTAACAAGAAGCTTATTTTAAACCAAGTTACAGTGGGTAGTAGGGTCTGTAAGTCATGCAATAATATCACAGAAGAAATAACTCTGAATGCAGGCACTGTGCACACCGGTAGCCCCTCCTGAGGAAAGAAAACCAACGTTTGGCAGGCAAGAGATGAAGACCAATCAAAGGGTTTTTTATCGTTATGTCGGTGGAGGAATCAAAAAATTCCTTCTTTGACCTGCTGGAGCACGGGGTATCGCTGGCCGCCACCAGTCTCTGCAGAGAAGGGGCTGCAGGGGGCGCCTCCCCCCTCCGCCACCCGCCTGCCCGGGGCGGGACCCGGGGCGGGCCGGGGGCGGGGCCTGCCCCGGGGGAGGGGCACCTCCCTCCTCCCGCCACCCGCCCGCCCGGGGGCGGGGCCGGGGCGGGTCACCGCGCTCAGCTTCTGCCGCGAGTCCGCCGGCCGCCAGGGGCCGCCAGCGCCGCCGCCGCCGCGCATCCCTCCCGGCAGCGACGGGGCACGGACGTCATCGCCGCGCGACGTCGCCAAGGACACGGCGCCCGTTAGCGGTCGGGGCCGGGCGGCGCCATGGGTGGCTTCAGCGCGGATGAGAAGCTGCGGCTGCAGCAGCTCCGTGCCCTGCGGCGCCGCTGGCTGCGGGACCAGGAGCTCAGCGAGCGGGAGCCCGTCCTGCCCCGGCGGCAGCTCGGGCCCGTGGCCGCCTTCTGGGAGCGCTTCCTGCAGCCCGGCGGCCTGTGGCGGCTCCAGGTGAGCGACGGGGCGGCGGGCGCCCCGGCCTCTGCGGCCCCGGCCCGTCCGAGCTCTGCGCGGCATCGCGGCTGCCGCGCTGGGGCTCCCGGCCCCCCGAGGCGGGGTTGGCGCTGGACTGGAGCGGATGCGTGTCCCTGTCGCCCGCAGGTTTTCAGGGCGTACCAAGCCAGCACCTTCGCCATAACGCGGTTCCTGATCCCTGCCTGGATCGTCCTCTACTACGTCAAGTACCACGTTATGGTAGGTGCGGGCTCCGCGGCGGGGCTGGCCCGGGCCTGGCTGGCCCTGGCCCCCCGGGTGGCGGGCTGCACTCCCTGTGCCACTGCTAATGCTGCGGAGGGTTTGCCAGCCACCCACACCCAAAAGGTGTCCTCAGCCCTGAGAGCCCTGGCCCGGGTGGGAGGTGGTGTCTGACTGTGCAGAGCGTGGCCCGGGGAGTCATGCGGGCAGCTCTCAAACTTCCATGAAAATGGAGTGGTTGGAGTACATTGTCTGGAATGGTCGAGACAACTCAGGCTTCAGCAGCCTGCGTCACGTTTCCTAATGATTAAATGCTTGTTCAACATGTATTGTTAGGAGAGGCAAGACCTGGAGTTAAGCAGTCTGGAGGACAAAAAAAACAAGGGGGGAAATAGTCTCCTAAAGATATAAAGGATAGCTAGCTGGGAAGAAGAGGGTGAAATCTGTGCTCCCTGTAGAGAAGATGTGAATAAGGGGCTTAAAAGAGTATGAAGGAAATTCCTTAAACCGTGGAAGAAGCTTTCTTGTAGAGAGAGGGGCAAATTACACTAACTATCACAGGGATTTTATGAACGGATTGGTTAAGCATTTACTGCTGGGTAGGGTGACTTCTCACAGCGTGTTCATCACTTGTTTTTCGTTTTTTGGGTGCTATGAAAATATTTTTTGATCTCTTATGGTAATGACCAGTTTTCACTGTATTGCCTCCTTGTGAGCCAGAAAGCTGTGACTGGTGATTGTTACTTTCCTGGAGAAATGGTGAGCCTGGCAACAACCAGACTGCAACTATTGATGGGAGAAGGGAAATGGACAGTAAATTGATGATGGGAGGGACCTTCCATTTCTATAGTCATGTCTTGCTTGAGAGTTCTGATTTGGTTAGCCTCAGGTATTTGCCTTGTGGGAAGAAGCAGGCCTAACGTGATCTTTACTCTGTGGAGCTTGTATTTTAGAAGGGTCATGTTCCACATTTTGGAAATCTTTCATACATCATCTGAGTAATACTTCTTCTTTCTCCCTCCTTCTCTCATCCTCCCTTCCTTCCGCCTGCCCCCTTCAGAAAACGCCGTATGGTGCTGTTGAATCAAATCCACGGATATTCCCAGTAAGTTTGTTAATATTTATCTTCCAGCTTCATAAAATACAGGCAGAAAAAGAGGTGGCTTGGGGAGAAAAGGTGCAGGTTTGTGCAGTAGGTTTGCAGAGATTATGTCTAAAAGGATGTGCTCAATACTGTGAACAGGTTGTCCTGAAACAGCACTGAGTAATGATTACAGGACTTGTGAGCACTCTTCATCTTCCCCTTGGAGTGGACAGTCAATCCTTGTTTCAGTGGCACCTTCCTTCTGTAACTACTAACTTTCAGTACCTGGCTGATGGCACACGGCAATCCTGGGCAGAAAACACAAACATTCACTTCCTTTACGGGATCTCCCATAGTGAATGGAGAAGGTTCTGTCTCTGGAGAAGTACATACAGAGGACACTAGCTAAAGAGCTTATTGAAATCTGAAGATTTCCTATTTGGTTCTCAGTTTGCTGCTTGTGCCCAATTTTATAGGGAGCTGAAGTGCTGTGTCTGTAATGTTATGAAGTGCTGGTGAAACCCATGGCTGCATCCTTCAACTCTGAAAGGGGCAAGCCCAACTTGTGTGCCTTCTGTGGTCTAAGTCAGGACAGACTAAATGCATGGATTAATTACTATGCAGTAACAGGATGTGTGTGAAGGAGCTGGGATGTTTAGTGCCTCTGTGGAAATGTGATTATCAATGTATATGGAACAATACAAAGTTATAGAAAAGTGGTTATTTCAACCTACTCCTAAGTACTGAAAACCGCCACTCGGCACGGAGAGGTAAAGAGTGCTGGTTCCAGCTGTGTGAGCTTGGTCCCAGGCATCCCTGGAGGCCCTCCACGCTCAGCTGTCCCCACAGCTAGAGTCATGCCACTGACCACTGAGGTGGATGAGTTTATGAGGTGGAGAGTATCTGCTGGGTTGTTTGGTCTTAATTGCTGCTGGACCTCTCTGAGCTGTTTCTCATTGATTGGTGTACTGAGGTGGGCAAATATTCTTGTATAAGTCTAGTTTTGCTATTTCTGCCAGTTGCACCTTTTTTGTCTGTAACACCTGTCTAATTGTGCTTTATCTAACAACAGTTCCATTCTTAACAACTACATAGCAACATACTGAAGGTCCAACTGTGGGCCTCTGACATGAACCTAATTACTCTGCTTATGTCAGCTCAGTAGGCCAAGACAGTGCCTGAATCTTTAACAAGTAGAAATCAGGCATCATATTGATTTTTTTGAAGGATTATATAGCTCTTCAGGTATCACAGGATTTGGGGTTTGGAGACTATTTTTGAGACTTACCAAAAGTCATACCTTGCCGTATGTGGTTATGCAGTCTTGTAAATCCACTTCTTAAAGCAATATTCTCTTTAAACCATTTGGCTTCCATGCTGCAGCTGAAAAGAAAGGAAAAAAGTGTAAAGCAAGTACAGATTTCAGATAATTTGGATGTGATGTTATTTCAACATCTTTAGAAAGGTTGAGTGAATGAAAGTGGGTGTGAAGAGTGTTCTGAATAACTTGAATTTTTGTCTGGAAGTGGGGACAGTTAGAGCTTAACTGAAAGAATATATGGTGTAAAGGAATACATTTCGTGTATGAGAAAATACTTGCAACGCTCTCTTTGTTTCCATTAGGGGGACAGAATTTTAGAGACAGGAGAAGTTTTTCCACCCCTGAAAGAAGAACCTGGTGGTCACCACTGATGGTTAAGTGCTGATTTCCTTCTTCAGCAAACAAGGCGATAACTGCAGCTACTTTATCTGTTCTATAAATGACTCTCTATTCTGCACCCCTTCATCTTTTCCTTCATTTACTTTCCGCCTCGTCAATTTTGTTTCAGTTGCTACTCATATGGGAGTTTCCTTTTCCTTCAGTGAATTTTACTGCTAATCTCTGGTGTGGATAGAAGAAGGAAGGAGTAAAGAGCAGGGCTGCCACTGTGCATGACCAGACTATGTTAGCGCACACTTACTCCTCTCTCTTCTTGTCGCCTTTGCGGCCATGTGCTCTCTCCCATAGCTACCTATAGTAAATAAAGCTTCTGTTCTGACATAACCCAAAAGGATTCAGAATTTCTTCAACACTGGTAGTGGGGCATTCGGCCATGTGCTTGTTGCTCACAAGGGCAGCAAACATTCCTGCTGCTCAGCGAAGCAGATGCCTATTGGAAACCCTTGCGCCACCTTCTTTACCGTCTTTCCCCCTCGCTCCAGCTAGCACTGCAGCAGGGGGCCAAAGATGCTCTTCTGGTCTCCTCTCCAGCAACTCCTGCGCTGCTGCAGCCGCAGCTCCTGCGGAGCAGAGCGCTGGCGAGAGCAGGCCCTGGCATCGCCCAGGCCTCGCCGCGGAGTGTGGCTGGGGCCCGGCGGGGAGAGGGAGCTGTCGCTGTGAGGCGGGTGCCCCGCTGTGACGCCCCGCCGTGTCACAGAGGGCTGCGGGAACCCGCCACCTCACAGGCACCGCCAGGTTTGGCCCCGATGTGGGACACCGCCGCTCCCAGCTTGCCAGGGCCGCTGGGGCCTTTGTGGCCTGGGCGGGCATGGGGGCACCACGCCAGACTCCCCGCCCCACCAGGACTGCTGAGCAATCTTTTTACCTTCAGCGACCTGTGACCTGGGGTCCCCTGCTGAAATGCTCTTCGCAGTGCCCACCAAGTACCCCTTGGGTGGACAGGCCGTCTCTCTTGTTCAAGGCCAGGCTGCTAAGCCGGCTCCTAGGCCATGAGGGCTGTCAGGGAAAGTCCCTCTTTCTCCAGGGGCCGCTGCCAGGGCAACTGAAGGGCATGGCAGGAGAGGGGACCCCCATGCACCTGGGGAGACCCTTACCACATGAACTCCTCCTTCTGCTTCCCCCTGTTGCTCCTCAGGGCAGCCTTCCTTGCCCACTCGCCCTGCCGTGCTTTGGAAGTCTCCAGCAGCTTCAGGGGCAGGCTTGCTCGTGGGGAATGGAGGCTGCAACGGCAGGGAGCAGCTCTCCATGATGCTTTGGCTGGGACGCTGCCTGCCTCTTCCATTCCCCAGTCCCCCTGTGCGCGCGCACACACACACACACACTCTGATCCTGGCTCCGCAGGGCAATAGCCGGGAGAAAAGCCCTTTCCCAGGGCTCCCTGTCTTCCTCACCACCTCGTCTGACTTGATGTTCACCGGCAGTTTGCACACCCACACTCAGAAGAGGGGCACACCCACACAGAGGCTAGGTAGAGAGAGGATTTCATCAGCATACTGCACAGTGTGTGGGGATGAAGCGCAGGGCTCAGGCAGACGAGTGCTGACCAGCGCCCTCTTCTCCCGTGAGCAGCCCCTTTTGTCCCCCTTGGCATCCAGCCGCTGTCCTGGTGCCTGGTGGCCTCCTCTTTGCTGGCCCGGGGCCCAAGCCTCTCCTGCTCGCTCTCGGTGCTGGCCTGCGAGAGCTTCTTGGCAGACACAGGCCAGGCCGGGCACACGCCGCCCCCCAGGCCTGGGTGCGAGGGCATAAAGGCAGGCCTTCTGCACCTCTGGCTCCTGGCACAGGTTTTCCTCCAGCTGATGCCCATGGCTCTGGCTCCATGCCGACCTCCAGAAGCCAGACTCCAGCTTCTGCACCACCTTCCTCCAGCTCCAGCCTGGCGCCTCGACACAGGCTGTCCGGGAACAGCCACTGCTTCGCCCTGGTCTGCTCCCTGCCTTGCTGGGCACCAGGGCTTTCTGGCTGGGGGCGATCGCCTGGGCAAGCTGCCCCCCGCCCCTCCCCAGGCACTGCTCTCTGGGATTGTGACACCAGGGCAGGGGAAGTGCCAAGCTGGACCTTGCAGTACTTCTTCACACATACTGGCTGGTCTGGTCGTGCGGGAAGGGGTCCGGCTGTGGCTCCAAGCAGTGCCAGCTGCCTTGGGGTGCGCAGGGTGGATTCTGCAGGAGGAGCTGGATGTGGAACTCTGGTCGGTGTTTTTTGGCGGCTGATTCTGGTGCCTGGGGGGTAAACGCGCCCAGCGACTTTGCAGACAAGCTGGGCAAGCCCCACTCATGCTGGAGCCTCTTTGCCCAGACATGGAGCTCCAGGGCCTCCTGGGGCAGGAACAGGGCCTCCGGCATCTGGATGTGGACAGCAAGAGTGCCGGAGTGGAGCGGCATGGGAGGCGCCTGGGGCCCCAACCTGGAGAGCAACTCAAAGAGAAGCTGCTAGACCTAGTGATAGTATTGTTGCCTGCGATTTTCACATGACTGTGTAAGCATAGCTGGAATCTGGGAGGAGTGAATAACAAACAGTAAAATATTATGACTGCCCCAGAATAAAAGTCATGTTGAAGGAAGACAGCAGAGAGGAGTATTGGAGAACACTTAATACATTGAATAGACAAAGCTTAACCAGTGTGCTGAATGTTTCCAAAAGTGACCCCTACAGCGCATGAATTTTACGCAAACATTACACCCAGCATTTCTCTTTAAAGTAACAAAGAACAAGAGGATGCAAATCTATACCTACATGTAGCAATTCTTCTTTAAATTATTAAATCTGTCCATTTCTTTTAAAGAATGGATGGAATTGATCAATAATGCACACAGATGGAGAACTGCCAAATTACTCATGAAGAATAATGAGATCAGTGGAAAAACTGAAAAGAAAAGGAAAAATGCGACCAATTGGACCCTTAAAGTCAACAAAAATAGGAGGAGACGTTCTGGCAGGAATCACAAAGTGACTACTACTAGCAATTGTTTGTTAGTTTTGCCTCCCAGGAGCGGCACGGAAGTAATCCATTCCAATGCTGTGGATATTGTGGGCTGTATTTTGCTTTGGCTTGCTTTTCTTGGCTTGTGTTCTATTTTGCTACCATAGATGCCTACAGAAGAAGGGAAAGATGCAATACTTTCTTTCGAGATTAATTTCCCTAGCTGAAGGTAAAGAGAAGTGCAAAATGTAAACAAATGGAGAGCAGAAGCAAGAAATGGATCCCATTTAAAGCTGTCTCCCCCTCCAAATAAGAGAAACTCTGCCTCTCTCCCTAAGGAGAGATGTCCCTCCTATTACTGGCTCCAAGTAATTTTTAGTGTTTGTGGTGTGACTGTTCACTGGACTGGTGCTCAGGCTTTGCGCCTAACAAAGTGCTCATGCGAAGTCCCCATGTAGGCTGGCAGCAGCAGCATTAGGCTCATGCAACAGCAACACATATGCCAGCTACTCAAGAACACAAAAGAATGAGGTCTGCTCTCCTTGCCGTCTTATAAGTAACTGCTTCTCACACCTGGTAAGACCAAAACTCTTTGGAATTAAGTAAACCCTTGCCCAGGAAGCAAAACAAGCCGTCGGGATGGTATAGAGCAAACTTCCCAGCGTGAACGTACAAATACGTCAACTCACCCAAGCAGCCTTTGAAGCAGAGCCACCATCAGCTGGCTGCTCAGGCTCTCGTGCTTCCCAGTGCAATTCAGGGGACACCCCATCACGACAGGGGAGGAAGGATTGTCACCGAAATGGGGAGTAAAACTCCTTAACACCAATGTAGCATCAAGAAGCAGGCATTCTCTTTAGTACGGCGCCGGGTGCGCGGGGGATCGCTCCGCCCAGCGTGCATGCCCTATGTTGCATTAGGCAAAGTTGATATTGCTTTGTTACATACACATGCATTAAATTTCCCGGAATGATTATACATATGCATTCTATTTCCTGGAACTAATTATCATATTTACATAGTCATTATGCATGCGGTCTGAGTCTCTGGGGGGCTTCTATGGGAGTCTCCGGTGGTCCCTAGTGGTTGCTGAAGAGGTGCCTTCTCCATGAACTCTGAGCTCCTTTTCCATAGATGGTCTTGGCTTGGCTCATTTCTTTGCTTGAGAAAGCTGTCTTGTTCCTATCACTGGTTTCAACTGGTTTCTCTGAACTGCTTTAGAATGTATCAGTTACAGTTGCGAGAATTGTGTCCTTGGGTGAATTCTTGTGTGAAGCTCCTGGCAACAGTTCCCCCCTTTCCCTCCCCAGTTTGAGACTCCTTGTCTGAGGCCCCGGCAACAGGGTGAGCACTCTCACAGTGGGTTAGGTAACTATTTTGCTCGTAAGCCCGCAATAGTAACAAATTATCATGTAAAGGGTTCAGCAAACTAGTGATAGGAAGAGTGTTGCCAGCAGGTCGAGGGAGGTGATCCTCCCCCTCTCCTCAGGCCTGGTGAGGCGGCATCTGGAGTACTGTGTCCAGCTCTGGGCTTCCCAGTACAAGAGGGATGTGGCGCTACTGGAGCAAGTCCAGCGAAGGGCTACAAAGATGATTAGGGGACTGGAGCATCTCTCTTATGAGAAAAGGCTGAGAGAGCTTGGCCCGTTTAGCCTGGAGAAGAGAAGGCTGAGAGAGGATCTTATCAATGTATACAAATATCTAAAGGGAGAGTGTCAAGAGGATGGGGCCAGACTCTTTTCAGTGATGCCCAGCGATAGGACGCGAGGCAACGGGCACAAACTGAAACACAGGAAGGTCCATCTGAACCTGAGAAAACACTTCTTGACCGTGAGGGTGACAGTGACGGCAGGGGTGCAGGTGTTGTGGGTCTGGAATAGGCCTGGCAGGGCCAGAGAATGGGCCCAAGAGACCTGGACTGTGTGCAACAGTTAGTGCTCCTAGCAGGTGTGCACCTTGGCAAGAAGCACCTTTTGGATCAGAATTTGCACCTAGGCATTTTGGGTAGAGAGAGGAGTTTGGTGAACAAGACCATTTGGATTTGAATCTTCAGGGAGGCGTGGTGTCACTTTGGGTAGAGAGAAGAAGAGCAGAGTTGCAGGTGTTGCGGGGCTGGAATAGGTATTCCAGGGGCAGCCTATGGACCCAAGAGACCATCAGCTCCTAGGAACTGCTGGTGGTTGTGCTAGGTGAGCAGTTTGGTGAAAAGCCACGTTTGGGTGCTGTTTTCCTGTTAGACAGGAAGTCATTTGGGGCAGAGAGGAAGCACAGAGTGCATCTGTGGTGGGGCTGGCATAGGCAGTGCACAACATAACTGGGCTGCGAGCAGTTTTGCCTGGGGTGGCTGGTGACGACCTTGGCAAGAGGCAGGTTTTGGAGGCAAAACTAGGGGCAGGCATTGTGTCATTTTGGGTAGCGAGAGGAAGCACGGAGGTGCAGGTGTCGTGGGGCTGGAAGAGGCATGCCAGCGCCAGCGTTTTCTCCTCAGATCACCACACCAAGGCAGGGACTATTCCCAGGCTGGTCTCCACCGTCTTCTTTGCCGTGTGTACCCACAGCTTCTTCCACAAGTCTTGTCCCAGCTTCAGCTTTGTCACTGGAACGGGATCAGTGCCACCGGGAAGGCTCCCACCACGGTTGGCTGTACACGAGCCCCAGGGGGTGGCGGAGCTGGCCTCAGCGCTGACGTCTCTCTTGGGCTCTGCAGGAGCTGGCCCGGCAAGCTCATTGGCCTGGCTGCCCAGCGCGAGGTCGGGGCAGCTGCGGCTGGGCCGAGCAGTCCCAGGCTCTCGGTCTCTTCTGGGGCAGCCCCCATGCTGGGGAAGGAGTCTCCTCCACACGCTGTGCCCTCTCGCTGGAGGAAGGGGCTGATGGAGGGCAGCTTGTGTGGGATCAGCAGCTGGGAGGTGTGAGCCAGCGGGCACAGAGGGCAAAGTATTGCAGTGTTTGCAGCCAGCTGGGCTGGCAACACTCGTGCTGCTCTCTCCGCAGGGATGGGGAAGAGCCCGCTTGGCTCAAAGGGGACCTTGATCCCAGCTCCAATGTGGCTGAGGAGCAGGATGAGCTGGCCATCCTAGTGTCCCAGGAGAAGACACTCACCCTGGAGGGTAGGCCGGGACACAATGTCAGCATCTCGAGGTCTGTACATGCAGCCTGCTGGAGGCTAGAGCCCAAAGAGGAAGGTGATTCTGGCTAGCTAGAGGCCAGGGGGCTTGGCCACAGTGTGAGCAGCTGCCACTGCCTCTCCCAGGTGGCCCTGCTGCACAGCATACAGCCAAAGTTGCAACACAGCAGCGGGCCCAGGGACCTGCCTTCAGTGGCAGGGAGCCTGCCCCTGCAGCCGGACACCTGCTTCTCATCACCCGTAAGAGAGCAGGGGACCCTCGGTGCCCTGAGCAACGGTGCCCCCATGCCCAGGCCTAAAGGCCACCTTGCAGCTGAATGATGTGTGGCTGTGGTGAGGGGCCCAGCTCCCCTGCAGCCCTGGCAGGCACAGGCCTTGGGCGACAGCCAGGACACCGGGACTCCAGCTGCCTGCAGAGTTCCCATCTGCAGGAGCAGCCCAGCATTATGAAGAAGGCGAGCACACCATGCCAGAGAGACCAGCGGCAAGCAAGAGGGAGCAGGACAGCCCTGCGCTTCCCAGGCCAGGAGCAGGCTGGGGGAACCACAGAGAAGGGCCCCCACAGGGAAGGGAGCGACCCCACAGGAAACCCATCCCTCACCTCCCAGCAGGGCCTGTGGGCCAGGAGAAGGGCCACAGTGGGGACACCTGTGAGCCCAGGACAGCCAGTGGTATGGGAGAGATGGGAGTCTCCCAGGAGGGACGCACAAATTAGTGAAGGATGGATGGATGGATGGATGGATGGGGGCTCAGCCACTGCAACCAGTAACAATGGCTCACAGACCAGCTCTCCTGGACACCTGTGCTGGCTCTGGCATGCCGATCGCAGGCCCACAGCACCGGCACCACGAGGCTTCCCCTTTCTTCCCTAATTGCCACTATGCCGAGGGAGAGAACAAGAGCAGAAAGCTGCTCCTGGCCAGCATGCCCACCAACAACCACCACTAACAAGTGCTCGCAGCCCAGCACTCCTGGTCCCTGTGCGGGCCCTGCCATGCCTATCCCAGCCCCCAACACCTGCACTTCTGTGCTTCCTCTCTCTACCCTTGCTAAAGGATGCAAAACAAAGGCCTTCAGCTCAATGGTGAGGGAGGCGGGAGAGAAACGCTGCAGGCCTCTCTCAGGCAACTGTTCCCGGATGTGCTGCTGAGGACAGCGCAGTGGTCTGTGTGATGGGACATGGGCCTGTGTGTCCAAAGGAGGTCAGCTAGAGTGCAAATCAGGCCGGGGTGAAGTCAGGCAGGGCCGAGACCCGGAAGCGAATGGGCGTCGTAGCTGCGCACCGGGTGCCTTGGTGTCAGCGCTCGGGGAGCAAAAGCACAGGCTGTCTGCTTTGGGAAGGGAGAGGCAAACAGCTGAGCAATGCTTTCAGCTTCAGCCCCCCACGCCTCAGAGGTCCCCTGCTGAAATGCTCTTTGGAGTGCTCACCAAGTACCCCTTGGGTGGACAGGACATCTCTCTTGTTCAGCCAGCTCCCAGGCATTGAGGGCTGTCAGGGAAAGTCCCTCTTTCTCCAGGGGCCACTGCCAGGGCAACTGAAGGGCATGGCAGGAGAGGGGACCCCCATGCACCTGGGGAGACCCTTACCACATGAACTCCTCCTTCTCCTTCCCTCTGTTGCTCTTCAGGGCAGCCTTCCTTGCCCACTCGCCCTGCCGTGCTTTGGACGTCTCCAGCAGAGAGGCTTTCCGAGGTGGGCTTGCTTGTGAGGAACCGAGGCTGCAACAGCAGGGAGAAGTTCTCCATCACATTCTGGCTGGGATGCTGCCTGCCTCTTCCATTCCCCAGTCCCCGTGTGTGCGCACATGGACATACACACACACCCATTGCCTTTAGTACCCACAGCCTTCAGGTCAGGACAAGTTTCATCTCTTAGCATGGGGCTGCAGCCACCCCTGAAGGTGGCGTCTACCCCAGGGAGTTCCTGCGTCATGAGGAAGTGGAGTATGCCAAACCCCGTAGCCCAGGGAAGTCTGGACACCTCTGGGGGTTACAGGCCTCTGCAGGAGCCAGCGCACACTTACTCTTGCCGGGCTCTCTCTGGGAGGCACGGCTCTTCCCTCCTTTCTGATACTCTCCAGCTGGCATCCTTTGGGGCTCTTTCTTTCATCCTCTCCTTGAGCTTCTCGTCATATGCCTTTCTCAGCATGTGGGAAGGAGGCCCGGCATCCTCACGCACCTGACGATAGGTGGTCTGCAAAGGCAGCAGAGACTTCCCTAAAGCACTGCTGCACACAGCTGGGGCTCTTCCCCAAAAGGCAGGCCGGAGGAATTGGGACTGAACAGCAGGCAAGGTGCCTGGTGATGGCACAAGCCATGCTAAGCGCAAGGACCAAAACGGTCCTTTCCAACAACCAGAGCTTTCAAGGCTTCAGCCTCTTGGTCACTGAAGCCAACGGGGGAGATTTGCTTCTCTGTCAGCGTGTGGCGACTTGTGCTTGCCATACCTGGCCTTGCTCTGTATTTGCCCTCGTTCTGTTTGCGTAGTATTGGCCCCATATTTCAGCTTCGATCTCTTTGCGCTTTGATGCCACCCGCAACTGGAGCCGTCTTTCCGCCGGATCAGTGCAGAGGTAGCACACTCCCTGGAGGCCACGGAAACACAACAGCCTGCAGCGTTAGGCTCCTGGGGTTTAGGCAGGGGCAGGAGGGCAGGGAAGGTGGAGGTGGTGGTGTGTGGTGGTGTACCTCCCTCTTCCACCCCCTGCCTGGAGCCTGAAATACCACGCAGCGGTGGCAAATCCCTATCATGTACCTTTCCTGATGGCTGATGAACACAAGCTGGAGTCGGGCTTGAGGCTTTGGCTGCTTGTCTGCCTTGGAGGAGTTCTCCTTAATTGCAGGCAGCAATCTGAACAGACAGAGCAGGGTGAGTCTCATGGAGCAGAGTAGGAGCTGCTTCCTCCAGGCGGGGCTCACAGCCCGTGCCCCTGCTCCTGCAGCTCAAGGCGGTTCTGCAGGAGAACCCTGTGCCCAGCAACAGAACAAGAGTCCTTGTGATGTTGCAGAGCCTTTCGGCATCACAACGGGCACCATGGACAGAGGAAACATCTCGCTCGCATGGGGACAAGAGCACAGTGTCCATTCGCCCATCCTCCTCCACCCCTTCTCTTGCCCCAGTCTTTCCCCAGGAGCCTCACCTGCCTTGGCCACCTTCCTTGCCTTTAAATTCCTCGCTCTCCTCCAATGCCAATTTGGCCAGGGAAATCCTTCGTCGAGCCAGGACGGCCGGATCGAGCAGGCTCACTGCAAGCAGGAATCAAGAGAACTCTTCAGAATAGCCTCTTTGTGCCTCTGCAAGCAAGCGTGAGCGGCGGAGCTGCTCGGTCGTGCCGTGCAAGGCTCCGGAGGCTTCTTCCAGTTATCCACAGACGGTTTTCCTCCTCAAGCTCCAGCACCTGGCTTCCCTGAGCTATGCAAACCCCTCCATTACTAACACCTCCCAGCAGACTCTGCTAGCCAGGATGCTGATGCTTTCCTCTCCATTTTGACTGCCTTCTGCGCAAACGCTAACCTTGGACAACAAGGCTGGTGGCACTCTACACGAGGGAAGGGAGTCCCCAGCGCAAGTGCAACTCAGAGCATCAGCTCGCATTTGGAGTGCTGGGCTGTGCCCAGAGCATGTGCTGGGAAGAGTCACTTGAGATTTACCAGGCCGCGGACGCAGAGTCACACAAACACCTTCTCCTGTCCCATGCATCGTGTTGTAGCCTTGGCTCTCCACCCCTCACAAGGACAAAAGGAGAAGGCACAATCCCTGCCAGCAGTGGGCTGTGACATTACCTTTTCTGGTATGCTGCTCGCCAGGCACCAGGTCTTCCCTGGGCTTGAGAGAACGTGCATGGACAGATGCTTTGCCCGCGATCTCAAGTGCAAACCTGGAAAGAAGACGCCTGATGGAATAAAGGGCACCACGGTGCCTTGGCCGCTCGCACTGATAGTCTCATCACAGAGCTCTTTTAGAGCTCCTGCCGAGTCCTTGGGGTAGGCAACCCGTGTGGGAACTGAGGGGCACAGGGAAGGATGGCAAAGCCGGGAGGGGCCCCATGGTCTCCATCAGCCTCTGTCAGTGCTTCCCTCGCCTTCCTGCGAGAGAGCTGATTGCTACACAAGGCCTCCTTGCTGCCACTGGAGAGCCTCCCCCCCTCTCTCATTCAGTGCCCACCGAGGACGCACCAGCCCCTTCGTCTGCCCTGCCCAAGCTGAGGAGCAGCAAGCACGGAGGCAACTGGGAGCCTTGCCTTGCAAAGGGTTGGCCTCGAGTAACTTTGTGAGAAGACAAGCCTTGGCAAGAGGGGGCCCCCGAGCGTGAGCTGAGAAGCTGCTCCCTTGGGCAGCCGGGGCTGCGGGAGTGAGCATCCTCACCTTGGCAGCACGATGACACCGTCACAACTGACCCGAGGAAAGTCGTTTCTGGTATCAAAGGTGACGACATCCGTCATCTTGGACTCCTACAACGGGACAGAGACATGGGAGGCGACCTTAAGGACACGTGCTTGTTGCTCACAGGGGCAGCAAACCTTCCTGCTGCTCAGTGAAGGAGCTGCCTCTCAGAAAGCCTCATACCACCTTCTCTTCAGTACTGCTTGGCCCTCATTCAAACGAGCCGACATGCTACCGAGAGCTGGTGTTGCTCATGGAGAGCGTGGCCAGCCCAAGTGGTGAGGCGGGTGACGGCATGCCAGGAGCAAACAGCTTGCAGGAGCTTTGACAGGATTTCCAAAGAGCTCCTTGTAGCTCACCGGAGAAATGACAAACTCACCGTGAGAAGAGCTGGCAACATGTTGCCTGTGGCATCCACCTCCACCAGGCAATGATCAAAAAAGCTCATGCTGACCACTTGTCTTCGTACGGCAAGAACGCCAACATCCTTGAAGACAAATTCGACCTCCTTGCCTTCTGCCAGGGCTCCAGCAAAGAAGAGCAGGGTCTCCTCTATGCACCGCTGCACTGCTTCTTGCAGGAAGCCGGTGTCCGTGGCGATCTGCTCAAAGCTCAGCTGCACAACTGGGATCTCGTCTGCGAAACAAGCACAAAGCAACCAGTCCTCCCACAGCACCTCAGCTGACTCAGAGGCTGAGCGTCAGCAGCTCCCGGCCCTCCCTCAGGCAATACGCTGCCAGAGAGTGGTCCTGTTTAACCTCGGGTGACATCTGCAGAAGGGAGCTCACGGGGTCCCTTCCTGCCATGTGTTCCAAGGCCTCTGCAAACAAAGGTGCCAAGGGGGCCGCAAGGATTTCTTCAGGACAGAAGGCGGCAAAGAGGAACTTTGCCTCCTCGCATGAGCACCTGGTTGCGTGGCGGAGTAGGGTGGGCAGAGGGGCCGGTTCCCATGGCAGGGAACCGTGCTTAGCGCGCTCCAGTTTGAAGAGCCTTGGCTCTGCCATGTCACAGACATGTCACCAGGAAGCACAGCGCACGGGCTGCCCCGGGGGAGCAAGGGCATTCATCTGCCTTCTTACCAGGAATTTCCCCCTGAGCATATCTGAGCCGGTAGAATCGCTTCAGAAACTTGCACAGCTGGAACACAGGCCTTTGAACAACCAAAACCTCGCCCTCTCCCACACTGACATAGTCTCTGACGACGGCAAGCGTCCCAATTCCAATGTCAACCGCCTGGAAATGCAAGCAGAACACAGGAGCCAAAGTAAGCGCGTTCTGCGCGGGGAAGGCTTCTGGTGGACTTGTGTGACCGTGGCAATGGTGCTTGGGGCCCTGCCTGCTCCTGAGATCCAACGGGGCCAGACGGGGCCCTTTGAAAGCTCTGGGCAAGACCCACAGCTGCTGGGTCTTTTCCTCTCCCTCCTCCTTGCACTCAGAACCACCACTGGGGCAGGAAAGGCAGAGGAAATAATACCCTGTGACTGGGTTGCGTGCTGGGGGCTTCACACCCAGGGATAAAAACCCCGGTGGCAGGAGGACCAGAGAAGCCCCAGACAGTGCAGACAAGAGCAGGACCTCCTTTGTTCTCTCTCTTTACAGAGATGCTGTGCTGTGGCCAGCTCCTCAGTGGGTGTGTGCTTCTTGGGTTGGGGTGGGGGGGGGCAGGGTCTGTTATTCCTCGTGGCTGTTGTGCTCTCTCGGAAGGGGAGGACTAATTGCACACTACAGAGGTGGGTGTCAGGGCTGCTGAAGCCCTCCGGGGACAAGCGGATGAGCAGGATGCAAGGCTCACCCTGTTCAGCAATAGCTGTATTCTGAGGTAGTAGCATGCGCTAGCCCAGATTTTAACGATGTCTGCAAAGCAAGCGAAAGATGTGTCATGCTCCGAGTCAGCCAAGCCCACCCATGCAGCTCCCTCGTAAGCAAGGAGGCAACAGGCAAGTGCGCTCGAGCCCCCCACCCGCCGCCCAGAACACACACAGGCACTGCTGGGGCTGCCCAGCTGAGCTTTGGACCACCTGCAGCCTAGAAGGTGCCTGCACTGAGCCCGGGGAGGTCTGGGGAGGAAAGGCAGGCCTCGGGCGCCTTTTGGAGAAGGGGCACCTGCCCTCTGACACACGTGGTGCAAAGGGGTCTCCGAGCTCCAAGCCTGCTCTGCCCATCTGGAGAGCCCCGAGGCAGTGGGAAGCAAGCAGAGGCAGCAGCAGCAGGGCCTGGCCTCCTGCCCAAGAAGCCAGGCTGAGCTGAAGAAAAGTCCCGCAAATTGTTTGAACACTGCTGTGCCTTAGCAACGGCTTTCCAGCACAGCGTCAGGATGATGCTGGGCCCACGGGAGTCTCGCAGGCTCAGGCCATCGGCAGCAGGCTCCCTGGCAGGGGCCGGTTCCCCCCATCTTTGCTCCCTGCCTGCACGCACTCTGCACAGCCCCCTGAGCAGCTGCAGCTCCTTCCGCCCGCTGGGAGCTGGGGGCAGCCAGTTCCCACCGCGAGGTGAGCAGCAAGCCTGGCCCCGGGCCCTTCTGCCTGCGCGTGCCCCAGGGAGCCGGCGCAGAGTCGCACACAGGAGCCAGGAGTCGGGGCTGCCAGAGGGAGCCCTGAGCCACAAGGCCCCGTCAAAAGGGGCTCTCCTTGCAGCTGCCAGGCCCCTCCAGCCACCCCACAGCCACCCCGCAGCCCCAGGCTCTCCACATCTGGGCTGCAGCAGCACTCCTGGAAGGGCCCTGAGGGCCTTACCATTGGTGCTGAACTGCTTCAGTGTTGGGAACTTCTCAGGCCCCAAAGGCGGGTTAAGGACCAGGTAATTGACCATCTTTGCCCCCTCGCTCCAGCTAGCACTGCAGCAGGGGGCCAAAGATGCTCTTCTGGTCTCCTCTCCGGCAACTCCTGCGCTGCTGCAGCCGCAGCTCCTGCGGAGCAGAGCGCTGGCGAGAGCAGGCCCTGGCATCGCCCAGGCCTCGCCGCGGAGTGTGGCTGGGGCCCGGCGGGGAGAGGGAGCTGTCGCTGTGAGGCGGGTGCCCCGCTGTGACGCCCCGCCGTGTCACAGAGGGCTGCGGGAACCCGCCACCTCACAGGCACCGCCAGGTTTGGCCCCGATGTGGGACACCGCCGCTCCCAGCTTGCCAGGGCCGCTGGGGCCTTTGTGGCCTGGGCGGGCATGGGGGCACCACGCCAGACTCCCCGCCCCACCAGGACTGCTGAGCAATCTTTTTACCTTCAGCGACCTGTGACCTGGGGTCCCCTGCTGAAATGCTCTTCGCAGTGCCCACCAAGTACCCCTTGGGTGGACAGGCCGTCTCTCTTGTTCAAGGCCAGGCTGCTAAGCCGGCTCCTAGGCCATGAGGGCTGTCAGGGAAAGTCCCTCTTTCTCCAGGGGCCGCTGCCAGGGCAACTGAAGGGCATGGCAGGAGAGGGGACCCCCATGCACCTGGGGAGACCCTTACCACATGAACTCCTCCTTCTGCTTCCCCCTGTTGCTCCTCAGGGCAGCCTTCCTTGCCCACTCGCCCTGCCGTGCTTTGGAAGTCTCCAGCAGCTTCAGGGGCAGGCTTGCTCGTGGGGAATGGAGGCTGCAACGGCAGGGAGCAGCTCTCCATGATGCTTTGGCTGGGACGCTGCCTGCCTCTTCCATTCCCCAGTCCCCCTGTGCGCGCGCACACACACACACACACTCTGATCCTGGCTCCGCAGGGCAATAGCCGGGAGAAAAGCCCTTTCCCAGGGCTCCCTGTCTTCCTCACCACCTCGTCTGACTTGATGTTCACCGGCAGTTTGCACACCCACACTCAGAAGAGGGGCACACCCACACAGAGGCTAGGTAGAGAGAGGATTTCATCAGCATACTGCACAGTGTGTGGGGATGAAGCGCAGGGCTCAGGCAGACGAGTGCTGACCAGCGCCCTCTTCTCCCGTGAGCAGCCCCTTTTGTCCCCCTTGGCATCCAGCCGCTGTCCTGGTGCCTGGTGGCCTCCTCTTTGCTGGCCCGGGGCCCAAGCCTCTCCTGCTCGCTCTCGGTGCTGGCCTGCGAGAGCTTCTTGGCAGACACAGGCCAGGCCGGGCACACGCCGCCCCCCAGGCCTGGGTGCGAGGGCATAAGGGCAGGCCTTCTGCACCTCTGGCTCCTGGCACAGGTTTTCCTCCAGCTGATGCCCATGGCTCTGGCTCCATGCCGACCTCCAGAAGCCAGACTCCAGCTTCTGCACCACCTTCCTCCAGCTCCAGCCTGGCGCCTCGACACAGGCTGTCCGGGAACAGCCACTGCTCGAGCCAAGAAGCCGGGCTGAGCTGATGAAAAGTCCCGCGAATCTGTGCATTAGCAACTGGTTTCCTGTGGAGGGTCATGACAGGGTTAAACTGGTGGAAGTTGCAAGTAGCAAGCAACAGGAGCCTCAGACAAACATACCCAAGGACACCGGTGCAGCTGGGAATGATACATCCTGAGAAAATACAGATAAACCAGCAGAAGCCAGTGGGAACCAAGGTTAAGAACAAGACAGCTTTTCTCCACCTAGGAAGCAAGTAGCAAAATACAAGGCATGATCGCTGCATGCATGATCGGTGTAATGATTGGCTACCTGTGACATAATCTGCATGATGATTGGCTTAGCAAAGTGTATCTGTAAAACCGCTGAAGTAGCTAACTTTTTAGTATAAATATGCTCAGAAATAAACAATAAATGTCTCAGGATGCAAAACCTCCTGAGTCCGTGCATTCATTCGCTACAGTTTCCAGCCTAGCTCCAAGATGGTGCTGGGCCCATGGGATTCTCACATGCTCAGGCAAACCCTAGAGCTCTCTATGGCAGGGGTATTTTTCCTCCATTCTTACTCCCAGCCCAAATGCACTCTGCAAGGTGCCCAGAGCAGCTTACTACAAACAGCACACACCTCCTCAAAGGCCTCCCCTACCAAAGAGGGCTCAAAGGGAAGAGCTATGGGTATGCCAAGCTTGCCTCTGCATGCCTAGGATATTCCTATTAGAATTGCCCCTGCTGGCTTCCTCCCCTACTGAAACCTACACCAGACCTACTCACACCTTGCTACAAGCAGCACTGCCCTGCTAAAACAAGTCCAACACCAATCAGGGCTCGTAGGCAAGAGATCTGGGCACGCCAAGCTTCCCTCCACATGCTCAGGGCAGCCCCAAACCATGGGACACCCTCACACTACTCCCCACCAGAAACTGAAACCAGGTCTAATCACAGCTTACTACTAGGAGTGCCACCCTGCTCAGATGCCTCCCCCACCAACCAGGGCTCACACACAAGAGCTCTGGGCATGCCAATCTTGCTTCCACATGCCAAAGGATATTCCTACAACACTTGACCACATTCCTACCCGAAAGAAACACCAGGTCTACTCACAGCTTACACCTAGGAGTGCCACCCTGCTCAGATGCCTCCTCCACCTACCATGGCTCACACACAAGAGCTCTGGGCACATCAAGCTTCCTTCCATATGCCTAGGACAGCTCCACAACACTTGCCTGCCTCGCATTCCTATCCGAAAGAAACTTACAGCAGGTCTACTCACAGCTTACTACCAGGCGTGCCACCCAGCTCACATGCCTCCCCCACCAATCAGGGCTCACACGCAAGAGCTCTGAGCATGCCAAGACTACCTCCGCCTGCCTAGGCAAGACACACAGCACGTGCCTTTCTCAGCTTCCTGCCCCTACTGAAACATCCTCCAGGTACACTCACAGCTTACACCTAGGAGTGCCACCCTGTCAAATGGCTCCCCTACCAACCAGGGCATACAATGCAAGAGGTCTAGACACGCCAAGCTTCCCTCCACATGCCTAGGGCAGCTCCACAACACTTGCCCGCCTCATATTCCTGCCTGAAAGAAACTTATCCCAGGTCTACTCGCATTTTACTTACAAGCAGTGCCACCCTGCTCAGATGCCTCCCCCATCCGCCAATGCTCTCAGGCAAGAGCTCTGGGCAAAACAAACTTTTCTCCGTATGCCTAGCGCAGCTGCAGAACACTTGCCTGCCTCTCCTTCCTACCCCAAAGAAACTTACCGCAGGTCTACCCACAGCTTAATTACAGGCAGTGCCATCCTGTTCAAATGCCTCCGTCACCATCCAGGGATCACAGGCAAGAGCTCTGGGCATGCCTCTGCATGCCTAGGCAGCCACAAAACACAGGACGCCCTCACACTGCTCCCCAACAAAAACTGACAAGAGGTCTACTCAGAGATTACTTACAAGAAGTGCCAGCCTGTGCGGATGGCTCTTGCCAACAACCAGCAATCACAGGCAAGAGCTCTGGGCAAATCAAGCTTCCCTCCACAAGCCTACAAAGATTCGCACAACACTTGCCTGCCTCACCTTCCTACCCGAAAGAAACTTACCCAGGTCTACTCACAGCTTACAAGCAGTGCCACCCTGCTCAGATGCCTCCCCCACCAATCAGGGCTCATAGGCAAGAGCTCTGGGTGTGCCAAGCTGTGGAGGGTCATGACAGGGTTAAACTGGTGGAAAGTTGCAAGTAGCAAGCAACAGGAGCCTCAGACAAACGTACCCAAGGACACTGGTGCAGCTGGGAATGATACATCCTGAGAAAGTACAGGTAAACTAGCAGAAGCCAGTGGGAACCAAGGTTCAGTGATCAGTGGCACAGAGTCTAGTTGGAGGTCTGTAGCTAGCGGTGTCCCCCAGGGGTCAGTCCTGGGTCCAGTCTTGTTCAACTTCTTCATCAATGACCTGGATGAAGGCACAGAGTGCACCCTCAGCAAGTTTGCTGACGATACCAAACTGGGAGGAGTGGCTGATACACCAGAGGGCTGTGCTGCCATTCAAAGAGACTTGGACAGGCTGGAGAGGTGGGCAGAGAGGAACCTCATGAAGTTCAACAAAGGGAAGTGCAGGGTCCTGCACCTGGGGAAGAATAACCCCATGCACCAGTACAGGTTGGGGGTTGACCTGCTGGAAAGCAGCTCTGCGGAGAAGGACCTGGGAGTGCTGGTGGACACCAAGTTAAGCATGAGGCAGCAATGTGCCCTTGTGGCCAAGAAGGCCAATGGTATCCTGGGGTGCATCAGGAAGGGTGTTGCCAGCAGGTCGAGGGAGGTGATTCTCCCCCTCTACTCAGCCCTGGTGAGGCCACATCTGGAGTACTGCATCCAGTTCTGGGCTCCCCAGTACAAGAGGGATGTGGCACTACTGGAGAGAGTCCAGCGAAGGGCCACAAAGATGATTAGGGGACTGGAGCATCTCTCTTATGAGGAAAGGCTGAGAGAGCTTGGCCTGTTTAGCTTGGAGAAGAGAAGGCTGAGAGGAGATCTTATCAACGTGTACAAGTATCTGAAGAGAGGGTGTCGTGAGGATGGGACCAGACTCTTTTCAGTGGTGCCGAGCGACAGGACGCGAGGCAACGGGCACAAACTGAAACACAGGCGCTTCCATCTGAACATGAGGAAAAACTTTTTCACTGTGAGGGTGACAGAGCACTGGAACAGGTTGCCCCGAGAGGTGGTGGAGTCTCCTTCTCTGGAGATATTCAAAACGCACCTGGATGCAATCCTGTGCAATGTGCTCTAGGTGACCCTGCTTGAGCAGGGGGGTTGGACTAGATGATCTCCAGAGGTCCCTTCCAACCTCAAACATTCTGTGATTCTGTGATTCTGTTAAGGGCAAGACAGCTTTCCTAAACAAGTAGCAAGGTACAAGACATGATCGCTGCGTGCATGATCGGTGTAATGATTGGCTCCCTGTGACATAATCTGCATGATGATTGGCTTAGCAAAGTGTGTCTGTGAAACCACTGAAGCAGCTAACTTTTTAAATATGCTCAGAAATAAACAATAAAGGTCTCAGGACGCAAACCCTCCTGAGCCCGTGCCATTCATCCGCCACACCAAGCTTCCAGTCACAAGCCTAAGGGGAGTCCCACAGCACTTTACCCTGGGTCGTTTGAGCATTTATATGCCAAGCAAACAAGAGAGAGGGAGAAAATAGCTGAGACTCAAACACAAAAGAGCAGGGAGGCCTCATCCCTCAACCCTGAATGTAATTCAGAAGTAATCTTATTCACATCACAAATCTCAGCTGCAGCATTCCTTACACCTGGGGTGGGAGTTGCTATGAACTATCAAGCTATAAAAAAGATTGCATGTTCTTTAGCTAAGACTATCAGTACCACTTCTGCTGCCCTATCAGCAATGCTCAGGGATGTGCAAGCCTTGAGTGCTGGTATGTTAGAAAATAGAGTGGCAGTTGACTATCTTCTTTTATGACACAACCATGGATGTGAAGAATTTGAAGGCAAGTGCTGCTTCAACCTGAGTGACCATTCGACCCTGATCGAAGGGAAGATCACAAACCTTAAACACCTAGCCTTGGACATTAAACAGCATAATGATAATGGGTTTAATTGGTTGCAAAAGCTGTTCTAAAATTTCAGACTGTCCCTATCAGCTTGGCTTGCATCGGGCTTACAAATTGCCATAAAAATTGTACTCATGATAAATTATTATATGCATTGCTTTTGCCTACTTGAAAGCTTTAATAGTGCACACACCCTTTGCTAAGGTAAATGCTTTAAACACAGGCTACTTGCCATTCCAACAACAAGACCAAACCCATGATTGCCCTTGAGGGGCAAAGGTGGTGGGGGGTATAAGGCTGTGACTCTGGTCACGGGGTGGACTGACAAGTGAAGAGTTAACAGGATTAAAGAAGTTTGCCAACTGATACATGCAAAGCCATAGGATAGAAACTGCAAGGACTTCAAGGAGGGAGGAAGCGATACAGAGGTATTGCGGTCTTGCCTCACTAGCACAGACTTTCCAAGCAGAAAAAGAAGAAACAGACCTCACAGAGGTCAGCAAAAGCAGTGCTTGCCCAGAGCCCCAGCCATATAAAAAGGAACTTGGAAGCTAAGAGAGCTTGAGCAGGGGATGGGAACATGACCTAACCATCCTCACCAGCCGGACCATGAGTATTCCCCCTCCCCCCACCTCCCCTTTTCCTGGGATGATGAGTTAAGGTAATTCCTCGAGGTTGAGAGTCCTCTTGCTAAGAGAGTGAACAAGTGCATCTGTTCGCTGCCTCACAAACCAACTGACAGCTGTGTCTATTCGCTGCGTCGCAAACTAAGTAACCGTTGCGTCTGTGCGCTGCCTCGCAAAAGAACAAATCACTGCGTCTCTTCGCTGCCTCACACAGTAACCACTGCATCCTTTCGCTGCCTCGCAAAGGAAAAAACCACTGCGTTTCTTTGCTGCTTTGCAAACTAAACCGCTGCGTCTGTTCATTGCCTTGCAAACCGCTGCATCCGTTCGCTGACTCGCAAACAAGGAAACCACTGCATCTATACGCTGCCTCGCAAACTAACTAACCACCGCTTCTGTTCACTGTCACACAAGCTAACTAAGCACTGCGTCTGTTTGCTCCCTTGCAAACAAGCAAACCGCTGTGATTTTTCGCTGCTTCGCGAACTAACAAATCGCAGTGTCTGTTCACTGCCTCACAAACCGCTGTGTCTGTTCACTGCCTCGCAAACTAAACTCACGGCTCTGTCTATTCACTGTGTTGCAAACTAACTAAGTGCTGCGTCTGTGGGCTGCCTCGCAAACAAGCAAACCTCTGTGTCTATATGCTGCCTCGCAAACTAACTCACCACCACTTCTGTTCACCATCTCACAAGCTAACTAAGCGCTGCGTCTGTTTGTTCCCTCGCAAACAAGCAAACCGCTGCATGTGTTCGCTGCCTCGGAAACAGGTAAACCTCTGTGTCTGTTCACTGCCTAGCAAACTAATTAACAGCTGTGTCTCTTCACTGCCTCTCAAAGAAACTACCCGCTGCATCCTTTTGCTGACTCACAAACAGGCCAGGCGCTGCGTCTCTTCACTGCCTTCCAAAAAAACCAACTGCTGCGTCTATTTGCTATGGAGCAAACGAACTGCTACATCTCTTCGCTGCCTCGCAAATGAGCAAACTGCTTGTCTCTTCGCTGCCTCGCAAACTAACTAACTGCTCCAGCCGTTCACTGACTTGCAAACAATTGAACCGCTGCGACTGTTCACCGCTTTGCGAACTAACAAACCGCAGTGTCTGTTCACTGCCTCGCAAACTAAACTCACGGCTCTGTCTATTCACTGTGTTGCAAACTAACTAAGCGCTGCGTCTGTGGGCTGCCTCGCAAACAAGCAAACCTCTGTGTTGGTTCGCTGCCTTGCAAACTAACTCACTGCCGCATCTCTTTGCTGCCTCGCAAACAAACAAATCACTGTGTCTCATCGCTAACTCGCAAATAAGCAAATGCCGCGCCTGTTCCCTGCCTCGCAGACAAGCAAACCACTGCATCTGTTCGCTGCGTCGCAAACTAACAAACCGCTCCATACGTTCGCTGTCTCGCAAACTAAGTAAATGCTGTGTCTCTTTGCTGACTTCCAAAAATAACAAACCACTGAGTCTGTTCGCCGCCTCGCAAACTACCTAACCACTGCGTCTCTTCACTGCTTGACAGACTAATGAACTGCTGCGTCCTTTCACTGCCTCGCAAAGGAGCAAACCGCTGCATTTCTTCGCTGCTTCGCAAACTAAACCGCTGCGTCTGTTCATTGCCTCGCAGACAAGCAAACCTCTCCGTCTCTTCGCTGCCTCGCCAACTAACTAACTGCTGCGTCTCTACACTGCCTCGCACACTAACAGCTGCATCCTTTCACTACCTCGCAAAAGAACAAACCGCTGCGTCTCTTCGCTGCCTTGCACACTAACCTCTGCATCCTTTCACTGCCTCGCAAACGAGCAAACCGCTGCCTTTCTTTGCTGCTTCGGAAACTAAACTGCTGCGTCTGCCTTCGCCACCTCACTGCCAAGCAAAGCGCCGTGTTCCTTCGGTGCCTGGCAAAGCACTGCATCCATTCTCCCCCTCGCAGCCTAGCAAAGCTCCGCGTGCCTTTGCCGCCTCGTCACCTAAGAAAGTGCTGCGTCCCTTTTCGCCCTCGCCGCCAAACAAAGCGCTGTGTCCCTTTGCCGCCTCCCAGATCGCTTCGTCCCTTCGCAACCTCGCCACCTACCAAAGCGCTTCATCCCTTCAACCCCTCGCTGCCTAGTAAAGTGCTGTCACCCTTTTGCCGCCTCGCTGCCTAGCAAAGCGTCGTCTCCCTTTGCCACCTAGCAAAGCTCCGTGTCCCGTCACCGCCAAGCAAAGCGCCGTGTTCCTTCGGTGCTTAGCAAAGAACTGCCTGCCTTCGACGCCTCGCTGCCTAGCAGAGCACAGCGTGCCTTTGCCGCCTCGCTGCTTAAGAAAGTGCTGCGTCCCTTTTCGCCCTCGCCACCAAAAAAAGCGCCCTGTCCCTTCGCCACCTCCCCGCCTACCAAAGCACCGTGTCCCTTCACTGCCTCCCAAATCGCTTCGTCCCTTTGCCGCCTCGCTGCCTAGCAAAGCATCGTCTCCCTTCGCCGCCTAGCAAAGCGCTGTGTTCCTTCGCCGCCAAGCAAAGGGCCGCATCTGCTCGTCGCCTCATGGCCTAGCACACCATTGCGTCCCTTTTCCCCCTCACCGCCTCTCAAATTGCTTCGTCTCCTCACGCCTTGCCGCCTAGCAAAGCGCTGCATCCCTCCCCCCCTCGCTGCCTGCAACACCGCTGCGTACCTTCACCGCCTCAACACCTAGCGAACACTGTGTCCCTTCATCGCCTCGCCCACTAGCACACCGCTGTGACCCTCGCCGCCTGGCAAAGCACTGTGTGCCTTCGCCACCTAAGAAAGCGCTGCGTCCCTTTTCGCCCTCGCTGCCTACCAAAGTGCCGTGTCCCTTCGCTGCCTCCTAAATCGCTTCGTCCCTTCGCCCCCTAGCTGCCTAGCAAAGCGAGCCTCCGTTCGCTACCTCGCTGCCTAGCAAAGTGTCGTCTCCCTTCGCCGCCTAGCAAAGCTCTGCGTGCCGTCGCCAAAAAGCAAAGCGTCGTGTTCCTTTGGCGCCTAGCGAAGAACTGCCTGCGTTCGGCGCCTCGCCGCATTGCAGCCTAGCAAAGCGCTGCGTGCCTTCGCCACCTCACACACCGCTGTGTCCCTTTGCCGCCTGGCAAAGCAGCGCGTGCCTTTGCCGCCTCGCCGCCAAACAAAGCGCCGCGTCCCTTTGCCGCCTCCCAAATCTCTTTGTCCCTTCGCTGCCTGGCCGCCTAGCACACAACTGTGTCTGTTTGGCACCTTGCTGCCTCGCTGCCTAGCAAAACGGTGCGTCCCTCACCCCCTTGCCGCCTGGCAAATGCCTGCGTCCTTCGGCGCCTCGGCACCTCACCACATCGCAGCCCAACAAAGCGCTGTGTGCCTTTGCCACCTGGCAAAGCGCTGCGTGCCTTCGCTGCCTCACACCTCGCTGCGTACCTTCGCCGCCTCGCCACTTAGCAAACGCTGTAGTAGCGCCGAAGGGACACGGCGCTTTTGTAGGCGCCGAAGGCACGTGGCGCTTTGCTAAGGCACGAGGCAGCGAAGGCACGCAGCGATTTGATAGTGGACGACGGGGTCAGGCGCCTTGTTAGGCGGCGAGGTGGCAAAGGCACGCAGTGCTTTGCCAGGCGCCCAAGGACGCAGCGCTGTGCAAGGCGGCGAGGGCACGCAGTGCTTTGCCAGGCGCCGAAGGCACGCAGCGCTGTAGGAGGCGGCGAGGGCACACAGTGCTTTGCTAGGCGGCAAGCCGACGTGGAGCTTTGCTAGGCAGCGAAGGGTGACGACGCTTTGCTAGGCAGCTAGGTGGCGAAGGGACGAAGCGATCTGGGAGGCGGTGAAGGGACACAGCGCTTTGCTAGGTGGCGAAGGCGAAAAGGCATGCAGCGCTTTCTTAGGCGGCGAGGCGGTGAAGGCACGCACTGCTTTGCCAGGTGCCGAAGGCACGCAGCGCTGTGTGAGGCGGCGAAGGCACGCAGTGCTTTGCCAGGCAGCGGAGGCACGCAGCGCTGTGTGAGGCACCGAAGGCAGGCAGTGCTTTGCCAGGCGGCAAAGGCATGCAGTGCTTTGCTAGACTGCGATGCGGCGAGGCGCCGAACGCAGGCAGTTCTTTGCTAGGCACCGAAGGAACACGGCACTTTGCTTGGTGGCGAGGGCAAAAAGGGATGCAGTGCTTCCTTAGGCGGCAAGGCGGCGAAGGCACGCGCTGCTTTGCTAGGCGCCGAAGGGACACAGGACTTCCTTAGTTTCCGAGGCAGCAAAGAGATGGAGTGGTTTGCTTGTTGGCCAGGCAGGGAACAGGCGCCGTGCTGTGCTTTCTGCCAGTCAGCGAATACACGTAGCGGTCTGCTTTCTTGTAAGGCAGTGAACACATGCAGCGTTTAGTTTGCGAGGCGGCGAAGAGACGCAGCGCTTTGCTTGTTGGCGAGGCAGCGAAGAGATTCAGCAGTCTCCTTGTTTGTGACACAGCCAACATGCCCAGTGGTTGCTCATTGTGCGAGGCAGCGAAGAGATGCAGCCCTTTGCTTGTGCACCAGGTGGCGCAGTGGCATCGCGGATGGCTTTTTCGCCTGCAGGCGAAGCGAGGCAGCACTTTGCTAGTTGGCGAGGCAGCGAAGAGACGCAGCAGGCTGCTTGTTTGTGAGACAGCCAACATCCACAGTGGTTCGTTATTCTGCGCGGCAGCGAATCACCGCCAAGCAAATCGCTTTGTCCGTTCGCCGCCTCACTGCCTAGCAAAGCGTCATCTCCCTTGGGTGCCTAGCAAAGCTGCGCGTGCCGTCGGCGTCAAGCAAAGCGCCGTGTTCCTTGGGCGCCTAGCAAAGAAGTGCCTGCGTTGGGCGCCTCGCCGCATCGCAGCCTAGCAAAGCGCTGCATGCCTTCGGCGCCTGGCAAAGCACTGCGTGCCTTCGCTGCCTCACACAGCGCGGCGTGCCTTCGGCGCCTGGCAAAGCAGCGCGTGCCTTTGCCGCCTCGCCGCCTAAGAAAGCGCTACGTCCCTTCTCGCTCTCGCCACCTAGCAAAGCGCCGTGTCCCTTTGCCGCCTCGCCACCTAGGAAAGCTCCGCGTGCCGTCGCCACCTAGCAAAGCGCCGTGTTCCTTCGGCGCCTAGCAAAGCAGCGCGTGCCGTCGCCGCCTCGCCGCCTAAGAAAGCGCTGCGTGCCTTTTCGCCCTCACCGCCCAACAAAGCGCCGTGTCCCTTCACCGCCTCCCCAATCGCTTCGTCCCTTCGCCGCCTCGCCGCCTAGCAAAGCTCTGCTTGCCTTCGCCGCCTCACACAGCGCTGCGTCCCTTTGCCGCCTCGCCGCTTAGCAAACGCCA
The DNA here is from genome assembly GCF_036417845.1 of Apteryx mantelli. Taxonomy (NCBI): domain Eukaryota; kingdom Metazoa; phylum Chordata; class Aves; order Apterygiformes; family Apterygidae; genus Apteryx; species Apteryx mantelli. Next base: position 769,928 of record NC_089993.1, on the reverse strand, counting down.
TAGGAGCGCCGAAGGGACACGGCGCTTTTGTAGGCGCCGAAGGCACGTGGCGCTTTGCTAAGGCACGAGGCAGCGAAGGCATGAGGCAGCCATTTGATCGTGGTTGACGGGCTAGGGCGCCTTGCTAGGTGGCGAGGCGGCGAAGGCACGCAGCGCTTTGCCAGGCGCCCAAGGACGCAGCGCTGTGCGAGGCGGTGAGGGCACACAGTGCTTTGCTAGGCGGCGAGCGGACGTGGAGCTTTGCTAGGCAGCGAAGGGTGAGGACGCTTTGCTAGGCGCTTTGCTAGGCGGCGAAGGCACGAAGCGATTTGGGAGGCGGCGAAGGCACACGGCGTTTTGCTAGGCGGCGAGGGCGAGAAGGGACGCAGCACTTTCTTAGGCGGCGAGGCGGCAAAGGCACGCGCTGCTTTGCTAGGCGCCGAAGGCACGCAGCGCTTCCTTAGTTTGCCAGGCAGCGAAGAGATGGAGCGCTTTGCTTGCTGGCCAGGCAGCGAACAGGCGCCGTGCTTTGCTTTCTGCCAGTCAGCGAATAGACGCAGCGCTCTGCTTTTTGGCGAGGCAGTGAACAGATGCAGCGTTTAGTTTGCGAGGCGGCGAAGAGACGCGGCGCTTTGCATGCTGGCGAGGCGGCGAGCAGATCGAGTGCTTTGCTTGCTGGTGAGACAGCGAAGAGATGCAGCGGTTTGCTTGTTGGTGAGGCGTCGAAGAGACGCAGCAGGCTCCTTGTTTGTGAGACAGCCAACATGCCCAGTGGTTAGCTATTGTGCGAGGCAGCGAATCACCACCGAGCAAATGGCTTTGTGCGTTCGCCGCCTCGCTGCCTAGCAAAGCGTGGTCTGCCTTGGGCGCCTAGCAAAGCTGCGCGTGCCGTCGGCGTCAAGCAAAGCGCCGTGTTCCTTGGGCGCCTAGCAAAGAAGTGCCTGCGCTGGGCGCCTTGCCACATCGCAGCCTAGCAAAGCGCTGCGTGCCTTCGGTGGCTGGCAAAGCAGTGCGTGCCTTCGGCGCCTCACACAGCGCGGCGTGCCTTCGGCGCCTGGCAAAGCAGCGCGTGCCTTCGCCGCCTCGCCGCCTAAGAAAGCGCCGCGTCCCTTCTCGCCCTCGCCGCCTAGCAAAGCGCCGTGTCCCTTCGCCGCCTCGCCGCCTAGCAAAGCTCCGCGTGCCGTCGCCGCCTAGCAAAGCGCCGTGATCCTTCGGCGCCTAGCAAAGCAGCGCGTGCCGTCGCCGCCTCGCCGCCTAAGAAAGCGCTGCGTCCCTTTCGCCCTCGCCGCCCAACAAAGCGCCGTGTCCCTTCACCGCCTCCCCAATCGCTTCGTCCCTTCGCCGCCTCGCCGCCTAGCAAAGCGCTGCTTGCCTTCGCCGCCTCACACAGCGCTGCGTCCCTTCGCCGCCTTGCCGCTTAGCAAACGCCGTAGGAGCGCCGAAGGGACACGGCGCTTTTGTAGGCGCCGAAGGCACGTGGCGCTTTGCTAAGGCACGAGGCAGCGAAGGCACGAGGCAGCCATTTGATTGTGGTCGACGGGCTCGGGCGCCTTGCTAGGCGGCGAGGCGGTGAACGCACGCGCTGCTTTGCCAGGCGCCCAAGGATGCAGCGCTGTGTGAGGCGGCGAGGGCACGCAGTGCTTTAGCAGGCGCCGAAGGCACGCAGTGCTTTGCCAGGCGCCGAAGGCACGCAGCGCTGTAGGAGGCGGCGAGGGCACACAGTGCTTTGCTAGGCGGCGAGCGGACGTGGAGCTTTGCTAGGCAGCGAAGGGTGAGGACGCTTTGCTAGGCGCTTTGCTAGGCGGCGAAGGCACGAAGCGATTTGGGAGGCGAGGCGGCGACGGCACACGGCGCTTTGCTAGGCGGCGAGGGCGAGGAGGCACGCAGTGCTTTCTTAGGCGGCGAGGCGGCGAAGACACGCGCTGCTTTGCCAGGCGCCGGAGGCACGCAGCGCTTCCTTAGTTTGCGAGGCATGCAAGAGATGCAGCGGTGTGCTCGTCTGCGAGGCGTCGAAGAGACGCAGCAGCTAGTTAGCTGGCCGTGTGGCGAAGAGACGCGACGCTTTGCTTTTGGCGATGCAGTGAAGAGACGCAGCGGTTTGCTTGTTGGGCAGGCAGCGAAGAGACGCGGCGCTTGGCATGCTGGCGAGGCGGCGAGCAGATCGAGTGCTTTGCTTGTTGGCGAGGCAGCGAAGAGATGCAGCGGTTTGCTTGTTGGCGAGGCAGCGGAGAGATTCAGCAGTCTCCTTGTTTGTGACACAGCCAACATGCCCAGTGGTTGCTCATTGTGCGAGGCAGCGAAGAGATGCAGCCCTTTGCTTGTGCACCAGGTGGCGCAGTGGCATCGCGGATGGCTTTTTCGCCTGCAGGCGAAGCGAGGCAGCACTTTGCTAGTTGGCGAGGCAGCGAAGAGACGCAGCAGGCTGCTTGTTTGTGAGACAGCCAACATGCACAGTGGTTAGGTATTGTGCGAGGCAGCGAATCACCACCGAGCAAAGGGCTTTGTGCGTTCGCCGCCTCGCCGCCTAGCAGAGCACCGTGTCCCTTCGTCGCCTCGCCGCCCAGCAAAGCTCCGCGTGCCGTCGCCGCCAAGCAAAGCACCGCGTTCCTTCGACGCCTAGCAAAGAAGTGCCTGCGTTCGGCGCCTCGCCGCATCGCAGCCTAGCAAAGCACTGCGTGCCTTCGGCGCCTGGCAAAGCACTGCGTGCCTTCGGCGCCTCACACAGCGCTGCGTGCCTCCGGCGCCTGGCAAAGCAGCGCGTGTCTTCGCCGCCTCGCCGCCTAAGAAAGCGCTGCGTCCCTTTTCGCCCTCGCCGCCCAACAAAGCGCCGTGTCCCTTCACCGCCTCCCCAATCGCTTCGTCCCTTCGCCGCCTCGCCGCCTAGCAAAGCGCTGCTTGCCTTCGCCGCCTCACACAGCGCTGCGTCCCTTCGCCGCCTCGCTGCTTAGCAAACGCCGTAGGAGCGCCGAAGGGACACGGCGCTTTTGTAGGCGCCCAAGGCACGTGGCGCTTTGCTAAGCACCGAGGCAGCGAAGGCATGCAGCCATTTGATCGTGGTCGACGGGCTCGGGCGCCTTGCTAGGCGGCGAGGCGGCGAAGGGACGCGCTGCTTTGCCAGGCGCCCAAGGACGCAGCGCTGTGCGAGGCGGCGAGGGCACGCAGTGCTTTAGCAGGCGCCAAAGGCACGCAGTGCTTTGCCAGGCGCCGAAGGCACGCAGTGCTTTGCCAGGCGCCGAAGGCACGCAGCGCTGTAGGAGGCGGCGAGGGCACACAGTGCTTTGCTAGGCGGCGAGCGGACGTGGAGCTTTGCTAGGCAGTGAAGGCTGAGGACGCTTTGCTAGGCGCTTTGCTAGGCGGCGAAGGCACGAAGCGATTTGGGAGGCGAGGCGGCGACGGCACACGGCGCTTTGCTAGGCGGCGAGGGCGAGGAGGCACGCAGCGCTTTCTTAGGCGGCGAGGCGGCGAAGGCACGCGCTGCTTTGCTAGGCGCCGAAGGCACGCAGCGCTTCCTTAGTTTGCCAGGCAGCGAAGAGATGGAGCGCTTTGCTTGCTGGCCAGGCAGCGAACAGGCGCCGTGCTTTGCTTGCTGCCAGGCAGCGAATACACGCAGCGGTCTGCTTTTCTGCGAGGCACTGAACACATGCAGCGTTTAGTTTGCGAGGCGGCGAAGAGACGCGGCGCTTTGCTTCTTGAGAGGGAGCGAAGAGGCGCAGCGTTTCCTTAGTTTGCGAGGCATGCAAGAGATGCAGCGGTGTGCTCGTCTGCGAGGCGTCGAAGAGACGCAGCAGCTAGTTAGCTGGCCGTGTGGCGAAGAGACGCGACGCTTTGCTTTTGGCGCTGCAGTGAAGAGACGCAGCGGTTTGCTTGTTGGGCAGGCAGCGAAGAGACGCGGCGCTTGGCATGCTGGCGAGGCGGCGAGCAGATCGAGTGCTTTGCTTGTTGGTGAGGCAGCGAAGAGATGCAGCGGTTTGCTTGTTGGCGAGGCAGCGGAGAGATTCAGCAGTCTCCTTGTTTGTGACACAGCCAACATGCCCAGTGGTTGCTCATTGTGCGAGGCAGCGAAGAGATGCAGCCCTTTGCTAGTGCACCAGGTGGCGCAGTGGCATCGCGGATGGCTTTTTCGCCTGCAGGCGAAGCGAGGCAGCACTTTGCTAGTTGGCGAGGCAGCGAAGAGACGCAGCAGGCTGCTTGTTTGTGAGACAGCCAACATGCACAGTGGGTAGGTATTGTGCGAGGCAGCGAATCTCCACCGAGCAAATGGCTTTGTGCGTTCGCCGCCTCGCTGCCTAGCAAAGCGTCGTCTGCCTTGGGCGCCTAGCAAAGCTCCGCGCGCCGTCACCGCCAAGCAAAGCACCGCGTTCCTTCGACGCCTAGCAAAGAAGTGCCTGCGTTCGGTGCCTCGCCGCATCGCAGCCTAGCAAAGCACTGCGTGCCTTCGGCGCCTCACACAGCGCTGCGTGCCTTCGGCGCCTGGCAAAGCAGCGCGTGCCTTCGCCGCCTCGCCGCCTAAGAAAGCGCCGCGTCCCTTCTCGCCCTCGCCGCCTAGCAAAGCGCCGTGTCCCTTCGCCGCCTCGCCGCCCAGCAAAGCTCCGTGTGCCGTCGCCGCCAAGCAAAGCGCCGTGTTCCTTCGGCACCTAGCAAAGAAGTGCCTGCGTTCGGCGCCTCGCCGCATCGCAGCCTAGCAAAGCACTGCGTGCCTTCGGCGCCTCACACAGCGCTGCGTGCCTTCGGCGCCTGGCAAAGCAGTGCGTGCCTTCGCCGCCTCGCCGCCTGAGAAAGCGCCGCGTCCCTTCTCGCCCTCGCCGCCTAGCAAAGCGCCGTGTCCCTTCGGCACCTAGCAAAGAAGTGCCTGCGTTCGGCGCCTCGCCGCATCGCAGCCTAGCAAAGCACTGCGTGCCTTTGGCGCCTGGCAAAGCACTGCGTGCCTTCGGCGCCTCACACAGCGCTGCGTGCCTCCGGCGCCTGGCAAAGCAGCGCGTGTCTTCGCCGCCTCGCCGCCTAAGAAAGCGCTGCGTCCCTTTTCACCCTCACCGCCCAACAAAGCGCCGTGTCCCTTCACCGCCTCCCCAATCGCTTCGTCCCTTCGCCGCCTCGCCGCCTAGCAAAGCGCTGCTTGCCTTCGCCGCCTCACACAGCGCTGCGTCCCTTCGCCGCCTCGCCGCTTAGCAAACGCCGTAGGAGCGCCGAAGGGACACGGCGCTTTTGTAGGCGCCGAAGGCACGTGGCGCTTTGCTAAGGCACGAGGCAGCGAAGGCACGCAGCCATTTGATCGTGGTCGACGGGCTCGGGCGCCTTGCTAGGCGGCGAGGCGGCGAAGGCACGCGCTGCTTTGCCAGGCGCCCAAGGACGCAGCGCTGTGCGAGGCGGCGAGGGCACGCAGTGCTTTACCAGGCGCCGAAGGCACGCAGCGCTTTGCCAGGCGCCGAAGGCACGCAGCACTGTAGGAGGCGGCGAGGGCACACAGTGCTTTGCTAGGCGGCGAGCGGACGTGGAGCTTCGCTAGGCAGCAAAGGCTGAGGACGCTTTGCTAGGCGCTTTGCTAGGCGGCGAAGGCACGAAGCGATTTGGGAGGCGAGGCGGCGACGGCACACGGCGCTTTGCTAGGCGGCGAGGGCGAGGAGGCACGCAGCGCTTTCTTAGGCGGCGAGGCGGCGAAGGCACGCGCTGCTTTGCTAGGCGCCGAAGGCACGCAGCGCTTCCTTAGTTTGCCAGGCAGCGAAGAGATGGAGCGCTTTGCTTGCTGGCCAGGCAGCGAACAGGCGCCGTGCTTTGCTTGCTGCCAGGCAGCGAACACACGCAGTGGTCTGCTTTTCTGCGAGGCACTGAACACATGCAGCGTTTAGTTTGCGAGGCGGCGAAGAGACGCGGCGCTTTGCTTCTTGAGAGGGAGCGAAGAGGTGCAGCGTTTCCTTAGTTTGCGAGGCATGCAAGAGATGCAGCGGTGTGCTCGTCTGCGAGGCGTCGAAGAGACGCAGCAGCTAGTTAGCTGGCCGTGTGGCGAAGAGACGCGACGCTTTGCTTTTGGCGCTGCAGTGAAGAGACGCAGCGGTTTGCTTGTTGGGCAGGCAGCGAAGAGACGCGGCGCTTGGCATGCTGGCGAGGCGGCGAGCAGATCGAGTGCTTTGCTTGTTGGTGAGGCAGCGAAGAGATGCAGCGGTTTGCTTGTTGGCGAGGCAGCGGAGAGATTCAGCAGTCTCCTTGTTTGTGACACAGCCAACATGCCCAGTGGTTGCTCATTGTGCGAGGCAGCGAAGAGATGCAGCCCTTTGCTAGTGCACCAGGTGGCGCAGTGGCATCGCGGATGGCTTTTTCGCCTGCAGGCGAAGCGAGGCAGCACTTTGCTAGTTGGCGAGGCAGCGAAGAGACGCAGCAGGCTGCTTGTTTGTGAGACAGCCAACATGCACAGTGGGTAGGTATTGTGCGAGGCAGCGAATCACCACCGAGCAAATGGCTTTGTGCGTTCGCCGCCTCGCTGCCTAGCAAAGCGTCGTCTGCCTTGGGCGCCTAGCAAAGCTCCGCGCGCCGTCACCGCCAAGCAAAGCACCGCGTTCCTTCGACGCCTAGCAAAGAAGTGCCTGCGTTCGGCGCCTCGCCGCATCGCAGCCTAGCAAAGCACTGCGTGCCTTCGGCGCCTCACACAGCGCTGCGTGCCTTCGGCGCTGGCAAAGCAGCGCGTGCCTTCGCCGCCTCGCCGCCTAAGAAAGCGCCGCGTCCCTTCTCGCCCTCGCCGCCTAGCAAAGCGCCGTGTCCCTTCGCCGCCTCGCCGCCCAGCAAAGCTCCGTGTGCCGTCGCCGCCAAGCAAAGCGCCGTGTTCCTTCGGCACCTAGCAAAGAAGTGCCTGCGTTCGGCGCCTCGCCGCATCGCAGCCTAGCAAAGCACTGCGTGCCTTCGGCGCCTCACACAGCGCTGCGTGCCTTCGGCGCCTGGCAAAGCAGTGCGTGCCTTCGCCGCCTCGCCGCCTGAGAAAGCGCCGCGTCCCTTCTCGCCCTCGCCGCCTAGCAAAGCGCCGTGTCCCTTCGGCACCTAGCAAAGAAGTGCCTGCGTTCGGCGCCTCGCCGCATCGCAGCCTAGCAAAGCACTGCGTGCCTTCGGCGCCTGGCAAAGCACTGCGTGCCTTCGGCGCCTCACACAGCGCTGCGTGCCTCCGGCGCCTGGCAAAGCAGCGCGTGTCTTCGCCGCCTCGCCGCCTAAGAAAGCGCTGCGTCCCTTTTCACCCTCACCGCCCAACAAAGCGCCGTGTCCCTTCACCGCCTCCCCAATCGCTTCGTCCCTTCGCCGCCTCGCCGCCTAGCAAAGCGCTGCTTGCCTTCGCCGCCTCACACAGCGCTGCGTCCCTTCGCCGCCTCGCCGCTTAGCAAACGCCGTAGGAGCGCCGAAGGGACACGGCGCTTTTGTAGGCGCCGAAGGCACGTGGCGCTTTGCTAAGGCACGAGGCAGCGAAGGCACGCAGCCATTTGATCGTGGTCGACGGGCTCGGGCGCCTTGCTAGGCGGCGAGGCGGCGAAGGCACGCGCTGCTTTGCCAGGCACCCAAGGACGCAGCGCTGTGCGAGGCGGCGAGGGCACGCAGTGCTTTACCAGGCGCCGAAGGCACGCAGCGCTTTGCCAGGCGCCGAAGGCACGCAGCACTGTAGGAGGCGGCGAGGGCACACAGTGCTTTGCTAGGCGGCGAGCGGACGTGGAGCTTCGCTAGGCAGCGAAGGCTGAGGACGCTTTGCTAGGCGCTTTGCTAGGCGGCGAAGGCACGAAGCGATTTGGGAGGCGAGGCGGCGACGGCACACGGCGCTTTGCTAGGCGGCGAGGGCGAGGAGGCACGCAGCGCTTTCTTAGGCGGCGAGGCGGCGAAGGCACGCGCTGCTTTGCTAGGCGCCGAAGGCACGCAGCGCTTCCTTAGTTTGCCAGGCAGCGAAGAGATGGAGCGCTTTGCTTGCTGGCCAGGCAGCGAACAGGCGCCGTGCTTTGCTTGCTGCCAGGCAGCGAATACACGCAGCGGTCTGCTTTTCTGCGAGGCACTGAACACATGCAGCGTTTAGTTTGCGAGGCGGCGAAGAGACGCGGCGCTTTGCTTCTTGAGAGGGAGCGAAGAGGCGCAGCGTTTCCTTAGTTTGCGAGGCATGCAAGAGATGCAGCGGTGTGCTCGTCTGCGAGGCGTCGAAGAGACGCAGCAGCTAGTTAGCTGGCCGTGTGGCGAAGAGACGCGACGCTTTGCTTTTGGCGATGCAGTGAAGAGACGCAGCGGTTTGCTTGTTGGGCAGGCAGCGAAGAGACGCGGCGCTTGGCATGCTGGCGAGGCGGCGAGCAGATCGAGTGCTTTGCTTGTTGGTGAGGCAGCGAAGAGATGCAGCGGTTTGCTTGTTGGCGAGGCAGCGGAGAGATTCAGCAGTCTCCTTGTTTGTGACACAGCCAACATGCCCAGTGGTTGCTCATTGTGCGAGGCAGCGAAGAGATGCAGCCCTTTGCTTGTGCACCAGGTGGCGCAGTGGCATCGCGGATGGCTTTTTCGCCTGCAGGCGAAGCGAGGCAGCACTTTGCTAGTTGGCGAGGCAGCGAAGAGACGCAGCAGGCTGCTTGTTTGTGAGACAGCCAACATGCACAGTGGGTAGGTATTGTGCGAGGCAGCGAATCACCACCGAGCAAATGGCTTTGTGCGTTCGCCGCCTCGCTGCCTAGCAAAGCGTCGTCTGCCTTGGGCGCCTAGCAAAGCTCCGCGCGCCGTCACCGCCAAGCAAAGCACCGCGTTCCTTCGACGCCTAGCAAAGAAGTGCCTGCGTTCGGCGCCTCGCCGCATCGCAGCCTAGCAAAGCACTGCGTGCCTTCGGCGCCTCACACAGCGCTGCGTGCCTTCGGCGCCTGGCAAAGCAGCGCGTGCCTTCGCCGCCTCGCCGCCTAAGAAAGCGCCGCGTCCCTTCTCGCCCTCGCCGCCTAGCAAAGCGCCGTGTCCCTTCGCCGCCTCGCCGCCCAGCAAAGCTCCGTGTGCCGTCGCCGCCAAGCAAAGCGCCGTGTTCCTTCGGCACCTAGCAAAGAAGTGCCTGCGTTCGGCGCCTCGCCGCATCGCAGCCTAGCAAAGCACTGCGTGCCTTCGGCGCCTGGCAAAGCACTGCGTGCCTTCGGCGCCTCACACAGCGCTGCGTGCCTCCGGCGCCTGGCAAAGCAGCGCGTGTCTTCGCCGCCTCGCCGCCTAAGAAAGCGCTGCGTCCCTTTTCGCCCTCGCCGCCCAACAAAGCGCCGTGTCCCTTCACCGCCTCCCCAATCGCTTCGTCCCTTCGCCGCCTCGCCGCCTAGCAAAGCGCTGCTTGCCTTCGCCGCCTCACACAGCGCTGCGTCCCTTCGCCGCCTCGCCGCTTAGCAAACGCCGTAGGAGCGCCGAAGGGACACGGCGCTTTTGTAGGCGCCGAAGGAACGTGGCGCTTTGCTAAGGCACGAGGCAGCGAAAGCACGCAGCCATTTGATCGTGGTCGACGGGCTCGGGCGCCTTGCTAGGCGGCGAGGCGGCGAAGGCACGCGCTGCTTTGCCAGGCGCCCAAGGACGCAGCGCTGTGCGAGGCGGCGAGGGCACGCAGTGCTTTGCCAGGCGCCGAAGGCACGCAGCGCTGTAGGAGGCGGCGAGGGCACACAGTGCTTTGCTAGGCGGCGAGCGGACGTGGAGCTTTGCTAGGCAGCGAAGGGTGAGGACGCTTTGCTAGGCGCTTTGCTAGGCGGCGAAGGCACGAAGCGATTTGGGAGGCGAGGCGGCGAAGGCACACGGCGCTTTGCTAGGCGGCGAGGGCGAGGAGGCACGCAGCGCTTTCTTAGGCGGCGAGGCGGCGAAGGCACGCGCTGCTTTGCTAGGCGCCGAAGGCACGCAGCGCTTCCTTAGTTTGCCAGGCAGCGAAGAGATGGAGCGCTTTGCTTGCTGGCCAGGCAGCGAACAGGCGCCGTGCTTTGCTTGCTGCCAGGCAGCGAATACACGCAGCGGTCTGCTTTTCTGCGAGGCACTGAACACATGCAGCGTTTAGTTTGCGAGGCGGCGAAGAGACGCGGCGCTTTGCTTCTTGAGAGGGAGCGAAGAGGCGCAGCGTTTCCTTAGTTTGCGAGGCATGCAAGAGATGCAGCGGTGTGCTCGTCTGCGAGGCGTCGAAGAGACGCAGCAGCTAGTTAGCTGGCCGTGTGGCGAAGAGACGCGACGCTTTGCTTTTGGCGCTGCAGTGAAGAGACGCAGCGGTTTGCTTGTTGGGCAGGCAGCGAAGAGACGCGGCGCTTGGCATGCTGGCGAGGCGGCGAGCAGATCGAGTGCTTTGCTTGTTGGTGAGGCAGCGAAGAGATGCAGCGGTTTGCTTGTTGGCGAGGCAGCGGAGAGATTCAGCAGTCTCCTTGTTTGTGACACAGCCAACATGCCCAGTGGTTGCTCATTGTGCGAGGCAGCGAAGAGATGCAGCCCTTTGCTAGTGCACCAGGTGGCGCAGTGGCACCGCGGATGGCTTTTTCGCCTGCAGGCGAAGCGAGGCAGCACTTTGCTAGTTGGCGAGGCAGCGAAGAGACGCAGCAGGCTGCTTGTTTGTGAGACAGCCAACATGCACAGTGGTTAGGTATTGTGCGAGGCAGCGAATCACCACCGAGCAAATGGCTTTGTGCGTTCGCCGCCTCGCTGCCTAGCAAAGCGTCGTCTGCCTTGGGCGCCTAGCAAAGCTCCGCGCGCCGTCACCGCCAAGCAAAGCACCGCGTTCCTTCGACGCCTAGCAAAGAAGTGCCTGCTTTCGGCGCCTCGCCGCATCGCAGCCTAGCAAAGCACTGCGTGCCTTCGGCGCCTCACACAGCGCTGCGTGCCTTCGGCGCCTGGCAAAGCAGCGGGTGCCTTCGCCGCCTCGCCGCCTAAGAAAGCGCCGCGTCCCTTCTCGCCCTCGCCGCCTAGCAAAGCGCCGTGTCCCTTCGCCGCCTCGCCGCCCAGCAAAGCTCCGTGTGCCGTCGCCGCCAAGCAAAGCGCCGTGTTCCTTCGGCACCTAGCAAAGAAGTGCCTGCGTTCGGCGCCTCGCCGCATCGCAGCCTAGCAAAGCACTGCGTGCCTTCGGCGCCTGGCAAAGCACTGCGTGCCTTCGGCGCCTCACACAGCGCTGCGTGCCTCCGGCGCCTGGCAAAGCAGCGCGTGTCTTCGCCGCCTCGCCGCCTAAGAAAGCGCTGCGTCCCTTTTCGCCCTCGCCGCCCAACAAAGCGCCGTGTCCCTTCACCGCCTCCCCAATCGCTTCGTCCCTTCGCCGCCTCGCCGCCTAGCAAAGCGCTGCTTGCCTTCGGCGCCTCACACAGCGCTGCGTCCCTTCGCCGCCTCGCCGCTTAGCAAACGCCGTAGGAGCGCCGAAGGGACACGGCGCTTTTGTAGGCGCCGAAGGAACGTGGCGCTTTGCTAAGGCACGAGGCAGCGAAAGCACGCAGCCATTTGATCGTGGTCGACGGGCTCGGGCGCCTTGCTAGGCGGCGAGGCGGCGAAGGCACGCGCTGCTTTGCCAGGCGCCCAAGGACGCAGCGCTGTGCGAGGCGGCGAGGGCACGCAGTGCTTTGCCAGGCGCCGAAGGCACGCAGCGCTTTGCCAGGCGCCGAAGGCACGCAGCGCTGTAGGAGGCGGCGAGGGCACACAGTGCTTTGCTAGGCGGCGAGCGGACGTGGAGCTTCGCTAGGCAGCGAAGGCTGAGGACGCTTTGCTAGGCGCTTTGCTAGGCGGCGAAGGCACGAAGCGATTTGGGAGGCGAGGCGGCGAAGGCACACGGCGCTTTGCTAGGCGGCGAGGGCGAGGAGGCACGCAGCGCTTTCTTAGGCGGCGAGGCGGCGAAGGCACGCGCTGCTTTGCTAGGCGCCGAAGGCACGCAGCGCTTCCTTAGTTTGCCAGGCAGCGAAGAGATGGAGCGCTTTGCTTGCTGGCCAGGCAGCGAACAGGCGCCGTGCTTTGCTTGCTGCCAGGCAGCGAATACACGCAGCGGTCTGCTTTTCTGCGAGGCACTGAACACATGCAGCGTTTAGTTTGCGAGGCGGCGAAGAGACGCGGCGCTTTGCTTCTTGAGAGGGAGCGAAGAGGCGCAGCGTTTCCTTAGTTTGCGAGGCATGCAAGAGATGCAGCGGTGTGCTCGTCTGCGAGGCGTCGAAGAGACGCAGCAGCTAGTTAGCTGGCCGTGTGGCGAAGAGACGCGACGCTTTGCTTTTGGCGCTGCAGTGAAGAGACGCAGCGGTTTGCTTGTTGGGCAGGCAGCGAAGAGACGCGGCGCTTGGCATGCTGGCGAGGCGGCGAGCAGATCGAGTGCTTTGCTTGTTGGCGAGGCAGCGAAGAGATGCAGCAGTCTCCTTGTTTGTGACACAGCCAACATGCCCAGTGGTTGCTCATTGTGCGAGGCAGCGAAGAGATGCAGCCCTTTGCTAGTGCACCAGGTGGCGCAGTGGCACCGCGGATGGCTTTTTCGCCTGCAGGCGAAGCGAGGCAGCACTTTGCTAGTTGGCGAGGCAGCGAAGAGACGCAGCAGGCTGCTTGTTTGTGAGACAGCCAACATGCACAGTGGTTAGGTATTGTGCGAGGCAGCGAATCACCACCGAGCAAATGGCTTTGTGCGTTCGCCGCCTCGCTGCCTAGCAAAGCGTCGTCTGCCTTGGGCGCCTAGCAAAGCTCCGCGCGCCGTCACCGCCAAGCAAAGCACCGCGTTCCTTCGACGCCTAGCAAAGAAGTGCCTGCGTTCGGCGCCTCGCCGCATCGCAGCCTAGCAAAGCACTGCGTGCCTTCGGCGCCTCACACAGCGCTGCGTGCCTTCGGCGCCTGGCAAAGCAGCGCGTGCCTTCGCCGCCTCGCCGCCTAAGAAAGCGCCGCGTCCCTTCTCGCCCTCGCCGCCTAGCAAAGCGCCGTGTCCCTTCGCCGCCTCGCCGCCCAGCAAAGCTCCGTGTGCCGTCGCCGCCAAGCAAAGCGCCGTGTTCCTTCGGCACCTAGCAAAGAAGTGCCTGCGTTCGGCGCCTCGCCGCATCGCAGCCTAGCAAAGCACTGCGTGCCTTCGGCGCCTGGCAAAGCGCTGCGTGCCTTCGGCGCCTGGTAAAGCACTGCGTGCCTTCGGCGCCTCACACAGCGCTGCGTGCCTCCGGCGCCTGGCAAAGCAGCGCGTGTCTTCGCCGCCTCGCCGCCTAAGAAAGCGCTACGTGCCTTTTCGCCCTCGCCGCCCAACAAAGCGCCGTGTCCCTTCACCGCCTCCCCAATCGCTTCGTCCCTTCGCCGCCTCGCCGCCTAGCAAAGCGCTGCTTGCCTTCGCCGCCTCACACAGCGCTGCGTCCCTTCGCCGCCTCGCCGCTTAGCAAACGCCGTAGGAGCGCCGAAGGGACACAGCGCTTTTGTAGGCGCCGAAGGAACGTGGCGCTTTGCTAAGGCACGAGGCAGCGAAAGCACGCAGCCATTTGATCGTGGTCGACGGGCTCGGGCGCCTTGCTAGGCGGCGAGGCGGCGAAGGCACGCGCTGCTTTGCCAGGCGCCCAAGGACGCAGCGCTGTGCGAGGCGGCGAGGGCACGCAGTGCTTTGCCAGGCGCCGAAGGCACGCAGCGCTGTAGGAGGCGGCGAGGGCACACAGTGCTTTGCTAGGCGGCGAGCGGACGTGGAGCTTTGCTAGGCAGCGAAGGGTGAGGACGCTTTGCTAGGCGCTTTGCTAGGCGGCGAAGGCACGAAGCGATTTGGGAGGCGAGGCGGCGAAGGCACACGGCGCTTTGCTAGGCGGCGAGGGCGAGGAGGCACGCAGCGCTTTCTTAGGCGGCGAGGCGGCGAAGGCACGCGCTGCTTTGCTAGGCGCCAAAGGCACGCAGCGCTTCCTTAGTTTGCCAGGCAGCGAAGAGATGGAGCGCTTTGCTTGCTGGCCAGGCAGCGAACAGGCGCCGTGCTTTGCTTGCTGCCAGGCAGCGAATACACGCAGCGGTCTGCTTTTCTGCGAGGCACTGAACACATGCAGCGTTTAGTTTGCGAGGCGGCGAAGAGACGCGGCGCTTTGCTTCTTGAGAGGGAGCAAAGAGGCGCAGCGTTTCCTTAGTTTGCGAGGCATGCAAGAGATGCAGCGGTGTGCTCGTCTGCGAGGCGTCGAAGAGACGCAGCAGCTAGTTAGCTGGCCGTGTGGCGAAGAGACGCGACGCTTTGCTTTTGGCGCTGCAGTGAAGAGACGCAGCGGTTTGCTTGTTGGGCAGGCAGCGAAGAGACGCGGCGCTTGGCATGCTGGCGAGGCGGCGAGCAGATCGAGTGCTTTGCTTGTTGGTGAGGCAGCGAAGAGATGCAGCGGTTTGCTTGTTGGCGAGGCAGCGGAGAGATTCAGCAGTCTCCTTGTTTGTGACACAGCCAACATGCCCAGTGGTTGCTCATTGTGCGAGGCAGCGAAGAGATGCAGCCCTTTGCTAGTGCACCAGGTGGCGCAGTGGCATCGCGGATGGCTTTTTCGCCTGCAGGCGAAGCGAGGCAGCACTTTGCTAGTTGGCGAGGCAGCGAAGAGACGCAGCAGGCTGCTTGTTTGTGAGACAGCCAACATGCACAGTGGTTAGGTATTGTGCGAGGCAGCGAATCACCACCGAGCAAATGGCTTTGTGCGTTCGCCGCCTCGCTGCCTAGCAAAGCGTCGTCTGCCTTGGGCGCCTAGCAAAGCTCCGCGCGCCGTCACCGCCAAGCAAAGCACCGCGTTCCTTCGACGCCTAGCAAAGAAGTGCCTGCGTTCGGCGCCTCGCCGCATCGCAGCCTAGCAAAGCACTGCGTGCCTTTGGCGCCTGGCAAAGCACTGCGTGCCTTCGGCGCCTCACACAGCGCTGCGTGCCTTCGGCGCCTGGCAAAGCAGCGCGTGCCTTCGCCGCCTCGCCGCCTGAGAAAGCGCCGCGTCCCTTCTCGCCCTCGCCGCCTAGCAAAGCGCCGTGTCCCTTCGCCGCCTCGCCGCCCAGCAAAGCTCCGTGTGCCGTCGCCGCCAAGCAAAGCGCCGTGTTCCTTCGGCACCTAGCAAAGAAGTGCCTGCGTTCGGCGCCTCGCCGCATCGCAGCCTAGCAAAGCACTGCGTGCCTTCGGCGCCTGGCAAAGCACTGCGTGCCTTCGGCGCCTCACACAGCGCTGCGTGCCTCCGGCGCCTGGCAAAGCACTGCGTGCCTTCGGCGCCTCACACAGCGCTGCGTGCCTCCGGCGCCTGGCAAAGCAGCGCGTGTCTTCGCCGCCTCGCCGCCTAAGAAAGCGCTGCGTCCCTTTTCGCCCTCGCCGCCCAACAAAGCGCCGTGTCCCTTCACCGCCTCCCCAATCGCTTCGTCCCTTCGCCGCCTTGCCGCCTAGCAAAGCGCTGCTTGCCTTCGCCGCCTCACACAGCGCTGCGTCCCTTCGCCGCCTCGCCGCTTAGCAAACGCCGTAGGAGCGCCGAAGGGACACAGCGCTCTTGCAGGCGCCGAAGGAACGTGGCGCTTTGCTAAGGCACGAGGCAGCGAAAGCACGCAGCCATTTGATCGTGGTCGACGGGCTCGGGCGCCTTGCTAGGCGGCGAGGCGGCGAAGGCACGCGCTGCTTTGCCAGGCGCCCAAGGACGCAGCGCTGTGCGAGGCGGCGAGGGCACGCAGTGCTTTGCCAGGCGCCGAAGGCACGCAGCGCTGTAGGAGGCGGCGAGGGCACACAGTGCTTTGCTAGGCGGCGAGCGGACGTGGAGCTTCGCTAGGCAGCGAAGGGTGAGGACGCTTTGCTAGGCGCTTTGCTAGGCGGCGAAGGCACGAAGCGATTTGGGAGGCGAGGCGGCGACGGCACACGGCGCTTTGCTAGGCGGCGAGGGCGAGGAGGCACGCAGCGCTTTCTTAGGCGGCGAGGCGGCGAAGGCACGCGCTGCTTTGCTAGGCGCCGAAGGCACGCAGCGCTTCCTTAGTTTGCCAGGCAGCGAAGAGATGGAGCGCTTTGCTTGCTGGCCAGGCAGCGAACAGGCGCCGTGCTTTGCTTGCTGCCAGGCAGCAAATACACGCAGCGGTCTGCTTTTCTGCGAGGCACTGAACACATGCAGCGTTTAGTTTGCGAGGCGGCGAAGAGACGCGGCGCTTTGCTTCTTGAGAGGGAGCGAAGAGGCGCAGCGTTTCCTTAGTTTGCGAGGCATGCAAGAGATGCAGCGGTGTGCTCGTCTGCGAGGCGTCGAAGAGACGCAGCAGCTAGTTAGCTGGCCGTGTGGCGAAGAGACGCGACGCTTTGCTTTTGGCGCTGCAGTGAAGAGACGCAGCGGTTTGCTTGTTGGGCAGGCAGCGAAGAGACGCGGCGCTTGGCATGCTGGCGAGGCGGCGAGCAGATCGAGTGCTTTGCTTGTTGGCGAGGCAGCGAAGAGATGCAGCAGTCTCCTTGTTTGTGACACAGCCAACATGCCCAGTGGTTGCTCATTGTGCGAGGCAGCGAAGAGATGCAGCCCTTTGCTAGTGCACCAGGTGGCGCAGTGGCATCGCGGATGGCTTTTTCGCCTGCAGGCGAAGCGAGGCAGCACTTTGCTAGTTGGCGAGGCAGCGAAGAGACGCAGCAGGCTGCTTGTTTGTGAGACAGCCAACATGCACAGTGGTTAGGTATTGTGCGAGGCAGCGAATCACCACCGAGCAAATGGCTTTGTGCGTTCGCCGCCTCGCTGCCTAGCAAAGCGTCGTCTGCCTTGGGCGCCTAGCAAAGCTGCGCGTGCCGTCACCGCCAAGCAAAGCACCGCGTTCCTTCGACGCCTAGCAAAGAAGTGCCTGCGTTCGGCGCCTCGCCGCATCGCAGCCTAGCAAAGCACTGCGTGCCTTCGGCGCCTCACACAGCGCTGCGTGCCTTCGGCGCCTGGCAAAGCAGCGCGTGCCTTCGCCGCCTCGCCGCCTGAGAAAGCGCCGCGTCCCTTCTCGCCCTCGCCGCCTAGCAAAGCGCCGTGTCCCTTCGCCGCCTCGCTGCCCAGCAAAGCTCCGTGTGCCGTCGCCGCCAAGCAAAGCGCCGTGTTCCTTCGGCACCTAGCAAAGAAGTGCCTGCGTTCGGGGCCTCGCCGCATCGCAGCCTAGCAAAGCACTGCGTGCCTTCGGCGCCTCACACAGCGCTGCGTGCCTCCGGCGCCTCGCCGCTTAGCAAACGCCGTAGGAGCGCCGAAGGGACACGGCGCTTTTGTAGGCGCCGAAGGCACGTGGCGCTTTGCTAAGGCACGAGGCAGCGAAGGCACGCAGCCATTTGATCGTGGTCGACGTGCTCGGGCGCCTTGCTAGGCGGCGAGGCGGCGAAGGCACGCGCTGCTTTGCCAGGCGCCCAAGGACGCAGCGCTGTGCGAGGCGGCGAGGGCACGCAGTGCTTTCCCAGGCGCCGAAGGCACGCAGCGCTTTGCCAGGCGCCGAAGGCACGCAGCGCTGTAGGAGGCGGCAAGGGCACACAGTGCTTTGCTAGGCGGCGAGCGGACGTGGAGCTTCGCTAGGCAGCGAAGGGTGAGGACGCTTTGCTAGGCGCTTTGCTAGGCGGCGAAGGCACGAAGCGATTTGGGAGGCGAGGCGGCGACAGCACACGGCGCTTTGCTAGGCGGCGAGGGCGAGGAGGCACGCAGCGCTTTCTTAGGCGGCGAGGCGGCGAAGGCACGCGCTGCTTTGCTAGGCGCCGAAGGCACGCAGCGCTTCCTTAGTTTGCCAGGCAGCGAAGAGATGGAGCGCTTTGCTTGCTGGCCAGGCAGCGAACAGGCGCCGTGCTTTGCTTGCTGCCAGGCAGCGAATACACGCAGCGGTCTGCTTTTCTGCGAGGCACTGAACACATGCAGCGTTTAGTTTGCGAGGCGGCGAAGAGACGCGGCGCTTTGCTTCTTGAGAGGGAGCGAAGAGGCGCAGCGTTTCCTTAGTTTGCGAGGCATGCAAGAGATGCAGCGGTGTGCTCGTCTGCGAGGCGTCGAAGAGACGCAGCAGCTAGTTAGCTGGCCGTGTGGCGAAGAGACGCAACGCTTTGCTTTTGGCGCTGCAGTGAAGAGACGCAGCGGTTTGCTTGTTGGGCAGGCAGCGAAGAGACGCGGCGCTTGGCATGCTGGCGAGGCGGCGAGCAGATCGAGTGCTTTGCTTGTTGGTGAGGCAGCGAAGAGATGCAGCGGTTTGCTTGTTGGCGAGGCAGCGGAGAGATGCAGCAGTCTCCTTGTTTGTGACACAGCCAACATGCCCAGTGGTTGCTCATTGTGCGAGGCAGCGAAGAGATGCAGCCCTTTGCTAGTGCACCAGGTGGCGCAGTGGCACCGCGGATGGCTTTTTCGCCTGCAGGCGAAGCGAGGCAGCACTTTGCTAGTTGGCGAGGCAGCGAAGAGACGCAGCAGGCTGCTTGTTTGTGAGACAGCCAACATGCACAGTGGTTAGGTATTGTGCGAGGCAGCGAATCACCACCGAGCAAATGGCTTTGTGCGTTCGCCGCCTCGCTGCCTAGCAAAGCGTCGTCTGCCTTGGGCGCCTAGCAAAGCTGCGCGTGCCGTCACCGCCAAGCAAAGCACCGCGTTCCTTCGACGCCTAGCAAAGAAGTGCCTGCGTTCGGCGCCTCGCCGCATCGCAGCCTAGCAAAGCACTGCGTGCCTTCGGCGCCTCACACAGCGCTGCGTGCCTTCGGCGCCTGGCAAAGCAGCGCGTGCCTTCGCCGCCTCGCCGCCTGAGAAAGCGCCGCGTCCCTTCTCGCCCTCGCCGCCTAGCAAAGCGCCGTGTCCCTTCGCCGCCTCGCCGCCCAGCAAAGCTCCGTGTGCCGTCGCCGCCAAGCAAAGCGCCGTGTTCCTTCGGCACCTAGCAAAGAAGTGCCTGCGTTCGGCGCCTCGCCGCATCGCAGCCTAGCAAAGCACTGCGTGCCTTCGGCGCCTGGCAAAGCACTGCGTGCCTTCGGCGCCTCACACAGCGCTGCGTGCCTCTGGCGCCTGGCAAAGCAGCGCGTGTCTTCGCCGCCTCGCCGCCTAAGAAAGCGCTGCGTCCCTTTTCGCCCTCGCCGCCCAACAAAGCGCCGTGTCCCTTCACCGCCTCCCCAATCGCTTCGTCCCTTCGCCGCCTTGCCGCCTAGCAAAGCGCTGCTTGCCTTCGCCGCCTCACACAGCGCTGCGTCCCTTCGCCGCCTCGCCGCTTAGCAAACGCCGTAGGAGCGCCGAAGGGACACGGCGCTCTTGCAGGCGCCGAAGGAACGTGGCGCTTTGCTAAGGCACGAGGCAGCGAAAGCACGCAGCCATTTGATCGTGGTCGACGGGCTCGGGCGCCTTGCTAGGCGGCGAGGCGGCGAAGGCACGCGCTGCTTTGCCAGGCGCCCAAGGACGCAGCGCTGTGCGAGGCGGCGAGGGCACGCAGTGCTTTGCCAGGCGCCGAAGGCACGCAGCGCTGTAGGAGGCGGCAAGGGCACACAGTGCTTTGCTAGGCGGCGAGCGGACGTGGAGCTTTGCTAGGCAGCGAAGGGTGAGGACGCTTTGCTAGGCGCTTTGCTAGGCGGCGAAGGCACGAAGCGATTTGGGAGGCGAGGCGGCGACGGCACACGGCGCTTTGCTAGGCGGCGAGGGCGAGGAGGCACGCAGCGCTTTCTTAGGCGGCGAGGCGGCGAAGGCACGCGCTGCTTTGCTAGGCGCCGAAGGCACGCAGCGCTTCCTTAGTTTGCCAGGCAGCGAAGAGATGGAGCGCTTTGCTTGCTGGCCAGGCAGCGAACAGGCGCCGTGCTTTGCTTGCTGCCAGGCAGCGAATACACGCAGCGGTCTGCTTTTCTGCGAGGCACTGAACACATGCAGCGTTTAGTTTGCGAGGCGGCGAAGAGACGCGGCGCTTTGCTTCTTGAGAGGGAGCGAAGAGGCGCAGCGTTTCCTTAGTTTGCGAGGCATGCAAGAGATGCAGCGGTGTGCTCGTCTGCGAGGCGTCGAAGAGACGCAGCAGCTAGTTAGCTGGCCGTGTGGCGAAGAGACGCGACGCTTTGCTTTTGGCGCTGCAGTGAAGAGACGCAGCGGTTTGCTTGTTGGGCAGGCAGCGAAGAGACGCGGCGCTTGGCATGCTGGCGAGGCGGCGAGCAGATCGAGTGCTTTGCTTGTTGGTGAGGCAGCGAAGAGATGCAGCAGTCTCCTTGTTTGTGACACAGCCAACATGCCCAGTGGTTGCTCATTGTGCGAGGCAGCGAAGAGATGCAGCCCTTTGCTAGTGCACCAGGTGGCGCAGTGGCACCGCGGATGGCTTTTTCGCCTGCAGGCGAAGCGAGGCAGCACTTTGCTAGTTGGCGAGGCAGCGAAGAGACGCAGCAGGCTGCTTGTTTGTGAGACAGCCAACATGCACAGTGGTTAGGTATTGTGCGAGGCAGCGAATCACCACCGAGCAAATGGCTTTGTGCGTTCGCCGCCTCGCTGCCTAGCAAAGCGTCGTCTGCCTTGGGCGCCTAGGAAAGCTGCGCGTGCCGTCACCGCCAAGCAAAGCACCGCGTTCCTTCGACGCCTAGCAAAGAAGTGCCTGCGTTCGGCGCCTCGCCGCATCGCAGCCTAGCAAAGCACTGCGTGCCTTCGGCGCCTCACACAGCGCTGCGTGCCTTCGGCGCCTGGCAAAGCAGCGCGTGCCTTCGCCGCCTCGCCGCCTAAGAAAGCGCCGCGTCCCTTCTCGCCCTCGCCGCCTAGCAAAGCGCCGTGTCCCTTCGCCGCCTCGCCGCCCAGCAAAGCTCCGTGTGCCGTCGCCGCCAAGCAAAGCGCCGTGTTCCTTCGGCACCTAGCAAAGAAGTGCCTGCGTTCGGGGCCTCGCCGCATCGCAGCCTAGCAAAGCACTGCGTGCCTTCGGCGCCTGGCAAAGCACTGCGTGCCTTCGGCGCCTCACACAGCGCTGCGTGCCTCCGGCGCCTCGCCGCTTAGCAAACGCCGTAGGAGCGCCGAAGGGACACGGCGCTTTTGTAGGCGCCGAAGGCACGTGGCGCTTTGCTAAGGCACGAGGCAGCGAAGGCACGCAGCCATTTGATCGTGGTGGACGGGCTCGGGCGCCTTGCTAGGCGGCGAGGCGGCGAAGGCACGCGCTGCTTTGCCAGGCGCCCAAGGACGCAGCGCTGTGCGAGGCGGCGAGGGCACGCAGTGCTTTCCCAGGCGCCGAAGGCACGCAGCGCTTTGCCAGGCGCCGAAGGCACGCAGCGCTGTAGGAGGCGGCAAGGGCACACAGTGCTTTGCTAGGCGGCGAGCGGACGTGGAGCTTCGCTAGGCAGCGAAGGGTGAGGACGCTTTGCTAGGCGCTTTGCTAGGCGGCGAAGGCACGAAGCGATTTGGGAGGCGAGGCGGCGACAGCACATGGCGCTTTGCTAGGCGGCGAGGGCGAGGAGGCACGCAGCGCTTTCTTAGGCGGCGAGGCGGCGAAGGCACGCGCTGCTTTGCTAGGCGCCGAAGGCACGCAGCGCTTCCTTAGTTTGCCAGGCGGCGAAGAGATGGAGCGCTTTGCTTGCTGGCCAGGCAGCGAACAGGCGCCGTGCTTTGCTTGCTGCCAGGCAGCGAATACACGCAGCGGTCTGCTTTTCTGCGAGGCACTGAACACATGCAGCGTTTAGTTTGCGAGGCGGCGAAGAGACGCGGCGCTTTGCTTCTTGAGAGGGAGCGAAGAGGCGCAGCGTTTCCTTAGTTTGCGAGGCATGCAAGAGATGCAGCGGTGTGCTCGTCTGCGAGGCGTCGAAGAGACGCAGCAGCTAGTTAGCTGGCCGTGTGGCGAAGAGACGCAACGCTTTGCTTTTGGCGCTGCAGTGAAGAGACGCAGCGGTTTGCTTGTTGGGCAGGCAGCGAAGAGACGCGGCGCTTGGCATGCTGGCGAGGCGGCGAGCAGATCGAGTGCTTTGCTTGTTGGTGAGGCAGCGAAGAGATGCAGCGGTTTGCTTGTTGGCGAGGCAGCGGAGAGATGCAGCAGTCTCCTTGTTTGTGACACAGCCAACATGCCCAGTGGTTGCTCATTGTGCGAGGCAGCGAAGAGATGCAGCCCTTTGCTAGTGCACCAGGTGGCGCAGTGGCACCGCGGATGGCTTTTTCGCCTGCAGGCGAAGCGAGGCAGCACTTTGCTAGTTGGCGAGGCAGCGAAGAGACGCAGCAGGCTGCTTGTTTGTGAGACAGCCAACATGCACAGTGGTTAGGTATTGTGCGAGGCAGCGAATCACCACCGAGCAAATGGCTTTGTGCGTTCGCCGCCTCGCTGCCTAGCAAAGCGTCGTCTGCCTTGGGCGCCTAGCAAAGCTCCGCGTGCCGTCACCGCCAAGCAAAGCACCGCGTTCCTTCGACGCCTAGCAAAGAAGTGCCTGCGTTCGGCGCCTCGCCGCATCGCAGCCTAGCAAAGCACTGCGTGCCTTCGGCGCCTGGCAAAGCACTGCGTGCCTTCGGCGCCTCACACAGCGCTGCGTGCCTCCGGCGCCTCGCCGCTTAGCAAACGCCGTAGGAGCGCCGAAGGGACACGGCGCTTTTGTAGGTGCCGAAGGCACGTGGCGCTTTGCTAAGCACCGAGGCAGCGAAGGCACGCAGCCATTTGACAGTGGTGGACGGGCTCGGGCGCCTTGCTAGGCGGCGAGGCGGCGAAGGCACGCGCTGCTTTGCCAGGCGCCCAAGGACGCAGCGCTGTGCGAGGCGGCGAGGGCACGCAGTGCTTTACCAGGCGCCGAAGGCACGCAGCGCTTTGCCAGGCGCCGAAGGCACGCAGCGCTGTAGGAGGCGGCGAGGGCACACAGTGCTTTGCTAGGCGGCGAGCGGACGTGGAGCTTCGCTAGGCAGCGAAGGCTGAGGACGCTTTGCTAGGCGCTTTGCTAGGCGGCGAAGGCACGAAGCGATTTGGGAGGCGAGGCGGCGACGGCACACGGCGCTTTGCTAGGCGGCGAGGGCGAGGAGGCACGCAGCGCTTTCTTAGGCGGCGAGGCGGCGAAGGCACGCGCTGCTTTGCTAGGCGCCGAAGGCACGCAGCGCTTCCTTAGTTTGCCAGGCAGCGAAGAGATGGAGCGCTTTGCTTGCTGGCCAGGCAGCGAACAGGCGCCGTGCTTTGCTTGCTGCCAGGCAGCGAATACACGCAGCGGTCTGCTTTTTGGCGAGGCACTGAACACATGCAGCGTTTAGTTTGCGAGGCGGCGAAGAGACGCGGCGCTTTGCTTCTTGAGAGGGAGCGAAGAGGCGCAGCGTTTCCTTAGTTTGCGAGGCATGCAAGAGATGCAGCGGTGTGCTCGTCTGCGAGGCGTCGAAGAGACGCAGCAGCTAGTTAGCTGGCCGTGTGGCGAAGAGACGCGACGCTTGGCATGCTGGCGAGGCGGCGAGCAGATCGAGTGCTTTGCTTGTTGGCGAGGCAGCGAAGAGATTCAGCAGTCTCCTTGTTTGTGAGACAGCCAACATGCCCAGTGGTTGCTCATTGTGCGAGGCAGCGAAGAGATGCAGCACTTTGCTTGTGCACCAGGTGGCGCAGTGGCATCGCGGATGGCTTTTTCGCCTGCAGGCGAAGCGAGGCAGCACTTTGCTAGTTGGCGAGGCAGCGAAGAGACGCAGCAGGCTGCTTGTTGGTGAGACAGCCAACATGCACAGTGGTTAGCTATTGTGCGAGGCAGCGAATCACCACCGAGCAAATGGCTTTGTGCGTTCGCCGCCTCGCTGCCTAGCAAAGCGTCGTCTGCCTTGGGCGCCTAGCAAAGCTCCGCGTGCCATCACCGCCAAGCAAAGCACCGCGTTCCTTCGACGCCTAGCAAAGAAGTGCCTGCGTTCGGCGCCTCGCCGCATCGCAGCCTAGCAAAGCACTGCGTGCCTTCGGCGCCTCACACAGCGCTGCGTGCCTTCGGTGCCTGGCATAGCAGCGCGTGCCTTCGCCGCCTCGCCGCCTAAGAAAGCGCCGCGTCCCTTCTCGCCCTCGCCGCCCAGCAAAGCTCCGCGTGCCGTCGCCGCCAAGCAAAGCGCCGTGTTCCTTCGGCACCTAGCAAAGAAGTGCCTGCGTTCGGCGCCTCGCCGCATCGCAGCCTAGCAAAGCACTGCGTGCCTTCGGCGCCTGGCAAAGCACTGCGTGCCTTCGGCGCCTCACACAGCGCTGCGTGCCTCCGGCGCCTGGCAAAGCAGCGCGTGTCTTCGCCGCCTCGCCGCCTAAGAAAGCGCTGCGTCCCTTTTCGCCCTCGCCGCCCAACAAAGCGCCGTGTCCCTTCACCGCCTCCCCAATCGCTTCGTCCCTTCGCCGCCTCGCCGCCTAGCAAACGCCGTAGGAGCGCCGAAGGGACACGGCGCTTTTGTAGGCGCCCAAGGCACGTGGCGCTTTGCTAAGGCATGAGGCAGCGAAGGCACGCAGCCATTTGACAGTGGTGGACGGGCTCGGGCGCCTTGCTAGGCGGCGAGGCGGCGAAGGCACGCGCTGCTTTGCCAGGCGCCCAAGGATGCAGCGCTGTGCGAGGCGGCGAGGGCACGCAGTGCTTTGCCAGGCGCCGAAGGCACGCAGCGCCTTGCCATGCGCCAAAGGCACGCAGCGCTGTAGGAGGCGGCGAGGGCACACAGTGCTTTGCTAGGCGGCGAGCGGACGTGGAGCTTCGCTAGGCAGCGAAGGGTGAGGACGCTTTGCTAGGCGCTTTGCTAGGCGGCGAAGGCACGAAGCGATTTGGGAGGCGAGGCGGCGACGGCACACGGCGCTTTGCTAGGCGGCGAGGGCGAGGAGGCACGCAGCGCTTTCTTAGGCGGCGAGGCGGCGAAGGCACGCGCTGCTTTGCTAGGCGCCGAAGGCACGCAGCGCTTCCTTAGTTTGCCAGGCAGCGAAGAGATGGAGCGCTTTGCTTGCTGGCCAGGCAGCGAACAGGCGCCGTGCTTTGCTTGCTGCCAGGCAGCGAATACACGCAGCGGTCTGCTTTTCTGCGAGGCACTGAACACATGCAGCGTTTAGTTTGCGAGGCGGCGAAGAGACGCGGCGCTTTGCTTCTTGAGAGGGAGCGAAGAGGCGCAGCGTTTCCTTAGTTTGCGAGGCATGCAAGAGATGCAGCGGTGTGCTCGTCTGCGAGGCGTCGAAGAGACGCAGCAGCTAGTTAGCTGGCCGTGTGGCGAAGAGACGCGACGCTTGGCATGCTGGCGAGGCGGCGAGCAGATCGAGTGCTTTGCTTGTTGGCGAGGCAGCGAAGAGATTCAGCAGTCTCCTTGTTTGTGACACAGCCAACATGCCCAGTGGTTGCTCATTGTGCGAGGCAGCGAAGAGATGCAGCCCTTTGCTTGTGCACCAGGTGGCGCAGTGGCATCGCGGATGGCTTTTTCGCCTGCAGGCGAAGCGAGGCAGCACTTTGCTAGTTGGCGAGGCAGCGAAGAGACGCAGCAGGCTGCTTGTTTGTGAGACAGCCAACATGCACAGTGGTTAGCTATTGTGCGAGGCAGCGAATCACCACCGAGCAAATGGCTTTGTGCGTTCGCCGCCTCGCTGCCTAGCAAAGCGTCGTCTGCCTTGGGCGCCTAGCAAAGCTCCGCGTGCCGTCACCGCCAAGCAAAGCACCGCGTTCCTTCGACGCCTAGCAAAGAAGTGCCTGCGTTCGGCGCCTCGCCGCATCGCAGCCTAGCAAAGCACTGCGTGCCTTCGGCGCCTCACACAGCGCTGCGTGCCTTCGGTGCCTGGCATAGCAGCGCGTGCCTTCGCCGCCTCGCCGCCTAAGAAAGCGCCGCGTCCCTTCTCGCCCTCGCCGCCCAGCAAAGCTCCGCGTGCCGTCGCCGCCAAGCAAAGCGCCGTGTTCCTTCGGCACCTAGCAAAGAAGTGCCTGCGTTCGGCGCCTCGCCGCATCGCAGCCTAGCAAAGCACTGCGTGCCTTCGGCGCCTGGCAAAGCACTGCGTGCCTTCGGCGCCTCACACAGCGCTGCGTGCCTCCGGCGCCTCGCCGCTTAGCAAACGCCGTAGGAGCGCCGAAGGGACACGGCGCTTTTGTAGGCGCCGAAGGCACGTGGCGCTTTGCTAAGGCACGAGGCAGCGAAGGCACGCAGCCATTTGATCGTGGTGGACGGGCTCGGGCGCCTTGCTAGGCGGCGAGGCGGCGAAGGCACGCGCTGCTTTGCCAGGCGCCCAAGGACGCAGCGCTGTGCGAGGCGGCGAGGGCACGCAGTGCTTTCCCAGGCGCCGAAGGCACGCAGCGCTTTGCCAGGCGCCGAAGGCACGCAGCGCTGTAGGAGGCGGCAAGGGCACACAGTGCTTTGCTAGGCGGCGAGCGGACGTGGAGCTTCGCTAGGCAGCGAAGGGTGAGGACGCTTTGCTAGGCGCTTTGCTAGGCGGCGAAGGCACGAAGCGATTTGGGAGGCGAGGCGGCGACAGCACATGGCGCTTTGCTAGGCGGCGAGGGCGAGGAGGCACGCAGCGCTTTCTTAGGCGGCGAGGCGGCGAAGGCACGCGCTGCTTTGCTAGGCGCCGAAGGCACGCAGCGCTTCCTTAGTTTGCCAGGCGGCGAAGAGATGGAGCGCTTTGCTTGCTGGCCAGGCAGCGAACAGGCGCCGTGCTTTGCTTGCTGCCAGGCAGCGAATACACGCAGCGGTCTGCTTTTCTGCGAGGCACTGAACACATGCAGCGTTTAGTTTGCGAGGCGGCGAAGAGACGCGGCGCTTTGCTTCTTGAGAGGGAGCGAAGAGGCGCAGCGTTTCCTTAGTTTGCGAGGCATGCAAGAGATGCAGCGGTGTGCTCGTCTGCGAGGCGTCGAAGAGACGCAGCAGCTAGTTAGCTGGCCGTGTGGCGAAGAGACGCAACGCTTTGCTTTTGGCGCTGCAGTGAAGAGACGCAGCGGTTTGCTTGTTGGGCAGGCAGCGAAGAGACGCGGCGCTTGGCATGCTGGCGAGGCGGCGAGCAGATCGAGTGCTTTGCTTGTTGGTGAGGCAGCGAAGAGATGCAGCGGTTTGCTTGTTGGCGAGGCAGCGGAGAGATGCAGCAGTCTCCTTGTTTGTGACACAGCCAACATGCCCAGTGGTTGCTCATTGTGCGAGGCAGCGAAGAGATGCAGCCCTTTGCTAGTGCACCAGGTGGCGCAGTGGCACCGCGGATGGCTTTTTCGCCTGCAGGCGAAGCGAGGCAGCACTTTGCTAGTTGGCGAGGCAGCGAAGAGACGCAGCAGGCTGCTTGTTTGTGAGACAGCCAACATGCACAGTGGTTAGGTATTGTGCGAGGCAGCGAATCACCACCGAGCAAATGGCTTTGTGCGTTCGCCGCCTCGCTGCCTAGCAAAGCGTCGTCTGCCTTGGGCGCCTAGCAAAGCTCCGCGTGCCGTCACCGCCAAGCAAAGCACCGCGTTCCTTCGACGCCTAGCAAAGAAGTGCCTGCGTTCGGCGCCTCGCCGCATCGCAGCCTAGCAAAGCACTGCGTGCCTTCGGCGCCTGGCAAAGCACTGCGTGCCTTCGGCGCCTCACACAGCGCTGCGTGCCTCCGGCGCCTCGCCGCTTAGCAAACGCCGTAGGAGCGCCGAAGGGACACGGCGCTTTTGTAGGTGCCGAAGGCACGTGGCGCTTTGCTAAGCACCGAGGCAGCGAAGGCACGCAGCCATTTGACAGTGGTGGACGGGCTCGGGCGCCTTGCTAGGCGGCGAGGCGGCGAAGGCACGCGCTGCTTTGCCAGGCGCCCAAGGACGCAGCGCTGTGCGAGGCGGCGAGGGCACGCAGTGCTTTACCAGGCGCCGAAGGCACGCAGCGCTTTGCCAGGCGCCGAAGGCACGCAGCGCTGTAGGAGGCGGCGAGGGCACACAGTGCTTTGCTAGGCGGCGAGCGGACGTGGAGCTTCGCTAGGCAGCGAAGGCTGAGGACGCTTTGCTAGGCGCTTTGCTAGGCGGCGAAGGCACGAAGCGATTTGGGAGGCGAGGCGGCGACGGCACACGGCGCTTTGCTAGGCGGCGAGGGCGAGGAGGCACGCAGCGCTTTCTTAGGCGGCGAGGCGGCGAAGGCACGCGCTGCTTTGCTAGGCGCCGAAGGCACGCAGCGCTTCCTTAGTTTGCCAGGCAGCGAAGAGATGGAGCGCTTTGCTTGCTGGCCAGGCAGCGAACAGGCGCCGTGCTTTGCTTGCTGCCAGGCAGCGAATACACGCAGCGGTCTGCTTTTTGGCGAGGCACTGAACACATGCAGCGTTTAGTTTGCGAGGCGGCGAAGAGACGCGGCGCTTTGCTTCTTGAGAGGGAGCGAAGAGGCGCAGCGTTTCCTTAGTTTGCGAGGCATGCAAGAGATGCAGCGGTGTGCTCGTCTGCGAGGCGTCGAAGAGACGCAGCAGCTAGTTAGCTGGCCGTGTGGCGAAGAGACGCGACGCTTGGCATGCTGGCGAGGCGGCGAGCAGATCGAGTGCTTTGCTTGTTGGCGAGGCAGCGAAGAGATTCAGCAGTCTCCTTGTTTGTGAGACAGCCAACATGCCCAGTGGTTGCTCATTGTGCGAGGCAGCGAAGAGATGCAGCACTTTGCTTGTGCACCAGGTGGCGCAGTGGCATCGCGGATGGCTTTTTCGCCTGCAGGCGAAGCGAGGCAGCACTTTGCTAGTTGGCGAGGCAGCGAAGAGACGCAGCAGGCTGCTTGTTGGTGAGACAGCCAACATGCACAGTGGTTAGCTATTGTGCGAGGCAGCGAATCACCACCGAGCAAATGGCTTTGTGCGTTCGCCGCCTCGCTGCCTAGCAAAGCGTCGTCTGCCTTGGGCGCCTAGCAAAGCTCCGCGTGCCATCACCGCCAAGCAAAGCACCGCGTTCCTTCGACGCCTAGCAAAGAAGTGCCTGCGTTCGGCGCCTCGCCGCATCGCAGCCTAGCAAAGCACTGCGTGCCTTCGGCGCCTCACACAGCGCTGCGTGCCTTCGGTGCCTGGCATAGCAGCGCGTGCCTTCGCCGCCTCGCCGCCTAAGAAAGCGCCGCGTCCCTTCTCGCCCTCGCCGCCCAGCAAAGCTCCGCGTGCCGTCGCCGCCAAGCAAAGCGCCGTGTTCCTTCGGCACCTAGCAAAGAAGTGCCTGCGTTCGGCGCCTCGCCGCATCGCAGCCTAGCAAAGCACTGCGTGCCTTCGGCGCCTGGCAAAGCACTGCGTGCCTTCGGCGCCTCACACAGCGCTGCGTGCCTCCGGCGCCTGGCAAAGCAGCGCGTGTCTTCGCCGCCTCGCCGCCTAAGAAAGCGCTGCGTCCCTTTTCGCCCTCGCCGCCCAACAAAGCGCCGTGTCCCTTCACCGCCTCCCCAATCGCTTCGTCCCTTCGCCGCCTCGCCGCCTAGCAAACGCCGTAGGAGCGCCGAAGGGACACGGCGCTTTTGTAGGCGCCCAAGGCACGTGGCGCTTTGCTAAGGCATGAGGCAGCGAAGGCACGCAGCCATTTGACAGTGGTGGACGGGCTCGGGCGCCTTGCTAGGCGGCGAGGCGGCGAAGGCACGCGCTGCTTTGCCAGGCGCCCAAGGACGCAGCGCTGTGCGAGGCGGCGAGGGCACGCAGTGCTTTGCCAGGCGCCGAAGGCACGCAGCGCCTTGCCATGCGCCAAAGGCACGCAGCGCTGTAGGAGGCGGCGAGGGCACACAGTGCTTTGCTAGGCGGCGAGCGGACGTGGAGCTTCGCTAGGCAGCGAAGGGTGAGGACGCTTTGCTAGGCGCTTTGCTAGGCGGCGAAGGCACGAAGCGATTTGGGAGGCGAGGCGGCGACGGCACACGGCGCTTTGCTAGGCGGCGAGGGCGAGGAGGCACGCAGCGCTTTCTTAGGCGGCGAGGCGGCGAAGGCACGCGCTGCTTTGCTAGGCGCCGAAGGCACGCAGCGCTTCCTTAGTTTGCCAGGCAGCGAAGAGATGGAGCGCTTTGCTTGCTGGCCAGGCAGCGAACAGGCGCCGTGCTTTGCTTGCTGCCAGGCAGCGAATACACGCAGCGGTCTGCTTTTCTGCGAGGCACTGAACACATGCAGCGTTTAGTTTGCGAGGCGGCGAAGAGACGCGGCGCTTTGCTTCTTGAGAGGGAGCGAAGAGGCGCAGCGTTTCCTTAGTTTGCGAGGCATGCAAGAGATGCAGCGGTGTGCTCGTCTGCGAGGCGTCGAAGAGACGCAGCAGCTAGTTAGCTGGCCGTGTGGCGAAGAGACGCGACGCTTGGCATGCTGGCGAGGCGGCGAGCAGATCGAGTGCTTTGCTTGTTGGCGAGGCAGCGAAGAGATTCAGCAGTCTCCTTGTTTGTGACACAGCCAACATGCCCAGTGGTTGCTCATTGTGCGAGGCAGCGAAGAGATGCAGCCCTTTGCTTGTGCACCAGGTGGCGCAGTGGCATCGCGGATGGCTTTTTCGCCTGCAGGCGAAGCGAGGCAGCACTTTGCTAGTTGGCGAGGCAGCGAAGAGACGCAGCAGGCTGCTTGTTTGTGAGACAGCCAACATGCACAGTGGTTAGCTATTGTGCGAGGCAGCGAATCACCACCGAGCAAATGGCTTTGTGCGTTCGCCGCCTCGCTGCCTAGCAAAGCGTCGTCTGCCTTGGGCGCCTAGCAAAGCTCCGCGTGCCGTCACCGCCAAGCAAAGCACCGCGTTCCTTCGACGCCTAGCAAAGAAGTGCCTGCGTTCGGCGCCTCGCCGCATCGCAGCCTAGCAAAGCACTGCGTGCCTTCGGCGCCTCACACAGCGCTGCGTGCCTTCGGTGCCTGGCATAGCAGCGCGTGCCTTCGCCGCCTCGCCGCCTAAGAAAGCGCCGCGTCCCTTCTCGCCCTCGCCGCCCAGCAAAGCTCCGCGTGCCGTCGCCGCCAAGCAAAGCGCCGTGTTCCTTCGGCACCTAGCAAAGAAGTGCCTGCGTTCGGCGCCTCGCCGCATCGCAGCCTAGCAAAGCACTGCGTGCCTTCGGCGCCTGGCAAAGCACTGCGTGCCTTCGGCGCCTCACACAGCGCTGCGTGCCTCCGGCGCCTGGCAAAGCAGCGCGTGTCTTCGCCGCCTCGCCGCCTAAGAAAGCGCTGCGTCCCTTTTCGCCCTCGCCGCCCAACACGCGCCGTGTCCCTTCACCGCCTCCCCAATCGCTTCGTCCCTTCGCCGCCTCGCCGCCTAGCAAACGCCGTAGGAGCGCCGAAGGGACACGGCGCTTTTGTAGGCGCCCAAGGCACGTGGCGCTTTGCTAAGGCATGAGGCAGCGAAGGCACGCAGCCATTTGACAGTGGTGGACGGGCTCGGGCGCCTTGCTAGGCGGCGAGGCGGCGAAGGCACGCGCTGCTTTGCCAGGCGCCCAAGGACGCAGCGCTGTGCGAGGCGGCGAGGGCACGCAGTGCTTTGCCAGGCGCCGAAGGCACGCAGCGCCTTGCCATGCGCCGAAGGCACGCAGCGCTGTAGGAGGCGGCGAGGGCACACAGTGCTTTGCTAGGCGGCGAGCGGACGTGGAGCTTCGCTAGGCAGCGAAGGCTGAGGACGCTTTGCTAGGCGCTTTGCTAGGCGGCGAAGGCACGAAGCGATTTGGGAGGCGAGGCGGCGACGGCACACGGCGCTTTGCTAGGCGGCGAGGGCGAGGAGGCACGCAGCGCTTTCTTAGGCGGCGAGGCGGCGAAGGCACGCGCTGCTTTGCTAGGCGCCGAAGGCACGCAGCGCTTCCTTAGTTTGCCAGGCAGCGAAGAGATGGAGCGCTTTGCTTGCTGGCCAGGCAGCGAACAGGCGCCATGCTTTGCTTGCTGCCAGGCAGCGAATACACGCAGCGGTCTGCTTTTTGGCGAGGCACTGAACACATGCAGCGTTTAGTTTGCGAGGCGGCGAAGAGACGCGGCGCTTTGCTTCTTGAGAGGGAGCGAAGAGGCGCAGCGTTTCCTTAGTTTGCGAGGCATGCAAGAGATGCAGCGGTGTGCTCGTCTGCGAGGCGTCGAAGAGACGCAGCAGCTAGTTAGCTGGCCGTGTGGCGAAGAGACGCGACGCTTGGCATGCTGGCGAGGCGGCGAGCAGATCGAGTGCTTTGCTTGTTGGCGAGGCAGCGAAGAGATTCAGCAGTCTCCTTGTTTGTGAGACAGCCAACATGCCCAGTGGTTGCTCATTGTGCGAGGCAGCGAAGAGATGCAGCACTTTGCTTGTGCACCAGGTGGCGCAGTGGCATCGCGGATGGCTTTTTCGCCTGCAGGCGAAGCGAGGCAGCACTTTGCTAGTTGGCGAGGCAGCGAAGAGACGCAGCAGGCTGCTTGTTGGTGAGACAGCCAACATGCACAGTGGTTAGCTATTGTGCGAGGCAGCGAATCACCACCGAGCAAATGGCTTTGTGCGTTCGCCGCCTCGCTGCCTAGCAAAGCGTCGTCTGCCTTGGGCGCCTAGCAAAGCTCCGCGTGCCATCACCGCCAAGCAAAGCACCGCGTTCCTTCGACGCCTAGCAAAGAAGTGCCTGCGTTCGGCGCCTCGCCGCATCGCAGCCTAGCAAAGCACTGCGTGCCTTCGGCGCCTCACACAGCGCTGCGTGCCTTCGGTGCCTGGCATAGCAGCGCGTGCCTTCGCCGCCTCGCCGCCTAAGAAAGCGCCGCGTCCCTTCTCGCCCTCGCCGCCCAGCAAAGCTCCGCGTGCCGTCGCCGCCAAGCAAAGCGCCGTGTTCCTTCGGCACCTAGCAAAGAAGTGCCTGCGTTCGGCGCCTCGCCGCATCGCAGCCTAGCAAAGCACTGCGTGCCTTCGGCGCCTGGCAAAGCACTGCGTGCCTTCGGCGCCTCACACAGCGCTGCGTGCCTCCGGCGCCTGGCAAAGCAGCGCGTGTCTTCGCCGCCTCGCCGCCTAAGAAAGCGCTGCGTCCCTTTTCGCCCTCGCCGCCCAACAAAGCGCCGTGTCCCTTCACCGCCTCCCCAATCGCTTCGTCCCTTCGCCGCCTCGCCGCCTAGCAAACGCCGTAGGAGCGCCGAAGGGACACGGCGCTTTTGTAGGCGCCCAAGGCACGTGGCGCTTTGCTAAGGCATGAGGCAGCGAAGGCACGCAGCCATTTGACAGTGGTGGACGGGCTCGGGCGCCTTGCTAGGCGGCGAGGCGGCGAAGGCACGCGCTGCTTTGCCAGGCGCCCAAGGACGCAGCGCTGTGCGAGGCGGCGAGGGCACGCAGTGCTTTGCCAGGCGCCGAAGGCACGCAGCGCCTTGCCATGCGCCGAAGGCACGCAGCGCTGTAGGAGGCGGCGAGGGCACACAGTGCTTTGCTAGGCGGCGAGCGGACGTGGAGCTTCGCTAGGCAGCGAAGGCTGAGGACGCTTTGCTAGGCGCTTTGCTAGGCGGCGAAGGCACGAAGCGATTTGGGAGGCGAGGCGGCGACGGCACACGGCGCTTTGCTAGGCGGCGAGGGCGAGGAGGCACGCAGCGCTTTCTTAGGCGGCGAGGCGGCGAAGGCACGCGCTGCTTTGCTAGGCGCCGAAGGCACGCAGCGCTTCCTTAGTTTGCCAGGCAGCGAAGAGATGGAGCGCTTTGCTTGCTGGCCAGGCAGCGAACAGGCGCCGTGCTTTGCTTGCTGCCAGGCAGCGAATACACGCAGCGGTCTGCTTTTTGGCGAGGCACTGAACACATGCAGCGTTTAGTTTGCGAGGCGGCGAAGAGACGCGGCGCTTTGCTTCTTGAGAGGGAGCGAAGAGGCGCAGCGTTTCCTTAGTTTGCGAGGCATGCAAGAGATGCAGCGGTGTGCTCGTCTGCGAGGCGTCGAAGAGACGCAGCAGCTAGTTAGCTGGCCGTGTGGCGAAGAGACGCGACGCTTGGCATGCTGGCGAGGTGGCGAGCAGATCGAGTGCTTTGCTTGTTGGCGAGGCAGCGAAGAGATTCAGCAGTCTCCTTGTTTGTGAGACAGCCAACATGCCCAGTGGTTGCTCATTGTGCGAGGCAGCGAAGAGATGCAGCACTTTGCTTGTGCACCAGGTGGCGCAGTGGCATCGCGGATGGCTTTTTCGCCTGCAGGCGAAGCGAGGCAGCACTTTGCTAGTTGGCGAGGCAGCGAAGAGACGCAGCAGGCTGCTTGTTGGTGAGACAGCCAACATGCACAGTGGTTAGCTATTGTGCGAGGCAGCGAATCACCACCGAGCAAATGGCTTTGTGCGTTCGCCGCCTCGCTGCCTAGCAAAGCGTCGTCTGCCTTGGGCGCCTAGCAAAGCTCCGCGTGCCATCACCGCCAAGCAAAGCACCGCGTTCCTTCGACGCCTAGCAAAGAAGTGCCTGCGTTCGGCGCCTCGCCGCATCGCAGCCTAGCAAAGCACTGCGTGCCTTCGGCGCCTCACACAGCGCTGCGTGCCTTCGGTGCCTGGCATAGCAGCGCGTGCCTTCGCCGCCTCGCCGCCTAAGAAAGCGCCGCGTCCCTTCGCTGCCTCGCCGCCTAGCAAAGCGCCGTGTCCCTTCGCCGCCTCGCCGCCCAGCAAAGCTCCGCGTGCCGTCGCCGCCAAGCAAAGCGCCGTGTTCCTTCGGCACCTAGCAAAGAAATGCCTGCGTTCGGCGCCTCGCCGCATCGCAGCCTAGCAAAGCACTGCGTGCCTTCGGCGCCTGGCAAAGCACTGCGTGCCTTCGGCGCCTCACACAGCGCTGCGTGCCTCCGGCGCCTGGCAAAGCAGCGCGTGTCTTCGCCGCCTCGCCGCCTAAGAAAGCGCTGCGTCCCTTTTCGCCCTCGCCGCCCAACAAAGCGCCGTGTCCCTTCACCGCCTCCCCAATCGCTTCGTCCCTTCGCCGCCTCGCCGCCTAGCAAACGCCGTAGGAGCGCCGAAGGGACACGGCGCTTTTGTAGGCGCCCAAGGCACGTGGCGCTTTGCTAAGGCACGAGGCAGCGAAGGCACGCAGCCATTTGACAGTGGTGGACGGGCTCGGGCGCCTTGCTAGGCGGCGAGGCGGCGAAGGCACGCGCTGCTTTGCCAGGCGCCCAAGGACGCAGCGCTGTGCGAGGCGGCGAGGGCACGCAGTGCTTTGCCAGGCGCCGAAGGCACGCAGCGCTTTGCCAGGCGCCGAAGGCACGCAGCGCTGTAGGAGGCGGCGAGGGCACACAGTGCTTTGCTAGGCGGCGAGCGGACGTGGAGCTTCGCTAGGCAGCGAAGGGTGAGGACGCTTTGCTAGGCACTTTGCTAGGCGGCGAAGGCACGAAGCGATTTGGGAGGCGAGGCGGCGACGGCACACGGCGCTTTGCTAGGCGGCGAGGGCGAGGAGGCACGCAGCGCTTTCTTAGGCGGCGAGGCGGCGAAGGCACGCGCTGCTTTGCTAGGCGCCGAAGGCACGCAGCGCTTC
The DNA here is from genome assembly GCF_036417845.1 of Apteryx mantelli. Lineage (NCBI taxonomy): Eukaryota > Metazoa > Chordata > Aves > Apterygiformes > Apterygidae > Apteryx > Apteryx mantelli. The sequence goes on along the minus strand of NC_089993.1, from coordinate 734,978 downwards.
CTTAGTTTGCCAGGCAGCGAAGAGATGGAGCGCTTTGCTTGCTGGCCAGGCAGCGAACAGGCGCCGTGCTTTGCTTGCTGCCAGGCAGCGAATACACGCAGCGGTCTGCTTTTCTGCGAGGCACTGAACACATGCAGCGTTTAGTTTGCGAGGCGGCGAAGAGACGCGGCGCTTTGCTTCTTGAGAGGGAGCGAAGAGGCGCAGCGTTTCCTTAGTTTGCGAGGCATGCAAGAGATGCAGCGGTGTGCTCGTCTGCGAGGCGTCGAAGAGACGCAGCAGCTAGTTAGCTGGCCGTGTGGCGAAGAGACGCGACGCTTGGCATGCTGGCGAGGCGGCGAGCAGATCGAGTGCTTTGCTTGTTGGCGAGGCAGCGAAGAGATTCAGCAGTCTCCTTGTTTGTGAGACAGCCAACATGCCCAGTGGTTGCTCATTGTGCGAGGCAGCGAAGAGATGCAGCCCTTTGCTTGTGCACCAGGTGGCGCAGTGGCATCGCGGATGGCTTTTTCGCCTGCAGGCGAAGCGAGGCAGCACTTTGCTAGTTGGCGAGGCAGCGAAGAGACGCAGCAGGCTGCTTGTTGGTGAGACAGCCAACATGCACAGTGGTTAGCTATTGTGCGAGGCAGCGAATCACCACCGAGCAAATGGCTTTGTGCGTTCGCCGCCTCGCTGCCTAGCAAAGCGTCGTCTGCCTTGGGCGCCTAGCAAAGCTCCGCGTGCCATCACCGCCAAGCAAAGCACCGCGTTCCTTCGACGCCTAGCAAAGAAGTGCCTGCGTTCGGCGCCTCGCCGCATCGCAGCCTAGCAAAGCACTGCGTGCCTTCGGCGCCTCACACAGCGCTGCGTGCCTTCGGTGCCTGGCATAGCAGCGCGTGCCTTCGCCGCCTCGCCGCCTAAGAAAGCGCCGCGTCCCTTCTCGCCCTCGCCGCCCAGCAAAGCTCCGCGTGCCGTCGCCGCCAAGCAAAGCGCCGTGTTCCTTCGGCACCTAGCAAAGAAGTGCCTGCGTTCGGCGCCTCGCCGCATCGCAGCCTAGCAAAGCACTGCGTGCCTTCGGCGCCTGGCAAAGCACTGCGTGCCTTCGGCGCCTCACACAGCGCTGCGTGCCTCCGGCGCCTGGCAAAGCAGCGCGTGTCTTCGCCGCCTCGCCGCCTAAGAAAGCGCTGCGTCCCTTTTCGCCCTCGCCGCCCAACAAAGCGCCGTGTCCCTTCACCGCCTCCCCAATCGCTTCGTCCCTTCGCCGCCTCGCCGCCTAGCAAACGCCGTAGGAGCGCCGAAGGGACACGGCGCTTTTGTAGGCGCCCAAGGCACGTGGCGCTTTGCTAAGGCATGAGGCAGCGAAGGCACGCAGCCATTTGACAGTGGTGGACGGGCTCGGGCGCCTTGCTAGGCGGCGAGGCGGCGAAGGCACGCGCTGCTTTGCCAGGCGCCCAAGGACGCAGCGCTGTGCGAGGCGGCGAGGGCACGCAGTGCTTTGCCAGGCGCCGAAGGCACGCAGCGCCTTGCCAGGCGCCGAAGGCACGCAGCGCTGTAGGAGGCGGCGAGGGCACACAGTGCTTTGCTAGGCGGCGAGCGGACGTGGAGCTTCGCTAGGCAGCGAAGGCTGAGGACGCTTTGCTAGGCGCTTTGCTAGGCGGCGAAGGCACGAAGCGATTTGGGAGGCGAGGCGGCGACGGCACACGGCGCTTTGCTAGGCGGCGAGGGCGAGGAGGCACGCAGCGCTTTCTTAGGCGGCGAGGCGGCGAAGGCACGCGCTGCTTTGCTAGGCGCCGAAGGCACGCAGCGCTTCCTTAGTTTGCCAGGCAGCGAAGAGATGGAGCGCTTTGCTTGCTGGCCAGGCAGCGAACAGGCGCCGTGCTTTGCTTGCTGCCAGGCAGCGAATACACGCAGCGGTCTGCTTTTTGGCGAGGCACTGAACACATGCAGCGTTTAGTTTGCGAGGCGGCGAAGAGACGCGGCGCTTTGCTTCTTGAGAGGGAGCGAAGAGGCGCAGCGTTTCCTTAGTTTGCGAGGCATGCAAGAGATGCAGCGGTGTGCTCGTCTGCGAGGCGTCGAAGAGACGCAGCAGCTAGTTAGCTGGCCGTGTGGCGAAGAGACGCGACGCTTGGCATGCTGGCGAGGCGGCGAGCAGATCGAGTGCTTTGCTTGTTGGCGAGGCAGCGAAGAGATTCAGCAGTCTCCTTGTTTGTGACACAGCCAACATGCCCAGTGGTTGCTCATTGTGCGAGGCAGCGAAGAGATGCAGCACTTTGCTTGTGCACCAGGTGGCGCAGTGGCATCGCGGATGGCTTTTTCGCCTGCAGGCGAAGCGAGGCAGCACTTTGCTAGTTGGCGAGGCAGCGAAGAGACGCAGCAGGCTGCTTGTTGGTGAGACAGCCAACATGCACAGTGGTTAGCTATTGTGCGAGGCAGCGAATCACCACCGAGCAAATGGCTTTGTGCGTTCGCCGCCTCGCTGCCTAGCAAAGCGTCGTCTGCCTTGGGCGCCTAGCAAAGCTCCGCGTGCCATCACCGCCAAGCAAAGCACCGCGTTCCTTCGACGCCTAGCAAAGAAGTGCCTGCGTTCGGCGCCTCGCCGCATCGCAGCCTAGCAAAGCACTGCGTGCCTTCGGCGCCTCACACAGCGCTGCGTGCCTTCGGTGCCTGGCATAGCAGCGCGTGCCTTCGCCGCCTCGCCGCCTAAGAAAGCGCCGCGTCCCTTCTCGCCCTCGCCGCCCAGCAAAGCTCCGCGTGCCGTCGCCGCCAAGCAAAGCGCCGTGTTCCTTCGGCACCTAGCAAAGAAGTGCCTGCGTTCGGCGCCTCGCCGCATCGCAGCCTAGCAAAGCACTGCGTGCCTTCGGCGCCTGGCAAAGCACTGCGTGCCTTCGGCGCCTCACACAGCGCTGCGTGCCTCCGGCGCCTGGCAAAGCAGCGCGTGTCTTCGCCGCCTCGCCGCCTAAGAAAGCGCTGCGTCCCTTTTCGCCCTCGCCGCCCAACAAAGCGCCGTGTCCCTTCACCGCCTCCCCAATCGCTTCGTCCCTTCGCCGCCTCGCCGCCTAGCAAACGCCGTAGGAGCGCCGAAGGGACACGGCGCTTTTGTAGGCGCCCAAGGCACGTGGCGCTTTGCTAAGGCACGAGGCAGTGAAGGCACGCAGCCATTTGACAGTGGTGGACGGGCTCGGGCGCCTTGCTAGGCGGCGAGGCGGCGAAGGCACGCGCTGCTTTGCCAGGCGCCCAAGGACGCAGCGCTGTGCGAGGCGGCGAGGGCACGCAGTGCTTTGCCAGGCGCCGAAGGCACGCAGCGCCTTGCCATGCGCCGAAGGCACGCAGCGCTGTAGGAGGCGGCGAGGGCACACAGTGCTTTGCTAGGCGGCGAGCGGACGTGGAGCTTCGCTAGGCAGCGAAGGGTGAGGACGCTTTGCTAGGCGCTTTGCTAGGCGGCGAAGGCACGAAGCGATTTGGGAGGCGAGGCGGCGACGGCACACGGCGCTTTGCTAGGCGGCGAGGGCGAGGAGGCACGCAGCGCTTTCTTAGGCGGCGAGGCGGCGAAGGCACGCGCTGCTTTGCTAGGCGCCGAAGGCACGCAGCGCTTCCTTAGTTTGCCAGGCAGCGAAGAGATGGAGCGCTTTGCTTGCTGGCCAGGCAGCGAACAGGCGCCGTGCTTTGCTTGCTGCCAGGCAGCGAATACACGCAGCGGTCTGCTTTTTGGCGAGGCACTGAACACATGCAGCGTTTAGTTTGCGAGGCGGCGAAGAGACGCGGCGCTTTGCTTCTTGAGAGGGAGCGAAGAGGCGCAGCGTTTCCTTAGTTTGCGAGGCATGCAAGAGATGCAGCGGTGTGCTCGTCTGCGAGGCGTCGAAGAGACGCAGCAGCTAGTTAGCTGGCCGTGTGGCGAAGAGACGCGACGCTTGGCATGCTGGCGAGGCGGCGAGCAGATCGAGTGCTTTGCTTGTTGGCGAGGCAGCGAAGAGATTCAGCAGTCTCCTTGTTTGTGAGACAGCCAACATGCCCAGTGGTTGCTCATTGTGCGAGGCAGCGAAGAGATGCAGCCCTTTGCTTGTGCACCAGGTGGCGCAGTGGCATCGCGGATGGCTTTTTCGCCTGCAGGCGAAGCGAGGCAGCACTTTGCTAGTTGGCGAGGCAGCGAAGAGACGCAGCAGGCTGCTTGTTTGTGAGACAGCCAACATGCACAGTGGTTAGCTATTGTGCGAGGCAGCGAATCACCACCGAGCAAATGGCTTTGTGCGTTCGCCGCCTCGCTGCCTAGCAAAGCGTCGTCTGCCTTGGGCGCCTAGCAAAGCTCCGCGTGCCATCACCGCCAAGCAAAGCACCGCGTTCCTTCGACGCCTAGCAAAGAAGTGCCTGCGTTCGGCGCCTCGCCGCATCGCAGCCTAGCAAAGCACTGCGTGCCTTCGGCGCCTCACACAGCGCTGCGTGCCTTCGGTGCCTGGCATAGCAGCGCGTGCCTTCGCCGCCTCGCCGCCTAAGAAAGCGCCGCGTCCCTTCGCCGCCTCGCCGCCTAGCAAAGCGCCGTGTCCCTTCGCCGCCTCGCCGCCCAGCAAAGCTCCGCGTGCCGTCGCCGCCAAGCAAAGCGCCGTGTTCCTTCGGCACCTAGCAAAGAAGTGCCTGCGTTCGGCGCCTCGCCGCATCGCAGCCTAGCAAAGCACTGCGTGCCTTCGGCGCCTGGCAAAGCACTGCGTGCCTTCGGCGCCTCACACAGCGCTGCGTGCCTCTGGCGCCTGGCAAAGCAGCGCGTGTCTTCGCCGCCTCGCCGCCTAAGAAAGCGCTGCGTCCCTTTTCGCCCTCGCCGCCCAACAAAGCGCCGTGTCCCTTCACCGCCTCCCCAATCGCTTCGTCCCTTCGCCGCCTCGCCGCCTAGCAAACGCCGTAGGAGCGCCGAAGGGACACGGCGCTTTTGTAGGCGCCCAAGGCACGTGGCGCTTTGCTAAGGCACGAGGCAGTGAAGGCACGCAGCCATTTGACAGTGGTGGACGGGCTCGGGCGCCTTGCTAGGCGGCGAGGCGGCGAAGGCACGCGCTGCTTTGCCAGGCGCCCAAGGACGCAGCGCTGTGCGAGGCGGCGAGGGCACGCAGTGCTTTGCCAGGCGCCGAAGGCACGCAGCGCTGTAGGAGGCGGCGAGGGCACACAGTGCTTTGCTAGGCGGCGAGCGGACGTGGAGCTTCGCTAGGCAGCGAAGGCTGAGGACGCTTTGCTAGGCGCTTTGCTAGGCGGCGAAGGCACGAAGCGATTTGGGAGGCGAGGCGGCGACGGCACACGGCGCTTTGCTAGGCGGCGAGGGCGAGGAGGCACGCAGCGCTTTCTTAGGCGGCGAGGCGGCGAAGGCACGCGCTGCTTTGCTAGGCGCCGAAGGCACGCAGCGCTTCCTTAGTTTGCCAGGCAGCGAAGAGATGGAGCGCTTTGCTTGCTGGCCAGGCAGCGAACAGGCGCCGTGCTTTGCTTGCTGCCAGGCAGCGAATACACGCAGCGGTCTGCTTTTTGGCGAGGCACTGAACACATGCAGCGTTTAGTTTGCGAGGCGGCGAAGAGACGCGGCGCTTTGCTTCTTGAGAGGGAGCGAAGAGGCGCAGCGTTTCCTTAGTTTGCGAGGCATGCAAGAGATGCAGCGGTGTGCTCGTCTGCGAGGCGTCGAAGAGACGCAGCAGCTAGTTAGCTGGCCGTGTGGCGAAGAGACGCGACGCTTGGCATGCTGGCGAGGCGGCGAGCAGATCGAGTGCTTTGCTTGTTGGCGAGGCAGCGAAGAGATTCAGCAGTCTCCTTGTTTGTGAGACAGCCAACATGCCCAGTGGTTGCTCATTGTGCGAGGCAGCGAAGAGATGCAGCACTTTGCTTGTGCACCAGGTGGCGCAGTGGCATCGCGGATGGCTTTTTCGCCTGCAGGCGAAGCGAGGCAGCACTTTGCTAGTTGGCGAGGCAGCGAAGAGACGCAGCAGGCTGCTTGTTGGTGAGACAGCCAACATGCACAGTGGTTAGCTATTGTGCGAGGCAGCGAATCACCACCGAGCAAATGGCTTTGTGCGTTCGCCGCCTCGCTGCCTAGCAAAGCGTCGTCTGCCTTGGGTGCCTAGCAAAGCTCCGCGTGCCGTCACCGCCAAGCAAAGCACCGCGTTCCTTCGACGCCTAGCAAAGAAGTGCCTGCGTTCGGCGCCTCGCCGCATCGCAGCCTAGCAAAGCACTGCGTGCCTTCGGCGCCTCACACAGCGCTGCGTGCCTTCGGTGCCTGGCATAGCAGCGCGTGCCTTCGCCGCCTCGCCGCCTAAGAAAGCGCCGCGTCCCTTCTCGCCCTCGCCGCCTAGCAAAGCGCCGTGTCCCTTCGCCGCCTCGCCGCCCAGCAAAGCTCCGCAAGCCGTCGCCGCCAAGCAAAGCGCCGTGTTCCTTCGGCACCTAGCAAAGAAATGCCTGCGTTCGGCGCCTCGCCGCATCGCAGCCTAGCAAAGCACTGCGTGCCTTCGGCGCCTGGCAAAGCACTGCGTGCCTTCGGCGCCTCACACAGCGCTGCGTGCCTCCGGCGCCTGGCAAAGCAGCGCGTGTCTTCGCCGCCTCGCCGCCTAAGAAAGCGCTGCGTCCCTTTTCGCCCTCGCCGCCCAACAAAGCGCCGTGTCCCTTCACCGCCTCCCCAATCGCTTCGTCCCTTCGCCGCCTCGCCGCCTAGCAAACGCCGTAGGAGCGCCGAAGGGACACGGCGCTTTTGTAGGCGCCCAAGGCACGTGGCGCTTTGCTAAGGCATGAGGCAGCGAAGGCACGCAGCCATTTGACAGTGGTGGACGGGCTCGGGCGCCTTGCTAGGCGGCGAGGCGGCGAAGGCACGCGCTGCTTTGCCAGGCGCCCAAGGACGCAGCGCTGTGCGAGGCGGCGAGGGCACGCAGTGCTTTGCCAGGCGCCGAAGGCACGCAGCGCCTTGCCATGCGCCGAAGGCACGCAGCGCTGTAGGAGGCGGCGAGGGCACACAGTGCTTTGCTAGGCGGCGAGCGGACGTGGAGCTTCGCTAGGCAGCGAAGGCTGAGGACGCTTTGCTAGGCGCTTTGCTAGGCGGCGAAGGCACGAAGCGATTTGGGAGGCGAGGCGGCGACGGCACACGGCGCTTTGCTAGGCGGCGAGGGCGAGGAGGCACGCAGCGCTTTCTTAGGCGGCGAGGCGGCGAAGGCACGCGCTGCTTTGCTAGGCGCCGAAGGCACGCAGCGCTTCCTTAGTTTGCCAGGCAGCGAAGAGATGGAGCGCTTTGCTTGCTGGCCAGGCAGCGAACAGGCGCCGTGCTTTGCTTGCTGCCAGGCAGCGAATACACGCAGCGGTCTGCTTTTTGGCGAGGCACTGAACACATGCAGCGTTTAGTTTGCGAGGCGGCGAAGAGACGCGGCGCTTTGCTTCTTGAGAGGGAGCGAAGAGGCGCAGCGTTTCCTTAGTTTGCGAGGCATGCAAGAGATGCAGCGGTGTGCTCGTCTGCGAGGCGTCGAAGAGACGCAGCAGCTAGTTAGCTGGCCGTGTGGCGAAGAGACGCGACGCTTGGCATGCTGGCGAGGTGGCGAGCAGATCGAGTGCTTTGCTTGTTGGCGAGGCAGCGAAGAGATTCAGCAGTCTCCTTGTTTGTGAGACAGCCAACATGCCCAGTGGTTGCTCATTGTGCGAGGCAGCGAAGAGATGCAGCACTTTGCTTGTGCACCAGGTGGCGCAGTGGCATCGCGGATGGCTTTTTCGCCTGCAGGCGAAGCGAGGCAGCACTTTGCTAGTTGGCGAGGCAGCGAAGAGACGCAGCAGGCTGCTTGTTGGTGAGACAGCCAACATGCACAGTGGTTAGCTATTGTGCGAGGCAGCGAATCACCACCGAGCAAATGGCTTTGTGCGTTCGCCGCCTCGCTGCCTAGCAAAGCGTCGTCTGCCTTGGGCGCCTAGCAAAGCTCCGCGTGCCATCACCGCCAAGCAAAGCACCGCGTTCCTTCGACGCCTAGCAAAGAAGTGCCTGCGTTCGGCGCCTCGCCGCATCGCAGCCTAGCAAAGCACTGCGTGCCTTCGGCGCCTCACACAGCGCTGCGTGCCTTCGGTGCCTGGCATAGCAGCGCGTGCCTTCGCCGCCTCGCCGCCTAAGAAAGCGCCGCGTCCCTTCGCTGCCTCGCCGCCTAGCAAAGCGCCGTGTCCCTTCGCCGCCTCGCCGCCCAGCAAAGCTCCGCGTGCCGTCGCCGCCAAGCAAAGCGCCGTGTTCCTTCGGCACCTAGCAAAGAAATGCCTGCGTTCGGCGCCTCGCCGCATCGCAGCCTAGCAAAGCACTGCGTGCCTTCGGCGCCTGGCAAAGCACTGCGTGCCTTCGGCGCCTCACACAGCGCTGCGTGCCTCCGGCGCCTGGCAAAGCAGCGCGTGTCTTCGCCGCCTCGCCGCCTAAGAAAGCGCTGCGTCCCTTTTCGCCCTCGCCGCCCAACAAAGCGCCGTGTCCCTTCACCGCCTCCCCAATCGCTTCGTCCCTTCGCCGCCTCGCCGCCTAGCAAACGCCGTAGGAGCGCCGAAGGGACACGGCGCTTTTGTAGGCGCCCAAGGCACGTGGCGCTTTGCTAAGGCACGAGGCAGCGAAGGCACGCAGCCATTTGACAGTGGTGGACGGGCTCGGGCGCCTTGCTAGGCGGCGAGGCGGCGAAGGCACGCGCTGCTTTGCCAGGCGCCCAAGGACGCAGCGCTGTGCGAGGCGGCGAGGGCACGCAGTGCTTTGCCAGGCGCCGAAGGCACGCAGCGCTTTGCCAGGCGCCGAAGGCACGCAGCGCTGTAGGAGGCGGCGAGGGCACACAGTGCTTTGCTAGGCGGCGAGCGGACGTGGAGCTTCGCTAGGCAGCGAAGGGTGAGGACGCTTTGCTAGGCACTTTGCTAGGCGGCGAAGGCACGAAGCGATTTGGGAGGCGAGGCGGCGACGGCACACGGCGCTTTGCTAGGCGGCGAGGGCGAGGAGGCACGCAGCGCTTTCTTAGGCGGCGAGGCGGCGAAGGCACGCGCTGCTTTGCTAGGCGCCGAAGGCACGCAGCGCTTCCTTAGTTTGCCAGGCAGCGAAGAGATGGAGCGCTTTGCTTGCTGGCCAGGCAGCGAACAGGCGCCGTGCTTTGCTTGCTGCCAGGCAGCGAATACACGCAGCGGTCTGCTTTTCTGCGAGGCACTGAACACATGCAGCGTTTAGTTTGCGAGGCGGCGAAGAGACGCGGCGCTTTGCTTCTTGAGAGGGAGCGAAGAGGCGCAGCGTTTCCTTAGTTTGCGAGGCATGCAAGAGATGCAGCGGTGTGCTCGTCTGCGAGGCGTCGAAGAGACGCAGCAGCTAGTTAGCTGGCCGTGTGGCGAAGAGACGCGACGCTTGGCATGCTGGCGAGGCGGCGAGCAGATCGAGTGCTTTGCTTGTTGGCGAGGCAGCGAAGAGATTCAGCAGTCTCCTTGTTTGTGAGACAGCCAACATGCCCAGTGGTTGCTCATTGTGCGAGGCAGCGAAGAGATGCAGCCCTTTGCTTGTGCACCAGGTGGCGCAGTGGCATCGCGGATGGCTTTTTCGCCTGCAGGCGAAGCGAGGCAGCACTTTGCTAGTTGGCGAGGCAGCGAAGAGACGCAGCAGGCTGCTTGTTGGTGAGACAGCCAACATGCACAGTGGTTAGCTATTGTGCGAGGCAGCGAATCACCACCGAGCAAATGGCTTTGTGCGTTCGCCGCCTCGCTGCCTAGCAAAGCGTCGTCTGCCTTGGGCGCCTAGCAAAGCTCCGCGTGCCATCACCGCCAAGCAAAGCACCGCGTTCCTTCGACGCCTAGCAAAGAAGTGCCTGCGTTCGGCGCCTCGCCGCATCGCAGCCTAGCAAAGCACTGCGTGCCTTCGGCGCCTCACACAGCGCTGCGTGCCTTCGGTGCCTGGCATAGCAGCGCGTGCCTTCGCCGCCTCGCCGCCTAAGAAAGCGCCGCGTCCCTTCTCGCCCTCGCCGCCCAGCAAAGCTCCGCGTGCCGTCGCCGCCAAGCAAAGCGCCGTGTTCCTTCGGCACCTAGCAAAGAAGTGCCTGCGTTCGGCGCCTCGCCGCATCGCAGCCTAGCAAAGCACTGCGTGCCTTCGGCGCCTGGCAAAGCACTGCGTGCCTTCGGCGCCTCACACAGCGCTGCGTGCCTCCGGCGCCTGGCAAAGCAGCGCGTGTCTTCGCCGCCTCGCCGCCTAAGAAAGCGCTGCGTCCCTTTTCGCCCTCGCCGCCCAACAAAGCGCCGTGTCCCTTCACCGCCTCCCCAATCGCTTCGTCCCTTCGCCGCCTCGCCGCCTAGCAAACGCCGTAGGAGCGCCGAAGGGACACGGCGCTTTTGTAGGCGCCCAAGGCACGTGGCGCTTTGCTAAGGCATGAGGCAGCGAAGGCACGCAGCCATTTGACAGTGGTGGACGGGCTCGGGCGCCTTGCTAGGCGGCGAGGCGGCGAAGGCACGCGCTGCTTTGCCAGGCGCCCAAGGACGCAGCGCTGTGCGAGGCGGCGAGGGCACGCAGTGCTTTGCCAGGCGCCGAAGGCACGCAGCGCCTTGCCAGGCGCCGAAGGCACGCAGCGCTGTAGGAGGCGGCGAGGGCACACAGTGCTTTGCTAGGCGGCGAGCGGACGTGGAGCTTCGCTAGGCAGCGAAGGCTGAGGACGCTTTGCTAGGCGCTTTGCTAGGCGGCGAAGGCACGAAGCGATTTGGGAGGCGAGGCGGCGACGGCACACGGCGCTTTGCTAGGCGGCGAGGGCGAGGAGGCACGCAGCGCTTTCTTAGGCGGCGAGGCGGCGAAGGCACGCGCTGCTTTGCTAGGCGCCGAAGGCACGCAGCGCTTCCTTAGTTTGCCAGGCAGCGAAGAGATGGAGCGCTTTGCTTGCTGGCCAGGCAGCGAACAGGCGCCGTGCTTTGCTTGCTGCCAGGCAGCGAATACACGCAGCGGTCTGCTTTTTGGCGAGGCACTGAACACATGCAGCGTTTAGTTTGCGAGGCGGCGAAGAGACGCGGCGCTTTGCTTCTTGAGAGGGAGCGAAGAGGCGCAGCGTTTCCTTAGTTTGCGAGGCATGCAAGAGATGCAGCGGTGTGCTCGTCTGCGAGGCGTCGAAGAGACGCAGCAGCTAGTTAGCTGGCCGTGTGGCGAAGAGACGCGACGCTTGGCATGCTGGCGAGGCGGCGAGCAGATCGAGTGCTTTGCTTGTTGGCGAGGCAGCGAAGAGATTCAGCAGTCTCCTTGTTTGTGACACAGCCAACATGCCCAGTGGTTGCTCATTGTGCGAGGCAGCGAAGAGATGCAGCACTTTGCTTGTGCACCAGGTGGCGCAGTGGCATCGCGGATGGCTTTTTCGCCTGCAGGCGAAGCGAGGCAGCACTTTGCTAGTTGGCGAGGCAGCGAAGAGACGCAGCAGGCTGCTTGTTGGTGAGACAGCCAACATGCACAGTGGTTAGCTATTGTGCGAGGCAGCGAATCACCACCGAGCAAATGGCTTTGTGCGTTCGCCGCCTCGCTGCCTAGCAAAGCGTCGTCTGCCTTGGGCGCCTAGCAAAGCTCCGCGTGCCATCACCGCCAAGCAAAGCACCGCGTTCCTTCGACGCCTAGCAAAGAAGTGCCTGCGTTCGGCGCCTCGCCGCATCGCAGCCTAGCAAAGCACTGCGTGCCTTCGGCGCCTCACACAGCGCTGCGTGCCTTCGGTGCCTGGCATAGCAGCGCGTGCCTTCGCCGCCTCGCCGCCTAAGAAAGCGCCGCGTCCCTTCTCGCCCTCGCCGCCCAGCAAAGCTCCGCGTGCCGTCGCCGCCAAGCAAAGCGCCGTGTTCCTTCGGCACCTAGCAAAGAAGTGCCTGCGTTCGGCGCCTCGCCGCATCGCAGCCTAGCAAAGCACTGCGTGCCTTCGGCGCCTGGCAAAGCACTGCGTGCCTTCGGCGCCTCACACAGCGCTGCGTGCCTCCGGCGCCTGGCAAAGCAGCGCGTGTCTTCGCCGCCTCGCCGCCTAAGAAAGCGCTGCGTCCCTTTTCGCCCTCGCCGCCCAACAAAGCGCCGTGTCCCTTCACCGCCTCCCCAATCGCTTCGTCCCTTCGCCGCCTCGCCGCCTAGCAAACGCCGTAGGAGCGCCGAAGGGACACGGCGCTTTTGTAGGCGCCCAAGGCACGTGGCGCTTTGCTAAGGCACGAGGCAGCGAAGGCACGCAGCCATTTGACAGTGGTGGACGGGCTCGGGCGCCTTGCTAGGCGGCGAGGCGGCGAAGGCACGCGCTGCTTTGCCAGGCGCCCAAGGACGCAGCGCTGTGCGAGGCGGCGAGGGCACGCAGTGCTTTGCCAGGCGCCGAAGGCACGCAGCGCCTTGCCATGCGCCGAAGGCACGCAGCGCTGTAGGAGGCGGCGAGGGCACACAGTGCTTTGCTAGGCGGCGAGCGGACGTGGAGCTTCGCTAGGCAGCGAAGGGTGAGGACGCTTTGCTAGGCGCTTTGCTAGGCGGCGAAGGCACGAAGCGATTTGGGAGGCGAGGCGGCGACGGCACACGGCGCTTTGCTAGGCGGCGAGGGCGAGGAGGCACGCAGCGCTTTCTTAGGCGGCGAGGCGGCGAAGGCACGCGCTGCTTTGCTAGGCGCCGAAGGCACGCAGCGCTTCCTTAGTTTGCCAGGCAGCGAAGAGATGGAGCGCTTTGCTTGCTGGCCAGGCAGCGAACAGGCGCCGTGCTTTGCTTGCTGCCAGGCAGCGAATACACGCAGCGGTCTGCTTTTTGGCGAGGCACTGAACACATGCAGCGTTTAGTTTGCGAGGCGGCGAAGAGACGCGGCGCTTTGCTTCTTGAGAGGGAGCGAAGAGGCGCAGCGTTTCCTTAGTTTGCGAGGCATGCAAGAGATGCAGCGGTGTGCTCGTCTGCGAGGCGTCGAAGAGACGCAGCAGCTAGTTAGCTGGCCGTGTGGCGAAGAGACGCGACGCTTGGCATGCTGGCGAGGCGGCGAGCAGATCGAGTGCTTTGCTTGTTGGCGAGGCAGCGAAGAGATTCAGCAGTCTCCTTGTTTGTGAGACAGCCAACATGCCCAGTGGTTGCTCATTGTGCGAGGCAGCGAAGAGATGCAGCCCTTTGCTTGTGCACCAGGTGGCGCAGTGGCATCGCGGATGGCTTTTTCGCCTGCAGGCGAAGCGAGGCAGCACTTTGCTAGTTGGCGAGGCAGCGAAGAGACGCAGCAGGCTGCTTGTTTGTGAGACAGCCAACATGCACAGTGGTTAGCTATTGTGCGAGGCAGCGAATCACCACCGAGCAAATGGCTTTGTGCGTTCGCCGCCTCGCTGCCTAGCAAAGCGTCGTCTGCCTTGGGCGCCTAGCAAAGCTCCGCGTGCCATCACCGCCAAGCAAAGCACCGCGTTCCTTCGACGCCTAGCAAAGAAGTGCCTGCGTTCGGCGCCTCGCCGCATCGCAGCCTAGCAAAGCACTGCGTGCCTTCGGCGCCTCACACAGCGCTGCGTGCCTTCGGTGCCTGGCATAGCAGCGCGTGCCTTCGCCGCCTCGCCGCCTAAGAAAGCGCCGCGTCCCTTCGCCGCCTCGCCGCCTAGCAAAGCGCCGTGTCCCTTCGCCGCCTCGCCGCCCAGCAAAGCTCCGCGTGCCGTCGCCGCCAAGCAAAGCGCCGTGTTCCTTCGGCACCTAGCAAAGAAGTGCCTGCGTTCGGCGCCTCGCCGCATCGCAGCCTAGCAAAGCACTGCGTGCCTTCGGCGCCTGGCAAAGCACTGCGTGCCTTCGGCGCCTCACACAGCGCTGCGTGCCTCTGGCGCCTGGCAAAGCAGCGCGTGTCTTCGCCGCCTCGCCGCCTAAGAAAGCGCTGCGTCCCTTTTCGCCCTCGCCGCCCAACAAAGCGCCGTGTCCCTTCACCGCCTCCCCAATCGCTTCGTCCCTTCGCCGCCTCGCCGCCTAGCAAACGCCGTAGGAGCGCCGAAGGGACACGGCGCTTTTGTAGGCGCCCAAGGCACGTGGCGCTTTGCTAAGGCACGAGGCAGTGAAGGCACGCAGCCATTTGACAGTGGTGGACGGGCTCGGGCGCCTTGCTAGGCGGCGAGGCGGCGAAGGCACGCGCTGCTTTGCCAGGCGCCCAAGGACGCAGCGCTGTGCGAGGCGGCGAGGGCACGCAGTGCTTTGCCAGGCGCCGAAGGCACGCAGCGCTGTAGGAGGCGGCGAGGGCACACAGTGCTTTGCTAGGCGGCGAGCGGACGTGGAGCTTCGCTAGGCAGCGAAGGCTGAGGACGCTTTGCTAGGCGCTTTGCTAGGCGGCGAAGGCACGAAGCGATTTGGGAGGCGAGGCGGCGACGGCACACGGCGCTTTGCTAGGCGGCGAGGGCGAGGAGGCACGCAGCGCTTTCTTAGGCGGCGAGGCGGCGAAGGCACGCGCTGCTTTGCTAGGCGCCGAAGGCACGCAGCGCTTCCTTAGTTTGCCAGGCAGCGAAGAGATGGAGCGCTTTGCTTGCTGGCCAGGCAGCGAACAGGCGCCGTGCTTTGCTTGCTGCCAGGCAGCGAATACACGCAGCGGTCTGCTTTTTGGCGAGGCACTGAACACATGCAGCGTTTAGTTTGCGAGGCGGCGAAGAGACGCGGCGCTTTGCTTCTTGAGAGGGAGCGAAGAGGCGCAGCGTTTCCTTAGTTTGCGAGGCATGCAAGAGATGCAGCGGTGTGCTCGTCTGCGAGGCGTCGAAGAGACGCAGCAGCTAGTTAGCTGGCCGTGTGGCGAAGAGACGCGACGCTTGGCATGCTGGCGAGGCGGCGAGCAGATCGAGTGCTTTGCTTGTTGGCGAGGCAGCGAAGAGATTCAGCAGTCTCCTTGTTTGTGAGACAGCCAACATGCCCAGTGGTTGCTCATTGTGCGAGGCAGCGAAGAGATGCAGCACTTTGCTTGTGCACCAGGTGGCGCAGTGGCATCGCGGATGGCTTTTTCGCCTGCAGGCGAAGCGAGGCAGCACTTTGCTAGTTGGCGAGGCAGCGAAGAGACGCAGCAGGCTGCTTGTTGGTGAGACAGCCAACATGCACAGTGGTTAGCTATTGTGCGAGGCAGCGAATCACCACCGAGCAAATGGCTTTGTGCGTTCGCCGCCTCGCTGCCTAGCAAAGCGTCGTCTGCCTTGGGTGCCTAGCAAAGCTCCGCGTGCCGTCACCGCCAAGCAAAGCACCGCGTTCCTTCGACGCCTAGCAAAGAAGTGCCTGCGTTCGGCGCCTCGCCGCATCGCAGCCTAGCAAAGCACTGCGTGCCTTCGGCGCCTCACACAGCGCTGCGTGCCTTCGGTGCCTGGCATAGCAGCGCGTGCCTTCGCCGCCTCGCCGCCTAAGAAAGCGCCGCGTCCCTTCTCGCCCTCGCCGCCTAGCAAAGCGCCGTGTCCCTTCGCCGCCTCGCCGCCCAGCAAAGCTCCGCAAGCCGTCGCCGCCAAGCAAAGCGCCGTGTTCCTTCGGCACCTAGCAAAGAAATGCCTGCGTTCGGCGCCTCGCCGCATCGCAGCCTAGCAAAGCACTGCGTGCCTTCGGCGCCTGGCAAAGCACTGCGTGCCTTCGGCGCCTCACACAGCGCTGCGTGCCTCCGGCGCCTGGCAAAGCAGCGCGTGTCTTCGCCGCCTCGCCGCCTAAGAAAGCGCTGCGTCCCTTTTCGCCCTCGCCGCCCAACAAAGCGCCGTGTCCCTTCACCGCCTCCCCAATCGCTTCGTCCCTTCGCCGCCTCGCCGCCTAGCAAACGCCGTAGGAGCGCCGAAGGGACACGGCGCTTTTGTAGGCGCCCAAGGCACGTGGCGCTTTGCTAAGGCACGAGGCAGCGAAGGCACGCAGCCATTTGACAGTGGTGGACGGGCTCGGGCGCCTTGCTAGGCGGCGAGGCGGCGAAGGCACGCGCTGCTTTGCCAGGCGCCCAAGGACGCAGCGCTGTGCGAGGCGGCGAGGGCACGCAGCGCTTTGCCAGGCGCCGAAGGCACGCAGCGCCTTGCCATGCGCCGAAGGCACGCAGCGCTGTAGGAGGCGGCGAGGGCACACAGTGCTTTGCTAGGCGGCGAGCGGACGTGGAGCTTCGCTAGGCAGCGAAGGCTGAGGACGCTTTGCTAGGCGCTTTGCTAGGCGGCGAAGGCACGAAGCGATTTGGGAGGCGAGGCGGCGACGGCACACGGCGCTTTGCTAGGCGGCGAGGGCGAGGAGGCACGCAGCGCTTTCTTAGGCGGCGAGGCGGCGAAGGCACGCGCTGCTTTGCTAGGCGCCGAAGGCACGCAGCGCTTCCTTAGTTTGCCAGGCAGCGAAGAGATGGAGCGCTTTGCTTGCTGGCCAGGCAGCGAACAGGCGCCGTGCTTTGCTTGCTGCCAGGCAGCGAATACACGCAGCGGTCTGCTTTTCTGCGAGGCACTGAACACATGCAGCGTTTAGTTTGCGAGGCGGCGAAGAGACGCGGCGCTTTGCTTCTTGAGAGGGAGCGAAGAGGCGCAGCGTTTCCTTAGTTTGCGAGGCATGCAAGAGATGCAGCGGTGTGCTCGTCTGCGAGGCGTCGAAGAGACGCAGCAGCTAGTTAGCTGGCCGTGTGGCGAAGAGACGCGACGCTTGGCATGCTGGCGAGGCGGCGAGCAGATCGAGTGCTTTGCTTGTTGGCGAGGCAGCGAAGAGATTCAGCAGTCTCCTTGTTTGTGACACAGCCAACATGCCCAGTGGTTGCTCATTGTGCGAGGCAGCGAAGAGATGCAGCCCTTTGCTTGTGCACCAGGTGGCGCAGTGGCATCGCGGATGGCTTTTTCGCCTGCAGGCGAAGCGAGGCAGCACTTTGCTAGTTGGCGAGGCAGCGAAGAGACGCAGCAGGCTGCTTGTTGGTGAGACAGCCAACATGCACAGTGGTTAGCTATTGTGCGAGGCAGCGAATCACCACCGAGCAAATGGCTTTGTGCGTTCGCCGCCTCGCTGCCTAGCAAAGCGTCGTCTGCCTTGGGCGCCTAGCAAAGCTCCGCGTGCCATCACCGCCAAGCAAAGCACCGCGTTCCTTCGACGCCTAGCAAAGAAGTGCCTGCGTTCGGCGCCTCGCCGCATCGCAGCCTAGCAAAGCACTGCGTGCCTTCGGCGCCTCACACAGCGCTGCGTGCCTTCGGTGCCTGGCATAGCAGCGCGTGCCTTCGCCGCCTCGCCGCCTAAGAAAGCGCCACGTCCCTTCTCGCCCTCGCCGCCTAGCAAAGCGCCGTGTCCCTTCGCCGCCTCGCCGCCCAGCAAAGCTCCGCGTGCCGTCGCCGCCAAGCAAAGCGCCGTGTTCCTTCGGCACCTAGCAAAGAAATGCCTGCGTTCGGCGCCTCGCCGCATCGCAGCCTAGCAAAGCACTGCGTGCCTTCGGCGCCTGGCAAAGCACTGCGTGCCTTCGGCGCCTCACACAGCGCTGCGTGCCTCTGGCGCCTGGCAAAGCAGCGCGTGTCTTCGCCGCCTCGCCGCCTAAGAAAGCGCTGCGTCCCTTTTCGCCCTCGCCGCCCAACAAAGCGCCGTGTCCCTTCACCGCCTCCCCAATCGCTTCGTCCCTTCGCCGCCTCGCCGCCTAGCAAACGCCGTAGGAGCGCCGAAGGGACACGGCGCTTTTGTAGGCGCCCAAGGCACGTGGCGCTTTGCTAAGGCACGAGGCAGCGAAGGCACGCAGCCATTTGACAGTGGTGGACGGGCTCGGGCGCCTTGCTAGGCGGCGAGGCGGCGAAGGCACGCGCTGCTTTGCCAGGCGCCCAAGGACGCAGCGCTGTGCGAGGCGGCGAGGGCACGCAGTGCTTTGCCAGGCGCCGAAGGCACGCAGCGCCTTGCCATGCGCCGAAGGCACGCAGCGCTGTAGGAGGCGGCGAGGGCACACAGTGCTTTGCTAGGCGGCGAGCGGACGTGGAGCTTCGCTAGGCAGCGAAGGCTGAGGACGCTTTGCTAGGCGCTTTGCTAGGCGGCGAAGGCACGAAGCGATTTGGGAGGCGAGGCGGCGACGGCACACGGCGCTTTGCTAGGCGGCGAGGGCGAGGAGGCACGCAGCGCTTTCTTAGGCGGCGAGGCGGCGAAGGCACGCGCTGCTTTGCTAGGCGCCGAAGGCACGCAGCGCTTCCTTAGTTTGCCAGGCAGCGAAGAGATGGAGCGCTTTGCTTGCTGGCCAGGCAGCGAACAGGCGCCGTGCTTTGCTTGCTGCCAGGCAGCGAATACACGCAGCGGTCTGCTTTTTGGCGAGGCACTGAACACATGCAGCGTTTAGTTTGCGAGGCGGCGAAGAGACGCGGCGCTTTGCTTCTTGAGAGGGAGCGAAGAGGCGCAGCGTTTCCTTAGTTTGCGAGGCATGCAAGAGATGCAGCGGTGTGCTCGTCTGCGAGGCGTCGAAGAGACGCAGCAGCTAGTTAGCTGGCCGTGTGGCGAAGAGACGCGACGCTTGGCATGCTGGCGAGGCGGCGAGCAGATCGAGTGCTTTGCTTGTTGGCGAGGCAGCGAAGAGATTCAGCAGTCTCCTTGTTTGTGAGACAGCCAACATGCCCAGTGGTTGCTCATTGTGCGAGGCAGCGAAGAGATGCAGCACTTTGCTTGTGCACCAGGTGGCGCAGTGGCATCGCGGATGGCTTTTTCGCCTGCAGGCGAAGCGAGGCAGCACTTTGCTAGTTGGCGAGGCAGCGAAGAGACGCAGCAGGCTGCTTGTTGGTGAGACAGCCAACATGCACAGTGGTTAGCTATTGTGCGAGGCAGCGAATCACCACCGAGCAAATGGCTTTGTGCGTTCGCCGCCTCGCTGCCTAGCAAAGCGTCGTCTGCCTTGGGCGCCTAGCAAAGCTCCGCGTGCCATCACCGCCAAGCAAAGCACCGCGTTCCTTCGACGCCTAGCAAAGAAGTGCCTGCGTTCGGCGCCTCGCCGCATCGCAGCCTAGCAAAGCACTGCGTGCCTTCGGCGCCTCACACAGCGCTGCGTGCCTTCGGTGCCTGGCATAGCAGCGCGTGCCTTCGCCGCCTCGCCGCCTAAGAAAGCGCCGCGTCCCTTCTCGCCCTCGCCGCCCAGCAAAGCTCCGCGTGCCGTCGCCGCCAAGCAAAGCGCCGTGTTCCTTCGGCACCTAGCAAAGAAGTGCCTGCGTTCGGCGCCTCGCCGCATCGCAGCCTAGCAAAGCACTGCGTGCCTTCGGCGCCTGGCAAAGCACTGCGTGCCTTCGGCGCCTCACACAGCGCTGCGTGCCTCCGGCGCCTGGCAAAGCAGCGCGTGTCTTCGCCGCCTCGCCGCCTAAGAAAGCGCTGCGTCCCTTTTCGCCCTCGCCGCCCAACAAAGCGCCGTGTCCCTTCACCGCCTCCCCAATCGCTTCGTCCCTTCGCCGCCTCGCCGCCTAGCAAACGCCGTAGGAGCGCCGAAGGGACACGGCGCTTTTGTAGGCGCCCAAGGCACGTGGCGCTTTGCTAAGGCATGAGGCAGCGAAGGCACGCAGCCATCTGACAGTGGTGGACGGGCTCGGGCGCCTTGCTAGGCGGCGAGGCGGCGAAGGCACGCGCTGCTTTGCCAGGCGCCCAAGGACGCAGCGCTGTGCGAGGCGGCGAGGGCACGCAGTGCTTTGCCAGGCGCCGAAGGCACGCAGCGCCTTGCCATGCGCCGAAGGCACGCAGCGCTGTAGGAGGCGGCGAGGGCACACAGTGCTTTGCTAGGCGGCGAGCGGACGTGGAGCTTCGCTAGGCAGCGAAGGCTGAGGACGCTTTGCTGGGCGCTTTGCTAGGCGGCGAAGGCACGAAGCGATTTGGGAGGCGAGGCGGCGACGGCACACGGCGCTTTGCTAGGCGGCGAGGGCGAGGAGGCACGCAGCGCTTTCTTAGGCGGCGAGGCGGCGAAGGCACGCGCTGCTTTGCTAGGCGCCGAAGGCACGCAGCGCTTCCTTAGTTTGCCAGGCAGCGAAGAGATGGAGCGCTTTGCTTGCTGGCCAGGCAGCGAACAGGCGCCGTGCTTTGCTTGCTGCCAGGCAGCGAATACACGCAGCGGTCTGCTTTTTGGCGAGGCACTGAACACATGCAGCGTTTAGTTTGCGAGGCGGCGAAGAGACGCGGCGCTTTGCTTCTTGAGAGGGAGCGAAGAGGCGCAGCGTTTCCTTAGTTTGCGAGGCATGCAAGAGATGCAGCGGTGTGCTCGTCTGCGAGGCGTCGAAGAGACGCAGCAGCTAGTTAGCTGGCCGTGTGGCGAAGAGACGCGACGCTTGGCATGCTGGCGAGGCGGCGAGCAGATCGAGTGCTTTGCTTGTTGGCGAGGCAGCGAAGAGATTCAGCAGTCTCCTTGTTTGTGACACAGCCAACATGCCCAGTGGTTGCTCATTGTGCGAGGCAGCGAAGAGATGCAGCCCTTTGCTTGTGCACCAGGTGGCGCAGTGGCATCGCGGATGGCTTTTTCGCCTGCAGGCGAAGCGAGGCAGCACTTTGCTAGTTGGCGAGGCAGCGAAGAGACGCAGCAGGCTGCTTGTTGGTGAGACAGCCAACATGCACAGTGGTTAGCTATTGTGCGAGGCAGCGAATCACCACCGAGCAAATGGCTTTGTGCGTTCGCCGCCTCGCTGCCTAGCAAAGCGTCGTCTGCCTTGGGCGCCTAGCAAAGCTCCGCGTGCCATCACCGCCAAGCAAAGCACCGCGTTCCTTCGACGCCTAGCAAAGAAGTGCCTGCGTTCGGCGCCTCGCCGCATCGCAGCCTAGCAAAGCACTGCGTGCCTTCGGCGCCTCACACAGCGCTGCGTGCCTTCGGTGCCTGGCATAGCAGCGCGTGCCTTCGCCGCCTCGCCGCCTAAGAAAGCGCCGCGTCCCTTCTCGCCCTCGCCGCCCAGCAAAGCTCCGCGTGCCGTCGCCGCCAAGCAAAGCGCCGTGTTCCTTCGGCACCTAGCAAAGAAGTGCCTGCGTTCGGCGCCTCGCCGCATCGCAGCCTAGCAAAGCACTGCGTGCCTTCGGCGCCTGGCAAAGCACTGCGTGCCTTCGGCGCCTCACACAGCGCTGCGTGCCTCCGGCGCCTGGCAAAGCAGCGCGTGTCTTCGCCGCCTCGCCGCCTAAGAAAGCGCTGCGTCCCTTTTCGCCCTCGCCGCCCAACAAAGCGCCGTGTCCCTTCACCGCCTCCCCAATCGCTTCGTCCCTTCGCCGCCTCGCCGCCTAGCAAACGCCGTAGGAGCGCCGAAGGGACACGGCGCTTTTGTAGGCGCCCAAGGCACGTGGCGCTTTGCTAAGGCATGAGGCAGCGAAGGCACGCAGCCATTTGACAGTGGTGGACGGGCTCGGGCGCCTTGCTAGGCGGCGAGGCGGCGAAGGCACGCGCTGCTTTGCCAGGCGCCCAAGGACGCAGCGCTGTGCGAGGCGGCGAGGGCACGCAGTGCTTTGCCAGGCGCCGAAGGCACGCAGCGCCTTGCCAGGCGCCGAAGGCACGCAGCGCTGTAGGAGGCGGCGAGGGCACACAGTGCTTTGCTAGGCGGCGAGCGGACGTGGAGCTTCGCTAGGCAGCGAAGGGTGAGGACGCTTTGCTAGGCGCTTTGCTAGGCGGCGAAGGCACGAAGCGATTTGGGAGGCGAGGCGGCGACGGCACACGGCGCTTTGCTAGGCGGCGAGGGCGAGGAGGCACGCAGCGCTTTCTTAGGCGGCGAGGCGGCGAAGGCACGCGCTGCTTTGCTAGGCGCCGAAGGCACGCAGCGCTTCCTTAGTTTGCCAGGCAGCGAAGAGATGGAGCGCTTTGCTTGCTGGCCAGGCAGCGAACAGGCGCCGTGCTTTGCTTGCTGCCAGGCAGCGAATACACGCAGCGCTCTGCTTTTTGGCGAGGCACTGAACACATGCAGCGTTTAGTTTGCGAGGCGGCGAAGAGACGCGGCGCTTTGCTTCTTGAGAGGGAGCGAAGAGGCGCAGCGTTTCCTTAGTTTGCGAGGCATGCAAGAGATGCAGCGGTGTGCTCGTCTGCGAGGCGTCGAAGAGACGCAGCAGCTAGTTAGCTGGCCGTGTGGCGAAGAGACGCGACGCTTGGCATGCTGGCGAGGCGGCGAGCAGATCGAGTGCTTTGCTTGTTGGCGAGGCAGCGAAGAGATTCAGCAGTCTCCTTGTTTGTGACACAGCCAACATGCCCAGTGGTTGCTCATTGTGCGAGGCAGCGAAGAGATGCAGCCCTTTGCTAGTGCACCAGGTGGCGCAGTGGCACCGCGGATGGCTTTTTCGCCTGCAGGCGAAGCGAGGCAGCACTTTGCTAGTTGGCGAGGCAGCGAAGAGACGCAGCAGGCTGCTTGTTGGTGAGACAGCCAACATGCACAGTGGTTAGCTATTGTGCGAGGCAGCGAATCACCACCGAGCAAATGGCTTTGTGCGTTCGCCGCCTCGCTGCCTAGCAAAGCGTCGTCTGCCTTGGGCGCCTAGCAAAGCTCCGCGTGCCATCACCGCCAAGCAAAGCACCGCGTTCCTTCGACGCCTAGCAAAGAAGTGCCTGCGTTCGGCGCCTCGCCGCATCGCAGCCTAGCAAAGCACTGCGTGCCTTCGGCGCCTCACACAGCGCTGCGTGCCTTCGGTGCCTGGCATAGCAGCGCGTGCCTTCGCCGCCTCGCCGCCTAAGAAAGCGCCGCGTCCCTTCTCGCCCTCGCCGCCCAGCAAAGCTCCGCGTGCCGTCGCCGCCAAGCAAAGCGCCGTGTTCCTTCGGCACCTAGCAAAGAAGTGCCTGCGTTCGGCGCCTCGCCGCATCGCAGCCTAGCAAAGCACTGCGTGCCTTCGGCGCCTGGCAAAGCACTGCGTGCCTTCGGCGCCTCACACAGCGCTGCGTGCCTCCGGCGCCTGGCAAAGCAGCGCGTGTCTTCGCCGCCTCGCCGCCTAAGAAAGCGCTGCGTCCCTTTTCGCCCTCGCCGCCCAACAAAGCGCCGTGTCCCTTCACCGCCTCCCCAATCGCTTCGTCCCTTCGCCGCCTCGCCGCCTAGCAAACGCCGTAGGAGCGCCGAAGGGACACGGCGCTTTTGTAGGCGCCCAAGGCACGTGGCGCTTTGCTAAGGCATGAGGCAGCGAAGGCACGCAGCCATTTGACAGTGGTGGACGGGCTCGGGCGCCTTGCTAGGCGGCGAGGCGGCGAAGGCACGCGCTGCTTTGCCAGGCGCCCAAGGACGCAGCGCTGTGCGAGGCGGCGAGGGCACGCAGTGCTTTGCCAGGCGCCGAAGGCACGCAGCGCCTTGCCAGGCGCCGAAGGCACGCAGCGCTGTAGGAGGCGGCGAGGGCACACAGTGCTTTGCTAGGCGGCGAGCGGACGTGGAGCTTCGCTAGGCAGCGAAGGGTGAGGACGCTTTGCTAGGCGCTTTGCTAGGCGGCGAAGGCACGAAGCGATTTGGGAGGCGAGGCGGCGACGGCACACGGCGCTTTGCTAGGCGGCGAGGGCGAGGAGGCACGCAGCGCTTTCTTAGGCGGCGAGGCGGCGAAGGCACGCGCTGCTTTGCTAGGCGCCGAAGGCACGCAGCGCTTCCTTAGTTTGCCAGGCAGCGAAGAGATGGAGCGCTTTGCTTGCTGGCCAGGCAGCGAACAGGCGCCGTGCTTTGCTTGCTGCCAGGCAGCGAATACACGCAGCGGTCTGCTTTTCTGCGAGGCACTGAACACATGCAGCGTTTAGTTTGCGAGGCGGCGAAGAGACGCGGCGCTTTGCTTCTTGAGAGGGAGCGAAGAGGCGCAGCGTTTCCTTAGTTTGCGAGGCATGCAAGAGATGCAGCGGTGTGCTCGTCTGCGAGGCGTCGAAGAGACGCAGCAGCTAGTTAGCTGGCCGTGTGGCGAAGAGACGCGACGCTTGGCATGCTGGCGAGGCGGCGAGCAGATCGAGTGCTTTGCTTGTTGGCGAGGCAGCGAAGAGATTCAGCAGTCTCCTTGTTTGTGACACAGCCAACATGCCCAGTGGTTGCTCATTGTGCGAGGCAGCGAAGAGATGCAGCCCTTTGCTAGTGCACCAGGTGGCGCAGTGGCACCGCGGATGGCTTTTTCGCCTGCAGGCGAAGCGAGGCAGCACTTTGCTAGTTGGCGAGGCAGCGAAGAGACGCAGCAGGCTGCTTGTTGGTGAGACAGCCAACATGCACAGTGGTTAGCTATTGTGCGAGGCAGCGAATCACCACCGAGCAAATGGCTTTGTGCGTTCGCCGCCTCGCTGCCTAGCAAAGCGTCGTCTGCCTTGGGCGCCTAGCAAAGCTCCGCGTGCCATCACCGCCAAGCAAAGCACCGCGTTCCTTCGACGCCTAGCAAAGAAGTGCCTGCGTTCGGCGCCTCGCCGCATCGCAGCCTAGCAAAGCACTGCGTGCCTTCGGCGCCTCACACAGCGCTGCGTGCCTTCGGTGCCTGGCATAGCAGCGCGTGCCTTCGCCGCCTCGCCGCCTAAGAAAGCGCCGCGTCCCTTCTCGCCCTCGCCGCCCAGCAAAGCTCCGCGTGCCGTCGCCGCCAAGCAAAGCGCCGTGTTCCTTCGGCACCTAGCAAAGAAGTGCCTGCGTTCGGCGCCTCGCCGCATCGCAGCCTAGCAAAGCACTGCGTGCCTTCGGCGCCTGGCAAAGCACTGCGTGCCTTCGGCGCCTCACACAGCGCTGCGTGCCTCCGGCGCCTGGCAAAGCAGCGCGTGTCTTCGCCGCCTCGCCGCCTAAGAAAGCGCTGCGTCCCTTTTCGCCCTCGCCGCCCAACAAAGCGCCGTGTCCCTTCACCGCCTCCCCAATCGCTTCGTCCCTTCGCCGCCTCGCCGCCTAGCAAACGCCGTAGGAGCGCCGAAGGGACACGGCGCTTTTGTAGGCGCCCAAGGCACGTGGCGCTTTGCTAAGGCATGAGGCAGCGAAGGCACGCAGCCATTTGACAGTGGTGGACGGGCTCGGGCGCCTTGCTAGGCGGCGAGGCGGCGAAGGCACGCGCTGCTTTGCCAGGCGCCCAAGGACGCAGCGCTGTGCGAGGCGGCGAGGGCACGCAGTGCTTTGCCAGGCGCCGAAGGCACGCAGCGCCTTGCCAGGCGCCGAAGGCACGCAGCGCTGTAGGAGGCGGCGAGGGCACACAGTGCTTTGCTAGGCGGCGAGCGGACGTGGAGCTTCGCTAGGCAGCGAAGGGTGAGGACGCTTTGCTAGGCGCTTTGCTAGGCGGCGAAGGCACGAAGCGATTTGGGAGGCGAGGCGGCGACGGCACACGGCGCTTTGCTAGGCGGCGAGGGCGAGGAGGCACGCAGCGCTTTCTTAGGCGGCGAGGCGGCGAAGGCACGCGCTGCTTTGCTAGGCGCCGAAGGCACGCAGCGCTTCCTTAGTTTGCCAGGCAGCGAAGAGATGGAGCGCTTTGCTTGCTGGCCAGGCAGCGAACAGGCGCCGTGCTTTGCTTGCTGCCAGGCAGCGAATACACGCAGCGGTCTGCTTTTCGGCGAGGCACTGAACACATGCAGCGTTTAGTTTGCGAGGCGGCGAAGAGACGCGGCGCTTTGCTTCTTGAGAGGGAGCGAAGAGGCGCAGCGTTTCCTTAGTTTGCGAGGCATGCAAGAGATGCAGCGGTGTGCTCGTCTGCGAGGCGTCGAAGAGACGCAGCAGCTAGTTAGCTGGCCGTGTGGCGAAGAGACGCGACGCTTGGCATGCTGGCGAGGCGGCGAGCAGATCGAGTGCTTTGCTTGTTGGCGAGGCAGCGAAGAGATTCAGCAGTCTCCTTGTTTGTGACACAGCCAACATGCCCAGTGGTTGCTCATTGTGCGAGGCAGCGAAGAGATGCAGCCCTTTGCTAGTGCACCAGGTGGCGCAGTGGCACCGCGGATGGCTTTTTCGCCTGCAGGCGAAGCGAGGCAGCACTTTGCTAGTTGGCGAGGCAGCGAAGAGACGCAGCAGGCTGCTTGTTGGTGAGACAGCCAACATGCACAGTGGTTAGCTATTGTGCGAGGCAGCGAATCACCACCGAGCAAATGGCTTTGTGCGTTCGCCGCCTCGCTGCCTAGCAAAGCGTCGTCTGCCTTGGGCGCCTAGCAAAGCTCCGCGTGCCATCACCGCCAAGCAAAGCACCGCGTTCCTTCGACGCCTAGCAAAGAAGTGCCTGCGTTCGGCGCCTCGCCGCATCGCAGCCTAGCAAAGCACTGCGTGCCTTCGGCGCCTCACACAGCGCTGCGTGCCTTCGGTGCCTGGCATAGCAGCGCGTGCCTTCGCCGCCTCGCCGCCTAAGAAAGCGCCGCGTCCCTTCTCGCCCTCGCCGCCCAGCAAAGCTCCGCGTGCCGTCGCCGCCAAGCAAAGCGCCGTGTTCCTTCGGCACCTAGCAAAGAAGTGCCTGCGTTCGGCGCCTCGCCGCATCGCAGCCTAGCAAAGCACTGCGTGCCTTCGGCGCCTGGCAAAGCACTGCGTGCCTTCGGCGCCTCACACAGCGCTGCGTGCCTCCGGCGCCTGGCAAAGCAGCGCGTGTCTTCGCCGCCTCGCCGCCTAAGAAAGCGCTGCGTCCCTTTTCGCCCTCGCCGCCCAACAAAGCGCCGTGTCCCTTCACCGCCTCCCCAATCGCTTCGTCCCTTCGCCGCCTCGCCGCCTAGCAAACGCCGTAGGAGCGCCGAAGGGACACGGCGCTTTTGTAGGCGCCCAAGGCACGTGGCGCTTTGCTAAGGCATGAGGCAGCGAAGGCACGCAGCCATTTGACAGTGGTGGACGGGCTCGGGCGCCTTGCTAGGCGGCGAGGCGGCGAAGGCACGCGCTGCTTTGCCAGGCGCCCAAGGACGCAGCGCTGTGCGAGGCGGCGAGGGCACGCAGTGCTTTGCCAGGCGCCGAAGGCACGCAGCGCCTTGCCAGGCGCCGAAGGCACGCAGCGCTGTAGGAGGCGGCGAGGGCACACAGTGCTTTGCTAGGCGGCGAGCGGACGTGGAGCTTCGCTAGGCAGCGAAGGGTGAGGACGCTTTGCTAGGCGCTTTGCTAGGCGGCGAAGGCACGAAGCGATTTGGGAGGCGAGGCGGCGACGGCACACGGCGCTTTGCTAGGCGGCGAGGGCGAGGAGGCACGCAGCGCTTTCTTAGGCGGCGAGGCGGCGAAGGCACGCGCTGCTTTGCTAGGCGCCGAAGGCACGCAGCGCTTCCTTAGTTTGCCAGGCAGCGAAGAGATGGAGCGCTTTGCTTGCTGGCCAGGCAGCGAACAGGCGCCGTGCTTTGCTTGCTGCCAGGCAGCGAATACACGCAGCGGTCTGCTTTTTGGCGAGGCACTGAACACATGCAGCGTTTAGTTTGCGAGGCGGCGAAGAGACGCGGCGCTTTGCTTCTTGAGAGGGAGCGAAGAGGCGCAGCGTTTCCTTAGTTTGCGAGGCATGCAAGAGATGCAGCGGTGTGCTCGTCTGCGAGGCGTCGAAGAGACGCAGCAGCTAGTTAGCTGGCCGTGTGGCGAAGAGACGCGACGCTTGGCATGCTGGCGAGGCGGCGAGCAGATCGAGTGCTTTGCTTGTTGGCGAGGCAGCGAAGAGATTCAGCAGTCTCCTTGTTTGTGACACAGCCAACATGCCCAGTGGTTGCTCATTGTGCGAGGCAGCGAAGAGATGCAGCACTTTGCTTGTGCACCAGGTGGCGCAGTGGCATCGTGGATGGCTTTTTCGCCTGCAGGCGAAGCGAGGCAGCACTTTGCTAGTTGGCGAGGCAGCGAAGAGACGCAGCAGGCTGCTTGTTGGTGAGACAGCCAACATGCACAGTGGTTAGCTATTGTGCGAGGCAGCGAATCACCACCGAGCAAATGGCTTTGTGCGTTCGCCGCCTCGCTGCCTAGCAAAGCGTCGTCTGCCTTGGGCGCCTAGCAAAGCTCCGCGTGCCATCACCGCCAAGCAAAGCACCGCGTTCCTTCGACGCCTAGCAAAGAAGTGCCTGCGTTCGGCGCCTCGCCGCATCGCAGCCTAGCAAAGCACTGCGTGCCTTCGGCGCCTCACACAGCGCTGCGTGCCTTCGGTGCCTGGCATAGCAGCGCGTGCCTTCGCCGCCTCGCCGCCTAAGAAAGCGCCGCGTCCCTTCTCGCCCTCGCCGCCCAGCAAAGCTCCGCGTGCCGTCGCCGCCAAGCAAAGCGCCGTGTTCCTTCGGCACCTAGCAAAGAAGTGCCTGCGTTCGGCGCCTCGCCGCATCGCAGCCTAGCAAAGCACTGCGTGCCTTCGGCGCCTGGCAAAGCACTGCGTGCCTTCGGCGCCTCACACAGCGCTGCGTGCCTCCGGCGCCTGGCAAAGCAGCGCGTGTCTTCGCCGCCTCGCCGCCTAAGAAAGCGCTGCGTCCCTTTTCGCCCTCGCCGCCCAACAAAGCGCCGTGTCCCTTCACCGCCTCCCCAATCGCTTCGTCCCTTCGCCGCCTCGCCGCCTAGCAAACGCCGTAGGAGCGCCGAAGGGACACGGCGCTTTTGTAGGCGCCCAAGGCACGTGGCGCTTTGCTAAGGCATGAGGCAGCGAAGGCACGCAGCCATTTGACAGTGGTGGACGGGCTCGGGCGCCTTGCTAGGCGGCGAGGCGGCGAAGGCACGCGCTGCTTTGCCAGGCGCCCAAGGACGCAGCGCTGTGCGAGGCGGCGAGGGCACGCAGTGCTTTGCCAGGCGCCGAAGGCACGCAGCGCCTTGCCAGGCGCCGAAGGCACGCAGCGCTGTAGGAGGCGGCGAGGGCACACAGTGCTTTGCTAGGCGGCGAGCGGACGTGGAGCTTCGCTAGGCAGCGAAGGGTGAGGACGCTTTGCTAGGCGCTTTGCTAGGCGGCGAAGGCACGAAGCGATTTGGGAGGCGAGGCGGCGACGGCACACGGCGCTTTGCTAGGCGGCGAGGGCGAGGAGGCACGCAGCGCTTTCTTAGGCGGCGAGGCGGCGAAGGCACGCGCTGCTTTGCTAGGCGCCGAAGGCACGCAGCGCTTCCTTAGTTTGCCAGGCAGCGAAGAGATGGAGCGCTTTGCTTGCTGGCCAGGCAGCGAACAGGCGCCGTGCTTTGCTTGCTGCCAGGCAGCGAATACACGCAGCGGTCTGCTTTTTGGCGAGGCACTGAACACATGCAGCGTTTAGTTTGCGAGGCGGCGAAGAGACGCGGCGCTTTGCTTCTTGAGAGGGAGCGAAGAGGCGCAGCGTTTCCTTAGTTTGCGAGGCATGCAAGAGATGCAGCGGTGTGCTCGTCTGCGAGGCGTCGAAGAGACGCAGCAGCTAGTTAGCTGGCCGTGTGGCGAAGAGACGCGACGCTTGGCATGCTGGCGAGGCGGCGAGCAGATCGAGTGCTTTGCTTGTTGGCGAGGCAGCGAAGAGATTCAGCAGTCTCCTTGTTTGTGACACAGCCAACATGCCCAGTGGTTGCTCATTGTGCGAGGCAGCGAAGAGATGCAGCACTTTGCTTGTGCACCAGGTGGCGCAGTGGCATCGTGGATGGCTTTTTCGCCTGCAGGCGAAGCGAGGCAGCACTTTGCTAGTTGGCGAGGCAGCGAAGAGACGCAGCAGGCTGCTTGTTGGTGAGACAGCCAACATGCACAGTGGTTAGCTATTGTGCGAGGCAGCGAATCACCACCGAGCAAATGGCTTTGTGCGTTCGCCGCCTCGCTGCCTAGCAAAGCGTCGTCTGCCTTGGGCGCCTAGCAAAGCTCCGCGTGCCATCACCGCCAAGCAAAGCACCGCGTTCCTTCGACGCCTAGCAAAGAAGTGCCTGCGTTCGGCGCCTCGCCGCATCGCAGCCTAGCAAAGCACTGCGTGCCTTCGGCGCCTCACACAGCGCTGCGTGCCTTCGGTGCCTGGCATAGCAGCGCGTGCCTTCGCCGCCTCGCCGCCTAAGAAAGCGCCGCGTCCCTTCTCGCCCTCGCCGCCCAGCAAAGCTCCGCGTGCCGTCGCCGCCAAGCAAAGCGCCGTGTTCCTTCGGCACCTAGCAAAGAAGTGCCTGCGTTCGGCGCCTCGCCGCATCGCAGCCTAGCAAAGCACTGCGTGCCTTCGGCGCCTGGCAAAGCACTGCGTGCCTTCGGCGCCTCACACAGCGCTGCGTGCCTCCGGCGCCTGGCAAAGCAGCGCGTGTCTTCGCCGCCTCGCCGCCTAAGAAAGCGCTGCGTCCCTTTTCGCCCTCGCCGCCCAACAAAGCGCCGTGTCCCTTCACCGCCTCCCCAATCGCTTCGTCCCTTCGCCGCCTCGCCGCCTAGCAAACGCCGTAGGAGCGCCGAAGGGACACGGCGCTTTTGTAGGCGCCCAAGGCACGTGGCGCTTTGCTAAGGCACGAGGCAGCGAAGGCACGCAGCCATTTGACAGTGGTGGACGGGCTCGGGCGCCTTGCTAGGCGGCGAGGCGGCGAAGGCACGCGCTGCTTTGCCAGGCGCCCAAGGACGCAGCGCTGTGCGAGGCGGCGAGGGCACGCAGCGCTTTGCCAGGCGCCGAAGGCACGCAGCGCCTTGCCATGCGCCGAAGGCACGCAGCGCTGTAGGAGGCGGCGAGGGCACACAGTGCTTTGCTAGGCGGCGAGCGGACGTGGAGCTTCGCTAGGCAGCGAAGGGTGAGGACGCTTTGCTAGGCGCTTTGCTAGGCGGCGAAGGCACGAAGCGATTTGGGAGGCGAGGCGGCGACGGCACACGGCGCTTTGCTAGGCGGCGAGGGCGAGGAGGCACGCAGCGCTTTCTTAGGCGGCGAGGCGGCGAAGGCACGCGCTGCTTTGCTAGGCGCCGAAGGCACGCAGCGCTTCCTTAGTTTGCCAGGCAGCGAAGAGATGGAGCGCTTTGCTTGCTGGCCAGGCAGCGAACAGGCGCCGTGCTTTGCTTGCTGCCAGGCAGCGAATACACGCAGTGGTCTGCTTTTTGGCGAGGCACTGAACACATGCAGCGTTTAGTTTGCGAGGCGGCGAAGAGACGCGGCGCTTTGCTTCTTGAGAGGGAGCGAAGAGGCGCAGCGTTTCCTTAGTTTGCGAGGCATGCAAGAGATGCAGCGGTGTGCTCGTCTGCGAGGCGTCGAAGAGACGCAGCAGCTAGTTAGCTGGCCGTGTGGCGAAGAGACGCGACGCTTGGCATGCTGGCGAGGCGGCGAGCAGATCGAGTGCTTTGCTTGTTGGCGAGGCAGCGAAGAGATTCAGCAGTCTCCTTGTTTGTGACACAGCCAACATGCCCAGTGGTTGCTCATTGTGCGAGGCAGCGAAGAGATGCAGCCCTTTGCTTGTGCACCAGGTGGCGCAGTGGCATCGCGGATGGCTTTTTCGCCTGCAGGCGAAGCGAGGCAGCACTTTGCTAGTTGGCGAGGCAGCGAAGAGACGCAGCAGGCTGCTTGTTGGTGAGACAGCCAACATGCACAGTGGTTAGCTATTGTGCGAGGCAGCGAATCACCACCGAGCAAATGGCTTTGTGCGTTCGCCGCCTCGCTGCCTAGCAAAGCGTCGTCTGCCTTGGGCGCCTAGCAAAGCTCCGCGTGCCATCACCGCCAAGCAAAGCACCGCGTTCCTTCGACGCCTAGCAAAGAAGTGCCTGCGTTCGGCGCCTCGCCGCATCGCAGCCTAGCAAAGCACTGCGTGCCTTCGGCGCCTCACACAGCGCTGCGTGCCTTCGGTGCCTGGCATAGCAGCGCGTGCCTTCGCCGCCTCGCCGCCTAAGAAAGCGCCGCGTCCCTTCTCGCCCTCGCCGCCCAGCAAAGCTCCGCGTGCCGTCGCCGCCAAGCAAAGCGCCGTGTTCCTTCGGCACCTAGCAAAGAAGTGCCTGCGTTCGGCGCCTCGCCGCATCGCAGCCTAGCAAAGCACTGCGTGCCTTCGGCGCCTGGCAAAGCACTGCGTGCCTTCGGCGCCTCACACAGCGCTGCGTGCCTCCGGCGCCTGGCAAAGCAGCGCGTGTCTTCGCCGCCTCGCCGCCTAAGAAAGCGCTGCGTCCCTTTTCGCCCTCGCCGCCCAACAAAGCGCCGTGTCCCTTCACCGCCTCCCCAATCGCTTCGTCCCTTCGCCGCCTCGCCGCCTAGCAAACGCCGTAGGAGCGCCGAAGGGACACGGCGCTTTTGTAGGCGCCCAAGGCACGTGGCGCTTTGCTAAGGCACGAGGCAGCGAAGGCACGCAGCCATTTGACAGTGGTGGACGGGCTCGGGCGCCTTGCTAGGCGGCGAGGCGGCGAAGGCACGCGCTGCTTTGCCAGGCGCCCAAGGACGCAGCGCTGTGCGAGGCGGCGAGGGCACGCAGCGCTTTGCCAGGCGCCGAAGGCACGCAGCGCCTTGCCATGCGCCGAAGGCACGCAGCGCTGTAGGAGGCGGCGAGGGCACACAGTGCTTTGCTAGGCGGCGAGCGGACGTGGAGCTTCGCTAGGCAGCGAAGGCTGAGGACGCTTTGCTAGGCGCTTTGCTAGGCGGCGAAGGCACGAAGCGATTTGGGAGGCGAGGCGGCGACGGCACACGGCGCTTTGCTAGGCGGCGAGGGCGAGGAGGCACGCAGCGCTTTCTTAGGCGGCGAGGCGGCGAAGGCACGCGCTGCTTTGCTAGGCGCCGAAGGCACGCAGCGCTTCCTTAGTTTGCCAGGCAGCGAAGAGATGGAGCGCTTTGCTTGCTGGCCAGGCAGCGAACAGGCGCCGTGCTTTGCTTGCTGCCAGGCAGCGAATACACGCAGTGGTCTGCTTTTTGGCGAGGCACTGAACACATGCAGCGTTTAGTTTGCGAGGCGGCGAAGAGACGCGGCGCTTTGCTTCTTGAGAGGGAGCGAAGAGGCGCAGCGTTTCCTTAGTTTGCGAGGCATGCAAGAGATGCAGCGGTGTGCTCGTCTGCGAGGCGTCGAAGAGACGCAGCAGCTAGTTAGCTGGCCGTGTGGCGAAGAGACGCGACGCTTGGCATGCTGGCGAGGCGGCGAGCAGATCGAGTGCTTTGCTTGTTGGCGAGGCAGCGAAGAGATTCAGCAGTCTCCTTGTTTGTGACACAGCCAACATGCCCAGTGGTTGCTCATTGTGCGAGGCAGCGAAGAGATGCAGCCCTTTGCTTGTGCACCAGGTGGCGCAGTGGCATCGCGGATGGCTTTTTCGCCTGCAGGCGAAGCGAGGCAGCACTTTGCTAGTTGGCGAGGCAGCGAAGAGACGCAGCAGGCTGCTTGTTGGTGAGACAGCCAACATGCACAGTGGTTAGCTATTGTGCGAGGCAGCGAATCACCACCGAGCAAATGGCTTTGTGCGTTCGCCGCCTCGCTGCCTAGCAAAGCGTCGTCTGCCTTGGGCGCCTAGCAAAGCTCCGCGTGCCATCACCGCCAAGCAAAGCACCGCGTTCCTTCGACGCCTAGCAAAGAAGTGCCTGCGTTCGGCGCCTCGCCGCATCGCAGCCTAGCAAAGCACTGCGTGCCTTCGGCGCCTCACACAGCGCTGCGTGCCTTCGGTGCCTGGCATAGCAGCGCGTGCCTTCGCCGCCTCGCCGCCTAAGAAAGCGCCACGTCCCTTCTCGCCCTCGCCGCCTAGCAAAGCGCCGTGTCCCTTCGCCGCCTCGCCGCCCAGCAAAGCTCCGCGTGCCGTCGCCGCCAAGCAAAGCGCCGTGTTCCTTCGGCACCTAGCAAAGAAATGCCTGCGTTCGGCGCCTCGCCGCATCGCAGCCTAGCAAAGCACTGCGTGCCTTCGGCGCCTGGCAAAGCACTGCGTGCCTTCGGCGCCTCACACAGCGCTGCGTGCCTCTGGCGCCTGGCAAAGCAGCGCGTGTCTTTGCCGCCTCGCCGCCTAAGAAAGCGCTGCGTCCCTTTTCGCCCTCGCCGCCCAACAAAGCGCCGTGTCCCTTCACCGCCTCCCCAATCGCTTCGTCCCTTCGCCGCCTCGCCGCCTAGCAAACGCCGTAGGAGCGCCGAAGGGACACGGCGCTTTTGTAGGCGCCCAAGGCACGTGGCGCTTTGCTAAGGCACGAGGCAGCGAAGGCACGCAGCCATTTGACAGTGGTGGACGGGCTCGGGCGCCTTGCTAGGCGGCGAGGCGGCGAAGGCACGCGCTGCTTTGCCAGGCGCCCAAGGACGCAGCGCTGTGCGAGGCGGCGAGGGCACGCAGTGCTTTGCCAGGCGCCGAAGGCACGCAGCGCCTTGCCATGCGCCGAAGGCACGCAGCGCTGTAGGAGGCGGCGAGGGCACACAGTGCTTTGCTAGGCGGCGAGCGGACGTGGAGCTTCGCTAGGCAGCGAAGGGTGAGGACGCTTTGCTAGGCGCTTTGCTAGGCGGCGAAGGCACGAAGCGATTTGGGAGGCGAGGCGGCGACGGCACACGGCGCTTTGCTAGGCGGCGAGGGCGAGGAGGCACGCAGCGCTTTCTTAGGCGGCGAGGCGGCGAAGGCACGCGCTGCTTTGCTAGGCGCCGAAGGCACGCAGCGCTTCCTTAGTTTGCCAGGCAGCGAAGAGATGGAGCGCTTTGCTTGCTGGCCAGGCAGCGAACAGGCGCCGTGCTTTGCTTGCTGCCAGGCAGCGAATACACGCAGCGGTCTGCTTTTTGGCGAGGCACTGAACACATGCAGCGTTTAGTTTGCGAGGCGGCGAAGAGACGCGGCGCTTTGCTTCTTGAGAGGGAGCGAAGAGGCGCAGCGTTTCCTTAGTTTGCGAGGCATGCAAGAGATGCAGCGGTGTGCTCGTCTGCGAGGCGTCGAAGAGACGCAGCAGCTAGTTAGCTGGCCGTGTGGCGAAGAGACGCGACGCTTGGCATGCTGGCGAGGCGGCGAGCAGATCGAGTGCTTTGCTTGTTGGCGAGGCAGCGAAGAGATTCAGCAGTCTCCTTGTTTGTGAGACAGCCAACATGCCCAGTGGTTGCTCATTGTGCGAGGCAGCGAAGAGATGCAGCACTTTGCTTGTGCACCAGGTGGCGCAGTGGCATCGCGGATGGCTTTTTCGCCTGCAGGCGAAGCGAGGCAGCACTTTGCTAGTTGGCGAGGCAGCGAAGAGACGCAGCAGGCTGCTTGTTGGTGAGACAGCCAACATGCACAGTGGTTAGCTATTGTGCGAGGCAGCGAATCACCACCGAGCAAATGGCTTTGTGCGTTCGCCGCCTCGCTGCCTAGCAAAGCGTCGTCTGCCTTGGGCGCCTAGCAAAGCTCCGCGTGCCATCACCGCCAAGCAAAGCACCGCGTTCCTTCGACGCCTAGCAAAGAAGTGCCTGCGTTTGGCGCCTCGCCGCATCGCAGCCTAGCAAAGCACTGCGTGCCTTCGGCGCCTCACACAGCGCTGCGTGCCTTCGGTGCCTGGCATAGCAGCGCGTGCCTTCGCCGCCTCGCCGCCTAAGAAAGCGCCGCGTCCCTTCTCGCCCTCGCCGCCTAGCAAAGCGCCGTGTCCCTTCGCCGCCTCGCCGCCCAGCAAAGCTCCGCGTGCCGTCGCCGCCAAGCAAAGCGCCGTGTTCCTTCGGCACCTAGCAAAGAAATGCCTGCGTTCGGCGCCTCGCCGCATCGCAGCCTAGCAAAGCACTGCGTGCCTTCGGCGCCTGGCAAAGCACTGCGTGCCTTCGGCGCCTCACACAGCGCTGCGTGCCTCTGGCGCCTGGCAAAGCAGCGCGTGTCTTCGCCGCCTCGCCGCCTAAGAAAGCGCTGCGTCCCTTTTCGCCCTCGCCGCCCAACAAAGCGCCGTGTCCCTTCACCGCCTCCCCAATCGCTTCGTCCCTTCGCCGCCTCGCCGCCTAGCAAACGCCGTAGGAGCGCCGAAGGGACACGGCGCTTTTGTAGGCGCCCAAGGCACGTGGCGCTTTGCTAAGGCACGAGGCAGCGAAGGCACGCAGCCATTTGACAGTGGTGGACGGGCTCGGGCGCCTTGCTAGGCGGCGAGGCGGCGAAGGCACGCGCTGCTTTGCCAGGCGCCCAAGGACGCAGCGCTGTGCGAGGCGGCGAGGGCACGCAGTGCTTTGCCAGGCGCCGAAGGCACGCAGCGCTTTGCCAGGCGCCGAAGGCACGCAGCGCTGTAGGAGGCGGCGAGGGCACACAGTGCTTTGCTAGGCGGCGAGCGGACGTGGAGCTTCGCTAGGCAGCGAAGGCTGAGGACGCTTTGCTAGGCGCTTTGCTAGGCGGCGAAGGCACGAAGCGATTTGGGAGGCGAGGCGGCGACGGCACACGGCGCTTTGCTAGGCGGCGAGGGCGAGGAGGCACGCAGCGCTTTCTTAGGCGGCGAGGCGGCGAAGGCATGCGCTGCTTTGCTAGGCGCCGAAGGCACGCAGCGCTTCCTTAGTTTGCCAGGCAGCGAAGAGATGGAGCGCTTTGCTTGCTGGCCAGGCAGCGAACAGGCGCCGTGCTTTGCTTGCTGCCAGGCAGCGAATACACGCAGCGGTCTGCTTTTCTGCGAGGCACTGAACACATGCAGCGTTTAGTTTGCGAGGCGGCGAAGAGACGCGGCGCTTTGCTTCTTGAGAGGGAGCGAAGAGGCGCAGCGTTTCCTTAGTTTGCGAGGCATGCAAGAGATGCAGCGGTGTGCTCGTCTGCGAGGCGTCGAAGAGACGCAGCAGCTAGTTAGCTGGCCGTGTGGCGAAGAGACGCGACGCTTGGCATGCTGGCGAGGCGGCGAGCAGATCGAGTGCTTTGCTTGTTGGCGAGGCAGCGAAGAGATTCAGCAGTCTCCTTGTTTGTGACACAGCCAACATGCCCAGTGGTTGCTCATTGTGCGAGGCAGCGAAGAGATGCAGCCCTTTGCTTGTGCACCAGGTGGCGCAGTGGCATCGCGGATGGCTTTTTCGCCTGCAGGCGAAGCGAGGCAGCACTTTGCTAGTTGGCGAGGCAGCGAAGAGACGCAGCAGGCTGCTTGTTGGTGAGACAGCCAACATGCACAGTGGTTAGCTATTGTGCGAGGCAGCGAATCACCACCGAGCAAATGGCTTTGTGCGTTCGCCGCCTCGCTGCCTAGCAAAGCGTCGTCTGCCTTGGGCGCCTAGCAAAGCTCCGCGTGCCGTCACCGCCAAGCAAAGCACCGCGTTCCTTCGACGCCTAGCAAAGAAGTGCCTGCGTTCGGCGCCTCGCCGCATCGCAGCCTAGCAAAGCACTGCGTGCCTTCGGCGCCTCACACAGCGCTGCGTGCCTTCGGTGCCTGGCATAGCAGCGCGTGCCTTCGCCGCCTCGCCGCCTAAGAAAGCGCCGCGTCCCTTCTCGCCCTCGCCGCCTAGCAAAGCGCCGTGTCCCTTCGCCGCCTCGCCGCCCAGCAAAGCTCCGCGTGCCGTCGCCGCCAAGCAAAGCGCCGTGTTCCTTCGGCACCTAGCAAAGAAATGCCTGCGTTCGGCGCCTCGCCGCATCGCAGCCTAGCAAAGCACTGCGTGCCTTCGGCGCCTGGCAAAGCACTGCGTGCCTTCGGCGCCTCACACAGCGCTGCGTGCCTCTGGCGCCTGGCAAAGCAGCGCGTGTCTTCGCCGCCTCGCCGCCTAAGAAAGCGCTGCGTCCCTTTTCGCCCTCGCCGCCCAACAAAGCGCCGTGTCCCTTCACCGCCTCCCCAATCGCTTCGTCCCTTCGCCGCCTCGCCGCCTAGCAAACGCCGTAGGAGCGCC
This sequence comes from Apteryx mantelli, assembly GCF_036417845.1. Taxonomy (NCBI): domain Eukaryota; kingdom Metazoa; phylum Chordata; class Aves; order Apterygiformes; family Apterygidae; genus Apteryx; species Apteryx mantelli. The sequence continues at coordinate 697,781 of NC_089993.1, read as the reverse complement.
GAAGGGACACGGCGCTTTTGTAGGCGCCCAAGGCACGTGGCGCTTTGCTAAGGCACGAGGCAGCGAAGGCACGCAGCCATTTGACAGTGGTGGACGGGCTCGGGCGCCTTGCTAGGCGGCGAGGCGGCGAAGGCACGCGCTGCTTTGCCAGGCGCCCAAGGACGCAGCGCTGTGCGAGGCGGCGAGGGCACGCAGTGCTTTGCCAGGCGCCGAAGGCACGCAGCGCTTTGCCAGGCGCCGAAGGCACGCAGCGCTGTAGGAGGCGGCGAGGGCACACAGTGCTTTGCTAGGCGGCGAGCGGACGTGGAGCTTCGCTAGGCAGCGAAGGGTGAGGACGCTTTGCTAGGCGCTTTGCTAGGCGGCGAAGGCACGAAGCGATTTGGGAGGCGAGGCGGTGACGGCACACGGCGCTTTGCTAGGCGGCGAGGGCGAGGAGGCACGCAGCGCTTTCTTAGGCGGCGAGGCGGCGAAGGCACGCGCTGCTTTGCTAGGCGCCGAAGGCACGCAGCGCTTCCTTAGTTTGCCAGGCAGCGAAGAGATGGAGCGCTTTGCTTGCTGGCCAGGCAGCGAACAGGCGCCGTGCTTTGCTTGCTGCCAGGCAGCGAATACACGCAGCGGTCTGCTTTTCTGCGAGGCACTGAACACATGCAGCGTTTAGTTTGCGAGGCGGCGAAGAGACGCGGCGCTTTGCTTCTTGAGAGGGAGCGAAGAGGCGCAGCGTTTCCTTAGTTTGCGAGGCATGCAAGAGATGCAGCGGTGTGCTCGTCTGCGAGGCGTCGAAGAGACGCAGCAGCTAGTTAGCTGGCCGTGTGGCGAAGAGACGCGACGCTTGGCATGCTGGCGAGGCGGCGAGCAGATCGAGTGCTTTGCTTGTTGGCGAGGCAGCGAAGAGATTCAGCAGTCTCCTTGTTTGTGACACAGCCAACATGCCCAGTGGTTGCTCATTGTGCGAGGCAGCGAAGAGATGCAGCACTTTGCTTGTGCACCAGGTGGCGCAGTGGCATCGCGGATGGCTTTTTCGCCTGCAGGCGAAGCGAGGCAGCACTTTGCTAGTTGGCGAGGCAGCGAAGAGACGCAGCAGGCTGCTTGTTGGTGAGACAGCCAACATGCACAGTGGTTAGCTATTGTGCGAGGCAGCGAATCACCACCGAGCAAATGGCTTTGTGCGTTCGCCGCCTCGCTGCCTAGCAAAGCGTCGTCTGCCTTGGGCGCCTAGCAAAGCTCCGCGTGCCATCACCGCCAAGCAAAGCACCGCGTTCCTTCGACGCCTAGCAAAGAAGTGCCTGCGTTCGGCGCCTCGCCGCATCGCAGCCTAGCAAAGCACTGCGTGCCTTCGGCGCCTCACACAGCGCTGCGTGCCTTCGGTGCCTGGCATAGCAGCGCGTGCCTTCGCCGCCTCGCCGCCTAAGAAAGCGCCGCGTCCCTTCTCGCCCTCGCCACCTAGCAAAGCGCCGTGTCCCTTCGCCGCCTCGCCGCCCAGCAAAGCTCCGCGTGCCGTCGCCGCCAAGCAAAGCGCCGTGTTCCTTCGGCACCTAGCAAAGAAATGCCTGCGTTCGGCGCCTCGCCGCATCGCAGCCTAGCAAAGCACTGCGTGCCTTCGGCGCCTGGCAAAGCACTGCGTGCCTTCGGCGCCTCACACAGCGCTGCGTGCCTCTGGCGCCTGGCAAAGCAGCGCGTGTCTTCGCCGCCTCGCCGCCTAAGAAAGCGCTGCGTCCCTTTTCGCCCTCGCCGCCCAACAAAGCGCCGTGTCCCTTCACCGCCTCCCCAATCGCTTCGTCCCTTCGCCGCCTCGCCGCCTAGCAAACGCCGTAGGAGCGCCGAAGGGACACGGCGCTTTTGTAGGCGCCCAAGGCACGTGGCGCTTTGCTAAGGCACGAGGCAGCGAAGGCACGCAGCCATTTGACAGTGGTGGACGGGCTCGGGCGCCTTGCTAGGCGGCGAGGCGGCGAAGGCACGCGCTGCTTTGCCAGGCGCCCAAGGACGCAGCGCTGTGCGAGGCGGCGAGGGCACGCAGTGCTTTGCCAGGCGCCGAAGGCACGCAGCGCCTTGCCATGCGCCGAAGGCACGCAGCGCTGTAGGAGGCGGCGAGGGCACACAGTGCTTTGCTAGGCGGCGAGCGGACGTGGAGCTTCGCTAGGCAGCGAAGGGTGAGGACGCTTTGCTAGGCGCTTTGCTAGGCGGCGAAGGCACGAAGCGATTTGGGAGGCGAGGCGGCGACGGCACACGGCGCTTTGCTAGGCGGCGAGGGCGAGGAGGCACGCAGCGCTTTCTTAGGCGGCGAGGCGGCGAAGGCACGCGCTGCTTTGCTAGGCGCCGAAGGCACGCAGCGCTTCCTTAGTTTGCCAGGCAGCGAAGAGATGGAGCGCTTTGCTTGCTGGCCAGGCAGCGAACAGGCGCCGTGCTTTGCTTGCTGCCAGGCAGCGAATACACGCAGCGGTCTGCTTTTTGGCGAGGCACTGAACACATGCAGCGTTTAGTTTGCGAGGCGGCGAAGAGACGCGGCGCTTTGCTTCTTGAGAGGGAGCGAAGAGGCGCAGCGTTTCCTTAGTTTGCGAGGCATGCAAGAGATGCAGCGGTGTGCTCGTCTGCGAGGCGTCGAAGAGACGCAGCAGCTAGTTAGCTGGCCGTGTGGCGAAGAGACGCGACGCTTGGCATGCTGGCGAGGCGGCGAGCAGATCGAGTGCTTTGCTTGTTGGCGAGGCAGCGAAGAGATTCAGCAGTCTCCTTGTTTGTGAGACAGCCAACATGCCCAGTGGTTGCTCATTGTGCGAGGCAGCGAAGAGATGCAGCACTTTGCTTGTGCACCAGGTGGCGCAGTGGCATCGCGGATGGCTTTTTCGCCTGCAGGCGAAGCGAGGCAGCACTTTGCTAGTTGGCGAGGCAGCGAAGAGACGCAGCAGGCTGCTTGTTGGTGAGACAGCCAACATGCACAGTGGTTAGCTATTGTGCGAGGCAGCGAATCACCACCGAGCAAATGGCTTTGTGCGTTCGCCGCCTCGCTGCCTAGCAAAGCGTCGTCTGCCTTGGGTGCCTAGCAAAGCTCCGCGTGCCGTCACCGCCAAGCAAAGCACCGCGTTCCTTCGACGCCTAGCAAAGAAGTGCCTGCGTTCGGCGCCTCGCCGCATCGCAGCCTAGCAAAGCACTGCGTGCCTTCGGCGCCTCACACAGCGCTGCGTGCCTTCGGTGCCTGGCATAGCAGCGCGTGCCTTCGCCGCCTCGCCGCCTAAGAAAGCGCCGCGTCCCTTCTCGCCCTCGCCGCCTAGCAAAGCGCCGTGTCCCTTCGCCGCCTCGCCGCCCAGCAAAGCTCCGCGTGCCGTCGCCGCCAAGCAAAGCGCCGTGTTCCTTCGGCACCTAGCAAAGAAGTGCCTGCGTTCGGCGCCTCGCCGCATCGCAGCCTAGCAAAGCACTGCGTGCCTTCGGCGCCTGGCAAAGCACTGCGTGCCTTCGGCGCCTCACACAGCGCTGCGTGCCTCCGGCGCCTGGCAAAGCAGCGCGTGTCTTCGCCGCCTCGCCGCCTAAGAAAGCGCTGCGTCCCTTTTCGCCCTCGCCGCCCAACAAAGCGCCGTGTCCCTTCACCGCCTCCCCAATCGCTTCGTCCCTTCGCCGCCTCGCCGCCTAGCAAACGCCGTAGGAGCGCCGAAGGGACACGGCGCTTTTGTAGGCGCCCAAGGCACGTGGCGCTTTGCTAAGGCATGAGGCAGCGAAGGCACGCAGCCATTTGACAGTGGTGGACGGGCTCGGGCGCCTTGCTAGGCGGCGAGGCGGCGAAGGCACGCGCTGCTTTGCCAGGCGCCCAAGGACGCAGCGCTGTGCGAGGCGGCGAGGGCACGCAGTGCTTTGCCAGGCGCCGAAGGCACGCAGCGCCTTGCCATGCGCCGAAGGCACGCAGCGCTGTAGGAGGCGGCGAGGGCACACAGTGCTTTGCTAGGCGGCGAGCGGACGTGGAGCTTCGCTAGGCAGCGAAGGGTGAGGACGCTTTGCTAGGCGCTTTGCTAGGCGGCGAAGGCACGAAGCGATTTGGGAGGCGAGGCGGCGACGGCACACGGCGCTTTGCTAGGCGGCGAGGGCGAGGAGGCACGCAGCGCTTTCTTAGGCGGCGAGGCGGCGAAGGCATGCGCTGCTTTGCTAGGCGCCGAAGGCACGCAGCGCTTCCTTAGTTTGCCAGGCAGCGAAGAGATGGAGCGCTTTGCTTGCTGGCCAGGCAGCGAACAGGCGCCGTGCTTTGCTTGCTGCCAGGCAGCGAATACACGCAGCGGTCTGCTTTTTGGCGAGGCACTGAACACATGCAGCGTTTAGTTTGCGAGGCGGCGAAGAGACGCGGCGCTTTGCTTCTTGAGAGGGAGCGAAGAGGCGCAGCGTTTCCTTAGTTTGCGAGGCATGCAAGAGATGCAGCGGTGTGCTCGTCTGCGAGGCGTCGAAGAGACGCAGCAGCTAGTTAGCTGGCCGTGTGGCGAAGAGACGCGACGCTTGGCATGCTGGCGAGGCGGCGAGCAGATCGAGTGCTTTGCTTGTTGGCGAGGCAGCGAAGAGATTCAGCAGTCTCCTTGTTTGTGACACAGCCAACATGCCCAGTGGTTGCTCATTGTGCGAGGCAGCGAAGAGATGCAGCCCTTTGCTTGTGCACCAGGTGGCGCAGTGGCATCGCGGATGGCTTTTTCGCCTGCAGGCGAAGCGAGGCAGCACTTTGCTAGTTGGCGAGGCAGCGAAGAGACGCAGCAGGCTGCTTGTTGGTGAGACAGCCAACATGCACAGTGGTTAGCTATTGTGCGAGGCAGCGAATCACCACCGAGCAAATGGCTTTGTGCGTTCGCCGCCTCGCTGCCTAGCAAAGCGTCGTCTGCCTTGGGCGCCTAGCAAAGCTCCGCGTGCCATCACCGCCAAGCAAAGCACCGCGTTCCTTCGACGCCTAGCAAAGAAGTGCCTGCGTTCGGCGCCTCGCCGCATCGCAGCCTAGCAAAGCACTGCGTGCCTTCGGCGCCTCACACAGCGCTGCGTGCCTTCGGTGCCTGGCATAGCAGCGCGTGCCTTCGCCGCCTCGCCGCCTAAGAAAGCGCCGCGTCCCTTCTCGCCCTCGCCGCCCAGCAAAGCTCCGCGTGCCGTCGCCGCCAAGCAAAGCGCCGTGTTCCTTCGGCACCTAGCAAAGAAGTGCCTGCGTTCGGCGCCTCGCCGCATCGCAGCCTAGCAAAGCACTGCGTGCCTTCGGCGCCTGGCAAAGCGCTGCGTGCCTTCGGCGCCTCACACAGCGCTGCGTGCCTCCGGCGCCTGGCAAAGCAGCGCGTGTCTTCGCCGCCTCGCCGCCTAAGAAAGCGCTGCGTCCCTTTTCGCCCTCGCCGCCCAACAAAGCGCCGTGTCCCTTCACCGCCTCCCCAATCGCTTCGTCCCTTCGCCGCCTCGCCGCCTAGCAAACGCCGTAGGAGCGCCGAAGGGACACGGCGCTTTTGTAGGCGCCCAAGGCACGTGGCGCTTTGCTAAGGCATGAGGCAGCGAAGGCACGCAGCCATTTGACAGTGGTGGACGGGCTCGGGCGCCTTGCTAGGCGGCGAGGCGGCGAAGGCACGCGCTGCTTTGCCAGGCGCCCAAGGACGCAGCGCTGTGCGAGGCGGCGAGGGCACGCAGTGCTTTGCCAGGCGCCGAAGGCACGCAGCGCCTTGCCATGCGCCGAAGGCACGCAGCGCTGTAGGAGGCGGCGAGGGCACACAGTGCTTTGCTAGGCGGCGAGCGGACGTGGAGCTTCGCTAGGCAGCGAAGGCTGAGGACGCTTTGCTAGGCGCTTTGCTAGGCGGCGAAGGCACGAAGCGATTTGGGAGGCGAGGCGGCGACGGCACACGGCGCTTTGCTAGGCGGCGAGGGCGAGGAGGCACGCAGCGCTTTCTTAGGCGGCGAGGCGGCGAAGGCACGCGCTGCTTTGCTAGGCGCCGAAGGCACGCAGCGCTTCCTTAGTTTGCCAGGCAGCGAAGAGATGGAGCGCTTTGCTTGCTGGCCAGGCAGCGAACAGGCGCCGTGCTTTGCTTGCTGCCAGGCAGCGAATACACGCAGCGGTCTGCTTTTTGGCGAGGCACGGAACACATGCAGCATTTAGTTTGCGAGGCGGCGAAGAGACGCGGCGCTTTGCTTCTTGAGAGGGAGCGAAGAGGCGCAGCGTTTCCTTAGTTTGCGAGGCATGCAAGAGATGCAGCGGTGTGCTCGTCTGCGAGGCGTCGAAGAGACGCAGCAGCTAGTTAGCTGGCCGTGTGGCGAAGAGACGCGACGCTTGGCATGCTGGCGAGGCGGCGAGCAGATCGAGTGCTTTGCTTGTTGGCGAGGCAGCGAAGAGATTCAGCAGTCTCCTTGTTTGTGAGACAGCCAACATGCCCAGTGGTTGCTCATTGTGCGAGGCAGCGAAGAGATGCAGCACTTTGCTTGTGCACCAGGTGGCGCAGTGGCATCGCGGATGGCTTTTTCGCCTGCAGGCGAAGCGAGGCAGCACTTTGCTAGTTGGCGAGGCAGCGAAGAGACGCAGCAGGCTGCTTGTTGGTGAGACAGCCAACATGCACAGTGGTTAGCTATTGTGCGAGGCAGCGAATCACCACCGAGCAAATGGCTTTGTGCGTTCGCCGCCTCGCTGCCTAGCAAAGCGTCGTCTGCCTTGGGCGCCTAGCAAAGCTCCGCGTGCCATCACCGCCAAGCAAAGCACCGCGTTCCTTCGACGCCTAGCAAAGAAGTGCCTGCGTTCGGCGCCTCGCCGCATCGCAGCCTAGCAAAGCACTGCGTGCCTTCGGCGCCTCACACAGCGCTGCGTGCCTTCGGTGCCTGGCATAGCAGCGCGTGCCTTCACCGCCTCGCCGCCTAAGAAAGCGCCGCGTCCCTTCGCCGCCTCGCCGCCTAGCAAAGCGCCGTGTCCCTTCGCCGCCTCGCCGCCCAGCAAAGCTCCGCGTGCCGTCGCCGCCAAGCAAAGCGCCGTGTTCCTTCGGCACCTAGCAAAGAAATGCCTGCGTTCGGCGCCTCGCCGCATCGCAGCCTAGCAAAGCACTGCATGCCTTCGGCGCCTGGCAAAGCACTGCGTGCCTTCGGCGCCTCACACAGCGCTGCGTGCCTCCGGCGCCTGGCAAAGCAGCGCGCGTCTTCGCCGCCTCGCCGCCTAAGAAAGCGCTGCGTCCCTTTTCGCCCTCGCCGCCCAACAAAGCGCCGTGTCCCTTCACCGCCTCCCCAATCGCTTCGTCCCTTCACCGCCTCGCCGCCTAGCAAACGCCGTAGGAGCGCCGAAGGGACACGGCGCTTTTGTAGGCGCCCAAGGCACGTGGCGCTTTGCTAAGGCACGAGGCAGCGAAGGCACGCAGCCATTTGACAGTGGTGGACGGGCTCGGGCGCCTTGCTAGGCGGCGAGGCGGCGAAGGCACGCGCTGCTTTGCCAGGCGCCCAAGGACGCAGCGCTGTGCGAGGCGGCGAGGGCACGCAGTGCTTTGCCAGGCGCCGAAGGCACGCAGCGCTTTGCCAGGCGCCGAAGGCACGCAGCGCTGTAGGAGGCGGCGAGGGCACACAGTGCTTTGCTAGGCGGCGAGCGGACGTGGAGCTTCGCTAGGCAGCGAAGGGTGAGGACGCTTTGCTAGGCGCTTTGCTAGGCGGCAAAGGCACGAAGCGATTTGGGAGGCGAGGCGGCGACGGCACACGGCGCTTTGCTAGGCGGCGAGGGCGAGGAGGCACGCAGCGCTTTCTTAGGCGGCGAGGCGGCGAAGGCACGCGCTGCTTTGCTAGGCGCCGAAGGCACGCAGCGCTTCCTTAGTTTGCCAGGCAGCGAAGAGATGGAGCGCTTTGCTTGCTGGCCAGGCAGCGAACAGGCGCCGTGCTTTGCTTGCTGCCAGGCAGCGAATACACGCAGCGGTCTGCTTTTCTGCGAGGCACTGAACACATGCAGCGTTTAGTTTGCGAGGCGGCGAAGAGACGCGGCGCTTTGCTTCTTGAGAGGGAGCGAAGAGGCGCAGCGTTTCCTTAGTTTGCGAGGCATGCAAGAGATGCAGCGGTGTGCTCGTCTGCGAGGCGTCGAAGAGACGCAGCAGCTAGTTAGCTGGCCGTGTGGCGAAGAGACGCGACGCTTGGCATGCTGGCGAGGCGGCGAGCAGATCGAGTGCTTTGCTTGTTGGCGAGGCAGCGAAGAGATTCAGCAGTCTCCTTGTTTGTGACACAGCCAACATGCCCAGTGGTTGCTCATTGTGCGAGGCAGCGAAGAGATGCAGCCCTTTGCTTGTGCACCAGGTGGCGCAGTGGCATCGCGGATGGCTTTTTCGCCTGCAGGCGAAGCGAGGCAGCACTTTGCTAGTTGGCGAGGCAGCGAAGAGACGCAGCAGGCTGCTTGTTTGTGAGACAGCCAACATGCACAGTGGTTAGCTATTGTGCGAGGCAGCGAATCACCACCGAGCAAATGGCTTTGTGCGTTCGCCGCCTCGCTGCCTAGCAAAGCGTCGTCTGCCTTGGGCGCCTAGCAAAGCTCCGCGTGCCGTCACCGCCAAGCAAAGCACCGCGTTCCTTCGACGCCTAGCAAAGAAGTGCCTGCGTTCGGCGCCTCGCCGCATCGCAGCCTAGCAAAGCACTGCGTGCCTTCGGCGCCTCACACAGCGCTGCGTGCCTTCGGTGCCTGGCATAGCAGCGCGTGCCTTCGCCGCCTCGCCGCCTAAGAAAGCGCCGCGTCCCTTCTCGCCCTCGCCGCCCAGCAAAGCTCCGCGTGCCGTCGCCGCCAAGCAAAGCGCCGTGTTCCTTCGGCACCTAGCAAAGAAGTGCCTGCGTTCGGCGCCTCGCCGCATCGCAGCCTAGCAAAGCACTGCGTGCCTTCGGCGCCTGGCAAAGCACTGCGTGCCTTCGGCGCCTCACACAGCGCTGCGTGCCTCCGGCGCCTGGCAAAGCAGCGCGTGTCTTCGCCGCCTCGCCGCCTAAGAAAGCGCTGCGTCCCTTTTCGCCCTCGCCGCCCAACAAAGCGCCGTGTCCCTTCACCGCCTCCCCAATCGCTTCGTCCCTTCGCCGCCTCGCCGCCTAGCAAACGCCGTAGGAGCGCCGAAGGGACACGGCGCTTTTGTAGGCGCCCAAGGCACGTGGCGCTTTGCTAAGGCATGAGGCAGCGAAGGCACGCAGCCATTTGACAGTGGTGGACGGGCTCGGGCGCCTTGCTAGGCGGCGAGGCGGCGAAGGCACGCGCTGCTTTGCCAGGCGCCCAAGGACGCAGCGCTGTGCGAGGCGGCGAGGGCACGCAGTGCTTTGCCAGGCGCCGAAGGCACGCAGCGCCTTGCCATGCGCCGAAGGCACGCAGCGCTGTAGGAGGCGGCGAGGGCACACAGTGCTTTGCTAGGCGGCGAGCGGACGTGGAGCTTCGCTAGGCAGCGAAGGGTGAGGACGCTTTGCTAGGCGCTTTGCTAGGCGGCGAAGGCACGAAGCGATTTGGGAGGCGAGGCGGCGACGGCACACGGCGCTTTGCTAGGCGGCGAGGGCGAGGAGGCACGCAGCGCTTTCTTAGGCGGCGAGGCGGCGAAGGCACGCGCTGCTTTGCTAGGCGCCGAAGGCACGCAGCGCTTCCTTAGTTTGCCAGGCAGCGAAGAGATGGAGCGCTTTGCTTGCTGGCCAGGCAGCGAACAGGCGCCGTGCTTTGCTTGCTGCCAGGCAGCGAATACACGCAGCGGTCTGCTTTTTGGCGAGGCACTGAACACATGCAGCGTTTAGTTTGCGAGGCGGCGAAGAGACGCGGCGCTTTGCTTCTTGAGAGGGAGCGAAGAGGCGCAGCGTTTCCTTAGTTTGCGAGGCATGCAAGAGATGCAGCGGTGTGCTCGTCTGCGAGGCGTCGAAGAGACGCAGCAGCTAGTTAGCTGGCCGTGTGGCGAAGAGACGCGACGCTTGGCATGCTGGCGAGGCGGCGAGCAGATCGAGTGCTTTGCTTGTTGGCGAGGCAGCGAAGAGATTCAGCAGTCTCCTTGTTTGTGAGACAGCCAACATGCCCAGTGGTTGCTCATTGTGCGAGGCAGCGAAGAGATGCAGCACTTTGCTTGTGCACCAGGTGGCGCAGTGGCATCGCGGATGGCTTTTTCGCCTGCAGGCGAAGCGAGGCAGCACTTTGCTAGTTGGCGAGGCAGCGAAGAGACGCAGCAGGCTGCTTGTTGGTGAGACAGCCAACATGCACAGTGGTTAGCTATTGTGCGAGGCAGCGAATCACCACCGAGCAAATGGCTTTGTGCGTTCGCCGCCTCGCTGCCTAGCAAAGCGTCGTCTGCCTTGGGCGCCTAGCAAAGCTCCGCGCGCCGTCACCGCCAAGCAAAGCACCGCGTTCCTTCGACGCCTAGCAAAGAAGTGCCTGCGTTCGGCGCCTCGCCGCATCGCAGCCTAGCAAAGCACTGCGTGCCTTCGGCGCCTCACACAGCGCTGCGTGCCTCCGGCGCCTGGCAAAGCAGCGCGTGTCTTCGCCGCCTCGCCGCCTAAGAAAGCGCTGCGTCCCTTTTCGCCCTCGCCGCCCAACAAAGCGCCGTGTCCCTTCACCGCCTCCCCAATCGCTTCGTCCCTTCGCCGCCTCGCCGCCTAGCAAACGCCGTAGGAGCGCCGAAGGGACACGGCGCTTTTGTAGGCGCCCAAGGCACGTGGCGCTTTGCTAAGGCACGAGGCAGCGAAGGCACGCAGCCATTTGACAGTGGTGGACGGGCTCGGGCGCCTTGCTAGGCGGCGAGGCGGCGAAGGCACGCGCTGCTTTGCCAGGCGCCCAAGGACGCAGCGCTGTGCGAGGCGGCGAGGGCACGCAGTGCTTTGCCAGGCGCCGAAGGCACGCAGCGCTTTGCCAGGCGCCGACGGCACGCAGCGCTGTAGGAGGCGGCGAGGGCACACAGTGCTTTGCTAGGCGGCGAGCGGACGTGGAGCTTCGCTAGGCAGCGAAGGGTGAGGACGCTTTGCTAGGCGCTTTGCTAGGCGGCGAAGGCACGAAGCGATTTGGGAGGCGAGGCGGCGACGGCACACGGCGCTTTGCTAGGCGGCGAGGGCGAGGAGGCACGCAGCGCTTTCTTAGGCGGCGAGGCGGCGAAGGCACGCGCTGCTTTGCTAGGCGCCGAAGGCACGCAGCGCTTCCTTAGTTTGCCAGGCAGCGAAGAGATGGAGCGCTTTGCTTGCTGGCCAGGCAGCGAACAGGCGCCGTGCTTTGCTTGCTGCCAGGCAGCGAATACACGCAGCGGTCTGCTTTTCTGCGAGGCACTGAACACATGCAGCGTTTAGTTTGCGAGGCGGCGAAGAGACGCGGCGCTTTGCTTCTTGAGAGGGAGCGAAGAGGCGCAGCGTTTCCTTAGTTTGCGAGGCATGCGAGAGATGCAGCGGTGTGCTCGTCTGCGAGGCGTCGAAGAGACGCAGCAGCTAGTTAGCTGGCCGTGTGGCGAAGAGACGCGACGCTTGGCATGCTGGCGAGGCGGCGAGCAGATCGAGTGCTTTGCTTGTTGGCGAGGCAGCGAAGAGATTCAGCAGTCTCCTTGTTTGTGAGACAGCCAACATGCCCAGTGGTTGCTCATTGTGCGAGGCAGCGAAGAGATGCAGCACTTTGCTTGTGCACCAGGTGGCGCAGTGGCATCGCGGATGGCTTTTTCGCCTGCAGGCGAAGCGAGGCAGCACTTTGCTAGTTGGCGAGGCAGCGAAGAGACGCAGCAGGCTGCTTGTTGGTGAGACAGCCAACATGCACAGTGGTTAGCTATTGTGCGAGGCAGCGAATCACCACCGAGCAAATGGCTTTGTGCGTTCGCCGCCTCGCTGCCTAGCAAAGCGTCGTCTGCCTTGGGCGCCTAGCAAAGCTCCGCGTGCCATCACCGCCAAGCAAAGCACCGCGTTCCTTCGACGCCTAGCAAAGAAGTGCCTGCGTTCGGCGCCTCGCCGCATCGCAGCCTAGCAAAGCACTGCGTGCCTTCGGCGCCTCACACAGCGCTGCGTGCCTTCGGTGTCTGGCATAGCAGCGCGTGCCTTCACCGCCTCGCCGCCTAAGAAAGCGCCGCGTCCCTTCGCCGCCTCGCCGCCTAGCAAAGCGCCGTGTCCCTTCGCCGCCTCGCCGCCCAGCAAAGCTCCGCGTGCCGTCGCCGCCAAGCAAAGCGCCGTGTTCCTTCGGCACCTAGCAAAGAAGTGCCTGCGTTCGGCGCCTCGCCGCATCGCAGCCTAGCAAAGCACTGCGTGCCTTCGGCGCCTGGCAAAGCACTGCGTGCCTTCGGCGCCTCACACAGCGCTGCGTGCCTCCGGCGCCTGGCAAAGCAGCGCGTGTCTTCGCCGCCTCGCCGCCTAAGAAAGCGCTGCGTCCCTTCTCGCCCTCGCCGCCTAGCAAAGCGCCTTGTCCCTTCACCGCCTCCCCAATCGCTTCGTCCTTTCGCCGCCTCGCCGCTTAGCAAACGCCGTAGGAGCGCCGAAGGGACACGGCGCTTTTGTAGGCGCCCAAGGCACGTGGCGCTTTGCTAAGGCACGAGGCAGCGAAGGCACGCAGCCATTTGACAGTGGTGGACGGGCTCGGGCGCCTTGCTAGGCGGCGAGGCGGCGAAGGCACACGCTGCTTTGCCAGGCGCCCAAGGACGCAGTGCTGTGCGAGGCGGCGAGGGCACGCAGTGCTTTACCAGGCGCCGAAGGCACGCAGCGCCTTGCCAGGCGCCGAAGGCACGCAGCGCTGTAGGAGGCGGCGAGGGCACACAGTGCTTTGCTAGGCGGCGAGCGGACGTGGAGCTTCGCTAGGCAGCGAAGGGTGAGGACGCTTTGCTAGGCGCTTTGCTAGGCGGCGAAGGCACGAAGCGATTTGGGAGGCGAGGCGGCGACGGCACACGGCGCTTTGCTAGGCGGCGAGGGCGAGGAGGCACGCAGCGCTTTCTTAGGCGGCGAGGCGGCGAAGGCACGCGCTGCTTTGCTAGGCGCCGAAGGCACGCAGCGCTTCCTTAGTTTGCCAGGCAGCGAAGAGATGGAGCGCTTTGCTTGCTGGCCAGGCAGCGAACAGGCGCCGTGCTTTGCTTGCTGCCAGGCAGCGAATACACGCAGCGGTCTGCTTTTCTGCGAGGCACTGAACACATGCAGCGTTTAGTTTGCGAGGCGGCGAAGAGACGCGGCGCTTTGCTTCTTGAGAGGGAGCGAAGAGGCGCAGTGTTTCCTTCGTTTGCGAGGCATGCAAGAGATGCAGCGGTGTGCTCGTCTGCGAGGCGTCGAAGAGACGCAGCAGCTAGTTAGCTGGCCGTGTGGCGAAGAGACGCGATGCTTTGCTTTTGGCGCTGCAGTGAAGAGACGCAGCGGTTTGCTTGTTCGGCAGGCAGCGAAGAGACGCGGCGCTTGGCATGCTGGTGAGGCGGCAAGCAGATCGAGTGCTTTGCTTGTTGGTGAGGCAGCGAAGAGATGCAGCGGTTTGCTTGTTGGCGAGGCAGCGGAGAGATTCAGCAGTCTCCTTGTTTGTGACACAGCCAACATGCCCAGTGGTTGCTCATTGTGTGAGGCAGCGAAGAGATGCAGCACTTTGCTAGTGCACCAGGTGGCGCAGTGGCACCGCGGATGGCTTTTTCGCCTGCAGGCGAAGCGAGGCAGCACTTTGCTAGTTGGCGAGGCAGCGAAGAGACGCAGCAGGCTGCTTGTTTGTGAGACAGCCAACATGCACAGTGGTTAGCTATTGTGCGAGGCAGCGAATCACCACCGAGTAAATGGCTTTGTGCGTTCGCCGCCTCGCTGCCTAGCAAAGCGTCGTCTGCCTTGGGCGCCTAGCAAAGCTCCGCGCGCCGTCACCGCCAAGCAAAGCACCGCGTTCCTTCGACGCCTAGCAAAGAAGTGCCTGCGTTCGGCGCCTCGCCGCATCGCAGCCTAGCAAAGCACTGCGTGCCTTCGGTGCCTCACACAGCGCTGCGTGCCTTCGGCGCCTGGCAAAGCAGCGCGTGCCTTCGCCGCCTCGCCGCCTAAGAAAGCGCCGCGTCCCACCTCGCCCTCGCCGCCTAGCAAAGCGCCGTGTCCCTTCGCCGCCTCGCCGCCCAGCAAAGCTCCGTGTGCCGTCGCCGCCAAGCAAAGCGCCGTGTTCCTTCGGCACCTAGCAAAGAAGTGCCTGCGTTCGGCGCCTCGCCGCATCGCAGCCTAGCAAAGCACTGCGTGCCTTCGGCGCCTCACACAGCGCTGCGTGCCTCCGGCGCCTGGCAAAGCAGCGCGTGTCTTCGCCGCCTCGCCGCCTAAGAAAGCGCTGCATCCCTTTTCGCCCTCGCCGCCCAACAAAGCGCCGTGTCCCTTCACCGCCTCCCCAATCGCTTCGTCCCTTCGCCGCCTCGCCGCCTAGCAAACGCCGTAGGAGCGCCGAAGGGACACGGCGCTTTTGTAGGCGCCCAAGGCACGTGGCGCTTTGCTAAGGCATGAGGCAGCGAAGGCACGCAGCCATTTGACAGTGGTGGACGGGCTCGGGCGCCTTGCTAGGCGGCGAGGCGGCGAAGGCACGCGCTGCTTTGCCAGGCGCCCAAGGACGCAGCGCTGTGCGAGGCGGCGAGGGCACGCAGTGCTTTGCCAGGCGCCGAAGGCACGCAGCGCCTTGCCATGCGCCGAAGGCACGCAGCGCTGTAGGAGGCGGCGAGGGCACACAGTGCTTTGCTAGGCGGCGAGCGGACGTGGAGCTTCGCTAGGCAGCGAAGGGTGAGGACGCTTTGCTAGGCGCTTTGCTAGGCGGCGAAGGCACGAAGCGATTTGGGAGGCGAGGCGGCGACGGCACACGGCGCTTTGCTAGGCGGCGAGGGCGAGGAGGCACGCAGCGCTTTCTTAGGCGGCGAGGCGGCGAAGGCACGCGCTGCTTTGCTAGGCGCCGAAGGCACGCAGCGCTTCCTTAGTTTGCCAGGCAGCGAAGAGATGGAGCGCTTTGCTTGCTGCCAGGCAGCGAATACATGCAGCGGTCTGCTTTTCTGCGAGGCACTGAACACATGCAGCGTTTAGTTTGCGAGGCGGCGAAGAGACGCGGCGCTTTGCTTCTTGAGAGGGAGCGAAGAGGCGCAGCGTTTCCTTCGTTTGCGAGGCATGCAAGAGATGCAGCGGTGTGCTCGTCTGCGAGGCGTCGAAGAGACGCAGCAGCTAGTTAGCTGGCCGTGTGGCGAAGAGACGCGGCGCTTGGCATGCTGGCGAGGCGGCGAGCAGATCGAGTGCTTTGCTTGTTGGCGAGGCAGCGAAGAGATTCAGCAGTCTCCTTGTTTGTGACACAGCCAACATGCCCAGTGGTTGCTCATTGTGCGAGGCAGCGAAGAGATGCAGCCCTTTGCTTGTGCACCAGGTGGCGCAGTGGCACCGCGGATGGCTTTTTCGCCTGCAGGCGAAGCGAGGCAGCACTTTGCTAGTTGGCGAGGCAGCGAAGAGACGCAGCAGGCTGCTTGTTTGTGAGACAGCCAACATGCACAGTGGTTAGGTATTGTGCGAGGCAGCGAATCACCACCGAGCAAATGGCTTTGTGCGTTCGCCGCCTCGCTGCCTAGCAAAGCGTCGTCTGCCTTGGGCGCCTAGCAAAGCTCCGCGCGCCGTCACCGCCAAGCAAAGCACCGCGTTCCTTCGACGCCTAGCAAAGAAGTGCCTGCGTTCGGCGCCTCGCCGCATCGCAGCCTAGCAAAGCGCTGCGTGCCTTCGGCGCCTCACACAGCGCTGCGTGCCTTCGGCGCCTGGCAAAGCAGCGCGTGCCTTCGCCGCCTCGCCGCCTAAGAAAGCGCCGCGTCCCTTCTCGCCCTCGCCGCCTAGCAAAGCGCCGTGTCCCTTCGCCGCCTCGCCGCCCAGCAAAGCTCCGCGTGCCGTCGCCGCCAAGCAAAGTGCCGTGTTCCTTCGGCACCTAGCAAAGAAGTGCCTGCGTTCGGCGCCTCGCCGCATCGCAGCCTAGCAAAGCACTGCGTGCCTTCGGCGCCTGGCAAAGCACTGCGTGCCTTCGGTGCCTCACACAGCGCTGCGTGCCTCCGGCGCCTGGCAAAGCAGCGCGTGTCTTCGCCGCCTCGCCGCCTAAGAAAGCGCTGCGTCCCTTTTCGCCCTCGCCGCCCAACAAAGTGCCGTGTCCCTTCACCGCCTCCCCAATCGCTTCGTCCCTTCGCCGCCTCGCCGCCTAGCAAAGCGCTGCTTGCCTTCGCCGCCTCACACAGCGCTGCGTCCCTTCGCCGCCTCGCCGCCTAGCAAACGCCGTAGGAGCGCCGAAGGGACACGGCGCTTTTGTAGGCGCCCAAGGCACGTGGCGCTTTGCTAAGGCACGAGGCAGCGAAGGCACGCAGCCATTTGACAGTGGTGGACGGGCTCGGGCGCCTTGCTAGGCGGCGAGGCGGCGAAGGCACGCGCTGCTTTGCCAGGCGCCCAAGGACGCAGCGCTGTGCGAGGCGGCGAGGGCACGCAGTGCTTTGCCAGGCGCCGAAGGCACGCAGCGCTTTGCCAGGCGCCGAAGGCACGCAGCGCTGTAGGAGGCGGCGAGGGCACACAGTGCTTTGCTAGGTGGCGAGCGGACGTGGAGCTTCGCTAGGCAGCGAAGGGTGAGGACGCTTTGCTAGGCGCTTTGCTAGGCGGCGAAGGCACGAAGCGATTTGGGAGGCGAGGCGGCGACGGCACACGGCGCTTTGCTAGGCGGCGAGGGCGAGGAGGCACGCAGCGCTTTCTTAGGCGGCGAGGCGGCGAAGGCACGCAGCGCTTCCTTAGTTTGCGAGGCAGCGAAGAGATGGAGCGCTTTGCTTGCCTGCCAGGCAGCGAACAGGCGCCGTGCTTTGCTTGCTGCCAGGCAGCGAACACACGCAGCGGTCTGCTTTTCTGCGAGGCACTGAACACATGCAGCGTTTAGTTTGCGAGGCGGCGAAGAGACGCGGCGCTTTGCTTCTTGAGAGGGAGCGAAGAGGCGCAGCGTTTCCTTCGTTTGCGAGGCATGCAAGAGATGCAGCGGTGTGCTCGTCTGCGAGGCGTCGAAGAGACGCAGCAGCTAGTTAGCTGGCCGTGTGGCGAAGAGACGCGACGCTTTGCTTTTGGCGCTGCAGTGAAGAGACGCAGCGGTTTGCTTGTTGGGCAGGCAGTGAAGAGACGCGGCGCTTGGCATGCTGGCGAGGCGGCGAGCAGATCGAGTGCTTTGCTTGTTGGTGAGGCAGCGAAGAGATGCAGCGGTTTGCTTGTTGGCGAGGCAGCGGAGAGATTCAGCAGTCTCCTTGTTTGTGACACAGCCAACATGCCCAGTGGTTGCTCATTGTGCGAGGCAGCGAAGAGATGCAGCACTTTGCTTGTGCACCAGGTGGCGCAGTGGCATCGCGGATGGCTTTTTCGCCTGCAGGCGAAGCGAGGCAGCACTTTGCTAGTTGGCGAGGCAGCGAAGAGACGCAGCAGGCTGCTTGTTTGTGAGACAGCCAACATGCACAGTGGTTAGCTATTGTGCGAGGCAGCGAATCACCACCGAGCAAATGGCTTTGTGCGTTCGCCGCCTCGCTGCCTAGCAAAGCGTCGTCTGCCTTGGGCGCCTAGCAAAGCTCCGCGCGCCGTCACCGCCAAGCAAAGCACCGCGTTCCTTCGACGCCTAGCAAAGAAGTGCCTGCGTTCGGCGCCTCGCCGCATCGCAGCCTAGCAAAGCACTGCGTGCCTTCGGCGCCTGGCAAAGCAGCGCGTGCCTTCGCCGCCTCGCCGCCTAAGAAAGCGCTGCGTCCCTTCTCGCCCTCGCCGCCCAACAAAGCGCCGTGTCCCTTCACCGCCTCCCCAATCGCTTCGTCCCTTCGCCGCCTCGCCGCCTAGCAAAGCGCTGCTTGCCTTCGCCGCCTCACACACCGCTGCGTCCCTTCGCCGCCTCGCCGCTTAGCAAACGCCGTAGGAGCGCCGAAGGGACACGGCGCTTTTGTAGGCGCCCAAGGCACATGGCGCTTTGCTAAGGCACGAGGCAGCGAAGGCATGCAGCCATTTGATCGTGGTCGACGGGCTCGGGCGCCTTGCTAGGCGGCAAGGCGGTGAAGCACGCGCTGCTTTGCCAGGCGCCCAAGGATGCAGCGCTGTGCGAGGCGGCGAGGGCACGCAGTGCTTTCCCAGGCGCCGAAGGCACGCAGCGCTTTGCCAGGCGCCGAAGGCACGCAGCGCTGTAGGAGGCGGCGAGGGCACACAGTGCTTTGCTAGGCGGCGAGCGGACGTGGAGCTTCGCTAGGCAGCGAAGGCTGAGGACGCTTTGCTAGGCGCTTTGCTAGGCGGCGAAGGCACGAAGCGATTTGGGAGGCGAGGCGGCGACGGCACACGGCGCTTTGCTAGGCGGCGAGGGCGAGGAGGCATGCAGCGCTTTCTTAGGCGGCGAGGCGGCGAAGGCACGCGCTGCTTTGCTAGGCGCCGAAGGCACGCAGCGCTTCCTTAGTTTGCCAGGCAGCGAAGAGATGGAGCGCTTTGCTTGCTGGCCAGGCAGCGAACAGGCGCCGTGCTTTGCTTGCTGCCAGGCAGCGAATACACGCAGCGGTCTGCTTTTCTGCGAGGCACTGAACACATGCAGCGTTTAGTTTGCGAGGCGGCGAAGAGACGCGGCGCTTTGCTTCTTGAGAGGGAGCGAAGAGGCGCAGCGTTTCCTTCGTTTGCGAGGCATGCAAGAGATGCAGCGGTGTGCTCGTCTGCGAGGCGTCGAAGAGATGCAGCAGCTAGTTAGCTGGCCGTGTGGCGAAGAGACGCGACGCTTGGCATGCTGGCGAGGCGGCGAGCAGATCGAGTGCTTTGCTTGTTGGCGAGGCAGCGAAGAGATTCAGCAGTCTCCTTGTTTGTGACACAGCCAACATGCCCAGTGGTTGCTCATTGTGCGAGGCAGCGAAGAGATGCAGCCCTTTGCTTGTGCACCAGGTGGCGCAGTGGCATCGCGGATGGCTTTTTCTCCTGGAGGCGAAGCGAGGCAGCACTTTGCTAGTTGGCGAGGCAGCGAAGAGACGCAGCAGGCTGCTTGTTTGTGAGACAGCCAACATGCACAGTGGTTAGCTATTGTGCGAGGCAGCGAATCACCACCGAGCAAATGGCTTTGTGCGTTCGCCGCCTCGCTGCCTAGCAAAGCGTCGTCTGCCTTGGGCGCCTAGCAAAGCTCCGCGTGCCGTCACCGCCAAGCAAAGCACCGCGTTCCTTTGGCACCTAGCAAAGAAGTGCCTGCGTTCGGCGCCTCGCCGCATCGCAGCCTAGCAAAGCACTGCGTGCCTTCGGCGCCTCACACAGCGCTGCGTGCCTTCGGCGCCTGGCAAAGCAGCGCGTGCCTTCGCCGCCTCGCCGCCTGAGAAAGCGCCGCGTCCCTTCTCGCCCTCGCCGCCTAGCAAAGCGCCGTGTCCCTTCGCCGCCTCGCCGCCCAGCAAAGCTCCGCGTGCCGTCGCCGCCAAGCAAAGCGCTGTGTTCCTTCGGCATCTAGCAAAGAAGTGCCTGCGTTCGGCGCCTCGCCGCATCGCAGCCTAGCAAAGCACTGCGTGCCTTCGGCGCCTGGCAAAGCGCTGCGTCCCTTCGCCGCCTCGCCGCTTAGCAAACGCCGTAGGAGCGCCGAAGGGACACGGCGCTTTTGTAGGCGCCCAAGGCACGTGGCGCTTTGCTAAGGTACGAGGCAGCGAAGGCACGCAGCCATTTGATCGTGGTCGACGGGCTCGGGCGCCTTGCTAGGCGGCGAGGCGGCGAAGGCACGCAGCGCTTTGCCAGGCGCCCAAGGACGCAGCGCTGTGCGAGGCGGCGAGGGCACGCAGTGCTTTGCCAGGCGCCGAAGGCACGCAGTGCTTTGCCAGGCGCCGAAGGCACGCAGCGCTGTAGGAGGCGGCGAGGGCACACAGTGCTTTGCTAGGCGGCGAGCGGACGTGGAGCTTTGCTAGGCAGCGAAGGCTGAGGACGCTTTGCTAGGCGGCGAAGGCACGAAGCGATTTGGGAGGCGAGGCGGCGACGGCACACGGCGCTTTGCTAGGCGGCGAGGGCGAGGAGGCACGCAGCGCTTTCTTAGGCGGCGAGGCGGCGAAGGCACGCAGCGCTTCCTTAGTTTGCGAGGCAGCGAAGAGATGGAGCGCTTTGCTTGCTGGCCAGGCAGCGAACAGGCGCCGTGCTTTGCTTGCTGCCAGGCAGCGAACACACGCAGCGGTCTGCTTTTCTGCGAGGCACTGAACACATGCAGCGTTTAGTTTGCGAGGCGGCGAAGAGACGCGGCGCTTTGCTTCTTGAGAGGGAGCGAAGAGGCGCAGCGTTTCCTTCGTTTGCGAGGCATGCAAGAGATGCAGCGGTGTGCTCGTCTGCGAGGCGTCGAAGAGACGCAGCAGCTAGTTAGCTGGCCGTGTGGCGAAGAGACGCGACGCTTTGCTTTTGGCGCTGCAGTGAAGAGACGCAGCGGTTTGCTTGTTGGGCAGGCAGCGAAGAGACGCGGCGCTTGGCATGCTGGCGAGGCGGCGAGCAGATCGAGTGCTTTGCTTGTTGGTGAGGCAGCGAAGAGATGCAGCGGTTTGCTTGTTGGCGAGGCAGCGGAGAGATTCAGCAGTCTCCTTGTTTGTGACACAGCCAACATGCCCAGTGGTTGCTCATTGTGCGAGGCAGCGAAGAGATGCAGCACTTTGCTTGTGCACCAGGTGGCGCAGTGGCATCGCGGATGGCTTTTTCGCCTGCAGGCGAAGCGAGGCAGCACTTTGCTAGTTGGCGAGGCAGCGAAGAGACGCAGCAGGCTGCTTGTTTGTGAGACAGCCAACATGCACAGTGGTTAGCTATTGTGCGAGGCAGCGAATCACCACCGAGCAAATGGCTTTGTGCGTTCGCCGCCTCGCTGCCTAGCAAAGCGTCGTCTGCCTTGGGCGCCTAGCAAAGCTCCGCGCGCCGTCACCGCCAAGCAAAGCACCGCGTTCCTTCGACGCCTAGCAAAGAAGTGCCTGCGTTCGGCGCCTCGCCGCATCGCAGCCTAGCAAAGCACTGCGTGCCTTCGGCGCCTGGCAAAGCAGCGCGTGCCTTCGCCGCCTCGCCACCTAAGAAAGCGCTGCGTCCCTTCTCGCCCTCGCCGCCCAACAAAGCGCCGTGTCCCTTCACCGCCTCCCCAATCGCTTCGTCCCTTCGCCGCCTCGCCGCCTAGCAAAGCGCTGCTTGCCTTCGCCGCCTCACACACCGCTGCGTCCCTTCGCCGCCTCGCCGCTTAGCAAACGCCGTAGGAGCGCCGAAGGGACACGGCGCTTTTGTAGGCGCCCAAGGCACATGGCGCTTTGCTAAGGCACGAGGCAGCGAAGGCATGCAGCCATTTGATCGTGGTCGACGGGCTCGGGCGCCTTGCTAGGCGGCAAGGCGGTGAAGCACGCGCTGCTTTGCCAGGCGCCCAAGGATGCAGCGCTGTGCGAGGCGGCGAGGGCACGCAGTGCTTTGCCAGGCGCCGAAGGCACGCAGCGCTTTGCCAGGCGCCGAAGGCACGCAGCGCTGTAGGAGGCGGCGAGGGCACACAGTGCTTTGCTAGGCGGCGAGCGGACGTGGAGCTTCGCTAGGCAGCGAAGGCTGAGGACGCTTTGCTAGGCGCTTTGCTAGGCGGCGAAGGCACGAAGCGATTTGGGAGGCGAGGCGGCGACGGCACACGGCGCTTTGCTAGGCGGCGAGGGCGAGGAGGCATGCAGCGCTTTCTTAGGCGGCGAGGCGGCGAAGGCACGCGCTGCTTTGCTAGGCGCCGAAGGCACGCAGCGCTTCCTTAGTTTGCCAGGCAGCGAAGAGATGGAGCGCTTTGCTTGCTGGCCAGGCAGCGAACAGGCGCCGTGCTTTGCTTGCTGCCAGGCAGCGAATACACGCAGCGGTCTGCTTTTCTGCGAGGCACTGAACACATGCAGCGTTTAGTTTGCGAGGCGGCGAAGAGACGCGGCGCTTTGCTTCTTGAGAGGGAGCGAAGAGGCGCAGCGTTTCCTTCGTTTGCGAGGCATGCAAGAGATGCAGCGGTGTGCTCGTCTGCGAGGCGTCGAAGAGATGCAGCAGCTAGTTAGCTGGCCGTGTGGCGAAGAGACGCGACGCTTGGCATGCTGGCGAGGCGGCGAGCAGATCGAGTGCTTTGCTTGTTGGCGAGGCAGCGAAGAGATTCAGCAGTCTCCTTGTTTGTGACACAGCCAACATGCCCAGTGGTTGCTCATTGTGCGAGGCAGCGAAGAGATGCAGCCCTTTGCTTGTGCACCAGGTGGCGCAGTGGCATCGCGGATGGCTTTTTCGCCTACAGGCGAAGCGAGGCAGCACTTTGCTAGTTGGCGAGGCAGCGAAGAGACGCAGCAGGCTGCTTGTTGGTGAGACAGCCAACATGCACAGTGGTTAGCTATTGTGCGAGGCAGCGAATCACCACCGAGCAAATGGCTTTGTGCGTTCGCCGCCTCGCTGCCTAGCAAAGCGTCGTCTGCCTTGGGCGCCTAGCAAAGCTCCGCGTGCCGTCACCGCCAAGCAAAGCACCGCGTTCCTTTGGCACCTAGCAAAGAAGTGCCTGCGTTCGGCGCCTCGCCGCATCGCAGCCTAGCAAAGCACTGCGTGCCTTCGGCGCCTCACACAGCGCTGCGTGCCTTCGGCGCCTGGCAAAGCAGCGCGTGCCTTCGCCGCCTCGCCGCCTGAGAAAGCGCCGCGTCCCTTCTCGCCCTCGCCGCCTAGCAAAGCGCCGTGTCCCTTCGCCGCCTCGCCGCCCAGCAAAGCTCCGCGTGCCGTCGCCGCCAAGCAAAGCGCTGTGTTCCTTCGGCACCTAGCAAAGAAGTGCCTGCGTTCGGCGCCTCGCCGCATCGCAGCCTAGCAAAGCACTGCGTGCCTTCGGCGCCTGGCAAAGCACTGCGTGCCTTCGGCGCCTCACACAGCGCTGCGTGCCTCCGGCGCCTGGCAAAGCAGCGCGTGTCTTCGCCGCCTCGCTGCCTAAGAAAGCGCTGCGTCCCTTTTCGCCCTCGCCGCCCAACAAAGCGCCGTGTCCCTTCACCGCCTCCCCAATCGCTTCGTCCCTTCGCCGCCTCGCCGCCTAGCAAAGCGCTGCTTGCCTTCGCCGCCTCACACAGCGCTGCGTCCCTTCGCCGCCTCGCCGCCTAGCAAACGCCGTAGGAGCGCCGAAGGGACACGGCGCTTTTGTAGGCGCCCAAGGCACGTGGCGCTTTGCTAAGGCACGAGGCAGCGAAGGCACGCAGCCATTTGACAGTGGTGGACGGGCTCGGGCGCCTTGCTAGGCGGCGAGGCGGCGAAGGCACGCGCTGCTTTGCCAGGCGCCCAAGGACGCAGCGCTGTGCGAGGCGGCGAGGGCACGCAGTGCTTTGCCAGGCGCCGAAGGCACGCAGCGCTTTGCCAGGCGCCGAAGGCACGCAGCGCTGTAGGAGGCGGCGAGGGCACACAGTGCTTTGCTAGGCGGCGAGCGGACGTGGAGCTTTGCTAGGCAGCGAAGGCTGAGGACGCTTTGCTAGGCGCTTTGCTAGGCGGCGAAGGCACGAAGCGATTTGGGAGGCGAGGCGGCGACGGCACACGGCGCTTTGCTAGGCGGCGAGGGCGAGGAGGCACGCAGCGCTTTCTTAGGCGGCGAGGCGGCGAAGGCACGCAGCGCTTCCTTAGTTTGCCAGGCAGCGAAGAGATGGAGCGCTTTGCTTGCTGGCCAGGCAGCGAACAGGCGCCGTGCTTTGCTTGCTGCCAGGCAGCGAATACACGCAGCGGTCTGCTTTTCTGCGAGGCACTGAACACATGCAGCGTTTAGTTTGCGAGGCGGCGAAGAGACGCGGCGCTTTGCTTCTTGAGAGGGAGCGAAGAGGCGCAGCGTTTCCTTCGTTTGCGAGGCATGCAAGAGATGCAGCGGTGTGCTCGTCTGCGAGGCGTCGAAGAGACGCAGCAGCTAGTTAGCTGGCCGTGTGGCGAAGAGACGCGACGCTTTGCTTTTGGCGCTGCAGTGAAGAGACGCAGCGGTTTGCTTGTTGGGCAGGCAGCGAAGAGACGCGGCGCTTGGCATGCTGGCGAGGTGGCGAGCAGATCGAGTGCTTTGCTTGTTGGTGAGGCAGCGAAGAGATGCAGCGGTTTGCTTGTTGGCGAGGCAGCGGAGAGATTCAGCAGTCTCCTTGTTTGTGACACAGCCAACATGCCCAGTGGTTGCTCATTGTGCGAGGCAGCGAAGAGATGCAGCACTTTGCTTGTGCACCAGGTGGCGCAGTGGCATCGCGGATGGCTTTTTCGCCTGCAGGCGAAGCGAGGCAGCACTTTGCTAGTTGGCGAGGCAGCGAAGAGACGCAGCAGGCTGCTTGTTTGTGAGACAGCCAACATGCACAGTGGTTAGCTATTGTGCGAGGCAGCGAATCACCACCGAGCAAATGGCTTTGTGCGTTCGCCGCCTCGCTGCCTAGCAAAGCGTCGTCTGCCTTGGGCGCCTAGCAAAGCTCCGCGCGCCGTCACCGCCAAGCAAAGCACCGCGTTCCTTCGACGCCTAGCAAAGAAGTGCCTGCGTTCGGCGCCTCGCCGCATCGCAGCCTAGCAAAGCACTGCGTGCCTTCGGCGCCTGGCAAAGCAGCGCGTGCCTTCGCCGCCTCGCCACCTAAGAAAGCGCTGCGTCCCTTCTCGCCCTCGCCGCCCAACAAAGCGCCGTGTCCCTTCACCGCCTCCCCAATCGCTTCGTCCCTTCGCCGCCTCGCCGCCTAGCAAAGCGCTGCTTGCCTTCGCCGCCTCACACACCGCTGCGTCCCTTCGCCGCCTCGCCGCTTAGCAAACGCCGTAGGAGCGCCGAAGGGACACGGCGCTTTTGTAGGCGCCCAAGGCACATGGCGCTTTGCTAAGGCACGAGGCAGCGAAGGCATGCAGCCATTTGATCGTGGTCGACGGGCTCGGGCGCCTTGCTAGGCGGCAAGGCGGTGAAGCACGCGCTGCTTTGCCAGGCGCCCAAGGATGCAGCGCTGTGCGAGGCGGCGAGGGCACGCAGTGCTTTCCCAGGCGCCGAAGGCACGCAGCGCTTTGCCAGGCGCCGAAGGCACGCAGCGCTGTAGGAGGCGGCGAGGGCACACAGTGCTTTGCTAGGCGGCGAGCGGACGTGGAGCTTCGCTAGGCAGCGAAGGCTGAGGACGCTTTGCTAGGCGCTTTGCTAGGCGGCGAAGGCACGAAGCGATTTGGGAGGCGAGGCGGCGACGGCACACGGCGCTTTGCTAGGCGGCGAGGGCGAGGAGGCATGCAGCGCTTTCTTAGGCGGCGAGGCGGCGAAGGCACGCGCTGCTTTGCTAGGCGCCGAAGGCACGCAGCGCTTCCTTAGTTTGCCAGGCAGCGAAGAGATGGAGCGCTTTGCTTGCTGGCCAGGCAGCGAACAGGCGCCGTGCTTTGCTTGCTGCCAGGCAGCGAATACACGCAGCGGTCTGCTTTTCTGCGAGGCACTGAACACATGCAGCGTTTAGTTTGCGAGGCGGCGAAGAGACGCGGCGCTTTGCTTCTTGAGAGGGAGCGAAGAGGCGCAGCGTTTCCTTCGTTTGCGAGGCATGCAAGAGATGCAGCGGTGTGCTCGTCTGCGAGGCGTCGAAGAGATGCAGCAGCTAGTTAGCTGGCCGTGTGGCGAAGAGACGCGACGCTTGGCATGCTGGCGAGGCGGCGAGCAGATCGAGTGCTTTGCTTGTTGGCGAGGCAGCGAAGAGATTCAGCAGTCTCCTTGTTTGTGACACAGCCAACATGCCCAGTGGTTGCTCATTGTGCGAGGCAGCGAAGAGATGCAGCCCTTTGCTTGTGCACCAGGTGGCGCAGTGGCATCGCGGATGGCTTTTTCGCCTACAGGCGAAGCGAGGCAGCACTTTGCTAGTTGGCGAGGCAGCGAAGAGACGCAGCAGGCTGCTTGTTGGTGAGACAGCCAACATGCACAGTGGTTAGCTATTGTGCGAGGCAGCGAATCACCACCGAGCAAATGGCTTTGTGCGTTCGCCGCCTCGCTGCCTAGCAAAGCGTCGTCTGCCTTGGGCGCCTAGCAAAGCTCCGCGTGCCGTCACCGCCAAGCAAAGCACCGCGTTCCTTTGGCACCTAGCAAAGAAGTGCCTGCGTTCGGCGCCTCGCCGCATCGCAGCCTAGCAAAGCACTGCGTGCCTTCGGCGCCTCACACAGCGCTGCGTGCCTTCGGCGCCTGGCAAAGCAGCGCGTGCCTTCGCCGCCTCGCCGCCTGAGAAAGCGCCGCGTCCCTTCTCGCCCTCGCCGCCTAGCAAAGCGCCGTGTCCCTTCGCCGCCTCGCCGCCCAGCAAAGCTCCGCGTGCCGTCGCCGCCAAGCAAAGCGCTGTGTTCCTTCGGCACCTAGCAAAGAAGTGCCTGCGTTCGGCGCCTCGCCGCATCGCAGCCTAGCAAAGCACTGCGTGCCTTCGGCGCCTGGCAAAGCACTGCGTGCCTTCGGCGCCTCACACAGCGCTGCGTGCCTCCGGCGCCTGGCAAAGCAGCGCGTGTCTTCGCCGCCTCGCTGCCTAAGAAAGCGCTGCGTCCCTTTTCGCCCTCGCCGCCCAACAAAGCGCCGTGTCCCTTCACCGCCTCCCCAATCGCTTCGTCCCTTCGCCGCCTCGCCGCCTAGCAAAGCGCTGCTTGCCTTCGCCGCCTCACACAGCGCTGCGTCCCTTCGCCGCCTCGCCGCCTAGCAAACGCCGTAGGAGCGCCGAAGGGACACGGCGCTTTTGTAGGCGCCCAAGGCACGTGGCGCTTTGCTAAGGCACGAGGCAGCGAAGGCACGCAGCCATTTGACAGTGGTGGACGGGCTCGGGCGCCTTGCTAGGCGGCGAGGCGGCGAAGGCACGCGCTGCTTTGCCAGGCGCCCAAGGACGCAGCGCTGTGCGAGGCGGCGAGGGCACGCAGTGCTTTGCCAGGCGCCGAAGGCACGCAGCGCTTTGCCAGGCGCCGAAGGCACGCAGCGCTGTAGGAGGCGGCGAGGGCACACAGTGCTTTGCTAGGCGGCGAGCGGACGTGGAGCTTTGCTAGGCAGCGAAGGCTGAGGACGCTTTGCTAGGCGCTTTGCTAGGCGGCGAAGGCACGAAGCGATTTGGGAGGCGAGGCGGCGACGGCACACGGCGCTTTGCTAGGCGGCGAGGGCGAGGAGGCACGCAGCGCTTTCTTAGGCGGCGAGGCGGCGAAGGCACGCAGCGCTTCCTTAGTTTGCCAGGCAGCGAAGAGATGGAGCGCTTTGCTTGCTGGCCAGGCAGCGAACAGGCGCCGTGCTTTGCTTGCTGCCAGGCAGCGAATACACGCAGCGGTCTGCTTTTCTGCGAGGCACTGAACACATGCAGCGTTTAGTTTGCGAGGCGGCGAAGAGACGCGGCGCTTTGCTTCTTGAGAGGGAGCGAAGAGGCGCAGCGTTTCCTTCGTTTGCGAGGCATGCAAGAGATGCAGCGGTGTGCTCGTCTGCGAGGCGTCGAAGAGACGCAGCAGCTAGTTAGCTGGCCGTGTGGCGAAGAGACGCGACGCTTTGCTTTTGGCGCTGCAGTGAAGAGACGCAGCGGTTTGCTTGTTGGGCAGGCAGCGAAGAGACGCGGCGCTTGGCATGCTGGCGAGGTGGCGAGCAGATCGAGTGCTTTGCTTGTTGGTGAGGCAGCGAAGAGATGCAGCGGTTTGCTTGTTGGCGAGGCAGCGGAGAGATTCAGCAGTCTCCTTGTTTGTGACACAGCCAACATGCCCAGTGGTTGCTCATTGTGCGAGGCAGCGAAGAGATGCAGCACTTTGCTTGTGCACCAGGTGGCGCAGTGGCATCGCGGATGGCTTTTTCGCCTGCAGGCGAAGCGAGGCAGCACTTTGCTAGTTGGCGAGGCAGCGAAGAGACGCAGCAGGCTGCTTGTTGGTGAGACAGCCAACATGCACAGTGGTTAGCTATTGTGCGAGGCAGCGAATCACCACCGAGCAAATGGCTTTGTGCGTTCGCCGCCTCGCTGCCTAGCAAAGCGTCGTCTGCCTTGGGCGCCTAGCAAAGCTCCGCGCGCCGTCACCGCCAAGCAAAGCACCGCGTTCCTTCGACGCCTAGCAAAGAAGTGCCTGCGTTCGGCGCCTCGCCGCATCGCAGCCTAGCAAAGCACTGCGTGCCTTCGGCGCCTGGCAAAGCAGCGCGTGCCTTCGCCGCCTCGCCACCTAAGAAAGCGCTGCGTCCCTTCTCGCCCTCGCCGCCCAACAAAGCGCCGTGTCCCTTCACCGCCTCCCCAATCGCTTCGTCCCTTCGCCGCCTCGCCGCCTAGCAAAGCGCTGCTTGCCTTCGCCGCCTCACACACCGCTGCGTCCCTTCGCCGCCTCGCCGCTTAGCAAACGCCGTAGGAGCGCCGAAGGGACACGGCGCTTTTGTAGGCGCCCAAGGCACATGGCGCTTTGCTAAGGCACGAGGCAGCGAAGGCATGCAGCCATTTGATCGTGGTCGACGGGCTCGGGCGCCTTGCTAGGCGGCAAGGCGGTGAAGCACGCGCTGCTTTGCCAGGCGCCCAAGGATGCAGCGCTGTGCGAGGCGGCGAGGGCACGCAGTGCTTTCCCAGGCGCCGAAGGCACGCAGCGCTTTGCCAGGCGCCGAAGGCACGCAGCGCTGTAGGAGGCGGCGAGGGCACACAGTGCTTTGCTAGGCGGCGAGCGGACGTGGAGCTTCGCTAGGCAGCGAAGGCTGAGGACGCTTTGCTAGGCGCTTTGCTAGGCGGCGAAGGCACGAAGCGATTTGGGAGGCGAGGCGGCGACGGCACACGGCGCTTTGCTAGGCGGCGAGGGCGAGGAGGCATGCAGCGCTTTCTTAGGCGGCGAGGCGGCGAAGGCACGCGCTGCTTTGCTAGGCGCCGAAGGCACGCAGCGCTTCCTTAGTTTGCCAGGCAGCGAAGAGATGGAGCGCTTTGCTTGCTGGCCAGGCAGCGAACAGGCGCCGTGCTTTGCTTGCTGCCAGGCAGCGAATACACGCAGCGGTCTGCTTTTCTGCGAGGCACTGAACACATGCAGCGTTTAGTTTGCGAGGCGGCGAAGAGACGCGGCGCTTTGCTTCTTGAGAGGGAGCGAAGAGGCGCAGCGTTTCCTTCGTTTGCGAGGCATGCAAGAGATGCAGCGGTGTGCTCGTCTGCGAGGCGTCGAAGAGATGCAGCAGCTAGTTAGCTGGCCGTGTGGCGAAGAGACGCGACGCTTGGCATGCTGGCGAGGCGGCGAGCAGATCGAGTGCTTTGCTTGTTGGCGAGGCAGCGAAGAGATTCAGCAGTCTCCTTGTTTGTGACACAGCCAACATGCCCAGTGGTTGCTCATTGTGCGAGGCAGCGAAGAGATGCAGCCCTTTGCTTGTGCACCAGGTGGCGCAGTGGCATCGCGGATGGCTTTTTCGCCTACAGGCGAAGCGAGGCAGCACTTTGCTAGTTGGCGAGGCAGCGAAGAGACGCAGCAGGCTGCTTGTTGGTGAGACAGCCAACATGCACAGTGGTTAGCTATTGTGCGAGGCAGCGAATCACCACCGAGCAAATGGCTTTGTGCGTTCGCCGCCTCGCTGCCTAGCAAAGCGTCGTCTGCCTTGGGCGCCTAGCAAAGCTCCGCGTGCCGTCACCGCCAAGCAAAGCACCGCGTTCCTTTGGCACCTAGCAAAGAAGTGCCTGCGTTCGGCGCCTCGCCGCATCGCAGCCTAGCAAAGCACTGCGTGCCTTCGGCGCCTCACACAGCGCTGCGTGCCTTCGGCGCCTGGCAAAGCAGCGCGTGCCTTCGCCGCCTCGCCGCCTGAGAAAGCGCCGCGTCCCTTCTCGCCCTCGCCGCCTAGCAAAGCGCCGTGTCCCTTCGCCGCCTCGCCGCCCAGCAAAGCTCCGCGTGCCGTCGCCGCCAAGCAAAGCGCTGTGTTCCTTCGGCACCTAGCAAAGAAGTGCCTGCGTTCGGCGCCTCGCCGCATCGCAGCCTAGCAAAGCACTGCGTGCCTTCGGCGCCTGGCAAAGCACTGCGTGCCTTCGGCGCCTCACACAGCGCTGCGTGCCTCCGGCGCCTGGCAAAGCAGCGCGTGTCTTCGCCGCCTCGCTGCCTAAGAAAGCGCTGCGTCCCTTTTCGCCCTCGCCGCCCAACAAAGCGCCGTGTCCCTTCACCGCCTCCCCAATCGCTTCGTCCCTTCGCCGCCTCGCCGCCTAGCAAAGCGCTGCTTGCCTTCGCCGCCTCACACAGCGCTGCGTCCCTTCGCCGCCTCGCCGCCTAGCAAACGCCGTAGGAGCGCCGAAGGGACACGGCGCTTTTGTAGGCGCCCAAGGCACGTGGCGCTTTGCTAAGGCACGAGGCAGCGAAGGCACGCAGCCATTTGACAGTGGTGGACGGGCTCGGGCGCCTTGCTAGGCGGCGAGGCGGCGAAGGCACGCGCTGCTTTGCCAGGCGCCCAAGGACGCAGCGCTGTGCGAGGCGGCGAGGGCACGCAGTGCTTTGCCAGGCGCCGAAGGCACGCAGCGCTTTGCCAGGCGCCGAAGGCACGCAGCGCTGTAGGAGGCGGCGAGGGCACACAGTGCTTTGCTAGGCGGCGAGCGGACGTGGAGCTTTGCTAGGCAGCGAAGGCTGAGGACGCTTTGCTAGGCGCTTTGCTAGGCGGCGAAGGCACGAAGCGATTTGGGAGGCGAGGCGGCGACGGCACACGGCGCTTTGCTAGGCGGCGAGGGCGAGGAGGCACGCAGCGCTTTCTTAGGCGGCGAGGCGGCGAAGGCACGCAGCGCTTCCTTAGTTTGCCAGGCAGCGAAGAGATGGAGCGCTTTGCTTGCTGGCCAGGCAGCGAACAGGCGCCGTGCTTTGCTTGCTGCC
This sequence comes from Apteryx mantelli, assembly GCF_036417845.1. NCBI lineage: Eukaryota > Metazoa > Chordata > Aves > Apterygiformes > Apterygidae > Apteryx > Apteryx mantelli. Next base: position 667,235 of record NC_089993.1, on the reverse strand, counting down.
AGGCAGCGAATACACGCAGCGGTCTGCTTTTCTGCGAGGCACTGAACACATGCAGCGTTTAGTTTGCGAGGCGGCGAAGAGACGCGGCGCTTTGCTTCTTGAGAGGGAGCGAAGAGGCGCAGCGTTTCCTTCGTTTGCGAGGCATGCAAGAGATGCAGCGGTGTGCTCGTCTGCGAGGCGTCGAAGAGACGCAGCAGCTAGTTAGCTGGCCGTGTGGCGAAGAGACGCGACGCTTTGCTTTTGGCGCTGCAGTGAAGAGACGCAGCGGTTTGCTTGTTGGGCAGGCAGCGAAGAGACGCGGCGCTTGGCATGCTGGCGAGGTGGCGAGCAGATCGAGTGCTTTGCTTGTTGGTGAGGCAGCGAAGAGATGCAGCGGTTTGCTTGTTGGCGAGGCAGCGGAGAGATTCAGCAGTCTCCTTGTTTGTGACACAGCCAACATGCCCAGTGGTTGCTCATTGTGCGAGGCAGCGAAGAGATGCAGCACTTTGCTTGTGCACCAGGTGGCGCAGTGGCATCGCGGATGGCTTTTTCGCCTGCAGGCGAAGCGAGGCAGCACTTTGCTAGTTGGCGAGGCAGCGAAGAGACGCAGCAGGCTGCTTGTTTGTGAGACAGCCAACATGCACAGTGGTTAGCTATTGTGCGAGGCAGCGAATCACCACCGAGCAAATGGCTTTGTGCGTTCGCCGCCTCGCTGCCTAGCAAAGCGTCGTCTGCCTTGGGCGCCTAGCAAAGCTCCGCGCGCCGTCACCGCCAAGCAAAGCACCGCGTTCCTTCGACGCCTAGCAAAGAAGTGCCTGCGTTCGGCGCCTCGCCGCATCGCAGCCTAGCAAAGCACTGCGTGCCTTCGGCGCCTGGCAAAGCAGCGCGTGCCTTCGCCGCCTCGCCACCTAAGAAAGCGCTGCGTCCCTTCTCGCCCTCGCCGCCCAACAAAGCGCCGTGTCCCTTCACCGCCTCCCCAATCGCTTCGTCCCTTCGCCGCCTCGCCGCCTAGCAAAGCGCTGCTTGCCTTCGCCGCCTCACACACCGCTGCGTCCCTTCGCCGCCTCGCCGCTTAGCAAACGCCGTAGGAGCGCCGAAGGGACACGGCGCTTTTGTAGGCGCCCAAGGCACATGGCGCTTTGCTAAGGCACGAGGCAGCGAAGGCATGCAGCCATTTGATCGTGGTCGACGGGCTCGGGCGCCTTGCTAGGCGGCAAGGCGGTGAAGCACGCGCTGCTTTGCCAGGCGCCCAAGGATGCAGCGCTGTGCGAGGCGGCGAGGGCACGCAGTGCTTTCCCAGGCGCCGAAGGCACGCAGCGCTTTGCCAGGCGCCGAAGGCACGCAGCGCTGTAGGAGGCGGCGAGGGCACACAGTGCTTTGCTAGGCGGCGAGCGGACGTGGAGCTTCGCTAGGCAGCGAAGGCTGAGGACGCTTTGCTAGGCGCTTTGCTAGGCGGCGAAGGCACGAAGCGATTTGGGAGGCGAGGCGGCGACGGCACACGGCGCTTTGCTAGGCGGCGAGGGCGAGGAGGCATGCAGCGCTTTCTTAGGCGGCGAGGCGGCGAAGGCACGCGCTGCTTTGCTAGGCGCCGAAGGCACGCAGCGCTTCCTTAGTTTGCCAGGCAGCGAAGAGATGGAGCGCTTTGCTTGCTGGCCAGGCAGCGAACAGGCGCCGTGCTTTGCTTGCTGCCAGGCAGCGAATACACGCAGCGGTCTGCTTTTCTGCGAGGCACTGAACACATGCAGCGTTTAGTTTGCGAGGCGGCGAAGAGACGCGGCGCTTTGCTTCTTGAGAGGGAGCGAAGAGGCGCAGCGTTTCCTTCGTTTGCGAGGCATGCAAGAGATGCAGCGGTGTGCTCGTCTGCGAGGCGTCGAAGAGATGCAGCAGCTAGTTAGCTGGCCGTGTGGCGAAGAGACGCGACGCTTGGCATGCTGGCGAGGCGGCGAGCAGATCGAGTGCTTTGCTTGTTGGCGAGGCAGCGAAGAGATTCAGCAGTCTCCTTGTTTGTGACACAGCCAACATGCCCAGTGGTTGCTCATTGTGCGAGGCAGCGAAGAGATGCAGCCCTTTGCTTGTGCACCAGGTGGCGCAGTGGCATCGCGGATGGCTTTTTCGCCTACAGGCGAAGCGAGGCAGCACTTTGCTAGTTGGCGAGGCAGCGAAGAGACGCAGCAGGCTGCTTGTTGGTGAGACAGCCAACATGCACAGTGGTTAGCTATTGTGCGAGGCAGCGAATCACCACCGAGCAAATGGCTTTGTGCGTTCGCCGCCTCGCTGCCTAGCAAAGCGTCGTCTGCCTTGGGCGCCTAGCAAAGCTCCGCGTGCCGTCACCGCCAAGCAAAGCACCGCGTTCCTTTGGCACCTAGCAAAGAAGTGCCTGCGTTCGGCGCCTCGCCGCATCGCAGCCTAGCAAAGCACTGCGTGCCTTCGGCGCCTCACACAGCGCTGCGTGCCTTCGGCGCCTGGCAAAGCAGCGCGTGCCTTCGCCGCCTCGCCGCCTGAGAAAGCGCCGCGTCCCTTCTCGCCCTCGCCGCCTAGCAAAGCGCCGTGTCCCTTCGCCGCCTCGCCGCCCAGCAAAGCTCCGCGTGCCGTCGCCGCCAAGCAAAGCGCTGTGTTCCTTCGGCACCTAGCAAAGAAGTGCCTGCGTTCGGCGCCTCGCCGCATCGCAGCCTAGCAAAGCACTGCGTGCCTTCGGCGCCTGGCAAAGCACTGCGTGCCTTCGGCGCCTCACACAGCGCTGCGTGCCTCCGGCGCCTGGCAAAGCAGCGCGTGTCTTCGCCGCCTCGCTGCCTAAGAAAGCGCTGCGTCCCTTTTCGCCCTCGCCGCCCAACAAAGCGCCGTGTCCCTTCACCGCCTCCCCAATCGCTTCGTCCCTTCGCCGCCTCGCCGCCTAGCAAAGCGCTGCTTGCCTTCGCCGCCTCACACAGCGCTGCGTCCCTTCGCCGCCTCGCCGCCTAGCAAACGCCGTAGGAGCGCCGAAGGGACACGGCGCTTTTGTAGGCGCCCAAGGCACGTGGCGCTTTGCTAAGGCACGAGGCAGCGAAGGCACGCAGCCATTTGACAGTGGTGGACGGGCTCGGGCGCCTTGCTAGGCGGCGAGGCGGCGAAGGCACGCGCTGCTTTGCCAGGCGCCCAAGGACGCAGCGCTGTGCGAGGCGGCGAGGGCACGCAGTGCTTTGCCAGGCGCCGAAGGCACGCAGCGCTTTGCCAGGCGCCGAAGGCACGCAGCGCTGTAGGAGGCGGCGAGGGCACACAGTGCTTTGCTAGGCGGCGAGCGGACGTGGAGCTTTGCTAGGCAGCGAAGGCTGAGGACGCTTTGCTAGGCGCTTTGCTAGGCGGCGAAGGCACGAAGCGATTTGGGAGGCGAGGCGGCGACGGCACACGGCGCTTTGCTAGGCGGCGAGGGCGAGGAGGCACGCAGCGCTTTCTTAGGCGGCGAGGCGGCGAAGGCACGCAGCGCTTCCTTAGTTTGCCAGGCAGCGAAGAGATGGAGCGCTTTGCTTGCTGGCCAGGCAGCGAACAGGCGCCGTGCTTTGCTTGCTGCCAGGCAGCGAACACACGCAGCGGTCTGCTTTTCTGCGAGGCACTGAACACATGCAGCGTTTAGTTTGCGAGGCGGCGAAGAGACGCGGCGCTTTGCTTCTTGAGAGGGAGCGAAGAGGCGCAGCGTTTCCTTCGTTTGCGAGGCATGCAAGAGATGCAGCGGTGTGCTCGTCTGCGAGGCGTCGAAGAGACGCAGCAGCTAGTTAGCTGGCCGTGTGGCGAAGAGACGCGACGCTTTGCTTTTGGCGCTGCAGTGAAGAGACGCAGCGGTTTGCTTGTTGGGCAGGCAGCGAAGAGACGCGGCGCTTGGCATGCTGGCGAGGCGGCGAGCAGATCGAGTGCTTTGCTTGTTGGTGAGGCAGCGAAGAGATGCAGCGGTTTGCTTGTTGGCGAGGCAGCGGAGAGATTCAGCAGTCTCCTTGTTTGTGACACAGCCAACATGCCCAGTGGTTGCTCATTGTGCGAGGCAGCGAAGAGATGCAGCACTTTGCTTGTGCACCAGGTGGCGCAGTGGCACCGCGGATGGCTTTTTCGCCTGCAGGCGAAGCGAGGCAGCACTTTGCTAGTTGGCGAGGCAGCGAAGAGACGCAGCAGGCTGCTTGTTTGTGAGACAGCCAACATGCACAGTGGTTAGCTATTGTGCGAGGCAGCGAATCACCACCGAGCAAATGGCTTTGTGCGTTCGCCGCCTCGCTGCCTAGCAAAGCGTCGTCTGCCTTGGGCGCCTAGCAAAGCTCCGCGTGCCGTCACCGCCAAGCAAAGCACCGCGTTCCTTTGGCACCTAGCAAAGAAGTGCCTGCGTTCGGCGCCTCGCCGCATCGCAGCCTAGCAAAGCACTGCGTGCCTTCGGCGCCTCACACAGCGCTGCGTGCCTTCGGCGCCTGGCAAAGCAGCGCGTGCCTTCGCCGCCTCGCCGCCTGAGAAAGCGCCGCGTCCCTTCTCGCCCTCGCCGCCTAGCAAAGCGCCGTGTCCCTTCGCCGCCTCGCCGCCCAGCAAAGCTCCGCGTGCCGTCGCCGCCAAGCAAAGCGCCGTGTTCCTTCGGCACCTAGCAAAGAAGTGCCTGCGTTCGGCGCCTCGCCGCATCGCAGCCTAGCAAAGCACTGCGTGCCTTCGGCGCCTCACACAGCGCTGCGTGCCTCCGGCGCCTGGCAAAGCAGCGCGTGTCTTCGCCGCCTCGCCGCCTAAGAAAGCGCTGCGTCCCTTTTCGCCCTCGCCGCCCAACAAAGCGCCGTGTCCCTTCACCGCCTCCCCAATCGCTTCGTCCCTTCGCCGCCTCGCCGCCTAGCAAAGCGCTGCTTGCCTTCGCCGCCTCACACAGCGCTGCGTCCCTTCGCCGCCTCGCCGCCTAGCAAACGCCGTAGGAGCGCCGAAGGGACACGGCGCTTTTGTAGGCGCCCAAGGCACGTGGCGCTTTGCTAAGGCACGAGGCAGCGAAGGCACGCAGCCATTTGACAGTGGTGGACGGGCTCGGGCGCCTTGCTAGGCGGCGAGGTGGCGAAGGCACGCGCTGCTTTGCCAGGCGCCCAAGGACGCAGCGCTGTGCGAGGCGGCGAGGGCACGCAGTGCTTTGCCAGGCGCCGAAGGCACGCAGCGCTTTGCCAGGCGCCGAAGGCACGCAGCGCTGTAGGAGGCGGCGAGGGCACACAGTGCTTTGCTAGGCGGCGAGCGGACGTGGAGCTTCGCTAGGCAGCGAAGGCTGAGGACGCTTTGCTAGGCGCTTTGCTAGGCGGCGAAGGCACGAAGCGATTTGGGAGGCGAGGCGGCGACGGCACACGGCGCTTTGCTAGGCGGCGAGGGCGAGGAGGCATGCAGCGCTTTCTTAGGCGGCGAGGCGGCGAAGGCACGCAGCGCTTCCTTAGTTTGCGAGGCAGCGAAGAGATGGAGCGCTTTGCTTGCTGGCCAGGCAGCGAACAGGCGCCGTGCTTTGCTTGCTGCCAGGCAGCGAACACACGCAGCGGTCTGCTTTTCTGCGAGGCACTGAACACATGCAGCGTTTAGTTTGCGAGGCGGCGAAGAGACGCGGCGCTTTGCTTCTTGAGAGGGAGCGAAGAGGCGCAGCGTTTCCTTCGTTTGCGAGGCATGCAAGAGATGCAGCGGTGTGCTCGTCTGCGAGGCGTCGAAGAGACGCAGCAGCTAGTTAGCTGGCCGTGTGGCGAAGAGACGCGACGCTTTGCTTTTGGCGCTGCAGTGAAGAGACGCAGCGGTTTGCTTGTTGGGCAGGCAGCGAAGAGACGCGGCGCTTGGCATGCTGGCGAGGCGGCGAGCAGATCGAGTGCTTTGCTTGTTGGTGAGGCAGCGAAGAGATGCAGCGGTTTGCTTGTTGGCGAGGCAGCGGAGAGATTCAGCAGTCTCCTTGTTTGTGACACAGCCAACATGCCCAGTGGTTGCTCATTGTGCGAGGCAGCGAAGAGATGCAGCACTTTGCTTGTGCACCAGGTGGCGCAGTGGCATCGCGGATGGCTTTTTCGCCTGCAGGCGAAGCGAGGCAGCACTTTGCTAGTTGGCGAGGCAGCGAAGAGACGCAGCAGGCTGCTTGTTTGTGAGACAGCCAACATGCACAGTGGTTAGCTATTGTGCGAGGCAGCGAATCACCACCGAGCAAATGGCTTTGTGCGTTCGCCGCCTCGCTGCCTAGCAAAGCGTCGTCTGCCTTGGGCGCCTAGCAAAGCTCCGCGCGCCGTCACCGCCAAGCAAAGCACCGCGTTCCTTCGACGCCTAGCAAAGAAGTGCCTGCGTTCGGCGTCTCGCCGCATCGCAGCCTAGCAAAGCACTGCGTGCCTTCGGCGCCTGGCAAAGCAGCGCGTGCCTTCGCCGCCTCGCCGCCTAAGAAAGCGCTGCGTCCCTTCTCGCCCTCGCCGCCCAACAAAGCGCCGTGTCCCTTCACCGCCTCCCCAATCGCTTCGTCCCTTCGCCGCCTCGCCGCCTAGCAAAGCGCTGCTTGCCTTCGCCGCCTCACACACCGCTGCGTCCCTTCGCCGCCTCGCCGCTTAGCAAACGCCGTAGGAGCGCCGAAGGGACACGGCGCTTTTGTAGGCGCCCAAGGCACATGGCGCTTTGCTAAGGCACGAGGCAGCGAAGGCATGCAGCCATTTGATCGTGGTCGACGGGCTCGGGCGCCTTGCTAGGCGGCAAGGCGGTGAAGCACGCGCTGCTTTGCCAGGCGCCCAAGGATGCAGCGCTGTGCGAGGCGGCGAGGGCACGCAGTGCTTTCCCAGGCGCCGAAGGCACGCAGCGCTTTGCCAGGCGCCGAAGGCACGCAGCGCTGTAGGAGGCGGCGAGGGCACACAGTGCTTTGCTAGGCGGCGAGCGGACGTGGAGCTTCGCTAGGCAGCGAAGGGTGAGGACGCTTTGCTAGGCGGCGAAGGCACGAAGCGATTTGGGAGGCGGCGAAGGCACACGGCGCTTTTCTAGGTGGCGAGGCGGCGAAGGCACGCGCTGCTTTGCCAGGCGCCCAAGGACGCAGCGCTGTGCGAGGCGGCGAGGGCACGCAGTGCTTTGCCAGGCGCCGAAGGCACGCAGCGCCTTGCCATGCGCCGAAGGCACGCAGCGCTGTAGGAGGCGGCGAGGGCACACAGTGCTTTGCTAGGCGGCGAGCGGACGTGGAGCTTCGCTAGGCAGCGAAGGGTGAGGACGCTTTGCTAGGCGCTTTGCTAGGCGGCGAAGGCACGAAGCGATTTGGGAGGCGAGGCGGCGACGGCACACGGCGCTTTGCTAGGCGGCGAGGGCGAGGAGGCACGCAGCGCTTTCTTAGGCGGCGAGGCGGCGAAGGCACGCGCTGCTTTGCTAGGCGCCGAAGGCACGCAGCGCTTCCTTAGTTTGCCAGGCAGCGAAGAGATGGAGCGCTTTGCTTGCTGGCCAGGCAGCGAACAGGCGCCGTGCTTTGCTTGCTGCCAGGCAGCGAATACACGCAGCGGTCTGCTTTTTGGCGAGGCACTGAACACATGCAGCGTTTAGTTTGCGAGGCGGCGAAGAGACGCGGCGCTTTGCTTCTTGAGAGGGAGCGAAGAGGCGCAGCGTTTCCTTAGTTTGCGAGGCATGCAAGAGATGCAGCGGTGTGCTCGTCTGCGAGGCGTCGAAGAGACGCAGCAGCTAGTTAGCTGGCCGTGTGGCGAAGAGACGCGACGCTTGGCATGCTGGCGAGGCGGCGAGCAGATCGAGTGCTTTGCTTGTTGGCGAGGCAGCGAAGAGATTCAGCAGTCTCCTTGTTTGTGAGACAGCCAACATGCCCAGTGGTTGCTCATTGTGCGAGGCAGCGAAGAGATGCAGCACTTTGCTTGTGCACCAGGTGGCGCAGTGGCATCGCGGATGGCTTTTTCGCCTGCAGGCGAAGCGAGGCAGCACTTTGCTAGTTGGCGAGGCAGCGAAGAGACGCAGCAGGCTGCTTGTTGGTGAGACAGCCAACATGCACAGTGGTTAGCTATTGTGCGAGGCAGCGAATCACCACCGAGCAAATGGCTTTGTGCGTTCGCCGCCTCGCTGCCTAGCAAAGCGTCGTCTGCCTTGGGTGCCTAGCAAAGCTCCGCGTGCCGTCACCGCCAAGCAAAGCACCGCGTTCCTTCGACGCCTAGCAAAGAAGTGCCTGCGTTCGGCGCCTCGCCGCATCGCAGCCTAGCAAAGCACTGCGTGCCTTCGGCGCCTCACACAGCGCTGCGTGCCTTCGGTGCCTGGCATAGCAGCGCGTGCCTTCGCCGCCTCGCCGCCTAAGAAAGCGCCGCGTCCCTTCTCGCCCTCGCCGCCTAGCAAAGCGCCGTGTCCCTTCGCCGCCTCGCCGCCCAGCAAAGCTCCGCGTGCCGTCGCCGCCAAGCAAAGCGCCGTGTTCCTTCGGCACCTAGCAAAGAAGTGCCTGCGTTCGGCGCCTCGCCGCATCGCAGCCTAGCAAAGCACTGCGTGCCTTCGGCGCCTGGCAAAGCACTGCGTGCCTTCGGCGCCTCACACAGCGCTGCGTGCCTCCGGCGCCTGGCAAAGCAGCGCGTGTCTTCGCCGCCTCGCCGCCTAAGAAAGCGCTGCGTCCCTTTTCGCCCTCGCCGCCCAACAAAGCGCCGTGTCCCTTCACCGCCTCCCCAATCGCTTCGTCCCTTCGCCGCCTCGCCGCCTAGCAAACGCCGTAGGAGCGCCGAAGGGACACGGCGCTTTTGTAGGCGCCCAAGGCACGTGGCGCTTTGCTAAGGCATGAGGCAGCGAAGGCACGCAGCCATTTGACAGTGGTGGACGGGCTCGGGCGCCTTGCTAGGCGGCGAGGCGGCGAAGGCACGCGCTGCTTTGCCAGGCGCCCAAGGACGCAGCGCTGTGCGAGGCGGCGAGGGCACGCAGTGCTTTGCCAGGCGCCGAAGGCACGCAGCGCCTTGCCATGCGCCGAAGGCACGCAGCGCTGTAGGAGGCGGCGAGGGCACACAGTGCTTTGCTAGGCGGCGAGCGGACGTGGAGCTTCGCTAGGCAGCGAAGGGTGAGGACGCTTTGCTAGGCGCTTTGCTAGGCGGCGAAGGCACGAAGCGATTTGGGAGGCGAGGCGGCGACGGCACACGGCGCTTTGCTAGGCGGCGAGGGCGAGGAGGCACGCAGCGCTTTCTTAGGCGGCGAGGCGGCGAAGGCATGCGCTGCTTTGCTAGGCGCCGAAGGCACGCAGCGCTTCCTTAGTTTGCCAGGCAGCGAAGAGATGGAGCGCTTTGCTTGCTGGCCAGGCAGCGAACAGGCGCCGTGCTTTGCTTGCTGCCAGGCAGCGAATACACGCAGCGGTCTGCTTTTTGGCGAGGCACTGAACACATGCAGCGTTTAGTTTGCGAGGCGGCGAAGAGACGCGGCGCTTTGCTTCTTGAGAGGGAGCGAAGAGGCGCAGCGTTTCCTTAGTTTGCGAGGCATGCAAGAGATGCAGCGGTGTGCTCGTCTGCGAGGCGTCGAAGAGACGCAGCAGCTAGTTAGCTGGCCGTGTGGCGAAGAGACGCGACGCTTGGCATGCTGGCGAGGCGGCGAGCAGATCGAGTGCTTTGCTTGTTGGCGAGGCAGCGAAGAGATTCAGCAGTCTCCTTGTTTGTGACACAGCCAACATGCCCAGTGGTTGCTCATTGTGCGAGGCAGCGAAGAGATGCAGCCCTTTGCTTGTGCACCAGGTGGCGCAGTGGCATCGCGGATGGCTTTTTCGCCTGCAGGCGAAGCGAGGCAGCACTTTGCTAGTTGGCGAGGCAGCGAAGAGACGCAGCAGGCTGCTTGTTGGTGAGACAGCCAACATGCACAGTGGTTAGCTATTGTGCGAGGCAGCGAATCACCACCGAGCAAATGGCTTTGTGCGTTCGCCGCCTCGCTGCCTAGCAAAGCGTCGTCTGCCTTGGGCGCCTAGCAAAGCTCCGCGTGCCATCACCGCCAAGCAAAGCACCGCGTTCCTTCGACGCCTAGCAAAGAAGTGCCTGCGTTCGGCGCCTCGCCGCATCGCAGCCTAGCAAAGCACTGCGTGCCTTCGGCGCCTCACACAGCGCTGCGTGCCTTCGGTGCCTGGCATAGCAGCGCGTGCCTTCGCCGCCTCGCCGCCTAAGAAAGCGCCGCGTCCCTTCTCGCCCTCGCCGCCCAGCAAAGCTCCGCGTGCCGTCGCCGCCAAGCAAAGCGCCGTGTTCCTTCGGCACCTAGCAAAGAAGTGCCTGCGTTCGGCGCCTCGCCGCATCGCAGCCTAGCAAAGCACTGCGTGCCTTCGGCGCCTGGCAAAGCACTGCGTGCCTTCGGCGCCTCACACAGCGCTGCGTGCCTCCGGCGCCTGGCAAAGCAGCGCGTGTCTTCGCCGCCTCGCCGCCTAAGAAAGCGCTGCGTCCCTTTTCGCCCTCGCCGCCCAACAAAGCGCCGTGTCCCTTCACCGCCTCCCCAATCGCTTCGTCCCTTCGCCGCCTTGCCGCCTAGCAAACGCCGTAGGAGCGCCGAAGGGACACGGCGCTTTTGTAGGCGCCCAAGGCACGTGGCGCTTTGCTAAGGCATGAGGCAGCGAAGGCACGCAGCCATTTGACAGTGGTGGACGGGCTCGGGCGCCTTGCTAGGCGGCGAGGCGGCGAAGGCACGCGCTGCTTTGCCAGGCGCCCAAGGACGCAGCGCTGTGCGAGGCGGCGAGGGCACGCAGTGCTTTGCCAGGCGCCGAAGGCACGCAGCGCCTTGCCATGCGCCGAAGGCACGCAGCGCTGTAGGAGGCGGCGAGGGCACACAGTGCTTTGCTAGGCGGCGAGCGGACGTGGAGCTTCGCTAGGCAGCGAAGGGTGAGGACGCTTTGCTAGGCGCTTTGCTAGGCGGCGAAGGCACGAAGCGATTTGGGAGGCGAGGCGGCGACGGCACACGGCGCTTTGCTAGGCGGCGAGGGCGAGGAGGCACGCAGCGCTTTCTTAGGCGGCGAGGCGGCGAAGGCACGCGCTGCTTTGCTAGGCGCCGAAGGCACGCAGCGCTTCCTTAGTTTGCCAGGCAGCGAAGAGATGGAGCGCTTTGCTTGCTGGCCAGGCAGCGAACAGGCGCCGTGCTTTGCTTGCTGCCAGGCAGCGAATACACGCAGCGGTCTGCTTTTTGGCGAGGCACGGAACACATGCAGCATTTAGTTTGCGAGGCGGCGAAGAGACGCGGCGCTTTGCTTCTTGAGAGGGAGCGAAGAGGCGCAGCGTTTCCTTAGTTTGCGAGGCATGCAAGAGATGCAGCGGTGTGCTCGTCTGCGAGGCGTCGAAGAGACGCAGCAGCTAGTTAGCTGGCCGTGTGGCGAAGAGACGCGACGCTTGGCATGCTGGCGAGGCGGCGAGCAGATCGAGTGCTTTGCTTGTTGGCGAGGCAGCGAAGAGATTCAGCAGTCTCCTTGTTTGTGAGACAGCCAACATGCCCAGTGGTTGCTCATTGTGCGAGGCAGCGAAGAGATGCAGCACTTTGCTTGTGCACCAGGTGGCGCAGTGGCATCGCGGATGGCTTTTTCGCCTGCAGGCGAAGCGAGGCAGCACTTTGCTAGTTGGCGAGGCAGCGAAGAGACGCAGCAGGCTGCTTGTTGGTGAGACAGCCAACATGCACAGTGGTTAGCTATTGTGCGAGGCAGCGAATCACCACCGAGCAAATGGCTTTGTGCGTTCGCCGCCTCGCTGCCTAGCAAAGCGTCGTCTGCCTTGGGCGCCTAGCAAAGCTCCGCGTGCCATCACCGCCAAGCAAAGCACCGCGTTCCTTCGACGCCTAGCAAAGAAGTGCCTGCGTTCGGCGCCTCGCCGCATCGCAGCCTAGCAAAGCACTGCGTGCCTTCGGCGCCTCACACAGCGCTGCGTGCCTTCGGTGCCTGGCATAGCAGCGCGTGCCTTCACCGCCTCGCCGCCTAAGAAAGCGCCGCGTCCCTTCGCCGCCTCGCCGCCTAGCAAAGCGCCGTGTCCCTTCGCCGCCTCGCCGCCCAGCAAAGCTCCGCGTGCCGTCGCCGCCAAGCAAAGCGCCGTGTTCCTTCGGCACCTAGCAAAGAAATGCCTGCGTTCGGCGCCTCGCCGCATCGCAGCCTAGCAAAGCACTGCATGCCTTCGGCGCCTGGCAAAGCACTGCGTGCCTTCGGCGCCTCACACAGCGCTGCGTGCCTCCGGCGCCTGGCAAAGCAGCGCGCGTCTTCGCCGCCTCGCCGCCTAAGAAAGCGCTGCGTCCCTTTTCGCCCTCGCCGCCCAACAAAGCGCCGTGTCCCTTCACCGCCTCCCCAATCGCTTCGTCCCTTCACCGCCTCGCCGCCTAGCAAACGCCGTAGGAGCGCCGAAGGGACACGGCGCTTTTGTAGGCGCCCAAGGCACGTGGCGCTTTGCTAAGGCACGAGGCAGCGAAGGCACGCAGCCATTTGACAGTGGTGGACGGGCTCGGGCGCCTTGCTAGGCGGCGAGGCGGCGAAGGCACGCGCTGCTTTGCCAGGCGCCCAAGGACGCAGCGCTGTGCGAGGCGGCGAGGGCACGCAGTGCTTTGCCAGGCGCCGAAGGCACGCAGCGCTTTGCCAGGCGCCGAAGGCACGCAGCGCTGTAGGAGGCGGCGAGGGCACACAGTGCTTTGCTAGGCGGCGAGCGGACGTGGAGCTTCGCTAGGCAGCGAAGGGTGAGGACGCTTTGCTAGGCGCTTTGCTAGGCGGCGAAGGCACGAAGCGATTTGGGAGGCGAGGCGGCGACGGCACACGGCGCTTTGCTAGGCGGCGAGGGCGAGGAGGCACGCAGCGCTTTCTTAGGCGGCGAGGCGGCGAAGGCACGCGCTGCTTTGCTAGGCGCCGAAGGCACGCAGCGCTTCCTTAGTTTGCCAGGCAGCGAAGAGATGGAGCGCTTTGCTTGCTGGCCAGGCAGCGAACAGGCGCCGTGCTTTGCTTGCTGCCAGGCAGCGAATACACGCAGCGGTCTGCTTTTCTGCGAGGCACTGAACACATGCAGCGTTTAGTTTGCGAGGCGGCGAAGAGACGCGGCGCTTTGCTTCTTGAGAGGGAGCGAAGAGGCGCAGCGTTTCCTTAGTTTGCGAGGCATGCAAGAGATGCAGCGGTGTGCTCGTCTGCGAGGCGTCGAAGAGACGCAGCAGCTAGTTAGCTGGCCGTGTGGCGAAGAGACGCGACGCTTGGCATGCTGGCGAGGCGGCGAGCAGATCGAGTGCTTTGCTTGTTGGCGAGGCAGCGAAGAGATTCAGCAGTCTCCTTGTTTGTGACACAGCCAACATGCCCAGTGGTTGCTCATTGTGCGAGGCAGCGAAGAGATGCAGCCCTTTGCTTGTGCACCAGGTGGCGCAGTGGCATCGCGGATGGCTTTTTCGCCTGCAGGCGAAGCGAGGCAGCACTTTGCTAGTTGGCGAGGCAGCGAAGAGACGCAGCAGGCTGCTTGTTTGTGAGACAGCCAACATGCACAGTGGTTAGCTATTGTGCGAGGCAGCGAATCACCACCGAGCAAATGGCTTTGTGCGTTCGCCGCCTCGCTGCCTAGCAAAGCGTCGTCTGCCTTGGGCGCCTAGCAAAGCTCCGCGTGCCGTCACCGCCAAGCAAAGCACCGCGTTCCTTCGACGCCTAGCAAAGAAGTGCCTGCGTTCGGCGCCTCGCCGCATCGCAGCCTAGCAAAGCACTGCGTGCCTTCGGCGCCTCACACAGCGCTGCGTGCCTTCGGTGCCTGGCATAGCAGCGCGTGCCTTCGCCGCCTCGCCGCCTAAGAAAGCGCCGCGTCCCTTCTCGCCCTCGCCGCCCAGCAAAGCTCCGCGTGCCGTCGCCGCCAAGCAAAGCGCCGTGTTCCTTCGGCACCTAGCAAAGAAGTGCCTGCGTTCGGCGCCTCGCCGCATCGCAGCCTAGCAAAGCACTGCGTGCCTTCGGCGCCTGGCAAAGCACTGCGTGCCTTCGGCGCCTCACACAGCGCTGCGTGCCTCCGGCGCCTGGCAAAGCAGCGCGTGTCTTCGCCGCCTCGCCGCCTAAGAAAGCGCTGCGTCCCTTTTCGCCCTCGCCGCCCAACAAAGCGCCGTGTCCCTTCACCGCCTCCCCAATCGCTTCGTCCCTTCGCCGCCTCGCCGCCTAGCAAACGCCGTAGGAGCGCCGAAGGGACACGGCGCTTTTGTAGGCGCCCAAGGCACGTGGCGCTTTGCTAAGGCATGAGGCAGCGAAGGCACGCAGCCATTTGACAGTGGTGGACGGGCTCGGGCGCCTTGCTAGGCGGCGAGGCGGCGAAGGCACGCGCTGCTTTGCCAGGCGCCCAAGGACGCAGCGCTGTGCGAGGCGGCGAGGGCACGCAGTGCTTTGCCAGGCGCCGAAGGCACGCAGCGCCTTGCCATGCGCCGAAGGCACGCAGCGCTGTAGGAGGCGGCGAGGGCACACAGTGCTTTGCTAGGCGGCGAGCGGACGTGGAGCTTCGCTAGGCAGCGAAGGGTGAGGACGCTTTGCTAGGCGCTTTGCTAGGCGGCGAAGGCACGAAGCGATTTGGGAGGCGAGGCGGCGACGGCACACGGCGCTTTGCTAGGCGGCGAGGGCGAGGAGGCACGCAGCGCTTTCTTAGGCGGCGAGGCGGCGAAGGCACGCGCTGCTTTGCTAGGCGCCGAAGGCACGCAGCGCTTCCTTAGTTTGCCAGGCAGCGAAGAGATGGAGCGCTTTGCTTGCTGGCCAGGCAGCGAACAGGCGCCGTGCTTTGCTTGCTGCCAGGCAGCGAATACACGCAGCGGTCTGCTTTTTGGCGAGGCACTGAACACATGCAGCGTTTAGTTTGCGAGGCGGCGAAGAGACGCGGCGCTTTGCTTCTTGAGAGGGAGCGAAGAGGCGCAGCGTTTCCTTAGTTTGCGAGGCATGCAAGAGATGCAGCGGTGTGCTCGTCTGCGAGGCGTCGAAGAGACGCAGCAGCTAGTTAGCTGGCCGTGTGGCGAAGAGACGCGACGCTTGGCATGCTGGCGAGGCGGCGAGCAGATCGAGTGCTTTGCTTGTTGGCGAGGCAGCGAAGAGATTCAGCAGTCTCCTTGTTTGTGAGACAGCCAACATGCCCAGTGGTTGCTCATTGTGCGAGGCAGCGAAGAGATGCAGCACTTTGCTTGTGCACCAGGTGGCGCAGTGGCATCGCGGATGGCTTTTTCGCCTGCAGGCGAAGCGAGGCAGCACTTTGCTAGTTGGCGAGGCAGCGAAGAGACGCAGCAGGCTGCTTGTTGGTGAGACAGCCAACATGCACAGTGGTTAGCTATTGTGCGAGGCAGCGAATCACCACCGAGCAAATGGCTTTGTGCGTTCGCCGCCTCGCTGCCTAGCAAAGCGTCGTCTGCCTTGGGCGCCTAGCAAAGCTCCGCGCGCCGTCACCGCCAAGCAAAGCACCGCGTTCCTTCGACGCCTAGCAAAGAAGTGCCTGCGTTCGGCGCCTCGCCGCATCGCAGCCTAGCAAAGCACTGCGTGCCTTCGGCGCCTCACACAGCGCTGCGTGCCTCCGGCGCCTGGCAAAGCAGCGCGTGTCTTCGCCGCCTCGCCGCCTAAGAAAGCGCTGCGTCCCTTTTCGCCCTCGCCGCCCAACAAAGCGCCGTGTCCCTTCACCGCCTCCCCAATCGCTTCGTCCCTTCGCCGCCTCGCCGCCTAGCAAACGCCGTAGGAGCGCCGAAGGGACACGGCGCTTTTGTAGGCGCCCAAGGCACGTGGCGCTTTGCTAAGGCACGAGGCAGCGAAGGCACGCAGCCATTTGACAGTGGTGGACGGGCTCGGGCGCCTTGCTAGGCGGCGAGGCGGCGAAGGCACGCGCTGCTTTGCCAGGCGCCCAAGGACGCAGCGCTGTGCGAGGCGGCGAGGGCACGCAGTGCTTTGCCAGGCGCCGAAGGCACGCAGCGCTTTGCCAGGCGCCGACGGCACGCAGCGCTGTAGGAGGCGGCGAGGGCACACAGTGCTTTGCTAGGCGGCGAGCGGACGTGGAGCTTCGCTAGGCAGCGAAGGGTGAGGACGCTTTGCTAGGCGCTTTGCTAGGCGGCGAAGGCACGAAGCGATTTGGGAGGCGAGGCGGCGACGGCACACGGCGCTTTGCTAGGCGGCGAGGGCGAGGAGGCACGCAGCGCTTTCTTAGGCGGCGAGGCGGCGAAGGCACGCGCTGCTTTGCTAGGCGCCGAAGGCACGCAGCGCTTCCTTAGTTTGCCAGGCAGCGAAGAGATGGAGCGCTTTGCTTGCTGGCCAGGCAGCGAACAGGCGCCGTGCTTTGCTTGCTGCCAGGCAGCGAATACACGCAGCGGTCTGCTTTTCTGCGAGGCACTGAACACATGCAGCGTTTAGTTTGCGAGGCGGCGAAGAGACGCGGCGCTTTGCTTCTTGAGAGGGAGCGAAGAGGCGCAGCGTTTCCTTAGTTTGCGAGGCATGCGAGAGATGCAGCGGTGTGCTCGTCTGCGAGGCGTCGAAGAGACGCAGCAGCTAGTTAGCTGGCCGTGTGGCGAAGAGACGCGACGCTTGGCATGCTGGCGAGGCGGCGAGCAGATCGAGTGCTTTGCTTGTTGGCGAGGCAGCGAAGAGATTCAGCAGTCTCCTTGTTTGTGAGACAGCCAACATGCCCAGTGGTTGCTCATTGTGCGAGGCAGCGAAGAGATGCAGCACTTTGCTTGTGCACCAGGTGGCGCAGTGGCATCGCGGATGGCTTTTTCGCCTGCAGGCGAAGCGAGGCAGCACTTTGCTAGTTGGCGAGGCAGCGAAGAGACGCAGCAGGCTGCTTGTTGGTGAGACAGCCAACATGCACAGTGGTTAGCTATTGTGCGAGGCAGCGAATCACCACCGAGCAAATGGCTTTGTGCGTTCGCCGCCTCGCTGCCTAGCAAAGCGTCGTCTGCCTTGGGCGCCTAGCAAAGCTCCGCGTGCCATCACCGCCAAGCAAAGCACCGCGTTCCTTCGACGCCTAGCAAAGAAGTGCCTGCGTTCGGCGCCTCGCCGCATCGCAGCCTAGCAAAGCACTGCGTGCCTTCGGCGCCTCACACAGCGCTGCGTGCCTTCGGTGTCTGGCATAGCAGCGCGTGCCTTCACCGCCTCGCCGCCTAAGAAAGCGCCGCGTCCCTTCGCCGCCTCGCCGCCTAGCAAAGCGCCGTGTCCCTTCGCCGCCTCGCCGCCCAGCAAAGCTCCGCGTGCCGTCGCCGCCAAGCAAAGCGCCGTGTTCCTTCGGCACCTAGCAAAGAAGTGCCTGCGTTCGGCGCCTCGCCGCATCGCAGCCTAGCAAAGCACTGCGTGCCTTCGGCGCCTGGCAAAGCACTGCGTGCCTTCGGCGCCTCACACAGCGCTGCGTGCCTCCGGCGCCTGGCAAAGCAGCGCGTGTCTTCGCCGCCTCGCCGCCTAAGAAAGCGCTGCGTCCCTTCTCGCCCTCGCCGCCTAGCAAAGCGCCTTGTCCCTTCACCGCCTCCCCAATCGCTTCGTCCTTTCGCCGCCTCGCCGCTTAGCAAACGCCGTAGGAGCGCCGAAGGGACACGGCGCTTTTGTAGGCGCCCAAGGCACGTGGCGCTTTGCTAAGGCACGAGGCAGCGAAGGCACGCAGCCATTTGACAGTGGTGGACGGGCTCGGGCGCCTTGCTAGGCGGCGAGGCGGCGAAGGCACACGCTGCTTTGCCAGGCGCCCAAGGACGCAGTGCTGTGCGAGGCGGCGAGGGCACGCAGTGCTTTACCAGGCGCCGAAGGCACGCAGCGCCTTGCCATGCGCCGAAGGCACGCAGCGCTGTAGGAGGCGGCGAGGGCACACAGTGCTTTGCTAGGCGGCGAGCGGACGTGGAGCTTCGCTAGGCAGCGAAGGGTGAGGACGCTTTGCTAGGCGCTTTGCTAGGCGGCGAAGGCACGAAGCGATTTGGGAGGCGAGGCGGCGACGGCACACGGCGCTTTGCTAGGCGGCGAGGGCGAGGAGGCACGCAGCGCTTTCTTAGGCGGCGAGGCGGCGAAGGCACGCGCTGCTTTGCTAGGCGCCGAAGGCACGCAGCGCTTCCTTAGTTTGCCAGGCAGCGAAGAGATGGAGCGCTTTGCTTGCTGGCCAGGCAGCGAACAGGCGCCGTGCTTTGCTTGCTGCCAGGCAGCGAATACACGCAGCGGTCTGCTTTTCTGCGAGGCACTGAACACATGCAGCGTTTAGTTTGCGAGGCGGCGAAGAGACGCGGCGCTTTGCTTCTTGAGAGGGAGCGAAGAGGCGCAGTGTTTCCTTCGTTTGCGAGGCATGCAAGAGATGCAGCGGTGTGCTCGTCTGCGAGGCGTCGAAGAGACGCAGCAGCTAGTTAGCTGGCCGTGTGGCGAAGAGACGCGATGCTTTGCTTTTGGCGCTGCAGTGAAGAGACGCAGCGGTTTGCTTGTTCGGCAGGCAGCGAAGAGACGCGGCGCTTGGCATGCTGGTGAGGCGGCAAGCAGATCGAGTGCTTTGCTTGTTGGTGAGGCAGCGAAGAGATGCAGCGGTTTGCTTGTTGGCGAGGCAGCGGAGAGATTCAGCAGTCTCCTTGTTTGTGACACAGCCAACATGCCCAGTGGTTGCTCATTGTGTGAGGCAGCGAAGAGATGCAGCACTTTGCTAGTGCACCAGGTGGCGCAGTGGCACCGCGGATGGCTTTTTCGCCTGCAGGCGAAGCGAGGCAGCACTTTGCTAGTTGGCGAGGCAGCGAAGAGACGCAGCAGGCTGCTTGTTTGTGAGACAGCCAACATGCACAGTGGTTAGCTATTGTGCGAGGCAGCGAATCACCACCGAGTAAATGGCTTTGTGCGTTCGCCGCCTCGCTGCCTAGCAAAGCGTCGTCTGCCTTGGGCGCCTAGCAAAGCTCCGCGCGCCGTCACCGCCAAGCAAAGCACCGCGTTCCTTCGACGCCTAGCAAAGAAGTGCCTGCGTTCGGCGCCTCGCCGCATCGCAGCCTAGCAAAGCACTGCGTGCCTTCGGTGCCTCACACAGCGCTGCGTGCCTTCGGCGCCTGGCAAAGCAGCGCGTGCCTTCGCCGCCTCGCCGCCTAAGAAAGCGCCGCGTCCCACCTCGCCCTCGCCGCCTAGCAAAGCGCCGTGTCCCTTCGCCGCCTCGCCGCCCAGCAAAGCTCCGTGTGCCGTCGCCGCCAAGCAAAGCGCCGTGTTCCTTCGGCACCTAGCAAAGAAGTGCCTGCGTTCGGCGCCTCGCCGCATCGCAGCCTAGCAAAGCACTGCGTGCCTTCGGCGCCTCACACAGCGCTGCGTGCCTCCGGCGCCTGGCAAAGCAGCGCGTGTCTTCGCCGCCTCGCCGCCTAAGAAAGCGCTGCATCCCTTTTCGCCCTCGCCGCCCAACAAAGCGCCGTGTCCCTTCACCGCCTCCCCAATCGCTTCGTCCCTTCGCCGCCTCGCCGCCTAGCAAACGCCGTAGGAGCGCCGAAGGGACACGGCGCTTTTGTAGGCGCCCAAGGCACGTGGCGCTTTGCTAAGGCATGAGGCAGCGAAGGCACGCAGCCATTTGACAGTGGTGGACGGGCTCGGGCGCCTTGCTAGGCGGCGAGGCGGCGAAGGCACGCGCTGCTTTGCCAGGCGCCCAAGGACGCAGCGCTGTGCGAGGCGGCGAGGGCACGCAGTGCTTTGCCAGGCGCCGAAGGCACGCAGCGCCTTGCCATGCGCCGAAGGCACGCAGCGCTGTAGGAGGCGGCGAGGGCACACAGTGCTTTGCTAGGCGGCGAGCGGACGTGGAGCTTCGCTAGGCAGCGAAGGCTGAGGACGCTTTGCTAGGCGCTTTGCTAGGCGGCGAAGGCACGAAGCGATTTGGGAGGCGAGGCGGCGACGGCACACGGCGCTTTGCTAGGCGGCGAGGGCGAGGAGGCACGCAGCGCTTTCTTAGGCGGCGAGGCGGCGAAGGCACGCAGCGCTTCCTTAGTTTGCCAGGCAGCGAAGAGATGGAGCGCTTTGCTTGCTGGCCAGGCAGCGAACAGGCGCCGTGCTTTGCTTGCTGCCAGGCAGCGAATACACGCAGCGGTCTGCTTTTCTGCGAGGCACTGAACACATGCAGCGTTTAGTTTGCGAGGCGGCGAAGAGACGCGGCGCTTTGCTTCTTGAGAGGGAGCGAAGAGGCGCAGCGTTTCCTTCGTTTGCGAGGCATGCAAGAGATGCAGCGGTGTGCTCGTCTGCGAGGCGTCGAAGAGACGCAGCAGCTAGTTAGCTGGCCGTGTGGCGAAGAGACGCGGCGCTTGGCATGCTGGCGAGGCGGCGAGCAGATCGAGTGCTTTGCTTGTTGGCGAGGCAGCGAAGAGATTCAGCAGTCTCCTTGTTTGTGACACAGCCAACATGCCCAGTGGTTGCTCATTGTGCGAGGCAGCGAAGAGATGCAGCCCTTTGCTTGTGCACCAGGTGGCGCAGTGGCACCGCGGATGGCTTTTTCGCCTGCAGGCGAAGCGAGGCAGCACTTTGCTAGTTGGCGAGGCAGCGAAGAGACGCAGCAGGCTGCTTGTTTGTGAGACAGCCAACATGCACAGTGGTTAGGTATTGTGCGAGGCAGCGAATCACCACCGAGCAAATGGCTTTGTGCGTTCGCCGCCTCGCTGCCTAGCAAAGCGTCGTCTGCCTTGGGCGCCTAGCAAAGCTCCGCGCGCCGTCACCGCCAAGCAAAGCACCGCGTTCCTTCGACGCCTAGCAAAGAAGTGCCTGCGTTCGGCGCCTCGCCGCATCGCAGCCTAGCAAAGCGCTGCGTGCCTTCGGCGCCTCACACAGCGCTGCGTGCCTTCGGCGCCTGGCAAAGCAGCGCGTGCCTTCGCCGCCTCGCCGCCTAAGAAAGCGCCGCGTCCCTTCTCGCCCTCGCCGCCTAGCAAAGCGCCGTGTCCCTTCGCCGCCTCGCCGCCCAGCAAAGCTCCGCGTGCCGTCGCCGCCAAGCAAAGTGCCGTGTTCCTTCGGCACCTAGCAAAGAAGTGCCTGCGTTCGGCGCCTCGCCGCATCGCAGCCTAGCAAAGCACTGCGTGCCTTCGGCGCCTGGCAAAGCACTGCGTGCCTTCGGTGCCTCACACAGCGCTGCGTGCCTCCGGCGCCTGGCAAAGCAGCGCGTGTCTTCGCCGCCTCGCCGCCTAAGAAAGCGCTGCGTCCCTTTTCGCCCTCGCCGCCCAACAAAGTGCCGTGTCCCTTCACCGCCTCCCCAATCGCTTCGTCCCTTCGCCGCCTCGCCGCCTAGCAAACGCCGTAGGAGCGCCGAAGGGACACGGCGCTTTTGTAGGCGCCCAAGGCACGTGGCGCTTTGCTAAGGCACGAGGCAGCGAAGGCACGCAGCCATTTGACAGTGGTGGACGGGCTCGGGCGCCTTGCTAGGCGGCGAGGCGGCGAAGGCACGCGCTGCTTTGCCAGGCGCCCAAGGACGCAGCGCTGTGCGAGGCGGCGAGGGCACGCAGTGCTTTGCCAGGCGCCGAAGGCACGCAGCGCTTTGCCAGGCGCCGAAGGCACGCAGCGCTGTAGGAGGCGGCGAGGGCACACAGTGCTTTGCTAGGTGGCGAGCGGACGTGGAGCTTCGCTAGGCAGCGAAGGGTGAGGACGCTTTGCTAGGCGCTTTGCTAGGCGGCGAAGGCACGAAGCGATTTGGGAGGCGAGGCGGCGACGGCACACGGCGCTTTGCTAGGCGGCGAGGGCGAGGAGGCACGCAGCGCTTTCTTAGGCGGCGAGGCGGCGAAGGCACGCAGCGCTTCCTTAGTTTGCGAGGCAGCGAAGAGATGGAGCGCTTTGCTTGCCTGCCAGGCAGCGAACAGGCGCCGTGCTTTGCTTGCTGCCAGGCAGCGAACACACGCAGCGGTCTGCTTTTCTGCGAGGCACTGAACACATGCAGCGTTTAGTTTGCGAGGCGGCGAAGAGACGCGGCGCTTTGCTTCTTGAGAGGGAGCGAAGAGGCGCAGCGTTTCCTTCGTTTGCGAGGCATGCAAGAGATGCAGCGGTGTGCTCGTCTGCGAGGCGTCGAAGAGACGCAGCAGCTAGTTAGCTGGCCGTGTGGCGAAGAGACGCGACGCTTTGCTTTTGGCGCTGCAGTGAAGAGACGCAGCGGTTTGCTTGTTGGGCAGGCAGTGAAGAGACGCGGCGCTTGGCATGCTGGCGAGGCGGCGAGCAGATCGAGTGCTTTGCTTGTTGGTGAGGCAGCGAAGAGATGCAGCGGTTTGCTTGTTGGCGAGGCAGCGGAGAGATTCAGCAGTCTCCTTGTTTGTGACACAGCCAACATGCCCAGTGGTTGCTCATTGTGCGAGGCAGCGAAGAGATGCAGCACTTTGCTTGTGCACCAGGTGGCGCAGTGGCATCGCGGATGGCTTTTTCGCCTGCAGGCGAAGCGAGGCAGCACTTTGCTAGTTGGCGAGGCAGCGAAGAGACGCAGCAGGCTGCTTGTTTGTGAGACAGCCAACATGCACAGTGGTTAGCTATTGTGCGAGGCAGCGAATCACCACCGAGCAAATGGCTTTGTGCGTTCGCCGCCTCGCTGCCTAGCAAAGCGTCGTCTGCCTTGGGCGCCTAGCAAAGCTCCGCGCGCCGTCACCGCCAAGCAAAGCACCGCGTTCCTTCGACGCCTAGCAAAGAAGTGCCTGCGTTCGGCGCCTCGCCGCATCGCAGCCTAGCAAAGCACTGCGTGCCTTCGGCGCCTGGCAAAGCAGCGCGTGCCTTCGCCGCCTCGCCGCCTAAGAAAGCGCTGCGTCCCTTCTCGCCCTCGCCGCCCAACAAAGCGCCGTGTCCCTTCACCGCCTCCCCAATCGCTTCGTCCCTTCGCCGCCTCGCCGCCTAGCAAAGCGCTGCTTGCCTTCGCCGCCTCACACACCGCTGCGTCCCTTCGCCGCCTCGCCGCTTAGCAAACGCCGTAGGAGCGCCGAAGGGACACGGCGCTTTTGTAGGCGCCCAAGGCACATGGCGCTTTGCTAAGGCACGAGGCAGCGAAGGCATGCAGCCATTTGATCGTGGTCGACGGGCTCGGGCGCCTTGCTAGGCGGCAAGGCGGTGAAGCACGCGCTGCTTTGCCAGGCGCCCAAGGATGCAGCGCTGTGCGAGGCGGCGAGGGCACGCAGTGCTTTCCCAGGCGCCGAAGGCACGCAGCGCTTTGCCAGGCGCCGAAGGCACGCAGCGCTGTAGGAGGCGGCGAGGGCACACAGTGCTTTGCTAGGCGGCGAGCGGACGTGGAGCTTCGCTAGGCAGCGAAGGCTGAGGACGCTTTGCTAGGCGCTTTGCTAGGCGGCGAAGGCACGAAGCGATTTGGGAGGCGAGGCGGCGACGGCACACGGCGCTTTGCTAGGCGGCGAGGGCGAGGAGGCATGCAGCGCTTTCTTAGGCGGCGAGGCGGCGAAGGCACGCGCTGCTTTGCTAGGCGCCGAAGGCACGCAGCGCTTCCTTAGTTTGCCAGGCAGCGAAGAGATGGAGCGCTTTGCTTGCTGGCCAGGCAGCGAACAGGCGCCGTGCTTTGCTTGCTGCCAGGCAGCGAATACACGCAGCGGTCTGCTTTTCTGCGAGGCACTGAACACATGCAGCGTTTAGTTTGCGAGGCGGCGAAGAGACGCGGCGCTTTGCTTCTTGAGAGGGAGCGAAGAGGCGCAGCGTTTCCTTCGTTTGCGAGGCATGCAAGAGATGCAGCGGTGTGCTCGTCTGCGAGGCGTCGAAGAGATGCAGCAGCTAGTTAGCTGGCCGTGTGGCGAAGAGACGCGACGCTTGGCATGCTGGCGAGGCGGCGAGCAGATCGAGTGCTTTGCTTGTTGGCGAGGCAGCGAAGAGATTCAGCAGTCTCCTTGTTTGTGACACAGCCAACATGCCCAGTGGTTGCTCATTGTGCGAGGCAGCGAAGAGATGCAGCCCTTTGCTTGTGCACCAGGTGGCGCAGTGGCATCGCGGATGGCTTTTTCTCCTGGAGGCGAAGCGAGGCAGCACTTTGCTAGTTGGCGAGGCAGCGAAGAGACGCAGCAGGCTGCTTGTTTGTGAGACAGCCAACATGCACAGTGGTTAGCTATTGTGCGAGGCAGCGAATCACCACCGAGCAAATGGCTTTGTGCGTTCGCCGCCTCGCTGCCTAGCAAAGCGTCGTCTGCCTTGGGCGCCTAGCAAAGCTCCGCGTGCCGTCACCGCCAAGCAAAGCACCGCGTTCCTTTGGCACCTAGCAAAGAAGTGCCTGCGTTCGGCGCCTCGCCGCATCGCAGCCTAGCAAAGCACTGCGTGCCTTCGGCGCCTCACACAGCGCTGCGTGCCTTCGGCGCCTGGCAAAGCAGCGCGTGCCTTCGCCGCCTCGCCGCCTGAGAAAGCGCCGCGTCCCTTCTCGCCCTCGCCGCCTAGCAAAGCGCCGTGTCCCTTCGCCGCCTCGCCGCCCAGCAAAGCTCCGCGTGCCGTCGCCGCCAAGCAAAGCGCTGTGTTCCTTCGGCATCTAGCAAAGAAGTGCCTGCGTTCGGCGCCTCGCCGCATCGCAGCCTAGCAAAGCACTGCGTGCCTTCGGCGCCTGGCAAAGCGCTGCGTCCCTTCGCCGCCTCGCCGCTTAGCAAACGCCGTAGGAGCGCCGAAGGGACACGGCGCTTTTGTAGGCGCCCAAGGCACGTGGCGCTTTGCTAAGGTACGAGGCAGCGAAGGCACGCAGCCATTTGATCGTGGTCGACGGGCTCGGGCGCCTTGCTAGGCGGCGAGGCGGCGAAGGCACGCAGCGCTTTGCCAGGCGCCCAAGGACGCAGCGCTGTGCGAGGCGGCGAGGGCACGCAGTGCTTTCCCAGGCGCCGAAGGCACGCAGTGCTTTGCCAGGCGCCGAAGGCACGCAGCGCTGTAGGAGGCGGCGAGGGCACACAGTGCTTTGCTAGGCGGCGAGCGGACGTGGAGCTTTGCTAGGCAGCGAAGGCTGAGGACGCTTTGCTAGGCGGCGAAGGCACGAAGCGATTTGGGAGGCGAGGCGGCGACGGCACACGGCGCTTTGCTAGGCGGCGAGGGCGAGGAGGCACGCAGCGCTTTCTTAGGCGGCGAGGCGGCGAAGGCACGCAGCGCTTCCTTAGTTTGCGAGGCAGCGAAGAGATGGAGCGCTTTGCTTGCTGGCCAGGCAGCGAACAGGCGCCGTGCTTTGCTTGCTGCCAGGCAGCGAACACACGCAGCGGTCTGCTTTTCTGCGAGGCACTGAACACATGCAGCGTTTAGTTTGCGAGGCGGCGAAGAGACGCGGCGCTTTGCTTCTTGAGAGGGAGCGAAGAGGCGCAGCGTTTCCTTCGTTTGCGAGGCATGCAAGAGATGCAGCGGTGTGCTCGTCTGCGAGGCATCGAAGAGACGCAGCAGCTAGTTAGCTGGCCGTGTGGCGAAGAGACGCGACGCTTTGCTTTTGGCGCTGCAGTGAAGAGACGCAGCGGTTTGCTTGTTGGGCAGGCAGCGAAGAGACGCGGCGCTTGGCATGCTGGCGAGGCGGCGAGCAGATCGAGTGCTTTGCTTGTTGGTGAGGCAGCGAAGAGATGCAGCGGTTTGCTTGTTGGCGAGGCAGCGGAGAGATTCAGCAGTCTCCTTGTTTGTGACACAGCCAACATGCCCAGTGGTTGCTCATTGTGCGAGGCAGCGAAGAGATGCAGCACTTTGCTTGTGCACCAGGTGGCGCAGTGGCATCGCGGATGGCTTTTTCGCCTGCAGGCGAAGCGAGGCAGCACTTTGCTAGTTGGCGAGGCAGCGAAGAGACGCAGCAGGCTGCTTGTTTGTGAGACAGCCAACATGCACAGTGGTTAGCTATTGTGCGAGGCAGCGAATCACCACCGAGCAAATGGCTTTGTGCGTTCGCCGCCTCGCTGCCTAGCAAAGCGTCGTCTGCCTTGGGCGCCTAGCAAAGCTCCGCGCGCCGTCACCGCCAAGCAAAGCACCGCGTTCCTTCGACGCCTAGCAAAGAAGTGCCTGCGTTCGGCGCCTCGCCGCATCGCAGCCTAGCAAAGCACTGCGTGCCTTCGGCGCCTGGCAAAGCAGCGCGTGCCTTCGCCGCCTCGCCACCTAAGAAAGCGCTGCGTCCCTTCTCGCCCTCGCCGCCCAACAAAGCGCCGTGTCCCTTCACCGCCTCCCCAATCGCTTCGTCCCTTCGCCGCCTCGCCGCCTAGCAAAGCGCTGCTTGCCTTCGCCGCCTCACACACCGCTGCGTCCCTTCGCCGCCTCGCCGCTTAGCAAACGCCGTAGGAGCGCCGAAGGGACACGGCGCTTTTGTAGGCGCCCAAGGCACATGGCGCTTTGCTAAGGCACGAGGCAGCGAAGGCATGCAGCCATTTGATCGTGGTCGACGGGCTCGGGCGCCTTGCTAGGCGGCAAGGCGGTGAAGCACGCGCTGCTTTGCCAGGCGCCCAAGGATGCAGCGCTGTGCGAGGCGGCGAGGGCACGCAGTGCTTTCCCAGGCGCCGAAGGCACGCAGCGCTTTGCCAGGCGCCGAAGGCACGCAGCGCTGTAGGAGGCGGCGAGGGCACACAGTGCTTTGCTAGGCGGCGAGCGGACGTGGAGCTTCGCTAGGCAGCGAAGGCTGAGGACGCTTTGCTAGGCGCTTTGCTAGGCGGCGAAGGCACGAAGCGATTTGGGAGGCGAGGCGGCGACGGCACACGGCGCTTTGCTAGGCGGCGAGGGCGAGGAGGCATGCAGCGCTTTCTTAGGCGGCGAGGCGGCGAAGGCACGCGCTGCTTTGCTAGGCGCCGAAGGCACGCAGCGCTTCCTTAGTTTGCCAGGCAGCGAAGAGATGGAGCGCTTTGCTTGCTGGCCAGGCAGCGAACAGGCGCCGTGCTTTGCTTGCTGCCAGGCAGCGAATACACGCAGCGGTCTGCTTTTCTGCGAGGCACTGAACACATGCAGCGTTTAGTTTGCGAGGCGGCGAAGAGACGCGGCGCTTTGCTTCTTGAGAGGGAGCGAAGAGGCGCAGCGTTTCCTTCGTTTGCGAGGCATGCAAGAGATGCAGCGGTGTGCTCGTCTGCGAGGCGTCGAAGAGATGCAGCAGCTAGTTAGCTGGCCGTGTGGCGAAGAGACGCGACGCTTGGCATGCTGGCGAGGCGGCGAGCAGATCGAGTGCTTTGCTTGTTGGCGAGGCAGCGAAGAGATTCAGCAGTCTCCTTGTTTGTGACACAGCCAACATGCCCAGTGGTTGCTCATTGTGCGAGGCAGCGAAGAGATGCAGCCCTTTGCTTGTGCACCAGGTGGCGCAGTGGCATCGCGGATGGCTTTTTCGCCTACAGGCGAAGCGAGGCAGCACTTTGCTAGTTGGCGAGGCAGCGAAGAGACGCAGCAGGCTGCTTGTTGGTGAGACAGCCAACATGCACAGTGGTTAGCTATTGTGCGAGGCAGCGAATCACCACCGAGCAAATGGCTTTGTGCGTTCGCCGCCTCGCTGCCTAGCAAAGCGTCGTCTGCCTTGGGCGCCTAGCAAAGCTCCGCGTGCCGTCACCGCCAAGCAAAGCACCGCGTTCCTTTGGCACCTAGCAAAGAAGTGCCTGCGTTCGGCGCCTCGCCGCATCGCAGCCTAGCAAAGCACTGCGTGCCTTCGGCGCCTCACACAGCGCTGCGTGCCTTCGGCGCCTGGCAAAGCAGCGCGTGCCTTCGCCGCCTCGCCGCCTGAGAAAGCGCCGCGTCCCTTCTCGCCCTCGCCGCCTAGCAAAGCGCCGTGTCCCTTCGCCGCCTCGCCGCCCAGCAAAGCTCCGCGTGCCGTCGCCGCCAAGCAAAGCGCTGTGTTCCTTCGGCACCTAGCAAAGAAGTGCCTGCGTTCGGCGCCTCGCCGCATCGCAGCCTAGCAAAGCACTGCGTGCCTTCGGCGCCTGGCAAAGCACTGCGTGCCTTCGGCGCCTCACACAGCGCTGCGTGCCTCCGGCGCCTGGCAAAGCAGCGCGTGTCTTCGCCGCCTCGCTGCCTAAGAAAGCGCTGCGTCCCTTTTCGCCCTCGCCGCCCAACAAAGCGCCGTGTCCCTTCACCGCCTCCCCAATCGCTTCGTCCCTTCGCCGCCTCGCCGCCTAGCAAAGCGCTGCTTGCCTTCGCCGCCTCACACAGCGCTGCGTCCCTTCGCCGCCTCGCCGCCTAGCAAACGCCGTAGGAGCGCCGAAGGGACACGGCGCTTTTGTAGGCGCCCAAGGCACGTGGCGCTTTGCTAAGGCACGAGGCAGCGAAGGCACGCAGCCATTTGACAGTGGTGGACGGGCTCGGGCGCCTTGCTAGGCGGCGAGGCGGCGAAGGCACGCGCTGCTTTGCCAGGCGCCCAAGGACGCAGCGCTGTGCGAGGCGGCGAGGGCACGCAGTGCTTTGCCAGGCGCCGAAGGCACGCAGCGCTTTGCCAGGCGCCGAAGGCACGCAGCGCTGTAGGAGGCGGCGAGGGCACACAGTGCTTTGCTAGGCGGCGAGCGGACGTGGAGCTTTGCTAGGCAGCGAAGGCTGAGGACGCTTTGCTAGGCGCTTTGCTAGGCGGCGAAGGCACGAAGCGATTTGGGAGGCGAGGCGGCGACGGCACACGGCGCTTTGCTAGGCGGCGAGGGCGAGGAGGCACGCAGCGCTTTCTTAGGCGGCGAGGCGGCGAAGGCACGCAGCGCTTCCTTAGTTTGCCAGGCAGCGAAGAGATGGAGCGCTTTGCTTGCTGGCCAGGCAGCGAACAGGCGCCGTGCTTTGCTTGCTGCCAGGCAGCGAATACACGCAGCGGTCTGCTTTTCTGCGAGGCACTGAACACATGCAGCGTTTAGTTTGCGAGGCGGCGAAGAGACGCGGCGCTTTGCTTCTTGAGAGGGAGCGAAGAGGCGCAGCGTTTCCTTCGTTTGCGAGGCATGCAAGAGATGCAGCGGTGTGCTCGTCTGCGAGGCGTCGAAGAGACGCAGCAGCTAGTTAGCTGGCCGTGTGGCGAAGAGACGCGACGCTTTGCTTTTGGCGCTGCAGTGAAGAGACGCAGCGGTTTGCTTGTTGGGCAGGCAGCGAAGAGACGCGGCGCTTGGCATGCTGGCGAGGTGGCGAGCAGATCGAGTGCTTTGCTTGTTGGTGAGGCAGCGAAGAGATGCAGCGGTTTGCTTGTTGGCGAGGCAGCGGAGAGATTCAGCAGTCTCCTTGTTTGTGACACAGCCAACATGCCCAGTGGTTGCTCATTGTGCGAGGCAGCGAAGAGATGCAGCACTTTGCTTGTGCACCAGGTGGCGCAGTGGCATCGCGGATGGCTTTTTCGCCTGCAGGCGAAGCGAGGCAGCACTTTGCTAGTTGGCGAGGCAGCGAAGAGACGCAGCAGGCTGCTTGTTTGTGAGACAGCCAACATGCACAGTGGTTAGCTATTGTGCGAGGCAGCGAATCACCACCGAGCAAATGGCTTTGTGCGTTCGCCGCCTCGCTGCCTAGCAAAGCGTCGTCTGCCTTGGGCGCCTAGCAAAGCTCCGCGCGCCGTCACCGCCAAGCAAAGCACCGCGTTCCTTCGACGCCTAGCAAAGAAGTGCCTGCGTTCGGCGCCTCGCCGCATCGCAGCCTAGCAAAGCACTGCGTGCCTTCGGCGCCTGGCAAAGCAGCGCGTGCCTTCGCCGCCTCGCCACCTAAGAAAGCGCTGCGTCCCTTCTCGCCCTCGCCGCCCAACAAAGCGCCGTGTCCCTTCACCGCCTCCCCAATCGCTTCGTCCCTTCGCCGCCTCGCCGCCTAGCAAAGCGCTGCTTGCCTTCGCCGCCTCACACACCGCTGCGTCCCTTCGCCGCCTCGCCGCTTAGCAAACGCCGTAGGAGCGCCGAAGGGACACGGCGCTTTTGTAGGCGCCCAAGGCACATGGCGCTTTGCTAAGGCACGAGGCAGCGAAGGCATGCAGCCATTTGATCGTGGTCGACGGGCTCGGGCGCCTTGCTAGGCGGCAAGGCGGTGAAGCACGCGCTGCTTTGCCAGGCGCCCAAGGATGCAGCGCTGTGCGAGGCGGCGAGGGCACGCAGTGCTTTCCCAGGCGCCGAAGGCACGCAGCGCTTTGCCAGGCGCCGAAGGCACGCAGCGCTGTAGGAGGCGGCGAGGGCACACAGTGCTTTGCTAGGCGGCGAGCGGACGTGGAGCTTCGCTAGGCAGCGAAGGCTGAGGACGCTTTGCTAGGCGCTTTGCTAGGCGGCGAAGGCACGAAGCGATTTGGGAGGCGAGGCGGCGACGGCACACGGCGCTTTGCTAGGCGGCGAGGGCGAGGAGGCATGCAGCGCTTTCTTAGGCGGCGAGGCGGCGAAGGCACGCGCTGCTTTGCTAGGCGCCGAAGGCACGCAGCGCTTCCTTAGTTTGCCAGGCAGCGAAGAGATGGAGCGCTTTGCTTGCTGGCCAGGCAGCGAACAGGCGCCGTGCTTTGCTTGCTGCCAGGCAGCGAATACACGCAGCGGTCTGCTTTTCTGCGAGGCACTGAACACATGCAGCGTTTAGTTTGCGAGGCGGCGAAGAGACGCGGCGCTTTGCTTCTTGAGAGGGAGCGAAGAGGCGCAGCGTTTCCTTCGTTTGCGAGGCATGCAAGAGATGCAGCGGTGTGCTCGTCTGCGAGGCGTCGAAGAGATGCAGCAGCTAGTTAGCTGGCCGTGTGGCGAAGAGACGCGACGCTTGGCATGCTGGCGAGGCGGCGAGCAGATCGAGTGCTTTGCTTGTTGGCGAGGCAGCGAAGAGATTCAGCAGTCTCCTTGTTTGTGACACAGCCAACATGCCCAGTGGTTGCTCATTGTGCGAGGCAGCGAAGAGATGCAGCCCTTTGCTTGTGCACCAGGTGGCGCAGTGGCATCGCGGATGGCTTTTTCGCCTACAGGCGAAGCGAGGCAGCACTTTGCTAGTTGGCGAGGCAGCGAAGAGACGCAGCAGGCTGCTTGTTGGTGAGACAGCCAACATGCACAGTGGTTAGCTATTGTGCGAGGCAGCGAATCACCACCGAGCAAATGGCTTTGTGCGTTCGCCGCCTCGCTGCCTAGCAAAGCGTCGTCTGCCTTGGGCGCCTAGCAAAGCTCCGCGTGCCGTCACCGCCAAGCAAAGCACCGCGTTCCTTTGGCACCTAGCAAAGAAGTGCCTGCGTTCGGCGCCTCGCCGCATCGCAGCCTAGCAAAGCACTGCGTGCCTTCGGCGCCTCACACAGCGCTGCGTGCCTTCGGCGCCTGGCAAAGCAGCGCGTGCCTTCGCCGCCTCGCCGCCTGAGAAAGCGCCGCGTCCCTTCTCGCCCTCGCCGCCTAGCAAAGCGCCGTGTCCCTTCGCCGCCTCGCCGCCCAGCAAAGCTCCGCGTGCCGTCGCCGCCAAGCAAAGCGCTGTGTTCCTTCGGCACCTAGCAAAGAAGTGCCTGCGTTCGGCGCCTCGCCGCATCGCAGCCTAGCAAAGCACTGCGTGCCTTCGGCGCCTGGCAAAGCACTGCGTGCCTTCGGCGCCTCACACAGCGCTGCGTGCCTCCGGCGCCTGGCAAAGCAGCGCGTGTCTTCGCCGCCTCGCTGCCTAAGAAAGCGCTGCGTCCCTTTTCGCCCTCGCCGCCCAACAAAGCGCCGTGTCCCTTCACCGCCTCCCCAATCGCTTCGTCCCTTCGCCGCCTCGCCGCCTAGCAAAGCGCTGCTTGCCTTCGCCGCCTCACACAGCGCTGCGTCCCTTCGCCGCCTCGCCGCCTAGCAAACGCCGTAGGAGCGCCGAAGGGACACGGCGCTTTTGTAGGCGCCCAAGGCACGTGGCGCTTTGCTAAGGCACGAGGCAGCGAAGGCACGCAGCCATTTGACAGTGGTGGACGGGCTCGGGCGCCTTGCTAGGCGGCGAGGCGGCGAAGGCACGCGCTGCTTTGCCAGGCGCCCAAGGACGCAGCGCTGTGCGAGGCGGCGAGGGCACGCAGTGCTTTGCCAGGCGCCGAAGGCACGCAGCGCTTTGCCAGGCGCCGAAGGCACGCAGCGCTGTAGGAGGCGGCGAGGGCACACAGTGCTTTGCTAGGCGGCGAGCGGACGTGGAGCTTTGCTAGGCAGCGAAGGCTGAGGACGCTTTGCTAGGCGCTTTGCTAGGCGGCGAAGGCACGAAGCGATTTGGGAGGCGAGGCGGCGACGGCACACGGCGCTTTGCTAGGCGGCGAGGGCGAGGAGGCACGCAGCGCTTTCTTAGGCGGCGAGGCGGCGAAGGCACGCAGCGCTTCCTTAGTTTGCCAGGCAGCGAAGAGATGGAGCGCTTTGCTTGCTGGCCAGGCAGCGAACAGGCGCCGTGCTTTGCTTGCTGCCAGGCAGCGAACACACGCAGCGGTCTGCTTTTCTGCGAGGCACTGAACACATGCAGCGTTTAGTTTGCGAGGCGGCGAAGAGACGCGGCGCTTTGCTTCTTGAGAGGGAGCGAAGAGGCGCAGCGTTTCCTTCGTTTGCGAGGCATGCAAGAGATGCAGCGGTGTGCTCGTCTGCGAGGCGTCGAAGAGACGCAGCAGCTAGTTAGCTGGCCGTGTGGCGAAGAGACGCGACGCTTTGCTTTTGGCGCTGCAGTGAAGAGACGCAGCGGTTTGCTTGTTGGGCAGGCAGCGAAGAGACGCGGCGCTTGGCATGCTGGCGAGGCGGCGAGCAGATCGAGTGCTTTGCTTGTTGGTGAGGCAGCGAAGAGATGCAGCGGTTTGCTTGTTGGCGAGGCAGCGGAGAGATTCAGCAGTCTCCTTGTTTGTGACACAGCCAACATGCCCAGTGGTTGCTCATTGTGCGAGGCAGCGAAGAGATGCAGCACTTTGCTTGTGCACCAGGTGGCGCAGTGGCACCGCGGATGGCTTTTTCGCCTGCAGGCGAAGCGAGGCAGCACTTTGCTAGTTGGCGAGGCAGCGAAGAGACGCAGCAGGCTGCTTGTTTGTGAGACAGCCAACATGCACAGTGGTTAGCTATTGTGCGAGGCAGCGAATCACCACCGAGCAAATGGCTTTGTGCGTTCGCCGCCTCGCTGCCTAGCAAAGCGTCGTCTGCCTTGGGCGCCTAGCAAAGCTCCGCGCGCCGTCACCGCCAAGCAAAGCACCGCGTTCCTTCGACGCCTAGCAAAGAAGTGCCTGCGTTCGGCGTCTCGCCGCATCGCAGCCTAGCAAAGCACTGCGTGCCTTCGGCGCCTGGCAAAGCAGCGCGTGCCTTCGCCGCCTCGCCGCCTAAGAAAGCGCTGCGTCCCTTCTCGCCCTCGCCGCCCAACAAAGCGCCGTGTCCCTTCACCGCCTCCCCAATCGCTTCGTCCCTTCGCCGCCTCGCCGCCTAGCAAAGCGCTGCTTGCCTTCGCCGCCTCACACACCGCTGCGTCCCTTCGCCGCCTCGCCGCTTAGCAAACGCCGTAGGAGCGCCGAAGGGACACGGCGCTTTTGTAGGCGCCCAAGGCACATGGCGCTTTGCTAAGGCACGAGGCAGCGAAGGCATGCAGCCATTTGATCGTGGTCGACGGGCTCGGGCGCCTTGCTAGGCGGCAAGGCGGTGAAGCACGCGCTGCTTTGCCAGGCGCCCAAGGATGCAGCGCTGTGCGAGGCGGCGAGGGCACGCAGTGCTTTCCCAGGCGCCGAAGGCACGCAGCGCTTTGCCAGGCGCCGAAGGCACGCAGCGCTGTAGGAGGCGGCGAGGGCACACAGTGCTTTGCTAGGCGGCGAGCGGACGTGGAGCTTCGCTAGGCAGCGAAGGGTGAGGACGCTTTGCTAGGCGGCGAAGGCACGAAGCGATTTGGGAGGCGGCGAAGGCACACGGCGCTTTTCTAGGTGGCGAGGCGGCGAAGGCACGCGCTGCTTTGCCAGGCGCCCAAGGACGCAGCGCTGTGCGAGGCGGCGAGGGCACGCAGTGCTTTGCCAGGCGCCGAAGGCACGCAGCGCCTTGCCATGCGCCGAAGGCACGCAGCGCTGTAGGAGGCGGCGAGGGCACACAGTGCTTTGCTAGGCGGCGAGCGGACGTGGAGCTTCGCTAGGCAGCGAAGGCTGAGGACGCTTTGCTAGGCGCTTTGCTAGGCGGCGAAGGCACGAAGCGATTTGGGAGGCGAGGCGGCGACGGCACACGGCGCTTTGCTAGGCGGCGAGGGCGAGGAGGCACGCAGCGCTTTCTTAGGCGGCGAGGCGGCGAAGGCACGCGCTGCTTTGCTAGGCGCCGAAGGCACGCAGCGCTTCCTTAGTTTGCCAGGCAGCGAAGAGATGGAGCGCTTTGCTTGCTGGCCAGGCAGCGAACAGGCGCCGTGCTTTGCTTGCTGCCAGGCAGCGAATACACGCAGCGGTCTGCTTTTTGGCGAGGCACTGAACACATGCAGCGTTTAGTTTGCGAGGCGGCGAAGAGACGCGGCGCTTTGCTTCTTGAGAGGGAGCGAAGAGGCGCAGCGTTTCCTTCGTTTGCGAGGCATGCAAGAGATGCAGCGGTGTGCTCGTCTGCGAGGCGTCGAAGAGACGCAGCAGCTAGTTAGCTGGCCGTGTGGCGAAGAGACGCGACGCTTGGCATGCTGGCGAGGCGGCGAGCAGATCGAGTGCTTTGCTTGTTGGCGAGGCAGCGAAGAGATTCAGCAGTCTCCTTGTTTGTGACACAGCCAACATGCCCAGTGGTTGCTCATTGTGCGAGGCAGCGAAGAGATGCAGCCCTTTGCTAGTGCACCAGGTGGCGCAGTGGCACCGCGGATGGCTTTTTCGCCTGCAGGCGAAGCGAGGCAGCACTTTGCTAGTTGGCGAGGCAGCGAAGAGACGCAGCAGGCTGCTTGTTTGTGAGACAGCCAACATGCACAGTGGTTAGCTATTGTGCGAGGCAGCGAATCACCACCGAGCAAATGGCTTTGTGCGTTCGCCGCCTCGCTGCCTAGCAAAGCGTCGTCTGCCTTGGGCGCCTAGCAAAGCTCCGCGCGCCGTCACCGCCAAGCAAAGCACCGCGTTCCTTCGACGCCTAGCAAAGAAGTGCCTGCGTTCGGCGCCTCGCCGCATCGCAGCCTAGCAAAGCACTGCGTGCCTTCGGCGGCTGGCAAAGCACTGCGTGCCTTCGGCGCCTCACACAGCGCTGCGTGCCTCCGGCGCCTGGCAAAGCAGCGCGTGTCTTCGCCGCCTCGCCGCCTAAGAAAGCGCCGCGTCCCTTTTCGCCCTCGCCGCCCAACAAAGCGCCGTGTCCCTTCACCGCCTCCCCAATCGCTTCGTCCCTTCGCCGCCTCGCCGCCTAGCAAACGCCGTAGGAGCGCCGAAGGGACACGGCGCTTTTGTAGGCGCCCAAGGCACGTGGCGCTTTGCTAAGGCACGAGGCAGCGAAGGCACGCAGCCATTTGACAGTGGTGGACGGGCTCGGGCGCCTTGCTAGGCGGCGAGGCGGCGAAGGCACGCAGCGCTTTGCCAGGCGCCCAAGGACGCAGCGCTCTGCGAGGCGGCGAGGGCACACAGTGCTTTGCTAGGCGGCGAGGGCGAGAAGGCACGCAGCGCTTTGCTAGGCGGCGAGGCGGCAAAGGCACGCGCTGCTTTGCTAGGCGCCGAAGGCACGCAGCGCTTCCTTCGTTTGCGAGGCAGCGAAGAGATGCAGCAGTCTCCTTGTTTGTGACACAGCCAACATGCCCAGTGCTTGCTCCTTGTGCGAGGCAGCGAAGAGATGCAGCACTTTGCTTGTGCACCAGGTGGCGCAGTGGCATCGCGGATGGCTTTTTCTCCTGGAGGCGAAGCGAGGCAGCACTTTGCTAGTTGGCGAGGCAGCGAAGAGACGCAGCAGGCTGCTTGTTGGTGAGACAGCCAACATGCACAGTGGTTAGCTATTGTGCGAGGCAGCGAATGACCGCCGAGCAAATCGCTTTGTGCGTTCGCCGCCTCGCTGCCTAGCAAAGCGTCGTCTCCCTTGGGCGCCTAGCAAAGCTGCGCGTGCCGTCGCCCAAAAGCAAAGCGCCGTGTTCCTTGGGCGCCTAGCAAAGAAGTGCCTGCGTTGGGCGCCTCGCCGCATCGCAGCCTAGCAAAGCGCTGCGTGCCTTCGGCGGCTGGCAAAGCAGTGCGTGCCTTCGCCGCCTCACACAGCGCGGCGTGCCTTCGGCGCCTGGCAAAGCAGCGCGTGCCTTCGCCGCCTAAGAAAGCGCTGCGTGCCTTCTCGCCCTCGCCGCCTAGCAAAGCTCCGCGTCCCGTCGCCGCCTAGCAAAGCGCCGTGTTCCTTCGGCGCCTAGCAAAGCGCCGTGTTCCTTCGCTGCCTCGCCGCCTAAGAAAGCGCTGCGTCCCTTTTCGCCCTCGCCGCCCAACAAAGCGCCGTGTCCCTTCACCGCCTCCCCAATCGCTTCGTGCCTTCAGCGCCTAGCAAAACGCTGCTTGCCTTCGGCGCCTCACATACCGCTGCGTCCCTTCGCCGCCTCGCCGCTTAGCAAACGCCGTAGGAGCGCCGAAGGCACACGGCGCTTTTGTAGGCGCCGAAGGCACGTGGCGCCTTGCTAAGCACCGAGGCAGCGAAGGCACGCAGCCATTTGATCGTGGTCGACGGGCTCGGGCGCCTTGCTAGGCGGCGAGGCGGCGAAGGCACGCAGCGCTTTGCCAGGCGCCGAAGGCACTCAGCGCTTTGCCAGGCGCCGAAGGCACTCAGCGCTTTGCCAGGCGCCCAAGGACGCAGCGCTCTAGGAGGCGGCGAGGGCACGCAGTGCTTTGCTAGGCGGCGAGCGGACGTGCAGCTTTGCTAGGCAGCGAAGGCTGAGGACGTTTTGCTAGGCGGCGAAGGCACGAAGCGATTTGGGAGGCGGCGAAGGAACGCGCTGCTTTGCTAGGCGCCGAAGGCACGCAGCGCTTCCTTCGTTTGCGAGGCAGCGAAGAGGTGGAGCGGTTTGCTTGTCGGCCAGGCAGCGAACAGGCGCCGTGCTTGGCTTTCTGCCACTCAGCGAATACACGCAGCGCTCTGCTTTTTGGCGAGGCACTGAACAGATGCACCGTTTAGTTTGCGAGGCGGCGAAGAGACGCGGCGCTTTGCATGCTGGCGAGGCGGCGAGCAGATCGAGTGCTTTGCTTGTTGGCGAGGCAGCGAAGAGATGCAGCGGTTTGCTTGTTGGCGAGGCAGCGAAGAGATGCAGCAGTCTCCTTGTTTGTGAGACAGCCAACATGCCCAGTGCTTGCTCCTTGTGTGAGGCAGCGAAGAGATGCAGCGGTTTTCTAGTTGGCGAGGCAGCGAAGAGACGCAGCAGGCTGCTTGTTGGTGAGACAGCCAACATGCACAGTGGTTAGCTATTGTGCGAGGCAGCGAATGACTGCCGAGCAAATGGCTTTGTGCGTTCGCCGCCTCGCTGCCTAGCAAAGCGTCGTCTCCCTTGGGCGCCTAGCAAAGCTGCGCGTGCCGTCGCCCAAAAGCAAAGCGCCGTGTTCCTTGGGCGCCTAGCAAAGAAGTGCCTGCGTTGGGCGCCTCGCCGCATCGCAGCCTAGCAAAGCGCTGCGTGCCTTCGGCGGCTGGCAAAGCAGTGCGTGCCTTCGCCGCCTCACACAGCGCGGCGGGCCTTCGGCGCCTGGCAAAGCAGCGCGTGCCTTTGCCGCCTAAGAAAGCGCTGCGTGCCTTCTCGCCCTCGCCGCCTAGCAAAGCGCCGTGTCCCTTTGCCGCCTCGCCGCCTAGCAAAGCTCCGCGTCCCGTCGCCGCCTAGCAAAGCGGCGTGTTCCTTCGGCGCCTAGCAAAGCGCCGTGTTCCTTCGCTGCCTCGCCGCCTAAGAAAGCGCTGCGTCCCTTTTCGCCCTCGCCGCCCAACAAAGCGCCGTGTCCCTTCACCGCCTCCCCAATCGCTTCGTGCCTTCGGCGCCTAGCAAAGCGCTGCTTGCCTTCGCCGCCTCACACACCGCTGCGTCCCTTCGCCGCCTCGCCGCTTAGCAAACGCCGTAGTAGCGCCGAAGGGACACGGCGCTTTTGTAGGCGCCGAAGGCACGTGGCGCTTTGCTAAGCACCGAGGCAGCGAAGGCACGCAGCCATTTGATGGTGGTCGACGGGCTCGGGCGCCTTGCTAGGCGGCGAGGCGGCGAAGGCACGCAGCGCTTTGCCAGGCGCCGAAGGCACTCAGCGCTTTGCCAGGCGCCGAAGGCACACAGCGCTTTGCCAGGCGCCCAAGGACGCAGCGCTGTGCGAGGCGGCGAGGGCACGCAGTGCTTTGCTAGGCGGCGAGCGGACGTGCAGCTTTGCTAGGCAGCCAAGGCTGAGGACGCTTTGCTAGGAGGCTAGGCGGCGAAGGCACGAAGCGATTTGGGAGGCGGCGAAGGCACGCAGCGCTTTGCTAGGCGGCGAGGCGGCAAAGGCACGCGCTGCTTTGCTAGGCGCCGAAGGCACGCAGCGCTTCCTTCGTTTGCGAGGCAGCGAAGAGATGCAGCAGTCTCCTTGTTTGTGACACAGCCAACATGCCCAGTGCTTGCTCCTTGTGCGAGGCAGCGAAGAGATGCAGCACTTTGCTTGTGCACCAGGTGGCGCAGTGGCATCGCGGATGGCTTTTTCTCCTGGAGGCGAAGCGAGGCAGCACTTTGCTAGTTGGCGAGGCAGCGAAGAGACGCAGCAGGCTGCTTGTTGGTGAGACAGCCAACATGCACAGTGGTTAGCTATTGTGCGAGGCAGCGAATGACCGCCGAGCAAATCGCTTTGTGCGTTCGCCGCCTCGCTGCCTAGCAAAGCGTCGTCTCCCTTGGGCGCCTAGCAAAGCTGCGCGTGCCGTCGCCCAAAAGCAAAGCGCCGTGTTCCTTGGGCGCCTAGCAAAGAAGTGCCTGCGTTGGGCGCCTCGCCGCATCGCAGCCTAGCAAAGCGCTGCGTGCCTTCGGCGGCTGGCAAAGCAGTGCGTGCCTTCGCCGCCTCACACAGCGCGGCGTGCCTTCGGCGCCTGGCAAAGCAGCGCGTGCCTTCGCCGCCTAAGAAAGCGCTGCGTGCCTTCTCGCCCTCGCCGCCTAGCAAAGCTCCGCGTCCCTTCGCCGCCTCGCCGCCTAGCAAAGCGCCGTGTTCCTTTGGCGCCTAGCAAAGAAGTGCCTGCCTTCGGCGCCTCGCCGCATCGCAGCCTAGCAAAGCGCTGCGTGCCTTCGGCGGCTGGCAAAGCAGCGCGTGCCTTCGCCGCCTAAGAAAGCGCTGCGTGCCTTCTCGCCCTCGCCGCCTAGCAAAGCTCCGCGTCCCGTCGCCGCCTAGCAAAGCGCCGTGTTCCTTCGGCGCCTAGCAAAGCGCCGTGTTCCTTCGCTGCCTCGCCGCCTAAGAAAGCGCTGCGTCCCTTTTCGCCCTCGCCGCCCAACAAAGCGCCGTGTCCCTTCACCGCCTCCCCAATCGCTTCGTGCCTTCGGCGCCTAGCAAAGCGCTGCTTGCCTTCGCCGCCTCACACACCGCTGCGTCCCTTCGCCGCCTCGCCGCTTAGCAAACGCCGTAGTAGCGCCGAAGGCACACGGCGCTTTTGTAGGCGCCGAAGGCACGTGGCGCCTTGCTAAGCACCGAGGCAGCGAAGGCACGCAGCCATTTGATCGTGGTCGACGGGCTCGGGCGCCTTGCTAGGCGGCGAGGCGGCGAAGGCACGCAGCGCTTTGCCAGGCGCCCAAGGACGCAGCGCTGTGCGAGGCGGCGAGGGCACGCAGTGCTTTGCTAGGCGGCGAGCGGACGTGCAGCTTTGCTAGGCAGCCAAGGCTGAGGACGCTTTGCTAGGAGGCTAGGCGGCGAAGGCACGAAGCGATTTGGGAGGCGGCGAAGGCACGCAGCGCTTTGCTAGGCGGCGAGGGCGAGAAGGCACGCAGCGCTTTGCTAGGCGGCGAGGCGGCAAAGGCACGCGCTGCTTTGCTAGGCGCCGAAGGCACGCAGCGCTTCCTTCGTTTGCGAGGCAGCGAAGAGATGCAGCAGTCTCCTTGTTTGTGACACAGCCAACATGCCCAGTGCTTGCTCCTTGTGCGAGGCAGCGAAGAGATGCAGCACTTTGCTTGTGCACCAGGTGGCGCAGTGGCATCGCGGATGGCTTTTTCTCCTGGAGGCGAAGCGAGGCAGCACTTTGCTAGTTGGCGAGGCAGCGAAGAGACGCAGCAGGCTGCTTGTTGGTGAGACAGCCAACATGCACAGTGGTTAGCTATTGTGCGAGGCAGCGAATGACCGTCGAGCAAATCGCTTTGTGCGTTCGCCGCCTCGCTGCCTAGCAAAGCGTCGTCTCCCTTGGGCGCCTAGCAAAGCTGCGCGTGCCGTCGCCCAAAAGCAAAGCGCCGTGTTCCTTGGGCGCCTAGCAAAGAAGTGCCTGCCTTCGGCGCCTCGCCGCATCGCAGCCTAGCAAAGCGCTGCGTGCCTTCGGCGGCTGGCAAAGCAGTGCGTGCCTTCGCCGCCTCACACAGCGCGGCGTGCCTTCGGCGCCTGGCAAAGCAGCGCGTGCCTTCGCCGCCTAAGAAAGCGCTGCGTGCCTTCTCGCCCTCGCCGCCTAGCAAAGCTCCGCGTCCCGTCGCCGCCTAGCAAAGCGCCGTGTTCCTTCGGCGCCTAGCAAAGCGCCGTGTTCCTTCGCTGCCTCGCCGCCTAAGAAAGCGCTGCGTCCCTTTTCGCCCTCGCCGCCCAACAAAGCGCCGTGTCCCTTCACCGCCTCCCCAATCGCTTCGTGCCTTCAGCGCCTAGCAAAACGCTGCTTGCCTTCGGCGCCTCACATACCGCTGCGTCCCTTCGCCGCCTCGCCGCTTAGCAAACGCCGTAGGAGCGCCGAAGGCACACGGCGCTTTTGTAGGCGCCGAAGGCACGTGGCGCCTTGCTAAGCACCGAGGCAGCGAAGGCACGCAGCCATTTGATCGTGGTCGACGGGCTCGGGCGCCTTGCTAGGCGGCGAGGCGGCGAAGGCACGCAGCGCTTTGCCAGGCGCCGAAGGCACTCAGCGCTTTGCCAGGCGCCGAAGGCACTCAGCGCTTTGCCAGGCGCCCAAGGACGCAGCGCTGTGCGAGGCGGCGAGGGCACGCAGTGCTTTGCTAGGCGGCGAGCGGACGTGCAGCTTTGCTAGGCAGCGAAGGCTGAGGACGTTTTGCTAGGCGGCGAAGGCACGAAGCGATTTGGGAGGCGGCGAAGGCACGCGCTGCTTTGCTAGGCGCCGAAGGCACGCAGCTCTTCCTTCGTTTGCGAGGCAGCGAAGAGGTGGAGCGGTTTGCTTGTCGGCCAGGCAGCGAACAGGCGCCGTGCTTTGCTTTCTGCCACTCAGCGAATACACGCAGCGCTCTGCTTTTTGGCGAGGCACTGAACAGATGCACCGTTTAGTTTGCGAGGCGGCGAAGAGACGCGGCGCTTTGCATGCTGGCGAGGCGGCGAGCAGATCGAGTGCTTTGCTTGTTGGCGAGGCAGCGAAGAGATGCAGCGGTTTGCTTGTTGGCGAGGCAGCGAAGAGATGCAGCAGTCTCCTTGTTTGTGAGACAGCCAACATGCCCAGTGCTTGCTCCTTGTGTGAGGCAGCGAAGAGATGCAGCGGTTTTCTAGTTGGCGAGGCAGCGAAGAGACGCAGCAGGCTGCTTGTTGGTGAGACAGCCAACATGCACAGTGGTTAGCTATTGTGCGAGGCAGCGAATGACTGCCGAGCAAATGGCTTTGTGCGTTCGCCGCCTCGCTGCCTAGCAAAGCGTCGTCTCCCTTGGGCGCCTAGCAAAGCTGCGCGTGCCGTCGCTCAAAAGCAAAGCGCCGTGTTCCTTGGGCGCCTAGCAAAGAAGTGCCTGCGTTGGGCGCCTCGCCGCATCGCAGCCTAGCAAAGCGCTGCGTGCCTTCGGCGGCTGGCAAAGCAGTGCGTGCCTTCGCCGCCTCACACAGCGCGGCGTGCCTTCGGCGCCTGGCAAAGCAGCGCGTGCCTTTGCCGCCTAAGAAAGCGCTGCGTGCCTTCTCGCCCTCGCCGCCTAGCAAAGCGCCGTGTCCCTTTGCCGCCTCGCCGCCTAGCAAAGCTCCGCGTCCCGTCGCCGCCTAGCAAAGCGCCGTGTTCCTTTGGCGCCTAGCAAAGCGCCGTGTTCCTTCGCTGCCTCGCCGCCTAAGAAAGCGCTGCGTCCCTTTTCGCCCTCGCCGCCCAACAAAGCGCCGTGTCCCTTCACCGCCTCCCCAATCGCTTCGTGCCTTCGGCGCCTAGCAAAGCGCTGCTTGCCTTCGCCGCCTCACACACCGCTGCGTCCCTTCGCCGCCTCGCCGCTTAGCAAACGCCGTAGGAGCGCCGAAGGGACACGGCGCTTTTGTAGGCGCCGAAGGCACGTGGCGCTTTGCTAAGCACCGAGGCAGCGAAGGCACGCAGCCATTTGATGGTGGTCGACGGGCTAGGGCGCCTTGCTAGGCGGCGAGGCGGCGAAGGCACGCAGCGCTTTGCCAGGCGCCGAAGGCACTCAGCGCTTTGCCAGGCGCCGAAGGCACACAGCGCTTTGCCAGGCGCCCAAGGACGCAGCGCTGTGCGAGGCGGCGAGGGCACGCAGTGCTTTGCTAGGCGGCGAGCGGACGTGCAGCTTTGCTAGGCAGCCAAGGCTGAGGACGCTTTGCTAGGAGGCTAGGCGGCGAAGGCACGAAGCGATTTGGGAGGCGGCGAAGGCACGCAGCGCTTTGCTAGGCGGCGAGGCGGCAAAGGCACGCGCTGCTTTGCTAGGCGCCGAAGGCACGCAGCGCTTCCTTCGTTTGCGAGGCAGCGAAGAGATGCAGCAGTCTCCTTGTTTGTGACACAGCCAACATGCCCAGTGCTTGCTCCTTGTGCGAGGCAGCGAAGAGATGCAGCACTTTGCTTGTGCACCAGGTGGCGCAGTGGCATCGCGGATGGCTTTTTCGCCTGCAGGCGAAGCGAGGCAGCACTTTGCTAGTTGGCGAGGCAGCGAAGAGACGCAGCAGGCTGCTTGTTGGTGAGACAGCCAACATGCACAGTGGTTAGCTATTGTGCGAGGCAGCGAATGACCGCCGAGCAAATCGCTTTGTGCGTTCGCCGCCTCGCTGCCTAGCAAAGCGTCGTCTCCCTTGGGCGCCTAGCAAAGCTGCGCGTGCCGTCGCCCAAAAGCAAAGCGCCGTGTTCCTTGGGCGCCTAGCAAAGAAGTGCCTGCGTTGGGCGCCTCGCCGCATCGCAGCCTAGCAAAGCGCTGCGTGCCTTCGGCGGCTGGCAAAGCAGTGCGTGCCTTCGCCGCCTCACACAGCGCGGCGTGCCTTCGGCGCCTGGCAAAGCAGCGCGTGCCTTCGCCGCCTAAGAAAGCGCTGCGTGCCTTCTCGCCCTCGCCGCCTAGCAAAGCTCCGCGTCCCTTCGCCGCCTCGCCGCCTAGCAAAGCGCCGTGTTCCTTTGGCGCCTAGCAAAGAAGTGCCTGCCTTCGGCGCCTCGCCGCATCGCAGCCTAGCAAAGCGCTGCGTGCCTTCGGCGGCTGGCAAAGCAGCGCGTGCCTTCGCCGCCTAAGAAAGCGCTGCGTGCCTTCTCGCCCTCGCCGCCTAGCAAAGCTCCGCGTCCCGTCGCCGCCTAGCAAAGCGCCGTGTTCCTTCGGCGCCTAGCAAAGCGCCGTGTTCCTTCGCTGCCTCGCCGCCTAAGAAAGCGCTGCGTCCCTTTTCGCCCTCGCCGCCCAACAAAGCGCCGTGTCCCTTCACCGCCTCCCCAATCGCTTCGTGCCTTCGGCGCCTAGCAAAGCGCTGCTTGCCTTCGCCGCCTCACACACCGCTGCGTCCCTTCGCCGCCTCGCCGCTTAGCAAACGCCGTAGTAGCGCCGAAGGCACACGGCGCTTTTGTAGGCGCCCAAGGCACGTGGCGCCTTGCTAAGCACCGAGGCAGCGAAGGCACGCAGCCATTTGATCGTGGTCGACGGGCTCGGGCGCCTTGCTAGGCGGCGAGGCGGCGAAGGCACGCAGCGCTTTGCCAGGCGCCCAAGGACGCAGCGCTGTGCGAGGCGGCGAGGGCACGCAGTGCTTTGCTAGGCGGCGAGCGGACGTGCAGCTTTGCTAGGCAGCCAAGGCTGAGGACGCTTTGCTAGGAGGCTAGGCGGCGAAGGCACGAAGCGATTTGGGAGGCGGCGAAGGCACGCAGCGCTTTGCTAGGCGGCGAGGCGGCAAAGGCACGCGCTGCTTTGCTAGGCGCCGAAGGCACGCAGCGCTTCCTTCGTTTGCGAGGCAGCGAAGAGATGCAGCAGTCTCCTTGTTTGTGAGACAGCCAACATGCCCAGTGCTTGCTCCTTGTGCGAGGCAGCGAAGAGATGCAGCACTTTGCTTGTGCACCAGGTGGCGCAGTGGCATCGCGGATGGCTTTTTCTCCTGGAGGCGAAGCGAGGCAGCACTTTGCTAGTTGGCGAGGCAGCGAAGAGACGCAGCAGGCTGCTTGT
The DNA here is from genome assembly GCF_036417845.1 of Apteryx mantelli. NCBI lineage: Eukaryota > Metazoa > Chordata > Aves > Apterygiformes > Apterygidae > Apteryx > Apteryx mantelli. Next base: position 623,350 of record NC_089993.1, on the reverse strand, counting down.
TGGTGAGACAGCCAACATGCACAGTGGTTAGCTATTGTGCGAGGCAGCGAATGACCGCCGAGCAAATCGCTTTGTGCGTTCGCCGCCTCGCTGCCTAGCAAAGCGTCGTCTCCCTTGGGCGCCTAGCAAAGCTGCGCGTGCCGTCGCCCAAAAGCAAAGCGCCATGTTCCTTGGGCGCCTAGCAAAGAAGTGCCTGCCTTCGGCGCCTCGCCGCATCGCAGCCTAGCAAAGCGCTGCGTGCCTTCGGCGGCTGGCAAAGCAGTGCGTGCCTTCGCCGCCTCACACAGCGCGGCGTGCCTTCGGCGCCTGGCAAAGCAGCGCGTGCCTTCGCCGCCTAAGAAAGCGCTGCGTGCCTTCTCGCCCTCGCCGCCTAGCAAAGCTCCGCGTCCCTTCGCCGCCTCGCCGCCTAGCAAAGCGCCGTGTTCCTTGGGCGCCTAGCAAAGAAGTGCCTGCCTTCGGCGCCTCGCCGCATCGCAGCCTAGCAAAGCGCTGCGTGCCTTCGGCGGCTGGCAAAGCAGTGCGTGCCTTCGCCGCCTCACACAGCGCTGCGTGCCTTCGGCGCCTCGCCGCCTAAGAAAGCGCTGCGTGCCTTCTCGCCCTCGCCGCCTAGCAAAGCGCCGTGTCCCTTTGCCGCCTCGCCGCCTAGCAAAGCTCCGCGTCCCGTCGCCGCCTAGCAAAGCGCCGTGTTCCTTCGGCGCCTAGCAAAGCGCCGTGTTCCTTCGCTGCCTCGCCGCCTAAGAAAGCGCTGCGTCCCTTTTCGCCCTCGCCGCCCAACAAAGCGCCGTGTCCCTTCACCGCCTCCCCAATCGCTTCGTGCCTTCAGCGCCTAGCAAAGCGCTGCTTGCCTTCGCCGCCTCACACACCGCTGCGTCCCTTCGCCGCCTCGCCGCTTAGCAAACGCCGTAGTAGCGCCGAAGGCACACGGCGCTTTTGTAGGCGCCGAAGGCACGTGGCGCCTTGCTAAGCACCGAGGCAGCGAAGGCACGCAGCCATTTGATCGTGGTCGACGGGCTCGGGCGCCTTGCTAGGCGGCGAGGCGGCGAAGGCACGCAGCGCTTTGCCAGGCGCCCAAGGACGCAGCGCTGTGCGAGGCGGCGAGGGCACGCAGTGCTTTGCTAGGCGGCGAGCGGACGTGCAGCTTTGCTAGGCAGCCAAGGCTGAGGACGCTTTGCTAGGAGGCTAGGCGGCGAAGGCACGAAGCGATTTGGGAGGCGGCGAAGGCACACGGCGCTTTTCCAGGTGGCGAGGCGGCGAAGGCACGCGCTGCTTTGCTAGGCGCCGAAGGCACGCAGCTCTTCCTTCGTTTGCGAGGCAGCGAAGAGGTGGAGCGGTTTGCTTGTCGGCCAGGCAGCGAACAGGCGCCGTGCTTGGCTTTCTGCCACTCAGCGAATACACGCAGCGCTCTGCTTTTTGGCGAGGCACTGAACAGATGCACCGTTTAGTTTGCGAGGCGGCGAAGAGACGCGGCGCTTTGCATGCTGGCGAGGCGGCGAGCAGATCGAGTGCTTTGCTTGTTGGCGAGGCAGCGAAGAGATGCAGCGGTTTGCTTGTTGGCGAGGCAGCGAAGAGATGCAGCAGTCTCCTTGTTTGTGAGACAGCCAACATGCCCAGTGCTTGCTCCTTGTGTGAGGCAGCGAAGAGATGCAGCGGTTTTCTAGTTGGCGAGGCAGCGAAGAGACGCAGCAGGCTGCTTGTTGGTGAGACAGCCAACATGCACAGTGGTTAGCTATTGGGCGAGGCAGCGAATGACCGCCGAGCAAATCGCTTTGTGCGTTCGCCGCCTCGCTGCCTAGCAAAGCGTCGTCTCCCTTGGGCGCCTAGCAAAGCTGCGCGTGCCGTCGCCCAAAAGCAAAGCGCCGTGTTCCTTGGGCGCCTAGCAAAGAAGTGCCTGCGTTGGGCGCCTCGCCGCATCGCAGCCTAGCAAAGCGCTGCGTGCCTTCGGCGGCTGGCAAAGCAGTGCGTGCCTTCGCCGCCTCACACAGCGCGGCGTGCCTTCGGCGCCTGGCAAAGCAGCGCGTGCCTTCGCCGCCTAAGAAAGCGCTGCGTGCCTTCTCGCCCTCGCCGCCTAGCAAAGCTCCGCGTCCCTTCGCCGCCTTGCCGCCTAGCAAAGCGCCGTGTTCCTTTGGCGCCTAGCAAAGAAGTGCCTGCCTTCGGCGCCTCGCCGCATCGCAGCCTAGCAAAGTGCTGCGTGCCTTCGGCAGCTGGCAAAGCAGTGCGTGCCTTCGCTGCCTCACACAGCGCGGCGTGCCTTCGGCGCCTCGCCGCCTAAGAAAGCGCTGCGTGCCTTCTCGCCCTCGCCGCCTAGCAAAGCGCCGTGTCCCTTTGCCGCCTCGCCGCCTAGCAAAGCTCCGCGTCCCGTCGCCGCCTAGCAAAGCGCCGTGTTCCTTCGGCGCCTAGCAAAGCGCCGTGTTCCTTCGCTGCCTCGCCGCCTAAGAAAGCGCTGCGTCCCTTTTCGCCCTCGCCACCCAACAAAGCGCCGTGTCCCTTCACCGCCTCCCCAATCGCTTCGTGCCTTCGGCGCCTAGCAAAGCGCTGCTTACCTTCGCCGCCTCACACACCGCTGCGTCCCTTCGCCGCCTCACACACCGCTGCGTCCCTTCGCCGCCTCGCCGCTTAGCAAACGCCGTAGTAGCGCCGAAGGCACACGGCGCTTTTGTAGGCGCCGAAGGCACGTGGCGCCTTGCTAAGCACCGAGGCAGCGAAGGCACGCAGCCATTTGATGGTGGTCGACGGGCTCGGGCGCCTTGCTAGGCGGCGAGGCGGCGAAGGCACGCAGCGCTTTGCCAGGCGCCCAAGGACGCAGCGCTGTGCGAGGCGGCGAGGGCACGCAGTGCTTTGCTAGGCGGCGAGCAGACGTGCAGCTTTGCTAGGCAGCCAAGGCTGAGGACGCTTTGCTAGGAGGCTAGGCGGCGAAGGCACGAAGCGATTTGGGAGGCGGCGAAGGCATGCAGCGCTTTGCTAGGCGGCGAGGCGGCAAAGGCACGCGCTGCTTTGCTAGGCGCCGAAGGCACGCAGCGCTTCCTTCGTTTGCGAGGCAGCGAAGAGATGCAGCAGTCTCCTTGTTTGTGAGACAGCCAACATGCCCAGTGCTTGCTCCTTGTGCGAGGCAGCGAAGAGATGCAGCACTTTGCTTGTGCACCAGGTGGCGCAGTGGCATCGCGGATGGCTTTTTCTCCTGGAGGCGAAGCGAGGCAGCACTTTGCTAGTTGGCGAGGCAGCGAAGAGACGCAGCAGGCTGCTTGTTGGTGAGACAGCCAACATGCACAGTGGTTAGCTATTGTGCGAGGCAGCGAATGACCGCCGAGCAAATCGCTTTGTGCGTTCGCCGCCTCGCTGCCTAGCAAAGCGTCGTCTCCCTTGGGCGCCTAGCAAAGCTGCGCGTGCCGTCGCCCAAAAGCAAAGCGCCGTGTTCCTTGGGCGCCTAGCAAAGAAGTGCCTGCGTTGGGCGCCTCGCCGCATCGCAGCCTAGCAAAGCGCTGCGTGCCTTCGGCGCCTGGCAAAGCAGTGCGTGCCTTCGCTGCCTCACACAGCGCGGCGTGCCTTCGGCGCCTGGCAAAGCAGCGCGTGCCTTCGCCGCCTCACACAGCGCGGCTTGCCTTCGGCGCCTGGCAAAGCAGCGCGTGCCTTTGCCGCCTAAGAAAGCGCTGCGTGCCTTCTCGCCCTCGCCGCCTAGCAAAGCTCCGCGTCCCTTCGCCGCCTCGCCGCCTAGCAAAGCGCCGTGTTCCTTTGGCGCCTAGCAAAGAAGTGCCTGCCTTCGGCGCCTCGCCGCATCGCAGCCTAGCAAAGCGCTGCGTGCCTTCGGCGGCTGGCAAAGCAGTGCGTGCCTTCGCCGCCTCACACAGCGCGGCGTGCCTTCGGCGCCTGGCAAAGCAGCGCGTGCCTTCGCCGCCTAAGAAAGCGCTGCGTGCCTTCTCGCCCTCGCCGCCTAGCAAAGCTCCGCGTCCCTTCGCCGCCTCGCCGCCTAGCAAAGCGCCGTGTTCCTTTGGCGCCTAGCAAAGAAGTGCCTGCCTTCGGCGCCTCGCCGCATCGCAGCCTAGCAAAGCGCTGCGTCCCTTTTCGCCCTCGCCGCCCAACAAAGCGCCGTGTCCCTTCACCGCCTCCCCAATCGCTTCGTGCCTTCGGCGCCTAGCAAAGCGCTGCTTGCCTTCACCGCCTCACACAGCGCTGCGTCCCTTCGCCGCCTCGCCGCTTAGCAAACGCCGTAGTAGCGCCGAAGGCACACGGCGCTTTTGTAGGCGCCGAAGGCACGTGGCGCCTTGCTAAGCACCGAGGCAGCGAAGGCACGCAGCCATTTGATGGTGGTCGACGGGCTCGGGCGCCTTGCTAGGCGGCGAGGCGGCGAAGGCACGCAGCGCTTTGCTAGGCGGCGAGCGGACGTGCAGCTTTGCTAGGCAGCCAAGGCTGAGGACGCTTTGCTAGGAGGCTAGGCGGCGAAGGCACGAAGCGATTTGGGAGGCGGCGAAGGCACGCAGCGCTTTGCTAGGCGGCGAGGCGGCAAAGGCACGCGCTGCTTTGCTAGGCGCCGAAGGCACGCAGCGCTTCCTTCGTTTGCGAGGCAGCGAAGAGATGCAGCAGTCTCCTTGTTTGTGACACAGCCAACATGCCCAGTGCTTGCTCCTTGTGCGAGGCAGCGAAGAGATGCAGCACTTTGCTTGTGCACCAGGTGGCGCAGTGGCATCGCGGATGGCTTTTTCTCCTGGAGGCGAAGCGAGGCAGCACTTTGCTAGTTGGCGAGGCAGCGAAGAGACGCAGCAGGCTGCTTGTTGGTGAGACAGCCAACATGCACAGTGGTTAGCTATTGTGCGAGGCAGCGAATGACCGCCGAGCAAATGGCTTTGTGCGTTCGCCGCCTCGCTGCCTAGCAAAGCGTCGTCTGCCTTGGGCGCCTAGCAAAGCTGCGCGTGCCGTCGCCCAAAAGCAAAGCGCCGTGTTCCTTGGGCGCCTAGCAAAGAAGTGCCTGCGTTGGGCGCCTCGCCGCATCGCAGCCTAGCAAAGCGCTGCGTGCCTTCGGCGGCTGGCAAAGCAGTGCGTGCCTTCGCTACCTCACACAGCGCGGCGTGCCTTCGGCGCCTGGCAAAGCAGCGCGTGCCTTCGCCGCCTCACAGAGCGCGGCTTGCCTTCGGCGCCTGGCAAAGCAGCGCGTGCCTTTGCCGCCTAAGAAAGCGCTGCGTGCCTTCTCGCCCTCGCCGCCTAGCAAAGCGCCGTGTCCTTTTGCCGCCTCGTCGCCTAGCAAAGCTCCGCGTCCCGTCGCCGCCTAGCAAAGCGGCGTGTTCCTTCGGCGCCTAGCAAAGCGCCGTGTTCCTTCGCTGCCTCGCCGCCTAAGAAAGCGCTGCGTCCCTTTTCGCCCTCGCCGCCCAACAAAGCGCCGTGTCCCTTCACCGCCTCCCCAATCGCTTCGTGCCTTCGGCGCCTAGCAAAGCGCTGCTTGCCTTCGCCGCCTCACACAGCGCTGCGTCCCTTCGCCGCCTCGCCGCTTAGCAAACGCCGTAGTAGCGCCGAAGGGACACGGCGCTTTTGTAGGCGCCGAAGGCACGTGGCGCCTTGCTAAGCACCGAGGCAGCGAAGGCACGCAGCCATTTGATGGTGGTCGACGGGCTCGGGCGCCTTGCTAGGCGGCGAGGCGGCGAAGGCACGCAGCGCTTTGCCAGGCGCCGAAGGCACTCAGCGCTTTGCCAGGCGCCGAAGGCACTCAGCGCTTTGCCAGGCGCCCAAGGACGCAGCGCTGTGCGAGGCGGCGAGGGCACGCAGTGCTTTGCTAGGCGGCGAGCGGACGTGCAGCTTTGCTAGGCAGCCAAGGCTGAGGACGCTTTGCTAGGCGGCGAAGGCACGAAGCGATTTGGGAGGCGGCGAAGGCACACGGCGCTTTTCTAGGTGGCGAGGCGGCGAAGGCACGCGCTGCTTTGCTAGGCGCCGAAGGCACGCAGCGCTTCCTTCGTTTGCGAGGCAGCGAAGAGGTGGAGCGGTTTGCTTGTCGGCCAGGCAGCGAACAGGCGCCGTGCTTTGCTTTCTGCCACTCAGCGAATACACGCAGCGCTCTGCTTTTTGGCGAGGCACTGAACAGATGCACCGTTTAGTTTGCGAGGCGGCGAAGAGACGCGGCGCTTTGCATGCTGGCGAGGCGGCGAGCAGATCGAGTGCTTTGCTTGTTGGCGAGGCAGCGAAGAGATGCAGCGGTTTGCTTGTTGGCGAGGCAGCGAAGAGATGCAGCAGTCTCCTTGTTTGTGAGACAGCCAACATGCCCAGTGCTTGCTCCTTGTGTGAGGCAGCGAAGAGATGCAGCGGTTTTCTAGTTGGCGAGGCAGCGAAGAGACGCAGCAGGCTGCTTGTTGGTGAGACAGCCAACATGCACAGTGGTTAGCTATTGTGCGAGGCAGCGAATGACCGCCGAGCAAATCGCTTTGTGCGTTCGCCGCCTCGCTGCCTAGCAAAGCGTCGTCTCCCTTGGGCGCCTAGCAAAGCTGCGCGTGCCGTCGCCCAAAAGCAAAGCGCCGTGTTCCTTGGGCGCCTAGCAAAGAAGTGCCTGCCTTCGGCGCCTCGCCGCATCGCAGCCTAGCAAAGCGCTGCGTGCCTTCGGCGGCTGGCAAAGCAGTGCGTGCCTTCGCTGCCTCACACAGCGCGGCGTGCCTTCGGCGCCTCGCCGCCTAAGAAAGCGCTGCGTGCCTTCTCGCCCTCGCCGCCTAGCAAAGCGCCGTGTCCCTTTGCCGCCTCGTCGCCTAGCAAAGCTCCGCGTCCCGTCGCCGCCTAGCAAAGCGCCGTGTTCCTTCGGCGCCTAGCAAAGCGCCGTGTTCCTTCGCTGCCTCGCCGCCTAAGAAAGCGCTGCGTCCCTTTTCGCCCTCGCCGCCCAACAAAGCGCCGTGTCCCTTCACCGCCTCCCCAATCGCTTCGTGCCTTCGGCGCCTAGCAAAGCGCTGCTTGCCTTCGCCGCCTCACACAGCGCTGCGTCCCTTCGCCGCCTCGCCGCTTAGCAAACGCCGTAGTAGCGCCGAAGGGACACGGCGCTTTTGTAGGCGCCGAAGGCACGTGGCGCCTTGCTAAGCACCGAGGCAGCGAAGGCACGCAGCCATTTGATCGTGGTCGACGGGCTCGGGCGCCTTGCTAGGCGGCGAGGCGGCGAAGGCACGCAGCGCTTTGCCAGGCGCCGAAGGCACTCAGCGCTTTGCCAGGCTCCGAAGGCACTCAGCGCTTTGCCAGGCGCCCAAGGACGCAGCGCTCTAGGAGGCGGCGAGGGCACGCAGTGCTTTGCTAGGCGGCGAGCGGACGTGCAGCTTTGCTAGGCAGCCAAGGCTGAGGACGCTTTGCTAGGCGGCGAAGGCACGAAGCGATTTGGGAGGCGGCGAAGGCACACGGCGCTTTTCTAGGTGGCGAGGCGGCGAAGGCACGCGCTGCTTTGCTAGGCGCCGAAGGCACGCAGCGCTTCCTTCGTTTGCGAGGCAGCGAAGAGGTGGAGCGGTTTGCTTGTCGGCCAGGCAGCGAACAGGCGCCGTGCTTTGCTTTCTGCCACTCAGCGAATACACGTAGCGCTCTGCTTTTTGGCGAGGCACTGAACAAATGCACCGTTTAGTTTGCGAGGCGGCGAAGAGACGCGGCGCTTTGCATGCTGGCGAGGCGGCGAGCAGATCGAGTGCTTTGCTTGTTGGCGAGGCAGCGAAGAGATGCAGCGGTTTGCTTGTTGGCGAGGCAGCGAAGAGATGCAGCAGTCTCCTTGTTTGTGAGACAGCCAACATGCCCAGTGCTTGCTCCTTGTGTGAGGCAGCGAAGAGATGCAGCGGTTTTCTAGTTGGCGAGGCAGCGAAGAGACGCAGCAGGCTGCTTGTTGGTGAGACAGCCAACATGCACAGTGGTTAGCTATTGTGCGAGGCAGCGAATGACCGCCGAGCAAATCGCTTTGTGCGTTCGCCGCCTCGCTGCCTAGCAAAGCGTCGTCTCCCTTGGGCGCCTAGCAAAGCTGCGCGTGCCGTCGCCCAAAAGCAAAGCGCCGTGTTCCTTGGGCGCCTAGCAAAGAAGTGCCTGCGTTGGGCGCCTCGCCGCATCGCAGCCTAGCAAAGCGCTGCGTGCCTTCGGCGCCTGGCAAAGCAGTGCGTGCCTTCGCTGCCTCACACAGCGCGGCGTGCCTTCGGCGCCTGGCAAAGCAGCGCGTGCCTTCGCCGCCTCACACAGCGCGGCTTGCCTTCGGCGCCTGGCAAAGCAGCGCGTGCCTTTGCCGCCTAAGAAAGCGCTGCGTGCCTTCTCGCCCTCGCCGCCTAGCAAAGCTCCGCGTCCCTTTGCCGCCTCGCCGCCTAGCAAAGCTCCGCGTCCCGTCGCCGCCTAGCAAAGCGGCGTGTTCCTTCGGCGCCTAGCAAAGCGCCGTGTTCCTTCGCTGCCTCGCCGCCTAAGAAAGCGCTGCGTCCCTTTTCGCCCTCGCCGCCCAACAAAGCGCCGTGTCCCTTCACCGCCTCCCCAATCGCTTCGTGCCTTCGGCGCCTAGCAAAGCGCTGCTTGCCTTCGCCGCCTCACGCAGCGCTGCGTCCCTTCGCCGCCTCGCCGCTTAGCAAACGCCGTAGTAGCGCCGAAGGCACACGGCGCTTTTGTAGGCGCCGAAGGCACGTGGCGCCTTGCTAAGCACCGAGGCAGCGAAGGCACGCAGCCATTTGATGGTGGTCGACGGGCTCGGGCGCCTTGCTAGGCGGCGAGGCGGCGAAGGCACGCAGCGCTTTGCCAGGCGCCCAAGGACGCAGCGCTGTGCGAGGCGGCGAGGGCACGCAGTGCTTTGCTAGGCGGCGAGCGGACGTGCAGCTTTGCTAGGCAGCCAAGGCTGAGGACGCTTTGCTAGGAGGCTAGGCGGAGAAGGCACGAAGCGATTTGGGAGGCGGCGAAGGCACACGGCGCTTTTCTAGGTGGCGAGGCGGCGAAGGCACGCGCTGCTTTGCTAGGCGCCGAAGGCACGCAGCGCTTCCTTCGTTTGCGAGGCAGCGAAGAGGTGGAGCGGTTTGCTTGTCGGCCAGGCAGCGAACAGGCGCCGTGCTTTGCTTGCTGCCAGGCAGCGAATACACGCAGCGGTCTGCTTTTTGGCGAGGCACTGAACACATGCAGCGTTTAGTTTGCGAGGCGGCGAAGAGACGCGGCGCTTTGCATGCTGGCGAGGCGGCGAGCAGATCGAGTGCTTTGCTTGTTGGCGAGGCAGCGAAGAGATGCAGCGGTTTGCTTGTTGGCGAGGCAGCGAAGAGATGCAGCAGTCTCCTTGTTTGTGAGACAGCCAACATGCCCAGTGCTTGCTCCTTGTGTGAGGCAGCGAAGAGATGCAGCGGTTTTCTAGTTGGCGAGGCAGCGAAGAGACGCAGCAGGCTGCTTGTTGGTGAGACAGCCAACATGCACAGTGGTTAGCTATTGTGCGAGGCAGCGAATGACCGCCGAGCAAATCGCTTTGTGCGTTCGCCGCCTCGCTGCCTAGCAAAGCGTCGTCTCCCTTGGGCGCCTAGCAAAGCTGCGCGTGCCGTCGCCCAAAAGCAAAGCGCCGTGTTCCTTGGGCGCCTAGCAAAGAAGTGCCTGCGTTGGGCGCCTCGCCGCATCGCAGCCTAGCAAAGCGCTGCGTGCCTTCGGCGCCTGGCAAAGCAGTGCGTGCCTTCGCTGCCTCACACAGCGCGGCGTGCCTTCGGCGCCTGGCAAAGCAGCGCGTGCCTTCGCCGCCTCACACAGCGCGGCTTGCCTTCGGCGCCTGGCAAAGCAGCGCGTGCCTTTGCCGCCTAAGAAAGCGCTGCGTGCCTTCTCGCCCTCGCCGCCTAGCAAAGCTCCGCGTCCCTTCGCCGCCTCGCCGCCTAGCAAAGCGCCGTGTCCCTTTGCCGCCTCGCCGCCTAGCAAAGCTCCGCGTCCCGTCGCCGCCTAGCAAAGCGGCGTGTTCCTTCGGCGCCTAGCAAAGCGCCGTGTTCCTTCGCTGCCTCGCCGCCTAAGAAAGCGCTGCGTCCCTTTTCGCCCTCGCCGCCCAACAAAGCGCCGTGTCCCTTCACCGCCTCCCCAATCGCTTCGTGCCTTCGGCGCCTAGCAAAGCGCTGTTTGCCTTCGCCGCCTCACACACCGCTGCGTCCCTTCGCCGCCTCGCCGCTTAGCAAACGCCGTAGTAGCGCCGAAGGGACACGGCGCTTTTGTAGGCGCCGAAGGCACGTGGCGCCTTGCTAAGCACCGAGGCAGCGAAGGCACGCAGCCATTTGATGGTGGTCGACGGGCTCGGGCGCCTTGCTAGGCGGCGAGGCGGCGAAGGCACGCAGCGCTTTGCCAGGCGCCCAAGGACGCAGCGCTGTGCGAGGCGGCGAGGGCACGCAGTGCTTTGCTAGGCGGCGAGCGGACGTGCAGCTTTGCTAGGCAGCCAAGGCTGAGGACGCTTTGCTAGGCGGCGAAGGCACGAAGCGATTTGGGAGGCGGCGAAGGCACACGGCGCTTTTCTAGGTGGCGAGGCGGCGAAGGCACGCGCTGCTTTGCTAGGCGCCGAAGGCACGCAGCGCTTCCTTCGTTTGCGAGGCAGCGAAGAGGTGGAGCGGTTTGCTTGTTGGCCAGGCAGCGAACAGGCGCCGTGCTTTGCTTTCTGCCACTCAGCGAATACACGTAGCGCTCTGCTTTTTGGCGAGGCACTGAACAGATGCACCGTTTAGTTTGCGAGGCGGCGAAGAGACGCGGCGCTTTGCATGCTGGCGAGGCGGCGAGCAGATCGAGTGCTTTGCTTGTTGGCGAGGCAGCGAAGAGATGCAGCGGTTTGCTTGTTGGCGAGGCAGCGAAGAGATGCAGCAGTCTCCTTGTTTGTGAGACAGCCAACATGCCCAGTGCTTGCTCCTTGTGTGAGGCAGCGAAGAGATGCAGCGGTTTTCTAGTTGGCGAGGCAGCGAAGAGACGCAGCAGGCTGCTTGTTGGTGAGACAGCCAACATGCACAGTGGTTAGCTATTGTGCGAGGCAGCGAATGACCGCCGAGCAAATCGCTTTGTGCGTTCGCCGCCTCGCTGCCTAGCAAAGCGTCGTCTCCCTTGGGCGCCTAGCAAAGCTGCGCGTGCCGTCGCCCAAAAGCAAAGCGCCGTGTTCCTTGGGCGCCTAGCAAAGAAGTGCCTGCCTTCGGCGCCTCGCCGCATCGCAGCCTAGCAAAGCGCTGCGTGCCTTCGGCGGCTGGCAAAGCAGTGCGTGCCTTCGCCGCCTCGCACAGCGCGGCGTGCCTTCGGCGCCTGGCAAAGCAGCGCGTGCCTTCGCCGCCTAAGAAAGCGCTGCGTGCCTTCTCGCCCTCGCCGCCTAGCAAAGCTCCGCGTCCCTTCGCCGCCTCGCCGCCTAGCAAAGCGCCGTGTTCCTTTGGCGCCTAGCAAAGAAGTGCCTGCCTTCGGCGCCTCGCCGCATCGCAGCCTAGCAAAGCGCTGCGTGCCTTCGGCGGCTGGCAAAGCAGTGCGTGCCTTCGCTGCCTCACACAGCGCGGCGTGCCTTCGGCGCCTCGCCGCCTAAGAAAGCGCTGCGTGCCTTCTCGCCCTCGCCGCCTAGCAAAGCGCCGTGTCCCTTTGCCGCCTCGTCGCCTAGCAAAGCTCCGCGTCCCGTCGCCGCCTAGCAAAGCGGCGTGTTCCTTCGGCGCCTAGCAAAGCGCCGTGTTCCTTCGCTGCCTCGCCGCCTAAGAAAGCGCTGCGTCCCTTTTCGCCCTCGCCGCCCAACAAAGCGCCGTGTCCCTTCACCGCCTCCCCAGTCGCTTCGTGCCTTCGGCGCCTAGCAAAGCGCTGCTTGCCTTCGCCGCCTCACACACCGCTGCGTCCCTTCGCCGCCTCGCCGCTTAGCAAACGCCGTAGTAGCGCCGAAGGCACACGGCGCTTTTGTAGGCGCCGAAGGCACGTGGCGCCTTGCTAAGCACCGAGGCAGCGAAGGCACGCAGCCATTTGATGGTGGTCGACGGGCTCGGGCGCCTTGCTAGGCGGCGAGGCGGCGAAGGCACGCAGCGCTTTGCCAGGCGCCCAAGGACGCAGCGCTGTGCGAGGCGGCGAGGGCACGCAGTGCTTTGCTAGGCGGCGAGCGGACGTGCAGCTTTGCTAGGCAGCCAAGGCTGAGGACGCTTTGCTAGGAGGCTAGGCGGCGAAGGCACGAAGCGATTTGGGAGGCGGCGAAGGCACGCAGCGCTTTGCTAGGCGGCGAGGGCGAGAAGGCACGCAGCGCTTTGCTAGGCGGCGAGGCGGCAAAGGCACGCGCTGCTTTGCTAGGCGCCGAAGGCACGCAGCGCTTCCTTCGTTTGCGAGGCAGCGAAGAGGTGGAGCGGTTTGCTTGTCGGCCAGGCAGCGAACAGGCGCCGTGCTTTGCTTTCTGCCAGTCAGCGAATACACGTAGCGCTCTGCTTTTTGGCGAGGCACTGAACAGATGCAGCGTTTAGTTTGCGAGGCGGCGAAGAGACGCGGCGCTTTGCATGCTGGCGAGGCGGCGAGCAGATCGAGTGCTTTGCTTGTTGGCGAGGCAGCGAAGAGATGCAGCGGTTTGCTTGTTGGCGAGGCAGCGAAGAGATGCAGCAGGCTGCTTGTTGGTGAGACAGCCAACATGCACAGTGGTTAGCTATTGGGCGAGGCAGCGAATGACCGCCGAGCAAATCGCTTTGTGCGTTCGCCGCCTCGCTGCCTAGCAAAGCGTCGTCTCCCTTGGGCGCCTAGCAAAGCTGCGCGTGCCGTCGCCCAAAAGCAAAGCGCCGTGTTCCTTGGGCGCCTAGCAAAGAAGTGCCTGCGTTCGGCGCCTCGCCGCATCGCAGCCTAGCAAAGCGCTGCGTGCCTTCGGCGGCTGGCAAAGCAGTGCGTGCCTTCGCTACCTCACACAGCGCGGCGTGCCTTCGCCGCCTCACACAGCGAGGCTTGCCTTCGGCGCCTCGCCGCCTAAGAAAGCGCTGCGTGCCTTCTCGCCCTCGCCGCCCAACAAAGCGCCGTGTCCCTTCACCGCCTCCCCAATCGCTTCGTGCCTTCGGCGCCTAGCAAAGCGCTGCTTGCCTTCGCCGCCTCACACAGCGCTGCGTCCCTTCGCCGCCTCGCCGCTTAGCAAACGCCGTAGTAGCGCCGAAGGCACACGGCGCTTTTGTAGGTGCCGAAGGCACGTGGCGCCTTGCTAAGCACCGAGGCAGCGAAGGCACGCAGCCATTTGATCGTGGTCGACGGGCTCGGGCGCCTTGCTAGGCGGTGAGGCGGCGAAGGCACGCAGCGCTTTGCCAGGCGCCGAAGGCACTCAGCGCTTTGCCAGGCGCCGAAGGCACTCAGCGCTTTGCCAGGCGCCCAAGGACGCAGCGCTGTGCGAGGCGGCGAGGGCACGCAGTGCTTTGCTAGGCGGCGAGCGGACGTGCAGCTTTGCTAGGCAGCCAAGGCTGAGGACGCTTTGCTAGGAGGCTAGGCGGCGAAGGCACGAAGCGATTTGGGAGGCGGCGAAGGCACACGGCGCTTTTCTAGGTGGCGAGGCGGCGAAGGCACGCGCTGCTTTGCTAGGCGCCGAAGGCACGCAGCGCTTCCTTCGTTTGCGAGGCAGCGAAGAGGTGGAGCGGTTTGCTTGTCGGCCAGGCAGCGAACAGGCGCCGTGCTTTGCTTTCTGCCACTCAGCGAATACACGTAGCGCTCTGCTTTTTGGCGAGGCACTGAACAGATGCACCGTTTAGTTTGCGAGGCGGCGAAGAGACGCGGCGCTTTGCATGCTGGCGAGGCGGCGAGCAGATCGAGTGCTTTGCTTGTTGGCGAGGCAGCGAAGAGATGCAGCGGTTTGCTTGTTGGCGAGGCAGCGAAGAGACGCAGCAGGCTGCTTGTTGGTGAGACAGCCAACATGCACAGTGGTTAGCTATTGTGCGAGGCAGCGAATGACCGCCGAGCAAATCGCTTTGTGCGTTCGCCGCCTCGCTGCCTAGCAAAGCGTCGTCTCCCTTGGGCGCCTAGCAAAGCTGCGCGTGCCGTCGCCCAAAAGCAAAGCGCCGTGTTCCTTGGGCGCCTAGCAAAGAAGTGCCTGCGTTCGGCGCCTCGCCGCATCGCAGCCTAGCAAAGCGCTGCGTGCCTTCGGCGGCTGGCAAAGCAGTGCGTGCCTTCGCCGCCTCACACAGCGCGGCGTGCCTTCGGCGCCTGGCAAAGCAGCGCGTGCCTTCGCCGCCTAAGAAAGCGCTGCGTGCCTTCTCGCCCTCGCCGCCTAGCAAAGCTCCGCGTCCCTTCGCCGCCTCGCCACCTAGCAAAGCGCCGTGTTCCTTTGGCGCCTAGCAAAGAAGTGCCTGCCTTCGGCGCCTCGCCGCATCGCAGCCTAGCAAAGCGCTGCGTGCCTTCGGCGGCTGGCAAAGCAGTGCGTGCCTTCGCTGCCTCACACAGCGCGGCGTGCCTTCGGCGCCTCGCCGCCTAAGAAAGCGCTGCGTGCCTTCTCGCCCTCGCCGCCTAGCAAAGCGCCGTGTCCCTTTGCCGCCTCGCCGCCTAGCAAAGCTCCGCGTCCCGTCGCCGCCTAGCAAAGCGGCGTGTTCCTTTGGCGCCTAGCAAAGCGCCGTGTTCCTTCGCTGCCTCGCCGCCTAAGAAAGCGCTGCGTCCCTTTTCGCCCTCGCCGCCCAACAAAGCGCCGTGTCCCTTCACCGCCTCCCCAATCGCTTCGTGCCTTCGGCGCCTAGCAAAGCGCTGCTTGCCTTCGCCGCCTCACACACCGCTGCGTCCCTTCGCCGCCTCGCCGCTTAGCAAACGCCGTAGTAGCGCCGAAGGCACACGGCGCTTTTGTAGGCGCCGAAGGCACGTGGCGCCTTGCTAAGCACCGAGGCAGCGAAGGCACGCAGCCATTTGATGGTGGTCGACGGGCTCGGGCGCCTTGCTAGGCGGCGAGGCGGCGAAGGCACGCAGCGCTTTGCCAGGCGCCGAAGGCACTCAGCGCTTTGCCAGGCGCCGAAGGCACGCAGCGCTTTGCCAGGCGCCCAAGGACGCAGCGCTGTGCGAGGCGGCGAGGGCACGCAGTGCTTTGCTAGGCGGCGAGCGGACGTGCAGCTTTGCTAGGCAGCCAAGGCTGAGGACGCTTTGCTAGGAGGCTAGGCGGCGAAGGCACGAAGCGATTTGGGAGGCGGCGAAGGCACGCAGCGCTTTGCTAGGCGGCGAGGCGGCAAAGGCACGCGCTGCTTTGCTAGGCGCCGAAGGCACGCAGCGCTTCCTTCGTTTGCGAGGCAGCGAAGAGATGCAGCAGTCTCCTTGTTTGTGAGACAGCCAACATGCCCAGTGCTTGCTCCTTGTGCGAGTCAGCGAAGAGATGCAGCACTTTGCTTGTGCACCAGGTGGCGCAGTGGCATCGCGGATGGCTTTTTCTCCTGGAGGCGAAGCGAGGCAGCACTTTGCTAGTTGGCGAGGCAGCGAAGAGACGCAGCAGGCTGCTTGTTGGTGAGACAGCCAACATGCACAGTGGTTAGCTATTGTGCGAGGCAGCGAATGACCGCCGAGCAAATCGCTTTGTGCGTTCGCCGCCTCGCTGCCTAGCAAAGCGTCGTCTCCCTTGGGCGCCTAGCAAAGCTGCGCGTGCCGTCGCCCAAAAGCAAAGCGCCGTGTTCCTTGGGCGCCTAGCAAAGAAGTGCCTGCGTTGGGCGCCTCGCCGCATCGCAGCCTAGCAAAGCGCTGCGTGCCTTCGGCGGCTGGCAAAGCAGTGCGTGCCTTCGCCGCCTCACACAGCGCGGCGTGCCTTCGGCGCCTGGCAAAGCAGCGCGTGCCTTCGCCGCCTAAGAAAGCGCTGCGTGCCTTCTCGCCCTCGCCGCCTAGCAAAGCTCCGCGTCCCTTCGCCGCCTCGCCGCCTAGCAAAGCGCCGTGTTCCTTTGGCGCCTAGCAAAGAAGTGCCTGCCTTCGGCGCCTCGCCGCATCGCAGCCTAGCAAAGCGCTGCGTGCCTTCGGCGGCTGGCAAAGCAGTGCGTGCCTTCGCTGCCTCACACAGCGCGGCGTGCCTTCGGCGCCTCGCCGCCTAAGAAAGCGCTGCGTGCCTTCTCGCCCTCGCCGCCTAGCAAAGCGCCGTGTCCCTTTGCCGCCTCGTCGCCTAGCAAAGCTCCGCGTCCCGTCGCCGCCTAGCAAAGCGGCGTGTTCCTTCGGCGCCTAGCAAAGCGCCATGTTCCTTCGCTGCCTCGCCGCCTAAGAAAGCGCTGCGTGCCTTTTCGCCCTCGCCGCCCAACAAAGCGCCGTGTCCCTTCACCGCCTCCCCAATCGCTTCGTGCCTTCGGCGCCTAGCAAAGCGCTGCTTGCCTTCGCCGCCTCACACACCGCTGCGTCCCTTCGCCGCCTCGCCGCTTAGCAAACGCCGTAGTAGCGCCGAAGGCACACGGCGCTTTTGTAGGCGCCGAAGGCACGTGGCGCCTTGCTAAGCACCGAGGCAGCGAAGGCACGCAGCCATTTGATCGTGGTCGACGGGCTCGGGCGCCTTGCTAGGCGGCGAGGCGGCGAAGGCACGCAGCGCTTTGCCAGGCGCCCAAGGACGCAGCGCTGTGCGAGGCGGCGAGGGCACGCAGTGCTTTGCTAGGCGGCGAGCGGACGTGCAGCTTTGCTAGGCAGCCAAGGCTGAGGACGCTTTGCTAGGCGGCGAAGGAACGAAGCGATTTGGGAGGCGGCGAAGGCACACGGCGCTTTGCTAGGCGGCGAGGGCGAGAAGGCACGCAGCGCTTTGCTAGGCGGCGAGGCGGCAAAGGCACGCGCTGCTTTGCTAGGCGCCGAAGGCACGCAGCGCTTCCTTCGTTTGCGAGGCAGCGAAGAGGTGGAGCGGTTTGCTTGTCGGCCAGGCAGCGAACAGGCGCCGTGCTTTGCTTTCTGCCACTCAGCGAATACACGTAGCGCTCTGCTTTTTGGCGAGGCACTGAACAGATGCACCGTTTAGTTTGCGAGGCGGCGAAGAGACGCGGCGCTTTGCATGCTGGCGAGGCGGCGAGCAGATCGAGTGCTTTGCTTGTTGGCGAGGCAGCGAAGAGATGCAGCGGTTTGCTTGTTGGCGAGGCAGCGAAGAGATGCAGCAGTCTCCTTCTTTGTGAGACAGCCAACATGCCCAGTGCTTGCTCCTTGTGTGAGGCAGCGAAGAGATGCAGCGGTTTTCTAGTTGGCGAGGCAGCGAAGAGACGCAGCAGGCTGCTTGTTGGTGAGACAGCCAACATGCACAGTGGTTAGCTATTGTGCGAGGCAGCGAATGACCGCCGAGCAAATCGCTTTGTGCGTTCGCCGCCTCGCTGCCTAGCAAAGCGTCGTCTCCCTTGGGCGCCTAGCAAAGCTGCGCGTGCCGTCGCCCAAAAGCAAAGCGCCGTGTTCCTTGGGCGCCTAGCAAAGAAGTGCCTGCGTTGGGCGCCTCGCCGCATCGCAGCCTAGCAAAGCGCTGCGTGCCTTCGGCGGCTGGCAAAGCAGTGCGTGCCTTCGCCGCCTCACACAGCGCGGCGTGCCTTCGGCGCCTGGCAAAGCAGCGCGTGCCTTCGCCGCCTAAGAAAGCGCTGCGTGCCTTCTCGCCCTCGCCGCCTAGCAAAGCTCCGCGTCCCTTCGCCGCCTCGCCGCCTAGCAAAGCGCCGTGTTCCTTTGGCGCCTAGCAAAGAAGTGCCTGCCTTCGGCGCCTCGCCGCATCGCAGCCTAGCAAAGCGCTGCGTGCCTTCGGCGGCTGGCAAAGCAGTGCGTGCCTTCGCTGCCTCACACAGCGCGGCGTGCCTTCGGCGCCTCGCCGCCTAAGAAAGCGCTGCGTGCCTTCTCGCCCTCGCCGCCTAGCAAAGCGCCGTGTCCCTTTGCCGCCTCGCCGCCTAGCAAAGCTCCGCGTCCCGTCGCCGCCTAGCAAAGCGGCGTGTTCCTTCGGCGCCTAGCAAAGCGCCGTGTTCCTTCGCTGCCTCGCCGCCTAAGAAAGCGCTGCGTCCCTTTTCGCCCTCGCCGCCCAACAAAGCGCCGTGTCCCTTCACCGCCTCCCCAATCGCTTCGTGCCTTCGGCGCCTAGCAAAGCGCTGCTTGCCTTCACCGCCTCACACAGCGCTGCGTCCCTTCGCCGCCTCGCCGCTTAGCAAACGCCGTAGTAGCGCCGAAGGCACACGGCGCTTTTGTAGGCGCCGAAGGCACGTGGCGCCTTGCTAAGCACCGAGGCAGCGAAGGCACGCAGCCATTTGATCGTGGTCGACGGGCTCGGGCGCCTTGCTAGGCGGCGAGGCGGCGAAGGCACGCAGCGCTTTGCCAGGCGCCCAAGGACGCAGCGCTGTGCGAGGCGGCGAGGGCACGCAGTGCTTTGCTAGGCGGCGAGCGGACGTGCAGCTTTGCTAGGCAGCCAAGGCTGAGGACGCTTTGCTAGGAGGCTAGGCGGCGAAGGCACGAAGCGATTTGGGAGGCGGCGAAGGCACGCAGCGCTTTGCTAGGCGGCGAGGCGGCAAAGGCATGCGCTGCTTTGCTAGGCGCCGAAGGCACGCAGCGCTTCCTTCGTTTGCGAGGCAGCGAAGAGATGCAGCAGTCTCCTTGTTTGTGACACAGCCAACATGCCCAGTGCTTGCTCCTTGTGCGAGGCAGCGAAGAGATGCAGCACTTTGCTTGTGCACCAGGTGGCGCAGTGGCATCGCGGATGGCTTTTTCTCCTGGAGGCGAAGCGAGGCAGCACTTTGCTAGTTGGCGAGGCAGCGAAGAGACGCAGCAGGCTGCTTGTTGGTGAGACAGCCAACATGCACAGTGGTTAGCTATTGTGCGAGGCAGCGAATGACCGCCGAGCAAATGGCTTTGTGCGTTCGCCGCCTCGCTGCCTAGCAAAGCGTCGTCTCCCTTGGGCGCCTAGCAAAGCTGCGCGTGCCGTCGCCCAAAAGCAAAGCGCCGTGTTCCTTGGGCGCCTAGCAAAGAAGTGCCTGCGTTCGGCGCCTCGCCACATCGCAGCCTAGCAAAGCGCTGCGTGCCTTCGGCGGCTGGCAAAGCAGCGCGTGCCTTCGCCGCCTAAGAAAGCGCTGCGTGCCTTCTCGCCCTCGCCGCCTAGCAAAGCTCCGCGTCCCTTCGCCGCCTCGCCGCCTAGCAAAGCGCCGTGTTCCTTTGGCGCCTAGCAAAGAAGTGCCTGCCTTCGGCGCCTCGCCGCATCGCAGCCTAGCAAAGCGCTGCGTGCCTTCGGCGGCTGGCAAAGCAGTGCGTGCCTTCGCTACCTCACACAGCGCGGCGTGCCTTCGCCGCCTCACACAGCGAGGCTTGCCTTCGGCGCCTCGCCGCCTAAGAAAGCGCTGCGTGCCTTCTCGCCCTCGCCGCCCAACAAAGCGCCGTGTCCCTTCACCGCCTCCCCAATCGCTTCGTGCCTTCGGCGCCTAGCAAAGCGCTGCTTGCCTTCGCCGCCTCACACAGCGCTGCGTCCCTTCGCCGCCTCGCCGCTTAGCAAACGCCGTAGTAGCGCCGAAGGCACACGGCGCTTTTGTAGGCGCCGAAGGCACGTGGCGCCTTGCTAAGCACCGAGGCAGCGAAGGCACGCAGCCATTTGATCGTGGTCGACGGGCTCGGGCGCCTTGCTAGGCGGCGAGGCGGCGAAGGCACGCAGCGCTTTGCCAGGCGCCGAAGGCACTCAGCGCTTTGCCAGGCGCCGAAGGCACTCAGCGCTTTGCCAGGCGCCCAAGGACGCAGCGCTCTAGGAGGCGGCGAGGGCACGCAGTGCTTTGCTAGGCGGCGAGCGGACGTGCAGCTTTGCTAGGCAGCCAAGGCTGAGGACGCTTTGCTAGGCGGCGAAGGCACGAAGCGATTTGGGAGGCGGCGAAGGCACACGGCGCTTTTCTAGGTGGCGAGGCGGCGAAGGCACGCGCTGCTTTGCTAGGCGCCGAAGGCACGCAGCGCTTCCTTCGTTTGCGAGGCAGCGAAGAGGTGGAGCGGTTTGCTTGTCGGCCAGGCAGCGAACAGGCGCCGTGCTTTGCTTTCTGCCACTCAGCGAATACACGTAGCGCTCTGCTTTTTGGCGAGGCACTGAACAGATGCACCGTTTAGTTTGCGAGGCGGCGAAGAGACGCGGCGCTTTGCATGCTGGCGAGGCGGCGAGCAGATCGAGTGCTTTGCTTGTTGGCGAGGCAGCGAAGAGATGCAGCGGTTTGCTTGTTGGCGAGGCAGCGAAGAGATGCAGCAGTCTCCTTCTTTGTGAGACAGCCAACATGCCCAGTGCTTGCTCCTTGTGTGAGGCAGCGAAGAGATGCAGCGGTTTTCTAGTTGGCGAGGCAGCGAAGAGACGCAGCAGGCTGCTTGTTGGTGAGACAGCCAACATGCACAGTGGTTAGCTATTGTGCGAGGCAGCGAATGACCGCCGAGCAAATCGCTTTGTGCGTTCGCCGCCTCGCTGCCTAGCAAAGCGTCGTCTCCCTTGGGCGCCTAGCAAAGCTGCGCGTGCCGTCGCCCAAAAGCAAAGCGCCGTGTTCCTTGGGCGCCTAGCAAAGAAGTGCCTGCGTTGGGCGCCTCGCCGCATCGCAGCCTAGCAAAGCGCTGCGTGCCTTCGGCGGCTGGCAAAGCAGTGCGTGCCTTCGCTACCTCACACAGCGCGGCGTGCCTTCGGCGCCTGGCAAAGCAGCGCGTGCCTTCGCCGCCTCACAGAGCGCGGCTTGCCTTCGGCGCCTGGCAAAGCAGCGCGTGCCTTTGCCGCCTAAGAAAGCGCTGCGTGCCTTCTCGCCCTCGCCGCCTAGCAAAGCGCCGTGTCCTTTTGCCGCCTCGTCGCCTAGCAAAGCTCCGCGTCCCGTCGCCGCCTAGCAAAGCGGCGTGTTCCTTCACCGCCTCCCCAATCGCTTCGTGCCTTCGGCGCCTAGCAAAGCGCTGCTTGCCTTCGCCGCCTCACACACCGCTGCGTCCCTTCGCCGCCTCGCCGCTTAGCAAACGCCGTAGTAGCGCCGAAGGGACACGGCGCTTTTGTAGGCGCCGAAGGCACGTGGCGCCTTGCTAAGCACCGAGGCAGCGAAGGCACGCAGCCATTTGATGGTGGTCGACGGGCTCGGGCGCCTTGCTAGGCGGCGAGGCGGCGAAGGCACGCAGCGCTTTGCCAGGCGCCGAAGGCACTCAGCGCTTTGCCAGGCGCCGAAGGCACTCAGAGCTTTGCCAGGCGCCCAAGGACGCAGCGCTCTAGGAGGCGGCGAGGGCACGCAGTGCTTTGCTAGGCGGCGAGCGGACGTGCAGCTTTGCTAGGCAGCCAAGGCTGAGGACGCTTTGCTAGGAGGCTAGGCGGCGAAGGCACGAAGCGATTTGGGAGGCGGCGAAGGCACACGGCGCTTTTCTAGGTGGCGAGGCGGCGAAGGCACGCGCTGCTTTGCTAGGCGCCGAAGGCACGCAGCGCTTCCTTCGTTTGCGAGGCAGCGAAGAGGTGGAGCGGTTTGCTTGTCGGCCAGGCAGCGAACAGGCGCCGTGCTTTGCTTGCTGCCAGGCAGCGAATACACGCAGCGGTCTGCTTTTTGGCGAGGCACTGAACACATGCAGCGTTTAGTTTGCGAGGCGGCGAAGAGACGCGGCGCTTTGCTTCTTGAGAGGGAGCGAAGAGGCGCAGCGTTTCCTTAGTTTGCGAGGCATGCAAGAGATGCAGCGGTGTGCTCGTCTGCGAGGCGTCGAAGAGACGCAGCAGCTAGTTAGCTGGCCGTGTGGCGAAGAGACGCGACGCTTGGCATGCTGGCGAGGCGGCGAGCAGATCGAGTGCTTTGCTTGTTGGCGAGGCAGCGAAGAGATTCAGCAGTCTCCTTGTTTGTGACACAGCCAACATGCCCAGTGGTTGCTCATTGTGCGAGGCAGCGAAGAGATGCAGCCCTTTGCTTGTGCACCAGGTGGCGCAGTGGCATCGCGGATGGCTTTTTCGCCTGCAGGCGAAGCGAGGCAGCACTTTGCTAGTTGGCGAGGCAGCGAAGAGACGCAGCAGGCTGCTTGTTGGTGAGACAGCCAACATGCACAGTGGTTAGCTATTGTGCGAGGCAGCGAATCACCACCGAGCAAATGGCTTTGTGCGTTCGCCGCCTCGCTGCCTAGCAAAGCGTCGTCTGCCTTGGGCGCCTAGCAAAGCTCCGCGTGCCGTCACCGCCAAGCAAAGCACCGCGTTCCTTCGACGCCTAGCAAAGAAGTGCCTGCGTTCGGCGCCTCGCCGCATCGCAGCCTAGCAAAGCACTGCGTGCCTTCGGCGCCTCACACAGCGCTGCGTGCCTTCGGTGCCTGGCATAGCAGCGCGTGCCTTCGCCGCCTCGCCGCCTAAGAAAGCGCCGCGTCCCTTCTCGCCCTCGCCGCCCAGCAAAGCTCCGCGTGCCGTCGCCGCCAAGCAAAGCGCCGTGTTCCTTCGGCACCTAGCAAAGAAGTGCCTGCGTTCGGCGCCTCGCCGCATCGCAGCCTAGCAAAGCACTGCGTGCCTTCGGCGCCTGGCAAAGCACTGCGTGCCTTCGGCGCCTCACACAGCGCTGCGTGCCTCCGGCGCCTGGCAAAGCAGCGCGTGTCTTCGCCGCCTCGCCGCCTAAGAAAGCGCTGCGTCCCTTTTCGCCCTCGCCGCCCAACAAAGCGCCGTGTCCCTTCACCGCCTCCCCAATCGCTTCGTCCCTTCGCCGCCTCGCCGCCTAGCAAACGCCGTAGGAGCGCCGAAGGGACACGGCGCTTTTGTAGGCGCCCAAGGCACGTGGCGCTTTGCTAAGGCATGAGGCAGCGAAGGCACGCAGCCATCTGACAGTGGTGGACGGGCTCGGGCGCCTTGCTAGGCGGCGAGGCGGCGAAGGCACGTGCTGCTTTGCCAGGCGCCCAAGGACGCAGCGCTGTGCGAGGCGGCGAGGGCACGCAGTGCTTTGCCAGGCGCCGAAGGCACGCAGCGCCTTGCCATGCGCCGAAGGCACGCAGCGCTGTAGGAGGCGGCGAGGGCACACAGTGCTTTGCTAGGCGGCGAGCGGACGTGGAGCTTCGCTAGGCAGCGAAGGGTGAGGACGCTTTGCTAGGCGCTTTGCTAGGCGGCGAAGGCACGAAGCGATTTGGGAGGCGAGGCGGCGACGGCACACGGCGCTTTGCTAGGCGGCGAGGGCGAGGAGGCACGCAGCGCTTTCTTAGGCGGCGAGGCGGCGAAGGCACGCGCTGCTTTGCTAGGCGCCGAAGGCACGCAGCGCTTCCTTAGTTTGCCAGGCAGCGAAGAGATGGAGCGCTTTGCTTGCTGGCCAGGCAGCGAACAGGCGCCGTGCTTTGCTTGCTGCCAGGCAGCGAATACACGCAGCGGTCTGCTTTTTGGCGAGGCACTGAACACATGCAGCGTTTAGTTTGCGAGGCGGCGAAGAGACGCGGCGCTTTGCTTCTTGAGAGGGAGCGAAGAGGCGCAGCGTTTCCTTAGTTTGCGAGGCATGCAAGAGATGCAGCGGTGTGCTCGTCTGCGAGGCGTCGAAGAGACGCAGCAGCTAGTTAGCTGGCCGTGTGGCGAAGAGACGCGACGCTTGGCATGCTGGCGAGGCGGCGAGCAGATCGAGTGCTTTGCTTGTTGGCGAGGCAGCGAAGAGATTCAGCAGTCTCCTTGTTTGTGAGACAGCCAACATGCCCAGTGGTTGCTCATTGTGCGAGGCAGCGAAGAGATGCAGCACTTTGCTTGTGCACCAGGTGGCGCAGTGGCATCGCGGATGGCTTTTTCGCCTGCAGGCGAAGCGAGGCAGCACTTTGCTAGTTGGCGAGGCAGCGAAGAGACGCAGCAGGCTGCTTGTTGGTGAGACAGCCAACATGCACAGTGGTTAGCTATTGTGCGAGGCAGCGAATCACCACCGAGCAAATGGCTTTGTGCGTTCGCCACCTCGCTGCCTAGCAAAGCGTCGTCTGCCTTGGGCGCCTAGCAAAGCTCCGCGTGCCATCACCGCCAAGCAAAGCACCGCGTTCCTTCGACGCCTAGCAAAGAAGTGCCTGCGTTCGGCGCCTCGCCGCATCACAGCCTAGCAAAGCACTGCGTGCCTTCGGCGCCTCACACAGCGCTGCGTGCCTTCGGTGCCTGGCATAGCAGCGCGTGCCTTCGCCGCCTCGCCGCCTAAGAAAGCGCCGCGTCCCTTCTCGCCCTCGCCGCCCAGCAAAGCTCCGCGTGCCGTCGCCGCCAAGCAAAGCGCCGTGTTCCTTCGGCACCTAGCAAAGAAGTGCCTGCGTTCGGCGCCTCGCCGCATCGCAGCCTAGCAAAGCACTGCGTGCCTTCGGTGCCTGGCAAAGCACTGCGTGCCTTCGGCGCCTCACACAGCGCTGCGTGCCTCCGGCGCCTGGCAAAGCAGCGCGTGTCTTCGCCGCCTCGCCGCCTAAGAAAGCGCTGCGTCCCTTTTCGCCCTCGCCGCCCAACAAAGCGCCGTGTCCCTTCACCGCCTCCCCAATCGCTTCGTCCCTTCGCCGCCTCGCCGCCTAGCAAACGCCGTAGGAGCGCCGAAGGGACACGGCGCTTTTGTAGGCGCCCAAGGCACGTGGCGCTTTGCTAAGGCATGAGGCAGCGAAGGCATGCAGCCATCTGACAGTGGTGGACGGGCTCGGGCGCCTTGCTAGGCGGCGAGGCGGCGAAGGCACGCGCTGCTTTGCCAGGCGCCCAAGGACGCAGCGCTGTGCGAGGCGGCGAGGGCACGCAGTGCTTTGCCAGGCGCCGAAGGCACGCAGCGCCTTGCCATGCGCCGAAGGCACGCAGCGCTGTAGGAGGCGGCGAGGGCACACAGTGCTTTGCTAGGCGGCGAGCGGACGTGGAGCTTCGCTAGGCAGCGAAGGGTGAGGACGCTTTGCTAGGCGCTTTGCTAGGCGGCGAAGGCACGAAGCGATTTGGGAGGCGAGGCGGCGACGGCACACGGCGCTTTGCTAGGCGGCGAGGGCGAGGAGGCACGCAGCGCTTTCTTAGGCGGCGAGGCGGCGAAGGCACGCGCTGCTTTGCTAGGCGCCGAAGGCACGCAGCGCTTCCTTAGTTTGCCAGGCAGCGAAGAGATGGAGCGCTTTGCTTGCTGGCCAGGCAGCGAACAGGCGCCGTGCTTTGCTTGCTGCCAGGCAGCGAATACACGCAGCGGTCTGCTTTTTGGCGAGGCACTGAACACATGCAGCGTTTAGTTTGCGAGGCGGCGAAGAGACGCGGCGCTTTGCTTCTTGAGAGGGAGCGAAGAGGCGCAGCGTTTCCTTAGTTTGCGAGGCATGCAAGAGATGCAGCGGTGTGCTCGTCTGCGAGGCGTCGAAGAGACGCAGCAGCTAGTTAGCTGGCCGTGTGGCGAAGAGACGCGACGCTTGGCATGCTGGCGAGGCGGCGAGCAGATCGAGTGCTTTGCTTGTTGGCGAGGCAGCGAAGAGATTCAGCAGTCTCCTTGTTTGTGACACAGCCAACATGCCCAGTGGTTGCTCATTGTGCGAGGCAGCGAAGAGATGCAGCCCTTTGCTTGTGCACCAGGTGGCGCAGTGGCATCGCGGATGGCTTTTTCGCCTGCAGGCGAAGCGAGGCAGCACTTTGCTAGTTGGCGAGGCAGCGAAGAGACGCAGCAGGCTGCTTGTTGGTGAGACAGCCAACATGCACAGTGGTTAGCTATTGTGCGAGGCAGCGAATCACCACCGAGCAAATGGCTTTGTGCGTTCGCCGCCTCGCTGCCTAGCAAAGCGTCGTCTGCCTTGGGCGCCTAGCAAAGCTCCGCGTGCCGTCACCGCCAAGCAAAGCACCGCGTTCCTTCGACGCCTAGCAAAGAAGTGCCTGCGTTCGGCGCCTCGCCGCATCGCAGCCTAGCAAAGCACTGCGTGCCTTCGGCGCCTCACACAGCGCTGCGTGCCTTCGGTGCCTGGCATAGCAGCGCGTGCCTTCGCCGCCTCGCCGCCTAAGAAAGCGCCGCGTCCCTTCTCGCCCTCGCCGCCCAGCAAAGCTCCGCGTGCCGTCGCCGCCAAGCAAAGCGCCGTGTTCCTTCGGCACCTAGCAAAGAAGTGCCTGCGTTCGGCGCCTCGCCGCATCGCAGCCTAGCAAAGCACTGCGTGCCTTCGGCGCCTGGCAAAGCACTGCGTGCCTTCGGCGCCTCACACAGCGCTGCGTGCCTCCGGCGCCTGGCAAAGCAGCGCGTGTCTTCGCCGCCTCGCCGCCTAAGAAAGCGCTGCGTCCCTTTTCGCCCTCGCCGCCCAACAAAGCGCCGTGTCCCTTCACCGCCTCCCCAATCGCTTCGTCCCTTCGCCGCCTCGCCGCCTAGCAAACGCCGTAGGAGCGCCGAAGGGACACGGCGCTTTTGTAGGCGCCCAAGGCACGTGGCGCTTTGCTAAGGCATGAGGCAGCGAAGGCACGCAGCCATCTGACAGTGGTGGACGGGCTCGGGCGCCTTGCTAGGCGGCGAGGCGGCGAAGGCACGCGCTGCTTTGCCAGGCGCCCAAGGACGCAGCGCTGTGCGAGGCGGCGAGGGCACGCAGTGCTTTGCCAGGCGCCGAAGGCACGCAGCGCCTTGCCATGCGCCGAAGGCACGCAGCGCTGTAGGAGGCGGCGAGGGCACACAGTGCTTTGCTAGGCGGCGAGCGGACGTGGAGCTTCGCTAGGCAGCGAAGGGTGAGGACGCTTTGCTAGGCGCTTTGCTAG
Source organism: Apteryx mantelli (assembly GCF_036417845.1). Classification (NCBI taxonomy): domain Eukaryota; kingdom Metazoa; phylum Chordata; class Aves; order Apterygiformes; family Apterygidae; genus Apteryx; species Apteryx mantelli. The sequence continues at coordinate 596,967 of NC_089993.1, read as the reverse complement.
GCGGCGAAGGCACGAAGCGATTTGGGAGGCGAGGCGGCGACGGCACACGGCGCTTTGCTAGGCGGCGAGGGCGAGGAGGCACGCAGCGCTTTCTTAGGCGGCGAGGCGGCGAAGGCACGCGCTGCTTTGCTAGGCGCCGAAGGCACGCAGCGCTTCCTTAGTTTGCCAGGCAGCGAAGAGATGGAGCGCTTTGCTTGCTGGCCAGGCAGCGAACAGGCGCCGTGCTTTGCTTGCTGCCAGGCAGCGAATACACGCAGCGGTCTGCTTTTTGGCGAGGCACTGAACACATGCAGCGTTTAGTTTGCGAGGCGGCGAAGAGACGCGGCGCTTTGCTTCTTGAGAGGGAGCGAAGAGGCGCAGCGTTTCCTTAGTTTGCGAGGCATGCAAGAGATGCAGCGGTGTGCTCGTCTGCGAGGCGTCGAAGAGACGCAGCAGCTAGTTAGCTGGCCGTGTGGCGAAGAGACGCGGCGCTTGGCATGCTGGCGAGGCGGCGAGCAGATCGAGTGCTTTGCTTGTTGGCGAGGCAGCGAAGAGATTCAGCAGTCTCCTTGTTTGTGACACAGCCAACATGCCCAGTGGTTGCTCATTGTGCGAGGCAGCGAAGAGATGCAGCCCTTTGCTTGTGCACCAGGTGGCGCAGTGGCATCGCGGATGGCTTTTTCGCCTGCAGGCGAAGCGAGGCAGCACTTTGCTAGTTGGCGAGGCAGCGAAGAGACGCAGCAGGCTGCTTGTTGGTGAGACAGCCAACATGCACAGTGGTTAGCTATTGTGCGAGGCAGCGAATCACCACCGAGCAAATGGCTTTGTGCGTTCGCCGCCTCGCTGCCTAGCAAAGCGTCGTCTGCCTTGGGCGCCTAGCAAAGCTCCGCGTGCCATCACCGCCAAGCAAAGCACCGCGTTCCTTCGACGCCTAGCAAAGAAGTGCCTGCGTTCGGCGCCTCGCCGCATCGCAGCCTAGCAAAGCACTGCGTGCCTTCGGCGCCTCACACAGCGCTGCGTGCCTTCGGTGCCTGGCATAGCAGCGCGTGCCTTCGCCGCCTCGCCGCCTAAGAAAGCGCCGCGTCCCTTCTCGCCCTCGCCGCCCAGCAAAGCTCCGCGTGCCGTCGCCGCCAAGCAAAGCGCCGTGTTCCTTCGGCACCTAGCAAAGAAGTGCCTGCGTTCGGCGCCTCGCCGCATCGCAGCCTAGCAAAGCACTGCGTGCCTTCGGCGCCTGGCAAAGCACTGCGTGCCTTCGGCGCCTCACACAGCGCTGCGTGCCTCCGGCGCCTGGCAAAGCAGCGCGTGTCTTCGCCGCCTCGCCGCCTAAGAAAGCGCTGCGTCCCTTTTCGCCCTCGCCGCCCAACAAAGCGCCGTGTCCCTTCACCGCCTCCCCAATCGCTTCGTCCCTTCGCCGCCTCGCCGCCTAGCAAACGCCGTAGGAGCGCCGAAGGGACACGGCGCTTTTGTAGGCGCCCAAGGCACGTGGCGCTTTGCTAAGGCATGAGGCAGCGAAGGCACGCAGCCATTTGACAGTGGTGGACGGGCTCGGGCGCCTTGCTAGGCGGCGAGGCGGCGAAGGCACGCGCTGCTTTGCCAGGCGCCCAAGGACGCAGCGCTGTGCGAGGCGGCGAGGGCACGCAGTGCTTTGCCAGGCGCCGAAGGCACGCAGCGCCTTGCCATGCGCCGAAGGCACGCAGCGCTGTAGGAGGCGGCGAGGGCACACAGTGCTTTGCTAGGCGGCGAGCGGACGTGGAGCTTCGCTAGGCAGCGAAGGGTGAGGACGCTTTGCTAGGCGCTTTGCTAGGCGGCGAAGGCACGAAGCGATTTGGGAGGCGAGGCGGCGACGGCACACGGCGCTTTGCTAGGCGGCGAGGGCGAGGAGGCACGCAGCGCTTTCTTAGGCGGCGAGGCGGCGAAGGCACGCGCTGCTTTGCTAGGCGCCGAAGGCACGCAGCGCTTCCTTAGTTTGCCAGGCAGCGAAGAGATGGAGCGCTTTGCTTGCTGGCCAGGCAGCGAACAGGCACCGTGCTTTGCTTGCTGCCAGGCAGCGAATACACGCAGCGGTCTGCTTTTTGGCGAGGCACTGAACACATGCAGCGTTTAGTTTGCGAGGCGGCGAAGAGACGCGGCGCTTTGCTTCTTGAGAGGGAGCGAAGAGGCGCAGCGTTTCCTTAGTTTGCGAGGCATGCAAGAGATGCAGCGGTGTGCTCGTCTGCGAGGCGTCGAAGAGACGCAGCAGCTAGTTAGCTGGCCGTGTGGCGAAGAGACGCGACGCTTGGCATGCTGGCGAGGCGGCGAGCAGATCGAGTGCTTTGCTTGTTGGCGAGGCAGCGAAGAGATTCAGCAGTCTCCTTGTTTGTGAGACAGCCAACATGCCCAGTGCTTGCTCATTGTGCGAGGCAGCGAAGAGATGCAGCACTTTGCTTGTGCACCAGGTGGCGCAGTGGCATCGCGGATGGCTTTTTCGCCTGCAGGCGAAGCGAGGCAGCACTTTGCTAGTTGGCGAGGCAGCGAAGAGACGCAGCAGGCTGCTTGTTGGTGAGACAGCCAACATGCACAGTGGTTAGCTATTGTGCGAGGCAGCGAATCACCACCGAGCAAATGGCTTTGTGCGTTCGCCGCCTCGCTGCCTAGCAAAGCGTCGTCTGCCTTGGGCGCCTAGCAAAGCTCCGCGTGCCATCACCGCCAAGCAAAGCACCGCGTTCCTTCGACGCCTAGCAAAGAAGTGCCTGCGTTCGGCGCCTCGCCGCATCGCAGCCTAGCAAAGCACTGCGTGCCTTCGGCGCCTCACACAGCGCTGCGTGCCTTCGGTGCCTGGCATAGCAGCGCGTGCCTTCGCCGCCTCGCCGCCTAAGAAAGCGCCGCGTCCCTTCTCGCCCTCGCCGCCCAGCAAAGCTCCGCGTGCCGTCGCCGCCAAGCAAAGCGCCGTGTTCCTTCGGCACCTAGCAAAGAAGTGCCTGCGTTCGGCGCCTCGCCGCATCGCAGCCTAGCAAAGCACTGCGTGCCTTCGGCGCCTGGCAAAGCACTGCGTGCCTTCGGCGCCTCACACAGCGCTGCGTGCCTCCGGCGCCTGGCAAAGCAGCGCGTGTCTTCGCCGCCTCGCCGCCTAAGAAAGCGCTGCGTCCCTTTTCGCCCTCGCCGCCCAACAAAGCGCCGTGTCCCTTCACCGCCTCCCCAATCGCTTCGTCCCTTCGCCGCCTCGCCGCCTAGCAAACGCCGTAGGAGCGCCGAAGGGACACGGCGCTTTTGTAGGCGCCCAAGGCACGTGGCGCTTTGCTAAGGCACGAGGCAGCGAAGGCACGCAGCCATCTGACAGTGGTGGACGGGCTCGGGCGCCTTGCTAGGCGGCGAGGCGGCGAAGGCACGCGCTGCTTTGCCAGGCGCCCAAGGACGCAGCGCTGTGCGAGGCGGCGAGGGCACGCAGTGCTTTGCCAGGCGCCGAAGGCACGCAGCGCCTTGCCAGGCGCCGAAGGCACGCAGTGCTGTAGGAGGCGGCGAGGGCACACAGTGCTTTGCTAGGCGGCGAGCGGACGTGGAGCTTCGCTAGGCAGCGAAGGCTGAGGACGCTTTGCTAGGCGCTTTGCTAGGCGGCGAAGGCACGAAGCGATTTGGGAGGCGAGGCGGCGACGGCACACGGCGCTTTGCTAGGCGGCGAGGGCGAGGAGGCACGCAGCGCTTTCTTAGGCGGCGAGGCGGCGAAGGCACGCGCTGCTTTGCTAGGCGCCGAAGGCACGCAGCGCTTCCTTAGTTTGCCAGGCAGCGAAGAGATGGAGCGCTTTGCTTGCTGGCCAGGCAGCGAACAGGCGCCGTGCTTTGCTTGCTGCCAGGCAGCGAATACACGCAGCGGTCTGCTTTTTGGCGAGGCACTGAACACATGCAGCGTTTAGTTTGCGAGGCGGCGAAGAGACGCGGCGCTTTGCTTCTTGAGAGGGAGCGAAGAGGCGCAGCGTTTCCTTAGTTTGCGAGGCATGCAAGAGATGCAGCGGTGTGCTCGTCTGCGAGGCGTCGAAGAGACGCAGCAGCTAGTTAGCTGGCCGTGTGGCGAAGAGACGCGACGCTTGGCATGCTGGCGAGGCGGCGAGCAGATCGAGTGCTTTGCTTGTTGGCGAGGCAGCGAAGAGATTCAGCAGTCTCCTTGTTTGTGAGACAGCCAACATGCCCAGTGCTTGCTCATTGTGCGAGGCAGCGAAGAGATGCAGCACTTTGCTTGTGCACCAGGTGGCGCAGTGGCATCGCGGATGGCTTTTTCGCCTGCAGGCGAAGCGAGGCAGCACTTTGCTAGTTGGCGAGGCAGCGAAGAGACGCAGCAGGCTGCTTGTTGGTGAGACAGCCAACATGCACAGTGGTTAGCTATTGTGCGAGGCAGCGAATCACCACCGAGCAAATGGCTTTGTGCGTTCGCCGCCTCGCTGCCTAGCAAAGCGTCGTCTGCCTTGGGCGCCTAGCAAAGCTCCGCGTGCCATCACCGCCAAGCAAAGCACCGCGTTCCTTCGACGCCTAGCAAAGAAGTGCCTGCGTTCGGCGCCTCGCCGCATCGCAGCCTAGCAAAGCACTGCGTGCCTTCGGCGCCTCACACAGCGCTGCGTGCCTTCGGTGCCTGGCATAGCAGCGCGTGCCTTCGCCGCCTCGCCGCCTAAGAAAGCGCCGCGTCCCTTCTCGCCCTCGCCGCCTAGCAAAGCGCCGTGTCCCTTCGCCGCCTCGCCACCCAGCAAAGCTCCGCGTGCCGTCGCCGCCAAGCAAAGCGCCGTGTTCCTTCGGCACCTAGCAAAGAAATGCCTGCGTTCGGCGCCTCGCCGCATCGCAGCCTAGCAAAGCACTGCGTGCCTTCGGCGCCTGGCAAAGCACTGCGTGCCTTCGGCGCCTCACACAGCGCTGCGTGCCTCCGGCGCCTGGCAAAGCAGCGCGTGTCTTCGCCGCCTCGCCGCCTAAGAAAGCGCTGCGTCCCTTTTCGCCCTCGCCGCCCAACAAAGCGCCGTGTCCCTTCACCGCCTCCCCAATCGCTTCGTCCCTTCGCCGCCTCGCCGCCTAGCAAACGCCGTAGGAGCGCCGAAGGGACACGGCGCTTTTGTAGGCGCCCAAGGCACGTGGCGCTTTGCTAAGGCACGAGGCAGCGAAGGCACGCAGCCATCTGACAGTGGTGGACGGGCTCGGGCGCCTTGCTAGGCGGCGAGGCGGCGAAGGCACGCGCTGCTTTGCCAGGCGCCCAAGGACGCAGCGCTGTGCGAGGCGGCGAGGGCACGCAGCGCTTTGCCAGGCGCCGAAGGCACGCAGCGCTGTAGGAGGCGGCGAGGGCACACAGTGCTTTGCTAGGCGGCGAGCGGACGTGGAGCTTCGCTAGGCAGCGAAGGGTGAGGACGCTTTGCTAGGCACTTTGCTAGGCGGTGAAGGCACGAAGCAATTTGGGAGGCGAGGCGGCGACGGCACACGGCGCTTTGCTAGGCGGCGAGGGCGAGGAGGCACGCAGCGCTTTCTTAGGCGGCGAGGCGGCGAAGGCACGCGCTGCTTTGCTAGGCGCCGAAGGCACGCAGCGCTTCCTTAGTTTGCCAGGCAGCGAAGAGATGGAGCGCTTTGCTTGCTGGCCAGGCAGCGAACAGGCGCCGTGCTTTGCTTGCTGCCAGGCAGCGAATACACGCAGCGGTCTGCTTTTCTGCGAGGCACTGAACACATGCAGCGTTTAGTTTGCGAGGCGGCGAAGAGACGCGGCGCTTTGCTTCTTGAGAGGGAGCGAAGAGGCGCAGCGTTTCCTTAGTTTGCGAGGCATGCAAGAGATGCAGCGGTGTGCTCGTCTGCGAGGCGTCGAAGAGACGCAGCAGCTAGTTAGCTGGCCGTGTGGCGAAGAGACGCGACGCTTGGCATGCTGGCGAGGCGGCGAGCAGATCGAGTGCTTTGCTTGTTGGCGAGGCAGCGAAGAGATTCAGCAGTCTCCTTGTTTGTGACACAGCCAACATGCCCAGTGGTTGCTCATTGTGCGAGGCAGCGAAGAGATGCAGCCCTTTGCTTGTGCACCAGGTGGCGCAGTGGCATCGCGGATGGCTTTTTCGCCTGCAGGCGAAGCGAGGCAGCACTTTGCTAGTTGGCGAGGCAGCGAAGAGACGCAGCAGGCTGCTTGTTTGTGAGACAGCCAACATGCACAGTGGTTAGCTATTGTGCGAGGCAGCGAATCACCACCGAGCAAATGGCTTTGTGCGTTCGCCGCCTCGCTGCCTAGCAAAGCGTCGTCTGCCTTGGGCGCCTAGCAAAGCTCCGCGTGCCGTCACCGCCAAGCAAAGCACCGCGTTCCTTCGACGCCTAGCAAAGAAGTGCCTGCGTTCGGCGCCTCGCCGCATCGCAGCCTAGCAAAGCACTGCGTGCCTTCGGCGCCTCACACAGCGCTGCGTGCCTTCGGTGCCTGGCATAGCAGCGCGTGCCTTCGCCGCCTCGCCGCCTAAGAAAGCGCCGCGTCCCTTCTCGCCCTCGCCGCCCAGCAAAGCTCCGCGTGCCGTCGCCGCCAAGCAAAGCGCCGTGTTCCTTCGGCACCTAGCAAAGAAGTGCCTGCGTTCGGCGCCTCGCCGCATCGCAGCCTAGCAAAGCACTGCGTGCCTTCGGCGCCTGGCAAAGCACTGCGTGCCTTCGGCGCCTCACACAGCGCTGCGTGCCTCCGGCGCCTGGCAAAGCAGCGCGTGTCTTCGCCGCCTCGCCGCCTAAGAAAGCGCTGCGTCCCTTTTCGCCCTCGCCGCCCAACAAAGCGCCGTGTCCCTTCACCGCCTCCCCAATCGCTTCGTCCCTTCGCCGCCTCGCCGCCTAGCAAACGCCGTAGGAGCGCCGAAGGGACACGGCGCTTTTGTAGGCGCCCAAGGCACGTGGCGCTTTGCTAAAGGCATGAGGCAGCGAAGGCACGCAGCCATTTGACAGTGGTGGATGGGCTCGGGAGCCTTGCTAGGCGGCGAGGCGGCGAAGGCACGCGCTGCTTTGCCAGGCGCCCAAGGACGCAGCGCTGTGCGAGGCGGCGAGGGCACGCAGTGCTTTGCCAGGCGCCGAAGGCACGCAGCGCCTTGCCATGCGCCGAAGGCACGCAGCGCTGTAGGAGGCGGCGAGGGCACACAGTGCTTTGCTAGGCGGCGAGCGGACGTGGAGCTTCGCTAGGCAGCGAAGGGTGAGGACGCTTTGCTAGGCGCTTTGCTAGGCAGCGAAGGCACGAAGCGATTTGGGAGGCGAGGCGGCGACGGCACACGGCGCTTTGCTAGGCGGCGAGGGCGAGGAGGCACGCAGCGCTTTCTTAGGCGGCGAGGCGGCGAAGGCACGCGCTGCTTTGCTAGGCGCCGAAGGCACGCAGCGCTTCCTTAGTTTGCCAGGCAGCGAAGAGATGGAGCGCTTTGCTTGCTGGCCAGGCAGCGAACAGGCGCCGTGCTTTGCTTGCTGCCAGGCAGCGAATACACGCAGCGGTCTGCTTTTTGGCGAGGCACTGAACACATGCAGCGTTTAGTTTGCGAGGCGGCGAAGAGACGCGGCGCTTTGCTTCTTGAGAGGGAGCGAAGAGGCGCAGCGTTTCCTTAGTTTGCGAGGCATGCAAGAGATGCAGCGGTGTGCTCGTCTGCGAGGCGTCGAAGAGACGCAGCAGCTAGTTAGCTGGCCGTGTGGCGAAGAGACGCGACGCTTGGCATGCTGGCGAGGCGGCGAGCAGATCGAGTGCTTTGCTTGTTGGCGAGGCAGCGAAGAGATTCAGCAGTCTCCTTGTTTGTGAGACAGCCAACATGCCCAGTGCTTGCTCCTTGTGCGAGGCAGCGAAGAGATGCAGCACTTTGCTTGTGCACCAGGTGGCGCAGTGGCATCGCGGATGGCTTTTTTCGCCTGCAGGCGAAGCGAGGCAGCACTTTGCTAGTTGGCGAGGCAGCGAAGAGACGCAGCAGGCTGCTTGTTGGTGAGACAGCCAACATGCACAGTGGTTAGCTATTGTGCGAGGCAGCGAATCACCACCGAGCAAATGGCTTTGTGCGTTCGCCGCCTCGCTGCCTAGCAAAGCGTCGTCTGCCTTGGGCGCCTAGCAAAGCTCCGCGTGCCATCACCGCCAAGCAAAGCACCGCGTTCCTTCGACGCCTAGCAAAGAAGTGCCTGCGTTCGGCGCCTCGCCGCATCGCAGCCTAGCAAAGCACTGCGTGCCTTCGGCGCCTCACACAGCGCTGCGTGCCTTCGGTGCCTGGCATAGCAGCGCGTGCCTTCGCCGCCTCGCCGCCTAAGAAAGCGCCGCGTCCCTTCTCGCCCTCGCCGCCTAGCAAAGCGCCGTGTCCCTTCGCCGCCTCGCCGCCCAGCAAAGCTCCGCGTGCCGTCGCCGCCAAGCAAAGCGCCGTGTTCCTTCGGCACCTAGCAAAGAAATGCCTGCGTTGGGCGCCTCGCCGCATCGCAGCCTAGCAAAGCACTGCGTGCCTTCGGCGCCTGGCAAAGCACTGCGTGCCTTCGGCGCCTCACACAGCGCTGCGTGCCTCTGGCGCCTGGCAAAGCAGCGCGTGTCTTCGCCGCCTCGCCGCCTAAGAAAGCGCTGCGTCCCTTTTCGCCCTCGCCGCCCAACAAAGCGCCGTGTCCCTTCACCGCCTCCCCAATCGCTTCGTCCCTTCGCCGCCTCGCCGCCTAGCAAACGCCGTAGGAGCGCCGAAGGGACACGGCGCTTTTGTAGGCGCCCAAGGCACGTGGCGCTTTGCTAAGGCACGAGGCAGCGAAGGCACGCAGCCATTTGACAGTGGTGGACGGGCTCGGGCGCCTTGCTAGGCGGCGAGGCGGCGAAGGCACGCGCTGCTTTGCCAGGCGCCCAAGGACGCAGCGCTGTGCGAGGCGGCGAGGGCACGCAGTGCTTTGCCAGGCGCCGAAGGCACGCAGCGCTTTGCCAGGCGCCGAAGGCACGCAGCGCTGTAGGAGGCGGCGAGGGCACACAGTGCTTTGCTAGGCGGCGAGCGGACGTGGAGCTTCGCTAGGCAGCGAAGGGTGAGGACGCTTTGCTAGGCGCTTTGCTAGGCGGCGAAGGCACGAAGCGATTTGGGAGGCGAGGCGGCGACGGCACACGGCGCTTTGCTAGGCGGCGAGGGCGAGGAGGCACGCAGCGCTTTCTTAGGCGGCGAGGCGGCGAAGGCACGCGCTGCTTTGCTAGGCGCCGAAGGCACGCAGCGCTTCCTTAGTTTGCCAGGCAGCGAAGAGATGGAGCGCTTTGCTTGCTGGCCAGGCAGCGAACAGGCGCCGTGCTTTGCTTGCTGCCAGGCAGCGAATACACGCAGCGGTCTGCTTTTCTGCGAGGCACTGAACACATGCAGCGTTTAGTTTGCGAGGCGGCGAAGAGACGCGGCGCTTTGCTTCTTGAGAGGGAGCGAAGAGGCGCAGCGTTTCCTTAGTTTGCGAGGCATGCAAGAGATGCAGCGGTGTGCTCGTCTGCGAGGCGTCGAAGAGACGCAGCAGCTAGTTAGCTGGCCGTGTGGCGAAGAGACGCGACGCTTGGCATGCTGGCGAGGCGGCGAGCAGATCGAGTGCTTTGCTTGTTGGCGAGGCAGCGAAGAGATTCAGCAGTCTCCTTGTTTGTGACACAGCCAACATGCCCAGTGGTTGCTCATTGTGCGAGGCAGCGAAGAGATGCAGCCCTTTGCTTGTGCACCAGGTGGCGCAGTGGCATCGCGGATGGCTTTTTCGCCTGCAGGCGAAGCGAGGCAGCACTTTGCTAGTTGGCGAGGCAGCGAAGAGACGCAGCAGGCTGCTTGTTTGTGAGACAGCCAACATGCACAGTGGTTAGCTATTGTGCGAGGCAGCGAATCACCACCGAGCAAATGGCTTTGTGCGTTCGCCGCCTCGCTGCCTAGCAAAGCGTCGTCTGCCTTGGGCGCCTAGCAAAGCTCCGCGTGCCGTCACCGCCAAGCAAAGCACCGCGTTCCTTCGACGCCTAGCAAAGAAGTGCCTGCGTTCGGCGCCTCGCCGCATCGCAGCCTAGCAAAGCACTGCGTGCCTTCGGCGCCTCACACAGCGCTGCGTGCCTTCGGTGCCTGGCATAGCAGCGCGTGCCTTCGCCACCTCGCCGCCTAAGAAAGCGCCGCGTCCCTTCTCGCCCTCGCCGCCTAGCAAAGCGCCGTGTCCCTTCGCCGCCTCGCCGCCCAGCAAAGCTCCGCGTGCCGTCGCCGCCAAGCAAAGCGCCGTGTTCCTTCGGCACCTAGCAAAGAAGTGCCTTCGTTCGGCGCCTCGCCGCATCGCAGCCTAGCAAAGCACTGCGTGCCTTCGGCGCCTGGCAAAGCACTGCGTGCCTTCGGCGCCTCACACAGCGCTGCGTGCCTCCGGCGCCTGGCAAAGCAGCGCGTGTCTTCGCCGCCTCGCCGCCTAAGAAAGCGCTGCGTCCCTTTTCGCCCTTGCCGCCCAACAAAGCGCCGTGTCCCTTCACCGCCTCCCCAATCGCTTCGTCCCTTCGCCGCCTCGCCGCCTAGCAAACGCCGTAGGAGCGCCGAAGGGACACGGCGCTTTTGTAGGCGCCCAAGGCACGTGGCGCTTTGCTAAGGCATGAGGCAGCGAAGGCACGCAGCCATTTGACAGTGGTGGACGGGCTCGGGCGCCTTGCTAGGCGGCGAGGCGGCGAAGGCACGCGCTGCTTTGCCAGGCGCCCAAGGACGCAGCGCTGTGCGAGGCGGCGAGGGCACGCAGTGCTTTGCCAGGCGCCGAAGGCACGCAGCGCTTTGCCAGGCGCCGAAGGCACGCAGCGCTGTAGGAGGCGGCGAGGGCACACAGTGCTTTGCTAGGCGGCGAGCGGACGTGGAGCTTCGCTAGGCAGCGAAGGCTGAGGACGCTTTGCTAGGCGCTTTGCTAGGCGGCGAAGGCACGAAGCGATTTGGGAGGCGAGGCGGCGACGGCACACGGCGCTTTGCTAGGCGGCGAGGGCGAGGAGGCACGCAGCGCTTTCTTAGGCGGCGAGGCGGCGAAGGCACGCGCTGCTTTGCTAGGCGCCGAAGGCACGCAGCGCTTCCTTAGTTTGCCAGGCAGCGAAGAGATGGAGCGCTTTGCTTGCTGGCCAGGCAGCGAACAGGCGCCGTGCTTTGCTTGCTGCCAGGCAGTGAATACACGCAGCGGTCTGCTTTTCTGCGAGGCACTGAACACATGCAGCGTTTAGTTTGCGAGGCGGCGAAGAGACGCGGCGCTTTGCTTCTTGAGAGGGAGCGAAGAGGCGCAGCGTTTCCTTAGTTTGCGAGGCATGCAAGAGATGCAGCGGTGTGCTCGTCTGCGAGGCGTCGAAGAGACGCAGCAGCTAGTTAGCTGGCCGTGTGGCGAAGAGACGCGACGCTTGGCATGCTGGCGAGGCGGCGAGCAGATCGAGTGCTTTGCTTGTTGGCGAGGCAGCGAAGAGATTCAGCAGTCTCCTTGTTTGTGACACAGCCAACATGCCCAGTGGTTGCTCATTGTGCGAGGCAGCGAAGAGATGCAGCCCTTTGCTTGTGCACCAGGTGGCGCAGTGGCATCGCGGATGGCTTTTTCGCCTGCAGGCGAAGCGAGGCAGCACTTTGCTAGTTGGCGAGGCAGCGAAGAGACGCAGCAGGCTGCTTGTTGGTGAGACAGCCAACATGCACAGTGGTTAGCTATTGTGCGAGGCAGCGAATCACCACCGAGCAAATGGCTTTGTGCGTTCGCCGCCTCGCTGCCTAGCAAAGCGTCGTCTGCCTTGGGCGCCTAGCAAAGCTCCGCGTGCCATCACCGCCAAGCAAAGCACCGCGTTCCTTCGACGCCTAGCAAAGAAGTGCCTGCGTTCGGCGCCTCGCCGCATCGCAGCCTAGCAAAGCACTGCGTGCCTTCGGCGCCTCACACAGCGCTGCGTGCCTTCGGTGCCTGGCATAGCAGCGCGTGCCTTCGCCGCCTCGCCGCCTAAGAAAGCGCCGCGTCCCTTCTCGCCCTCGCCGCCTAGCAAAGCGCCGTGTCCCTTCGCCGCCTCGCCGCCCAGCAAAGCTCCGCGTGCCGTCGCCGCCAAGCAAAGCGCCGTGTTCCTTCGGCACCTAGCAAAGAAATGCCTGCGTTGGGCGCCTCGCCGCATCGCAGCCTAGCAAAGCACTGCGTGCCTTCGGCGCCTGGCAAAGCACTGCGTGCCTTCGGCGCCTCACACAGCGCTGCGTGCCTCTGGCGCCTGGCAAAGCAGCGCGTGTCTTCGCCGCCTCGCCGCCTAAGAAAGCGCTGCGTCCCTTTTCGCCCTCGCCGCCCAACAAAGCGCCGTGTCCCTTCACCGCCTCCCCAATCGCTTCGTCCCTTCGCCGCCTCGCCGCCTAGCAAACGCCGTAGGAGCGCCGAAGGGACACGGCGCTTTTGTAGGCGCCCAAGGCACGTGGCGCTTTGCTAAGGCACGAGGCAGCGAAGGCACGCAGCCATTTGACAGTGGTGGACGGGCTCGGGCGCCTTGCTAGGCGGCGAGGCGGCGAAGGCACGCGCTGCTTTGCCAGGCGCCCAAGGACGCAGCGCTGTGCGAGGCGGCGAGGGCACGCAGTGCTTTGCCAGGCGCCGAAGGCACGCAGCGCTTTGCCAGGCGCCGAAGGCACGCAGCGCTGTAGGAGGCGGCGAGGGCACACAGTGCTTTGCTAGGCGGCGAGCGGACGTGGAGCTTCGCTAGGCAGCGAAGGGTGAGGACGCTTTGCTAGGCGCTTTGCTAGGCGGCGAAGGCACGAAGCGATTTGGGAGGCGAGGCGGCGACGGCACACGGCGCTTTGCTAGGCGGCGAGGGCGAGGAGGCACGCAGCGCTTTCTTAGGCGGCGAGGCGGCGAAGGCACGCGCTGCTTTGCTAGGCGCCGAAGGCACGCAGCGCTTCCTTAGTTTGCCAGGCAGCGAAGAGATGGAGCGCTTTGCTTGCTGGCCAGGCAGCGAACAGGCGCCGTGCTTTGCTTGCTGCCAGGCAGCGAATACACGCAGCGGTCTGCTTTTCTGCGAGGCACTGAACACATGCAGCGTTTAGTTTGCGAGGCGGCGAAGAGACGCGGCGCTTTGCTTCTTGAGAGGGAGCGAAGAGGCGCAGCGTTTCCTTAGTTTGCGAGGCATGCAAGAGATGCAGCGGTGTGCTCGTCTGCGAGGCGTCGAAGAGACGCAGCAGCTAGTTAGCTGGCCGTGTGGCGAAGAGACGCGACGCTTGGCATGCTGGCGAGGCGGCGAGCAGATCGAGTGCTTTGCTTGTTGGCGAGGCAGCGAAGAGATTCAGCAGTCTCCTTGTTTGTGAGACAGCCAACATGCCCAGTGGTTGCTCATTGTGCGAGGCAGCGAAGAGATGCAGCCCTTTGCTTGTGCACCAGGTGGCGCAGTGGCATCGCGGATGGCTTTTTCGCCTGCAGGCGAAGCGAGGCAGCACTTTGCTAGTTGGCGAGGCAGCGAAGAGACGCAGCAGGCTGCTTGTTTGTGAGACAGCCAACATGCACAGTGGTTAGCTATTGTGCGAGGCAGCGAATCACCACCGAGCAAATGGCTTTGTGCGTTCGCCGCCTCGCTGCCTAGCAAAGCGTCGTCTGCCTTGGGCGCCTAGCAAAGCTCCGCGTGCCGTCACCGCCAAGCAAAGCACCGCGTTCCTTCGACGCCTAGCAAAGAAGTGCCTGCGTTCGGCGCCTCGCCGCATCGCAGCCTAGCAAAGCACTGCGTGCCTTCGGCGCCTCACACAGCGCTGCGTGCCTTCGGTGCCTGGCATAGCAGCGCGTGCCTTCGCCGCCTCGCCGCCTAAGAAAGCGCCGCGTCCCTTCTCGCCCTCGCCGCCTAGCAAAGCGCCGTGTCCCTTCGCCGCCTCGCCGCCCAGCAAAGCTCCGCGTGCCGTCGCCGCCAAGCAAAGCGCCGTGTTCCTTCGGCACCTAGCAAAGAAGTGCCTGCGTTCGGCGCCTCGCCGCATCGCAGCCTAGCAAAGCACTGCGTGCCTTCGGCGCCTGGCAAAGCACTGCGTGCCTTCGGCGCCTCACACAGCGCTGCGTGCCTCTGGCGCCTGGCAAAGCAGCGCGTGTCTTCGCCGCCTCGCCGCCTAAGAAAGCGCTGCGTCCCTTTTCGCCCTCGCCGCCCAACAAAGCGCCGTGTCCCTTCACCGCCTCCCCAATCGCTTCGTCCCTTCGCCGCCTCGCCGCCTAGCAAACGCCGTAGGAGCGCCGAAGGGACACGGCGCTTTTGTAGGCGCCCAAGGCACGTGGCGCTTTGCTAAGGCACGAGGCAGCGAAGGCACGCAGCCATTTGACAGTGGTGGACGGGCTCGGGCGCCTTGCTAGGCGGCGAGGCGGCGAAGGCACGCGCTGCTTTGCCAGGCGCCCAAGGACGCAGCGCTGTGCGAGGCGGCGAGGGCACGCAGTGCTTTGCCAGGCGCCGAAGGCACGCAGCGCTTTGCCAGGCGCCGAAGGCACGCAGCGCTGTAGGAGGCGGCGAGGGCACACAGTGCTTTGCTAGGCGGCGAGCGGACGTGGAGCTTCGCTAGGCAGCGAAGGGTGAGGACGTTTTGCTAGGCGCTTTGCTAGGCGGCGAAGGCACGAAGCGATTTGGGAGGCGAGGCGGCGACGGCACACGGCGCTTTGCTAGGCGGCGAGGGCGAGGAGGCACGCAGCGCTTTCTTAGGCGGCGAGGCGGCGAAGGCACGCGCTGCTTTGCTAGGCGCCGAAGGCACGCAGCGCTTCCTTAGTTTGCCAGGCAGCGAAGAGATGGAGCGCTTTGCTTGCTGGCCAGGCAGCGAACAGGCGCCGTGCTTTGCTTGCTGCCAGGCAGCGAATACACGCAGCGGTCTGCTTTTCTGCGAGGCACTGAACACATGCAGCGTTTAGTTTGCGAGGCGGCGAAGAGACGCGGCGCTTTGCTTCTTGAGAGGGAGCGAAGAGGCGCAGCGTTTCCTTAGTTTGCGAGGCATGCAAGAGATGCAGCGGTGTGCTCGTCTGCGAGGCGTCGAAGAGACGCAGCAGCTAGTTAGCTGGCCGTGTGGCGAAGAGACGCGACGCTTGGCATGCTGGCGAGGCGGCGAGCAGATCGAGTGCTTTGCTTGTTGGCGAGGCAGCGAAGAGATTCAGCAGTCTCCTTGTTTGTGACACAGCCAACATGCCCAGTGGTTGCTCATTGTGCGAGGCAGCGAAGAGATGCAGCCCTTTGCTTGTGCACCAGGTGGCGCAGTGGCATCGCGGATGGCTTTTTCGCCTGCAGGCGAAGCGAGGCAGCACTTTGCTAGTTGGCGAGGCAGCGAAGAGACGCAGCAGGCTGCTTGTTTGTGAGACAGCCAACATGCACAGTGGTTAGCTATTGTGCGAGGCAGCGAATCACCACCGAGCAAATGGCTTTGTGCGTTCGCCGCCTCGCTGCCTAGCAAAGCGTCGTCTGCCTTGGGCGCCTAGCAAAGCTCCGCGTGCCGTCACCGCCAAGCAAAGCACCGCGTTCCTTCGACGCCTAGCAAAGAAGTGCCTGCGTTCGGCGCCTCGCCGCATCGCAGCCTAGCAAAGCACTGCGTGCCTTCGGCGCCTCACACAGCGCTGCGTGCCTTCGGTGCCTGGCATAGCAGCGCGTGCCTTCGCCGCCTCGCCGCCTAAGAAAGCGCCGCGTCCCTTCTCGCCCTCGCCGCCTAGCAAAGCGCCGTGTCCCTTCGCCGCCTCGCCGCCCAGCAAAGCTCCGCGTGCCGTCGCCGCCAAGCAAAGCGCCGTGTTCCTTCGGCACCTAGCAAAGAAGTGCCTGCGTTCGGCGCCTCGCCGCATCGCAGCCTAGCAAAGCACTGCGTGCCTTCGGCGCCTGGCAAAGCACTGCGTGCCTTCGGCGCCTCACACAGCGCTGCGTGCCTCCGGCGCCTGGCAAAGCAGCGCGTGTCTTCGCCGCCTCGCCGCCTAAGAAAGCGCTGCGTCCCTTTTCGCCCTTGCCGCCCAACAAAGCGCCGTGTCCCTTCACCGCCTCCCCAATCGCTTCGTCCCTTCGCCGCCTCGCCGCCTAGCAAACCCCGTAGGAGCGCCGAAGGGACACGGCGCTTTTGTAGGCGCCCAAGGCACGTGGCGCTTTGCTAAGGCATGAGGCAGCGAAGGCACGCAGCCATTTGACAGTGGTGGACGGGCTCGGGCGCCTTGCTAGGCGGCGAGGCGGCGAAGGCACGCGCTGCTTTGCCAGGCGCCCAAGGACGCAGCGCTGTGCGAGGCGGCGAGGGCACGCAGTGCTTTGCCAGGCGCCGAAGGCACGCAGCGCCTTGCCATGCGCCGAAGGCACGCAGCGCTGTAGGAGGCGGCGAGGGCACACAGTGCTTTGCTAGGCGGCGAGCGGACGTGGAGCTTCGCTAGGCAGCGAAGGGTGAGGACGCTTTGCTAGGCGCTTTGCTAGGCGGCGAAGGCACGAAGCGATTTGGGAGGCGAGGCGGCGACGGCACACGGCGCTTTGCTAGGCGGCGAGGGCGAGGAGGCACGCAGCGCTTTCTTAGGCGGCGAGGCGGCGAAGGCACGCGCTGCTTTGCTAGGCGCCGAAGGCACGCAGCGCTTCCTTAGTTTGCCAGGCAGCGAAGAGATGGAGCGCTTTGCTTGCTGGCCAGGCAGCGAACAGGCGCCGTGCTTTGCTTGCTGCCAGGCAGCGAATACACGCAGCGGTCTGCTTTTTGGCGAGGCACTGAACACATGCAGCGTTTAGTTTGCGAGGCGGCGAAGAGACGCGGCGCTTTGCTTCTTGAGAGGGAGCGAAGAGGCGCAGCGTTTCCTTAGTTTGCGAGGCATGCAAGAGATGCAGCGGTGTGCTCGTCTGCGAGGCATCGAAGAGACGCAGCAGCTAGTTAGCTGGCCGTGTGGCGAAGAGACGCGACGCTTGGCATGCTGGCGAGGCGGCGAGCAGATCGAGTGCTTTGCTTGTTGGCGAGGCAGCGAAGAGATTCAGCAGTCTCCTTGTTTGTGAGACAGCCAACATGCCCAGTGGTTGCTCATTGTGCGAGGCAGCGAAGAGATGCAGCCCTTTGCTTGTGCACCAGGTGGCGCAGTGGCATCGCGGATGGCTTTTTCGCCTGCAGGCGAAGCGAGGCAGCACTTTGCTAGTTGGCGAGGCAGCGAAGAGACGCAGCAGGCTGCTTGTTGGTGAGACAGCCAACATGCACAGTGGTTAGCTATTGTGCGAGGCAGCGAATCACCACCGAGCAAATGGCTTTGTGCGTTCGCCGCCTCGCTGCCTAGCAAAGCGTCGTCTGCCTTGGGCGCCTAGCAAAGCTCCGCGTGCCATCACCGCCAAGCAAAGCACCGCGTTCCTTCGACGCCTAGCAAAGAAGTGCCTGCGTTCGGCGCCTCGCCGCATCGCAGCCTAGCAAAGCACTGCGTGCCTTCGGCGCCTCACACAGCGCTGCGTGCCTTCGGTGCCTGGCATAGCAGCGCGTGCCTTCGCCGCCTCGCCGCCTAAGAAAGCGCCGCGTCCCTTCTCGCCCTCGCCGCCTAGCAAAGCGCCGTGTCCCTTCGCCGCCTCGCCGCCCAGCAAAGCTCCGCGTGCCGTCGCCGCCAAGCAAAGCGCCGTGTTCCTTCGGCACCTAGCAAAGAAATGCCTGCGTTCGGCGCCTCGCCGCATCGCAGCCTAGCAAAGCACTGCGTGCCTTCGGCGCCTGGCAAAGCACTGCGTGCCTTCGGCGCCTCACACAGCGCTGCGTGCCTCTGGCGCCTGGCAAAGCAGCGCGTGTCTTCGCCGCCTCGCCGCCTAAGAAAGCGCTGCGTCCCTTTTCGCCCTCGCCGCCCAACAAAGCGCCGTGTCCCTTCACCGCCTCCCCAATCGCTTCGTCCCTTCGCCGCCTCGCCGCCTAGCAAACGCCGTAGGAGCGCCGAAGGGACACGGCGCTTTTGTAGGCGCCCAAGGCACGTGGCGCTTTGCTAAGGCACGAGGCAGCGAAGGCACGCAGCCATTTGACAGTGGTGGACGGGCTCGGGCGCCTTGCTAGGCGGCGAGGCGGCGAAGGCACGCGCTGCTTTGCCAGGCGCCCAAGGACGCAGCGCTGTGCGAGGCGGCGAGGGCACGCAGTGCTTTGCCAGGCGCCGAAGGCACGCAGCGCTTTGCCAGGCGCCGAAGGCACGCAGCGCTGTAGGAGGCGGCGAGGGCACACAGTGCTTTGCTAGGCGGCGAGCGGACGTGGAGCTTCGCTAGGCAGCGAAGGGTGAGGATGCTTTGCTAGGCGCTTTGCTAGGCGGCGAAGGCACGAAGCGATTTGGGAGGCGAGGCGGCGACGGCACACGGCGCTTTGCTAGGCGGCGAGGGCGAGGAGGCACGCAGCGCTTTCTTAGGCGGCGAGGCGGCGAAGGCACGCGCTGCTTTGCTAGGCGCCGAAGGCACGCAGCGCTTCCTTAGTTTGCCAGGCAGCGAAGAGATGGAGCGCTTTGCTTGCTGGCCAGGCAGCGAACAGGCGCCGTGCTTTGCTTGCTGCCAGGCAGCGAATACACGCAGCGGTCTGCTTTTTGGCGAGGCACTGAACACATGCAGCGTTTAGTTTGCGAGGCGGCGAAGAGACGCGGCGCTTTGCTTCTTGAGAGGGAGCGAAGAGGCGCAGCGTTTCCTTAGTTTGCGAGGCATGCAAGAGATGCAGCGGTGTGCTCGTCTGCGAGGCATCGAAGAGACGCAGCAGCTAGTTAGCTGGCCGTGTGGCGAAGAGACGCGACGCTTGGCATGCTGGCGAGGCGGCGAGCAGATCGAGTGCTTTGCTTGTTGGCGAGGCAGCGAAGAGATTCAGCAGTCTCCTTGTTTGTGAGACAGCCAACATGCCCAGTGGTTGCTCATTGTGCGAGGCAGCGAAGAGATGCAGCACTTTGCTTGTGCACCAGGTGGCGCAGTGGCATCGCGGATGGCTTTTTCGCCTGCAGGCGAAGCGAGGCAGCACTTTGCTAGTTGGCGAGGCAGCGAAGAGACGCAGCAGGCTGCTTGTTGGTGAGACAGCCAACATGCACAGTGGTTAGCTATTGTGCGAGGCAGCGAATCACCACCGAGCAAATGGCTTTGTGCGTTCGCCGCCTCGCTGCCTAGCAAAGCGTCGTCTGCCTTGGGCGCCTAGCAAAGCTCCGCGTGCCATCACCGCCAAGCAAAGCACCGCGTTCCTTCGACGCCTAGCAAAGAAGTGCCTGCGTTCGGCGCCTCGCCGCATCGCAGCCTAGCAAAGCACTGCGTGCCTTCGGCGCCTCACACAGCGCTGCGTGCCTTCGGTGCCTGGCATAGCAGCGCGTGCCTTCGCCGCCTCGCCGCCTAAGAAAGCGCCGCGTCCCTTCTCGCCCTCGCCGCCTAGCAAAGCGCCGTGTCCCTTCGCCGCCTCGCCGCCCAGCAAAGCTCCGCGTGCCGTCGCCGCCAAGCAAAGCGCCGTGTTCCTTCGGCACCTAGCAAAGAAATGCCTGCGTTCGGCGCCTCGCCGCATCGCAGCCTAGCAAAGCACTGCGTGCCTTCGGCGCCTGGCAAAGCACTGCGTGCCTTCGGCGCCTCACACAGCGCTGCGTGCCTCTGGCGCCTGGCAAAGCAGCGCGTGTCTTCGCCGCCTCGCCGCCTAAGAAAGCGCTGCGTCCCTTTTCGCCCTTGCCGCCCAACAAAGCGCCGTGTCCCTTCACCGCCTCCCCAATCGCTTCGTCCCTTCGCCGCCTCGCCGCCTAGCAAACGCCGTAGGAGCGCCGAAGGGACACGGCGCTTTTGTAGGCGCCCAAGGCACGTGGCGCTTTGCTAAGGCACGAGGCAGCGAAGGCACGCAGCCATTTGACAGTGGTGGACGGGCTCGGGCGCCTTGCTAGGCGGCGAGGCGGCGAAGGCACGCGCTGCTTTGCCAGGCGCCCAAGGACGCAGCGCTGTGCGAGGCGGCGAGGGCACGCAGTGCTTTGCCAGGCGCCGAAGGCACGCAGCGCTTTGCCAGGCGCCGAAGGCACGCAGCGCTGTAGGAGGCGGCGAGGGCACACAGTGCTTTGCTAGGCGGCGAGCGGACGTGGAGCTTCGCTAGGCAGCGAAGGGTGAGGACGCTTTGCTAGGCGCTTTGCTAGGCGGCGAAGGCACGAAGCGATTTGGGAGGCGAGGCGGCGACGGCACACGGCGCTTTGCTAGGCGGCGAGGGCGAGGAGGCACGCAGCGCTTTCTTAGGCGGCGAGGCGGCGAAGGCACGCGCTGCTTTGCTAGGCGCCGAAGGCACGCAGCGCTTCCTTAGTTTGCCAGGCAGCGAAGAGATGGAGCGCTTTGCTTGCTGGCCAGGCAGCGAACAGGCGCCGTGCTTTGCTTGCTGCCAGGCAGCGAATACACGCAGCGGTCTGCTTTTTGGCGAGGCACTGAACACATGCAGCGTTTAGTTTGCGAGGCGGCGAAGAGACGCGGCGCTTTGCTTCTTGAGAGGGAGCGAAGAGGCGCAGCGTTTCCTTAGTTTGCGAGGCATGCAAGAGATGCAGCGGTGTGCTCGTCTGCGAGGCATCGAAGAGACGCAGCAGCTAGTTAGCTGGCCGTGTGGCGAAGAGACGCGACGCTTGGCATGCTGGCGAGGCGGCGAGCAGATCGAGTGCTTTGCTTGTTGGCGAGGCAGCGAAGAGATTCAGCAGTCTCCTTGTTTGTGACACAGCCAACATGCCCAGTGGTTGCTCATTGTGCGAGGCAGCGAAGAGATGCAGCACTTTGCTTGTGCACCAGGTGGCGCAGTGGCATCGCGGATGGCTTTTTCGCCTGCAGGCGAAGCGAGGCAGCACTTTGCTAGTTGGCGAGGCAGCGAAGAGACGCAGCAGGCTGCTTGTTGGTGAGACAGCCAACATGCACAGTGGTTAGCTATTGTGCGAGGCAGCGAATCACCACCGAGCAAATGGCTTTGTGCGTTCGCCGCCTCGCTGCCTAGCAAAGCGTCGTCTGCCTTGGGCGCCTAGCAAAGCTCCGCGTGCCATCACCGCCAAGCAAAGCACCGCGTTCCTTCGACGCCTAGCAAAGAAGTGCCTGCGTTCGGCGCCTCGCCGCATCGCAGCCTAGCAAAGCACTGCGTGCCTTCGGCGCCTCACACAGCGCTGCGTGCCTTCGGTGCCTGGCATAGCAGCGCGTGCCTTCGCCGCCTCGCCGCCTAAGAAAGCGCCGCGTCCCTTCTCGCCCTCGCCGCCTAGCAAAGCGCCGTGTCCCTTCGCCGCCTCGCCGCCCAGCAAAGCTCCGCGTGCCGTCGCCGCCAAGCAAAGCGCCGTGTTCCTTCGGCACCTAGCAAAGAAATGCCTGCGTTGGGCGCCTCGCCGCATCGCAGCCTAGCAAAGCACTGCGTGCCTTCGGCGCCTGGCAAAGCACTGCGTGCCTTCGGCGCCTCACACAGCGCTGCGTGCCTCTGGCGCCTGGCAAAGCAGCGCGTGTCTTCGCCGCCTCGCCGCCTAAGAAAGCGCTGCGTCCCTTTTCGCCCTCGCTGCCCAACAAAGCGCCGTGTCCCTTCACCGCCTCCCCAATCGCTTCGTCCCTTCGCCGCCTCGCCGCCTAGCAAACGCCGTAGGAGCGCCGAAGGGACACGGCGCTTTTGTAGGCGCCCAAGGCACGTGGCGCTTTGCTAAGGCACGAGGCAGCGAAGGCACGCAGCCATTTGACAGTGGTGGACGGGCTCGGGCGCCTTGCTAGGCGGCGAGGCGGCGAAGGCACGCGCTGCTTTGCCAGGCGCCCAAGGACGCAGCGCTGTGCGAGGCGGCGAGGGCACGCAGTGCTTTGCCAGGCGCCGAAGGCACGCAGCGCTTTGCCAGGCGCCGAAGGCACGCAGCGCTGTAGGAGGCGGCGAGGGCACACAGTGCTTTGCTAGGCGGCGAGCGGACGTGGAGCTTCGCTAGGCAGCGAAGGGTGAGGACGCTTTGCTAGGCGCTTTGCTAGGCGGCGAAGGCACGAAGCGATTTGGGAGGCGAGGCGGCGACGGCACACGGCGCTTTGCTAGGCGGCGAGGGCGAGGAGGCACGCAGCGCTTTCTTAGGCGGCGAGGCGGCGAAGGCACGCGCTGCTTTGCTAGGCGCCGAAGGCACGCAGCGCTTCCTTAGTTTGCCAGGCAGCGAAGAGATGGAGCGCTTTGCTTTCTGGCCAGGCAGCGAACAGGCGCCGTGCTTTGCTTGCTGCCAGGCAGCGAATACACGCAGCGGTCTGCTTTTCTGCGAGGCACTGAACACATGCAGCGTTTAGTTTGCGAGGCGGCGAAGAGACGCGGCGCTTTGCTTCTTGAGAGGGAGCGAAGAGGCGCAGCGTTTCCTTAGTTTGCGAGGCATGCAAGAGATGCAGCGGTGTGCTCGTCTGCGAGGCGTCGAAGAGACGCAGCAGCTAGTTAGCTGGCCGTGTGGCGAAGAGACGCGACGCTTGGCATGCTGGCGAGGCGGCGAGCAGATCGAGTGCTTTGCTTGTTGGCGAGGCAGCGAAGAGATTCAGCAGTCTCCTTGTTTGTGAGACAGCCAACATGCCCAGTGGTTGCTCATTGTGCGAGGCAGCGAAGAGATGCAGCCCTTTGCTTGTGCACCAGGTGGCGCAGTGGCATCGCGGATGGCTTTTTCGCCTGCAGGCGAAGCGAGGCAGCACTTTGCTAGTTGGCGAGGCAGCGAAGAGACGCAGCAGGCTGCTTGTTTGTGAGACAGCCAACATGCACAGTGGTTAGCTATTGTGCGAGGCAGCGAATCACCACCGAGCAAATGGCTTTGTGCGTTCGCCGCCTCGCTGCCTAGCAAAGCGTCGTCTGCCTTGGGCGCCTAGCAAAGCTCCGCGTGCCGTCACCGCCAAGCAAAGCACCGCGTTCCTTCGACGCCTAGCAAAGAAGTGCCTGCATTCGGCGCCTCGCCGCATCGCAGCCTAGCAAAGCACTGCGTGCCTTCGGCGCCTCACACAGCGCTGCGTGCCTTCGGTGCCTGGCATAGCAGCGCGTGCCTTCGCCGCCTCGCCGCCTAAGAAAGCGCCGCGTCCCTTCTCGCCCTCGCCGCCCAGCAAAGCTCCGCGTGCCGTCGCCGCCAAGCAAAGCGCCGTGTTCCTTCGGCACCTAGCAAAGAAGTGCCTGCGTTGGGCGCCTCGCCGCATCGCAGCCTAGCAAAGCACTGCGTGCCTTCGGCGCCTGGCAAAGCGCTGCGTGCCTTCGGCGCCTCACACAGCGCTGCGTGCCTCCGGCGCCTGGCAAAGCAGCGCGTGTCTTCGCCGCCTCGCCGCCTAAGAAAGCGCTGCGTCCCTTTTCGCCCTCGCCGCCCAACAAAGCGCCGTGTCCCTTCACCGCCTCCCCAATCGCTTCGTCCCTTCGCCGCCTCGCCGCCTAGCAAACGCCGTAGGAGCGCCGAAGGGACACGGCGCTTTTGTAGGCGCCCAAGGCACGTGGCGCTTTGCTAAGGCACGAGGCAGCGAAGGCACGCAGCCATTTGACAGTGGTGGACGGGCTCGGGCGCCTTGCTAGGCGGCGAGGCGGCGAAGGCACGCGCTGCTTTGCCAGGCGCCCAAGGACGCAGCGCTGTGCGAGGCGGCGAGGGCACGCAGTGCTTTGCCAGGCGCCGAAGGCACGCAGCGCCTTGCCATGCGCCGAAGGCACGCAGCGCTGTAGGAGGCGGCGAGGGCACACAGTGCTTTGCTAGGCGGCGAGCGGACGTGGAGCTTCGCTAGGCAGCGAAGGCTGAGGACGCTTTGCTAGGCGCTTTGCTAGGTGGCGAAGGCACGAAGCGATTTGGGAGGCGAGGCGGCGACGGCACACGGCGCTTTGCTAGGCGGCGAGGGCGAGGAGGCACGCAGCGCTTTCTTAGGCGGCGAGGCGGCGAAGGCACGCGCTGCTTTGCTAGGCGCCGAAGGCACGCAGCGCTTCCTTAGTTTGCCAGGCAGCGAAGAGATGGAGCGCTTTGCTTGCTGGCCAGGCAGCGAACAGGCGCCGTGCTTTGCTTGCTGCCAGGCAGCGAATACACGCAGTGGTCTGCTTTTTGGCGAGGCACTGAACACATGCAGCGTTTAGTTTGCGAGGCGGCGAAGAGACGCGGCGCTTTGCTTCTTGAGAGGGAGCGAAGAGGCGCAGCGTTTCCTTAGTTTGCGAGGCATGCAAGAGATGCAGCGGTGTGCTCGTCTGCGAGGCGTCGAAGAGACGCAGCAGCTAGTTAGCTGGCCGTGTGGCGAAGAGACGCGACGCTTGGCATGCTGGCGAGGCGGCGAGCAGATCGAGTGCTTTGCTTGTTGGCGAGGCAGCGAAGAGATTCAGCAGTCTCCTTGTTTGTGAGACAGCCAACATGCCCAGTGGTTGCTCATTGTGCGAGGCAGCGAAGAGATGCAGCCCTTTGCTTGTGCACCAGGTGGCGCAGTGGCATCGCGGATGGCTTTTTCGCCTGCAGGCGAAGCGAGGCAGCACTTTGCTAGTTGGCGAGGCAGCGAAGAGACGCAGCAGGCTGCTTGTTTGTGAGACAGCCAACATGCACAGTGGTTAGCTATTGTGCGAGGCAGCGAATCACCACCGAGCAAATGGCTTTGTGCGTTCGCCGCCTCGCTGCCTAGCAAAGCGTCGTCTGCCTTGGGCGCCTAGCAAAGCTCCGCGCGCCGTCACCGCCAAGCAAAGCACCGCGTTCCTTCGACGCCTAGCAAAGAAGTGCCTGCGTTCGGCGCCTCGCCGCATCGCAGCCTAGCAAAGCACTGCGTGCCTTCGGCGCCTCACACAGCGCTGCGTGCCTTCGGTGCCTGGCATAGCAGCGCGTGCCTTCGCCGCCTCGCCGCCTAAGAAAGCGCCGCGTCCCTTCTCGCCCTCGCCGCCTAGCAAAGCGCCGTGTCCCTTCGCCGCCTCGCCGCCCAGCAAAGCTCCGCGTGCCGTCGCCGCCAAGCAAAGCGCCGTGTTCCTTCGGCACCTAGCAAAGAAGTGCCTGCGTTCGGCGCCTCGCCGCATCGCAGCCTAGCAAAGCACTGCGTGCCTTCGGCGCCTGGCAAAGCACTGCGTGCCTTCGGCGCCTCACACAGCGCTGCGTGCCTCCGGCGCCTGGCAAAGCAGCGCGTGTCTTCGCCGCCTCGCCGCCTAAGAAAGCGCTGCGTCCCTTTTCGCCCTTGCCGCCCAACAAAGCGCCGTGTCCCTTCACCGCCTCCCCAATCGCTTCGTCCCTTCGCCGCCTCGCCGCCTAGCAAACGCCGTAGGAGCGCCGAAGGGACACGGCGCTTTTGTAGGCGCCCAAGGCACGTGGCGCTTTGCTAAGGCACGAGGCAGCGAAGGCACGCAGCCATTTGACAGTGGTGGACGGGCTCGGGCGCCTTGCTAGGCGGCGAGGCGGCGAAGGCACGCGCTGCTTTGCCAGGCGCCCAAGGACGCAGCGCTGTGCGAGGCGGCGAGGGCACGCAGTGCTTTGCCAGGCGCCGAAGGCACGCAGCGCCTTGCCATGCGCCGAAGGCACGCAGCGCTGTAGGAGGCGGCGAGGGCACACAGTGCTTTGCTAGGCGGCGAGCGGACGTGGAGCTTCGCTAGGCAGCGAAGGCTGAGGACGCTTTGCTAGGCGCTTTGCTAGGCGGCGAAGGCACGAAGCGATTTGGGAGGCGAGGCGGCGACGGCACACGGCGCTTTGCTAGGCGGCGAGGGCGAGGAGGCACGCAGCGCTTTCTTAGGCGGCGAGGCGGCGAAGGCACGCGCTGCTTTGCTAGGCGCCGAAGGCACGCAGCGCTTCCTTAGTTTGCCAGGCAGCGAAGAGATGGAGCGCTTTGCTTGCTGGCCAGGCAGCGAACAGGCGCCGTGCTTTGCTTGCTGCCAGGCAGCGAATACACGCAGCGGTCTGCTTTTTGGCGAGGCACTGAACACATGCAGCGTTTAGTTTGCGAGGCGGCGAAGAGACGCGGCGCTTTGCTTCTTGAGAGGGAGCGAAGAGGCGCAGCGTTTCCTTCGTTTGCGAGGCATGCAAGAGATGCAGCGGTGTGCTCGTCTGCGAGGCGTCGAAGAGACGCAGCAGCTAGTTAGCTGGCCGTGTGGCGAAGAGACGCGACGCTTGGCATGCTGGCGAGGCGGCGAGCAGATCGAGTGCTTTGCTTGTTGGCGAGGCAGCGAAGAGATTCAGCAGTCTCCTTGTTTGTGAGACAGCCAACATGCCCAGTGGTTGCTCATTGTGCGAGGCAGCGAAGAGATGCAGCACTTTGCTTGTGCACCAGGTGGCGCAGTGGCATCGCGGATGGCTTTTTCGCCTGCAGGCGAAGCGAGGCAGCACTTTGCTAGTTGGCGAGGCAGCGAAGAGACGCAGCAGGCTGCTTGTTGGTGAGACAGCCAACATGCACAGTGGTTAGCTATTGTGCGAGGCAGCGAATCACCACCGAGCAAATGGCTTTGTGCGTTCGCCGCCTCGCTGCCTAGCAAAGCGTCGTCTGCCTTGGGCGCCTAGCAAAGCTCCGCGTGCCATCACCGCCAAGCAAAGCACCGCGTTCCTTCGACGCCTAGCAAAGAAGTGCCTGCGTTCGGCGCCTCGCCGCATCGCAGCCTAGCAAAGCACTGCGTGCCTTCGGCGCCTCACACAGCGCTGCGTGCCTTCGGTGCCTGGCATAGCAGCGCGTGCCTTCGCCGCCTCGCCGCCTAAGAAAGCGCCGCGT
Organism: Apteryx mantelli; assembly: GCF_036417845.1. Lineage (NCBI taxonomy): Eukaryota > Metazoa > Chordata > Aves > Apterygiformes > Apterygidae > Apteryx > Apteryx mantelli. The sequence continues at coordinate 570,608 of NC_089993.1, read as the reverse complement.
CCCTTCTCGCCCTCGCCGCCCAGCAAAGCTCCGCGTGCCGTCGCCGCCAAGCAAAGCGCCGTGTTCCTTCGGCACCTAGCAAAGAAGTGCCTGCGTTGGGCGCCTCGCCGCATCGCAGCCTAGCAAAGCACTGCGTGCCTTCGGCGCCTGGCAAAGCACTGCGTGCCTTCGGCGCCTCACACAGCGCTGCGTGCCTCCGGCGCCTGGCAAAGCAGCGCGTGTCTTCGCCGCCTCGCCGCCTAAGAAAGCGCTGCGTCCCTTTTCGCCCTCGCCGCCCAACAAAGCGCCGTGTCCCTTCACCGCCTCCCCAATCGCTTCGTCCCTTCGCCGCCTCGCCGCCTAGCAAACGCCGTAGGAGCGCCGAAGGGACACGGCGCTTTTGTAGGCGCCCAAGGCACGTGGCGCTTTGCTAAAGGCATGAGGCAGCGAAGGCACGCAGCCATTTGACAGTGGTGGACGGGCTCGGGCGCCTTGCTAGGCGGCGAGGCGGCGAAGGCACGCGCTGCTTTGCCAGGCGCCCAAGGACGCAGCGCTGTGCGAGGCGGCGAGGGCACGCAGTGCTTTGCCAGGCGCCGAAGGCACGCAGCGCCTTGCCATGCGCCGAAGGCACGCAGCGCTGTAGGAGGCGGCGAGGGCACACAGTGCTTTGCTAGGCGGCGAGCGGACGTGGAGCTTCGCTAGGCAGCGAAGGCTGAGGACGCTTTGCTAGGCGCTTTGCTAGGTGGCGAAGGCACGAAGCGATTTGGGAGGCGAGGCGGCGACGGCACACGGCGCTTTGCTAGGCGGCGAGGGCGAGGAGGCACGCAGCGCTTTCTTAGGCGGCGAGGCGGCGAAGGCACGCGCTGCTTTGCTAGGCGCCGAAGGCACGCAGCGCTTCCTTAGTTTGCCAGGCAGCGAAGAGATGGAGCGCTTTGCTTGCTGGCCAGGCAGCGAACAGGCGCCGTGCTTTGCTTGCTGCCAGGCAGCGAATACACGCAGTGGTCTGCTTTTTGGCGAGGCACTGAACACATGCAGCGTTTAGTTTGCGAGGCGGCGAAGAGACGCGGCGCTTTGCTTCTTGAGAGGGAGCGAAGAGGCGCAGCGTTTCCTTAGTTTGCGAGGCATGCAAGAGATGCAGCGGTGTGCTCGTCTGCGAGGCGTCGAAGAGACGCAGCAGCTAGTTAGCTGGCCGTGTGGCGAAGAGACGCGACGCTTGGCATGCTGGCGAGGCGGCGAGCAGATCGAGTGCTTTGCTTGTTGGCGAGGCAGCGAAGAGATTCAGCAGTCTCCTTGTTTGTGAGACAGCCAACATGCCCAGTGGTTGCTCATTGTGCGAGGCAGCGAAGAGATGCAGCCCTTTGCTTGTGCACCAGGTGGCGCAGTGGCATCGCGGATGGCTTTTTCGCCTGCAGGCGAAGCGAGGCAGCACTTTGCTAGTTGGCGAGGCAGCGAAGAGACGCAGCAGGCTGCTTGTTTGTGAGACAGCCAACATGCACAGTGGTTAGCTATTGTGCGAGGCAGCGAATCACCACCGAGCAAATGGCTTTGTGCGTTCGCCGCCTCGCTGCCTAGCAAAGCGTCGTCTGCCTTGGGCGCCTAGCAAAGCTCCGCGCGCCGTCACCGCCAAGCAAAGCACCGCGTTCCTTCGACGCCTAGCAAAGAAGTGCCTGCGTTCGGCGCCTCGCCGCATCGCAGCCTAGCAAAGCACTGCGTGCCTTCGGCGCCTCACACAGCGCTGCGTGCCTTCGGTGCCTGGCATAGCAGCGCGTGCCTTCGCCGCCTCGCCGCCTAAGAAAGCGCCGCGTCCCTTCTCGCCCTCGCCGCCTAGCAAAGCGCCGTGTCCCTTCGCCGCCTCGCCGCCCAGCAAAGCTCCGCGTGCCGTCGCCGCCAAGCAAAGCGCCGTGTTCCTTCGGCACCTAGCAAAGAAGTGCCTGCGTTCGGCGCCTCGCCGCATCGCAGCCTAGCAAAGCACTGCGTGCCTTCGGCGCCTGGCAAAGCACTGCGTGCCTTCGGCGCCTCACACAGCGCTGCGTGCCTCCGGCGCCTGGCAAAGCAGCGCGTGTCTTCGCCGCCTCGCCGCCTAAGAAAGCGCTGCGTCCCTTTTCGCCCTTGCCGCCCAACAAAGCGCCGTGTCCCTTCACCGCCTCCCCAATCGCTTCGTCCCTTCGCCGCCTCGCCGCCTAGCAAACGCCGTAGGAGCGCCGAAGGGACACGGCGCTTTTGTAGGCGCCCAAGGCACGTGGCGCTTTGCTAAGGCACGAGGCAGCGAAGGCACGCAGCCATTTGACAGTGGTGGACGGGCTCGGGCGCCTTGCTAGGCGGCGAGGCGGCGAAGGCACGCGCTGCTTTGCCAGGCGCCCAAGGACGCAGCGCTGTGCGAGGCGGCGAGGGCACGCAGTGCTTTGCCAGGCGCCGAAGGCACGCAGCGCCTTGCCATGCGCCGAAGGCACGCAGCGCTGTAGGAGGCGGCGAGGGCACACAGTGCTTTGCTAGGCGGCGAGCGGACGTGGAGCTTCGCTAGGCAGCGAAGGCTGAGGACGCTTTGCTAGGCGCTTTGCTAGGCGGCGAAGGCACGAAGCGATTTGGGAGGCGAGGCGGCGACGGCACACGGCGCTTTGCTAGGCGGCGAGGGCGAGGAGGCACGCAGCGCTTTCTTAGGCGGCGAGGCGGCGAAGGCACGCGCTGCTTTGCTAGGCGCCGAAGGCACGCAGCGCTTCCTTAGTTTGCCAGGCAGCGAAGAGATGGAGCGCTTTGCTTGCTGGCCAGGCAGCGAACAGGCGCCGTGCTTTGCTTGCTGCCAGGCAGCGAATACACGCAGCGGTCTGCTTTTCTGCGAGGCACTGAACACATGCAGCGTTTAGTTTGCGAGGCGGCGAAGAGACGCGGCGCTTTGCTTCTTGAGAGGGAGCGAAGAGGCGCAGCGTTTCCTTAGTTTGCGAGGCATGCAAGAGATGCAGCGGTGTGCTCGTCTGCGAGGCGTCGAAGAGACGCAGCAGCTAGTTAGCTGGCCGTGTGGCGAAGAGACGCGACGCTTGGCATGCTGGCGAGGCGGCGAGCAGATCGAGTGCTTTGCTTGTTGGCGAGGCAGCGAAGAGATTCAGCAGTCTCCTTGTTTGTGAGACAGCCAACATGCCCAGTGCTTGCTCATTGTGCGAGGCAGCGAAGAGATGCAGCACTTTGCTTGTGCACCAGGTGGCGCAGTGGCATCGCGGATGGCTTTTTCGCCTGCAGGCGAAGCGAGGCAGCACTTTGCTAGTTGGCGAGGCAGCGAAGAGACGCAGCAGGCTGCTTGTTGGTGAGACAGCCAACATGCACAGTGGTTAGGTATTGTGCGAGGCAGCGAATCACCACCGAGCAAATGGCTTTGTGCGTTCGCCGCCTCGCTGCCTAGCAAAGCGTCGTCTGCCTTGGGCGCCTAGCAAAGCTCCGCGTGCCATCACCGCCAAGCAAAGCACCGCGTTCCTTCGACGCCTAGCAAAGAAGTGCCTGCGTTCGGCGCCTCGCCGCATCGCAGCCTAGCAAAGCACTGCGTGCCTTCGGCGCCTCACACAGCGCTGCGTGCCTTCGGTGCCTGGCATAGCAGCGCGTGCCTTCGCCGCCTCGCCGCCTAAGAAAGCGCCGCGTCCCTTCTCGCCCTCGCCGCCTAGCAAAGCGCCGTGTCCCTTCGCCGCCTCGCCGCCCAGCAAAGCTCCGCGTGCCGTCGCCGCCAAGCAAAGCGCCGTGTTCCTTCGGCACCTAGCAAAGAAATGCCTGCGTTCGGCGCCTCGCCGCATCGCAGCCTAGCAAAGCACTGCGTGCCTTCGGCGCCTGGCAAAGCACTGCGTGCCTTCGGCGCCTCACACAGCGCTGCGTGCCTCTGGCGCCTGGCAAAGCAGCGCGTGTCTTCGCCGCCTCGCCGCCTAAGAAAGCGCTGCGTCCCTTTTCGCCCTCGCTGCCCAACAAAGCGCCGTGTCCCTTCACCGCCTCCCCAATCGCTTCGTCCCTTCGCCGCCTCGCCGCCTAGCAAACGCCGTAGGAGCGCCGAAGGGACACGGCGCTTTTGTAGGCGCCCAAGGCACGTGGCGCTTTGCTAAGGCACGAGGCAGCGAAGGCACGCAGCCATTTGACAGTGGTGGACGGGCTCGGGCGCCTTGCTAGGCGGCGAGGCGGCGAAGGCACGCGCTGCTTTGCCAGGCGCCCAAGGACGCAGCGCTGTGCGAGGCGGCGAGGGCACGCAGTGCTTTGCCAGGCGCCGAAGGCACGCAGCGCTTTGCCAGGCGCCGAAGGCACGCAGCGCTGTAGGAGGCGGCGAGGGCACACAGTGCTTTGCTAGGCGGCGAGCGGACGTGGAGCTTCGCTAGGCAGCGAAGGGTGAGGACGCTTTGCTAGGCGCTTTGCTAGGCGGCGAAGGCACGAAGCGATTTGGGAGGCGAGGCGGCGACGGCACACGGCGCTTTGCTAGGCGGCGAGGGCGAGGAGGCACGCAGCGCTTTCTTAGGCGGCGAGGCGGCGAAGGCACGCGCTGCTTTGCTAGGCGCCGAAGGCACGCAGCGCTTCCTTAGTTTGCCAGGCAGCGAAGAGATGGAGCGCTTTGCTTGCTGGCCAGGCAGCGAACAGGCGCCGTGCTTTGCTTGCTGCCAGGCAGCGAATACACGCAGCGGTCTGCTTTTCTGCGAGGCACTGAACACATGCAGCGTTTAGTTTGCGAGGCGGCGAAGAGACGCGGCGCTTTGCTTCTTGAGAGGGAGCGAAGAGGCGCAGCGTTTCCTTAGTTTGCGAGGCATGCAAGAGATGCAGCGGTGTGCTCGTCTGCGAGGCGTCGAAGAGACGCAGCAGCTAGTTAGCTGGCCGTGTGGCGAAGAGACGCGACGCTTGGCATGCTGGCGAGGCGGCGAGCAGATCGAGTGCTTTGCTTGTTGGCGAGGCAGCGAAGAGATTCAGCAGTCTCCTTGTTTGTGACACAGCCAACATGCCCAGTGGTTGCTCATTGTGCGAGGCAGCGAAGAGATGCAGCCCTTTGCTTGTGCACCAGGTGGCGCAGTGGCATCGCGGATGGCTTTTTCGCCTGCAGGCGAAGCGAGGCAGCACTTTGCTAGTTGGCGAGGCAGCGAAGAGACGCAGCAGGCTGCTTGTTTGTGAGACAGCCAACATGCACAGTGGTTAGCTATTGTGCGAGGCAGCGAATCACCACCGAGCAAATGGCTTTGTGCGTTCGCCGCCTCGCTGCCTAGCAAAGCGTCGTCTGCCTTGGGCGCCTAGCAAAGCTCCGCGTGCCGTCACCGCCAAGCAAAGCACCGCGTTCCTTCGACGCCTAGCAAAGAAGTGCCTGCATTCGGCGCCTCGCCGCATCGCAGCCTAGCAAAGCACTGCGTGCCTTCGGCGCCTCACACAGCGCTGCGTGCCTTCGGTGCCTGGCAGAGCAGCGCGTGCCTTCGCCGCCTCGCCGCCTAAGAAAGCGCCGCGTCCCTTCTCGCCCTCGCCGCCCAGCAAAGCTCCGCGTGCCGTCGCCGCCAAGCAAAGCGCCGTGTTCCTTCGGCACCTAGCAAAGAAGTGCCTGCGTTGGGCGCCTCGCCGCATCGCAGCCTAGCAAAGCACTGCGTGCCTTCGGCGCCTGGCAAAGCACTGCGTGCCTTCGGCGCCTCACACAGCGCTGCGTGCCTCCGGCGCCTGGCAAAGCAGCGCGTGTCTTCGCCGCCTCGCCGCCTAAGAAAGCGCTGCGTCCCTTTTCGCCCTCGCCGCCCAACAAAGCGCCGTGTCCCTTCACCGCCTCCCCAATCGCTTCGTCCCTTCGCCGCCTCGCCGCCTAGCAAACGCCGTAGGAGCGCCGAAGGGACACGGCGCTTTTGTAGGCGCCCAAGGCACGTGGCGCTTTGCTAAAGGCATGAGGCAGCGAAGGCACGCAGCCATTTGACAGTGGTGGACGGGCTCGGGCGCCTTGCTAGGCGGCGAGGCGGCGAAGGCACGCGCTGCTTTGCCAGGCGCCCAAGGACGCAGCGCTGTGCGAGGCGGCGAGGGCACGCAGTGCTTTGCCAGGCGCCGAAGGCACGCAGCGCCTTGCCATGCGCCGAAGGCACGCAGCGCTGTAGGAGGCGGCGAGGGCACACAGTGCTTTGCTAGGCGGCGAGCGGACGTGGAGCTTCGCTAGGCAGCGAAGGCTGAGGACGCTTTGCTAGGCGCTTTGCTAGGTGGCGAAGGCACGAAGCGATTTGGGAGGCGAGGCGGCGACGGCACACGGCGCTTTGCTAGGCGGCGAGGGCGAGGAGGCACGCAGCGCTTTCTTAGGCGGCGAGGCGGCGAAGGCACGCGCTGCTTTGCTAGGCGCCGAAGGCACGCAGCGCTTCCTTAGTTTGCCAGGCAGCGAAGAGATGGAGCGCTTTGCTTGCTGGCCAGGCAGCGAACAGGCGCCGTGCTTTGCTTGCTGCCAGGCAGCGAATACACGCAGTGGTCTGCTTTTTGGCGAGGCACTGAACACATGCAGCGTTTAGTTTGCGAGGCGGCGAAGAGACGCGGCGCTTTGCTTCTTGAGAGGGAGCGAAGAGGCGCAGCGTTTCCTTAGTTTGCGAGGCATGCAAGAGATGCAGCGGTGTGCTCGTCTGCGAGGCGTCGAAGAGACGCAGCAGCTAGTTAGCTGGCCGTGTGGCGAAGAGACGCGACGCTTGGCATGCTGGCGAGGCGGCGAGCAGATCGAGTGCTTTGCTTGTTGGCGAGGCAGCGAAGAGATTCAGCAGTCTCCTTGTTTGTGAGACAGCCAACATGCCCAGTGGTTGCTCATTGTGCGAGGCAGCGAAGAGATGCAGCCCTTTGCTTGTGCACCAGGTGGCGCAGTGGCGTCGCGGATGGCTTTTTCGCCTGCAGGCGAAGCGAGGCAGCACTTTGCTAGTTGGCGAGGCAGCGAAGAGACGCAGCAGGCTGCTTGTTTGTGAGACAGCCAACATGCACAGTGGTTAGCTATTGTGCGAGGCAGCGAATCACCACCGAGCAAATGGCTTTGTGCGTTCGCCGCCTCGCTGCCTAGCAAAGCGTCGTCTGCCTTGGGCGCCTAGCAAAGCTCCGCGCGCCGTCACCGCCAAGCAAAGCACCGCGTTCCTTCGACGCCTAGCAAAGAAGTGCCTGCGTTGGGCGCCTCGCCGCATCGCAGCCTAGCAAAGCACTGCGTGCCTTCGGCGCCTCACACAGCGCTGCGTGCCTTCGGTGCCTGGCATAGCAGCGCGTGCCTTCGCCGCCTCGCCGCCTAAGAAAGCGCCGCGTCCCTTCTCGCCCTCGCCGCCTAGCAAAGCGCCGTGTCCCTTCGCCGCCTCGCCGCCCAGCAAAGCTCCGCGTGCCGTCGCCGCCAAGCAAAGCGCCGTGTTCCTTCGGCACCTAGCAAAGAAGTGCCTGCGTTCGGCGCCTCGCCGCATCGCAGCCTAGCAAAGCACTGCGTGCCTTCGGCGCCTGGCAAAGCACTGCGTGCCTTCGGCGCCTCACACAGCGCTGCGTGCCTCCGGCGCCTGGCAAAGCAGCGCGTGTCTTCGCCGCCTCGCCGCCTAAGAAAGCGCTGCGTCCCTTTTCGCCCTTGCCGCCCAACAAAGCGCCGTGTCCCTTCACCGCCTCCCCAATCGCTTCGTCCCTTCGCCGCCTCGCCGCCTAGCAAACGCCGTAGGAGCGCCGAAGGGACACGGCGCTTTTGTAGGCGCCCAAGGCACGTGGCGCTTTGCTAAGGCACGAGGCAGCGAAGGCACGCAGCCATTTGACAGTGGTGGACGGGCTCGGGCGCCTTGCTAGGCGGCGAGGCGGCGAAGGCACGCGCTGCTTTGCCAGGCGCCCAAGGACGCAGCGCTGTGCGAGGCGGCGAGGGCACGCAGTGCTTTGCCAGGCGCCGAAGGCACGCAGCGCCTTGCCATGCGCCGAAGGCACGCAGCGCTGTAGGAGGCGGCGAGGGCACACAGTGCTTTGCTAGGCGGCGAGCGGACGTGGAGCTTCGCTAGGCAGCGAAGGCTGAGGACGCTTTGCTAGGCGCTTTGCTAGGCGGCGAAGGCACGAAGCGATTTGGGAGGCGAGGCGGCGACGGCACACGGCGCTTTGCTAGGCGGCGAGGGCGAGGAGGCACGCAGCGCTTTCTTAGGCGGCGAGGCGGCGAAGGCACGCGCTGCTTTGCTAGGCGCCGAAGGCACGCAGCGCTTCCTTAGTTTGCCAGGCAGCGAAGAGATGGAGCGCTTTGCTTGCTGGCCAGGCAGCGAACAGGCGCCGTGCTTTGCTTGCTGCCAGGCAGCGAATACACGCAGCGGTCTGCTTTTTGGCGAGGCACTGAACACATGCAGCGTTTAGTTTGCGAGGCGGCGAAGAGACGCAGCGCTTTGCTTCTTGAGAGGGAGCGAAGAGGCGCAGCGTTTCCTTAGTTTGCGAGGCATGCAAGAGATGCAGCGGTGTGCTCGTCTGCGAGGCGTCGAAGAGACGCAGCAGCTAGTTAGCTGGCCGTGTGGCGAAGAGACGCGACGCTTGGCATGCTGGCGAGGCGGCGAGCAGATCGAGTGCTTTGCTTGTTGGCGAGGCAGCGAAGAGATTCAGCAGTCTCCTTGTTTGTGAGACAGCCAACATGCCCAGTGGTTGCTCATTGTGCGAGGCAGCGAAGAGATGCAGCACTTTGCTTGTGCACCAGGTGGCGCAGTGGCATCGCGGATGGCTTTTTCGCCTGCAGGCGAAGCGAGGCAGCACTTTGCTAGTTGGCGAGGCAGCGAAGAGACGCAGCAGGCTGCTTGTTGGTGAGACAGCCAACATGCACAGTGGTTAGCTATTGTGCGAGGCAGCGAATCACCACCGAGCAAATGGCTTTGTGCGTTCGCCGCCTCGCTGCCTAGCAAAGCGTCGTCTGCCTTGGGCGCCTAGCAAAGCTCCGCGTGCCATCACCGCCAAGCAAAGCACCGCGTTCCTTCGACGCCTAGCAAAGAAGTGCCTGCGTTCGGCGCCTCGCCGCATCGCAGCCTAGCAAAGCACTGCGTGCCTTCGGCGCCTCACACAGCGCTGCGTGCCTTCGGTGCCTGGCATAGCAGCGCGTGCCTTCGCCGCCTCGCCGCCTAAGAAAGCGCCGCGTCCCTTCTCGCCCTCGCCGCCTAGCAAAGCGCCGTGTCCCTTCGCCGCCTCGCCGCCCAGCAAAGCTCCGCGTGCCGTCGCCGCCAAGCAAAGCGCCGTGTTCCTTCGGCACCTAGCAAAGAAATGCCTGCGTTCGGCGCCTCGCCGCATCGCAGCCTAGCAAAGCACTGCGTGCCTTCGGCGCCTGGCAAAGCACTGCGTGCCTTCGGCGCCTCACACAGCGCTGCGTGCCTCTGGCGCCTGGCAAAGCAGCGCGTGTCTTCGCCGCCTCGCCGCCTAAGAAAGCGCTGCGTCCCTTTTCGCCCTCGCCGCCCAACAAAGCGCCGTGTCCCTTCACCGCCTCCCCAATCGCTTCGTCCCTTCGCCGCCTCGCCGCCTAGCAAACGCCGTAGGAGCATCGAAGGGACACGGCGCTTTTGTAGGCGCCCAAGGCACGTGGCGCTTTGCTAAGGCACGAGGCAGCGAAGGCACGCAGCCATTTGACAGTGGTGGACGGGCTCGGGCGCCTTGCTAGGCGGCGAGGCGGCGAAGGCACGCGCTGCTTTGCCAGGCGCCCAAGGACGCAGCGCTGTGCGAGGCGGCGAGGGCACGCAGTGCTTTGCCAGGCGCCGAAGGCACGCAGCGCTTTGCCAGGCGCCGAAGGCACGCAGCGCTGTAGGAGGCGGCGAGGGCACACAGTGCTTTGCTAGGCGGCGAGCGGACGTGGAGCTTCGCTAGGCAGCGAAGGGTGAGGACGCTTTGCTAGGCGCTTTGCTAGGCGGCGAAGGCACGAAGCGATTTGGGAGGCGAGGCGGCGACGGCACACGGCGCTTTGCTAGGCGGCGAGGGCGAGGAGGCACGCAGCGCTTTCTTAGGCGGCGAGGCGGCGAAGGCACGCGCTGCTTTGCTAGGCGCCGAAGGCACGCAGCGCTTCCTTAGTTTGCCAGGCAGCGAAGAGATGGAGCGCTTTGCTTGCTGGCCAGGCAGCGAACAGGCGCCGTGCTTTGCTTGCTGCCAGGCAGCGAATACACGCAGCGGTCTGCTTTTCTGCGAGGCACTGAACACATGCAGCGTTTAGTTTGCGAGGCGGCGAAGAGACGCGGCGCTTTGCTTCTTGAGAGGGAGCGAAGAGGCGCAGCGTTTCCTTAGTTTGCGAGGCATGCAAGAGATGCAGCGGTGTGCTCGTCTGCGAGGCGTCGAAGAGACGCAGCAGCTAGTTAGCTGGCCGTGTGGCGAAGAGACGCGACGCTTGGCATGCTGGCGAGGCGGCGAGCAGATCGAGTGCTTTGCTTGTTGGCGAGGCAGCGAAGAGATTCAGCAGTCTCCTTGTTTGTGACACAGCCAACATGCCCAGTGGTTGCTCATTGTGCGAGGCAGCGAAGAGATGCAGCACTTTGCTTGTGCACCAGGTGGCGCAGTGGCATCGCGGATGGCTTTTTCGCCTGCAGGCGAAGCGAGGCAGCACTTTGCTAGTTGGCGAGGCAGCGAAGAGACGCAGCAGGCTGCTTGTTGGTGAGACAGCCAACATGCACAGTGGTTAGCTATTGTGCGAGGCAGCGAATCACCACCGAGCAAATGGCTTTGTGCGTTCGCCGCCTCGCTGCCTAGCAAAGCGTCGTCTGCCTTGGGCGCCTAGCAAAGCTCCGCGCGCCGTCACCGCCAAGCAAAGCACCGCGTTCCTTCGACGCCTAGCAAAGAAGTGCCTGCGTTCGGCGCCTCGCCGCATCGCAGCCTAGCAAAGCACTGCGTGCCTTCGGCGCCTCACACAGCGCTGCGTGCCTTCGGTGCCTGGCATAGCAGCGCGTGCCTTCGCCGCCTCGCCGCCTAAGAAAGCGCCGCGTCCCTTCTCGCCCTCGCCGCCTAGCAAAGCGCCGTGTCCCTTCGCCGCCTCGCCGCCCAGCAAAGCTCCGCGTGCCGTCGCCGCCAAGCAAAGCGCCGTGTTCCTTCGGCACCTAGCAAAGAAGTGCCTGCGTTCGGCGCCTCGCCGCATCGCAGCCTAGCAAAGCACTGCGTGCCTTCGGCGCCTGGCAAAGCACTGCGTGCCTTCGGCGCCTCACACAGCGCTGCGTGCCTCCGGCGCCTGGCAAAGCAGCGCGTGTCTTCGCCGCCTCGCCGCCTAAGAAAGCGCTGCGTCCCTTTTCGCCCTTGCCGCCCAACAAAGCGCCGTGTCCCTTCACCGCCTCCCCAATCGCTTCGTCCCTTCGCCGCCTCGCCGCCTAGCAAACGCCGTAGGAGCGCCGAAGGGACACGGCGCTTTTGTAGGCGCCCAAGGCACGTGGCGCTTTGCTAAGGCACGAGGCAGCGAAGGCACGCAGCCATTTGACAGTGGTGGACGGGCTCGGGCGCCTTGCTAGGCGGCGAGGCGGCGAAGGCACGCGCTGCTTTGCCAGGCGCCCAAGGACGCAGCGCTGTGCGAGGCGGCGAGGGCACGCAGTGCTTTGCCAGGCGCCGAAGGCACGCAGCGCCTTGCCATGCGCCGAAGGCACGCAGCGCTGTAGGAGGCGGCGAGGGCACACAGTGCTTTGCTAGGCGGCGAGCGGACGTGGAGCTTCGCTAGGCAGCGAAGGCTGAGGACGCTTTGCTAGGCGCTTTGCTAGGCGGCGAAGGCACGAAGCGATTTGGGAGGCGAGGCGGCGACGGCACACGGCGCTTTGCTAGGCGGCGAGGGCGAGGAGGCACGCAGCGCTTTCTTAGGCGGCGAGGCGGCGAAGGCACGCGCTGCTTTGCTAGGCGCCGAAGGCACGCAGCGCTTCCTTAGTTTGCCAGGCAGCGAAGAGATGGAGCGCTTTGCTTGCTGGCCAGGCAGCGAACAGGCGCCGTGCTTTGCTTGCTGCCAGGCAGCGAATACACGCAGCGGTCTGCTTTTCTGCGAGGCACTGAACACATGCAGCGTTTAGTTTGCGAGGCGGCGAAGAGACGCGGCGCTTTGCTTCTTGAGAGGGAGCGAAGAGGCGCAGCGTTTCCTTAGTTTGCGAGGCATGCAAGAGATGCAGCGGTGTGCTCGTCTGCGAGGCGTCGAAGAGACGCAGCAGCTAGTTAGCTGGCCGTGTGGCGAAGAGACGCGACGCTTGGCATGCTGGCGAGGCGGCGAGCAGATCGAGTGCTTTGCTTGTTGGCGAGGCAGCGAAGAGATTCAGCAGTCTCCTTGTTTGTGAGACAGCCAACATGCCCAGTGGTTGCTCATTGTGCGAGGCAGCGAAGAGATGCAGCCCTTTGCTTGTGCACCAGGTGGCGCAGTGGCATCGCGGATGGCTTTTTCGCCTGCAGGCGAAGCGAGGCAGCACTTTGCTAGTTGGCGAGGCAGCGAAGAGACGCAGCAGGCTGCTTGTTGGTGAGACAGCCAACATGCACAGTGGTTAGCTATTGTGCGAGGCAGCGAATCACCACCGAGCAAATGGCTTTGTGCGTTCGCCGCCTCGCTGCCTAGCAAAGCGTCGTCTGCCTTGGGCGCCTAGCAAAGCTCCGCGTGCCATCACCGCCAAGCAAAGCACCGCGTTCCTTCGACGCCTAGCAAAGAAGTGCCTGCGTTCGGCGCCTCGCCGCATCGCAGCCTAGCAAAGCACTGCGTGCCTTCGGCGCCTCACACAGCGCTGCGTGCCTTCGGTGCCTGGCATAGCAGCGCGTGCCTTCGCCGCCTCGCCGCCTAAGAAAGCGCCGCGTCCCTTCTCGCCCTCGCCGCCTAGCAAAGCGCCGTGTCCCTTCGCCGCCTCGCCGCCCAGCAAAGCTCCGCGTGCCGTCGCCGCCAAGCAAAGCGCCGTGTTCCTTCGGCACCTAGCAAAGAAATGCCTGCGTTCGGCGCCTCGCCGCATCGCAGCCTAGCAAAGCACTGCGTGCCTTCGGCGCCTGGCAAAGCACTGCGTGCCTTCGGCGCCTCACACAGCGCTGCGTGCCTCTGGCGCCTGGCAAAGCAGCGCGTGTCTTCGCCGCCTCGCCGCCTAAGAAAGCGCTGCGTCCCTTTTCGCCCTCGCCGCCCAACAAAGCGCCGTGTCCCTTCACCGCCTCCCCAATCGCTTCGTCCCTTCGCCGCCTCGCCGCCTAGCAAACGCCGTAGGAGCGCCGAAGGGACACGGCGCTTTTGTAGGCGCCCAAGGCACGTGGCGCTTTGCTAAGGCACGAGGCAGCGAAGGCACGCAGCCATTTGACAGTGGTGGACGGGCTCGGGCGCCTTGCTAGGCGGCGAGGCGGCGAAGGCACGCGCTGCTTTGCCAGGCGCCCAAGGACGCAGCGCTGTGCGAGGCGGCGAGGGCACGCAGTGCTTTGCCAGGCGCCGAAGGCACGCAGCGCTTTGCCAGGCGCCGAAGGCACGCAGCGCTGTAGGAGGCGGCGAGGGCACACAGTGCTTTGCTAGGCGGCGAGCGGACGTGGAGCTTCGCTAGGCAGCGAAGGGTGAGGACGCTTTGCTAGGCGCTTTGCTAGGCGGCGAAGGCACGAAGCGATTTGGGAGGCGAGGCGGCGACGGCACACGGCGCTTTGCTAGGCGGCGAGGGCGAGGAGGCACGCAGCGCTTTCTTAGGCGGCGAGGCGGCGAAGGCACGCGCTGCTTTGCTAGGCGCCGAAGGCACGCAGCGCTTCCTTAGTTTGCCAGGCAGCGAAGAGATGGAGCGCTTTGCTTGCTGGCCAGGCAGCGAACAGGCGCCGTGCTTTGCTTGCTGCCAGGCAGCGAATACACGCAGCGGTCTGCTTTTCTGCGAGGCACTGAACACATGCAGCGTTTAGTTTGCGAGGCGGCGAAGAGACGCGGCGCTTTGCTTCTTGAGAGGGAGCGAAGAGGCGCAGCGTTTCCTTAGTTTGCGAGGCATGCAAGAGATGCAGCGGTGTGCTCGTCTGCGAGGCGTCGAAGAGACGCAGCAGCTAGTTAGCTGGCCGTGTGGCGAAGAGACGCGACGCTTGGCATGCTGGCGAGGCGGCGAGCAGATCGAGTGCTTTGCTTGTTGGCGAGGCAGCGAAGAGATTCAGCAGTCTCCTTGTTTGTGACACAGCCAACATGCCCAGTGGTTGCTCATTGTGCGAGGCAGCGAAGAGATGCAGCACTTTGCTTGTGCACCAGGTGGCGCAGTGGCATCGCGGATGGCTTTTTCGCCTGCAGGCGAAGCGAGGCAGCACTTTGCTAGTTGGCGAGGCAGCGAAGAGACGCAGCAGGCTGCTTGTTGGTGAGACAGCCAACATGCACAGTGGTTAGCTATTGTGCGAGGCAGCGAATCACCACCGAGCAAATGGCTTTGTGCGTTCGCCGCCTCGCTGCCTAGCAAAGCGTCGTCTGCCTTGGGCGCCTAGCAAAGCTCCGCGTGCCGTCACCGCCAAGCAAAGCACCGCGTTCCTTCGACGCCTAGCAAAGAAGTGCCTGCGTTCGGCGCCTCGCCGCATCGCAGCCTAGCAAAGCACTGCGTGCCTTCGGCGCCTCACACAGCGCTGCGTGCCTTCGGTGCCTGGCATAGCAGCGCGTGCCTTCGCCGCCTCGCCGCCTAAGAAAGCGCCGCGTCCCTTCTCGCCCTCGCCGCCTAGCAAAGCGCCGTGTCCCTTCGCCGCCTCGCCGCCCAGCAAAGCTCCGCGTGCCGTCGCCGCCAAGCAAAGCGCCGTGTTCCTTCGGCACCTAGCAAAGAAATGCCTGCGTTCGGCGCCTCGCCGCATCGCAGCCTAGCAAAGCACTGCGTGCCTTCGGCGCCTGGCAAAGCACTGCGTGCCTTCGGCGCCTCACACAGCGCTGCGTGCCTCTGGCGCCTGGCAAAGCAGCGCGTGTCTTCGCCGCCTCGCCGCCTAAGAAAGCGCTGCGTCCCTTTTCGCCCTCGCCGCCCAACAAAGCGCCGTGTCCCTTCACCGCCTCCCCAATCGCTTCGTCCCTTCGCCGCCTCGCCGCCTAGCAAACGCCGTAGGAGCGCCGAAGGGACACGGCGCTTTTGTAGGCGCCCAAGGCACGTGGCGCTTTGCTAAGGCACGAGGCAGCGAAGGCACGCAGCCATTTGACAGTGGTGGACGGGCTCGGGCGCCTTGCTAGGCGGCGAGGCGGCGAAGGCACGCGCTGCTTTGCCAGGCGCCCAAGGACGCAGCGCTGTGCGAGGCGGCGAGGGCACGCAGTGCTTTGCCAGGCGCCGAAGGCACGCAGCGCTTTGCCAGGCGCCGAAGGCACGCAGCGCTGTAGGAGGCGGCGAGGGCACACAGTGCTTTGCTAGGCGGCGAGCGGACGTGGAGCTTCGCTAGGCAGCGAAGGGTGAGGACGCTTTGCTAGGCGCTTTGCTAGGCGGCGAAGGCACGAAGCGATTTGGGAGGCGAGGCGGCGACGGCACACGGCGCTTTGCTAGGCGGCGAGGGCGAGGAGGCACGCAGCGCTTTCTTAGGCGGCGAGGCGGCGAAGGCACGCGCTGCTTTGCTAGGCGCCGAAGGCACGCAGCGCTTCCTTAGTTTGCCAGGCAGCGAAGAGATGGAGCGCTTTGCTTGCTGGCCAGGCAGCGAACAGGCGCCGTGCTTTGCTTGCTGCCAGGCAGCGAATACACGCAGCGGTCTGCTTTTCTGCGAGGCACTGAACACATGCAGCGTTTAGTTTGCGAGGCGGCGAAGAGACGCGGCGCTTTGCTTCTTGAGAGGGAGCGAAGAGGCGCAGCGTTTCCTTAGTTTGCGAGGCATGCAAGAGATGCAGCGGTGTGCTCGTCTGCGAGGCGTCGAAGAGACGCAGCAGCTAGTTAGCTGGCCGTGTGGCGAAGAGACGCGACGCTTGGCATGCTGGCGAGGCGGCGAGCAGATCGAGTGCTTTGCTTGTTGGCGAGGCAGCGAAGAGATTCAGCAGTCTCCTTGTTTGTGAGACAGCCAACATGCCCAGTGGTTGCTCATTGTGCGAGGCAGCGAAGAGATGCAGCACTTTGCTTGTGCACCAGGTGGCGCAGTGGCATCGCGGATGGCTTTTTCGCCTGCAGGCGAAGCGAGGCAGCACTTTGCTAGTTGGCGAGGCAGCGAAGAGACGCAGCAGGCTGCTTGTTGGTGAGACAGCCAACATGCACAGTGGTTAGCTATTGTGCGAGGCAGCGAATCACCACCGAGCAAATGGCTTTGTGCGTTCGCCGCCTCGCTGCCTAGCAAAGCGTCGTCTGCCTTGGGCGCCTAGCAAAGCTCCGCGTGCCGTCACCGCCAAGCAAAGCACCGCGTTCCTTCGACGCCTAGCAAAGAAGTGCCTGCGTTCGGCGCCTCGCCGCATCGCAGCCTAGCAAAGCACTGCGTGCCTTCGGCGCCTCACACAGCGCTGCGTGCCTTCGGTGCCTGGCATAGCAGCGCGTGCCTTCGCCGCCTCGCCGCCTAAGAAAGCGCCGCGTCCCTTCTCGCCCTCGCCGCCTAGCAAAGCGCCGTGTCCCTTCGCCGCCTCGCCGCCCAGCAAAGCTCCGCGTGCCGTCGCCGCCAAGCAAAGCGCCGTGTTCCTTCGGCACCTAGCAAAGAAATGCCTGCGTTCGGCGCCTCGCCGCATCGCAGCCTAGCAAAGCACTGCGTGCCTTCGGCGCCTGGCAAAGCACTGCGTGCCTTCGGCGCCTCACACAGCGCTGCGTGCCTCTGGCGCCTGGCAAAGCAGCGCGTGTCTTCGCCGCCTCGCCGCCTAAGAAAGCGCTGCGTCCCTTTTCGCCCTCGCCGCCCAACAAAGCGCCGTGTCCCTTCACCGCCTCCCCAATCGCTTCGTCCCTTCGCCGCCTCGCCGCCTAGCAAACGCCGTAGGAGCGCCGAAGGGACACGGCGCTTTTGTAGGCGCCCAAGGCACGTGGCGCTTTGCTAAGGCACGAGGCAGCGAAGGCACGCAGCCATTTGACAGTGGTGGACGGGCTCGGGCGCCTTGCTAGGCGGCGAGGCGGCGAAGGCACGCGCTGCTTTGCCAGGCGCCCAAGGACGCAGCGCTGTGCGAGGCGGCGAGGGCACGCAGTGCTTTGCCAGGCGCCGAAGGCACGCAGCGCTTTGCCAGGCGCCGAAGGCACGCAGCGCTGTAGGAGGCGGCGAGGGCACACAGTGCTTTGCTAGGCGGCGAGCGGACGTGGAGCTTCGCTAGGCAGCGAAGGGTGAGGACGCTTTGCTAGGCGCTTTGCTAGGCGGCGAAGGCACGAAGCGATTTGGGAGGCGAGGCGGCGACGGCACACGGCGCTTTGCTAGGCGGCGAGGGCGAGGAGGCACGCAGCGCTTTCTTAGGCGGCGAGGCGGCGAAGGCACGCGCTGCTTTGCTAGGCGCCGAAGGCACGCAGCGCTTCCTTAGTTTGCCAGGCAGCGAAGAGATGGAGCGCTTTGCTTGCTGGCCAGGCAGCGAACAGGCGCCGTGCTTTGCTTGCTGCCAGGCAGCGAATACACGCAGCGGTCTGCTTTTCTGCGAGGCACTGAACACATGCAGCGTTTAGTTTGCGAGGCGGCGAAGAGACGCGGCGCTTTGCTTCTTGAGAGGGAGCGAAGAGGCGCAGCGTTTCCTTAGTTTGCGAGGCATGCAAGAGATGCAGCGGTGTGCTCGTCTGCGAGGCGTCGAAGAGACGCAGCAGCTAGTTAGCTGGCCGTGTGGCGAAGAGACGCGACGCTTGGCATGCTGGCGAGGCGGCGAGCAGATCGAGTGCTTTGCTTGTTGGCGAGGCAGCGAAGAGATTCAGCAGTCTCCTTGTTTGTGACACAGCCAACATGCCCAGTGGTTGCTCATTGTGCGAGGCAGCGAAGAGATGCAGCACTTTGCTTGTGCACCAGGTGGCGCAGTGGCATCGCGGATGGCTTTTTCGCCTGCAGGCGAAGCGAGGCAGCACTTTGCTAGTTGGCGAGGCAGCGAAGAGACGCAGCAGGCTGCTTGTTGGTGAGACAGCCAACATGCACAGTGGTTAGCTATTGTGCGAGGCAGCGAATCACCACCGAGCAAATGGCTTTGTGCGTTCGCCGCCTCGCTGCCTAGCAAAGCGTCGTCTGCCTTGGGCGCCTAGCAAAGCTCCGCGTGCCGTCACCGCCAAGCAAAGCACCGCGTTCCTTCGACGCCTAGCAAAGAAGTGCCTGCGTTCGGCGCCTCGCCGCATCGCAGCCTAGCAAAGCACTGCGTGCCTTCGGCGCCTCACACAGCGCTGCGTGCCTTCGGTGCCTGGCATAGCAGCGTGTGCCTTCGCCGCCTCGCCGCCTAAGAAAGCGCCGCGTCCCTTCTCGCCCTCGCCGCCCAGCAAAGCTCCGCGTGCCGTCGCCGCCAAGCAAAGCGCCGTGTTCCTTCGGCACCTAGCAAAGAAGTGCCTGCGTTGGGCGCCTCGCCGCATCGCAGCCTAGCAAAGCACTGCGTGCCTTCGGCGCCTGGCAAAGCACTGCGTGCCTTCGGCGCCTCACACAGCGCTGCGTGCCTCCGGCGCCTGGCAAAGCAGCGCGTGTCTTCGCCGCCTCGCCGCCTAAGAAAGCGCTGCGTCCCTTTTCGCCCTCGCCGCCCAACAAAGCGCCGTGTCCCTTCACCGCCTCCCCAATCGCTTCGTCCCTTCGCCGCCTCGCCGCCTAGCAAACGCCGTAGGAGCGCCGAAGGGACACGGCGCTTTTGTAGGCGCCCAAGGCACGTGGCGCTTTGCTAAAGGCATGAGGCAGCGAAGGCACGCAGCCATTTGACAGTGGTGGACGGGCTCGGGCGCCTTGCTAGGCGGCGAGGCGGCGAAGGCACGCGCTGCTTTGCCAGGCGCCCAAGGACGCAGCGCTGTGCGAGGCGGCGAGGGCACGCAGTGCTTTGCCAGGCGCCGAAGGCACGCAGCGCCTTGCCATGCGCCGAAGGCACGCAGCGCTGTAGGAGGCGGCGAGGGCACACAGTGCTTTGCTAGGCGGCGAGCGGACGTGGAGCTTCGCTAGGCAGCGAAGGCTGAGGACGCTTTGCTAGGCGCTTTGCTAGGCGGCGAAGGCACGAAGCGATTTGGGAGGCGAGGCGGCGACGGCACACGGCGCTTTGCTAGGCGGCGAGGGCGAGGAGGCACGCAGCGCTTTCTTAGGCGGCGAGGCGGCGAAGGCACGCGCTGCTTTGCTAGGCGCCGAAGGCACGCAGCGCTTCCTTAGTTTGCCAGGCAGCGAAGAGATGGAGCGCTTTGCTTGCTGGCCAGGCAGCGAACAGGCGCCGTGCTTTGCTTGCTGCCAGGCAGCGAATACACGCAGCGGTCTGCTTTTTGGCGAGGCACTGAACACATGCAGCGTTTAGTTTGCGAGGCGGCGAAGAGACGCGGCGCTTTGCTTCTTGAGAGGGAGCGAAGAGGCGCAGCGTTTCCTTAGTTTGCGAGGCATGCAAGAGATGCAGCGGTGTGCTCGTCTGCGAGGCGTCGAAGAGACGCAGCAGCTAGTTAGCTGGCCGTGTGGCGAAGAGACGCGACGCTTGGCATGCTGGCGAGGCGGCGAGCAGATCGAGTGCTTTGCTTGTTGGCGAGGCAGCGAAGAGATTCAGCAGTCTCCTTGTTTGTGACACAGCCAACATGCCCAGTGGTTGCTCATTGTGCGAGGCAGCGAAGAGATGCAGCACTTTGCTTGTGCACCAGGTGGCGCAGTGGCATCGCGGATGGCTTTTTCGCCTGCAGGCGAAGCGAGGCAGCACTTTGCTAGTTGGCGAGGCAGCGAAGAGACGCAGCAGGCTGCTTGTTGGTGAGACAGCCAACATGCACAGTGGTTAGCTATTGTGCGAGGCAGCGAATCACCACCGAGCAAATGGCTTTGTGCGTTCGCCGCCTCGCTGCCTAGCAAAGCGTCGTCTGCCTTGGGCGCCTAGCAAAGCTCCGCGTGCCATCACCGCCAAGCAAAGCACCGCGTTCCTTCGACGCCTAGCAAAGAAGTGCCTGCGTTCGGCGCCTCGCCGCATCGCAGCCTAGCAAAGCACTGCGTGCCTTCGGCGCCTCACACAGCGCTGCGTGCCTTCGGTGCCTGGCATAGCAGCGCGTGCCTTCGCCGCCTCGCCGCCTAAGAAAGCGCCGCGTCCCTTCTCGCCCTCGCCACCTAGCAAAGCGCCGTGTCCCTTCGCCGCCTCGCCGCCCAGCAAAGCTCCGCGTGCCGTCGCCGCCAAGCAAAGCGCCGTGTTCCTTCGGCACCTAGCAAAGAAATGCCTGCGTTCGGCGCCTCGCCGCATCGCAGCCTAGCAAAGCACTGCGTGCCTTCGGCGCCTGGCAAAGCACTGCGTGCCTTCGGCGCCTCACACAGCGCTGCGTGCCTCTGGCGCCTGGCAAAGCAGCGCGTGTCTTCGCCGCCTCGCCGCCTAAGAAAGCGCTGCGTCCCTTTTCGCCCTCGCCGCCCAACAAAGCGCCGTGTCCCTTCACCGCCTCCCCAATCGCTTCGTCCCTTCGCCGCCTCGCCGCCTAGCAAACGCCGTAGGAGCGCCGAAGGGACACGGCGCTTTTGTAGGCGCCCAAGGCACGTGGCGCTTTGCTAAGGCACGAGGCAGCGAAGGCACGCAGCCATTTGACAGTGGTGGACGGGCTCGGGCGCCTTGCTAGGCGGCGAGGCGGCGAAGGCACGCGCTGCTTTGCCAGGCGCCCAAGGACGCAGCGCTGTGCGAGGCGGCGAGGGCACGCAGTGCTTTGCCAGGCGCCGAAGGCACGCAGCGCTTTGCCAGGCGCCGAAGGCACGCAGCGCTGTAGGAGGCGGCGAGGGCACACAGTGCTTTGCTAGGCGGCGAGCGGACGTGGAGCTTCGCTAGGCAGCGAAGGGTGAGGACGCTTTGCTAGGCGCTTTGCTAGGCGGCGAAGGCACGAAGCGATTTGGGAGGCGAGGCGGCGACGGCACACGGCGCTTTGCTAGGCGGCGAGGGCGAGGAGGCACGCAGCGCTTTCTTAGGCGGCGAGGAGGCGAAGGCACGCGCTGCTTTGCTAGGCGCCGAAGGCACGCAGCGCTTCCTTAGTTTGCCAGGCAGCGAAGAGATGGAGCGCTTTGCTTGCTGGCCAGGCAGCGAACAGGCGCCGTGCTTTGCTTGCTGCCAGGCAGCGAATACACGCAGCGGTCTGCTTTTCTGCGAGGCACTGAACACATGCAGCGTTTAGTTTGCGAGGCGGCGAAGAGACGCGGCGCTTTGCTTCTTGAGAGGGAGCGAAGAGGCGCAGCGTTTCCTTAGTTTGCGAGGCATGCAAGAGATGCAGCGGTGTGCTCGTCTGCGAGGCGTCGAAGAGACGCAGCAGCTAGTTAGCTGGCCGTGTGGCGAAGAGACGCGACGCTTGGCATGCTGGCGAGGCGGCGAGCAGATCGAGTGCTTTGCTTGTTGGCGAGGCAGCGAAGAGATTCAGCAGTCTCCTTGTTTGTGAGACAGCCAACATGCCCAGTGGTTGCTCATTGTGCGAGGCAGCGAAGAGATGCAGCACTTTGCTTGTGCACCAGGTGGCGCAGTGGCATCGCGGATGGCTTTTTCGCCTGCAGGCGAAGCGAGGCAGCACTTTGCTAGTTGGCGAGGCAGCGAAGAGACGCAGCAGGCTGCTTGTTGGTGAGACAGCCAACATGCACAGTGGTTAGCTATTGTGCGAGGCAGCGAATCACCACCGAGCAAATGGCTTTGTGCGTTCGCCGCCTCGCTGCCTAGCAAAGCGTCGTCTGCCTTGGGCGCCTAGCAAAGCTCCGCGTGCCGTCACCGCCAAGCAAAGCACCGCGTTCCTTCGACGCCTAGCAAAGAAGTGCCTGCGTTCGGCGCCTCGCCGCATCGCAGCCTAGCAAAGCACTGCGTGCCTTCGGCGCCTCACACAGCGCTGCGTGCCTTCGGTGCCTGGCATAGCAGCGTGTGCCTTCGCCGCCTCGCCGCCTAAGAAAGCGCCGCGTCCCTTCTCGCCCTCGCCGCCCAGCAAAGCTCCGCGTGCCGTCGCCGCCAAGCAAAGCGCCGTGTTCCTTCGGCACCTAGCAAAGAAGTGCCTGCGTTGGGCGCCTCGCCGCATCGCAGCCTAGCAAAGCACTGCGTGCCTTCGGCGCCTGGCAAAGCACTGCGTGCCTTCGGCGCCTCACACAGCGCTGCGTGCCTCCGGCGCCTGGCAAAGCAGCGCGTGTCTTCGCCGCCTCGCCGCCTAAGAAAGCGCTGCGTCCCTTTTCGCCCTCGCCGCCCAACAAAGCGCCGTGTCCCTTCACCGCCTCCCCAATCGCTTCGTCCCTTCGCCGCCTCGCCACCTAGCAAACGCCGTAGGAGCGCCGAAGGGACACGGCGCTTTTGTAGGCGCCCAAGGCACGTGGCGCTTTGCTAAAGGCATGAGGCAGCGAAGGCACGCAGCCATTTGACAGTGGTGGACGGGCTCGGGCGCCTTGCTAGGCGGCGAGGCGGCGAAGGCACGCGCTGCTTTGCCAGGCGCCCAAGGACGCAGCGCTGTGCGAGGCGGCGAGGGCACGCAGTGCTTTGCCAGGCGGCGAGGGCACGCAGTGCTTTGCCATGCGCCGAAGGCACGCAGCGCTGTAGGAGGCGGCGAGGGCACACAGTGCTTTGCTAGGCGGCGAGTGGACGTGGAGCTTCGCTAGGCAGCGAAGGGTGAGGACGCTTTGCTAGGCGCTTTGCTAGGCGGCGAAGGCACGAAGCGATTTGGGAGGCGAGGCGGCGACGGCACACGGCGCTTTGCTAGGCGGCGAGGGCGAGGAGGCACGCAGCGCTTTCTTAGGCGGCGAGGCGGCGAAGGCACGCGCTGCTTTGCTAGGCGCCGAAGGCACGCAGCGCTTCCTTAGTTTGCCAGGCAGCGAAGAGATGGAGCGCTTTGCTTGCTGGCCAGGCAGCGAACAGGCGCCGTGCTTTGCTTGCTGCCAGGCAGCGAATACACGCAGCGGTCTGCTTTTTGGCGAGGCACTGAACACATGCAGCGTTTAGTTTGCGAGGCGGCGAAGAGACGCGGCGCTTTGCTTCTTGAGAGGGAGCGAAGAGGCGCAGCGTTTCCTTAGTTTGCGAGGCATGCAAGAGATGCAGCGGTGTGCTCGTCTGCGAGGCGTCGAAGAGACGCAGCAGCTAGTTAGCTGGCCGTGTGGCGAAGAGACGCGACGCTTGGCATGCTGGCGAGGCGGCGAGCAGATCGAGTGCTTTGCTTGTTGGCGAGGCAGCGAAGAGATTCAGCAGTCTCCTTGTTTGTGAGACAGCCAACATGCCCAGTGGTTGCTCATTGTGCGAGGCAGCGAAGAGATGCAGCCCTTTGCTTGTGCACCAGGTGGCGCAGTGGCATCGCGGATGGCTTTTTCGCCTGCAGGCGAAGCGAGGCAGCACTTTGCTAGTTGGCGAGGCAGCGAAGAGACGCAGCAGGCTGCTTGTTGGTGAGACAGCCAACATGCACAGTGGTTAGGTATTGTGCGAGGCAGCGAATCACCACCGAGCAAATGGCTTTGTGCGTTCGCCGCCTCGCTGCCTAGCAAAGCGTCGTCTGCCTTGGGCGCCTAGCAAAGCTCCGCGTGCCATCACCGCCAAGCAAAGCACCGCGTTCCTTCGACGCCTAGCAAAGAAGTGCCTGCGTTCGGCGCCTCGCCGCATCGCAGCCTAGCAAAGCACTGCGTGCCTTCGGCGCCTCACACAGCGCTGCGTGCCTTCGGTGCCTGGCATAGCAGCGCGTGCCTTCGCCGCCTCGCCGCCTAAGAAAGCGCCGCGTCCCTTCTCGCCCTCGCCGCCTAGCAAAGCGCCGTGTCCCTTCGCCGCCTCGCCGCCCAGCAAAGCTCCGCGTGCCGTCGCCGCCAAGCAAAGCGCCGTGTTCCTTCGGCACCTAGCAAAGAAATGCCTGCGTTGGGCGCCTCGCCGCATCGCAGCCTAGCAAAGCACTGCGTGCCTTCGGCGCCTGGCAAAGCACTGCGTGCCTTCGGCGCCTCACACAGCGCTGCGTGCCTCTGGCGCCTGGCAAAGCAGCGCGTGTCTTCGCCGCCTCGCCGCCTAAGAAAGCGCTGCGTCCCTTTTCGCCCTCGCCGCCCAACAAAGCGCCGTGTCCCTTCACCGCCTCCCCAATCGCTTCGTCCCTTCGCCGCCTCGCCGCCTAGCAAACGCCGTAGGAGCGCCGAAGGGACACGGCGCTTTTGTAGGCGCCCAAGGCACGTGGCGCTTTGCTAAGGCACGAGGCAGCGAAGGCACGCAGCCATTTGACAGTGGTGGACGGGCTCGGGCGCCTTGCTAGGCGGCGAGGCGGCGAAGGCACGCGCTGCTTTGCCAGGCGCCCAAGGACGCAGCGCTGTGCGAGGCGGCGAGGGCACGCAGTGCTTTGCCAGGCGCCGAAGGCACGCAGCGCTTTGCCAGGCGCCGAAGGCACGCAGCGCTGTAGGAGGCGGCGAGGGCACACAGTGCTTTGCTAGGCGGCGAGCGGACGTGGAGCTTCGCTAGGCAGCGAAGGCTGAGGACGCTTTGCTAGGCGCTTTGCTAGGCGGCGAAGGCACGAAGCGATTTGGGAGGCGAGGCGGCGACGGCACACGGCGCTTTGCTAGGCGGCGAGGGCGAGGAGGCACGCAGCGCTTTCTTAGGCGGCGAGGCGGCGAAGGCACGCGCTGCTTTGCTAGGCGCCGAAGGCACGCAGCGCTTCCTTAGTTTGCCAGGCAGCGAAGAGATGGAGCGCTTTGCTTGCTGGCCAGGCAGCGAACAGGCGCCGTGCTTTGCTTGCTGCCAGGCAGCGAATACACGCAGCGGTCTGCTTTTCTGCGAGGCACTGAACACATGCAGCGTTTAGTTTGCGAGGCGGCGAAGAGACGCGGCGCTTTGCTTCTTGAGAGGGAGCGAAGAGGCGCAGCGTTTCCTTAGTTTGCGAGGCATGCAAGAGATGCAGCGGTGTGCTCGTCTGCGAGGCGTCGAAGAGACGCAGCAGCTAGTTAGCTGGCCGTGTGGCGAAGAGACGCGACGCTTGGCATGCTGGCGAGGCGGCGAGCAGATCGAGTGCTTTGCTTGTTGGCGAGGCAGCGAAGAGATTCAGCAGTCTCCTTGTTTGTGACACAGCCAACATGCCCAGTGGTTGCTCATTGTGCGAGGCAGCGAAGAGATGCAGCCCTTTGCTTGTGCACCAGGTGGCGCAGTGGCATCGCGGATGGCTTTTTCGCCTGCAGGCGAAGCGAGGCAGCACTTTGCTAGTTGGCGAGGCAGCGAAGAGACGCAGCAGGCTGCTTGTTTGTGAGACAGCCAACATGCACAGTGGTTAGCTATTGTGCGAGGCAGCGAATCACCACCGAGCAAATGGCTTTGTGCGTTCGCCGCCTCGCTGCCTAGCAAAGCGTCGTCTGCCTTGGGCGCCTAGCAAAGCTCCGCGTGCCGTCACCACCAAGCAAAGCACCGCGTTCCTTCGACGCCTAGCAAAGAAGTGCCTGCGTTCGGCGCCTCGCCGCATCGCAGCCTAGCAAAGCACTGCGTGCCTTCGGCGCCTCACACAGCGCTGCGTGCCTTCGGTGCCTGGCATAGCAGCGCGTGCCTTCGCCGCCTCGCCGCCTAAGAAAGCGCCGCGTCCCTTCTCGCCCTCGCCGCCTAGCAAAGCGCCGTGTCCCTTCGCCGCCTCGCCGCCCAGCAAAGCTCCGCGTGCCGTCGCCGCCAAGCAAAGCGCCGTGTTCCTTCGGCACCTAGCAAAGAAGTGCCTGCGTTCGGCGCCTCGCCGCATCGCAGCCTAGCAAAGCACTGCGTGCCTTCGGCGCCTGGCAAAGCACTGCGTGCCTTCGGCGCCTCACACAGCGCTGCGTGCCTCCGGCGCCTGGCAAAGCAGCGCGTGTCTTCGCCGCCTCGCCGCCTAAGAAAGCGCTGCGTCCCTTTTCGCCCTCGCCGCCCAACAAAGCGCCTTGTCCCTTCACCGCCTCCCCAATCGCTTCGTCCTTTCGCCGCCTCGCCGCTTAGCAAACGCCGTAGGAGCGCCGAAGGGACACGGCGCTTTTGTAGGCGCCCAAGGCACGTGGCGCTTTGCTAAGGCACGAGGCAGCGAAGGCACGCAGCCATTTGACAGTGGTGGACGGGCTCGGGCGCCTTGCTAGGCGGCGAGGCGGCGAAGGCACACGCTGCTTTGCCAGGCGCCCAAGGACGCAGCGCTGTGCGAGGCGGCGAGGGCACGCAGTGCTTTGCCAGGCGCCGAAGGCACGCAGCGCCTTGCCATGCGCCGAAGGCACGCAGCGCTGTAGGAGGCGGCGAGGGCACACAGTGCTTTGCTAGGCGGCGAGCGGACGTGGAGCTTCGCTAGGCAGCGAAGGGTGAGGACGCTTTGCTAGGCGCTTTGCTAGGCGGCGAAGGCACGAAGCGATTTGGGAGGCGAGGCGGCGACGGCACACGGCGCTTTGCTAGGCGGCGAGGGCGAGGAGGCACGCAGCGCTTTCTTAGGCGGCGAGGCGGCGAAGGCACGCGCTGCTTTGCTAGGCGCCGAAGGCACGCAGCGCTTCCTTAGTTTGCCAGGCAGCGAAGAGATGGAGCGCTTTGCTTGCTGGCCAGGCAGCGAACAGGCGCCGTGCTTTGCTTGCTGCCAGGCAGCGAATACACGCAGCGGTCTGCTTTTCTGCGAGGCACTGAACACATGCAGCGTTTAGTTTGCGAGGCGGCGAAGAGACGCGGCGCTTTGCTTCTTGAGAGGGAGCGAAGAGGCGCAGTGTTTCCTTCGTTTGCGAGGCATGCAAGAGATGCAGCGGTGTGCTCGTCTGCGAGGCGTCGAAGAGACGCAGCAGCTAGTTAGCTGGCCGTGTGGCGAAGAGACGCGATGCTTTGCTTTTGGCGCTGCAGTGAAGAGACGCAGCGGTTTGCTTGTTGGGCAGGCAGCGAAGAGACGCGGCGCTTGGCATGCTGGTGAGGCGGCGAGCAGATCGAGTGCTTTGCTTGTTGGTGAGGCAGCGAAGAGATGCAGCGGTTTGCTTGTTGGCGAGGCAGCGGAGAGATTCAGCAGTCTCCTTGTTTGTGACACAGCCAACATGCCCAGTGGTTGCTCATTGTGTGAGGCAGCGAAGAGATGCAGCACTTTGCTTGTGCACCAGGTGGCGCAGTGGCACCGCGGATGGCTTTTTCGCCTGCAGGCGAAGCGAGGCAGCACTTTGCTAGTTGGCGAGGCAGCGAAGAGACGCAGCAGGCTGCTTGTTTGTGAGACAGCCAACATGCACAGTGGTTAGCTATTGTGCGAGGCAGCGAATCACCACCGAGCAAATGGCTTTGTGCGTTCGCCGCCTCGCTGCCTAGCAAAGCGTCGTCTGCCTTGGGCGCCTAGCAAAGCTCCGCGCGCCGTCACCGCCAAGCAAAGCACCGCGTTCCTTCGACGCCTAGCAAAGAAGTGCCTGCGTTCGGCGCCTCGCCGCATCGCAGCCTAGCAAAGCACTGCGTGCCTTCGGTGCCTCACACAGCGCTGCGTGCCTTCGGCGCCTGGCAAAGCAGCGCGTGCCTTCGCCGCCTCGCCGCCTAAGAAAGCGCCGCGTCCCACCTCGCCCTCGCCGCCTAGCAAAGCGCCGTGTCCCTTCGCCGCCTCGCCGCCCAGCAAAGCTCCGTGTGCCGTCGCCGCCAAGCAAAGCGCCGTGTTCCTTCGGCACCTAGCAAAGAAGTGCCTGCGTTCGGCGCCTCGCCGCATCGCAGCCTAGCAAAGCACTGCGTGCCTTCGGCGCCTCACACAGCGCTGCGTGCCTCCGGCGCCTGGCAAAGCAGCGCGTGTCTTCGCCGCCTCGCCGCCTAAGAAAGCGCTGCATCCCTTTTCGCCCTCGCCGCCCAACAAAGCGCCGTGTCCCTTCACCGCCTCCCCAATCGCTTCGTCCCTTCGCCGCCTCGCCGCCTAGCAAACGCCGTAGGAGCGCCGAAGGGACACGGCGCTTTTGTAGGCGCCGAAGGCACGTGGCGCTTTGCTAAGGCACGAGGCAGCGAAGGCACGCAGCCATTTGACAGTGGTCGACGGGCTCGGGCGCCTTGCTAGGCGGCGAGGCGGCGAAGGCACGCGCTGCTTTGCCAGGCGCCCAAGGACGCAGCGCTGTGCGAGGCGGCGAGGGCACGCAGTGCTTTGCCAGGCGCCGAAGGCACGCAGCGCTTTGCCAGGCGCCGAAGGCACGCAGCGCTGTAGGAGGCGGCGAGGGCACGCAGTGCTTTGCTAGGCGGCGAGCGGACGTGGAGCTTCGCTAGGCAGCGAAGGGTGAGGACGCTTTGCTAGGCGCTTTGCTAGGCGGCGAAGGCACGAAGCGATTTGGGAGGCGAGGCGGCGACGGCACACGGCGCTTTGCTAGGCGGCGAGGGCGAGGAGGCACGCAGCGCTTTCTTAGGCGGCGAGGCGGCGAAGGCACGCAGCGCTTCCTTAGTTTGCCAGGCAGCGAAGAGATGGAGCGCTTTGCTTGCTGGCCAGGCAGCGAACAGGCGCCGTGCTTTGCTTGCTGCCAGGCAGCGAATACACGCAGCGGTCTGCTTTTTGGCGAGGCACTGAACACATGCAGCGTTTAGTTTGCGAGGCGGCGAAGAGACGCGGCGCTTTGCTTCTTGAGAGGGAGCGAAGAGGCGCAGCGTTTCCTTAGTTTGCGAGGCATGCAAGAGATGCAGCGGTGTGCTCGTCTGCGAGGCGTCGAAGAGACGCAGCAGCTAGTTAGCTGGCCGTGTGGCGAAGAGACGCGGCGCTTGGCATGCTGGCGAGGCGGCGAGCAGATCGAGTGCTTTGCTTGTTGGCGAGGCAGCGAAGAGATTCAGCAGTCTCCTTGTTTGTGACACAGCCAACATGCCCAGTGGTTGCTCATTGTGCGAGGCAGCGAAGAGATGCAGCCCTTTGCTAGTGCACCAGGTGGCGCAGTGGCACCGCGGATGGCTTTTTCGCCTGCAGGCGAAGCGAGGCAGCACTTTGCTAGTTGGCGAGGCAGCGAAGAGACGCAGCAGGCTGCTTGTTTGTGAGACAGCCAACATGCACAGTGGTTAGGTATTGTGCGAGGCAGCGAATCACCACCGAGCAAATGGCTTTGTGCGTTCGCCGCCTCGCTGCCTAGCAAAGCGTCGTCTGCCTTGGGCGCCTAGCAAAGCTCCGCGCGCCGTCACCGCCAAGCAAAGCACCGCGTTCCTTCGACGCCTAGCAAAGAAGTGCCTGCCTTCGGCGCCTCGCCGCATCGCAGCCTAGCAAAGCACTGCGTGCCTTCGGCGCCTCACACAGCGCTGCGTGCCTTCGGCGCCTGGCAAAGCAGCGTGTGCCTTCGCCGCCTCGCCGCCTAAGAAAGCGCCGCGTCCCTTCTCGCCCTCGCCGCCTAGCAAAGCGCCGTGTCCCTTCGCCGCCTCGCCGCCCAGCAAAGCTCCGTGTGCCGTCGCCGCCAAGCAAAGCGCCGTGTTCCTTCGGCACCTAGCAAAGAAGTGCCTGCGTTCGGCGCCTCGCCGCATCGCAGCCTAGCAAAGCACTGCGTGCCTTCGGCGCCTGGCAAAGCACTGCGTGCCTTCGGCGCCTCACACAGCGCTGCGTGCCTCCGGCGCCTGGCAAAGCAGCGCGTGTCTTCGCCGCCTCGCCGCCTAAGAAAGCGCTGCGTCCCTTTTCGCCCTCGCCGCCCAACAAAGCGCCGTGTCCCTTCACCGCCTCCCCAATCGCTTCGTCCCTTCGCCGCCTCGCCGCCTAGCAAAGCGCTGCTTGCCTTCGCCGCCTCACACAGCGCTGCGTCCCTTCGCCACCTCGCCGCCTAGCAAACGCCGTAGGAGCGCCGAAGGGACACGGCGCTTTTGTAGGCGCCCAAGGCACGTGGCGCTTTGCTAAGGCACGAGGCAGCGAAGGCACGCAGCCATTTGACAGTGGTGGACGGGCTCGGGCGCCTTGCTAGGCGGCGAGGCGGCGAAGGCACGCGCTGCTTTGCCAGGCGCCCAAGGACGCAGCGCTGTGCGAGGCGGCGAGGGCACGCAGTGCTTTGCCAGGCGCCGAAGGCACGCAGCGCTTTGCCAGGCGCCGAAGGCACGCAGCGCTGTAGGAGGCGGCGAGGGCACACAGTGCTTTGCTAGGCGGCGAGCGGACGTGGAGCTTTGCTAGGCAGCGAAGGGTGAGGACGCTTTGCTAGGCGCTTTGCTAGGCGGCGAAGGCACGAAGCGATTTGGGAGGCGAGGCGGCGACGGCACACGGCGCTTTGCTAGGCGGCGAGGGCGAGGAGGCACGCAGCGCTTTCTTAGGCGGCGAGGCGGCGAAGGCACGCAGCGCTTCCTTAGTTTGCCAGGCAGCGAAGAGATGGAGCGCTTTGCTTGCTGGCCAGGCAGCGAACAGGCGCCGTGCTTTGCTTGCTGCCAGGCAGCGAATACACGCAGCGGTCTGCTTTTCTGCGAGGCACTGAACACATGCAGCATTTAGTTTGCGAGGCGGCGAAGAGACGCGGCGCTTTGCTTCTTGAGAGGGAGCGAAGAGGCGCAGCGTTTCCTTCGTTTGCGAGGCATGCAAGAGATGCAGCGGTGTGCTCGTCTGCGAGGCGTCGAAGAGACGCAGCAGCTAGTTAGCTGGCCGTGTGGCGAAGAGACGCGACGCTTGGCATGCTGGCGAGGCGGCGAGCAGATCGAGTGCTTTGCTTGTTGGCGAGGCAGCGAAGAGATTCAGCAGTCTCCTTGTTTGTGACACAGCCAACATGCCCAGTGGTTGCTCATTGTGCGAGGCAGCGAAGAGATGCAGCCCTTTGCTTGTGCACCAGGTGGCGCAGTGGCACCGCGGATGGCTTTTTCGCCTGCAGGCGAAGCGAGGCAGCACTTTGCTAGTTGGCGAGGCAGCGAAGAGACGCAGCAGGCTGCTTGTTTGTGAGACAGCCAACATGCACAGTGGTTAGCTATCGTGCGAGGCAGCGAATCACCACCGAGCAAATGGCTTTGTGCGTTCGCCGCCTCGCTGCCTAGCAAAGCGTCGTCTGCCTTGGGCGCCTAGCAAAGCTCCGCGCGCCGTCACCGCCAAGCAAAGCACCGCGTTCCTTCGACGCCTAGCAAAGAAGTGCCTGCGTTCGGCGCCTCGCCGCATCGCAGCCTAGCAAAGCACTGCGTGCCTTCGGCGCCTCACACAGCGCTGCGTGCCTTCGGCGCCTGGCAAAGCAGCGCGTGCCTTCGCCGCCTCGCCGCCTAAGAAAGCGCCGCGTCCCTTCTCGCCCTCGCCGCCTAGCAAAGCGCCGTGTCCCTTCGCCGCCTCGCCGCCCAGCAAAGCTCCGCGTGCCGTCGCCGCCAAGCAAAGTGCCATGTTCCTTCGGCACCTAGCAAAGAAGTGCCTGCGTTCGGCGCCTCGCCGCATCGCAGCCTAGCAAAGCACTGCGTGCCTTCGGCGCCTCACACAGCGCTGCGTGCCTCCGGCGCCTGGCAAAGCAGCGCGTGTCTTCGCCGCCTCGCCGCCTAAGAAAGCGCTGCGTCCCTTTTCGCCCTCGCCGCCCAACAAAGCGCCGTGTCCCTTCACCGCCTCCCCAATCGCTTCGTCCCTTCGCCGCCTCGCCGCCTAGCAAAGCGCTGCTTGCCTTCGCCGCCTCACACAGCGCTGCGTCCCTTCGCCGCCTCGCCGCCTAGCAAACGCCGTAGGAGCGCCGAAGGGACACGGCGCTTTTGTAGGCGCCCAAGGCACGTGGCGCTTTGCTAAGGCACGAGGCAGCGAAGGCACGCAGCCATTTGACAGTGGTGGACGGGCTCGGGCGCCTTGCTAGGCGGCGAGGCGGCGAAGGCACGCGCTGCTTTGCCAGGCGCCCAAGGACGCAGCGCTGTGCGAGGCGGCGAGGGCACGCAGTGCTTTGCCAGGCGCCGAAGGCACGCAGCGCTTTGCCAGGCGCCGAAGGCACGCAGCGCTGTAGGAGGCGGCGAGGGCACACAGTGCTTTGCTAGGCGGCGAGCGGACGTGGAGCTTCGCTAGGCAGCGAAGGCTGAGGACGCTTTGCTAGGCGCTTTGCTAGGCGGCGAAGGCACGAAGCGATTTGGGAGGCGAGGCGGCGACGGCACACGGCGCTTTGCTAGGCGGCGAGGGCGAGGAGGCACGCAGCGCTTTCTTAGGCGGCGAGGCGGCGAAGGCACGCAGCGCTTCCTTAGTTTGCCAGGCAGCGAAGAGATGGAGCGCTTTGCTTGCTGGCCAGGCAGCGAACAGGCGCCGTGCTTTGCTTGCTGCCAGGCAGCGAATACACGCAGCGGTCTGCTTTTCTGCGAGGCACTGAACACATGCAGCGTTTAGTTTGCGAGGCGGCGAAGAGACGCGGCGCTTTGCTTCTTGAGAGGGAGCGAAGAGGCGCAGCGTTTCCTTCGTTTGCGAGGCATGCAAGAGATGCAGCGGTGTGCTCGTCTGCGAGGCGTCGAAGAGACGCAGCAGCTAGTTAGCTGGCCGTGTGGCGAAGAGACGCGATGCTTTGCTTTTGGCGCTGCAGTGAAGAGACGCAGCGGTTTGCTTGTTGGGCAGGCAGCGAAGAGACGCGGCGCTTGGCATGCTGGCGAGGCGGCGAGCAGATCGAGTGCTTTGCTTGTTGGTGAGGCAGCGAAGAGATGCAGCGGTTTGCTTGTTGGCGAGGCAGCGGAGAGATTCAGCAGTCTCCTTGTTTGTGACACAGCCAACATGCCCAGTGGTTGCTCATTGTGCGAGGCAGCGAAGAGATGCAGCACTTTGCTTGTGCACCAGGTGGCGCAGTGGCATCGCGGATGGCTTTTTCGCCTGCAGGCGAAGCGAGGCAGCACTTTGCTAGTTGGCGAGGCAGCGAAGAGACGCAGCAGGCTGCTTGTTTGTGAGACAGCCAACATGCACAGTGGTTAGCTATTGTGCGAGGCAGCGAATCACCACCGAGCAAATGGCTTTGTGCGTTCGCCGCCTCGCTGCCTAGCAAAGCGTCGTCTGCCTTGGGCGCCTAGCAAAGCTCCGCGTGCCGTCACCGCCAAGCAAAGCACCGCTTTCCTTTGGCACCTAGCAAAGAAGTGCCTGCCTTCGGCGCCTCGCCGCATCGCAGCCTAGCAAAGCACTGCGTGCCTTCGGCGCCTCACACAGCGCTGCGTGCCTTCGGCGCCTGGCAAAGCAGCGCGTGCCTTCGCCGCCTCGCCGCCTGAGAAAGCGCCGCGTCCCTTCTCGCCCTCGCCGCCTAGCAAAGCGCCGTGTCCCTTCGCCGCCTCGCCGCCCAGCAAAGCTCCGCGTGCCGTCGCCGCCAAGCAAAGCGCCGTGTTCCTTCGGCACCTAGCAAAGAAGTGCCTGCGTTCGGCGCCTCGCCGCATCGCAGCCTAGCAAAGCACTGCGTGCCTTCGGCGCCTGGCAAAGCACTGCGTGCCTTCGGCGCCTCACACAGCGCTGCGTGCCTCCGGCGCCTGGCAAAGCAGCGCGTGTCTTCGCCGCCTCGCCGCCTAAGAAAGCGCTGCGTCCCTTTTCGCCCTCGCCGCCCAACAAAGCGCCGTGTCCCTTCACCGCCTCCCCAATCGCTTCGTCCCTTCGCCGCCTCGCCGCCTAGCAAAGCGCTGCTTGCCTTCGCCGCCTCACACAGCGCTGCGTCCCTTCGCCGCCTCGCCGCCTAGCAAACGCCGTAGGAGCGCCGAAGGGACACGGCGCTTTTGTAGGCGCCCAAGGCACGTGGCGCTTTGCTAAGGCACGAGGCAGCGAAGGCACGCAGCCATTTGACAGTGGTGGACGGGCTCGGGCGCCTTGCTAGGCGGCGAGGCGGCGAAGGCACGCGCTGCTTTGCCAGGCGCCCAAGGACGCAGCGCTGTGCGAGGCGGCGAGGGCACGCAGTGCTTTGCCAGGCGCCGAAGGCACGCAGCGCTTTGCCAGGCGCCGAAGGCACGCAGCGCTGTAGGAGGCGGCGAGGGCACACAGTGCTTTGCTAGGCGGCGAGCGGACGTGGAGCTTTGCTAGGCAGCGAAGGGTGAGGACGCATTGCTAGGCGCTTTGCTAGGCGGCGAAGGCACGAAGCGATTTGGGAGGCGAGGCGGCGACGGCACACGGCGCTTTGCTAGGCGGCGAGGGCGAGGAGGCACGCAGCGCTTTCTTAGGCGGCGAGGCGGCGAAGGCACGCAGCGCTTCCTTAGTTTGCCAGGCAGCGAAGAGATGGAGCGCTTTGCTTGCTGGCCAGGCAGCGAACAGGCGCCGTGCTTTGCTTGCTGCCAGGCAGCGAATACACGCAGCGGTCTGCTTTTCTGCGAGGCACTGAACACATGCAGCGTTTAGTTTGCGAGGCGGCGAAGAGACGCGGCGCTTTGCTTCTTGAGAGGGAGCGAAGAGGCGCAGCGTTTCCTTCGTTTGCGAGGCATGCAAGAGATGCAGCGGTGTGCTCGTCTGCGAGGCGTCGAAGAGACGCAGCAGCTAGTTAGCTGGCCGTGTGGCGAAGAGACGCGACGCTTGGCATGCTGGCGAGGCGGCGAGCAGATCGAGTGCTTTGCTTGTTGGCGAGGCAGCGAAGAGATTCAGCAGTCTCCTTGTTTGTGACACAGCCAACATGCCCAGTGGTTGCTCATTGTGCGAGGCAGCGAAGAGATGCAGCCCTTTGCTAGTGCACCAGGTGGCGCAGTGGCATCGCGGATGGCTTTTTCGCCTGCAGGCGAAGCGAGGCAGCACTTTGCTAGTTGGCGAGGCAGCGAAGAGACGCAGCAGGCTGCTTGTTTGTGAGACAGCCAACATGCACAGTGGTTAGCTATTGTGCGAGGCAGCGAATCACCACCGAGCAAATGGCTTTGTGCGTTCGCCGCCTCGCTGCCTAGCAAAGCGTCGTCTGCCTTGGGCGCCTAGCAAAGCTCCGCGCGCCGTCACCGCCAAGCAAAGCACCGCGTTCCTTCGACGCCTAGCAAAGAAGTGCCTGCGTTCGGCGCCTCGCCGCATCGCAGCCTAGCAAAGCACTGCGTGCCTTCGGCGCCTCACACAGCGCTGCGTGCCTTCGGTGCCTGGCATAGCAGCGCGTGCCTTCGCCGCCTCGCCGCCTAAGAAAGCGCCGCGTCCCTTCTCGCCCTCGCCGCCTAGCAAAGCGCCGTGTCCCTTCGCCGCCTCGCCGCCCAGCAAAGCTCCGCGTGCCGTCGCCGCCAAGCAAAGTGCCGTGTTCCTTCGGCACCTAGCAAAGAAGTGCCTGCGTTCGGCGCCTCGCCGCATCGCAGCCTAGCAAAGCACTGCGTGCCTTCGGCGCCTGGCAAAGCACTGCGTGCCTTCGGCGCCTCACACAGCGCTGCGTGCCTCCGGCGCCTGGCAAAGCAGCGCGTGTCTTCGCCGCCTCGCCGCCTAAGAAAGCGCTGCGTCCCTTTTCGCCCTCGCCGCCCAACAAAGCGCCGTGTCCCTTCACCGCCTCCCCAATCGCTTCGTCCCTTCGCCGCCTCGCCGCCTAGCAAAGCGCTGCTTGCCTTCGCCGCCTCACACAGCGCTGCGTCCCTTCGCCGCCTCGCCGCCTAGCAAACGCCGTAGGAGCGCCGAAGGGACACGGCGCTTTTGTAGGCGCCCAAGGCACGTGGCGCTTTGCTAAGGCACGAGGCAGCGAAGGCACGCAGCCATTTGACAGTGGTGGACGGGCTCGGGCGCCTTGCTAGGCGGCGAGGCGGCGAAGGCACGCGCTGCTTTGCCAGGCGCCCAAGGACGCAGCGCTGTGCGAGGCGGCGAGGGCACGCAGTGCTTTGCCAGGCGCCGAAGGCACGCAGCGCTTTGCCAGGCGCCGAAGGCACGCAGCGCTGTAGGAGGCGGCGAGGGCACACAGTGCTTTGCTAGGCGGCGAGCGGACGTGGAGCTTCGCTAGGCAGCGAAGGCTGAGGACGCTTTGCTAGGCGCTTTGCTAGGCGGCGAAGGCACGAAGCGATTTGGGAGGCGAGGCGGCGACGGCACACGGCGCTTTGCTAGGCGGCGAGGGCGAGGAGGCACGCAGCGCTTTCTTAGGCGGCGAGGCGGCGAAGGCACGCAGCGCTTCCTTAGTTTGCGAGGCAGCGAAGAGATGGAGCGCTTTGCTTGCTGGCCAGGCAGCGAACAGGCGCCGTGCTTTGCTTGCTGCCAGGCAGCGAACACACGCAGCGGTCTGCTTTTCTGCGAGGCACTGAACACATGCAGCGTTTAGTTTGCGAGGCGGCGAAGAGACGCGGCGCTTTGCTTCTTGAGAGGGAGCGAAGAGGCGCAGCGTTTCCTTCGTTTGCGAGGCATGCAAGAGATGCAGCGGTGTGCTCGTCTGCGAGGCGTCGAAGAGACGCAGCAGCTAGTTAGCTGGCCGTGTGGCGAAGAGACGCGACGCTTTGCTTTTGGCGCTGCAGTGAAGAGACGCAGCGGTTTGCTTGTTGGGCAGGCAGCGAAGAGACGCGGCGCTTGGCATGCTGGCGAGGCGGCGAGCAGATCGAGTGCTTTGCTTGTTGGTGAGGCAGCGAAGAGATGCAGCGGTTTGCTTGTTGGCGAGGCAGCGGAGAGATTCAGCAGTCTCCTTGTTTGTGACACAGCCAACATGCCCAGTGGTTGCTCATTGTGCGAGGCAGCGAAGAGATGCAGCACTTTGCTTGTGCACCAGGTGGCGCAGTGGCATCGCG
Source organism: Apteryx mantelli (assembly GCF_036417845.1). Taxonomy (NCBI): domain Eukaryota; kingdom Metazoa; phylum Chordata; class Aves; order Apterygiformes; family Apterygidae; genus Apteryx; species Apteryx mantelli. The sequence goes on along the minus strand of NC_089993.1, from coordinate 534,400 downwards.
GATGGCTTTTTCGCCTGCAGGCGAAGCGAGGCAGCACTTTGCTAGTTGGCGAGGCAGCGAAGAGACGCAGCAGGCTGCTTGTTTGTGAGACAGCCAACATGCACAGTGGTTAGCTATTGTGCGAGGCAGCGAATCACCACCGAGCAAATGGCTTTGTGCGTTCGCCGCCTCGCTGCCTAGCAAAGCGTCGTCTCCCTTGGGCGCCTAGCAAAGCTCCGCGCGCCGTCACCGCCAAGCAAAGCACCGCGTTCCTTCGACGCCTAGCAAAGAAGTGCCTGCGTTCGGCGCCTCGCCGCATCGCAGCCTAGCAAAGCACTGCGTGCCTTCAGCGCCTGGCAAAGCAGCGCGTGCCTTCGCCGCCTCGCCGCCTAAGAAAGCGCTGCGTCCCTTCTCGCCCTCGCCGCCCAACAAAGCGCCGTGTCCCTTCACCGCCTCCCCAATCGCTTCGTCCCTTCGCCGCCTCGCCGCCTAGCAAAGCGCTGCTTGCCTTCGCCGCCTCACACACCGCTGCGTCCCTTCGCCGCCTCGCCGCTTAGCAAACGCCGTAGGAGCGCCGAAGGGACACGGCGCTTTTGTAGGCGCCCAAGGCACATGGCGCTTTGCTAAGGCACGAGGCAGCGAAGGCATGCAGCCATTTGATCGTGGTCGACGGGCTCGGGCGCCTTGCTAGGCGGCAAGGTGGTGAAGCACGCGCTGCTTTGCCAGGCGCCCAAGGATGCAGCGCTGTGCGAGGCGGCGAGGGCACGCAGTGCTTTCCCAGGCGCCGAAGGCACGCAGCGCTTTGCCAGGCGCCGAAGGCACGCAGCGCTGTAGGAGGCGGCGAGGGCACACAGTGCTTTGCTAGGCGGCGAGCGGACGTGGAGCTTTGCTAGGCAGCGAAGGCTGAGGACGCTTTGCTAGGCGCTTTGCTAGGCGGCGAAGGCATGAAGCGATTTGGGAGGCGAGGCGGTGACGGCACACGGCGCTTTGCTAGGCGGCGAGGGCGAGGAGGCACGCAGCGCTTTCTTAGGCGGCGAGGCGGCGAAGGCACGCGCTGCTTTGCTAGGCGCCGAAGGCACGCAGCGCTTCCTTAGTTTGCGAGGCAGCGAAGAGATGGAGCGCTTTGCTTGCTGGCCAGGCAGCGAACAGGCGCCGTGCTTTGCTTGCTGCCAGGCAGCGAATACACGCAGCGGTCTGCTTTTCTGCGAGGCACTGAACACATGCAGCGTTTAGTTTGCGAGGCGGCGAAGAGACGCGGCGCTTTGCTTCTTGAGAGGGAGCGAAGAGGCGCAGCGTTTCCTTCGTTTGCGAGGCATGCAAGAGATGCAGCGGTGTGCTCGTCTGCGAGGCGTCGAAGAGATGCAGCAGCTAGTTAGCTGGCCGTGTGGCGAAGAGACGCGACGCTTGGCATGCTGGCGAGGCGGCGAGCAGATCGAGTGCTTTGCTTGTTGGCGAGGCAGCGAAGAGATTCAGCAGTCTCCTTGTTTGTGACACAGCCAACATGCCCAGTGGTTGCTCATTGTGCGAGGCAGCGAAGAGATGCAGCCCTTTGCTTGTGCACCAGGTGGCGCAGTGGCATCGCGGATGGCTTTTTCGCCTACAGGCGAAGCGAGGCAGCACTTTGCTAGTTGGCGAGGCAGCGAAGAGACGCAGCAGGCTGCTTGTTTGTGAGACAGCCAACATGCACAGTGGTTAGCTATTGTGCGAGGCAGCGAATCACCACCGAGCAAATGGCTTTGTGCGTTCGCTGCCTCGCTGCCTAGCAAAGCGTCGTCTGCCTTGGGCGCCTAGCAAAGCTCCGCGTGCCGTCACCGCCAAGCAAAGCACCGCGTTCCTTTGGCACCTAGCAAAGAAGTGCCTGCGTTCGGCACCTCGCCGCATCGCAGCCTAGCAAAGCACTGCGTGCCTTCGGCGCCTCACACAGCGCTGCGTGCCTTCGGCGCCTGGCAAAGCAGCGCGTGCCTTCGCCGCCTCGCCGCCTGAGAAAGCGCCGCGTCCCTTCTCGCCCTCGCCGCCTAGCAAAGCGCCGTGTCCCTTCGCCGCCTCGCCGCCCAGCAAAGCTCCGCGTGCCGTCGCCGCCAAGCAAAGCGCCGTGTTCCTTCGGCACCTAGCAAAGAAGTGCCTGCGTTCGGCGCCTCGCCGCATCGCAGCCTAGCAAAGCACTGCGTGCCTTCGGCGCCTGGCAAAGCACTGCGTGCCTTCGGCGCCTCACACAGCGCTGCGTCCCTTCGCCGCCTCGCCGCTTAGCAAACGCCGTAGGAGCGCCGAAGGGACACGGCGCTTTTGTAGGCGCCCAAGGCACGTGGCGCTTTGCTAAGGTACGAGGCAGCGAAGGCACGCAGCCATTTGATCGTGGTCGACGGGCTCGGGCGCCTTGCTAGGCGGCGAGGCAGCGAAGGCACGCAGCGCTTTGCCAGGCGCCCAAGGACGCAGCGCTGTGCGAGGCGGCGAGGGCACGCAGTGCTTTCCCAGGCGCCGAAGGCACGCAGTGCTTTGCCAGGCGCCGAAGGCACGCAGCGCTGTAGGAGGCGGCGAGGGCACACAGTGCTTTGCTAGGCGGCGAGCGGACGTGGAGCTTTGCTAGGCAGCGAAGGCTGAGGACGCTTTGCTAGGCGGCGAAGGCACGAAGCGATTTGGGAGGCGAGGCGGCGACGGCACACGGCGCTTTGCTAGGCGGCGAGGGCGAGGAGGCACGCAGCGCTTTCTTAGGCGGCGAGGCGGCGAAGGCACGCAGCGCTTCCTTAGTTTGCCAGGCAGCGAAGAGATGGAGCGCTTTGCTTGCTGGCCAGGCAGCGAACAGGCGCCGTGCTTTGCTTGCTGCCAGGCAGCGAACACACGCAGCGGTCTGCTTTTCTGCGAGGCACTGAACACATGCAGCGTTTAGTTTGCGAGGCGGCGAAGAGACGCGGCGCTTTGCTTCTTGAGAGGGAGCGAAGAGGCGCAGCGTTTCCTTCGTTTGCGAGGCATGCAAGAGATGCAGCGGTGTGCTCGTCTGCGAGGCGTCGAAGAGACGCAGCAGCTAGTTAGCTGGCCGTGTGGCGAAGAGACGCGACGCTTTGCTTTTGGCGCTGCAGTGAAGAGACGCAGCGGTTTGCTTGTTGGGCAGGCAGCGAAGAGACGCGGCGCTTGGCATGCTGGCGAGGCGGCGAGCAGATCGAGTGCTTTGCTTGTTGGTGAGGCAGCGAAGAGATGCAGCGGTTTGCTTGTTGGCGAGGCAGCGGAGAGATTCAGCAGTCTCCTTGTTTGTGACACAGCCAACATGCCCAGTGGTTGCTCATTGTGCGAGGCAGCGAAGAGATGCAGCACTTTGCTTGTGCACCAGGTGGCGCAGTGGCATCGCGGATGGCTTTTTCGCCTGCAGGCGAAGCGAGGCAGCACTTTGCTAGTTGGCGAGGCAGCGAAGAGACGCAGCAGGCTGCTTGTTTGTGAGACAGCCAACATGCACAGTGGTTAGCTATTGTGCGAGGCAGCGAATCACCACCGAGCAAATGGCTTTGTGCGTTCGCCGCCTCGCTGCCTAGCAAAGCGTCGTCTGCCTTGGGCGCCTAGCAAAGCTCCGCGCGCCGTCACCGCCAAGCAAAGCACCGCGTTCCTTCGACGCCTAGCAAAGAAGTGCCTGCGTTCGGCGCCTCGCCGCATCGCAGCCTAGCAAAGCACTGCGTGCCTTCGGCGCCTGGCAAAGCAGCGCGTGCCTTCGCCGCCTCGCCGCCTAAGAAAGCGCTGCGTCCCTTCTCGCCCTCGCCGCCCAACAAAGCGCCGTGTCCCTTCACCGCCTCCCCAATCGCTTCGTCCCTTCGCCGCCTCGCCGCCTAGCAAAGCGCTGCTTGCCTTCGCCGCCTCACACACCGCTGCGTCCCTTCGCCGCCTCGCCGCTTAGCAAACGCCGTAGGAGCGCCGAAGGGACACGGCGCTTTTGTAGGCGCCCAAGGCACATGGCGCTTTGCTAAGGCACGAGGCAGCGAAGGCATGCAGCCATTTGATCGTGGTCGACGGGCTCGGGCGCCTTGCTAGGCGGCGAGGCGGCGAAGGCACGCGCTGCTTTGCCAGGCGCCCAAGGACGCAGCGCTGTGCGAGGCGGCGAGGGCACGCAGTGCTTTCCCAGGCGCCGAAGGCACGCAGCGCTTTGCCAGGCGCCGAAGGCACGCAGCGCTGTAGGAGGCGGCGAGGGCACACAGTGCTTTGCTAGGCGGCGAGCGGACGTGGAGCTTTGCTAGGCAGCGAAGGCTGAGGACGCTTTGCTAGGCGCTTTGCTAGGCGGCGAAGGCACGAAGCGATTTGGGAGGCGAGGCGGCGACGGCACACGGCGCTTTGCTAGGCGGCGAGGGCGAGGAGGCACGCAGCGCTTTCTTAGGCGGCGAGGCGGCGAAGGCACGCAGCGCTTCCTTAGTTTGCCAGGCAGCGAAGAGATGGAGCGCTTTGCTTGCTGGCCAGGCAGCGAACAGGCGCCGTGCTTTGCTTGCTGCCAGGCAGCGAACACACGCAGCGGTCTGCTTTTCTGCGAGGCACTGAACACATGCAGCGTTTAGTTTGCGAGGCGGCGAAGAGACGCGGCGCTTTGCTTCTTGAGAGGGAGCGAAGAGGCGCAGCGTTTCCTTCGTTTGCGAGGCATGCAAGAGATGCAGCGGTGTGCTCGTCTGCGAGGCGTCGAAGAGACGCAGCAGCTAGTTAGCTGGCCGTGTGGCGAAGAGACGCGACGCTTTGCTTTTGGCGCTGCAGTGAAGAGACGCAGCGGTTTGCTTGTTGGGCAGGCAGCGAAGAGACGCGGCGCTTGGCATGCTGGCGAGGCGGCGAGCAGATCGAGTGCTTTGCTTGTTGGTGAGGCAGCGAAGAGATGCAGCGGTTTGCTTGTTGGCGAGGCAGCGGAGAGATTCAGCAGTCTCCTTGTTTGTGACACAGCCAACATGCCCAGTGGTTGCTCATTGTGCGAGGCAGCGAAGAGATGCAGCACTTTGCTTGTGCACCAGGTGGCGCAGTGGCACCGCGGATGGCTTTTTCGCCTGCAGGCGAAGCGAGGCAGCACTTTGCTAGTTGGCGAGGCAGCGAAGAGACGCAGCAGGCTGCTTGTTTGTGAGACAGCCAACATGCACAGTGGTTAGCTATTGTGCGAGGCAGCGAATCACCACCGAGCAAATGGCTTTGTGCGTTCGCCGCCTCGCTGCCTAGCAAAGCGTCGTCTGCCTTGGGCGCCTAGCAAAGCTCCGCGCGCCGTCACCGCCAAGCAAAGCACCGCGTTCCTTTGGCACCTAGCAAAGAAGTGCCTGCGTTCGGCGCCTCGCCGCATCGCAGCCTAGCAAAGCACTGCGTGCCTTCGGCGCCTCACACAGCGCTGCGTGCCTTCGGCGCCTGGCAAAGCAGCGCGTGCCTTCGCCGCCTCGCCGCCTAAGAAAGCGCCGCGTCCCTTCTCGCCCTCGCCGCCTAGCAAAGCGCCGTGTCCCTTCGCCGCCTCGCCGCCCAGCAAAGCTCCGCGTGCCGTCGCCGCCAAGCAAAGCGCCGTGTTCCTTCGGCACCTAGCAAAGAAGTGCCTGCGTTCGGCGCCTCGCCGCATCGCAGCCTAGCAAAGCACTGCGTGCCTTCGGCGCCTCACACAGCGCTGCGTGCCTCCGGCGCCTGGCAAAGCAGCGCGTGTCTTCGCCGCCTCGCCGCCTAAGAAAGCGCTGCGTCCCTTTTCGCCCTCGCCGCCCAACAAAGCGCCGTGTCCCTTCACCGCCTCCCCAATCGCTTCGTCCCTTCGCCGCCTCGCCGCCTAGCAAAGCGCTGCTTGCCTTCGCCGCCTCACACAGCGCTGCGTCCCTTCGCCGCCTCGCCGCCTAGCAAACGCCGTAGGAGCGCCGAAGGGACACGGCGCTTTTGTAGGCGCCCAAGGCACGTGGCGCTTTGCTAAGGCACGAGGCAGCGAAGGCACGCAGCCATTTGACAGTGGTGGACGGGCTCGGGCGCCTTGCTAGGCGGCGAGGTGGCGAAGGCACGCGCTGCTTTGCCAGGCGCCCAAGGACGCAGCGCTGTGCGAGGCGGCGAGGGCACGCAGTGCTTTGCCAGGCGCCGAAGGCACGCAGCGCTTTGCCAGGCGCCGAAGGCACGCAGCGCTGTAGGAGGCGGCGAGGGCACACAGTGCTTTGCTAGGCGGCGAGCGGACGTGGAGCTTTGCTAGGCAGCGAAGGCTGAGGACGCTTTGCTAGGCGCTTTGCTAGGCGGCGAAGGCACGAAGCGATTTGGGAGGCGAGGCGGCGACGGCACACGGCGCTTTGCTAGGCGGCGAGGGCGAGGAGGCACGCAGCGCTTTCTTAGGCGGCGAGGCGGCGAAGGCACGCAGCGCTTCCTTAGTTTGCCAGGCAGCGAAGAGATGGAGCGCTTTGCTTGCTGGCCAGGCAGCGAACAGGCGCCGTGCTTTGCTTGCTGCCAGGCAGCGAATACACGCAGCGGTCTGCTTTTCTGCGAGGCACTGAACACATGCAGCGTTTAGTTTGCGAGGCGGCGAAGAGACGCGGCGCTTTGCTTCTTGAGAGGGAGCGAAGAGGCGCAGCGTTTCCTTCGTTTGCGAGGCATGCAAGAGATGCAGCGGTGTGCTCGTCTGCGAGGCGTCGAAGAGACGCAGCAGCTAGTTAGCTGGCCGTGTGGCGAAGAGACGCAACGCTTTGCTTTTGGCGCTGCAGTGAAGAGACGCAGCGGTTTGCTTGTTGGGCAGGCAGCGAAGAGACGCGGCGCTTGGCATGCTGGCGAGGCGGCGAGCAGATCGAGTGCTTTGCTTGTTGGTGAGGCAGCGAAGAGATGCAGCGGTTTGCTTGTTGGCGAGGCAGCGGAGAGATTCAGCAGTCTCCTTGTTTGTGACACAGCCAACATGCCCAGTGGTTGCTCATTGTGCGAGGCAGCGAAGAGATGCAGCACTTTGCTTGTGCACCAGGTGGCGCAGTGGCATCGCGGATGGCTTTTTCGCCTGCAGGCGAAGCGAGGCAGCACTTTGCTAGTTGGCGAGGCAGCGAAGAGACGCAGCAGGCTGCTTGTTTGTGAGACAGCCAACATGCACAGTGGTTAGCTATTGTGCGAGGCAGCGAATCACCACCGAGCAAATGGCTTTGTGCGTTCGCCGCCTCGCTGCCTAGCAAAGCGTCGTCTGCCTTGGGCGCCTAGCAAAGCTCCGCGTGCCGTCACCGCCAAGCAAAGCACCGCGTTCCTTCGACGCCTAGCAAAGAAGTGCCTGCGTTCGGCGCCTCGCCGCATCGCAGCCTAGCAAAGCACTGCGTGCCTTCGGCGCCTCACACAGCGCTGCGTGCCTTCGGCGCCTGGCAAAGCAGCGCGTGCCTTCGCCGCCTCGCCGCCTGAGAAAGCGCCGCGTCCCTTCTCGCCCTCGCCGCCTAGCAAAGCGCCGTGTCCCTTCGCCGCCTCGCCGCCCAGCAAAGCTCCGCGTGCCGTCGCCGCCAAGCAAAGCGCCGTGTTCCTTCGGCACCTAGCAAAGAAGTGCCTGCGTTCGGCGCCTCGCCGCATCGCAGCCTAGCAAAGCACTGCGTGCCTTCGGCGCCTGGCAAAGCACTGCGTGCCTTCGGCGCCTCACACAGCGCTGCGTGCCTCCGGCGCCTGGCAAAGCAGCGCGTGTCTTCGCCGCCTCGCCGCCTAAGAAAGCGCTGCGTCCCTTTTCGCCCTCGCCGCCCAACAAAGCGCCGTGTCCCTTCACCGCCTCCCCAATCGCTTCGTCCCTTCGCCGCCTCGCCGCCTAGCAAAGCGCTGCTTGCCTTCGCCGCCTCACACAGCGCTGCGTCCCTTCGCCGCCTCGCCGCCTAGCAAACGCCGTAGGAGCGCCGAAGGGACACGGCGCTTTTGTAGGCGCCCAAGGCACGTGGCGCTTTGCTAAGGCACGAGGCAGCGAAGGCACGCAGCCATTTGACAGTGGTGGACGGGCTCGGGCGCCTTGCTAGGCGGCGAGGTGGCGAAGGCACGCGCTGCTTTGCCAGGCGCCCAAGGACGCAGCGCTGTGCGAGGCGGCGAGGGCACGCAGTGCTTTGCCAGGCGCCGAAGGCACGCAGCGCTTTGCCAGGCGCCGAAGGCACGCAGCGCTGTAGGAGGCGGCGAGGGCACACAGTGCTTTGCTAGGCGGCGAGCGGACGTGGAGCTTTGCTAGGCAGCGAAGGCTGAGGACGCTTTGCTAGGCGCTTTGCTAGGCGGCGAAGGCACGAAGCGATTTGGGAGGCGAGGCGGCGACGGCACACGGCGCTTTGCTAGGCGGCGAGGGCGAGGAGGCACGCAGCGCTTTCTTAGGCGGCGAGGCGGCGAAGGCACGCAGCGCTTCCTTAGTTTGCCAGGCAGCGAAGAGATGGAGCGCTTTGCTTGCTGGCCAGGCAGCGAACAGGCGCCGTGCTTTGCTTGCTGCCAGGCAGCGAATACACGCAGCGGTCTGCTTTTCTGCGAGGCACTGAACACATGCAGCGTTTAGTTTGCGAGGCGGCGAAGAGACGCGGCGCTTTGCTTCTTGAGAGGGAGCGAAGAGGCGCAGCGTTTCCTTCGTTTGCGAGGCATGCAAGAGATGCAGCGGTGTGCTCGTCTGCGAGGCGTCGAAGAGACGCAGCAGCTAGTTAGCTGGCCGTGTGGCGAAGAGACGCAACGCTTTGCTTTTGGCGCTGCAGTGAAGAGACGCAGCGGTTTGCTTGTTGGGCAGGCAGCGAAGAGACGCGGCGCTTGGCATGCTGGCGAGGCGGCGAGCAGATCGAGTGCTTTGCTTGTTGGTGAGGCAGCGAAGAGATGCAGCGGTTTGCTTGTTGGCGAGGCAGCGGAGAGATTCAGCAGTCTCCTTGTTTGTGACACAGCCAACATGCCCAGTGGTTGCTCATTGTGCGAGGCAGCGAAGAGATGCAGCCCTTTGCTTGTGCACCAGGTGGCGCAGTGGCATCGCGGATGGCTTTTTCGCCTGCAGGCGAAGCGAGGCAGCACTTTGCTAGTTGGCGAGGCAGCGAAGAGACGCAGCAGGCTGCTTGTTTGTGAGACAGCCAACATGCACAGTGGTTAGCTATTGTGCGAGGCAGCGAATCACCACCGAGCAAATGGCTTTGTGCGTTCGCCGCCTCGCTGCCTAGCAAAGCGTCGTCTGCCTTGGGCGCCTAGCAAAGCTCCGCGTGCCGTCACCGCCAAGCAAAGCACCGCGTTCCTTCGACGCCTAGCAAAGAAGTGCCTGCGTTCGGCGCCTCGCCGCATCGCAGCCTAGCAAAGCACTGCGTGCCTTCGGCGCCTGGCAAAGCAGCGCGTGCCTTCGCCGCCTCGCCGCCTAAGAAAGCGCCGCGTCCCTTCTCGCCCTCGCCGCCCAACAAAGCGCCGTGTCCCTTCACCGCCTCCCCAATCGCTCCGTCCCTTCGCCGCCTCGCCGCCTAGCAAAGCGCTGCTTGCCTTCGCCGCCTCACACACCGCTGCGTCCCTTCGCCGCCTCGCCGCTTAGCAAACGCCGTAGGAGCGCCGAAGGGACACGGCGCTTTTGTAGGCGCCCAAGGCACGTGGCGCTTTGCTAAGGCATGAGGCAGCGAAGGCACGCAGCCATTTGACAGTGGTGGACGGGCTCGGGCGCCTTGCTAGGCGGCGAGGCGGCGAAGGCACGCGCTGCTTTGCCAGGCGCCCAAGGACGCAGCGCTGTGCGAGGCGGCGAGGGCACGCAGTGCTTTGCCAGGCGCCGAAGGCACGCAGTGCTTTGCCAGGCGCCGAAGGCACGCAGCGCTGTAGGAGGCGGCGAGGGCACACAGTGCTTTGCTAGGCGGCGAGCGGACGTGGAGCTTTGCTAGGCAGCGAAGGCTGAGGACGCTTTGCTAGGCGCTTTGCTAGGCGGCGAAGGCACGAAGCGATTTGGGAGGCGAGGCGGCGACGGCACACGGCGCTTTGCTAGGCGGCGAGGGCGAGGAGGCACGCAGCGCTTTCTTAGGCGGCGAGGCGGCGAAGGCACGCAGCGCTTCCTTAGTTTGCCAGGCAGCGAAGAGATGGAGCGCTTTGCTTGCTGGCCAGGCAGCGAACAGGCGCCGTGCTTTGCTTGCTGCCAGGCAGCGAATACACGCAGCGGTCTGCTTTTCTGCGAGGCACTGAACACATGCAGCGTTTAGTTTGCGAGGCGGCGAAGAGACGCGGCGCTTTGCTTCTTGAGAGGGAGCGAAGAGGCGCAGCGTTTCCTTCGTTTGCGAGGCATGCAAGAGATGCAGCGGTGTGCTCGTCTGCGAGGCGTCGAAGAGACGCAGCAGCTAGTTAGCTGGCCGTGTGGCGAAGAGACGCAACGCTTTGCTTTTGGCGCTGCAGTGAAGAGACGCAGCGGTTTGCTTGTTGGGCAGGCAGCGAAGAGACGCGGCGCTTGGCATGCTGGTGAGGCGGCGAGCAGATCGAGTGCTTTGCTTGTTGGTGAGGCAGCGAAGAGATGCAGCGGTTTGCTTGTTGGCGAGGCAGCGGAGAGATTCAGCAGTCTCCTTGTTTGTGACACAGCCAACATGCCCAGTGGTTGCTCATTGTGTGAGGCAGCGAAGAGATGCAGCACTTTGCTTGTGCACCAGGTGGCGCAGTGGCACCGCGGATGGCTTTTTCGCCTGCAGGCGAAGCGAGGCAGCACTTTGCTAGTTGGCGAGGCAGCGAAGAGACGCAGCAGGCTGCTTGTTTGTGAGACAGCCAACATGCACAGTGGTTAGCTATTGTGCGAGGCAGCGAATCACCACCGAGCAAATGGCTTTGTGCGTTCGCCGCCTCGCTGCCTAGCAAAGCGTCGTCTGCCTTGGGCGCCTAGCAAAGCTCCGCGCGCCGTCACCGCCAAGCAAAGCACCGCGTTCCTTCGACGCCTAGCAAAGAAGTGCCTGCGTTCGGCGCCTCGCCGCATCGCAGCCTAGCAAAGCACTGCGTGCCTTCGGTGCCTCACACAGCGCTGCGTGCCTTCGGCGCCTGGCAAAGCAGCGCGTGCCTTCGCCGCCTCGCCGCCTAAGAAAGCGCCGCGTCCCACCTCGCCCTCGCCGCCTAGCAAAGCGCCGTGTCCCTTCGCCGCCTCGCCGCCCAGCAAAGCTCCGTGTGCCGTCGCCGCCAAGCAAAGCGCCGTGTTCCTTCGGCACCTAGCAAAGAAGTGCCTGCGTTCGGCGCCTCGCCGCATCGCAGCCTAGCAAAGCACTGCGTGCCTTCGGCGCCTCACACAGCGCTGCGTGCCTCCGGCGCCTGGCAAAGCAGCGCGTGTCTTCGCCGCCTCGCCGCCTAAGAAAGCGCTGCATCCCTTTTCGCCCTCGCCGCCCAACAAAGCGCCGTGTCCCTTCACCGCCTCCCCAATCGCTTCGTCCCTTCGCCGCCTCGCCGCCTAGCAAACGCCGTAGGAGCGCCGAAGGGACACGGCGCTTTTGTAGGCGCCGAAGGCACGTGGCGCTTTGCTAAGGCACGAGGCAGCGAAGGCACGCAGCCATTTGACAGTGGTCGACGGGCTCGGGCGCCTTGCTAGGCGGCGAGGCGGCGAAGGCACGCGCTGCTTTGCCAGGCGCCCAAGGACGCAGCGCTGTGCGAGGCGGCGAGGGCACGCAGTGCTTTGCCAGGCGCCGAAGGCACGCAGCGCTTTGCCAGGCGCCGAAGGCACGCAGCGCTGTAGGAGGCGGCGAGGGCACGCAGTGCTTTGCTAGGCGGCGAGCGGACGTGGAGCTTCGCTAGGCAGCGAAGGGTGAGGACGCTTTGCTAGGCGCTTTGCTAGGCGGCGAAGGCACGAAGCGATTTGGGAGGCGAGGCGGCGACGGCACACGGCGCTTTGCTAGGCGGCGAGGGCGAGGAGGCACGCAGCGCTTTCTTAGGCGGCGAGGCGGCGAAGGCACGCAGCGCTTCCTTAGTTTGCCAGGCAGCGAAGAGATGGAGCGCTTTGCTTGCTGGCCAGGCAGCGAACAGGCGCCGTGCTTTGCTTGCTGCCAGGCAGCGAATACACGCAGCGGTCTGCTTTTTGGCGAGGCACTGAACACATGCAGCGTTTAGTTTGCGAGGCGGCGAAGAGACGCGGCGCTTTGCTTCTTGAGAGGGAGCGAAGAGGCGCAGCGTTTCCTTAGTTTGCGAGGCATGCAAGAGATGCAGCGGTGTGCTCGTCTGCGAGGCGTCGAAGAGACGCAGCAGCTAGTTAGCTGGCCGTGTGGCGAAGAGACGCGGCGCTTGGCATGCTGGCGAGGCGGCGAGCAGATCGAGTGCTTTGCTTGTTGGCGAGGCAGCGAAGAGATTCAGCAGTCTCCTTGTTTGTGACACAGCCAACATGCCCAGTGGTTGCTCATTGTGCGAGGCAGCGAAGAGATGCAGCCCTTTGCTAGTGCACCAGGTGGCGCAGTGGCACCGCGGATGGCTTTTTCGCCTGCAGGCGAAGCGAGGCAGCACTTTGCTAGTTGGCGAGGCAGCGAAGAGACGCAGCAGGCTGCTTGTTTGTGAGACAGCCAACATGCACAGTGGTTAGGTATTGTGCGAGGCAGCGAATCACCACCGAGCAAATGGCTTTGTGCGTTCGCCGCCTCGCTGCCTAGCAAAGCGTCGTCTGCCTTGGGCGCCTAGCAAAGCTCCGCGCGCCGTCACCGCCAAGCAAAGCACCGCGTTCCTTCGACGCCTAGCAAAGAAGTGCCTGCCTTCGGCGCCTCGCCGCATCGCAGCCTAGCAAAGCACTGCGTGCCTTCGGCGCCTCACACAGCGCTGCGTGCCTTCGGCGCCTGGCAAAGCAGCGTGTGCCTTCGCCGCCTCGCCGCCTAAGAAAGCGCCGCGTCCCTTCTCGCCCTCGCCGCCTAGCAAAGCGCCGTGTCCCTTCGCCGCCTCGCCGCCCAGCAAAGCTCCGTGTGCCGTCGCCGCCAAGCAAAGCGCCGTGTTCCTTCGGCACCTAGCAAAGAAGTGCCTGCGTTCGGCGCCTCGCCGCATCGCAGCCTAGCAAAGCACTGCGTGCCTTCGGCGCCTGGCAAAGCACTGCGTGCCTTCGGCGCCTCACACAGCGCTGCGTGCCTCCGGCGCCTGGCAAAGCAGCGCGTGTCTTCGCCGCCTCGCCGCCTAAGAAAGCGCTGCGTCCCTTTTCGCCCTCGCCGCCCAACAAAGCGCCGTGTCCCTTCACCGCCTCCCCAATCGCTTCGTCCCTTCGCCGCCTCGCCGCCTAGCAAAGCGCTGCTTGCCTTCGCCGCCTCACACAGCGCTGCGTCCCTTCGCCACCTCGCCGCCTAGCAAACGCCGTAGGAGCGCCGAAGGGACACGGCGCTTTTGTAGGCGCCCAAGGCACGTGGCGCTTTGCTAAGGCACGAGGCAGCGAAGGCACGCAGCCATTTGACAGTGGTGGACGGGCTCGGGCGCCTTGCTAGGCGGCGAGGCGGCGAAGGCACGCGCTGCTTTGCCAGGCGCCCAAGGACGCAGCGCTGTGCGAGGCGGCGAGGGCACGCAGTGCTTTGCCAGGCGCCGAAGGCACGCAGCGCTTTGCCAGGCGCCGAAGGCACGCAGCGCTGTAGGAGGCGGCGAGGGCACACAGTGCTTTGCTAGGCGGCGAGCGGACGTGGAGCTTTGCTAGGCAGCGAAGGGTGAGGACGCTTTGCTAGGCGCTTTGCTAGGCGGCGAAGGCACGAAGCGATTTGGGAGGCGAGGCGGCGACGGCACACGGCGCTTTGCTAGGCGGCGAGGGCGAGGAGGCACGCAGCGCTTTCTTAGGCGGCGAGGCGGCGAAGGCACGCAGCGCTTCCTTAGTTTGCCAGGCAGCGAAGAGATGGAGCGCTTTGCTTGCTGGCCAGGCAGCGAACAGGCGCCGTGCTTTGCTTGCTGCCAGGCAGCGAATACACGCAGCGGTCTGCTTTTCTGCGAGGCACTGAACACATGCAGCATTTAGTTTGCGAGGCGGCGAAGAGACGCGGCGCTTTGCTTCTTGAGAGGGAGCGAAGAGGCGCAGCGTTTCCTTCGTTTGCGAGGCATGCAAGAGATGCAGCGGTGTGCTCGTCTGCGAGGCGTCGAAGAGACGCAGCAGCTAGTTAGCTGGCCGTGTGGCGAAGAGACGCGACGCTTGGCATGCTGGCGAGGCGGCGAGCAGATCGAGTGCTTTGCTTGTTGGCGAGGCAGCGAAGAGATTCAGCAGTCTCCTTGTTTGTGACACAGCCAACATGCCCAGTGGTTGCTCATTGTGCGAGGCAGCGAAGAGATGCAGCCCTTTGCTTGTGCACCAGGTGGCGCAGTGGCACCGCGGATGGCTTTTTCGCCTGCAGGCGAAGCGAGGCAGCACTTTGCTAGTTGGCGAGGCAGCGAAGAGACGCAGCAGGCTGCTTGTTTGTGAGACAGCCAACATGCACAGTGGTTAGCTATCGTGCGAGGCAGCGAATCACCACCGAGCAAATGGCTTTGTGCGTTCGCCGCCTCGCTGCCTAGCAAAGCGTCGTCTGCCTTGGGCGCCTAGCAAAGCTCCGCGCGCCGTCACCGCCAAGCAAAGCACCGCGTTCCTTCGACGCCTAGCAAAGAAGTGCCTGCGTTCGGCGCCTCGCCGCATCGCAGCCTAGCAAAGCACTGCGTGCCTTCGGCGCCTCACACAGCGCTGCGTGCCTTCGGCGCCTGGCAAAGCAGCGCGTGCCTTCGCCGCCTCGCCGCCTAAGAAAGCGCCGCGTCCCTTCTCGCCCTCGCCGCCTAGCAAAGCGCCGTGTCCCTTCGCCGCCTCGCCGCCCAGCAAAGCTCCGCGTGCCGTCGCCGCCAAGCAAAGTGCCATGTTCCTTCGGCACCTAGCAAAGAAGTGCCTGCGTTCGGCGCCTCGCCGCATCGCAGCCTAGCAAAGCACTGCGTGCCTTCGGCGCCTCACACAGCGCTGCGTGCCTCCGGCGCCTGGCAAAGCAGCGCGTGTCTTCGCCGCCTCGCCGCCTAAGAAAGCGCTGCGTCCCTTTTCGCCCTCGCCGCCCAACAAAGCGCCGTGTCCCTTCACCGCCTCCCCAATCGCTTCGTCCCTTCGCCGCCTCGCCGCCTAGCAAAGCGCTGCTTGCCTTCGCCGCCTCACACAGCGCTGCGTCCCTTCGCCGCCTCGCCGCCTAGCAAACGCCGTAGGAGCGCCGAAGGGACACGGCGCTTTTGTAGGCGCCCAAGGCACGTGGCGCTTTGCTAAGGCACGAGGCAGCGAAGGCACGCAGCCATTTGACAGTGGTGGACGGGCTCGGGCGCCTTGCTAGGCGGCGAGGCGGCGAAGGCACGCGCTGCTTTGCCAGGCGCCCAAGGACGCAGCGCTGTGCGAGGCGGCGAGGGCACGCAGTGCTTTGCCAGGCGCCGAAGGCACGCAGCGCTTTGCCAGGCGCCGAAGGCACGCAGCGCTGTAGGAGGCGGCGAGGGCACACAGTGCTTTGCTAGGCGGCGAGCGGACGTGGAGCTTCGCTAGGCAGCGAAGGCTGAGGACGCTTTGCTAGGCGCTTTGCTAGGCGGCGAAGGCACGAAGCGATTTGGGAGGCGAGGCGGCGACGGCACACGGCGCTTTGCTAGGCGGCGAGGGCGAGGAGGCACGCAGCGCTTTCTTAGGCGGCGAGGCGGCGAAGGCACGCAGCGCTTCCTTAGTTTGCCAGGCAGCGAAGAGATGGAGCGCTTTGCTTGCTGGCCAGGCAGCGAACAGGCGCCGTGCTTTGCTTGCTGCCAGGCAGCGAATACACGCAGCGGTCTGCTTTTCTGCGAGGCACTGAACACATGCAGCGTTTAGTTTGCGAGGCGGCGAAGAGACGCGGCGCTTTGCTTCTTGAGAGGGAGCGAAGAGGCGCAGCGTTTCCTTCGTTTGCGAGGCATGCAAGAGATGCAGCGGTGTGCTCGTCTGCGAGGCGTCGAAGAGACGCAGCAGCTAGTTAGCTGGCCGTGTGGCGAAGAGACGCGATGCTTTGCTTTTGGCGCTGCAGTGAAGAGACGCAGCGGTTTGCTTGTTGGGCAGGCAGCGAAGAGACGCGGCGCTTGGCATGCTGGCGAGGCGGCGAGCAGATCGAGTGCTTTGCTTGTTGGTGAGGCAGCGAAGAGATGCAGCGGTTTGCTTGTTGGCGAGGCAGCGGAGAGATTCAGCAGTCTCCTTGTTTGTGACACAGCCAACATGCCCAGTGGTTGCTCATTGTGCGAGGCAGCGAAGAGATGCAGCACTTTGCTTGTGCACCAGGTGGCGCAGTGGCATCGCGGATGGCTTTTTCGCCTGCAGGCGAAGCGAGGCAGCACTTTGCTAGTTGGCGAGGCAGCGAAGAGACGCAGCAGGCTGCTTGTTTGTGAGACAGCCAACATGCACAGTGGTTAGCTATTGTGCGAGGCAGCGAATCACCACCGAGCAAATGGCTTTGTGCGTTCGCCGCCTCGCTGCCTAGCAAAGCGTCGTCTGCCTTGGGCGCCTAGCAAAGCTCCGCGTGCCGTCACCGCCAAGCAAAGCACCGCTTTCCTTTGGCACCTAGCAAAGAAGTGCCTGCCTTCGGCGCCTCGCCGCATCGCAGCCTAGCAAAGCACTGCGTGCCTTCGGCGCCTCACACAGCGCTGCGTGCCTTCGGCGCCTGGCAAAGCAGCGCGTGCCTTCGCCGCCTCGCCGCCTGAGAAAGCGCCGCGTCCCTTCTCGCCCTCGCCGCCTAGCAAAGCGCCGTGTCCCTTCGCCGCCTCGCCGCCCAGCAAAGCTCCGCGTGCCGTCGCCGCCAAGCAAAGCGCCGTGTTCCTTCGGCACCTAGCAAAGAAGTGCCTGCGTTCGGCGCCTCGCCGCATCGCAGCCTAGCAAAGCACTGCGTGCCTTCGGCGCCTGGCAAAGCACTGCGTGCCTTCGGCGCCTCACACAGCGCTGCGTGCCTCCGGCGCCTGGCAAAGCAGCGCGTGTCTTCGCCGCCTCGCCGCCTAAGAAAGCGCTGCGTCCCTTTTCGCCCTCGCCGCCCAACAAAGCGCCGTGTCCCTTCACCGCCTCCCCAATCGCTTCGTCCCTTCGCCGCCTCGCCGCCTAGCAAAGCGCTGCTTGCCTTCGCCGCCTCACACAGCGCTGCGTCCCTTCGCCGCCTCGCCGCCTAGCAAACGCCGTAGGAGCGCCGAAGGGACACGGCGCTTTTGTAGGCGCCCAAGGCACGTGGCGCTTTGCTAAGGCACGAGGCAGCGAAGGCACGCAGCCATTTGACAGTGGTGGACGGGCTCGGGCGCCTTGCTAGGCGGCGAGGCGGCGAAGGCACGCGCTGCTTTGCCAGGCGCCCAAGGACGCAGCGCTGTGCGAGGCGGCGAGGGCACGCAGTGCTTTGCCAGGCGCCGAAGGCACGCAGCGCTTTGCCAGGCGCCGAAGGCACGCAGCGCTGTAGGAGGCGGCGAGGGCACACAGTGCTTTGCTAGGCGGCGAGCGGACGTGGAGCTTTGCTAGGCAGCGAAGGGTGAGGACGCATTGCTAGGCGCTTTGCTAGGCGGCGAAGGCACGAAGCGATTTGGGAGGCGAGGCGGCGACGGCACACGGCGCTTTGCTAGGCGGCGAGGGCGAGGAGGCACGCAGCGCTTTCTTAGGCGGCGAGGCGGCGAAGGCACGCAGCGCTTCCTTAGTTTGCCAGGCAGCGAAGAGATGGAGCGCTTTGCTTGCTGGCCAGGCAGCGAACAGGCGCCGTGCTTTGCTTGCTGCCAGGCAGCGAATACACGCAGCGGTCTGCTTTTCTGCGAGGCACTGAACACATGCAGCGTTTAGTTTGCGAGGCGGCGAAGAGACGCGGCGCTTTGCTTCTTGAGAGGGAGCGAAGAGGCGCAGCGTTTCCTTCGTTTGCGAGGCATGCAAGAGATGCAGCGGTGTGCTCGTCTGCGAGGCGTCGAAGAGACGCAGCAGCTAGTTAGCTGGCCGTGTGGCGAAGAGACGCGACGCTTGGCATGCTGGCGAGGCGGCGAGCAGATCGAGTGCTTTGCTTGTTGGCGAGGCAGCGAAGAGATTCAGCAGTCTCCTTGTTTGTGACACAGCCAACATGCCCAGTGGTTGCTCATTGTGCGAGGCAGCGAAGAGATGCAGCCCTTTGCTAGTGCACCAGGTGGCGCAGTGGCATCGCGGATGGCTTTTTCGCCTGCAGGCGAAGCGAGGCAGCACTTTGCTAGTTGGCGAGGCAGCGAAGAGACGCAGCAGGCTGCTTGTTTGTGAGACAGCCAACATGCACAGTGGTTAGCTATTGTGCGAGGCAGCGAATCACCACCGAGCAAATGGCTTTGTGCGTTCGCCGCCTCGCTGCCTAGCAAAGCGTCGTCTGCCTTGGGCGCCTAGCAAAGCTCCGCGCGCCGTCACCGCCAAGCAAAGCACCGCGTTCCTTCGACGCCTAGCAAAGAAGTGCCTGCGTTCGGCGCCTCGCCGCATCGCAGCCTAGCAAAGCACTGCGTGCCTTCGGCGCCTCACACAGCGCTGCGTGCCTTCGGTGCCTGGCATAGCAGCGCGTGCCTTCGCCGCCTCGCCGCCTAAGAAAGCGCCGCGTCCCTTCTCGCCCTCGCCGCCTAGCAAAGCGCCGTGTCCCTTCGCCGCCTCGCCGCCCAGCAAAGCTCCGCGTGCCGTCGCCGCCAAGCAAAGTGCCGTGTTCCTTCGGCACCTAGCAAAGAAGTGCCTGCGTTCGGCGCCTCGCCGCATCGCAGCCTAGCAAAGCACTGCGTGCCTTCGGCGCCTGGCAAAGCACTGCGTGCCTTCGGCGCCTCACACAGCGCTGCGTGCCTCCGGCGCCTGGCAAAGCAGCGCGTGTCTTCGCCGCCTCGCCGCCTAAGAAAGCGCTGCGTCCCTTTTCGCCCTCGCCGCCCAACAAAGCGCCGTGTCCCTTCACCGCCTCCCCAATCGCTTCGTCCCTTCGCCGCCTCGCCGCCTAGCAAAGCGCTGCTTGCCTTCGCCGCCTCACACAGCGCTGCGTCCCTTCGCCGCCTCGCCGCCTAGCAAACGCCGTAGGAGCGCCGAAGGGACACGGCGCTTTTGTAGGCGCCCAAGGCACGTGGCGCTTTGCTAAGGCACGAGGCAGCGAAGGCACGCAGCCATTTGACAGTGGTGGACGGGCTCGGGCGCCTTGCTAGGCGGCGAGGCGGCGAAGGCACGCGCTGCTTTGCCAGGCGCCCAAGGACGCAGCGCTGTGCGAGGCGGCGAGGGCACGCAGTGCTTTGCCAGGCGCCGAAGGCACGCAGCGCTTTGCCAGGCGCCGAAGGCACGCAGCGCTGTAGGAGGCGGCGAGGGCACACAGTGCTTTGCTAGGCGGCGAGCGGACGTGGAGCTTCGCTAGGCAGCGAAGGCTGAGGACGCTTTGCTAGGCGCTTTGCTAGGCGGCGAAGGCACGAAGCGATTTGGGAGGCGAGGCGGCGACGGCACACGGCGCTTTGCTAGGCGGCGAGGGCGAGGAGGCACGCAGCGCTTTCTTAGGCGGCGAGGCGGCGAAGGCACGCAGCGCTTCCTTAGTTTGCCAGGCAGCGAAGAGATGGAGCGCTTTGCTTGCTGGCCAGGCAGCGAACAGGCGCCGTGCTTTGCTTGCTGCCAGGCAGCGAACACACGCAGCGGTCTGCTTTTCTGCGAGGCACTGAACACATGCAGCGTTTAGTTTGCGAGGCGGCGAAGAGACGCGGCGCTTTGCTTCTTGAGAGGGAGCGAAGAGGCGCAGCGTTTCCTTCGTTTGCGAGGCATGCAAGAGATGCAGCGGTGTGCTCGTCTGCGAGGCGTCGAAGAGACGCAGCAGCTAGTTAGCTGGCCGTGTGGCGAAGAGACGCGACGCTTTGCTTTTGGCGCTGCAGTGAAGAGACGCAGCGGTTTGCTTGTTGGGCAGGCAGCGAAGAGACGCGGCGCTTGGCATGCTGGCGAGGCGGCGAGCAGATCGAGTGCTTTGCTTGTTGGTGAGGCAGCGAAGAGATGCAGCGGTTTGCTTGTTGGCGAGGCAGCGGAGAGATTCAGCAGTCTCCTTGTTTGTGACACAGCCAACATGCCCAGTGGTTGCTCATTGTGCGAGGCAGCGAAGAGATGCAGCACTTTGCTTGTGCACCAGGTGGCGCAGTGGCATCGCGGATGGCTTTTTCGCCTGCAGGCGAAGCGAGGCAGCACTTTGCTAGTTGGCGAGGCAGCGAAGAGACGCAGCAGGCTGCTTGTTTGTGAGACAGCCAACATGCACAGTGGTTAGCTATTGTGCGAGGCAGCGAATCACCACCGAGCAAATGGCTTTGTGCGTTCGCCGCCTCGCTGCCTAGCAAAGCGTCGTCTCCCTTGGGCGCCTAGCAAAGCTCCGCGCGCCGTCACCGCCAAGCAAAGCACCGCGTTCCTTCGACGCCTAGCAAAGAAGTGCCTGCGTTCGGCGCCTCGCCGCATCGCAGCCTAGCAAAGCACTGCGTGCCTTCAGCGCCTGGCAAAGCAGCGCGTGCCTTCGCCGCCTCGCCGCCTAAGAAAGCGCTGCGTCCCTTCTCGCCCTCGCCGCCCAACAAAGCGCCGTGTCCCTTCACCGCCTCCCCAATCGCTTCGTCCCTTCGCCGCCTCGCCGCCTAGCAAAGCGCTGCTTGCCTTCGCCGCCTCACACACCGCTGCGTCCCTTCGCCGCCTCGCCGCTTAGCAAACGCCGTAGGAGCGCCGAAGGGACACGGCGCTTTTGTAGGCGCCCAAGGCACATGGCGCTTTGCTAAGGCACGAGGCAGCGAAGGCATGCAGCCATTTGATCGTGGTCGACGGGCTCGGGCGCCTTGCTAGGCGGCAAGGTGGTGAAGCACGCGCTGCTTTGCCAGGCGCCCAAGGATGCAGCGCTGTGCGAGGCGGCGAGGGCACGCAGTGCTTTCCCAGGCGCCGAAGGCACGCAGCGCTTTGCCAGGCGCCGAAGGCACGCAGCGCTGTAGGAGGCGGCGAGGGCACACAGTGCTTTGCTAGGCGGCGAGCGGACGTGGAGCTTTGCTAGGCAGCGAAGGCTGAGGACGCTTTGCTAGGCGCTTTGCTAGGCGGCGAAGGCATGAAGCGATTTGGGAGGCGAGGCGGTGACGGCACACGGCGCTTTGCTAGGCGGCGAGGGCGAGGAGGCACGCAGCGCTTTCTTAGGCGGCGAGGCGGCGAAGGCACGCGCTGCTTTGCTAGGCGCCGAAGGCACGCAGCGCTTCCTTAGTTTGCGAGGCAGCGAAGAGATGGAGCGCTTTGCTTGCTGGCCAGGCAGCGAACAGGCGCCGTGCTTTGCTTGCTGCCAGGCAGCGAATACACGCAGCGGTCTGCTTTTCTGCGAGGCACTGAACACATGCAGCGTTTAGTTTGCGAGGCGGCGAAGAGACGCGGCGCTTTGCTTCTTGAGAGGGAGCGAAGAGGCGCAGCGTTTCCTTCGTTTGCGAGGCATGCAAGAGATGCAGCGGTGTGCTCGTCTGCGAGGCGTCGAAGAGATGCAGCAGCTAGTTAGCTGGCCGTGTGGCGAAGAGACGCGACGCTTGGCATGCTGGCGAGGCGGCGAGCAGATCGAGTGCTTTGCTTGTTGGCGAGGCAGCGAAGAGATTCAGCAGTCTCCTTGTTTGTGACACAGCCAACATGCCCAGTGGTTGCTCATTGTGCGAGGCAGCGAAGAGATGCAGCCCTTTGCTTGTGCACCAGGTGGCGCAGTGGCATCGCGGATGGCTTTTTCGCCTACAGGCGAAGCGAGGCAGCACTTTGCTAGTTGGCGAGGCAGCGAAGAGACGCAGCAGGCTGCTTGTTTGTGAGACAGCCAACATGCACAGTGGTTAGCTATTGTGCGAGGCAGCGAATCACCACCGAGCAAATGGCTTTGTGCGTTCGCTGCCTCGCTGCCTAGCAAAGCGTCGTCTGCCTTGGGCGCCTAGCAAAGCTCCGCGTGCCGTCACCGCCAAGCAAAGCACCGCGTTCCTTTGGCACCTAGCAAAGAAGTGCCTGCGTTCGGCACCTCGCCGCATCGCAGCCTAGCAAAGCACTGCGTGCCTTCGGCGCCTCACACAGCGCTGCGTGCCTTCGGCGCCTGGCAAAGCAGCGCGTGCCTTCGCCGCCTCGCCGCCTGAGAAAGCGCCGCGTCCCTTCTCGCCCTCGCCGCCTAGCAAAGCGCCGTGTCCCTTCGCCGCCTCGCCGCCCAGCAAAGCTCCGCGTGCCGTCGCCGCCAAGCAAAGCGCCGTGTTCCTTCGGCACCTAGCAAAGAAGTGCCTGCGTTCGGCGCCTCGCCGCATCGCAGCCTAGCAAAGCACTGCGTGCCTTCGGCGCCTGGCAAAGCACTGCGTGCCTTCGGCGCCTCACACAGCGCTGCGTCCCTTCGCCGCCTCGCCGCTTAGCAAACGCCGTAGGAGCGCCGAAGGGACACGGCGCTTTTGTAGGCGCCCAAGGCACGTGGCGCTTTGCTAAGGTACGAGGCAGCGAAGGCACGCAGCCATTTGATCGTGGTCGACGGGCTCGGGCGCCTTGCTAGGCGGCGAGGCAGCGAAGGCACGCAGCGCTTTGCCAGGCGCCCAAGGACGCAGCGCTGTGCGAGGCGGCGAGGGCACGCAGTGCTTTCCCAGGCGCCGAAGGCACGCAGTGCTTTGCCAGGCGCCGAAGGCACGCAGCGCTGTAGGAGGCGGCGAGGGCACACAGTGCTTTGCTAGGCGGCGAGCGGACGTGGAGCTTTGCTAGGCAGCGAAGGCTGAGGACGCTTTGCTAGGCGGCGAAGGCACGAAGCGATTTGGGAGGCGAGGCGGCGACGGCACACGGCGCTTTGCTAGGCGGCGAGGGCGAGGAGGCACGCAGCGCTTTCTTAGGCGGCGAGGCGGCGAAGGCACGCAGCGCTTCCTTAGTTTGCCAGGCAGCGAAGAGATGGAGCGCTTTGCTTGCTGGCCAGGCAGCGAACAGGCGCCGTGCTTTGCTTGCTGCCAGGCAGCGAACACACGCAGCGGTCTGCTTTTCTGCGAGGCACTGAACACATGCAGCGTTTAGTTTGCGAGGCGGCGAAGAGACGCGGCGCTTTGCTTCTTGAGAGGGAGCGAAGAGGCGCAGCGTTTCCTTCGTTTGCGAGGCATGCAAGAGATGCAGCGGTGTGCTCGTCTGCGAGGCGTCGAAGAGACGCAGCAGCTAGTTAGCTGGCCGTGTGGCGAAGAGACGCGACGCTTTGCTTTTGGCGCTGCAGTGAAGAGACGCAGCGGTTTGCTTGTTGGGCAGGCAGCGAAGAGACGCGGCGCTTGGCATGCTGGCGAGGCGGCGAGCAGATCGAGTGCTTTGCTTGTTGGTGAGGCAGCGAAGAGATGCAGCGGTTTGCTTGTTGGCGAGGCAGCGGAGAGATTCAGCAGTCTCCTTGTTTGTGACACAGCCAACATGCCCAGTGGTTGCTCATTGTGCGAGGCAGCGAAGAGATGCAGCACTTTGCTTGTGCACCAGGTGGCGCAGTGGCATCGCGGATGGCTTTTTCGCCTGCAGGCGAAGCGAGGCAGCACTTTGCTAGTTGGCGAGGCAGCGAAGAGACGCAGCAGGCTGCTTGTTTGTGAGACAGCCAACATGCACAGTGGTTAGCTATTGTGCGAGGCAGCGAATCACCACCGAGCAAATGGCTTTGTGCGTTCGCCGCCTCGCTGCCTAGCAAAGCGTCGTCTGCCTTGGGCGCCTAGCAAAGCTCCGCGCGCCGTCACCGCCAAGCAAAGCACCGCGTTCCTTCGACGCCTAGCAAAGAAGTGCCTGCGTTCGGCGCCTCGCCGCATCGCAGCCTAGCAAAGCACTGCGTGCCTTCGGCGCCTGGCAAAGCAGCGCGTGCCTTCGCCGCCTCGCCGCCTAAGAAAGCGCTGCGTCCCTTCTCGCCCTCGCCGCCCAACAAAGCGCCGTGTCCCTTCACCGCCTCCCCAATCGCTTCGTCCCTTCGCCGCCTCGCCGCCTAGCAAAGCGCTGCTTGCCTTCGCCGCCTCACACACCGCTGCGTCCCTTCGCCGCCTCGCCGCTTAGCAAACGCCGTAGGAGCGCCGAAGGGACACGGCGCTTTTGTAGGCGCCCAAGGCACATGGCGCTTTGCTAAGGCACGAGGCAGCGAAGGCATGCAGCCATTTGATCGTGGTCGACGGGCTCGGGCGCCTTGCTAGGCGGCGAGGCGGCGAAGGCACGCGCTGCTTTGCCAGGCGCCCAAGGACGCAGCGCTGTGCGAGGCGGCGAGGGCACGCAGTGCTTTCCCAGGCGCCGAAGGCACGCAGCGCTTTGCCAGGCGCCGAAGGCACGCAGCGCTGTAGGAGGCGGCGAGGGCACACAGTGCTTTGCTAGGCGGCGAGCGGACGTGGAGCTTTGCTAGGCAGCGAAGGCTGAGGACGCTTTGCTAGGCGCTTTGCTAGGCGGCGAAGGCACGAAGCGATTTGGGAGGCGAGGCGGCGACGGCACACGGCGCTTTGCTAGGCGGCGAGGGCGAGGAGGCACGCAGCGCTTTCTTAGGCGGCGAGGCGGCGAAGGCACGCAGCGCTTCCTTAGTTTGCCAGGCAGCGAAGAGATGGAGCGCTTTGCTTGCTGGCCAGGCAGCGAACAGGCGCCGTGCTTTGCTTGCTGCCAGGCAGCGAACACACGCAGCGGTCTGCTTTTCTGCGAGGCACTGAACACATGCAGCGTTTAGTTTGCGAGGCGGCGAAGAGACGCGGCGCTTTGCTTCTTGAGAGGGAGCGAAGAGGCGCAGCGTTTCCTTCGTTTGCGAGGCATGCAAGAGATGCAGCGGTGTGCTCGTCTGCGAGGCGTCGAAGAGACGCAGCAGCTAGTTAGCTGGCCGTGTGGCGAAGAGACGCGACGCTTTGCTTTTGGCGCTGCAGTGAAGAGACGCAGCGGTTTGCTTGTTGGGCAGGCAGCGAAGAGACGCGGCGCTTGGCATGCTGGCGAGGCGGCGAGCAGATCGAGTGCTTTGCTTGTTGGTGAGGCAGCGAAGAGATGCAGCGGTTTGCTTGTTGGCGAGGCAGCGGAGAGATTCAGCAGTCTCCTTGTTTGTGACACAGCCAACATGCCCAGTGGTTGCTCATTGTGCGAGGCAGCGAAGAGATGCAGCACTTTGCTTGTGCACCAGGTGGCGCAGTGGCACCGCGGATGGCTTTTTCGCCTGCAGGCGAAGCGAGGCAGCACTTTGCTAGTTGGCGAGGCAGCGAAGAGACGCAGCAGGCTGCTTGTTTGTGAGACAGCCAACATGCACAGTGGTTAGCTATTGTGCGAGGCAGCGAATCACCACCGAGCAAATGGCTTTGTGCGTTCGCCGCCTCGCTGCCTAGCAAAGCGTCGTCTGCCTTGGGCGCCTAGCAAAGCTCCGCGCGCCGTCACCGCCAAGCAAAGCACCGCGTTCCTTTGGCACCT
The DNA here is from genome assembly GCF_036417845.1 of Apteryx mantelli. Taxonomy (NCBI): domain Eukaryota; kingdom Metazoa; phylum Chordata; class Aves; order Apterygiformes; family Apterygidae; genus Apteryx; species Apteryx mantelli. The sequence continues at coordinate 509,307 of NC_089993.1, read as the reverse complement.
AGCAAAGAAGTGCCTGCGTTCGGCGCCTCGCCGCATCGCAGCCTAGCAAAGCACTGCGTGCCTTCGGCGCCTCACACAGCGCTGCGTGCCTTCGGCGCCTGGCAAAGCAGCGCGTGCCTTCGCCGCCTCGCCGCCTAAGAAAGCGCCGCGTCCCTTCTCGCCCTCGCCGCCTAGCAAAGCGCCGTGTCCCTTCGCCGCCTCGCCGCCCAGCAAAGCTCCGCGTGCCGTCGCCGCCAAGCAAAGCGCCGTGTTCCTTCGGCACCTAGCAAAGAAGTGCCTGCGTTCGGCGCCTCGCCGCATCGCAGCCTAGCAAAGCACTGCGTGCCTTCGGCGCCTCACACAGCGCTGCGTGCCTCCGGCGCCTGGCAAAGCAGCGCGTGTCTTCGCCGCCTCGCCGCCTAAGAAAGCGCTGCGTCCCTTTTCGCCCTCGCCGCCCAACAAAGCGCCGTGTCCCTTCACCGCCTCCCCAATCGCTTCGTCCCTTCGCCGCCTCGCCGCCTAGCAAAGCGCTGCTTGCCTTCGCCGCCTCACACAGCGCTGCGTCCCTTCGCCGCCTCGCCGCCTAGCAAACGCCGTAGGAGCGCCGAAGGGACACGGCGCTTTTGTAGGCGCCCAAGGCACGTGGCGCTTTGCTAAGGCACGAGGCAGCGAAGGCACGCAGCCATTTGACAGTGGTGGACGGGCTCGGGCGCCTTGCTAGGCGGCGAGGTGGCGAAGGCACGCGCTGCTTTGCCAGGCGCCCAAGGACGCAGCGCTGTGCGAGGCGGCGAGGGCACGCAGTGCTTTGCCAGGCGCCGAAGGCACGCAGCGCTTTGCCAGGCGCCGAAGGCACGCAGCGCTGTAGGAGGCGGCGAGGGCACACAGTGCTTTGCTAGGCGGCGAGCGGACGTGGAGCTTTGCTAGGCAGCGAAGGCTGAGGACGCTTTGCTAGGCGCTTTGCTAGGCGGCGAAGGCACGAAGCGATTTGGGAGGCGAGGCGGCGACGGCACACGGCGCTTTGCTAGGCGGCGAGGGCGAGGAGGCACGCAGCGCTTTCTTAGGCGGCGAGGCGGCGAAGGCACGCAGCGCTTCCTTAGTTTGCCAGGCAGCGAAGAGATGGAGCGCTTTGCTTGCTGGCCAGGCAGCGAACAGGCGCCGTGCTTTGCTTGCTGCCAGGCAGCGAATACACGCAGCGGTCTGCTTTTCTGCGAGGCACTGAACACATGCAGCGTTTAGTTTGCGAGGCGGCGAAGAGACGCGGCGCTTTGCTTCTTGAGAGGGAGCGAAGAGGCGCAGCGTTTCCTTCGTTTGCGAGGCATGCAAGAGATGCAGCGGTGTGCTCGTCTGCGAGGCGTCGAAGAGACGCAGCAGCTAGTTAGCTGGCCGTGTGGCGAAGAGACGCAACGCTTTGCTTTTGGCGCTGCAGTGAAGAGACGCAGCGGTTTGCTTGTTGGGCAGGCAGCGAAGAGACGCGGCGCTTGGCATGCTGGCGAGGCGGCGAGCAGATCGAGTGCTTTGCTTGTTGGTGAGGCAGCGAAGAGATGCAGCGGTTTGCTTGTTGGCGAGGCAGCGGAGAGATTCAGCAGTCTCCTTGTTTGTGACACAGCCAACATGCCCAGTGGTTGCTCATTGTGCGAGGCAGCGAAGAGATGCAGCACTTTGCTAGTGCACCAGGTGGCGCAGTGGCATCGCGGATGGCTTTTTCGCCTGCAGGCGAAGCGAGGCAGCACTTTGCTAGTTGGCGAGGCAGCGAAGAGACGCAGCAGGCTGCTTGTTTGTGAGACAGCCAACATGCACAGTGGTTAGCTATTGTGCGAGGCAGCGAATCACCACCGAGCAAATGGCTTTGTGCGTTCGCCGCCTCGCTGCCTAGCAAAGCGTCGTCTGCCTTGGGCGCCTAGCAAAGCTCCGCGTGCCGTCACCGCCAAGCAAAGCACCGCGTTCCTTCGACGCCTAGCAAAGAAGTGCCTGCGTTCGGCGCCTCGCCGCATCGCAGCCTAGCAAAGCACTGCGTGCCTTCGGCGCCTCACACAGCGCTGCGTGCCTTCGGCGCCTGGCAAAGCAGCGCGTGCCTTCGCCGCCTCGCCGCCTGAGAAAGCGCCGCGTCCCTTCTCGCCCTCGCCGCCTAGCAAAGCGCCGTGTCCCTTCGCCGCCTCGCCGCCCAGCAAAGCTCCGCGTGCCGTCGCCGCCAAGCAAAGCGCCGTGTTCCTTCGGCACCTAGCAAAGAAGTGCCTGCGTTCGGCGCCTCGCCGCATCGCAGCCTAGCAAAGCACTGCGTGCCTTCGGCGCCTGGCAAAGCACTGCGTGCCTTCGGCGCCTCACACAGCGCTGCGTGCCTCCGGCGCCTGGCAAAGCAGCGCGTGTCTTCGCCGCCTCGCCGCCTAAGAAAGCGCTGCGTCCCTTTTCGCCCTCGCCGCCCAACAAAGCGCCGTGTCCCTTCACCGCCTCCCCAATCGCTTCGTCCCTTCGCCGCCTCGCCGCCTAGCAAAGCGCTGCTTGCCTTCGCCGCCTCACACAGCGCTGCGTCCCTTCGCCGCCTCGCCGCCTAGCAAACGCCGTAGGAGCGCCGAAGGGACACGGCGCTTTTGTAGGCGCCCAAGGCACGTGGCGCTTTGCTAAGGCACGAGGCAGCGAAGGCACGCAGCCATTTGACAGTGGTGGACGGGCTCGGGCGCCTTGCTAGGCGGCGAGGTGGCGAAGGCACGCGCTGCTTTGCCAGGCGCCCAAGGACGCAGCGCTGTGCGAGGCGGCGAGGGCACGCAGTGCTTTGCCAGGCGCCGAAGGCACGCAGCGCTTTGCCAGGCGCCGAAGGCACGCAGCGCTGTAGGAGGCGGCGAGGGCACACAGTGCTTTGCTAGGCGGCGAGCGGACGTGGAGCTTTGCTAGGCAGCGAAGGCTGAGGACGCTTTGCTAGGCGCTTTGCTAGGCGGCGAAGGCACGAAGCGATTTGGGAGGCGAGGCGGCGACGGCACACGGCGCTTTGCTAGGCGGCGAGGGCGAGGAGGCACGCAGCGCTTTCTTAGGCGGCGAGGCGGCGAAGGCACGCAGCGCTTCCTTAGTTTGCCAGGCAGCGAAGAGATGGAGCGCTTTGCTTGCTGGCCAGGCAGCGAACAGGCGCCGTGCTTTGCTTGCTGCCAGGCAGCGAATACACGCAGCGGTCTGCTTTTCTGCGAGGCACTGAACACATGCAGCGTTTAGTTTGCGAGGCGGCGAAGAGACGCGGCGCTTTGCTTCTTGAGAGGGAGCGAAGAGGCGCAGCGTTTCCTTCGTTTGCGAGGCATGCAAGAGATGCAGCGGTGTGCTCGTCTGCGAGGCGTCGAAGAGACGCAGCAGCTAGTTAGCTGGCCGTGTGGCGAAGAGACGCAACGCTTTGCTTTTGGCGCTGCAGTGAAGAGACGCAGCGGTTTGCTTGTTGGGCAGGCAGCGAAGAGACGCGGCGCTTGGCATGCTGGCGAGGCGGCGAGCAGATCGAGTGCTTTGCTTGTTGGTGAGGCAGCGAAGAGATGCAGCGGTTTGCTTGTTGGCGAGGCAGCGGAGAGATTCAGCAGTCTCCTTGTTTGTGACACAGCCAACATGCCCAGTGGTTGCTCATTGTGCGAGGCAGCGAAGAGATGCAGCCCTTTGCTTGTGCACCAGGTGGCGCAGTGGCATCGCGGATGGCTTTTTCGCCTGCAGGCGAAGCGAGGCAGCACTTTGCTAGTTGGCGAGGCAGCGAAGAGACGCAGCAGGCTGCTTGTTTGTGAGACAGCCAACATGCACAGTGGTTAGCTATTGTGCGAGGCAGCGAATCACCACCGAGCAAATGGCTTTGTGCGTTCGCCGCCTCGCTGCCTAGCAAAGCGTCGTCTGCCTTGGGCGCCTAGCAAAGCTCCGCGTGCCGTCACCGCCAAGCAAAGCACCGCGTTCCTTCGACGCCTAGCAAAGAAGTGCCTGCGTTCGGCGCCTCGCCGCATCGCAGCCTAGCAAAGCACTGCGTGCCTTCGGCGCCTGGCAAAGCAGCGCGTGCCTTCGCCGCCTCGCCGCCTAAGAAAGCGCCGCGTCCCTTCTCGCCCTCGCCGCCCAACAAAGCGCCGTGTCCCTTCACCGCCTCCCCAATCGCTCCGTCCCTTCGCCGCCTCGCCGCCTAGCAAAGCGCTGCTTGCCTTCGCCGCCTCACACACCGCTGCGTCCCTTCGCCGCCTCGCCGCTTAGCAAACGCCGTAGGAGCGCCGAAGGGACACGGCGCTTTTGTAGGCGCCCAAGGCACGTGGCGCTTTGCTAAGGCACGAGGCAGCGAAGGCACGCAGCCATTTGACAGTGGTGGACGGGCTCGGGCGCCTTGCTAGGCGGCGAGGCGGCGAAGGCACGCGCTGCTTTGCCAGGCGCCCAAGGACGCAGCGCTGTGCGAGGCGGCGAGGGCACGCAGTGCTTTGCCAGGCGCCGAAGGCACGCAGTGCTTTGCCAGGCGCCGAAGGCACGCAGCGCTGTAGGAGGCGGCGAGGGCACACAGTGCTTTGCTAGGCGGCGAGCGGACGTGGAGCTTTGCTAGGCAGCGAAGGCTGAGGACGCTTTGCTAGGCGCTTTGCTAGGCGGCGAAGGCACGAAGCGATTTGGGAGGCGAGGCGGCGACGGCACACGGCGCTTTGCTAGGCGGCGAGGGCGAGGAGGCACGCAGCGCTTTCTTAGGCGGCGAGGCGGCGAAGGCACGCAGCGCTTCCTTAGTTTGCCAGGCAGCGAAGAGATGGAGCGCTTTGCTTGCTGGCCAGGCAGCGAACAGGCGCCGTGCTTTGCTTGCTGCCAGGCAGCGAATACACGCAGCGGTCTGCTTTTCTGCGAGGCACTGAACACATGCAGCGTTTAGTTTGCGAGGCGGCGAAGAGACGCGGCGCTTTGCTTCTTGAGAGGGAGCGAAGAGGCGCAGCGTTTCCTTCGTTTGCGAGGCATGCAAGAGATGCAGCGGTGTGCTCGTCTGCGAGGCGTCGAAGAGACGCAGCAGCTAGTTAGCTGGCCGTGTGGCGAAGAGACGCAACGCTTTGCTTTTGGCGCTGCAGTGAAGAGACGCAGCGGTTTGCTTGTTGGGCAGGCAGCGAAGAGACGCGGCGCTTGGCATGCTGGCGAGGCGGCGAGCAGATCGAGTGCTTTGCTTGTTGGTGAGGCAGCGAAGAGATGCAGCGGTTTGCTTGTTGGCGAGGCAGCGGAGAGATTCAGCAGTCTCCTTGTTTGTGACACAGCCAACATGCCCAGTGGTTGCTCATTGTGCGAGGCAGCGAAGAGATGCAGCCCTTTGCTTGTGCACCAGGTGGCGCAGTGGCATCGCGGATGGCTTTTTCGCCTGCAGGCGAAGCGAGGCAGCACTTTGCTAGTTGGCGAGGCAGCGAAGAGACGCAGCAGGCTGCTTGTTTGTGAGACAGCCAACATGCACGCTGGTTAGCTATTGTGCGAGGCAGCGAATCACCACCGAGCAAATGGCTTTGTGCGTTCGCCGCCTCGCTGCCTAGCAAAGCGTCGTCTGCCTTGGGCGCCTAGCAAAGCTCCGCGTGCCGTCACCGCCAAGCAAAGCACCGCGTTCCTTCGACGCCTAGCAAAGAAGTGCCTGCGTTCGGCGCCTCGCCGCATCGCAGCCTAGCAAAGCACTGCGTGCCTTCGGCGCCTGGCAAAGCAGCGCGTGCCTTCGCCGCCTCGCCGCCTAAGAAAGCGCCGCGTCCCTTCTCGCCCTCGCCGCCCAACAAAGCGCCGTGTCCCTTCACCGCCTCCCCAATCGCTCCGTCCCTTCGCCGCCTCGCCGCCTAGCAAAGCGCTGCTTGCCTTCGCCGCCTCACACACCGCTGCGTCCCTTCGCCGCCTCGCCGCTTAGCAAACGCCGTAGGAGCGCCGAAGGGACACGGCGCTTTTGTAGGCGCCCAAGGCACGTGGCGCTTTGCTAAGGCATGAGGCAGCGAAGGCACGCAGCCATTTGACAGTGGTGGACGGGCTCGGGCGCCTTGCTAGGCGGCGAGGCGGCGAAGGCACGCGCTGCTTTGCCAGGCGCCCAAGGACACAGCGCTGTGCGAGGCGGCGAGGGCACGCAGTGCTTTGCCAGGCGCCGAAGGCACGCAGTGCTTTGCCAGGCGCCGAAGGCACGCAGCGCTGTAGGAGGCGGCGAGGGCACACAGTGCTTTGCTAGGCGGCGAGCGGACGTGGAGCTTCGCTAGGCAGCGAAGGGTGAGGACGCTTTGCTAGGCGCTTTGCTAGGCGGCGAAGGCACGAAGCGATTTGGGAGGCGAGGCGGCGACGGCACACGGCGCTTTGCTAGGCGGCGAGGGCGAGGAGGCACGCAGCGCTTTCTTAGGCGGCGAGGCGGCGAAGGCACGCAGCGCTTCCTTAGTTTGCCAGGCAGCGAAGAGATGGAGCGCTTTGCTTGCTGGCCAGGCAGCGAACAGGCGCCGTGCTTTGCTTGCTGCCAGGCAGCGAACACACGCAGCGGTCTGCTTTTCTGCGAGGCACTGAACACATGCAGCGTTTAGTTTGCGAGGCGGCGAAGAGACGCGGCGCTTTGCTTCTTGAGAGGGAGCGAAGAGGCGCAGCGTTTCCTTCGTTTGCGAGGCATGCAAGAGATGCAGCGGTGTGCTCGTCTGCGAGGCGTCGAAGAGACGCAGCAGCTAGTTAGCTGGCCGTGTGGCGAAGAGACGCGACGCTTTGCTTTTGGCGCTGCAGTGAAGAGACGCAGCGGTTTGCTTGTTGGGCAGGCAGCGAAGAGACGCGGCGCTTGGCATGCTGGCGAGGCGGCGAGCAGATCGAGTGCTTTGCTTGTTGGTGAGGCAGCGAAGAGATGCAGCGGTTTGCTTGTTGGCGAGGCAGCGGAGAGATTCAGCAGTCTCCTTGTTTGTGACACAGCCAACATGCCCAGTGGTTGCTCATTGTGCGAGGCAGCGAAGAGATGCAGCACTTTGCTTGTGCACCAGGTGGCGCAGTGGCATCGCGGATGGCTTTTTCGCCTGCAGGCGAAGCGAGGCAGCACTTTGCTAGTTGGCGAGGCAGCGAAGAGACGCAGCAGGCTGCTTGTTTGTGAGACAGCCAACATGCACAGTGGTTAGCTATTGTGCGAGGCAGCGAATCACCACCGAGCAAATGGCTTTGTGCGTTCGCCGCCTCGCTGCCTAGCAAAGCGTCGTCTGCCTTGGGCGCCTAGCAAAGCTCCGCGCGCCGTCACCGCCAAGCAAAGCACCGCGTTCCTTCGACGCCTAGCAAAGAAGTGCCTGCGTTCGGCGCCTCGCCGCATCGCAGCCTAGCAAAGCACTGCGTGCCTTCGGCGCCTGGCAAAGCACTGCGTGCCTTCGGCGCCTCACACAGCGCTGCGTGCCTCCGGCGCCTGGCAAAGCAGCGCGTGTCTTCGCCGCCTCGCCGCCTAAGAAAGCGCTGCGTCCCTTTTCGCCCTCGCCGCCCAACAAAGCGCCCTGTCCCTTCACTGCCTCCCCAATCGATTCGTCCCTTCGCCGCCTCGCCGCTTAGCAAACGCCGTAGGAGCGCCGAAGGGACACGGCGCTTTTGTAGGCGCCCAAGGCACGTGGCGCTTTGCTAAGGCACGAGGCAGCGAAGGCACACAGCCATTTGACAGTGGTGGACGGGCTCGGGCGCCTTGCTAGGCGGCGAGGCGGCGAAGGCACGCAGCGCTTTGCCAGGCGCCCAAGGACGCAGCGCTCTGCGAGGCGGCGAGGGCACACAGTGCTTTGCTAGGCGGCGAGGGCGAGAAGGCACGCAGCGCTTTGCTAGGCGGCGAGGCGGCAAAGGCACGCGCTGCTTTGCTAGGCGCCGAAGGCACGCAGCGCTTCCTTCGTTTGCGAGGCAGCGAAGAGATGCAGCAGTCTCCTTGTTTGTGACACAGCCAACATGCCCAGTGCTTGCTCCTTGTGCGAGGCAGCGAAGAGATGCAGCACTTTGCTTGTGCACCAGGTGGCGCAGTGGCATCGCGGATGGCTTTTTCTCCTGGAGGCGAAGCGAGGCAGCACTTTGCTAGTTGGCGAGGCAGCGAAGAGACGCAGCAGGCTGCTTGTTGGTGAGACAGCCAACATGCACAGTGGTTAGCTATTGTGCGAGGCAGCGAATGACCGCCGAGCAAATCGCTTTGTGCGTTCGCCGCCTCGCTGCCTAGCAAAGCGTCGTCTCCCTTGGGCGCCTAGCAAAGCTGCGCGTGCCGTCGCCCAAAAGCAAAGCGCCGTGTTCCTTGGGCGCCTAGCAAAGAAGTGCCTGCGTTGGGCGCCTCGCCGCATCGCAGCCTAGCAAAGCGCTGCGTGCCTTCGGCGGCTGGCAAAGCAGTGCGTGCCTTCGCCGCCTCACACAGCGCGGCGTGCCTTCGGCGCCTGGCAAAGCAGCGCGTGCCTTCGCCGCCTAAGAAAGCGCTGCGTGCCTTCTCGCCCTCGCCGCCTAGCAAAGCTCCGCGTCCCGTCGCCGCCTAGCAAAGTGCCGTGTTCCTTCGGCGCCTAGCAAAGCGCCGTGTTCCTTCGCTGCCTCGCCGCCTAAGAAAGCGCTGCGTCCCTTTTCGCCCTCGCCGCCCAACAAAGCGCCGTGTCCCTTCACCGCCTCCCCAATGGCTTCGTCCCTTCAGCGCCTAGCAAAACGCTGCTTGCCTTCGGCGCCTCACATACCGCTGCGTCCCTTCGCCGCCTCGCCGCTTAGCAAACGCCGTAGTAGCGCCGAAGGCACACGGCGCTTTTGTAGGCGCCCAAGGCACGTGGCGCCTTGCTAAGCACCGAGGCAGCGAAGGCACGCAGCCATTTGATCGTGGTCGACGGGCTCGGGCGCCTTGCTAGGCGGCGAGGCGGCGAAGGCACGCAGCGCTTTGCCAGGCGCCGAAGGCACTCAGCGCTTTGCCAGGCGCCGAAGGCACTCAGCGCTTTGCCAGGCGCCCAAGGACGCAGCGCTCTAGGAGGCGGCGAGGGCACGCAGTGCTTTGCTAGGCGGCGAGCGGACGTGCAGCTTTGCTAGGCAGCGAAGGCTGAGGACGTTTTGCTAGGCGGCGAAGGCACGAAGCGATTTGGGAGGCGGCGAAGGCACGCGCTGCTTTGCTAGGCGCCGAAGGCACGCAGCGCTTCCTTCGTTTGCGAGGCAGCGAAGAGGTGGAGCGGTTTGCTTGTCGGCCAGGCAGCGAACAGGCGCCGTGCTTGGCTTTCTGCCACTCAGCGAATACACGCAGCGCTCTGCTTTTTGGCGAGGCACTGAACAGATGCACCGTTTAGTTTGCGAGGCGGCGAAGAGACGCGGCGCTTTGCATGCTGGCGAGGCGGCGAGCAGATCGAGTGCTTTGCTTGTTGGCGAGGCAGCGAAGAGATGCAGCGGTTTGCTTGTTGGCGAGGCAGCGAAGAGATGCAGCAGTCTCCTTGTTTGTGAGACAGCCAACATGCCCAGTGCTTGCTCCTTGTGTGAGGCAGCGAAGAGATGCAGCGGTTTTCTAGTTGGCGAGGCAGCGAAGAGACGCAGCAGGCTGCTTGTTGGTGAGACAGCCAACATGCACAGTGGTTAGCTATTGTGCGAGGCAGCGAATGACCGCCGAGCAAATCGCTTTGTGCGTTCGCCGCCTCGCTGCCTAGCAAAGCGTCGTCTCCCTTGGGCGCCTAGCAAAGCTGCGCGTGCCGTCGCCCAAAAGCAAAGCGCCGTGTTCCTTGGGCGCCTAGCAAAGAAGTGCCTGCGTTGGGCACCTCGCCGCATCGCAGCCTAGCAAAGCGCTGCGTGCCTTCGGCGGCTGGCAAAGCAGTGCGTGCCTGCGCCGCCTCACACAGCGCGGCGGGCCTTCGGCGCCTGGCAAAGCAGCGCGTGCCTTTGCCGCCTAAGAAAGCGCTGCGTGCCTTCTCGCCCTCGCCGCCTAGCAAAGCGCCGTGTCCCTTTGCCGCCTCGCCGCCTAGCAAAGCTCCGCGTCCCGTCGCCGCCTAGCAAAGCGCCGTGTTCCTTCGGCGCCTAGCAAAGCGCCGTGTTCCTTCGCTGCCTCGCCGCCTAAGAAAGCGCTGCGTCCCTTTTCGCCCTCGCCGCCCAACAAAGCGCCGTGTCCCTTCACCGCCTCCCCAATCGCTTCGTGCCTTCGGCGCCTAGCAAAGCGCTGCTTGCCTTCGCCGCCTCACACACCGCTGCGTCCCTTCGCCGCCTCGCCGCTTAGCAAACGCCGTAGTAGCGCCGAAGGCACACGGCGCTTTTGTAGGCGCCGAAGGCACGTGGCGCTTTGCTAAGCACCGAGGCAGCGAAGGCACGCAGCCATTTGATCGTGGTCGACGGGCTCGGGCGCCTTGCTAGGCGGCGAGGCGGCGAAGGCACGCAGCGCTTTGCCAGGCGCCGAAGGCACTCAGCGCTTTGCCAGGCGCCGAAGGCACACAGCGCTTTGCCAGGCGCCCAAGGACGCAGCGCTGTGCGAGGCGGCGAGGGCACGCAGTGCTTTGCTAGGCGGCGAGCGGACGTGCAGCTTTGCTAGGCAGCCAAGGCTGAGGACGCTTTGCTAGGAGGCTAGGCGGCGAAGGCACGAAGCGATTTGGGAGGCGACGAAGGCACGCAGCGCTTTGCTAGGCGGCGAGGCGGCAAAGGCACGCGCTGCTTTGCTAGGCGCCGAAGGCACGCAGCGCTTCCTTCGTTTGCGAGGCAGCGAAGAGATGCAGCAGTCTCCTTGTTTGTGAGACAGCCAACATGCCCAGTGCTTGCTCCTTGTGCGAGGCAGCGAAGAGATGCAGCACTTTGCTTGTGCACCAGGTGGCGCAGTGGCATCGCGGATGGCTTTTTCTCCTGGAGGCGAAGCGAGGCAGCACTTTGCTAGTTGGCGAGGCAGCGAAGAGACGCAGCAGGCTGCTTGTTGGTGAGACAGCCAACATGCACAGTGGTTAGCTATTGTGCGAGGCAGCGAATGACCGCCGAGCAAATCGCTTTGTGCGTTCGCCGCCTCGCTGCCTAGCAAAGCGTCGTCTCCCTTGGGCGCCTAGCAAAGCTGCGCGTGCCGTCGCCCAAAAGCAAAGCGCCGTGTTCCTTGGGCGCCTAGCAAAGAAGTGCCTGCCTTCGGCGCCTCGCCGCATCGCAGCCTAGCAAAGCGCTGCGTGCCTTCGGCGGCTGGCAAAGCAGTGCGTGCCTTCGCCGCCTCACACAGCGCGGCGTGCCTTCGGCGCCTGGCAAAGCAGCGCGTGCCTTCGCCGCCTAAGAAAGCGCTGCGTGCCTTCTCGCCCTCGCCGCCTAGCAAAGCTCCGCGTCCCTTCGCCGCCTCGCCGCCTAGCAAAGCGCCGTGTTCCTTTGGCGCCTAGCAAAGAAGTGCCTGCCTTCGGCGCCTCGCCGCATCACAGCCTAGCAAAGCGCTGCGTGCCTTCGGCGGCTGGCAAAGCAGTGCGTGCCTTCGCCGCCTCACACAGCGCGGCGTGCCTTCGGCGCCTGGCAAAGCAGCGCGTGCCTTCGCCGCCTAAGAAAGCGCTGCGTGCCTTCTCGCCCTCGCCGCCTAGCAAAGCTCCGCGTCCCTTCGCCGCCTCGCCACCTAGCAAAGCGCCGTGTTCCTTTGGCGCCTAGCAAAGAAGTGCCTGCCTTCGGCGCCTCGCCGCATCGCAGCCTAGCAAAGCGCTGCGTGCCTTCGGCGGCTGGCAAAGCAGTGCGTGCCTTCGCCGCCTCACACAGCGCTGCGTGCCTTCGGCGCCTCGCCGCCTAAGAAAGCGCTGCGTGCCTTCTCGCCCTCGCCGCCTAGCAAAGCGCCGTATCCCTTTGCCGCCTCGCCGCCTAGCAAAGCTCCACGTCCCGTCGCCGCCTAGCAAAGCGCCGTGTTCCTTCGGCGCCTAGCAAAGCGCCGTGTTCCTTTGCTGCCTCGCCGCCTAAGAAAGCGCTGCGTCCCTTTTCGCCCTCGCCGCCCAACAAAGCGCCGTGTCCCTTCACCGCCTCCCCAATCGCTTCGTGCCTTCAGCGCCTAGCAAAGCGCTGCTTGCCTTCGCCGCCTCACACACCGCTGCGTCCCTTCGCCGCCTCGCCGCTTAGCAAACGCCGTAGTAGCGCCGAAGGCACACGGCGCTTTTGTAGGCGCCGAAGGCACGTGGCGCCTTGCTAAGCACCGAGGCAGCGAAGGCACGCAGCCATTTGATCGTGGTCGACGGGCTCGGGCGCCTTGCTAGGCGGCGAGGCGGCGAAGGCATGCAGCGCTTTGCCAGGCGCCCAAGGACGCAGCGCTGTGCGAGGCGGCGAGGGCACGCAGTGCTTTGCTAGGCGGCGAGCGGACGTGCAGCTTTGCTAGGCAGCCAAGGCTGAGGACGCTTTGCTAGGAGGCTAGGCGGCGAAGGCACGAAGCGATTTGGGAGGCGGCGAAGGCACGCAGCGCTTTGCTAGGCGGCGAGGCGGCAAAGGCACGCGCTGCTTTGCTAGGCGCCGAAGGCACGCAGCGCTTCCTTCGTTTGCGAGGCAGCGAAGAGATGCAGCAGTCTCCTTGTTTGTGAGACAGCCAACATGCCCAGTGCTTGCTCCTTGTGCGAGGCAGCGAAGAGATGCAGCACTTTGCTTGTGCACCAGGTGGCGCAGTGGCATCGCGGATGGCTTTTTCTCCTGGAGGCGAAGCGAGGCAGCACTTTGCTAGTTGGCGAGGCAGCGAAGAGACGCAGCAGGCTGCTTGTTGGTGAGACAGCCAACATGCACAGTGGTTAGCTATTGTGCGAGGCAGCGAATGACCGCCGAGCAAATCGCTTTGTGCGTTCGCCGCCTCGCTGCCTAGCAAAGCGTCGTCTCCCTTGGGCGCCTAGCAAAGCTGCGCGTGCCGTCGCCCAAAAGCAAAGCGCCGTGTTCCTTGGGCGCCTAGCAAAGAAGTGCCTGCGTTGGGCGCCTCGCCGCATCGCAGCCTAGCAAAGCGCTGCGTGCCTTCGGCGGCTGGCAAAGCAGTGCGTGCCTTCGCCGCCTCACACAGCGCGGCGTGCCTTCGGCGCCTGGCAAAGCAGCGCGTGCCTTCGCCGCCTAAGAAAGCGCTGCGTGCCTTCTCGCCCTCGCCGCCTAGCAAAGCTCCGCGTCCCTTCGCCGCCTTGCCGCCTAGCAAAGCGCCGTGTTCCTTTGGCGCCTAGCAAAGAAGTGCCTGCCTTCGGCGCCTCGCCGCATCGCAGCCTAGCAAAGCGCTGCGTGCCTTCGGCGGCTGGCAAAGCAGTGCGTGCCTTCGCCGCCTCACACAGCGCGGCGTGCCTTCGGCGCCTGGCAAAGCAGCGCGTGCCTTCGCCGCCTAAGAAAGCGCTGCGTGCCTTCTCGCCCTCGCCGCCTAGCAAAGCTCCGCGTCCCTTCGCCGCCTCGCCGCCTAGCAAAGCGCCGTGTTCCTTTGGCGCCTAGCAAAGAAGTGCCTGCCTTCGGCGCCTCGCCGCATCGCAGCCTAGCAAAGCGCTGCGTGCCTTCGGCGGCTGGCAAAGCAGTGCGTGCCTTCGCCGCCTCACACAGCGCGGCGTGCCTTCGGCGCCTGGCAAAGCAGCGCGTGCCTTCGCCGCCTAAGAAAGCGCTGCGTGCCTTCTCGCCCTCGCCGCCTAGCAAAGCTCCGCGTCCCTTCGCCGCCTCGCCACCTAGCAAAGCGCCGTGTTCCTTTGGCGCCTAGCAAAGAAGTGCCTGCCTTCGGCGCCTCGCCGCATCGCAGCCTAGCAAAGCGCTGCGTGCCTTCGGCGGCTGGCAAAGCAGTGCGTGCCTTCGCCGCCTCACACAGCGCTGCGTGCCTTCGGCGCCTCGCCGCCTAAGAAAGCGCTGCGTGCCTTCTCGCCCTCGCCGCCTAGCAAAGCGCCGTGTCCCTTTGCCGCCTCGTCGCCTAGCAAAGCTCCGCGTCCCGTCGCCGCCTAGCAAAGCGCCGTGTTCCTTCGGCGCCTAGCAAAGCGCCGTGTTCCTTCGCTGCCTCGCCGCCTAAGAAAGCGCTGCGTCCCTTTTCGCCCTCGCCGCCCAACAAAGCGCCGTGTCCCTTCACCGCCTCCCCAATCGCTTCGTGCCTTCGGCGCCTAGCAAAGCGCTGCTTGCCTTCGCCGCCTCACACACCGCTGCGTCCCTTCGCCGCCTCGCCGCTTAGCAAACGCCGTAGTAGCGCCGAAGGCACACGGCGCTTTTGTAGGCGCCGAAGGCACGTGGCGCCTTGCTAAGCACCGAGGCAGCGAAGGCACGCAGCCATTTGATCGTGGTCGACGGGCTCGGGCGCCTTGCTAGGCGGCGAGGCGGCGAAGGCACGCAGCGCTTTGCCAGGCGCCCAAGGACGCAGCGCTCTAGGAGGCGGCGAGGGCACGCAGTGCTTTGCTAGGCGGCGAGCGGACGTGCAGCTTTGCTAGGCAGCCAAGGCTGAGGACGCTTTGCTAGGAGGCTAGGCGGCGAAGGCACGAAGCGATTTGGGAGGCGGCGAAGGCACGCAGCGCTTTGCTAGGCGGCGAGGCGGCAAAGGCACGCGCTGCTTTGCTAGGCGCCGAAGGCACGCAGCGCTTCCTTCGTTTGCGAGGCAGCGAAGAGATGCAGCAGTCTCCTTGTTTGTGACACAGCCAACATGCCCAGTGCTTGCTCCTTGTGCGAGGCAGCGAAGAGATGCAGCACTTTGCTTGTGCACCAGGTGGCGCAGTGGCATCGCGGATGGCTTTTTCTCCTGGAGGCGAAGCGAGGCAGCACTTTGCTAGTTGGCGAGGCAGCGAAGAGACGCAGCAGGCTGCTTGTTGGTGAGACAGCCAACATGCACAGTGGTTAGCTATTGTGCGAGGCAGCGAATGACCGCCGAGCAAATCGCTTTGTGCGTTCGCCGCCTCGCTGCCTAGCAAAGCGTCGTCTGCCTTGGGCGCCTAGCAAAGCTGCGCGTGCCGTCGCCCAAAAGCAAAGCGCCGTGTTCCTTGGGCGCCTAGCAAAGAAGTGCCTGCGTTGGGCGCCTCGCCGCATCGCAGCCTAGCAAAGCGCTGCGTGCCTTCGGCGGCTGGCAAAGCAGTGCGTGCCTTCGCCGCCTCACACAGCGCGGCGTGCCTTCGGCGCCTGGCAAAGCAGCGCGTGCCTTCGCCGCCTAAGAAAGCGCTGCGTGCCTTCTCGCCCTCGCCGCCTAGCAAAGCTCCGCGTCCCTTCGCCGCCTCGCCGCCTAGCAAAGCGCCGTGTTCCTTTGGCGCCTAGCAAAGAAGTGCCTGCCTTCGGCGCCTCGCCGCATCGCAGCCTAGCAAAGTGCTGCGTGCCTTCGGCAGCTGGCAAAGCAGTGCGTGCCTTCGCTGCCTCACACAGCGCGGCGTGCCTTCGGCGCCTCGCCGCCTAAGAAAGCGCTGCGTGCCTTCTCGCCCTCGCCGCCTAGCAAAGCGCCGTGTCCCTTTGCCGCCTCGCCGCCTAGCAAAGCTCCGCGTCCCGTCGCCGCCTAGCAAAGCGCCGTGTTCCTTCGGCGCCTAGCAAAGCGCCGTGTTCCTTCGCTGCCTCGCCGCCTAAGAAAGCGCTGCGTCCCTTTTCGCCCTCGCCGCCCAACAAAGCGCCGTGTCCCTTCACCGCCTCCCCAATCGCTTCGTGCCTTCGGCGCCTAGCAAAGCGCTGCTTACCTTCGCCGCCTCACACACCGCTGCGTCCCTTCGCCGCCTCACACAGCGCTGCGTCCCTTCGCCGCCTCGCCGCTTAGCAAACGCCGTAGTAGCGCCGAAGGCACACGGCGCTTTTGTAGGCGCCGAAGGCACGTGGCGCCTTGCTAAGCACCGAGGCAGCGAAGGCACGCAGCCATTTGATCGTGGTCGACGGGCTCGGGCGCCTTGCTAGGCGGCGAGGCGGCGAAGGCACGCAGCGCTTTGCCAGGCGCCCAAGGACGCAGCGCTGTGCGAGGCGGCGAGGGCACGCAGTGCTTTGCTAGGCGGCGAGCGGACGTGCAGCTTTGCTAGGCAGCCAAGGCTGAGGACGCTTTGCTAGGAGGCTAGGCGGCGAAGGCACGAAGCGATTTGGGAGGCGGCGAAGGCACGCAGCGCTTTGCTAGGCGGCGAGGCGGCAAAGGCACGCGCTGCTTTGCTAGGCGCCGAAGGCACGCAGCGCTTCCTTCGTTTGCGAGGCAGCGAAGAGATGCAGCAGTCTCCTTGTTTGTGAGACAGCCAACATGCCCAGTGCTTGCTCCTTGTGCGAGGCAGCGAAGAGATGCAGCACTTTGCTTGTGCACCAGGTGGCGCAGTGGCATCGCGGATGGCTTTTTCTCCTGGAGGCGAAGCGAGGCAGCACTTTGCTAGTTGGCGAGGCAGCGAAGAGACGCAGCAGGCTGCTTGTTGGTGAGACAGCCAACATGCACAGTGGTTAGCTATTGTGCGAGGCAGCGAATGACCGCCGAGCAAATCGCTTTGTGCGTTCGCCGCCTCGCTGCCTAGCAAAGCGTCGTCTCCCTTGGGCGCCTAGCAAAGCTGCGCGTGCCGTCGCCCAAAAGCAAAGCGCCGTGTTCCTTGGGCGCCTAGCAAAGAAGTGCCTGCCTTCGGCGCCTCGCCGCATCGCAGCCTAGCAAAGCGCTGCGTGCCTTCGGCGGCTGGCAAAGCAGTGCGTGCCTTCGCCGCCTCACACAGCGCGGCGTGCCTTCGGCGCCTGGCAAAGCAGCGCGTGCCTTCGCCGCCTCACAGAGCGCGGCTTGCCTTCGGCGCCTGGCAAAGCAGCGCGTGCCTTTGCCGCCTAAGAAAGCGCTGCGTGCCTTCTCGCCCTCGCCGCCTAGCAAAGCGCCGTGTCCTTTTGCCGCCTCGTCGCCTAGCAAACCTCCGCGTCCCGTCGCCGCCTAGCAAAGCGGCGTGTTCCTTCGGCGCCTAGCAAAGCGCCGTGTTCCTTCGCTGCCTCGCCGCCTAAGAAAGCGCTGCGTGCCTTTTCGCCCTCGCCGCCCAACAAAGCGCCGTGTCCCTTCACCGCCTCCCCAATCGCTTCGTGCCTTCGGCGCCTAGCAAAGCGCTGCTTGCCTTCGCCGCCTCACACACCGCTGCGTCCCTTCGCCGCCTCGCCGCTTAGCAAACGCCGTAGTAGCGCCGAAGGCACACGGCGCTTTTGTAGGCGCCGAAGGCACGTGGCGCCTTGCTAAGCACCGAGGCAGCGAAGGCACGCAGCCATTTGATCGTGGTCGACGGGCTCGGGCGCCTTGCTAGGCGGCGAGGCGGCGAAGGCACGCAGCGCTTTGCCAGGCGCCGAAGGCACTCAGCGCTTTGCCAGGCGCCGAAGGCACTCAGCGCTTTGCCAGGCACCCAAGGACGCAGCGCTCTAGGAGGCGGCGAGGGCACGCAGTGCTTTGCTAGGCGGCGAGCAGACGTGCAGCTTTGCTAGGCAGCCAAGGCTGAGGACGCTTTGCTAGGCGGCGAAGGCACGAAGCGATTTGGGAGGCGGCGAAGGCACACGGCGCTTTTCTAGGTGGCGAGGCGGCGAAGGCACGCGCTGCTTTGCTAGGCGCCGAAGGCACGCAGCGCTTCCTTCGTTTGCGAGGCAGCGAAGAGGTGGAGCGGTTTGCTTGTCGGCCAGGCAGCGAACAGGCGCCGTGCTTTGCTTTCTGCCACTCAGCGAATACACGCAGCGCTCTGCTTTTTGGCGAGGCACTGAACAGATGCACCGTTTAGTTTGCGAGGCGCCGAAGAGACGCGGCGCTTTGCATGCTGGCGAGGCGGCGAGCAGATCGAGTGCTTTGCTTGTTGGCGAGGCAGCGAAGAGATGCAGCGGTTTGCTTGTTGGCGAGGCAGCGAAGAGATGCAGCAGTCTCCTTGTTTGTGAGACAGCCAACATGCCCAGTGCTTGCTCCTTGTGTGAGGCAGTGAAGAGATGCAGCGGTTTTCTAGTTGGCGAGGCAGCGAAGAGACGCAGCAGGCTGCTTGTTGGTGAGACAGCCAACATGCACAGTGGTTAGCTATTGTGCGAGGCAGCGAATGACCGCCGAGCAAATCGCTTTGTGCGTTCGCCGCCTCGCTGCCTAGCAAAGCGTCGTCTCCCTTGGGCGCCTAGCAAAGCTGCGCGTGCCGTCGCCCAAAAGCAAAGCGCCATGTTCCTTGGGCGCCTAGCAAAGAAGTGCCTGCCTTCGGCGCCTCGCCGCATCGCAGCCTAGCAAAGCGCTGCGTGCCTTCGGCGGCTGGCAAAGCAGTGCGTGCCTTCGCCGCCTCACACAGCGCGGCGTGCCTTCGGCGCCTGGCAAAGCAGCGCGTGCCTTTGCCGCCTAAGAAAGCGCTGCGTGCCTTCTCGCCCTCGCCGCCTAGCAAAGCTCCGCGTCCCTTCGCCGCCTCGCCGCCTAGCAAAGCGCCGTGTTCCTTGGGCGCCTAGCAAAGAAGTGCCTGCCTTCGACGCCTCGCCGCATCGCAGCCTAGCAAAGCGCTGCGTGCCTTCGGCGGCTGGCAAAGCAGTGCGTGCCTTCGCTGCCTCACACAGCGCGGCGTGCCTTCGGCGCCTCGCCGCCTAAGAAAGCGCTGCGTGCCTTCTCGCCCTCGCCGCCTAGCAAAGCGCCGTGTCCCTTTGCCGCCTCGTCGCCTAGCAAAGCTCCGCGTCCCGTCGCCGCCTAGCAAAGCGCCGTGTTCCTTCGGCGCCTAGCAAAGCGCCGTGTTCCTTCGCTGCCTCGCCGCCTAAGAAAGCGCTGCGTCCCTTTTCGCCCTCGCCGCCCAACAAAGCGCCGTGTCCCTTCACCGCCTCCCCAATCGCTTCGTGCCTTCGGCGCCTAGCAAAGCGCTGCTTGCCTTCGCCGCCTCACACACCGCTGCGTCCCTTCGCCGCCTCGCCGCTTAGCAAACGCCGTAGTAGCGCCGAAGGCACACGGCGCTTTTGTAGGCGCCGAAGGCACGTGGCGCCTTGCTAAGCACCGAGGCAGCGAAGGCACGCAGCCATTTGATCGTGGTCGACGGGCTCGGGCGCCTTGCTAGGCGGCGAGGCGGCGAAGGCACACAGCGCTTTGCCAGGCGCCCAAGGACGCAGCGCTGTGCGAGGCGGCGAGGGCACGCAGTGCTTTGCTAGGCGGCGAGCGGACGTGCAGCTTTGCTAGGCAGCCAAGGCTGAGGACGCTTTGCTAGGAGGCTAGGCGGCGAAGGCACGAAGCGATTTGGGAGGCGGCGAAGGCACGCAGCGCTTTGCTAGGCGGCGAGGCGGCAAAGGCACGCGCTGCTTTGCTAGGCGCCGAAGGCACGCAGCGCTTCCTTCGTTTGCGAGGCAGCGAAGAGATGCAGCAGTCTCCTTGTTTGTGACACAGCCAACATGCCCAGTGCTTGCTCCTTGTGCGAGGCAGCGAAGAGATGCAGCACTTTGCTTGTGCACCAGGTGGCGCAGTGGCATCGCGGATGGCTTTTTCTCCTGGAGGCGAAGCGAGGCAGCACTTTGCTAGTTGGCGAGGCAGCGAAGAGACGCAGCAGGCTGCTTGTTGGTGAGACAGCCAACATGCACAGTGGTTAGCTATTGTGCGAGGCAGCGAATGACCGCCGAGCAAATCGCTTTGTGCGTTCGCCGCCTCGCTGCCTAGCAAAGCGTCGTCTCCCTTGGGCGCCTAGCAAAGCTGCGCGTGCCGTCGCCCAAAAGCAAAGCGCCGTGTTCCTTGGGCGCCTAGCAAAGAAGTGCCTGCGTTGGGCGCCTCGCTGCATCGCAGCCTAGCAAAGCGCTGCGTGCCTTCGGCGGCTGGCAAAGCAGTGCGTGCCTTCGCTACCTCACACAGCGCGGCGTGCCTTCGGCGCCTGGCAAAGCAGCGCGTGCCTTCGCCGCCTCACAGAGCGCGGCTTGCCTTCGGCGCCTGGCAAAGCAGCGCGTGCCTTTGCCGCCTAAGAAAGCGCTGCGTGCCTTCTCGCCCTCGCCGCCTAGCAAAGCGCCGTGTCCTTTTGCCGCCTCGTCGCCTAGCAAAGCTCCGCGTCCCGTCGCCGCCTAGCAAAGCGCAGTGTTCCTTCGGCGCCTAGCAAAGCGCCGTGTTCCTTCGCTGCCTCGCCGCCTAAGAAAGCGCTGCGTCCCTTTTCGCCCTCGCCGCCCAACAAAGCGCCGTGTCCCTTCACCGCCTCCCCAATCGCTTCGTGCCTTCGGCGCCTAGCAAAGCGCTGCTTGCCTTCGCCGCCTCACACACCGCTGCGTCCCTTCGCCGCCTCGCCGCTTAGCAAACGCCGTAGTAGCGCCGAAGGCACACGGCGCTTTTGTAGGCGCCGAAGGCACGTGGCGCCTTGCTAAGCACCGAGGCAGCGAAGGCACGCAGCCATTTGATCGTGGTCGACGGGCTCGGGCGCCTTGCTAGGCGGCGAGGCGGCGAAGGCACGCAGCGCTTTGCCAGGCGCCGAAGGCACTCAGCGCTTTGCCAGGCGCCGAAGGCACTCAGCGCTTTGCCAGGCGCCCAAGGACGCAGCGCTCTAGGAGGCGGCGAGGGCACGCAGTGCTTTGCTAGGCGGCGAGCGGACGTGCAGCTTTGCTAGGCAGCCAAGGCTGAGGACGCTTTGCTAGGCGGCGAAGGCACGAAGCGATTTGGGAGGCGGCGAAGGCACACGGCGCTTTTCTAGGTGGCGAGGCGGCGAAGGCACGCGCTGCTTTGCTAGGCGCCGAAGGCACGCAGCTCTTCCTTCGTTTGCGAGGCAGCGAAGAGGTGGAGCGGTTTGCTTGTCGGCCAGGCAGCGAACAGGCGCCGTGCTTGGCTTTCTGCCACTCAGCGAATACACGCAGCGCTCTGCTTTTTGGCGAGGCACTGAACAGATGCACCGTTTAGTTTGCGAGGCGGCGAAGAGACGCGGCGCTTTGCATGCTGGCGAGGCGGCGAGCAGATCGAGTGCTTTGCTTGTTGGCGAGGCAGCGAAGAGATGCAGCGGTTTGCTTGTTTGTGAGACAGCCAACATGCCCAGTGCTTGCTCCTTGTGTGAGGCAGCGAAGAGATGCAGCGGTTTTCTAGTTGGCGAGGCAGCGAAGAGACGCAGCAGGCTGCTTGTTGGTGAGACAGCCAACATGCACAGTGGTTAGCTATTGGGCGAGGCAGCGAATGACCGCCGAGCAAATCGCTTTGTGCGTTCGCCGCCTCGCTGCCTAGCAAAGCGTCGTCTCCCTTGGGCGCCTAGCAAAGCTGCGCGTGCCGTCGCCCAAAAGCAAAGCGCCGTGTTCCTTGGGCGCCTAGCAAAGAAGTGCCTGCGTTGGGCGCCTCGCCGCATCGCAGCCTAGCAAAGCGCTGCGTGCCTTCGGCGCCTGGCAAAGCAGCGCGTGCCTTCGCCGCCTAAGAAAGCGCTGCGTGCCTTCTCGCCCTCGCCGCCTAGCAAAGCTCTGCGTCCCTTCGCCGCCTTGCCGCCTAGCAAAGCGCCGTGTTCCTTGGGCGCCTAGCAAAGAAGTGCCTGCCTTCGGCGCCTCGCCGCATCGCAGCCTAGCAAAGTGCTGCGTGCCTTCGGCAGCTGGCAAAGCAGTGCGTGCCTTCGCTGCCTCACACAGCGCGGCGTGCCTTCGGCGCCTCGCCGCCTAAGAAAGCGCTGCGTGCCTTCTCGCCCTCGCCGCCTAGCAAAGCGCCGTGTCCCTTTGCCGCCTCGCCGCCTAGCAAAGCTCCGCGTCCCGTCGCCGCCTAGCAAAGCGCCGTGTTCCTTCGGCGCCTAGCAAAGCGCCGTGTTCCTTCGCTGCCTCGCCGCCTAAGAAAGCGCTGCGTCCCTTTTCGCCCTCGCCGCCCAACAAAGCGCCGTGTCCCTTCACCGCCTCCCCAATCGCTTCGTGCCTTCGGCGCCTAGCAAAGCGCTGCTTACCTTCGCCGCCTCACACACCGCTGCGTCCCTTCGCCGCCTCACACACCGCTGCGTCCCTTCGCCGCCTCGCCGCTTAGCAAACGCCGTAGTAGCGCCGAAGGCACACGGCGCTTTTGTAGGCGCCGAAGGCACGTGGCGCCTTGCTAAGCACCGAGGCAGCGAAGGCACGCAGCCATTTGATCGTGGTCGACGGGCTCGGGCGCCTTGCTAGGCGGCGAGGCGGCGAAGGCACGCAGCGCTTTGCCAGGCGCCCAAGGACGCAGCGCTGTGCGAGGCGGCGAGGGCACGCAGTGCTTTGCTAGGCGGCGAGCGGACGTGCAGCTTTGCTAGGCAGCCAAGGCTGAGGACGCTTTGCTAGGAGGCTAGGCGGCGAAGGCACGAAGCGATTTGGGAGGCGGCGAAGGCACGCAGCGCTTTGCTAGGCGGCGAGGCGGCAAAGGCACGCGCTGCTTTGCTAGGCGCCGAAGGCACGCAGCGCTTCCTTCGTTTGCGAGGCAGCGAAGAGATGCAGCAGTCTCCTTGTTTGTGACACAGCCAACATGCCCAGTGCTTGCTCCTTGTGCGAGGCAGCGAAGAGATGCAGCACTTTGCTTGTGCACCAGGTGGCGCAGTGGCATCGCGGATGGCTTTTTCTCCTGGAGGCGAAGCGAGGCAGCACTTTGCTAGTTGGCGAGGCAGCGAAGAGACGCAGCAGGCTGCTTGTTGGTGAGACAGCCAACATGCACAGTGGTTAGCTATTGGGCGAGGCAGCGAATGACCGCCGAGCAAATCGCTTTGTGCGTTCGCCGCCTCGCTGCCTAGCAAAGCGTCGTCTCCCTTGGGCGCCTAGCAAAGCTGCGCGTGCCGTCGCCCAAAAGCAAAGCGCCATGTTCCTTGGGCGCCTAGCAAAGAAGTGCCTGCCTTCGGCGCCTCGCCGCATCGCAGCCTAGCAAAGCGCTGCGTGCCTTCGGCGGCTGGCAAAGCAGTGCGTGCCTTCGCCGCCTCACACAGCGCGGCGTGCCTTCGGCGCCTGGCAAAGCAGCGCGTGCCTTCGCCGCCTAAGAAAGCGCTGCGTGCCTTCTCGCCCTCGCCGCCTAGCAAAGCGCCGTGTCCTTTTGCCGCCTCGTCGCCTAGCAAAGCTCCGCGTCCCGTCGCCGCCTAGCAAAGCGCAGTGTTCCTTCGGCGCCTAGCAAAGCGCCGTGTTCCTTCGCTGCCTCGCCGCCTAAGAAAGCGCTGCGTCCCTTTTCGCCCTCGCCGCCCAACAAAGCGCCGTGTCCCTTCACCGCCTCCCCAATCGCTTCGTGCCTTCGGCGCCTAGCAAAGCGCTGCTTGCCTTCGCCGCCTCACACACCGCTGCGTCCCTTCGCCGCCTCGCCGCTTAGCAAACACCGTAGTAGCGCCGAAGGCACACGGCGCTTTTGTAGGCGCCGAAGGCACGTGGCGCCTTGCTAAGCACCGAGGCAGCGAAGGCACGCAGCCATTTGATCGTGGTCGACGGGCTCGGGCGCCTTGCTAGGCGGCGAGGCGGCGAAGGCACGCAGCGCTTTGCCAGGCGCCGAAGGCACTCAGCGCTTTGCCAGGCGCCGAAGGCACTCAGCGCTTTGCCAGGCGCCCAAGGACGCAGCGCTCTAGGAGGCGGCGAGGGCACGCAGTGCTTTGCTAGGCGGCGAGCGGACGTGCAGCTTTGCTAGGCAGCCAAGGCTGAGGACGCTTTGCTAGGCGGCGAAGGCACGAAGCGATTTGGGAGGCGGCGAAGGCACACGGCGCTTTTCTAGGTGGCGAGGCGGCGAAGGCACGCGCTGCTTTGCTAGGCGCCGAAGGCACGCAGCTCTTCCTTCGTTTGCGAGGCAGCGAAGAGGTGGAGCGGTTTGCTTGTCGGCCAGGCAGCGAACAGGCGCCGTGCTTGGCTTTCTGCCACTCAGCGAATACACGCAGCGCTCTGCTTTTTGGCGAGGCACTGAACAGATGCACCGTTTAGTTTGCGAGGCGGCGAAGAGACGCGGCGCTTTGCATGCTGGCGAGGCGGCGAGCAGATCGAGTGCTTTGCTTGTTGGCGAGGCAGCGAAGAGATGCAGCAGTCTCCTTGTTTGTGAGACAGCCAACATGCCCAGTGCTTGCTCCTTGTGTGAGGCAGCGAAGAGATGCAGCGGTTTTCTAGTTGGCGAGGCAGCGAAGAGACGCAGCAGGCTGCTTGTTGGTGAGACAGCCAACATGCACAGTGGTTAGCTATTGGGCGAGGCAGCGAATGACCGCCGAGCAAATCGCTTTGTGCGTTCGCCGCCTCGCTGCCTAGCAAAGCGTCGTCTCCCTTGGGCGCCTAGCAAAGCTGCGCGTGCCGTCGCCCAAAAGCAAAGCGCCGTGTTCCTTGGGCGCCTAGCAAAGAAGTGCCTGCGTTGGGCGCCTCGCCGCATCGCAGCCTAGCAAAGCGCTGCGTGCCTTCGGCGGCTGGCAAAGCAGTGCGTGCCTTCGCCGCCTCACACAGCGCGGCGTGCCTTCGGCGCCTGGCAAAGCAGCGCGTGCCTTCGCCGCCTAAGAAAGCGCTGCGTGCCTTCTCGCCCTCGCCGCCTAGCAAAGCTCCGCGTCCCTTCGCCGCCTCGCCGCCTAGCAAAGCGCCGTGTTCCTTTGGCGCCTAGCAAAGAAGTGCCTGCCTTCGGCGCCTCGCCGCATCGCAGCCTAGCAAAGTGCTGCGTGCCTTCGGCAGCTGGCAAAGCAGTGCGTGCCTTCGCTGCCTCACACAGCGCGGCGTGCCTTCGGCGCCTCGCCGCCTAAGAAAGCGCTGCGTCCCTTTTCGCCCTCGCCGCCCAACAAAGCGCCGTGTCCCTTCACCGCCTCCCCAATCGCTTCGTGCCTTCGGCGCCTAGCAAAGCGCTGCTTACCTTCGCCGCCTCACACACCGCTGCGTCCCTTCGCCGCCTCACACACCGCTGCGTCCCTTCGCCGCCTCGCCGCTTAGCAAACGCCGTAGTAGCGCCGAAGGCACACGGCGCTTTTGTAGGCGCCGAAGGCACGTGGCGCCTTGCTAAGCACCGAGGCAGCGAAGGCACGCAGCCATTTGATCGTGGTCGACGGGCTCGGGCGCCTTGCTAGGCGGCGAGGCGGCGAAGGCACGCAGCGCTTTGCCAGGCGCCCAAGGACGCAGCGCTGTGCGAGGCGGCGAGGGCACGCAGTGCTTTGCTAGGCGGCGAGCGGACGTGCAGCTTTGCTAGGCAGCCAAGGCTGAGGACGCTTTGCTAGGAGGCTAGGCGGCGAAGGCACGAAGCGATTTGGGAGGCGGCAAAGGCACGCAGCGCTTTGCTAGGCGGCGAGGCGGCAAAGGCACGCGCTGCTTTGCTAGGCGCCG
Organism: Apteryx mantelli; assembly: GCF_036417845.1. Classification (NCBI taxonomy): domain Eukaryota; kingdom Metazoa; phylum Chordata; class Aves; order Apterygiformes; family Apterygidae; genus Apteryx; species Apteryx mantelli. The sequence continues at coordinate 484,470 of NC_089993.1, read as the reverse complement.
AAGGCACGCAGCGCTTCCTTCGTTTGCGAGGCAGCGAAGAGATGCAGCAGTCTCCTTGTTTGTGACACAGCCAACATGCCCAGTGCTTGCTCCTTGTGCGAGGCAGCGAAGAGATGCAGCACTTTGCTTGTGCACCAGGTGGCGCAGTGGCATCGCGGATGGCTTTTTCTCCTGGAGGCGAAGCGAGGCAGCACTTTGCTAGTTGGCGAGGCAGCGAAGAGACGCAGCAGGCTGCTTGTTGGTGAGACAGCCAACATGCACAGTGGTTAGCTATTGGGCGAGGCAGCGAATGACCGCCGAGCAAATCGCTTTGTGCGTTCGCCGCCTCGCTGCCTAGCAAAGCGTCGTCTCCCTTGGGCGCCTAGCAAAGCTGCGCGTGCCGTCGCCCAAAAGCAAAGCGCCATGTTCCTTGGGCGCCTAGCAAAGAAGTGCCTGCCTTCAGCGCCTCGCCGCATCGCAGCCTAGCAAAGCGCTGCGTGCCTTCGGCGGCTGGCAAAGCAGTGCGTGCCTTCGCCGCCTCACACAGCGCGGCGTGCCTTCGGCGCCTGGCAAAGCAGCGCGTGCCTTCGCCGCCTAAGAAAGCGCTGCGTGCCTTCTCGCCCTCGCCGCCTAGCAAAGCTCCGCGTCCCTTCGCCGCCTCGCCGCCTAGCAAAGCGCCGTGTTCCTTGGGCGCCTAGCAAAGAAGTGCCTGCCTTCGGCGCCTCGCCGCATCGCAGCCTAGCAAAGCGCTGCGTGCCTTCGGCGGCTGGCAAAGCAGTGCGTGCCTTCGCTGCCTCACACAGCGCGGCGTGCCTTCGGCGCCTCGCCGCCTAAGAAAGCGCTGCGTGCCTTCTCGCCCTCGCCGCCTAGCAAAGCGCCGTGTCCCTTTGCCGCCTCGTCGCCTAGCAAAGCTCCGCGTCCCGTCGCCGCCTAGCAAAGCGGCGTGTTCCTTCGGCGCCTAGCAAAGCGCCGTGTTCCTTCGCTGCCTCGCCGCCTAAGAAAGCGCTGCGTCCCTTTTCGCCCTCGCCGCCCAACAAAGCGCCGTGTCCCTTCACCGCCTCCCCAATCGCTTCGTGCCTTCGGCGCCTAGCAAAGCGCTGCTTGCCTTCGCCGCCTCACACAGCGCTGCGTCCCTTCGCCGCCTCGCCGCTTAGCAAACGCCGTAGTAGCGCCGAAGGCACACGGCGCTTTTGTAGGCGCCGAAGGCACGTGGCGCCTTGCTAAGCACCGAGGCAGCGAAGGCACGCAGCCATTTGATCGTGGTCGACGGGCTCGGGCGCCTTGCTAGGCGGCGAGGCGGCGAAGGCACGCAGCGCTTTGCCAGGCGCCCAAGGACGCAGCGCTGTGCGAGGCGGCGAGGGCACGCAGTGCTTTGCTAGGCGGCGAGCGGACGTGCAGCTTTGCTAGGCAGCCAAGGCTGAGGACGCTTTGCTAGGAGGCTAGGCGGCGAAGGCACGAAGCGATTTGGGAGGCGGCGAAGGCACGCAGCGCTTTGCTAGGCGGCGAGGCGGCAAAGGCACGCGCTGCTTTGCTAGGCGCCGAAGGCACGCAGCGCTTCCTTCGTTTGCGAGGCAGCGAAGAGATGCAGCAGTCTCCTTGTTTGTGACACAGCCAACATGCCCAGTGCTTGCTCCTTGTGCGAGGCAGCGAAGAGATGCAGCACTTTGCTTGTGCACCAGGTGGCGCAGTGGCATCGCGGATGGCTTTTTCTCCTGGAGGCGAAGCGAGGCAGCACTTTGCTAGTTGGCGAGGCAGCGAAGAGACGCAGCAGGCTGCTTGTTGGTGAGACAGCCAACATGCACAGTGGTTAGCTATTGTGCGAGGCAGCGAATGACCGCCGAGCAAATCGCTTTGTGCGTTCGCCGCCTCGCTGCCTAGCAAAGCGTCGTCTGCCTTGGGCGCCTAGCAAAGCTGCGCGTGCCGTCGCCCAAAAGCAAAGCGCCGTGTTCCTTGGGCGCCTAGCAAAGAAGTGCCTGCGTTGGGCGCCTCGCCGCATCGCAGCCTAGCAAAGCGCTGCGTGCCTTCGGCGGCTGGCAAAGCAGTGCGTGCCTTCGCCGCCTCACACAGCGCGGCGTGCCTTCGGCGCCTGGCAAAGCAGCGCGTGCCTTCGCCGCCTCACAGAGCGCGGCTTGCCTTCGGCGCCTGGCAAAGCAGCGCGTGCCTTTGCCGCCTAAGAAAGCGCTGCGTGCCTTCTCGCCCTCGCCGCCTAGCAAAGCGCCGTGTCCTTTTGCCGCCTCGTCGCCTAGCAAACCTCCGCGTCCCGTCGCCGCCTAGCAAAGCGCCGTGTTCCTTCGGCGCCTAGCAAAGCGCCGTGTTCCTTCGCTGCCTCGCCGCCTAAGAAAGCGCTGCGTGCCTTTTCGCCCTCGCCGCCCAACAAAGCGCCGTGTCCCTTCACCGCCTCCCCAATCGCTTCGTGCCTTCGGCGCCTAGCAAAGCGCTGCTTGCCTTCGCCGCCTCACACACCGCTGCATCCCTTCGCCGCCTCGCCGCTTAGCAAACGCCGTAGTAGCGCCGAAGGGACACGGCGCTTTTGTAGGCGCCGAAGGCACGTGGCGCCTTGCTAAGCACCGAGGCAGCGAAGGCACGCAGCCATTTGATCGTGGTCGACGGGCTCGGGCGCCTTGCTAGGCGGCGAGGCGGCGAAGGCACGCAGCGCTTTGCCAGGCGCCGAAGGCACTCAGCGCTTTGCCAGGCGCCGAAGGCACTCAGCGCTTTGCCAGGCGCCCAAGGACGCAGCGCTCTAGGAGGCGGCGAGGGCACGCAGTGCTTTGCTAGGCGGCGAGCAGACGTGCAGCTTTGCTAGGCAGCCAAGGCTGAGGACGCTTTGCTAGGCGGCGAAGGCACGAAGCGATTTGGGAGGCGGCGAAGGCACACGGCGCTTTTCTAGGTGGCGAGGCGGCGAAGGCACGCGCTGCTTTGCTAGGCGCCGAAGGCACGCAGCGCTTCCTTCGTTTGCGAGGCAGCGAAGAGGTGGAGCGGTTTGCTTGTCGGCCAGGCAGCGAACAGGCGCCGTGCTTGGCTTTCTGCCACTCAGCGAATACACGCAGCGCTCTGCTTTTTGGCGAGGCACTGAACAGATGCACCGTTTAGTTTGCGAGGCGCCGAAGAGACGCGGCGCTTTGCATGCTGGCGAGGCGGCGAGCAGATCGAGTGCTTTGCTTGTTGGCGAGGCAGCGAAGAGATGCAGCGGTTTGCTTGTTGGCGAGGCAGCGAAGAGATGCAGCAGTCTCCTTGTTTGTGAGACAGCCAACATGCCCAGTGCTTGCTCCTTGTGTGAGGCAGTGAAGAGATGCAGCGGTTTTCTAGTTGGCGAGGCAGCGAAGAGACGCAGCAGGCTGCTTGTTGGTGAGACAGCCAACATGCACAGTGGTTAGCTATTGGGCGAGGCAGCGAATGACCGCCGAGCAAATCGCTTTGTGCGTTCGCCGCCTCGCTGCCTAGCAAAGCGTCGTCTCCCTTGGGCGCCTAGCAAAGCTGCGCGTGCCGTCGCCCAAAAGCAAAGCGCCATGTTCCTTGGGCGCCTAGCAAAGAAGTGCCTGCGTTGGGCGCCTCGCCGCATCGCAGCCTAGCAAAGCGCTGCGTGCCTTCGGCGGCTGGCAAAGCAGTGCGTGCCTTCGCCGCCTCACACAGCGCGGCGTGCCTTCGGCGCCTGGCAAAGCAGCGCGTGCCTTTGCCGCCTAAGAAAGCGCTGCGTGCCTTCTCGCCCTCGCCGCCTAGCAAAGCTCCGCGTCCCTTCGCCGCCTCGCCGCCTAGCAAAGCGCCGTGTTCCTTGGGCGCCTAGCAAAGAAGTGCCTGCCTTCGGCGCCTCGCCGCATCGCAGCCTAGCAAAGCGCTGCGTGCCTTCGGCGGCTGGCAAAGCAGTGCGTGCCTTCGCTGCCTCACACAGCGCGGCGTGCCTTCGGCGCCTCGCCGCCTAAGAAAGCGCTGCGTGCCTTCTCGCCCTCGCCGCCTAGCAAAGCGCCGTGTCCTTTTGCCGCCTCGTCGCCTAGCAAAGCTCCGCGTCCCGTCGCCGCCTAGCAAAGCGCAGTGTTCCTTCGGCGCCTAGCAAAGCGCCGTGTTCCTTCGCTGCCTCGCCGCCTAAGAAAGCGCTGCGTCCCTTTTCGCCCTCGCCGCCCAACAAAGCGCCGTGTCCCTTCACCGCCTCCCCAATCGCTTCGTGCCTTCGGCGCCTAGCAAAGCGCTGCTTGCCTTCGCCGCCTCACACACCGCTGCGTCCCTTCGCCGCCTCGCCGCTTAGCAAACGCCGTAGTAGCGCCGAAGGCACACGGCGCTTTTGTAGGCGCCGAAGGCACGTGGCGCCTTGCTAAGCACCGAGGCAGCGAAGGCACGCAGCCATTTGATCGTGGTCGACGGGCTCGGGCGCCTTGCTAGGCGGCGAGGCGGCGAAGGCACGCAGCGCTTTGCCAGGCGCCGAAGGCACTCAGCGCTTTGCCAGGCGCCGAAGGCACTCAGCGCTTTGCCAGGCGCCCAAGGACGCAGCGCTCTAGGAGGCGGCGAGGGCACGCAGTGCTTTGCTAGGCGGCGAGCGGACGTGCAGCTTTGCTAGGCAGCCAAGGCTGAGGACGCTTTGCTAGGCGGCGAAGGCACGAAGCGATTTGGGAGGCGGCGAAGGCACACGGCGCTTTTCTAGGTGGCGAGGCGGCGAAGGCACGCGCTGCTTTGCTAGGCGCCGAAGGCACGCAGCTCTTCCTTCGTTTGCGAGGCAGCGAAGAGGTGGAGCGGTTTGCTTGTCGGCCAGGCAGCGAACAGGCGCCGTGCTTGGCTTTCTGCCACTCAGCGAATACACGCAGCGCTCTGCTTTTTGGCGAGGCACTGAACAGATGCACCGTTTAGTTTGCGAGGCGGCGAAGAGACGCGGCGCTTTGCATGCTGGCGAGGCGGCGAGCAGATCGAGTGCTTTGCTTGTTGGCGAGGCAGCGAAGAGATGCAGCGGTCTCCTTGTTTGTGAGACAGCCAACATGCCCAGTGCTTGCTCCTTGTGTGAGGCAGCGAAGAGATGCAGCGGTTTTCTAGTTGGCGAGGCAGCGAAGAGACGCAGCAGGCTGCTTGTTGGTGAGACAGCCAACATGCACAGTGGTTAGCTATTGGGCGAGGCAGCGAATGACCGCCGAGCAAATCGCTTTGTGCGTTCGCCGCCTCGCTGCCTAGCAAAGCGTCGTCTCCCTTGGGCGCCTAGCAAAGCTGCGCGTGCCGTCGCCCAAAAGCAAAGCGCCGTGTTCCTTGGGCGCCTAGCAAAGAAGTGCCTGCGTTGGGCGCCTCGCCGCATCGCAGCCTAGCAAAGCGCTGCGTGCCTTCGGCGGCTGGCAAAGCAGTGCGTGCCTTCGCCGCCTCACACAGCGCGGCGTGCCTTCGGCGCCTGGCAAAGCAGCGCGTGCCTTCGCCGCCTAAGAAAGCGCTGCGTGCCTTCTCGCCCTCGCCGCCTAGCAAAGCTCCGCGTCCCTTCGCCGCCTCGCCGCCTAGCAAAGCGCCGTGTTCCTTTGGCGCCTAGCAAAGAAGTGCCTGCCTTCGGCGCCTCGCCGCATCGCAGCCTAGCAAAGTGCTGCGTGCCTTCGGCAGCTGGCAAAGCAGTGCGTGCCTTCGCTGCCTCACACAGCGCGGCGTGCCTTCGGCGCCTCGCCGCCTAAGAAAGCGCTGCGTGCCTTCTCGCCCTCGCCGCCTAGCAAAGCGCCGTGTCCCTTTGCCGCCTCGCCGCCTAGCAAAGCTCCGCGTCCCGTCGCCGCCTAGCAAAGCGCCGTGTTCCTTCGGCGCCTAGCAAAGCGCCGTGTTCCTTCGCTGCCTCGCCGCCTAAGAAAGCGCTGCGTCCCTTTTCGCCCTCGCCGCCCAACAAAGCGCCGTGTCCCTTCACCGCCTCCCCAATCGCTTCGTGCCTTCGGCGCCTAGCAAAGCGCTGCTTACCTTCGCCGCCTCACACACCGCTGCGTCCCTTCGCCGCCTCACACACCGCTGCGTCCCTTCGCCGCCTCGCCGCTTAGCAAACGCCGTAGTAGCGCCGAAGGCACACGGCGCTTTTGTAGGCGCCGAAGGCACGTGGCGCCTTGCTAAGCACCGAGGCAGCGAAGGCACGCAGCCATTTGATCGTGGTCGACGGGCTCGGGCGCCTTGCTAGGCGGCGAGGCGGCGAAGGCACGCAGCGCTTTGCCAGGCGCCGAAGGCACTCAGCGCTTTGCCAGGCGCCCAAGGACGCAGCGCTGTGCGAGGCGGCGAGGGCACGCAGTGCTTTGCTAGGCGGCGAGCGGACGTGCAGCTTTGCTAGGCAGCCAAGGCTGAGGACGCTTTGCTAGGAGGCTAGGCGGCGAAGGCACGAAGCGATTTGGGAGGCGGCGAAGGCACGCAGCGCTTTGCTAGGCGGCGAGGCGGCAAAGGCACGCGCTGCTTTGCTAGGCGCCGAAGGCACGCAGCGCTTCCTTCGTTTGCGAGGCAGCGAAGAGATGCAGCAGTCTCCTTGTTTGTGACACAGCCAACATGCCCAGTGCTTGCTCCTTGTGCGAGGCAGCGAAGAGATGCAGCACTTTGCTTGTGCACCAGGTGGCGCAGTGGCATCGCGGATGGCTTTTTCTCCTGGAGGCGAAGCGAGGCAGCACTTTGCTAGTTGGCGAGGCAGCGAAGAGACGCAGCAGGCTGCTTGTTGGTGAGACAGCCAACATGCACAGTGGTTAGCTATTGGGCGAGGCAGCGAATGACCGCCGAGCAAATCGCTTTGTGCGTTCGCCGCCTCGCTGCCTAGCAAAGCGTCGTCTCCCTTGGGCGCCTAGCAAAGCTGCGCGTGCCGTCGCCCAAAAGCAAAGCGCCATGTTCCTTGGGCGCCTAGCAAAGAAGTGCCTGCCTTCGGCGCCTCGCCGCATCGCAGCCTAGCAAAGCGCTGCGTGCCTTCGGCGGCTGGCAAAGCAGTGCGTGCCTTCGCCGCCTCACACAGCGCGGCGTGCCTTCGGCGCCTGGCAAAGCAGCGCGTGCCTTTGCCGCCTAAGAAAGCGCTGCGTGCCTTCTCGCCCTCGCCGCCTAGCAAAGCTCCGCGTCCCTTCGCCGCCTCGCCGCCTAGCAAAGCGCCGTGTTCCTTGGGCGCCTAGCAAAGAAGTGCCTGCCTTCGGCGCCTCGCCGCATCGCAGCCTAGCAAAGCGCTGCGTGCCTTCGGCGGCTGGCAAAGCAGTGCGTGCCTTCGCTGCCTCACACAGCGCGGCGTGCCTTCGGCGCCTCGCCGCCTAAGAAAGCGCTGCGTGCCTTCTCGCCCTCGCCGCCTAGCAAAGCGCCGTGTCCTTTTGCCGCCTCGTCGCCTAGCAAAGCTCCGCGTCCCGTCGCCGCCTAGCAAAGCGCAGTGTTCCTTCGGCGCCTAGCAAAGCGCCGTGTTCCTTCGCTGCCTCGCCGCCTAAGAAAGCGCTGCGTCCCTTTTCGCCCTCGCCGCCCAACAAAGCGCCGTGTCCCTTCACCGCCTCCCCAATCGCTTCGTGCCTTCGGCGCCTAGCAAAGCGCTGCTTGCCTTCGCCGCCTCACACACCGCTGCGTCCCTTCGCCGCCTCGCCGCTTAGCAAACGCCGTAGTAGCGCCGAAGGCACACGGCGCTTTTGTAGGCGCCGAAGGCACGTGGCGCCTTGCTAAGCACCGAGGCAGCGAAGGCACGCAGCCATTTGATCGTGGTCGACGGGCTCGGGCGCCTTGCTAGGCGGCGAGGCGGCGAAGGCACGCAGCGCTTTGCCAGGCGCCGAAGGCACTCAGCGCTTTGCCAGGCGCCGAAGGCACTCAGCGCTTTGCCAGGCGCCCAAGGACGCAGCGCTCTAGGAGGCGGCGAGGGCACGCAGTGCTTTGCTAGGCGGCGAGCGGACGTGCAGCTTTGCTAGGCAGCCAAGGCTGAGGACGCTTTGCTAGGCGGCGAAGGCACGAAGCGATTTGGGAGGCGGCGAAGGCACACGGCGCTTTTCTAGGTGGCGAGGCGGCGAAGGCACGCGCTGCTTTGCTAGGCGCCGAAGGCACGCAGCTCTTCCTTCGTTTGCGAGGCAGCGAAGAGGTGGAGCGGTTTGCTTGTCGGCCAGGCAGCGAACAGGCGCCGTGCTTGGCTTTCTGCCACTCAGCGAATACACGCAGCGCTCTGCTTTTTGGCGAGGCACTGAACAGATGCACCGTTTAGTTTGCGAGGCGGCGAAGAGACGCGGCGCTTTGCATGCTGGCGAGGCGGCGAGCAGATCGAGCGCTTTGCTTGTTGGCGAGGCAGCGAAGAGATGCAGCGGTTTGCTTGTTTGTGAGACAGCCAACATGCCCAGTGCTTGCTCCTTGTGTGAGGCAGCGAAGAGATGCAGCGGTTTTCTAGTTGGCGAGGCAGCGAAGAGACGCAGCAGGCTGCTTGTTGGTGAGACAGCCAACATGCACAGTGGTTAGCTATTGTGCGAGGCAGCGAATGACCGCCGAGCAAATCGCTTTGTGCGTTCGCCGCCTCGCTGCCTAGCAAAGCGTCGTCTCCCTTGGGCGCCTAGCAAAGCTGCGCGTGCCGTCGCCCAAAAGCAAAGCGCCGTGTTCCTTGGGCGCCTAGCAAAGAAGTGCCTGCGTTGGGCGCCTCGCCGCATCGCAGCCTAGCAAAGCGCTGCGTGCCTTCGGCGGCTGGCAAAGCAGTGCGTGCCTTCGCCGCCTCACACAGCGCGGCGTGCCTTCGGCGCCTGGCAAAGCAGCGCGTGCCTTCGCCGCCTAAGAAAGCGCTGCGTGCCTTCTCGCCCTCGCCGCCTAGCAAAGCTCCGCGTCCCTTCGCCGCCTCGCCGCCTAGCAAAGCGCCGTGTTCCTTTGGCGCCTAGCAAAGAAGTGCCTGCCTTCGGCGCCTCGCCGCATCGCAGCCTAGCAAAGTGCTGCGTGCCTTCGGCAGCTGGCAAAGCAGTGCGTGCCTTCGCTGCCTCACACAGCGCGGCGTGCCTTCGGCGCCTCGCCGCCTAAGAAAGCGCTGCGTGCCTTCTCGCCCTCGCCGCCTAGCAAAGCGCCGTGTCCCTTTGCCGCCTCGCCGCCTAGCAAAGCTCCGCGTCCCGTCGCCGCCTAGCAAAGCGCCGTGTTCCTTCGGCGCCTAGCAAAGCGCCGTGTTCCTTCGCTGCCTCGCCGCCTAAGAAAGCGCTGCGTCCCTTTTCGCCCTCGCCGCCCAACAAAGCGCCGTGTCCCTTCACCGCCTCCCCAATCGCTTCGTGCCTTCGGCGCCTAGCAAAGCGCTGCTTACCTTCGCCGCCTCACACACCGCTGCGTCCCTTCGCCGCCTCACACACCGCTGCGTCCCTTCGCCGCCTCGCCGCTTAGCAAACGCCGTAGTAGCGCCGAAGGCACACGGCGCTTTTGTAGGCGCCGAAGGCACGTGGCGCCTTGCTAAGCACCGAGGCAGCGAAGGCACGCAGCCATTTGATCGTGGTCGACGGGCTCGGGCGCCTTGCTAGGCGGCGAGGCGGCGAAGGCACGCAGCGCTTTGCCAGGCGCCCAAGGACGCAGCGCTGTGCGAGGCGGCGAGGGCACGCAGTGCTTTGCTAGGCGGCGAGCGGACGTGCAGCTTTGCTAGGCAGCCAAGGCTGAGGACGCTTTGCTAGGAGGCTAGGCGGCGAAGGCACGAAGCGATTTGGGAGGCGGCGAAGGCACGCAGCGCTTTGCTAGGCGGCGAGGCGGCAAAGGCACGCGCTGCTTTGCTAGGCGCCGAAGGCACGCAGCGCTTCCTTCGTTTGCGAGGCAGCGAAGAGATGCAGCAGTCTCCTTGTTTGTGACACAGCCAACATGCCCAGTGCTTGCTCCTTGTGCGAGGCAGCGAAGAGATGCAGCACTTTGCTTGTGCACCAGGTGGCGCAGTGGCATCGCGGATGGCTTTTTCTCCTGGAGGCGAAGCGAGGCAGCACTTTGCTAGTTGGCGAGGCAGCGAAGAGACGCAGCAGGCTGCTTGTTGGTGAGACAGCCAACATGCACAGTGGTTAGCTATTGGGCGAGGCAGCGAATGACCGCCGAGCAAATCGCTTTGTGCGTTCGCCGCCTCGCTGCCTAGCAAAGCGTCGTCTCCCTTGGGCGCCTAGCAAAGCTGCGCGTGCCGTCGCCCAAAAGCAAAGCGCCATGTTCCTTGGGCGCCTAGCAAAGAAGTGCCTGCCTTCGGCGCCTCGCCGCATCGCAGCCTAGCAAAGCGCTGCGTGCCTTCGGCGGCTGGCAAAGCAGTGCGTGCCTTCGCCGCCTCACACAGCGCGGCGTGCCTTCGGCGCCTGGCAAAGCAGCGCGTGCCTTCGCCGCCTAAGAAAGCGCTGCGTGCCTTCTCGCCCTCGCCGCCTAGCAAAGCGCCGTGTCCTTTTGCCGCCTCGTCGCCTAGCAAAGCTCCGCGTCCCGTCGCCGCCTAGCAAAGCGCAGTGTTCCTTCGGCGCCTAGCAAAGCGCCGTGTTCCTTCGCTGCCTCGCCGCCTAAGAAAGCGCTGCGTCCCTTTTCGCCCTCGCCGCCCAACAAAGCGCCGTGTCCCTTCACCGCCTCCCCAATCGCTTCGTGCCTTCGGCGCCTAGCAAAGCGCTGCTTGCCTTCGCCGCCTCACACACCGCTGCGTCCCTTCGCCGCCTCGCCGCTTAGCAAACGCCGTAGTAGCGCCGAAGGCACACGGCGCTTTTGTAGGCGCCGAAGGCACGTGGCGCCTTGCTAAGCACCGAGGCAGCGAAGGCACGCAGCCATTTGATCGTGGTCGACGGGCTCGGGCGCCTTGCTAGGCGGCGAGGCGGCGAAGGCACGCAGCGCTTTGCCAGGCGCCGAAGGCACTCAGCGCTTTGCCAGGCGCCGAAGGCACTCAGCGCTTTGCCAGGCGCCCAAGGACGCAGCGCTCTAGGAGGCGGCGAGGGCACGCAGTGCTTTGCTAGGCGGCGAGCGGACGTGCAGCTTTGCTAGGCAGCCAAGGCTGAGGACGCTTTGCTAGGCGGCGAAGGCACGAAGCGATTTGGGAGGCGGCGAAGGCACACGGCGCTTTTCTAGGTGGCGAGGCGGCGAAGGCACGCGCTGCTTTGCTAGGCGCCGAAGGCACGCAGCTCTTCCTTCGTTTGCGAGGCAGCGAAGAGGTGGAGCGGTTTGCTTGTCGGCCAGGCAGCGAACAGGCGCCGTGCTTGGCTTTCTGCCACTCAGCGAATACACGCAGCGCTCTGCTTTTTGGCGAGGCACTGAACAGATGCACCGTTTAGTTTGCGAGGCGGCGAAGAGACGCGGCGCTTTGCATGCTGGCGAGGCGGCGAGTAGATCGAGTGCTTTGCTTGTTGGCGAGGCAGCGAAGAGATGCAGCAGTCTCCTTGTTTGTGAGACAGCCAACATGCCCAGTGCTTGCTCCTTGTGTGAGGCAGCGAAGAGATGCAGCGGTTTTCTAGTTGGCGAGGCAGCGAAGAGACGCAGCAGGCTGCTTGTTGGTGAGACAGCCAACATGCACAGTGGTTAGCTATTGTGCGAGGCAGCGAATGACCACCGAGCAAATCGCTTTGTGCGTTCGCCGCCTCGCTGCCTAGCAAAGCGTCGTCTCCCTTGGGCGCCTAGCAAAGCTGCGCGTGCCGTCGCCCAAAAGCAAAGCGCCGTGTTCCTTGGGCGCCTAGCAAAGAAGTGCCTGCGTTGGGCGCCTCGCCGCATCGCAGCCTAGCAAAGCGCTGCGTGCCTTCGGCGGCTGGCAAAGCAGTGCGTGCCTTCGCCGCCTCACACAGCGCGGCGTGCCTTCGGCGCCTGGCAAAGCAGCGCGTGCCTTCGCCGCCTAAGAAAGCGCTGCGTGCCTTCTCGCCCTCGCCGCCTAGCAAAGCTCCGCGTCCCTTCGCCGCCTTGCCGCCTAGCAAAGCGCCGTGTTCCTTTGGCGCCTAGCAAAGAAGTGCCTGCCTTCGGCGCCTCGCCGCATCGCAGCCTAGCAAAGTGCTGCGTGCCTTCGGCAGCTGGCAAAGCAGTGCGTGCCTTCGCTGCCTCACACAGCGCGGCGTGCCTTCGGCGCCTCGCCGCCTAAGAAAGCGCTGCGTGCCTTCTCGCCCTCGCCGCCTAGCAAAGCGCCGTGTCCCTTTGCCGCCTCGCCGCCTAGCAAAGCTCCGCGTCCCGTCGCCGCCTAGCAAAGCGCCGTGTTCCTTCGGCGCCTAGCAAAGCGCCGTGTTCCTTCGCTGCCTCGCCGCCTAAGAAAGCGCTGCGTCCCTTTTCGCCCTCGCCGCCCAACAAAGCGCCGTGTCCCTTCACCGCCTCCCCAATCGCTTCGTGCCTTCGGCGCCTAGCAAAGCGCTGCTTACCTTCGCCGCCTCACACACCGCTGCGTCCCTTCGCCGCCTCACACACCGCTGCGTCCCTTCGCCGCCTCGCCGCTTAGCAAACGCCGTAGTAGCGCCGAAGGCACACGGCGCTTTTGTAGGCGCCGAAGGCACGTGGCGCCTTGCTAAGCACCGAGGCAGCGAAGGCACGCAGCCATTTGATCGTGGTCGACGGGCTCGGGCGCCTTGCTAGGCGGCGAGGCGGCGAAGGCACGCAGCGCTTTGCCAGGCGCCCAAGGACGCAGCGCTGTGCGAGGCGGCGAGGGCACGCAGTGCTTTGCTAGGCGGCGAGCGGACGTGCAGCTTTGCTAGGCAGCCAAGGCTGAGGACGCTTTGCTAGGAGGCTAGGCGGCGAAGGCACGAAGCGATTTGGGAGGCGGCGAAGGCACGCAGCGCTTTGCTAGGCGGCGAGGCGGCAAAGGCACGCGCTGCTTTGCTAGGCGCCGAAGGCACGCAGCGCTTCCTTCGTTTGCGAGGCAGCGAAGAGATGCAGCAGTCTCCTTGTTTGTGACACAGCCAACATGCCCAGTGCTTGCTCCTTGTGCGAGGCAGCGAAGAGATGCAGCACTTTGCTTGTGCACCAGGTGGCGCAGTGGCATCGCGGATGGCTTTTTCTCCTGGAGGCGAAGCGAGGCAGCACTTTGCTAGTTGGCGAGGCAGCGAAGAGACGCAGCAGGCTGCTTGTTGGTGAGACAGCCAACATGCACAGTGGTTAGCTATTGGGCGAGGCAGCGAATGACCGCCGAGCAAATCGCTTTGTGCGTTCGCCGCCTCGCTGCCTAGCAAAGCGTCGTCTCCCTTGGGCGCCTAGCAAAGCTGCGCGTGCCGTCGCCCAAAAGCAAAGCGCCATGTTCCTTGGGCGCCTAGCAAAGAAGTGCCTGCCTTCGGCGCCTCGCCGCATCGCAGCCTAGCAAAGCGCTGCGTGCCTTCGGCGGCTGGCAAAGCAGTGCGTGCCTTCGCCGCCTCACACAGCGCGGCGTGCCTTCGGCGCCTGGCAAAGCAGCGCGTGCCTTTGCCGCCTAAGAAAGCGCTGCGTGCCTTCTCGCCCTCGCCGCCTAGCAAAGCTCCGCGTCCCTTCGCCGCCTCGCCGCCTAGCAAAGCGCCGTGTTCCTTGGGCGCCTAGCAAAGAAGTGCCTGCCTTCGGCGCCTCGCCGCATCGCAGCCTAGCAAAGCGCTGCGTGCCTTCGGCGGCTGGCAAAGCAGTGCGTGCCTTCGCTGCCTCACACAGCGCGGCGTGCCTTCGGCGCCTCGCCGCCTAAGAAAGCGCTGCGTGCCTTCTCGCCCTCGCCGCCTAGCAAAGCGCCGTGTCCCTTTGCCGCCTCGTCGCCTAGCAAAGCTCCGCGTCCCGTCGCCGCCTAGCAAAGCGCCGTGTTCCTTCGGCGCCTAGCAAAGCGCCGTGTTCCTTCGCTGCCTCGCCGCCTAAGAAAGCGCTGCGTCCCTTTTCGCCCTCGCCGCCCAACAAAGCGCCGTGTCCCTTCACCGCCTCCCCAATCGCTTCGTGCCTTCGGCGCCTAGCAAAGCGCTGCTTGCCTTCGCCGCCTCACACAGCGCTGCGTCCCTTCGCCGCCTCGCCGCTTAGCAAACGCCGTAGTAGCGCCGAAGGCACACGGCGCTTTTGTAGGCGCCGAAGGCACGTGGCGCCTTGCTAAGCACCGAGGCAGCGAAGGCACGCAGCCATTTGATCGTGGTCGACGGGCTCGGGCGCCTTGCTAGGCGGCGAGGCGGCGAAGGCACGCAGCGCTTTGCCAGGCGCCCAAGGACGCAGCGCTGTGCGAGGCGGCGAGGGCACGCAGTGCTTTGCTAGGCGGCGAGCGGACGTGCAGCTTTGCTAGGCAGCCAAGGCTGAGGACGCTTTGCTAGGAGGCTAGGCGGCGAAGGCACGAAGCGATTTGGGAGGCGGCGAAGGCACGCAGCGCTTTGCTAGGCGGCGAGGCGGCAAAGGCACGCGCTGCTTTGCTAGGCGCCGAAGGCACGCAGCGCTTCCTTCGTTTGCGAGGCAGCGAAGAGATGCAGCAGTCTCCTTGTTTGTGACACAGCCAACATGCCCAGTGCTTGCTCCTTGTGCGAGGCAGCGAAGAGATGCAGCACTTTGCTTGTGCACCAGGTGGCGCAGTGGCATCGCGGATGGCTTTTTCTCCTGGAGGCGAAGCGAGGCAGCACTTTGCTAGTTGGCGAGGCAGCGAAGAGACGCAGCAGGCTGCTTGTTGGTGAGACAGCCAACATGCACAGTGGTTAGCTATTGTGCGAGGCAGCGAATGACCGCCGAGCAAATCGCTTTGTGCGTTCGCCGCCTCGCTGCCTAGCAAAGCGTCGTCTCCCTTGGGCGCCTAGCAAAGCTGCGCGTGCCGTCGCCCAAAAGCAAAGCGCCGTGTTCCTTGGGCGCCTAGCAAAGAAGTGCCTGCGTTGGGCGCCTCGCCGCATCGCAGCCTAGCAAAGCGCTGCGTGCCTTCGGCGGCTGGCAAAGCAGTGCGTGCCTTCGCTACCTCACACAGCGCGGCGTGCCTTCGGCGCCTGGCAAAGCAGCGCGTGCCTTCGCCGCCTCACAGAGCGCGGCTTGCCTTCGGCGCCTGGCAAAGCAGCGCGTGCCTTTGCCGCCTAAGAAAGCGCTGCGTGCCTTCTCGCCCTCGCCGCCTAGCAAAGCGCCGTGTCCTTTTGCCGCCTCGTCGCCTAGCAAACCTCCGCGTCCCGTCGCCGCCTAGCAAAGCGGCGTGTTCCTTCGGCGCCTAGCAAAGCGCCGTGTTCCTTCGCTGCCTCGCCGCCTAAGAAAGCGCTGCGTGCCTTTTCGCCCTCGCCGCCCAACAAAGCGCCGTGTCCCTTCACCGCCTCCCCAATCGCTTCGTGCCTTCGGCGCCTAGCAAAGCGCTGCTTGCCTTCGCCGCCTCACACACCGCTGCATCCCTTCGCCGCCTCGCCGCTTAGCAAACGCCGTAGTAGCGCCGAAGGGACACGGCGCTTTTGTAGGCGCCGAAGGCACGTGGCGCCTTGCTAAGCACCGAGGCAGCGAAGGCACGCAGCCATTTGATCGTGGTCGACGGGCTCGGGCGCCTTGCTAGGCGGCGAGGCGGCGAAGGCACGCAGCGCTTTGCCAGGCGCCGAAGGCACTCAGCGCTTTGCCAGGCGCCGAAGGCACGCAGCGCTTTGCTAGGCGGCGAGGCGGCAAAGGCACGCGCTGCTTTGCTAGGCGCCGAAGGCACGCAGCTCTTCCTTCGTTTGCGAGGCAGCGAAGAGGTGGAGCGGTTTGCTTGTCGGCCAGGCAGCGAACAGGCGCCGTGCTTGGCTTTCTGCCACTCAGCGAATACACGCAGCGCTCTGCTTTTTGGCGAGGCACTGAACAGATGCACCGTTTAGTTTGCGAGGCGGCGAAGAGACGCGGCGCTTTGCATGCTGGCGAGGCGGCGAGTAGATCGAGTGCTTTGCTTGTTGGCGAGGCAGCGAAGAGATGCAGCAGTCTCCTTGTTTGTGAGACAGCCAACATGCCCAGTGCTTGCTCCTTGTGTGAGGCAGCGAAGAGATGCAGCGGTTTTCTAGTTGGCGAGGCAGCGAAGAGACGCAGCAGGCTGCTTGTTGGTGAGACAGCCAACATGCACAGTGGTTAGCTATTGTGCGAGGCAGCGAATGACCACCGAGCAAATCGCTTTGTGCGTTCGCCGCCTCGCTGCCTAGCAAAGCGTCGTCTCCCTTGGGCGCCTAGCAAAGCTGCGCGTGCCGTCGCCCAAAAGCAAAGCGCCGTGTTCCTTGGGCGCCTAGCAAAGAAGTGCCTGCGTTGGGCGCCTCGCCGCATCGCAGCCTAGCAAAGCGCTGCGTGCCTTCGGCGGCTGGCAAAGCAGTGCGTGCCTTCGCCGCCTCACACAGCGCGGCGTGCCTTCGGCGCCTGGCAAAGCAGCGCGTGCCTTCGCCGCCTAAGAAAGCGCTGCGTGCCTTCTCGCCCTCGCCGCCTAGCAAAGCTCCGCGTCCCTTCGCCGCCTTGCCGCCTAGCAAAGCGCCGTGTTCCTTTGGCGCCTAGCAAAGAAGTGCCTGCCTTCGGCGCCTCGCCGCATCGCAGCCTAGCAAAGTGCTGCGTGCCTTCGGCAGCTGGCAAAGCAGTGCGTGCCTTCGCTGCCTCACACAGCGCGGCGTGCCTTCGGCGCCTCGCCGCCTAAGAAAGCGCTGCGTGCCTTCTCGCCCTCGCCGCCTAGCAAAGCGCCGTGTCCCTTTGCCGCCTCGCCGCCTAGCAAAGCTCCGCGTCCCGTCGCCGCCTAGCAAAGCGCCGTGTTCCTTCGGCGCCTAGCAAAGCGCCGTGTTCCTTCGCTGCCTCGCCGCCTAAGAAAGCGCTGCGTCCCTTTTCGCCCTCGCCGCCCAACAAAGCGCCGTGTCCCTTCACCGCCTCCCCAATCGCTTCGTGCCTTCGGCGCCTAGCAAAGCGCTGCTTACCTTCGCCGCCTCACACACCGCTGCGTCCCTTCGCCGCCTCACACACCGCTGCGTCCCTTCGCCGCCTCGCCGCTTAGCAAACGCCGTAGTAGCGCCGAAGGCACACGGCGCTTTTGTAGGCGCCGAAGGCACGTGGCGCCTTGCTAAGCACCGAGGCAGCGAAGGCACGCAGCCATTTGATCGTGGTCGACGGGCTCGGGCGCCTTGCTAGGCGGCGAGGCGGCGAAGGCACGCAGCGCTTTGCCAGGCGCCCAAGGACGCAGCGCTGTGCGAGGCGGCGAGGGCACGCAGTGCTTTGCTAGGCGGCGAGCGGACGTGCAGCTTTGCTAGGCAGCCAAGGCTGAGGACGCTTTGCTAGGAGGCTAGGCGGCGAAGGCACGAAGCGATTTGGGAGGCGGCGAAGGCACGCAGCGCTTTGCTAGGCGGCGAGGCGGCAAAGGCACGCGCTGCTTTGCTAGGCGCCGAAGGCACGCAGCGCTTCCTTCGTTTGCGAGGCAGCGAAGAGATGCAGCAGTCTCCTTGTTTGTGACACAGCCAACATGCCCAGTGCTTGCTCCTTGTGCGAGGCAGCGAAGAGATGCAGCACTTTGCTTGTGCACCAGGTGGCGCAGTGGCATCGCGGATGGCTTTTTCTCCTGGAGGCGAAGCGAGGCAGCACTTTGCTAGTTGGCGAGGCAGCGAAGAGACGCAGCAGGCTGCTTGTTGGTGAGACAGCCAACATGCACAGTGGTTAGCTATTGGGCGAGGCAGCGAATGACCGCCGAGCAAATCGCTTTGTGCGTTCGCCGCCTCGCTGCCTAGCAAAGCGTCGTCTCCCTTGGGCGCCTAGCAAAGCTGCGCGTGCCGTCGCCCAAAAGCAAAGCGCCATGTTCCTTGGGCGCCTAGCAAAGAAGTGCCTGCCTTCGGCGCCTCGCCGCATCGCAGCCTAGCAAAGCGCTGCGTGCCTTCGGCGGCTGGCAAAGCAGTGCGTGCCTTCGCCGCCTCACACAGCGCGGCGTGCCTTCGGCGCCTGGCAAAGCAGCGCGTGCCTTTGCCGCCTAAGAAAGCGCTGCGTGCCTTCTCGCCCTCGCCGCCTAGCAAAGCTCCGCGTCCCTTCGCCGCCTCGCCGCCTAGCAAAGCGCCGTGTTCCTTGGGCGCCTAGCAAAGAAGTGCCTGCCTTCGGCGCCTCGCCGCATCGCAGCCTAGCAAAGCGCTGCGTGCCTTCGGCGGCTGGCAAAGCAGTGCGTGCCTTCGCTGCCTCACACAGCGCGGCGTGCCTTCGGCGCCTCGCCGCCTAAGAAAGCGCTGCGTGCCTTCTCGCCCTCGCCGCCTAGCAAAGCGCCGTGTCCCTTTGCCGCCTCGTCGCCTAGCAAAGCTCCGCGTCCCGTCGCCGCCTAGCAAAGCGCCGTGTTCCTTCGGCGCCTAGCAAAGCGCCGTGTTCCTTCGCTGCCTCGCCGCCTAAGAAAGCGCTGCGTCCCTTTTCGCCCTCGCCGCCCAACAAAGCGCCGTGTCCCTTCACCGCCTCCCCAATCGCTTCGTGCCTTCGGCGCCTAGCAAAGCGCTGCTTGCCTTCGCCGCCTCACACAGCGCTGCGTCCCTTCGCCGCCTCGCCGCTTAGCAAACGCCGTAGTAGCGCCGAAGGCACACGGCGCTTTTGTAGGCGCCGAAGGCACGTGGCGCCTTGCTAAGCACCGAGGCAGCGAAGGCACGCAGCCATTTGATCGTGGTCGACGGGCTCGGGCGCCTTGCTAGGCGGCGAGGCGGCGAAGGCACGCAGCGCTTTGCCAGGCGCCCAAGGACGCAGCGCTGTGCGAGGCGGCGAGGGCACGCAGTGCTTTGCTAGGCGGCGAGCGGACGTGCAGCTTTGCTAGGCAGCCAAGGCTGAGGACGCTTTGCTAGGAGGCTAGGCGGCGAAGGCACGAAGCGATTTGGGAGGCGGCGAAGGCACGCAGCGCTTTGCTAGGCGGCGAGGCGGCAAAGGCACGCGCTGCTTTGCTAGGCGCCGAAGGCACGCAGCGCTTCCTTCGTTTGCGAGGCAGCGAAGAGATGCAGCAGTCTCCTTGTTTGTGACACAGCCAACATGCCCAGTGCTTGCTCCTTGTGCGAGGCAGCGAAGAGATGCAGCACTTTGCTTGTGCACCAGGTGGCGCAGTGGCATCGCGGATGGCTTTTTCTCCTGGAGGCGAAGCGAGGCAGCACTTTGCTAGTTGGCGAGGCAGCGAAGAGACGCAGCAGGCTGCTTGTTGGTGAGACAGCCAACATGCACAGTGGTTAGCTATTGTGCGAGGCAGCGAATGACCGCCGAGCAAATCGCTTTGTGCGTTCGCCGCCTCGCTGCCTAGCAAAGCGTCGTCTCCCTTGGGCGCCTAGCAAAGCTGCGCGTGCCGTCGCCCAAAAGCAAAGCGCCGTGTTCCTTGGGCGCCTAGCAAAGAAGTGCCTGCGTTGGGCGCCTCGCCGCATCGCAGCCTAGCAAAGCGCTGCGTGCCTTCGGCGGCTGGCAAAGCAGTGCGTGCCTTCGCTACCTCACACAGCGCGGCGTGCCTTCGGCGCCTGGCAAAGCAGCGCGTGCCTTCGCCGCCTCACAGAGCGCGGCTTGCCTTCGGCGCCTGGCAAAGCAGCGCGTGCCTTTGCCGCCTAAGAAAGCGCTGCGTGCCTTCTCGCCCTCGCCGCCTAGCAAAGCGCCGTGTCCTTTTGCCGCCTCGTCGCCTAGCAAACCTCCGCGTCCCGTCGCCGCCTAGCAAAGCGGCGTGTTCCTTCGGCGCCTAGCAAAGCGCCGTGTTCCTTCGCTGCCTCGCCGCCTAAGAAAGCGCTGCGTGCCTTTTCGCCCTCGCCGCCCAACAAAGCGCCGTGTCCCTTCACCGCCTCCCCAATCGCTTCGTGCCTTCGGCGCCTAGCAAAGCGCTGCTTGCCTTCGCCGCCTCACACACCGCTGCATCCCTTCGCCGCCTCGCCGCTTAGCAAACGCCGTAGTAGCGCCGAAGGGACACGGCGCTTTTGTAGGCGCCGAAGGCACGTGGCGCCTTGCTAAGCACCGAGGCAGCGAAGGCACGCAGCCATTTGATCGTGGTCGACGGGCTCGGGCGCCTTGCTAGGCGGCGAGGCGGCGAAGGCACGCAGCGCTTTGCCAGGCGCCGAAGGCACTCAGCGCTTTGCCAGGCGCCGAAGGCACTCAGCGCTTTGCCAGGCGCCCAAGGACGCAGCGCTCTAGGAGGCGGCGAGGGCACGCAGTGCTTTGCTAGGCGGCGAGCAGACGTGCAGCTTTGCTAGGCAGCCAAGGCTGAGGACGCTTTGCTAGGCGGCGAAGGCACGAAGCGATTTGGGAGGCGGCGAAGGCACACGGCGCTTTTCTAGGTGGCGAGGCGGCGAAGGCACGCGCTGCTTTGCTAGGCGCCGAAGGCACGCAGCGCTTCCTTCGTTTGCGAGGCAGCGAAGAGGTGGAGCGGTTTGCTTGTCGGCCAGGCAGCGAACAGGCGCCGTGCTTTGCTTTCTGCCACTCAGCGAATACACGCAGCGCTCTGCTTTTTGGCGAGGCACTGAACAGATGCACCGTTTAGTTTGCGAGGCGGCGAAGAGACGCGGCGCTTTGCATGCTGGCGAGGCGGCGAGCAGATCGAGTGCTTTGCTTGTTGGCGAGGCAGCGAAGAGATGCAGCGGTTTGCTTGTTGGCGAGGCAGCGAAGAGATGCAGCAGTCTCCTTGTTTGTGAGACAGCCAACATGCCCAGTGCTTGCTCCTTGTGTGAGGCAGTGAAGAGATGCAGCGGTTTTCTAGTTGGCGAGGCAGCGAAGAGACGCAGCAGGCTGCTTGTTGGTGAGACAGCCAACATGCACAGTGGTTAGCTATTGTGCGAGGCAGCGAATGACCGCCGAGCAAATCGCTTTGTGCGTTCGCCGCCTCGCTGCCTAGCAAAGCGTCGTCTCCCTTGGGCGCCTAGCAAAGCTGCGCGTGCCGTCGCCCAAAAGCAAAGCGCCATGTTCCTTGGGCGCCTAGCAAAGAAGTGCCTGCCTTCGGCGCCTCGCCGCATCGCAGCCTAGCAAAGCGCTGCGTGCCTTCGGCGGCTGGCAAAGCAGTGCGTGCCTTCGCCGCCTCACACAGCGCGGCGTGCCTTCGGCGCCTGGCAAAGCAGCGCGTGCCTTTGCCGCCTAAGAAAGCGCTGCGTGCCTTCTCGCCCTCGCCGCCTAGCAAAGCTCCGCGTCCCTTCGCCGCCTCGCCGCCTAGCAAAGCGCCGTGTTCCTTGGGCGCCTAGCAAAGAAGTGCCTGCCTTCGGCGCCTCGCCGCATCGCAGCCTAGCAAAGCGCTGCGTGCCTTCGGCGGCTGGCAAAGCAGTGCGTGCCTTCGCTGCCTCACACAGCGCGGCGTGCCTTCGGCGCCTCGCCGCCTAAGAAAGCGCTGCGTGCCTTCTCGCCCTCGCCGCCTAGCAAAGCGCCGTGTCCCTTTGCCGCCTCGTCGCCTAGCAAAGCTCCGCGTCCCGTCGCCGCCTAGCAAAGCGCTGTGTTCCTTCGGCGCCTAGCAAAGCGCCGTGTTCCTTCGCTGCCTCGCCGCCTAAGAAAGCGCTGCGTCCCTTTTCGCCCTCGCCGCCCAACAAAGCGCCGTGTCCCTTCACCGCCTCCCCAATCGCTTCGTGCCTTCGGCGCCTAGCAAAGCGCTGCTTGCCTTCACCGCCTCACACAGCGCTGCGTCCCTTCGCCGCCTCGCCGCTTAGCAAACGCCGTAGTAGCGCCGAAGGCACACGGCGCTTTTGTAGGCGCCGAAGGCACGTGGCGCCTTGCTAAGCACCGAGGCAGCGAAGGCACGCAGCCATTTGATCGTGGTCGACGGGCTCGGGCGCCTTGCTAGGCGGCGAGGCGGCGAAGGCACGCAGCGCTTTGCCAGGCGCCCAAGGACGCAGCGCTGTGCGAGGCGGCGAGGGCACGCAGTGCTTTGCTAGGCGGCGAGCGGACGTGCAGCTTTGCTAGGCAGCCAAGGCTGAGGACGCTTTGCTAGGAGGCTAGGCGGCGAAGGCACGAAGCGATTTGGGAGGCGGCGAAGGCACGCAGCGCTTTGCTAGGCGGCGAGGCGGCAAAGGCACGCGCTGCTTTGCTAGGCGCCGAAGGCACGCAGCGCTTCCTTCGTTTGCGAGGCAGCGAAGAGATGCAGCAGTCTCCTTGTTTGTGACACAGCCAACATGCCCAGTGCTTGCTCCTTGTGCGAGGCAGCGAAGAGATGCAGCACTTTGCTTGTGCACCAGGTGGCGCAGTGGCATCGCGGATGGCTTTTTCTCCTGGAGGCGAAGCGAGGCAGCACTTTGCTAGTTGGCGAGGCAGCGAAGAGACGCAGCAGGCTGCTTGTTGGTGAGACAGCCAACATGCACAGTGGTTAGCTATTGTGCGAGGCAGCGAATGACCGCCGAGCAAATCGCTTTGTGCGTTCGCCGCCTCGCTGCCTAGCAAAGCGTCGTCTCCCTTGGGCGCCTAGCAAAGCTGCGCGTGCCGTCGCCCAAAAGCAAAGCGCCGTGTTCCTTGGGCGCCTAGCAAAGAAGTGCCTGCGTTGGGCGCCTCGCCGCATCGCAGCCTAGCAAAGCGCTGCGTGCCTTCGGCGGCTGGCAAAGCAGTGCGTGCCTTCGCTACCTCACACAGCGCGGCGTGCCTTCGGCGCCTGGCAAAGCAGCGCGTGCCTTCGCCGCCTCACAGAGCGCGGCTTGCCTTCGGCGCCTGGCAAAGCAGCGCGTGCCTTTGCCGCCTAAGAAAGCGCTGCGTGCCTTCTCGCCCTCGCCGCCTAGCAAAGCGCCGTGTCCTTTTGCCGCCTCGTCGCCTAGCAAAGCTCCGCGTCCCGTCGCCGCCTAGCAAAGCGCAGTGTTCCTTCGGCGCCTAGCAAAGCGCCGTGTTCCTTCGCTGCCTCGCCGCCTAAGAAAGCGCTGCGTCCCTTTTCGCCCTCGCCGCCCAACAAAGCGCCGTGTCCCTTCACCGCCTCCCCAATCGCTTCGTGCCTTCGGCGCCTAGCAAAGCGCTGCTTGCCTTCGCCGCCTCACACACCGCTGCGTCCCTTCGCCGCCTCGCCGCTTAGCAAACGCTGTAGTAGCGCCGAAGGCACACGGCGCTTTTGTAGGCGCCGAAGGCACGTGGCGCCTTGCTAAGCACCGAGGCAGCGAAGGCACGCAGCCATTTGATCGTGGTCGACGGGCTCGGGCGCCTTGCTAGGCGGCGAGGCGGCGAAGGCACGCAGCGCTTTGCCAGGCGCCGAAGGCACTCAGCGCTTTGCCAGGCGCCGAAGGCACTCAGCGCTTTGCCAGGCGCCCAAGGACGCAGCGCTCTAGGAGGCGGCGAGGGCACGCAGTGCTTTGCTAGGCGGCGAGCGGACGTGCAGCTTTGCTAGGCAGCCAAGGCTGAGGACGCTTTGCTAGGCGGCGAAGGCACGAAGCGATTTGGGAGGCGGCGAAGGCACACGGCGCTTTTCTAGGTGGCGAGGCGGCGAAGGCACGCGCTGCTTTGCTAGGCGCCGAAGGCACGCAGCTCTTCCTTCGTTTGCGAGGCAGCGAAGAGGTGGAGCGGTTTGCTTGTCGGCCAGGCAGCGAACAGGCGCCGTGCTTGGCTTTCTGCCACTCAGCGAATACACGCAGCGCTCTGCTTTTTGGCGAGGCACTGAACAGATGCACCGTTTAGTTTGCGAGGCGGCGAAGAGACGCGGCGCTTTGCATGCTGGCGAGGCGGCGAGCAGATCGAGTGCTTTGCTTGTTGGCGAGGCAGCGAAGAGATGCAGCGGTTTGCTTGTTGGCGAGGCAGCGAAGAGATGCAGCAGTCTCCTTGTTTGTGAGACAGCCAACATGCCCAGTGCTTGCTCCTTGTGTGAGGCAGTGAAGAGATGCAGCGGTTTTCTAGTTGGCGAGGCAGCGAAGAGACGCAGCAGGCTGCTTGTTGGTGAGACAGCCAACATGCACAGTGGTTAGCTATTGTGCGAGGCAGCGAATGACCGCCGAGCAAATCGCTTTGTGCGTTCGCCGCCTCGCTGCCTAGCAAAGCGTCGTCTCCCTTGGGCGCCTAGCAAAGCTGCGCGTGCCGTCGCCCAAAAGCAAAGCGCCATGTTCCTTGGGCGCCTAGCAAAGAAGTGCCTGCCTTCGGCGCCTCGCCGCATCGCAGCCTAGCAAAGCGCTGCGTGCCTTCGGCGGCTGGCAAAGCAGTGCGTGCCTTCGCCGCCTCACACAGCGCGGCGTGCCTTCGGCGCCTGGCAAAGCAGCGCGTGCCTTTGCCGCCTAAGAAAGCGCTGCGTGCCTTCTCGCCCTCGCCGCCTAGCAAAGCTCCGCGTCCCTTCGCCGCCTCGCCGCCTAGCAAAGCGCCGTGTTCCTTGGGCGCCTAGCAAAGAAGTGCCTGCCTTCGGCGCCTCGCCGCATCGCAGCCTAGCAAAGCGCTGCGTGCCTTCGGCGGCTGGCAAAGCAGTGCGTGCCTTCGCTGCCTCACACAGCGCGGCGTGCCTTCGGCGCCTCGCCGCCTAAGAAAGCGCTGCGTGCCTTCTCGCCCTCGCCGCCTAGCAAAGCGCCGTGTCCCTTTGCCGCCTCGTCGCCTAGCAAAGCTCCGCGTCCCGTCGCCGCCTAGCAAAGCGGCGTGTTCCTTCGGCGCCTAGCAAAGCGCCGTGTTCCTTCGCTGCCTCGCCGCCTAAGAAAGCGCTGCGTCCCTTTTCGCCCTCGCCGCCCAACAAAGCGCCGTGTCCCTTCACCGCCTCCCCAATCGCTTCGTGCCTTCGGCGCCTAGCAAAGCGCTGCTTGCCTTCACCGCCTCACACAGCGCTGCGTCCCTTCGCCGCCTCGCCGCTTAGCAAACGCCGTAGTAGCGCCGAAGGCACACGGCGCTTTTGTAGGCGCCGAAGGCACGTGGCGCCTTGCTAAGCACCGAGGCAGCGAAGGCACGCAGCCATTTGATCGTGGTCGACGGGCTCGGGCGCCTTGCTAGGCGGCGAGGCGGCGAAGGCACGCAGCGCTTTGCCAGGCGCCCAAGGACGCAGCGCTGTGCGAGGCGGCGAGGGCACGCAGTGCTTTGCTAGGCGGCGAGCGGACGTGCAGCTTTGCTAGGCAGCCAAGGCTGAGGACGCTTTGCTAGGAGGCTAGGCGGCGAAGGCACGAAGCGATTTGGGAGGCGGCGAAGGCACGCAGCGCTTTGCTAGGCGGCGAGGCGGCAAAGGCACGCGCTGCTTTGCTAGGCGCCGAAGGCACGCAGCGCTTCCTTCGTTTGCGAGGCAGCGAAGAGATGCAGCAGTCTCCTTGTTTGTGAGACAGCCAACATGCCCAGTGCTTGCTCCTTGTGCGAGGCAGCGAAGAGATGCAGCACTTTGCTTGTGCACCAGGTGGCGCAGTGGCATCGCGGATGGCTTTTTCTCCTGGAGGCGAAGCGAGGCAGCACTTTGCTAGTTGGCGAGGCAGCGAAGAGACGCAGCAGGCTGCTTGTTGGTGAGACAGCCAACATGCACAGTGGTTAGCTATTGTGCGAGGCAGCGAATGACCGCCGAGCAAATCGCTTTGTGCGTTCGCCGCCTCGCTGCCTAGCAAAGCGTCGTCTCCCTTGGGCGCCTAGCAAAGCTGCGCGTGCCGTCGCCCAAAAGCAAAGCGCCGTGTTCCTTGGGCGCCTAGCAAAGAAGTGCCTGCGTTGGGCGCCTCGCCGCATCGCAGCCTAGCAAAGCGCTGCGTGCCTTCGGCGGCTGGCAAAGCAGTGCGTGCCTTCGCTACCTCACACAGCGCGGCGTGCCTTCGGCGCCTGGCAAAGCAGCGCGTGCCTTCGCCGCCTCACACAGCGCGGCTTGCCTTCGGCGCCTGGCAAAGCAGCGCGTGCCTTTGCCGCCTAAGAAAGCGCTGCGTGCCTTCTCGCCCTCGCCGCCTAGCAAAGCGCCGTGTCCTTTTGCCGCCTCGTCGCCTAGCAAAGCTCCGCGTCCCGTCGCCGCCTAGCAAAGCGCAGTGTTCCTTCGGCGCCTAGCAAAGCGCCGTGTTCCTTCGCTGCCTCGCCGCCTAAGAAAGCGCTGCGTCCCTTTTCGCCCTCGCCGCCCAACAAAGCGCCGTGTCCCTTCACCGCCTCCCCAATCGCTTCGTGCCTTCGGCGCCTAGCAAAGCGCTGCTTGCCTTCGCCGCCTCACACACCGCTGCGTCCCTTCGCCGCCTCGCCGCTTAGCAAACGCCGTAGTAGCGCCGAAGGCACACGGCGCTTTTGTAGGCGCCGAAGGCACGTGGCGCCTTGCTAAGCAGCGAGGCAGCGAAGGCACGCAGCCATTTGATCGTGGTCGACGGGCTCGGGCGCCTTGCTAGGCGGCGAGGCGGCGAAGGCACGCAGCGCTTTGCCAGGCGCCGAAGGCACTCAGCGCTTTGCCAGGCGCCGAAGGCACTCAGCGCTTTGCCAGGCGCCCAAGGACGCAGCGCTCTAGGAGGCGGCGAGGGCACGCAGTGCTTTGCTAGGCGGCGAGCGGACGTGCAGCTTTGCTAGGCAGCCAAGGCTGAGGACGCTTTGCTAGGCGGCGAAGGCACGAAGCGATTTGGGAGGCGGCGAAGGCACACGGCGCTTTTCTAGGTGGCGAGGCGGCGAAGGCACGCGCTGCTTTGCTAGGCGCCGAAGGCACGCAGCTCTTCCTTCGTTTGCGAGGCAGCGAAGAGGTGGAGCGGTTTGCTTGTCGGCCAGGCAGCGAACAGGCGCCGTGCTTGGCTTTCTGCCACTCAGCGAATACACGCAGCGCTCTGCTTTTTGGCGAGGCACTGAACAGATGCACCGTTTAGTTTGCGAGGCGGCGAAGAGACGCGGCGCTTTGCATGCTGGCGAGGCGGCGAGCAGATCGAGTGCTTTGCTTGTTGGCGAGGCAGCGAAGAGATGCAGCGGTTTGCTTGTTGGCGAGGCAGCGAAGAGATGCAGCAGTCTCCTTGTTTGTGAGACAGCCAACATGCCCAGTGCTTGCTCCTTGTGTGAGGCAGTGAAGAGATGCAGCGGTTTTCTAGTTGGCGAGGCAGCGAAGAGACGCAGCAGGCTGCTTGTTGGTGAGACAGCCAACATGCACAGTGGTTAGCTATTGTGCGAGGCAGCGAATGACCGCCGAGCAAATCGCTTTGTGCGTTCGCCGCCTCGCTGCCTAGCAAAGCGTCGTCTCCCTTGGGCGCCTAGCAAAGCTGCGCGTGCCGTCGCCCAAAAGCAAAGCGCCATGTTCCTTGGGCGCCTAGCAAAGAAGTGCCTGCCTTCGGCGCCTCGCCGCATCGCAGCCTAGCAAAGCGCTGCGTGCCTTCGGCGGCTGGCAAAGCAGTGCGTGCCTTCGCCGCCTCACACAGCGCGGCGTGCCTTCGGCGCCTGGCAAAGCAGCGCGTGCCTTTGCCGCCTAAGAAAGCGCTGCGTGCCTTCTCGCCCTCGCCGCCTAGCAAAGCTCCGCGTCCCTTCGCCGCCTCGCCGCCTAGCAAAGCGCCGTGTTCCTTGGGCGCCTAGCAAAGAAGTGCCTGCCTTCGGCGCCTCGCCGCATCGCAGCCTAGCAAAGCGCTGCGTGCCTTCGGCGGCTGGCAAAGCAGTGCGTGCCTTCGCTGCCTCACACAGCGCGGCGTGCCTTCGGCGCCTCGCCGCCTAAGAAAGCGCTGCGTGCCTTCTCGCCCTCGCCGCCTAGCAAAGCGCCGTGTCCCTTTGCCGCCTCGTCGCCTAGCAAAGCTCCGCGTCCCGTCGCCGCCTAGCAAAGCGCCGTGTTCCTTCGGCGCCTAGCAAAGCGCCGTGTTCCTTCGCTGCCTCGCCGCCTAAGAAAGCGCTGCGTCCCTTTTCGCCCTCGCCGCCCAACAAAGCGCCGTGTCCCTTCACCGCCTCCCCAATCGCTTCGTGCCTTCGGCGCCTAGCAAAGCGCTGCTTGCCTTCACCGCCTCACACAGCGCTGCGTCCCTTCGCCGCCTCGCCGCTTAGCAAACGCCGTAGTAGCGCCGAAGGCACACGGCGCTTTTGTAGGCGCCGAAGGCACGTGGCGCCTTGCTAAGCACCGAGGCAGCGAAGGCACGCAGCCATTTGATCGTGGTCGACGGGCTCGGGCGCCTTGCTAGGCGGCGAGGCGGCGAAGGCACGCAGCGCTTTGCCAGGCGCCGAAGGCACTCAGCGCTTTGCCAGGCGCCGAAGGCACTCAGCGCTTTGCCAGGCGCCCAAGGACGCAGCGCTCTAGGAGGCGGCGAGGGCACGCAGTGCTTTGCTAGGCGGCGAGCGGACGTGCAGCTTTGCTAGGCAGCCAAGGCTGAGGACGCTTTGCTAGGCGGCGAAGGCACGAAGCGATTTGGGAGGCGGCGAAGGCACACGGCGCTTTTCTAGGTGGCGAGGCGGCGAAGGCACGCGCTGCTTTGCTAGGCGCCGAAGGCACGCAGCTCTTCCTTCGTTTGCGAGGCAGCGAAGAGGTGGAGCGGTTTGCTTGTCGGCCAGGCAGCGAACAGGCGCCGTGCTTGGCTTTCTGCCACTCAGCGAATACACGCAGCGCTCTGCTTTTTGGCGAGGCACTGAACAGATGCACCGTTTAGTTTGCGAGGCGGCGAAGAGACGCGGCGCTTTGCATGCTGGCGAGGCGGCGAGCAGATCGAGTGCTTTGCTTGTTGGCGAGGCAGCGAAGAGATGCAGCGGTTTGCTTGTTGGCGAGGCAGCGAAGAGATGCAGCAGTCTCCTTGTTTGTGAGACAGCCAACATGCCCAGTGCTTGCTCCTTGTGTGAGGCAGTGAAGAGATGCAGCGGTTTTCTAGTTGGCGAGGCAGCGAAGAGACGCAGCAGGCTGCTTGTTGGTGAGACAGCCAACATGCACAGTGGTTAGCTATTGTGCGAGGCAGCGAATGACCGCCGAGCAAATCGCTTTGTGCGTTCGCCGCCTCGCTGCCTAGCAAAGCGTCGTCTCCCTTGGGCGCCTAGCAAAGCTGCGCGTGCCGTCGCCCAAAAGCAAAGCGCCATGTTCCTTGGGCGCCTAGCAAAGAAGTGCCTGCCTTCGGCGCCTCGCCGCATCGCAGCCTAGCAAAGCGCTGCGTGCCTTCGGCGGCTGGCAAAGCAGTGCGTGCCTTCGCCGCCTCACACAGCGCGGCGTGCCTTCGGCGCCTGGCAAAGCAGCGCGTGCCTTTGCCGCCTAAGAAAGCGCTGCGTGCCTTCTCGCCCTCGCCGCCTAGCAAAGCTCCGCGTCCCTTCGCCGCCTCGCCGCCTAGCAAAGCGCCGTGTTCCTTGGGCGCCTAGCAAAGAAGTGCCTGCCTTCGGCGCCTCGCCGCATCGCAGCCTAGCAAAGCGCTGCGTGCCTTCGGCGGCTGGCAAAGCAGTGCGTGCCTTCGCTGCCTCACACAGCGCGGCGTGCCTTCGGCGCCTCGCCGCCTAAGAAAGCGCTGCGTGCCTTCTCGCCCTCGCCGCCTAGCAAAGCGCCGTGTCCCTTTGCCGCCTCGCCGCCTAGCAAAGCTCCGCGTCCCGTCGCCGCCTAGCAAAGCGCCGTGTTCCTTCGGCGCCTAGCAAAGCGCCGTGTTCCTTCGCTGCCTCGCCGCCTAAGAAAGCGCTGCGTCCCTTTTCGCCCTCGCCGCCCAACAAAGCGCCGTGTCCCTTCACCGCCTCCCCAATCGCTTCGTGCCTTCGGCGCCTAGCAAAGCGCTGCTTGCCTTCACCGCCTCACACAGCGCTGCGTCCCTTCGCCGCCTCGCCGCTTAGCAAACGCCGTAGTAGCGCCGAAGGCACACGGCGCTTTTGTAGGCGCCGAAGGCACGTGGCGCCTTGCTAAGCAGCGAGGCAGCGAAGGCACGCAGCCATTTGATCGTGGTCGACGGGCTCGGGCGCCTTGCTAGGCGGCGAGGCGGCGAAGGCACGCAGCGCTTTGCCAGGCGCCCAAGGACGCAGCGCTGTGCGAGGCGGCGAGGGCACGCAGTGCTTTGCTAGGCGGCGAGCGGACGTGCAGCTTTGCTAGGCAGCCAAGGCTGAGGACGCTTTGCTAGGAGGCTAGGCGGCGAAGGCACGAAGCGATTTGGGAGGCGGCGAAGGCACGCAGCGCTTTGCTAGGCGCCGAAGGCACGCAGCGCTTCCTTCGTTTGCGAGGCAGCGAAGAGATGCAGCAGTCTCCTTGTTTGTGACACAGCCAACATGCCCAGTGCTTGCTCCTTGTGCGAGGCAGCGAAGAGATGCAGCACTTTGCTTGTGCACCAGGTGGCGCAGTGGCATCGCGGATGGCTTTTTCTCCTGGAGGCGAAGCGAGGCAGCACTTTGCTAGTTGGCGAGGCAGCGAAGAGACGCAGCAGGCTGCTTGTTGGTGAGACAGCCAACATGCACAGTGGTTAGCTATTGTGCGAGGCAGCGAATGACCGCCGAGCAAATCGCTTTGTGCGTTCGCCGCCTCGCTGCCTAGCAAAGCGTCGTCTGCCTTGGGCGCCTAGCAAAGCTGCGCGTGCCGTCGCCCAAAAGCAAAGCGCCGTGTTCCTTGGGCGCCTAGCAAAGAAGTGCCTGCGTTGGGCGCCTCGCCGCATCGCAGCCTAGCAAAGCGCTGCGTGCCTTCGGCGGCTGGCAAAGCAGTGCGTGCCTTCGCTACCTCACACAGCGCGGCGTGCCTTCGGCGCCTGGCAAAGCAGCGCGTGCCTTCGCCGCCTCACAGAGCTCGGCTTGCCTTCGGCGCCTGGCAAAGCAGCGCGTGCCTTTGCCGCCTAAGAAAGCGCTGCGTGCCTTCTCGCCCTCGCCGCCCAACAAAGCGCCGTGTCCCTTCACCGCCTCCCCAATCGCTGCGTCCCTTCGCCGCCTCGCCGCTTAGCAAACGCCGTAGTAGCGCCGAAGGGACACGGCGCTTTTGTAGGCGCCGAAGGCACGTGGCGCCTTGCTAAGCACCGAGGCAGCGAAGGCACGCAGCCATTTGATCGTGGTCGACGGGCTCGGGCGCCTTGCTAGGCGGCGAGGCGGCGAAGGCACGCAGCGCTTTGCCAGGCGCCGAAGGCACTCAGCGCTTTGCCAGGCGCCGAAGGCACTCAGCGCTTTGCCAGGCGCCCAAGGACGCAGCGCTCTAGGAGGCGGCGAGGGCACGCAGTGCTTTGCTAGGCGGCGAGCAGACGTGCAGCTTTGCTAGGCAGCCAAGGCTGAGGACGCTTTGCTAGGCGGCGAAGGCACGAAGCGATTTGGGAGGCGGCGAAGGCACACGGCGCTTTTCTAGGTGGCGAGGCGGCGAAGGCACGCGCTGCTTTGCTAGGCGCCGAAGGCACGCAGCGCTTCCTTCGTTTGCGAGGCAGCGAAGAGATGGAGCGGTTTGCTTGTCGGCCAGGCAGCGAACAGGCGCCGTGCTTTGCTTTCTGCCACTCAGCGAATACACGCAGCGCTCTGCTTTTTGGCGAGGCACTGAACAGATGCACCGTTTAGTTTGCGAGGCGCCGAAGAGACGCGGCGCTTTGCATGCTGGCGAGGCGGCGAGCAGATCGAGTGCTTTGCTTGTTGGCGAGGCAGCGAAGAGATGCAGCGGTTTGCTTGTTGGCGAGGCAGCGAAGAGATGCAGCAGTCTCCTTGTTTGTGAGACAGCCAACATGCCCAGTGCTTGCTCCTTGTGTGAGGCAGTGAAGAGATGCAGCGGTTTTCTAGTTGGCGAGGCAGCGAAGAGACGCAGCAGGCTGCTTGTTGGTGAGACAGCCAACATGCACAGTGGTTAGCTATTGTGCGAGGCAGCGAATGACCGCCGAGCAAATCGCTTTGTGCGTTCGCCGCCTCGCTGCCTAGCAAAGCGTCGTCTCCCTTGGGCGCCTAGCAAAGCTGCGCGTGCCGTCGCCCAAAAGCAAAGCGCCATGTTCCTTGGGCGCCTAGCAAAGAAGTGCCTGCCTTCGGCGCCTCGCCGCATCGCAGCCTAGCAAAGCGCTGCGTGCCTTCGGCGGCTGGCAAAGCAGTGCGTGCCTTCGCCGCCTCACACAGCGCGGCGTGCCTTCGGCGCCTGGCAAAGCAGCGCGTGCCTTTGCCGCCTAAGAAAGCGCTGCGTGCCTTCTCGCCCTCGCCGCCTAGCAAAGCTCCGCGTCCCTTCGCCGCCTCGCCGCCTAGCAAAGCGCCGTGTTCCTTGGGCGCCTAGCAAAGAAGTGCCTGCCTTCGGCGCCTCGCCGCATCGCAGCCTAGCAAAGCGCTGCGTGCCTTCGGCGGCTGGCAAAGCAGTGCGTGCCTTCGCTGCCTCACACAGCGCGGCGTGCCTTCGGCGCCTCGCCGCCTAAGAAAGCGCTGCGTGCCTTCTCGCCCTCGCCGCCTAGCAAAGCGCCGTGTCCCTTTGCCGCCTCGTCGCCTAGCAAAGCTCCGCGTCCCGTCGCCGCCTAGCAAAGCGGCGTGTTCCTTCGGCGCCTAGCAAAGCGCCGTGTTCCTTCGCTGCCTCGCCGCCTAAGAAAGCGCTGCGTCCCTTTTCGCCCTCGCCGCCCAACAAAGCGCCGTGTCCCTTCACCGCCTCCCCAATCGCTTCGTGCCTTCGGCGCCTAGCAAAGCGCTGCTTGCCTTCACCGCCTCACACAGCGCTGCGTCCCTTCGCCGCCTCGCCGCTTAGCAAACGCCGTAGTAGCGCCGAAGGCACACGGCGCTTTCGTAGGCGCCGAAGGCACGTGGCGCCTTGCTAAGCACCGAGGCAGCGAAGGCACGCAGCCATTTGATCGTGGTCGACGGGCTCGGGCGCCTTGCTAGGCGGCGAGGCGGCGAAGGCACGCAGCGCTTTGCCAGGCGCCCAAGGACGCAGCGCTGTGCGAGGCGGCGAGGGCACGCAGTGCTTTGCTAGGCGGCGAGCGGACGTGCAGCTTTGCTAGGCAGCCAAGGCTGAGGACGCTTTGCTAGGAGGCTAGGCGGCGAAGGCACGAAGCGATTTGGGAGGCGGCGAAGGCACGCAGCGCTTTGCTAGGCGGCGAGGCGGCAAAGGCACGCGCTGCTTTGCTAGGCGCCGAAGGCACGCAGCGCTTCCTTCGTTTGCGAGGCAGCGAAGAGATGCAGCAGTCTCCTTGTTTGTGACACAGCCAACATGCCCAGTGCTTGCTCCTTGTGCGAGGCAGCGAAGAGATGCAGCACTTTGCTTGTGCACCAGGTGGCGCAGTGGCATCGCGGATGGCTTTTTCTCCTGGAGGCGAAGCGAGGCAGCACTTTGCTAGTTGGCGAGGCAGCGAAGAGACGCAGCAGGCTGCTTGTTGGTGAGACAGCCAACATGCACAGTGGTTAGCTATTGTGCGAGGCAGCGAATGACCGCCGAGCAAATCGCTTTGTGCGTTCGCCGCCTCGCTGCCTAGCAAAGCGTCGTCTGCCTTGGGCGCCTAGCAAAGCTGCGCGTGCCGTCGCCCAAAAGCAAAGCGCCGTGTTCCTTGGGCGCCTAGCAAAGAAGTGCCTGCGTTGGGCGCCTCGCCGCATCGCAGCCTAGCAAAGCGCTGCGTGCCTTCGGCGGCTGGCAAAGCAGTGCGTGCCTTCGCTACCTCACACAGCGCGGCGTGCCTTCGGCGCCTGGCAAAGCAGCGCGTGCCTTCGCCGCCTCACAGAGCGCGGCTTGCCTTCGGCGGCTGGCAAAGCAGCGCGTGCCTTTGCCGCCTAAGAAAGCGCTGCGTGCCTTCTCGCCCTCGCCGCCTAGCAAAGCGCCGTGTCCTTTTGCCGCCTCGTCGCCTAGCAAAGCTCCGCGTCCCGTCGCCGCCTAGCAAAGCGCAGTGTTCCTTCGGCGCCTAGCAAAGCGCCGTGTTCCTTCGCTGCCTCGCCGCCTAAGAAAGCGCTGCGTCCCTTTTCGCCCTCGCCGCCCAACAAAGCGCCGTGTCCCTTCACCGCCTCCCCAATCGCTTCGTGCCTTCGGCGCCTAGCAAAGCGCTGCTTGCCTTCGCCGCCTCACACACCGCTGCGTCCCTTCGCCGCCTCGCCGCTTAGCAAACGCCGTAGTAGCGCCGAAGGCACACGGCGCTTTTGTAGGCGCCGAAGGCACGTGGCGCCTTGCTAAGCAGCGAGGCAGCGAAGGCACGCAGCCATTTGATCGTGGTCGACGGGCTCGGGCGCCTTGCTAGGCGGCGAGGCGGCGAAGGCACGCAGCGCTTTGCCAGGCGCCGAAGGCACTCAGCGCTTTGCCAGGCGCCGAAGGCACTCAGCGCTTTGCCAGGCGCCCAAGGACGCAGCGCTCTAGGAGGCGGCGAGGGCACGCAGTGCTTTGCTAGGCGGCGAGCGGACGTGCAGCTTTGCTAGGCAGCCAAGGCTGAGGACGCTTTGCTAGGCGGCGAAGGCACGAAGCGATTTGGGAGGCGGCGAAGGCACACGGCGCTTTTCTAGGTGGCGAGGCGGCGAAGGCACGCGCTGCTTTGCTAGGCGCCGAAGGCACGCAGCTCTTCCTTCGTTTGCGAGGCAGCGAAGAGGTGGAGCGGTTTGCTTGTCGGCCAGGCAGCGAACAGGCGCCGTGCTTGGCTTTCTGCCACTCAGCGAATACACGCAGCGCTCTGCTTTTTGGCGAGGCACTGAACAGATGCACCGTTTAGTTTGCGAGGCGGCG
This sequence comes from Apteryx mantelli, assembly GCF_036417845.1. NCBI lineage: Eukaryota > Metazoa > Chordata > Aves > Apterygiformes > Apterygidae > Apteryx > Apteryx mantelli. The sequence continues at coordinate 450,500 of NC_089993.1, read as the reverse complement.
AAGAGACGCGGCGCTTTGCATGCTGGCGAGGCGGCGAGCAGATCGAGTGCTTTGCTTGTTGGCGAGGCAGCGAAGAGATGCAGCGGTTTGCTTGTTGGCGAGGCAGCGAAGAGATGCAGCAGTCTCCTTGTTTGTGAGACAGCCAACATGCCCAGTGCTTGCTCCTTGTGTGAGGCAGCGAAGAGATGCAGCGGTTTTCTAGTTGGCGAGGCAGCGAAGAGACGCAGCAGGCTGCTTGTTGGTGAGACAGCCAACATGCACAGTGGTTAGCTATTGTGCGAGGCAGCGAATGACCGCCGAGCAAATCGCTTTGTGCGTTCGCCGCCTCGCTGCCTAGCAAAGCGTCGTCTGCCTTGGGCGCCTAGCAAAGCTGCGCGTGCCGTCGCCCAAAAGCAAAGCGCCGTGTTCCTTGGGCGCCTAGCAAAGAAGTGCCTGCGTTGGGCGCCTCGCCGCATCGCAGCCTAGCAAAGCGCTGCGTGCCTTCGGCGGCTGGCAAAGCAGTGCGTGCCTTCGCTACCTCACACAGCGCGGCGTGCCTTCGGCGCCTGGCAAAGCAGCGCGTGCCTTCGCCGCCTCACAGAGCGCGGCTTGCCTTCGGCGCCTGGCAAAGCAGCGCGTGCCTTTGCCGCCTAAGAAAGCGCTGCGTGCCTTCTCGCCCTCGCCGCCTAGCAAAGCGCCGTGTCCTTTTGCCGCCTCGTCGCCTAGCAAAGCTCCGCGTCCCGTCGCCGCCTAGCAAAGCGGCGTGTTCCTTCGGCGCCTAGCAAAGCGCCGTGTTCCTTCGCTGCCTCGCCGCCTAAGAAAGCGCTGCGTCCCTTTTCGCCCTCGCCGCCCAACAAAGCGCCGTGTCCCTTCACCGCCTCCCCAATCGCTTCGTGCCTTCGGCGCCTAGCAAAGCGCTGCTTGCCTTCACCGCCTCACACAGCGCTGCGTCCCTTCGCCGCCTCGCCGCTTAGCAAACGCCGTAGTAGCGCCGAAGGCACACGGCGCTTTTGTAGGCGCCGAAGGCACGTGGCGCCTTGCTAAGCACCGAGGCAGCGAAGGCACGCAGCCATTTGATCGTGGTCGACGGGCTCGGGCGCCTTGCTAGGCGGCGAGGCGGCGAAGGCACGCAGCGCTTTGCCAGGCGCCGAAGGCACTCAGCGCTTTGCCAGGCGCCGAAGGCACTCAGCGCTTTGCCAGGCGCCCAAGGACGCAGCGCTCTAGGAGGCGGCGAGGGCACGCAGTGCTTTGCTAGGCGGCGAGCGGACGTGCAGCTTTGCTAGGCAGCCAAGGCTGAGGACGCTTTGCTAGGCGGCGAAGGCACGAAGCGATTTGGGAGGCGGCGAAGGCACACGGCGCTTTTCTAGGTGGCGAGGCGGCGAAGGCACGCGCTGCTTTGCTAGGCGCCGAAGGCACGCAGCTCTTCCTTCGTTTGCGAGGCAGCGAAGAGGTGGAGCGGTTTGCTTGTCGGCCAGGCAGCGAACAGGCGCCGTGCTTGGCTTTCTGCCACTCAGCGAATACACGCAGCGCTCTGCTTTTTGGCGAGGCACTGAACAGATGCACCGTTTAGTTTGCGAGGCGGCGAAGAGACGCGGCGCTTTGCATGCTGGCGAGGCGGCGAGCAGATCGAGTGCTTTGCTTGTTGGCGAGGCAGCGAAGAGATGCAGCAGTCTCCTTGTTTGTGAGACAGCCAACATGCCCAGTGCTTGCTCCTTGTGTGAGGCAGCGAAGAGATGCAGCGGTTTTCTAGTTGGCGAGGCAGCGAAGAGACGCAGCAGGCTGCTTGTTGGTGAGACAGCCAACATGCACAGTGGTTAGCTATTGTGCGAGGCAGCGAATGACCGCCGAGCAAATCGCTTTGTGCGTTCGCCGCCTCGCTGCCTAGCAAAGCGTCGTCTCCCTTGGGCGCCTAGCAAAGCTGCGCGTGCCGTCGCCCAAAAGCAAAGCGCCGTGTTCCTTGGGCGCCTAGCAAAGAAGTGCCTGCGTTGGGCGCCTCGCCGCATCGCAGCCTAGCAAAGCGCTGCGTGCCTTCGGCGGCTGGCAAAGCAGTGCGTGCCTTCGCCGCCTCACACAGCGCGGCGTGCCTTCGGCGCCTGGCAAAGCAGCGCGTGCCTTCGCCGCCTAAGAAAGCGCTGCGTGCCTTCTCGCCCTCGCCGCCTAGCAAAGCTCCGCGTCCCTTCGCCGCCTTGCCGCCTAGCAAAGCGCCGTGTTCCTTTGGCGCCTAGCAAAGAAGTGCCTGCCTTCGGCGCCTCGCCGCATCGCAGCCTAGCAAAGCGCTGCGTGCCTTCGGCGGCTGGCAAAGCAGTGCGTGCCTTCGCTGCCTCACACAGCGCGGCGTGCCTTCGGCGCCTCGCCGCCTAAGAAAGCGCTGCGTGCCTTCTCGCCCTCGCCGCCTAGCAAAGCGCCGTGTCCCTTTGCCGCCTCGCCGCCTAGCAAAGCTCCGCGTCCCGTCGCCGCCTAGCAAAGCGCCGTGTTCCTTCGGCGCCTAGCAAAGCGCCGTGTTCCTTCGCTGCCTCGCCGCCTAAGAAAGCGCTGCGTCCCTTTTCGCCCTCGCCGCCCAACAAAGCGCCGTGTCCCTTCACCGCCTCCCCAATCGCTTCGTGCCTTCGGCGCCTAGCAAAGCGCTGCTTACCTTCGCCGCCTCACACACCGCTGCGTCCCTTCGCCGCCTCACACACCGCTGCGTCCCTTCGCCGCCTCGCCGCTTAGCAAACGCCGTAGTAGCGCCGAAGGCACACGGCGCTTTTGTAGGCGCCGAAGGCACGTGGCGCCTTGCTAAGCACCGAGGCAGCGAAGGCACGCAGCCATTTGATCGTGGTCGACGGGCTCGGGCGCCTTGCTAGGCGGCGAGGCGGCGAAGGCACGCAGCGCTTTGCCAGGCGCCGAAGGCACTCAGCGCTTTGCCAGGCGCCGAAGGCACTCAGCGCTTTGCCAGGCGCCCAAGGACGCAGCGCTCTAGGAGGCGGCGAGGGCACGCAGTGCTTTGCTAGGCGGCGAGCAGACGTGCAGCTTTGCTAGGCAGCCAAGGCTGAGGACGCTTTGCTAGGCGGCGAAGGCACGAAGCGATTTGGGAGGCGGCGAAGGCACACGGCGCTTTTCTAGGTGGCGAGGCGGCGAAGGCACGCGCTGCTTTGCTAGGCGCCGAAGGCACGCAGCGCTTCCTTCGTTTGCGAGGCAGCGAAGAGATGGAGCGGTTTGCTTGTCGGCCAGGCAGCGAACAGGCGCCGTGCTTTGCTTTCTGCCACTCAGCGAATACACGCAGCGCTCTGCTTTTTGGCGAGGCACTGAACAGATGCACCGTTTAGTTTGCGAGGCGCCGAAGAGACGCGGCGCTTTGCATGCTGGCGAGGCGGCGAGCAGATCGAGTGCTTTGCTTGTTGGCGAGGCAGCGAAGAGATGCAGCGGTTTGCTTGTTGGCGAGGCAGCGAAGAGATGCAGCAGTCTCCTTGTTTGTGAGACAGCCAACATGCCCAGTGCTTGCTCCTTGTGTGAGGCAGTGAAGAGATGCAGCGGTTTTCTAGTTGGCGAGGCAGCGAAGAGACGCAGCAGGCTGCTTGTTGGTGAGACAGCCAACATGCACAGTGGTTAGCTATTGTGCGAGGCAGCGAATGACCGCCGAGCAAATCGCTTTGTGCGTTCGCCGCCTCGCTGCCTAGCAAAGCGTCGTCTCCCTTGGGCGCCTAGCAAAGCTGCGCGTGCCGTCGCCCAAAAGCAAAGCGCCATGTTCCTTGGGCGCCTAGCAAAGAAGTGCCTGCGTTGGGCGCCTCGCCGCATCGCAGCCTAGCAAAGCGCTGCGTGCCTTCGGCGGCTGGCAAAGCAGTGCGTGCCTTCGCCGCCTCACACAGCGCGGCGTGCCTTCGGCGCCTGGCAAAGCAGCGCGTGCCTTTGCCGCCTAAGAAAGCGCTGCGTGCCTTCTCGCCCTCGCCGCCTAGCAAAGCTCCGCGTCCCTTCGCCGCCTCGCCGCCTAGCAAAGCGCCGTGTTCCTTGGGCGCCTAGCAAAGAAGTGCCTGCGTTGGGCGCCTCGCCGCATCGCAGCCTAGCAAAGCGCTGCGTGCCTTCGGCGGCTGGCAAAGCAGTGCGTGCCTTCGCTGCCTCACACAGCGCGGCGTGCCTTCGGCGCCTCGCCGCCTAAGAAAGCGCTGCGTGCCTTCTCGCCCTCGCCGCCTAGCAAAGCGCCGTGTCCCTTTGCCGCCTCGTCGCCTAGCAAAGCTCCGCGTCCCGTCGCCGCCTAGCAAAGCGCCGTGTTCCTTCGGCGCCTAGCAAAGCGCCGTGTTCCTTCGCTGCCTCGCCGCCTAAGAAAGCGCTGCGTCCCTTTTCGCCCTCGCCGCCCAACAAAGCGCCGTGTCCCTTCACCGCCTCCCCAATCGCTTCGTGCCTTCGGCGCCTAGCAAAGCGCTGCTTGCCTTCACCGCCTCACACAGCGCTGCGTCCCTTCGCCGCCTCGCCGCTTAGCAAACGCCGTAGTAGCGCCGAAGGCACACGGCGCTTTTGTAGGCGCCGAAGGCACGTGGCGCCTTGCTAAGCACCGAGGCAGCGAAGGCACGCAGCCATTTGATCGTGGTCGACGGGCTCGGGCGCCTTGCTAGGCGGCGAGGCGGCGAAGGCACGCAGCGCTTTGCCAGGCGCCCAAGGACGCAGCGCTGTGCGAGGCGGCGAGGGCACGCAGTGCTTTGCTAGGCGGCGAGCGGACGTGCAGCTTTGCTAGGCAGCCAAGGCTGAGGACGCTTTGCTAGGAGGCTAGGCGGCGAAGGCACGAAGCGATTTGGGAGGCGGCGAAGGCACGCAGCGCTTTGCTAGGCGGCGAGGCGGCAAAGGCACGCGCTGCTTTGCTAGGCGCCGAAGGCACGCAGCGCTTCCTTCGTTTGCGAGGCAGCGAAGAGATGCAGCAGTCTCCTTGTTTGTGACACAGCCAACATGCCCAGTGCTTGCTCCTTGTGCGAGGCAGCGAAGAGATGCAGCAGTCTCCTTGTTTGTGACACAGCCAACATGCCCAGTGCTTGCTCCTTGTGCGAGGCAGCGAAGAGATGCAGCACTTTGCTTGTGCACCAGGTGGCGCAGTGGCATCGCGGATGGCTTTTTCTCCTGGAGGCGAAGCGAGGCAGCACTTTGCTAGTTGGCGAGGCAGCGAAGAGACGCAGCAGGCTGCTTGTTGGTGAGACAGCCAACATGCACAGTGGTTAGCTATTGGGCGAGGCAGCGAATGACCGCCGAGCAAATCGCTTTGTGCGTTCGCCGCCTCGCTGCCTAGCAAAGCGTCGTCTGCCTTGGGCGCCTAGCAAAGCTGCGCGTGCCGTCGCCCAAAAGCAAAGCGCCGTGTTCCTTGGGCGCCTAGCAAAGAAGTGCCTGCGTTGGGCGCCTCGCCGCATCGCAGCCTAGCAAAGCGCTGCGTGCCTTCGGCGGCTGGCAAAGCAGTGCGTGCCTTCGCTACCTCACACAGCGCGGCGTGCCTTCGGCGCCTGGCAAAGCAGCGCGTGCCTTCGCCGCCTCACAGAGCGCGGCTTGCCTTCGGCGCCTGGCAAAGCAGCGCGTGCCTTTGCCGCCTAAGAAAGCGCTGCGTGCCTTCTCGCCCTCGCCGCCTAGCAAAGCGCCGTGTCCTTTTGCCGCCTCGTCGCCTAGCAAAGCTCCGCGTCCCGTCGCCGCCTAGCAAAGCGCAGTGTTCCTTCGGCGCCTAGCAAAGCGCCGTGTTCCTTCGCTGCCTCGCCGCCTAAGAAAGCGCTGCGTCCCTTTTCGCCCTCGCCGCCCAACAAAGCGCCGTGTCCCTTCACCGCCTCCCCAATCGCTTCGTGCCTTCGGCGCCTAGCAAAGCGCTGCTTGCCTTCGCCGCCTCACACACCGCTGCGTCCCTTCGCCGCCTCGCCGCTTAGCAAACGCCGTAGTAGCGCCGAAGGCACACGGCGCTTTTGTAGGCGCCGAAGGCACGTGGCGCCTTGCTAAGCACCGAGGCAGCGAAGGCACGCAGCCATTTGATCGTGGTCGACGGGCTCGGGCGCCTTGCTAGGCGGCGAGGCGGCGAAGGCACGCAGCGCTTTGCCAGGCGCCGAAGGCACTCAGCGCTTTGCCAGGCGCCGAAGGCACTCAGCGCTTTGCCAGGCGCCCAAGGACGCAGCGCTCTAGGAGGCGGCGAGGGCACGCAGTGCTTTGCTAGGCGGCGAGCGGACGTGCAGCTTTGCTAGGCAGCCAAGGCTGAGGACGCTTTGCTAGGCGGCGAAGGCACGAAGCGATTTGGGAGGCGGCGAAGGCACACGGCGCTTTTCTAGGTGGCGAGGCGGCGAAGGCACGCGCTGCTTTGCTAGGCGCCGAAGGCACGCAGCTCTTCCTTCGTTTGCGAGGCAGCGAAGAGGTGGAGCGGTTTGCTTGTCGGCCAGGCAGCGAACAGGCGCCGTGCTTGGCTTTCTGCCACTCAGCGAATACACGCAGCGCTCTGCTTTTTGGCGAGGCACTGAACAGATGCACCGTTTAGTTTGCGAGGCGGCGAAGAGACGCGGCGCTTTGCATGCTGGCGAGGCGGCGAGCAGATCGAGTGCTTTGCTTGTTGGCGAGGCAGCGAAGAGATGCAGCAGTCTCCTTGTTTGTGAGACAGCCAACATGCCCAGTGCTTGCTCCTTGTGTGAGGCAGCGAAGAGATGCAGCGGTTTTCTAGTTGGCGAGGCAGCGAAGAGACGCAGCAGGCTGCTTGTTGGTGAGACAGCCAACATGCACAGTGGTTAGCTATTGTGCGAGGCAGCGAATGACCGCCGAGCAAATCGCTTTGTGCGTTCGCCGCCTCGCTGCCTAGCAAAGCGTCGTCTCCCTTGGGCGCCTAGCAAAGCTGCGCGTGCCGTCGCCCAAAAGCAAAGCGCCGTGTTCCTTGGGCGCCTAGCAAAGAAGTGCCTGCGTTGGGCGCCTCGCCGCATCGCAGCCTAGCAAAGCGCTGCGTGCCTTCGGCGGCTGGCAAAGCAGTGCGTGCCTTCGCCGCCTCACACAGCGCGGCGTGCCTTCGGCGCCTGGCAAAGCAGCGCGTGCCTTCGCCGCCTAAGAAAGCGCTGCGTGCCTTCTCGCCCTCGCCGCCTAGCAAAGCTCCGCGTCCCTTCGCCGCCTTGCCGCCTAGCAAAGCGCCGTGTTCCTTTGGCGCCTAGCAAAGAAGTGCCTGCCTTCGGCGCCTCGCCGCATCGCAGCCTAGCAAAGCGCTGCGTGCCTTCGGCGGCTGGCAAAGCAGTGCGTGCCTTCGCTGCCTCACACAGCGCGGCGTGCCTTCGGCGCCTCGCCGCCTAAGAAAGCGCTGCGTGCCTTCTCGCCCTCGCCGCCTAGCAAAGCGCCGTGTCCCTTTGCCGCCTCGCCGCCTAGCAAAGCTCCGCGTCCCGTCGCCGCCTAGCAAAGCGGCGTGTTCCTTCGGCGCCTAGCAAAGCGCCGTGTTCCTTCGCTGCCTCGCCGCCTAAGAAAGCGCTGCGTGCCTTTTCGCCCTCGCCGCCCAACAAAGCGCCGTGTCCCTTCACCGCCTCCCCAATCGCTTCGTGCCTTCGGCGCCTAGCAAAGCGCTGCTTACCTTCGCCGCCTCACACACCGCTGCGTCCCTTCGCCGCCTCACACACCGCTGCGTCCCTTCGCCGCCTCGCCGCTTAGCAAACGCCGTAGTAGCGCCGAAGGCACACGGCGCTTTTGTAGGCGCCGAAGGCACGTGGCGCCTTGCTAAGCAGCGAGGCAGCGAAGGCACGCAGCCATTTGATCGTGGTCGACGGGCTCGGGCGCCTTGCTAGGCGGCGAGGCGGCGAAGGCACGCAGCGCTTTGCCAGGCGCCGAAGGCACTCAGCGCTTTGCCAGGCGCCCAAGGACGCAGCGCTCTAGGAGGCGGCGAGGGCACGCAGTGCTTTGCTAGGCGGCGAGCGGACGTGCAGCTTTGCTAGGCAGCCAAGGCTGAGGACGCTTTGCTAGGCGGCGAAGGCACGAAGCGATTTGGGAGGCGGCGAAGGCACACGGCGCTTTTCTAGGTGGCGAGGCGGCGAAGGCACGCGCTGCTTTGCTAGGCGCCGAAGGCACGCAGCTCTTCCTTCGTTTGCGAGGCAGCGAAGAGGTGGAGCGGTTTGCTTGTCGGCCAGGCAGCGAACAGGCGCCGTGCTTGGCTTTCTGCCACTCAGCGAATACACGCAGCGCTCTGCTTTTTGGCGAGGCACTGAACAGATGCACCGTTTAGTTTGCGAGGCGGCGAAGAGACGCGGCGCTTTGCATGCTGGCGAGGCGGCGAGCAGATCGAGTGCTTTGCTTGTTGGCGAGGCAGCGAAGAGATGCAGCGGTTTGCTTGTTGGCGAGGCAGCGAAGAGATGCAGCAGTCTCCTTGTTTGTGAGACAGCCAACATGCCCAGTGCTTGCTCCTTGTGTGAGGCAGCGAAGAGATGCAGCGGTTTTCTAGTTGGCGAGGCAGCGAAGAGACGCAGCAGGCTGCTTGTTGGTGAGACAGCCAACATGCACAGTGGTTAGCTATTGTGCGAGGCAGCGAATGACCGCCGAGCAAATCGCTTTGTGCGTTCGCCGCCTCGCTGCCTAGCAAAGCGTCGTCTCCCTTGGGCGCCTAGCAAAGCTGCGCGTGCCGTCGCCCAAAAGCAAAGCGCCATGTTCCTTGGGCGCCTAGCAAAGAAGTGCCTGCCTTCGGCGCCTCGCCGCATCGCAGCCTAGCAAAGCGCTGCGTGCCTTCGGCGGCTGGCAAAGCAGTGCGTGCCTTCGCCGCCTCACACAGCGCGGCGTGCCTTCGGCGCCTGGCAAAGCAGCGCGTGCCTTCGCCGCCTAAGAAAGCGCTGCGTGCCTTCTCGCCCTCGCCGCCTAGCAAAGCTCCGCGTCCCTTCGCCGCCTCGCCGCCTAGCAAAGCGCCGTGTTCCTTGGGCGCCTAGCAAAGAAGTGCCTGCCTTCGGCGCCTCGCCGCATCGCAGCCTAGCAAAGCGCTGCGTGCCTTCGGCGGCTGGCAAAGCAGTGCGTGCCTTCGCTGCCTCACACAGCGCGGCGTGCCTTCGGCGCCTCGCCGCCTAAGAAAGCGCTGCGTGCCTTCTCGCCCTCGCCGCCTAGCAAAGCGCCGTGTCCCTTTGCCGCCTCGTCGCCTAGCAAAGCTCCGCGTCCCGTCGCCGCCTAGCAAAGCGGCGTGTTCCTTCGGCGCCTAGCAAAGCGCCGTGTTCCTTCGCTGCCTCGCCGCCTAAGAAAGCGCTGCGTCCCTTTTCGCCCTCGCCGCCCAACAAAGCGCCGTGTCCCTTCACCGCCTCCCCAATCGCTTCGTGCCTTCGGCGCCTAGCAAAGCGCTGCTTGCCTTCGCCGCCTCACACAGCGCTGCGTCCCTTCGCCGCCTCGCCGCTTAGCAAACGCCGTAGTAGCGCCGAAGGGACACGGCGCTTTTGTAGGCGCCGAAGGCACGTGGCGCCTTGCTAAGCACCGAGGCAGCGAAGGCACGCAGCCATTTGATCGTGGTCGACGGGCTCGGGCGCCTTGCTAGGCGGCGAGGCGGCGAAGGCACGCAGCGCTTTGCCAGGCGCCGAAGGCACTCAGCGCTTTGCCAGGCGCCGAAGGCACTCAGCGCTTTGCCAGGCGCCCAAGGACGCAGCGCTCTAGGAGGCGGCGAGGGCACGCAGTGCTTTGCTAGGCGGCGAGCGGACGTGCAGCTTTGCTAGGCAGCCAAGGCTGAGGACGCTTTGCTAGGCGGCGAAGGCACGAAGCGATTTGGGAGGCGGCGAAGGCACACGGCGCTTTTCTAGGTGGCGAGGCGGCGAAGGCACGCGCTGCTTTGCTAGGCGCCGAAGGCACGCAGCTCTTCCTTCGTTTGCGAGGCAGCGAAGAGGTGGAGCGGTTTGCTTGTCGGCCAGGCAGCGAACAGGCGCCGTGCTTTGCTTTCTGCCACTCAGCGAATACACGTAGCGCTCTGCTTTTTGGCGAGGCACTGAACAGATGCACCGTTTAGTTTGCGAGGCGGCGAAGAGACGCGGCGCTTTGCATGCTGGCGAGGCGGCGAGCAGATCGAGTGCTTTGCTTGTTGGCGAGGCAGCGAAGAGATGCAGCGGTTTGCTTGTTGGCGAGGCAGCGAAGAGATGCAGCAGTCTCCTGGTTTGTGAGACAGCCAACATGCCCAGTGCTTGCTCCTTGTGTGAGGCAGCGAAGAGATGCAGCGGTTTTCTAGTTGGCGAGGCAGCGAAGAGACGCAGCAGGCTGCTTGTTGGTGAGACAGCCAACATGCACAGTGGTTAGCTATTGTGCGAGGCAGCGAATGACCGCCGAGCAAATCGCTTTGTGCGTTCGCCGCCTCGCTGCCTAGCAAAGCGTCGTCTCCCTTGGGCGCCTAGCAAAGCTGCGCGTGCCGTCGCCCAAAAGCAAAGCGCCGTGTTCCTTGGGCGCCTAGCAAAGAAGTGCCTGCGTTGGGCGCCTCGCCGCATCGCAGCCTAGCAAAGCGCTGCGTGCCTTCGGCGGCTGGCAAAGCAGTGCGTGCCTTCGCCGCCTCACACAGCGCGGCGTGCCTTCGGCGCCTGGCAAAGCAGCGCGTGCCTTCGCCGCCTAAGAAAGCGCTGCGTGCCTTCTCGCCCTCGCCGCCTAGCAAAGCTCCGCGTCCCTTCGCCGCCTCGCCGCCTAGCAAAGCGCCGTGTTCCTTTGGCGCCTAGCAAAGAAGTGCCTGCCTTCGGCGCCTCGCCGCATCGCAGCCTAGCAAAGCGCTGCGTGCCTTCGGCGGCTGGCAAAGCAGTGCGTGCCTTCGCTGCCTCACACAGCGCGGCGTGCCTTCGGCGCCTCGCCGCCTAAGAAAGCGCTGCGTGCCTTCTCGCCCTCGCCGCCTAGCAAAGCGCCGTGTCCCTTTGCCGCCTCGCCGCCTAGCAAAGCTCCGCGTCCCGTCGCCGCCTAGCAAAGCGGCGTGTTCCTTCGGCGCCTAGCAAAGCGCCGTGTTCCTTCGCTGCCTCGCCGCCTAAGAAAGCGCTGCGTCCCTTTTCGCCCTCGCCGCCCAACAAAGCGCCGTGTCCCTTCACCGCCTCCCCAATCGCTTCGTGCCTTCGGCGCCTAGCAAAACGCTGCTTGCCTTCGCCGCCTCACACAGCGCTGCGTCCCTTCGCCGCCTCGCCGCTTAGCAAACGCCGTAGTAGCGCCGAAGGGACACGGCGCTTTTGTAGGCGCCGAAGGCACGTGGCGCCTTGCTAAGCAGCGAGGCAGCGAAGGCACGCAGCCATTTGATCGTGGTCGACGGGCTCGGGCGCCTTGCTAGGCGGCGAGGCGGCGAAGGCACGCAGCGCTTTGCCAGGCGCCGAAGGCACTCAGCGCTTTGCCAGGCGCCCAAGGACGCAGCGCTCTAGGAGGCGGCGAGGGCACGCAGTGCTTTGCTAGGCGGCGAGCGGACGTGCAGCTTTGCTAGGCAGCCAAGGCTGAGGACGCTTTGCTAGGCGGCGAAGGCACGAAGCGATTTGGGAGGCGGCGAAGGCACACGGCGCTTTTCTAGGTGGCGAGGCGGCGAAGGCACGCGCTGCTTTGCTAGGCGCCGAAGGCACGCAGCTCTTCCTTCGTTTGCGAGGCAGCGAAGAGATGCAGCAGTCTCCTTGTTTGTGAGACAGCCAACATGCCCAGTGCTTGCTCCTTGTGCGAGGCAGCGAAGAGATGCAGCACTTTGCTTGTGCAGCAGGTGGCGCAGTGGCATCGCGGATGGCTTTTTCTCCTGGAGGCGAAGCGAGGCAGCACTTTGCTAGTTGGCGAGGCAGCGAAGAGACGCAGCAGGCTGCTTGTTGGTGAGACAGCCAACATGCACAGTGGTTAGCTATTGTGCGAGGCAGCGAATGACCGCCGAGCAAATCGCTTTGTGCGTTCGCCGCCTCGCTGCCTAGCAAAGCGTCGTCTCCCTTGGGCGCCTAGCAAAGCTGCGCGTGCCGTCGCCCAAAAGCAAAGCGCCGTGTTCCTTGGGCGCCTAGCAAAGAAGTGCCTGCCTTCGGCGCCTCGCCGCATCGCAGCCTAGCAAAGCGCTGCGTGCCTTCGGCGGCTGGCAAAGCAGTGCGTGCCTTCGCTGCCTCACACAGCGCGGCGTGCCTTCGGCGCCTCGCCGCCTAAGAAAGCGCTGCGTGCCTTCTCGCCCTCGCCGCCTAGCAAAGCGCCGTGTCCCTTTGCCGCCTCGCCGCCTAGCAAAGCTCCGCGTCCCGTCGCCGCCTAGCAAAGCGGCGTGTTCCTTCGGCGCCTAGCAAAGCGCCGTGTTCCTTCGCTGCCTCGCCGCCTAAGAAAGCGCTGCGTCCCTTTTCGCCCTCGCCGCCCAACAAAGCGCCGTGTCCCTTCACCGCCTCCCCAATCGCTTCGTGCCTTCGGCGCCTAGCAAAACGCTGCTTGCCTTCGCCGCCTCACACAGCGCTGCGTCCCTTCGCCGCCTCGCCGCTTAGCAAACGCCGTAGTAGCGCCGAAGGGACACGGCGCTTTTGTAGGCGCCGAAGGCACGTGGCGCCTTGCTAAGCAGCGAGGCAGCGAAGGCACGCAGCCATTTGATCGTGGTCGACGGGCTCGGGCGCCTTGCTAGGCGGCGAGGCGGCGAAGGCACGCAGCGCTTTGCCAGGCGCCGAAGGCACTCAGCGCTTTGCCAGGCGCCCAAGGACGCAGCGCTCTAGGAGGCGGCGAGGGCACGCAGTGCTTTGCTAGGCGGCGAGCGGACGTGCAGCTTTGCTAGGCAGCCAAGGCTGAGGACGCTTTGCTAGGCGGCGAAGGCACGAAGCGATTTGGGAGGCGGCGAAGGCACACGGCGCTTTTCTAGGTGGCGAGGCGGCGAAGGCACGCGCTGCTTTGCTAGGCGCCGAAGGCACGCAGCTCTTCCTTCGTTTGCGAGGCAGCGAAGAGATGCAGCAGTCTCCTTGTTTGTGACACAGCCAACATGCCCAGTGCTTGCTCCTTGTGCGAGGCAGCGAAGAGATGCAGCACTTTGCTTGTGCAGCAGGTGGCGCAGTGGCATCGCGGATGGCTTTTTCTCCTGGAGGCGAAGCGAGGCAGCACTTTGCTAGTTGGCGAGGCAGCGAAGAGACGCAGCAGGCTGCTTGTTGGTGAGACAGCCAACATGCACAGTGGTTAGCTATTGTGCGAGGCAGCGAATGACCGCCGAGCAAATCGCTTTGTGCGTTCGCCGCCTCGCTGCCTAGCAAAGCGTCGTCTGCCTTGGGCGCCTAGCAAAGCTGCGCGTGCCGTCGCCCAAAAGCAAAGCGCCGTGTTCCTTGGGCGCCTAGCAAAGAAGTGCCTGCCTTCGGCGCCTCGCCGCATCGCAGCCTAGCAAAGCGCTGCGTGCCTTCGGCGCCTGGCAAAGCAGTGCGTGCCTTCGCTGCCTCACACAGCGCGGCGTGCCTTCGGCGCCTGGCAAAGCAGCGCGTGCCTTCGCCGCCTCACACAGCGCGGCTTGCCTTCGGCGCCTGGCAAAGCAGCGCGTGCCTTTGCCGCCTAAGAAAGCGCTGCGTGCCTTCTCGCCCTCGCCGCCTAGCAAAGCTCCGCGTCCCTTCGCCGCCTCGCCGCCTAGCAAAGCGCCGTGTCCCTTTGCCGCCTCGCCGCCTAGCAAAGCTCCGCGTCCCGTCGCCGCCTAGCAAAGCGGCGTGTTCCTTCGGCGCCTAGCAAAGCGCCGTGTTCCTTCGCTGCCTCGCCGCCTAAGAAAGCGCTGCGTCCCTTTTCGCCCTCGCCGCCCAACAAAGCGCCGTGTCCCTTCACCGCCTCCCCAATCGCTTCGTGCCTTCGGCGCCTAGCAAAGCGCTGTTTGCCTTCGCCGCCTCACACACCGCTGCGTCCCTTCGCCGCCTCGCCGCTTAGCAAACGCCGTAGTAGCGCCGAAGGGACACGGCGCTTTTGTAGGCGCCGAAGGCACGTGGCGCCTTGCTAAGCACCGAGGCAGCGAAGGCACGCAGCCATTTGATCGTGGTCGACGGGCTCGGGCGCCTTGCTAGGCGGCGAGGCGGCGAAGGCACGCAGCGCTTTGCCAGGCGCCCAAGGACGCAGCGCTGTGCGAGGCGGCGAGGGCACGCAGTGCTTTGCTAGGCGGCGAGCGGACGTGCAGCTTTGCTAGGCAGCCAAGGCTGAGGACGCTTTGCTAGGCGGCGAAGGCACGAAGCGATTTGGGAGGCGGCGAAGGCACACGGCGCTTTTCTAGGTGGCGAGGCGGCGAAGGCACGCGCTGCTTTGCTAGGCGCCGAAGGCACGCAGCGCTTCCTTCGTTTGCGAGGCAGCGAAGAGGTGGAGCGGTTTGCTTGTCGGCCAGGCAGCGAACAGGCGCCGTGCTTTGCTTTCTGCCACTCAGCGAATACACGTAGCGCTCTGCTTTTTGGCGAGGCACTGAACAGATGCACCGTTTAGTTTGCGAGGCGGCGAAGAGACGCGGCGCTTTGCATGCTGGCGAGGCGGCGAGCAGATCGAGTGCTTTGCTTGTTGGCGAGGCAGCGAAGAGATGCAGCGGTTTGCTTGTTGGCGAGGCAGCGAAGAGATGCAGCAGTCTCCTTCTTTGTGAGACAGCCAACATGCCCAGTGCTTGCTCCTTGTGTGAGGCAGCGAAGAGATGCAGCGGTTTTCTAGTTGGCGAGGCAGCGAAGAGACGCAGCAGGCTGCTTGTTGGTGAGACAGCCAACATGCACAGTGGTTAGCTATTGTGCGAGGCAGCGAATGACCGCCGAGCAAATCGCTTTGTGCGTTCGCCGCCTCGCTGCCTAGCAAAGCGTCGTCTCCCTTGGGCGCCTAGCAAAGCTGCGCGTGCCGTCGCCCAAAAGCAAAGCGCCGTGTTCCTTGGGCGCCTAGCAAAGAAGTGCCTGCCTTCGGCGCCTCGCCGCATCGCAGCCTAGCAAAGCGCTGCGTGCCTTCGGCGCCTGGCAAAGCAGTGCGTGCCTTCGCCGCCTCACACAGCGCGGCGTGCCTTCGGCGCCTGGCAAAGCAGCGCGTGCCTTCGCCGCCTAAGAAAGCGCTGCGTGCCTTCTCGCCCTCGCCGCCTAGCAAAGCTCCGCGTCCCTTCGCCGCCTCGCCGCCTAGCAAAGCGCCGTGTTCCTTGGGCGCCTAGCAAAGAAGTGCCTGCCTTCGGCGCCTCGCCGCATCGCAGCCTAGCAAAGCGCTGCGTGCCTTCGGCGGCTGGCAAAGCAGTGCGTGCCTTCGCTACCTCACACAGCGCGGCGTGCCTTCGGCGCCTGGCAAAGCAGCGCGTGCCTTCGCCGCCTCACACAGCGCGGCTTGCCTTCGGCGCCTGGCAAAGCAGCGCGTGCCTTTGCCGCCTAAGAAAGCGCTGCGTGCCTTCTCGCCCTCGCCGCCTAGCAAAGCGCCGTGTCCCTTTGCCGCCTCGTCGCCTAGCAAAGCTCCGCGTCCCGTCGCCGCCTAGCAAAGCGGCGTGTTCCTTCGGCGCCTAGCAAAGCGCCGTGTTCCTTCGCTGCCTCGCCGCCTAAGAAAGCGCTGCGTCCCTTTTCGCCCTCGCCGCCCAACAAAGCGCCGTGTCCCTTCACCGCCTCCCCAATCGCTTCGTGCCTTCGGCGCCTAGCAAAACGCTGCTTGCCTTCGCCGCCTCACACAGCGCTGCGTCCCTTCGCCGCCTCGCCGCTTAGCAAACGCCGTAGTAGCGCCGAAGGGACACGGCGCTTTTGTAGGCGCCGAAGGCACGTGGCGCCTTGCTAAGCAGCGAGGCAGCGAAGGCACGCAGCCATTTGATCGTGGTCGACGGGCTCGGGCGCCTTGCTAGGCGGCGAGGCGGCGAAGGCACGCAGCGCTTTGCCAGGCGCCGAAGGCACTCAGCGCTTTGCCAGGCGCCCAAGGACGCAGCGCTCTAGGAGGCGGCGAGGGCACGCAGTGCTTTGCTAGGCGGCGAGCGGACGTGCAGCTTTGCTAGGCAGCCAAGGCTGAGGACGCTTTGCTAGGCAGCGAAGGCACGAAGCGATTTGGGAGGCGGCGAAGGCACACGGCGCTTTTCTAGGTGGCGAGGCGGCGAAGGCACGCGCTGCTTTGCTAGGCGCCGAAGGCACGCAGCTCTTCCTTCGTTTGCGAGGCAGCGAAGAGATGCAGCAGTCTCCTTGTTTGTGAGACAGCCAACATGCCCAGTGCTTGCTCCTTGTGCGAGGCAGCGAAGAGATGCAGCACTTTGCTTGTGCAGCAGGTGGCGCAGTGGCATCGCGGATGGCTTTTTCTCCTGGAGGCGAAGCGAGGCAGCACTTTGCTAGTTGGCGAGGCAGCGAAGAGACGCAGCAGGCTGCTTGTTGGTGAGACAGCCAACATGCACAGTGGTTAGCTATTGTGCGAGGCAGCGAATGACCGCCGAGCAAATCGCTTTGTGCGTTCGCCGCCTCGCTGCCTAGCAAAGCGTCGTCTCCCTTGGGCGCCTAGCAAAGCTGCGCGTGCCGTCGCCCAAAAGCAAAGCGCCGTGTTCCTTGGGCGCCTAGCAAAGAAGTGCCTGCGTTGGGCGCCTCGCCGCATCGCAGCCTAGCAAAGCGCTGCGTGCCTTCGGCGGCTGGCAAAGCAGTGCGTGCCTTCGCCACCTCACACAGCGCGGCTTGCCTTCGGCGCCTGGCAAAGCAGCGCGTGCCTTTGCCGCCTAAGAAAGCGCTGCGTGCCTTCTCGCCCTCGCCGCCTAGCAAAGCGCCGTGTCCCTTTGCCGCCTCGTCGCCTAGCAAAGCTCCGCGTCCCGTCGCCGCCTAGCAAAGCGGCGTGTTCCTTCGGCGCCTAGCAAAGCGCCGTGTTCCTTCGCTGCCTCGCCGCCTAAGAAAGCGCTGCGTCCCTTTTCGCCCTCGCCGCCCAACAAAGCGCCGTGTCCCTTCACCGCCTCCCCAATCGCTTCGTGCCTTCGGCGCCTAGCAAAACGCTGCTTGCCTTCGCCGCCTCACACAGCGCTGCGTCCCTTCGCCGCCTCGCCGCTTAGCAAACGCCGTAGTAGCGCCGAAGGGACACGGCGCTTTTGTAGGCGCCGAAGGCACGTGGCGCCTTGCTAAGCAGCGAGGCAGCGAAGGCACGCAGCCATTTGATCGTGGTCGACGGGCTCGGGCGCCTTGCTAGGCGGCGAGGCGGCGAAGGCACGCAGCGCTTTGCCAGGCGCCGAAGGCACTCAGCGCTTTGCCAGGCGCCCAAGGACGCAGCGCTCTAGGAGGCGGCGAGGGCACGCAGTGCTTTGCTAGGCGGCGAGCGGACGTGCAGCTTTGCTAGGCAGCCAAGGCTGAGGACGCTTTGCTAGGCGGCGAAGGCACGAAGCGATTTGGGAGGCGGCGAAGGCACACGGCGCTTTTCTAGGTGGCGAGGCGGCGAAGGCACGCGCTGCTTTGC
This sequence comes from Apteryx mantelli, assembly GCF_036417845.1. NCBI lineage: Eukaryota > Metazoa > Chordata > Aves > Apterygiformes > Apterygidae > Apteryx > Apteryx mantelli. Next base: position 433,319 of record NC_089993.1, on the reverse strand, counting down.
TAGGCGCCGAAGGCACGCAGCTCTTCCTTCGTTTGCGAGGCAGCGAAGAGATGCAGCAGTCTCCTTGTTTGTGAGACAGCCAACATGCCCAGTGCTTGCTCCTTGTGCGAGGCAGCGAAGAGATGCAGCACTTTGCTTGTGCAGCAGGTGGCGCAGTGGCATCGCGGATGGCTTTTTCTCCTGGAGGCGAAGCGAGGCAGCACTTTGCTAGTTGGCGAGGCAGCGAAGAGACGCAGCAGGCTGCTTGTTGGTGAGACAGCCAACATGCACAGTGGTTAGCTATTGTGCGAGGCAGCGAATGACCGCCGAGCAAATCGCTTTGTGCGTTCGCCGCCTCGCTGCCTAGCAAAGCGTCGTCTCCCTTGGGCGCCTAGCAAAGCTGCGCGTGCCGTCGCCCAAAAGCAAAGCGCCGTGTTCCTTGGGCGCCTAGCAAAGAAGTGCCTGCGTTGGGCGCCTCGCCGCATCGCAGCCTAGCAAAGCGCTGCGTGCCTTCGGCGCCTGGCAAAGCAGTGCGTGCCTTCGCTGCCTCACACAGCGCGGCGTGCCTTCGGCGCCTGGCAAAGCAGCGCGTGCCTTCGCCGCCTCACACAGCGCGGCTTGCCTTCAGCGCCTGGCAAAGCAGCGCGTGCCTTTGCCGCCTAAGAAAGCGCTGCGTGCCTTCTCGCCCTCGCCGCCTAGCAAAGCTCCGCGTCCCTTCGCCGCCTCGCCGCCTAGCAAAGCGCCGTGTCCCTTTGCCGCCTCGCCGCCTAGCAAAGCTCCGCGTCCCGTCGCCGCCTAGCAAAGCGGCGTGTTCCTTCGGCGCCTAGCAAAGCGCCGTGTTCCTTCGCTGCCTCGCCGCCTAAGAAAGCGCTGCGTCCCTTTTCGCCCTCGCCGCCCAACAAAGCGCCGTGTCCCTTCACCGCCTCCCCAATCGCTTCGTGCCTTCGGCGCCTAGCAAAGCGCTGTTTGCCTTCGCCGCCTCACGCAGCGCTGCGTCCCTTCGCCGCCTCGCCGCTTAGCAAACGCCGTAGTAGCGCCGAAGGGACACGGCGCTTTTGTAGGCGCCGAAGGCACGTGGCGCCTTGCTAAGCAGCGAGGCAGCGAAGGCACGCAGCCATTTGATCGTGGTCGACGGGCTCGGGCGCCTTGCTAGGCGGCGAGGCGGCGAAGGCACGCAGCGCTTTGCCAGGCGCCCAAGGACGCAGCGCTGTGCGAGGCGGCGAGGGCACGCAGTGCTTTGCTAGGCGGCGAGCGGACGTGCAGCTTTGCTAGGCAGCCAAGGCTGAGGACGCTTTGCTAGGCGGCGAAGGCACGAAGCGATTTGGGAGGCGGCGAAGGCACACGGCGCTTTTCTAGGTGGCGAGGCGGCGAAGGCACGCGCTGCTTTGCTAGGCGCCGAAGGCACGCAGCGCTTCCTTCGTTTGCGAGGCAGCGAAGAGGTGGAGCGCTTTGCTTGTCGGCCAGGCAGCGAACAGGCGCCGTGCTTTGCTTTCTGCCACTCAGCGAATACACGTAGCGCTCTGCTTTTTGGCGAGGCACTGAACAGATGCACCGTTTAGTTTGCGAGGCGGCGAAGAGACGCGGCGCTTTGCATGCTGGCGAGGCGGCGAGCAGATCGAGTGCTTTGCTTGTTGGCGAGGCAGCGAAGAGATGCAGCGGTTTGCTTGTTGGCGAGGCAGCGAAGAGATGCAGCAGTCTCCTTCTTTGTGAGACAGCCAACATGCCCAGTGCTTGCTCCTTGTGTGAGGCAGCGAAGAGATGCAGCGGTTTTCTAGTTGGCGAGGCAGCGAAGAGACGCAGCAGGCTGCTTGTTGGTGAGACAGCCAACATGCACAGTGGTTAGCTATTGTGCGAGGCAGCGAATGACCGCCGAGCAAATCGCTTTGTGCGTTCGCCGCCTCGCTGCCTAGCAAAGCGTCGTCTCCCTTGGGCGCCTAGCAAAGCTGCGCGTGCCGTCGCCCAAAAGCAAAGCGCCGTGTTCCTTGGGCGCCTAGCAAAGAAGTGCCTGCCTTCGGCGCCTCGCCGCATCGCAGCCTAGCAAAGCGCTGCGTGCCTTCGGCGCCTGGCAAAGCAGTGCGTGCCTTCGCCGCCTCACACAGCGCGGCGTGCCTTCGGCGCCTGGCAAAGCAGCGCGTGCCTTCGCCGCCTAAGAAAGCGCTGCGTGCCTTCTCGCCCTCGCCGCCTAGCAAAGCTCCGCGTCCCTTCGCCGCCTCGCCGCCTAGCAAAGCGCCGTGTTCCTTTGGCGCCTAGCAAAGAAGTGCCTGCCTTCGGCGCCTCGCCGCATCGCAGCCTAGCAAAGCGCTGCGTGCCTTCGGCGGCTGGCAAAGCAGTGCGTGCCTTCGCTGCCTCACACAGCGCGGCGTGCCTTCGGCGCCTGGCAAAGCAGCGCGTGCCTTCGCCGCCTCACACAGCGCGGCTTGCCTTCGGCGCCTGGCAAAGCAGCGCGTGCCTTTGCCGCCTAAGAAAGCGCTGCGTGCCTTCTCGCCCTCGCCGCCTAGCAAAGCGCCGTGTCCCTTTGCCGCCTCGTCGCCTAGCAAAGCTCCGCGTCCCGTCGCCGCCTAGCAAAGCGGCGTGTTCCTTCGGCGCCTAGCAAAGCGCCGTGTTCCTTCGCTGCCTCGCCGCCTAAGAAAGCGCTGCGTCCCTTTTCGCCCTCGCCGCCCAACAAAGCGCCGTGTCCCTTCACCGCCTCCCCAATCGCTTCGTGCCTTCGGCGCCTAGCAAAGCGCTGCTTGCCTTCGCCGCCTCACACACCGCTGCGTCCCTTCGCCGCCTCGCCGCTTAGCAAACGCCGTAGTAGCGCCGAAGGGACACGGCGCTTTTGTAGGCGCCGAAGGCACGTGGCGCCTTGCTAAGCAGCGAGGCAGCGAAGGCACGCAGCCATTTGATCGTGGTCGACGGGCTCGGGCGCCTTGCTAGGCGGCGAGGCGGCGAAGGCACGCAGCGCTTTGCCAGGCGCCGAAGGCACTCAGCGCTTTGCCAGGCGCCCAAGGACGCAGCGCTCTAGGAGGCGGCGAGGGCACGCAGTGCTTTGCTAGGCGGCGAGCGGACGTGCAGCTTTGCTAGGCAGCCAAGGCTGAGGACGCTTTGCTAGGCGGCGAAGGCACGAAGCGATTTGGGAGGCGGCGAAGGCACACGGCGCTTTTCTAGGTGGCGAGGCGGCGAAGGCACGCGCTGCTTTGCTAGGCGCCGAAGGCACGCAGCTCTTCCTTCGTTTGCGAGGCAGCGAAGAGATGCAGCAGTCTCCTTGTTTGTGACACAGCCAACATGCCCAGTGCTTGCTCCTTGTGCGAGGCAGCGAAGAGATGCAGCACTTTGCTTGTGCAGCAGGTGGCGCAGTGGCATCGCGGATGGCTTTTTCTCCTGGAGGCGAAGCGAGGCAGCACTTTGCTAGTTGGCGAGGCAGCGAAGAGACGCAGCAGGCTGCTTGTTGGTGAGACAGCCAACATGCACAGTGGTTAGCTATTGTGCGAGGCAGCGAATGACCGCCGAGCAAATCGCTTTGTGCGTTCGCCGCCTCGCTGCCTAGCAAAGCGTCGTCTCCCTTGGGCGCCTAGCAAAGCTGCGCGTGCCGTCGCCCAAAAGCAAAGCGCCGTGTTCCTTGGGCGCCTAGCAAAGAAGTGCCTGCGTTGGGCGCCTCGCCGCATCGCAGCCTAGCAAAGCGCTGCGTGCCTTCGGCGGCTGGCAAAGCAGTGCGTGCCTTCGCCGCCTCACACAGCGCGGCGTGCCTTCGGCGCCTGGCAAAGCAGCGCGTGCCTTCGCCGCCTAAGAAAGCGCTGCGTGCCTTCTCGCCCTCGCCGCCTAGCAAAGCTCCGCGTCCCTTCGCCGCCTCGCCGCCTAGCAAAGCGCCGTGTTCCTTTGGCGCCTAGCAAAGAAGTGCCTGCCTTCGGCGCCTCGCCGCATCGCAGCCTAGCAAAGCGCTGCGTGCCTTCGGCGGCTGGCAAAGCAGTGCGTGCCTTCGCCGCCTCACACAGCGCGGCGTGCCTTCGGCGCCTCGCCGCCTAAGAAAGCGCTGCGTGCCTTCTCGCCCTCGCCGCCTAGCAAAGCTCCGCGTCCCGTCGCCGCCTAGCAAAGCGGCGTGTTCCTTCGGCGCCTAGATAAGCGGCGTGTTCCTTCGCTGCCTCGCCGCCTAAGAAAGCGCTGCGTCCCTTTTCGCCCTCGCCGCCCAACAAAGCGCCCTGTCCCTTCACCGCCTCCCCAGTCGCTTCGTGCCTTCGCCGCCTAGCAAAGCGCTGCTTGCCTTCGCCGCCTCACACAGCGCTGCGTCCCTTCGCCGCCTCGCCGCTTAGCAAACGCCGTAGTAGCGCCGAAGGGACACGGCGCTTTTGTAGGCGCCGAAGGCACGTGGCGCCTTGCTAAGCAGCGAGGCAGCGAAGGCACGCAGCCATTTGATCGTGGTCGACGGGCTCGGGCGCCTTGCTAGGCGGCGAGGCGGCGAAGGCACGCAGCGCTTTGCCAGGCGCCCAAGGACGCAGCGCTGTGCGAGGCGGCGAGGGCACGCAGTGCTTTGCTAGGCGGCGAGCGGACGTGCAGCTTTGCTAGGCAGCCAAGGCTGAGGACGCTTTGCTAGGAGGCTAGGCGGCGAAGGCACGAAGCGATTTGGGAGGCGGCGAAGGCACACGGCGCTTTTCTAGGTGGCGAGGCGGCGAAGGCACGCGCTGCTTTGCTAGGCGCCGAAGGCACGCAGCGCTTCCTTCGTTTGCGAGGCAGCGAAGAGGTGGAGCGGTTTGCTTGTCGGCCAGGCAGCGAACAGGCGCCGTGCTTTGCTTTCTGCCACTCAGCGAATACACGTAGCGCTCTGCTTTTTGGCGAGGCACTGAACAGATGCACCGTTTAGTTTGCGAGGCGGCGAAGAGACGCGGCGCTTTGCATGCTGGCGAGGCGGCGAGCAGATCGAGTGCTTTGCTTGTTGGCGAGGCAGCGAAGAGATGCAGCGGTTTGCTTGTTGGCGAGGCAGCGAAGAGATGCAGCAGTCTCCTGGTTTGTGAGACAGCCAACATGCCCAGTGCTTGCTCCTTGTGTGAGGCAGCGAAGAGATGCAGCGGTTTTCTAGTTGGCGAGGCAGCGAAGAGACGCAGCAGGCTGCTTGTTGGTGAGACAGCCAACATGCACAGTGGTTAGCTATTGTGCGAGGCAGCGAATGACCGCCGAGCAAATCGCTTTGTGCGTTCGCCGCCTCGCTGCCTAGCAAAGCGTCGTCTCCCTTGGGCGCCTAGCAAAGCTGCGCGTGCCGTCGCCCAAAAGCAAAGCGCCGTGTTCCTTGGGCGCCTAGCAAAGAAGTGCCTGCGTTGGGCGCCTCGCCGCATCGCAGCCTAGCAAAGCGCTGCGTGCCTTCGGCGGCTGGCAAAGCAGTGCGTGCCTTCGCTACCTCACACAGCGCGGCGTGCCTTCGGCGCCTGGCAAAGCAGCGCGTGCCTTCGCCGCCTCACACAGCGCGGCTTGCCTTCGGCGCCTGGCAAAGCAGCGCGTGCCTTTGCCGCCTAAGAAAGCGCTGCGTGCCTTCTCGCCCTCGCCGCCTAGCAAAGCGCCGTGTCCCTTTGCCGCCTCGCCGCCTAGCAAAGCTCCGCGTCCCGTCGCCGCCTAGCAAAGCGGCGTGTTCCTTCGGCGCCTAGCAAAGCGCCGTGTTCCTTCGCTGCCTCGCCGCCTAAGAAAGCGCTGCGTCCCTTTTCGCCCTCGCCGCCCAACAAAGCGCCGTGTCCCTTCACCGCCTCCCCAATCGCTTCGTGCCTTCGGCGCCTAGCAAAGCGCTGCTTGCCTTCGCCGCCTCACACACCGCTGCGTCCCTTCGCCGCCTCGCCGCTTAGCAAACGCCGTAGTAGCGCCGAAGGCACACGGCGCTTTTGTAGGCGCCGAAGGCACGTGGCGCCTTGCTAAGCACCGAGGCAGCGAAGGCACGCAGCCATTTGATCGTGGTCGACGGGCTCGGGCGCCTTGCTAGGCGGCGAGGCGGCGAAGGCACGCAGCGCTTTGCCAGGCGCCGAAGGCACTCAGCGCTTTGCCAGGCGCCGAAGGCACGCAGCGCTTTGCCAGGCGCCGAAGGCACTCAGCGCTTTGCCAGGCGCCGAAGGCACTCAGCGCTTTGCCAGGCGCCCAAGGACGCAGTGCTCTAGGAGGCGGCGAGGGCACGCAGTGCTTTGCTAGGCGGCGAGCGGACGTGCAGCTTTGCTAGGCAGCCAAGGCTGAGGACGCTTTGCTAGGCGGCGAAGGCACGAAGCGATTTGGGAGGCGGCGAAGGCACACGGCGCTTTTCTAGGTGGCGAGGCGGCGAAGGCACGCGCTGCTTTGCTAGGCGCCGAAGGCACGCAGCGCTTCCTTCGTTTGCGAGGCAGCGAAGAGGTGGAGCGGTTTGCTTGTCGGCCAGGCAGCGAACAGGCGCCGTGCTTTGCTTTCTGCCACTCAGCGAATACACGCAGCGCTCTGCTTTTTGGCGAGGCACTGAACAGATGCACCGTTTAGTTTGCGAGGCGGCGAAGAGACGCGGCGCTTTGCATGCTGGCGAGGCGGCGAGCAGATCGAGTGCTTTGCTTGTTGGCGAGGCAGCGAAGAGATGCAGCGGTTTTCTAGTAGGCGAGGCAGCGAAGAGATGCAGCAGTCTCCTTGTTTGTGAGACAGCCAACATGCCCAGTGCTTGCTCCTTGTGTGAGGCAGCGAAGAGATGCAGCGGTTTTCTAGTTGGCGAGGCAGCGAAGAGACGCAGCAGGCTGCTTGTTGGTGAGACAGCCAACATGCACAGTGGTTAGCTATTGTGCGAGGCAGCGAATGACCGCCGAGCAAATGGCTTTGTGCGTTCGCCGCCTCGCTGCCTAGCAAAGCGTCGTCTCCCTTGGGCGCCTAGCAAAGCTGCGCGTGCCGTCGCCCAAAAGCAAAGCGCCGTGTTCCTTGGGCGCCTAGCAAAGAAGTGCCTGCCTTCGGCGCCTCGCCGCATCGCAGCCTAGCAAAGCGCTGCGTGCCTTCGGCGGCTGGCAAAGCAGTGCGTGCCTTCGCCGCCTCACACAGCGCGGCGTGCCTTCGGCGCCTGGCAAAGCAGCGCGTGCCTTCGCCGCCTAAGAAAGCGCTGCGTGCCTTCTCGCCCTCGCCGCCTAGCAAAGCTCCGCGTCCCTTCGCCGCCTCGCCGCCTAGCAAAGCGCCGTGTTCCTTTGGCGCCTAGCAAAGAAGTGCCTGCCTTCGGCGCCTCGCCGCATCGCAGCCTAGCAAAGCGCTGCGTGCCTTCGGCGGCTGGCAAAGCAGTGCGTGCCTTCGCTGCCTCACACAGCGCGGCGTGCCTTCGGCGCCTCGCCGCCTAAGAAAGCGCTGCGTGCCTTCTCGCCCTCGCCGCCTAGCAAAGCGCCGTGTCCCTTTGCCGCCTCGCCGCCTAGCAAAGCTCCGCGTCCCGTCGCCGCCTAGCAAAGCGGCGTGTTCCTTCGGCGCCTAGCAAAGCGCCGTGTTCCTTCGCTGCCTCGCCGCCTAAGAAAGCGCTGCGTCCCTTTTCGCCCTCGCCGCCCAACAAAGCGCCGTGTCCCTTCACCGCCTCCCCAATCGCTTCGTGCCTTCGGCGCCTAGCAAAACGCTGCTTGCCTTCGCCGCCTCACACAGCGCTGCGTCCCTTCGCCGCCTCGCCGCTTAGCAAACGCCGTAGTAGCGCCGAAGGGACACGGCGCTTTTGTAGGCGCCGAAGGCACGTGGCGCCTTGCTAAGCAGCGAGGCAGCGAAGGCACGCAGCCATTTGATCGTGGTCGACGGGCTCGGGCGCCTTGCTAGGCGGCGAGGCGGCGAAGGCACGCAGCGCTTTGCCAGGCGCCGAAGGCACTCAGCGCTTTGCCAGGCGCCCAAGGACGCAGCGCTCTAGGAGGCGGCGAGGGCACGCAGTGCTTTGCTAGGCGGCGAGCGGACGTGCAGCTTTGCTAGGCAGCCAAGGCTGAGGACGCTTTGCTAGGCGGCGAAGGCACGAAGCGATTTGGGAGGCGGCGAAGGCACACGGCGCTTTTCTAGGTGGCGAGGCGGCGAAGGCACGCGCTGCTTTGCTAGGCGCCGAAGGCACGCAGCGCTTCCTTCGTTTGCGAGGCAGCGAAGAGGTGGAGCGGTTTGCTTGTCGGCCAGGCAGCGAACAGGCGCCGTGCTTTGCTTTCTGCCACTCAGCGAATACACGTAGCGCTCTGCTTTTTGGCGAGGCACTGAACAGATGCACCGTTTAGTTTGCGAGGCGGCGAAGAGACGCGGCGCTTTGCATGCTGGCGAGGCGGCGAGCAGATCGAGTGCTTTGCTTGTTGGCGAGGCAGCGAAGAGATGCAGCGGTTTGCTTGTTGGCGAGGCAGCGAAGAGATGCAGCAGTCTCCTTCTTTGTGAGACAGCCAACATGCCCAGTGCTTGCTCCTTGTGTGAGGCAGCGAAGAGATGCAGCGGTTTTCTAGTTGGCGAGGCAGCGAAGAGACGCAGCAGGCTGCTTGTTGGTGAGACAGCCAACATGCACAGTGGTTAGCTATTGTGCGAGGCAGCGAATGACCGCCGAGCAAATCGCTTTGTGCGTTCGCCGCCTCGCTGCCTAGCAAAGCGTCGTCTCCCTTGGGCGCCTAGCAAAGCTGCGCGTGCCGTCGCCCAAAAGCAAAGCGCCGTGTTCCTTGGGCGCCTAGCAAAGAAGTGCCTGCCTTCGGCGCCTCGCCGCATCGCAGCCTAGCAAAGCGCTGCGTGCCTTCGGCGCCTGGCAAAGCAGCGCGTGCCTTCGCCGCCTAAGAAAGCGCTGCGTGCCTTCTCGCCCTCGCCGCCTAGCAAAGCTCCGCGTCCCTTCGCCGCCTCGCCGCCTAGCAAAGCGCCGTGTTCCTTGGGCGCCTAGCAAAGAAGTGCCTGCCTTCGGCGCCTCGCCGCATCGCAGCCTAGCAAAGCGCTGCGTGCCTTCGGCGGCTGGCAAAGCAGTGCGTGCCTTCGCTACCTCACACAGCGCGGCGTGCCTTCGGCGCCTGGCAAAGCAGCGCGTGCCTTCGCCGCCTCACACAGCGCGGCTTGCCTTCGGCGCCTGGCAAAGCAGCGCGTGCCTTTGCCGCCTAAGAAAGCGCTGCGTGCCTTCTCGCCCTCGCCGCCTAGCAAAGCGCCGTGTCCCTTTGCCGCCTCGTCGCCTAGCAAAGCTCCGCGTCCCGTCGCCGCCTAGCAAAGCGGCGTGTTCCTTCGGCGCCTAGCAAAGCGCCGTGTTCCTTCGCTGCCTCGCCGCCTAAGAAAGCGCTGCGTCCCTTTTCGCCCTCGCCGCCCAACAAAGCGCCGTGTCCCTTCACCGCCTCCCCAATCGCTTCGTGCCTTCGGCGCCTAGCAAAACGCTGCTTGCCTTCGCCGCCTCACACAGCGCTGCGTCCCTTCGCCGCCTCGCCGCTTAGCAAACGCCGTAGTAGCGCCGAAGGGACACGGCGCTTTTGTAGGCGCCGAAGGCACGTGGCGCCTTGCTAAGCACCGAGGCAGCGAAGGCACGCAGCCATTTGATCGTGGTCGACGGGCTCGGGCGCCTTGCTAGGCGGCGAGGCGGCGAAGGCACGCAGCGCTTTGCCAGGCGCCGAAGGCACTCAGCGCTTTGCCAGGCGCCCAAGGACGCAGCGCTCTAGGAGGCGGCGAGGGCACGCAGTGCTTTGCTAGGCGGCGAGCGGACGTGCAGCTTTGCTAGGCAGCCAAGGCTGAGGACGCTTTGCTAGGCAGCGAAGGCACGAAGCGATTTGGGAGGCGGCGAAGGCACACGGCGCTTTTCTAGGTGGCGAGGCGGCGAAGGCACGCGCTGCTTTGCTAGGCGCCGAAGGCACGCAGCTCTTCCTTCGTTTGCGAGGCAGCGAAGAGATGCAGCAGTCTCCTTGTTTGTGAGACAGCCAACATGCCCAGTGCTTGCTCCTTGTGCGAGGCAGCGAAGAGATGCAGCACTTTGCTTGTGCAGCAGGTGGCGCAGTGGCATCGCGGATGGCTTTTTCTCCTGGAGGCGAAGCGAGGCAGCACTTTGCTAGTTGGCGAGGCAGCGAAGAGACGCAGCAGGCTGCTTGTTGGTGAGACAGCCAACATGCACAGTGGTTAGCTATTGTGCGAGGCAGCGAATGACCGCCGAGCAAATGGCTTTGTGCGTTCGCCGCCTCGCTGCCTAGCAAAGCGTCGTCTCCCTTGGGCGCCTAGCAAAGCTGCGCGTGCCGTCGCCCAAAAGCAAAGCGCCGTGTTCCTTGGGCGCCTAGCAAAGAAGTGCCTGCGTTGGGCGCCTCGCCGCATCGCAGCCTAGCAAAGCGCTGCGTGCCTTCGGCGGCTGGCAAAGCAGTGCGTGCCTTCGCCACCTCACACAGCGCGGCTTGCCTTCGGCGCCTGGCAAAGCAGCGCGTGCCTTTGCCGCCTAAGAAAGCGCTGCGTGCCTTCTCGCCCTCGCCGCCTAGCAAAGCGCCGTGTCCCTTTGCCGCCTCGTCGCCTAGCAAAGCTCCGCGTCCCGTCGCCGCCTAGCAAAGCGGCGTGTTCCTTCGGCGCCTAGCAAAGCGCCGTGTTCCTTCGCTGCCTCGCCGCCTAAGAAAGCGCTGCGTCCCTTTTCGCCCTCGCCGCCCAACAAAGCGCCGTGTCCCTTCACCGCCTCCCCAATCGCTTCGTGCCTTCGGCGCCTAGCAAAACGCTGCTTGCCTTCGCCGCCTCACACAGCGCTGCGTCCCTTCGCCGCCTCGCCGCTTAGCAAACGCCGTAGTAGCGCCGAAGGGACACGGCGCTTTTGTAGGCGCCGAAGGCACGTGGCGCCTTGCTAAGCAGCGAGGCAGCGAAGGCACGCAGCCATTTGATCGTGGTCGACGGGCTCGGGCGCCTTGCTAGGCGGCGAGGCGGCGAAGGCACGCAGCGCTTTGCCAGGCGCCGAAGGCACTCAGCGCTTTGCCAGGCGCCCAAGGACGCAGCGCTCTAGGAGGCGGCGAGGGCACGCAGTGCTTTGCTAGGCGGCGAGCGGACGTGCAGCTTTGCTAGGCAGCCAAGGCTGAGGACGCTTTGCTAGGCGGCGAAGGCACGAAGCGATTTGGGAGGCGGCGAAGGCACACGGCGCTTTTCTAGGTGGCGAGGCGGCGAAGGCACGCGCTGCTTTGCTAGGCGCCGAAGGCACGCAGCTCTTCCTTCGTTTGCGAGGCAGCGAAGAGATGCAGCAGTCTCCTTGTTTGTGACACAGCCAACATGCCCAGTGCTTGCTCCTTGTGCGAGGCAGCGAAGAGATGCAGCACTTTGCTTGTGCAGCAGGTGGCGCAGTGGCATCGCGGATGGCTTTTTCTCCTGGAGGCGAAGCGAGGCAGCACTTTGCTAGTTGGCGAGGCAGCGAAGAGACGCAGCAGGCTGCTTGTTGGTGAGACAGCCAACATGCACAGTGGTTAGCTATTGTGCGAGGCAGCGAATGACCGCCGAGCAAATCGCTTTGTGCGTTCGCCGCCTCGCTGCCTAGCAAAGCGTCGTCTCCCTTGGGCGCCTAGCAAAGCTGCGCGTGCCGTCGCCCAAAAGCAAAGCGCCGTGTTCCTTGGGCGCCTAGCAAAGAAGTGCCTGCGTTGGGCGCCTCGCCGCATCGCAGCCTCACACAGCGCGGCGTGCCTTCGGCGCCTGGCAAAGCAGCGCGTGCCTTCGCCGCCTCACACAGCGCGGCTTGCCTTCGGCGCCTGGCAAAGCAGCGCGTGCCTTTGCCGCCTAAGAAAGCGCTGCGTGCCTTCTCGCCCTCGCCGCCTAGCAAAGCTCCGCGTCCCTTCGCCGCCTCGCCGCCTAGCAAAGCGCCGTGTCCCTTTGCCGCCTCGCCGCCTAGCAAAGCTCCGCGTCCCGTCGCCGCCTAGCAAAGCGGCGTGTTCCTTCGGCGCCTAGCAAAGCGCCGTGTTCCTTCGCTGCCTCGCCGCCTAAGAAAGCGCTGCGTCCCTTTTCGCCCTCGCCGCCCAACAAAGCGCCGTGTCCCTTCACCGCCTCCCCAATCGCTTCGTGCCTTCGGCGCCTAGCAAAGCGCTGTTTGCCTTCGCCGCCTCACACACCGCTGCGTCCCTTCGCCGCCTCGCCGCTTAGCAAACGCCGTAGTAGCGCCGAAGGGACACGGCGCTTTTGTAGGCGCCGAAGGCACGTGGCGCCTTGCTAAGCACCGAGGCAGCGAAGGCACGCAGCCATTTGATCGTGGTCGACGGGCTCGGGCGCCTTGCTAGGCGGCGAGGCGGCGAAGGCACGCAGCGCTTTGCCAGGCGCCCAAGGACGCAGCGCTGTGCGAGGCGGCGAGGGCACGCAGTGCTTTGCTAGGCGGCGAGCGGACGTGCAGCTTTGCTAGGCAGCCAAGGCTGAGGACGCTTTGCTAGGCGGCGAAGGCACGAAGCGATTTGGGAGGCGGCGAAGGCACACGGCGCTTTTCTAGGTGGCGAGGCGGCGAAGGCACGCGCTGCTTTGCTAGGCGCCGAAGGCACGCAGCGCTTCCTTCGTTTGCGAGGCAGCGAAGAGGTGGAGCGGTTTGCTTGTCGGCCAGGCAGCGAACAGGCGCCGTGCTTTGCTTTCTGCCACTCAGCGAATACACGTAGCGCTCTGCTTTTTGGCGAGGCACTGAACAGATGCACCGTTTAGTTTGCGAGGCGGCGAAGAGACGCGGCGCTTTGCATGCTGGCGAGGCGGCGAGCAGATCGAGTGCTTTGCTTGTTGGCGAGGCAGCGAAGAGATGCAGCGGTTTGCTTGTTGGCGAGGCAGCGAAGAGATGCAGCAGTCTCCTTGTTTGTGAGACAGCCAACATGCCCAGTGCTTGCTCCTTGTGTGAGGCAGCGAAGAGATGCAGCGGTTTTCTAGTTGGCGAGGCAGCGAAGAGACGCAGCAGGCTGCTTGTTGGTGAGACAGCCAACATGCACAGTGGTTAGCTATTGTGCGAGGCAGCGAATGACCGCCGAGCAAATCGCTTTGTGCGTTCGCCGCCTCGCTGCCTAGCAAAGCGTCGTCTCCCTTGGGCGCCTAGCAAAGCTGCGCGTGCCGTCGCCCAAAAGCAAAGCGCCGTGTTCCTTGGGCGCCTAGCAAAGAAGTGCCTGCCTTCGGCGCCTCGCCGCATCGCAGCCTAGCAAAGCGCTGCGTGCCTTCGGCGCCTGGCAAAGCAGTGCGTGCCTTCGCCGCCTCACACAGCGCGGCGTGCCTTCGGCGCCTGGCAAAGCAGCGCGTGCCTTCGCCGCCTAAGAAAGCGCTGCGTGCCTTCTCGCCCTCGCCGCCTAGCAAAGCTCCGCGTCCCTTCGCCGCCTCGCCGCCTAGCAAAGCGCCGTGTTCCTTGGGCGCCTAGCAAAGAAGTGCCTGCCTTCGGCGCCTCGCCGCATCGCAGCCTAGCAAAGCGCTGCGTGCCTTCGGCGGCTGGCAAAGCAGTGCGTGCCTTCGCTACCTCACACAGCGCGGCGTGCCTTCGGCGCCTGGCAAAGCAGTGCGTGCCTTCGCCGCCTCACACAGCGCGGCGTGCCTTCGGCGCCTGGCAAAGCAGCGCGTGCCTTTGCCGCCTAAGAAAGCGCTGCGTGCCTTCTCGCCCTCGCCGCCTAGCAAAGCGCCGTGTCCCTTTGCCGCCTCGTCGCCTAGCAAAGCTCCGCGTCCCGTCGCCGCCTAGCAAAGCGGCGTGTTCCTTCGGCGCCTAGCAAAGCGCCGTGTTCCTTCGCTGCCTCGCCGCCTAAGAAAGCGCTGCGTCCCTTTTCGCCCTCGCCGCCCAACAAAGCGCCGTGTCCCTTCACCGCCTCCCCAATCGCTTCGTGCCTTCGGCGCCTAGCAAAACGCTGCTTGCCTTCGCCGCCTCACACAGCGCTGCGTCCCTTCGCCGCCTCGCCGCTTAGCAAACGCCGTAGTAGCGCCGAAGGGACACGGCGCTTTTGTAGGCGCCGAAGGCACGTGGCGCCTTGCTAAGCACCGAGGCAGCGAAGGCACGCAGCCATTTGATCGTGGTCGACGGGCTCGGGCGCCTTGCTAGGCGGCGAGGCGGCGAAGGCACGCAGCGCTTTGCCAGGCGCCGAAGGCACTCAGCGCTTTGCCAGGCGCCCAAGGACGCAGCGCTCTAGGAGGCGGCGAGGGCACGCAGTGCTTTGCTAGGCGGCGAGCGGACGTGCAGCTTTGCTAGGCAGCCAAGGCTGAGGACGCTTTGCTAGGCAGCGAAGGCACGAAGCGATTTGGGAGGCGGCGAAGGCACACGGCGCTTTTCTAGGTGGCGAGGCGGCGAAGGCACGCGCTGCTTTGCTAGGCGCCGAAGGCACGCAGCTCTTCCTTCGTTTGCGAGGCAGCGAAGAGATGCAGCAGTCTCCTTGTTTGTGAGACAGCCAACATGCCCAGTGCTTGCTCCTTGTGCGAGGCAGCGAAGAGATGCAGCACTTTGCTTGTGCAGCAGGTGGCGCAGTGGCATCGCGGATGGCTTTTTCTCCTGGAGGCGAAGCGAGGCAGCACTTTGCTAGTTGGCGAGGCAGCGAAGAGACGCAGCAGGCTGCTTGTTGGTGAGACAGCCAACATGCACAGTGGTTAGCTATTGTGCGAGGCAGCGAATGACCGCCGAGCAAATCGCTTTGTGCGTTCGCCGCCTCGCTGCCTAGCAAAGCGTCGTCTCCCTTGGGCGCCTAGCAAAGCTGCGCGTGCCGTCGCCCAAAAGCAAAGCGCCGTGTTCCTTGGGCGCCTAGCAAAGAAGTGCCTGCGTTGGGCGCCTCGCCGCATCGCAGCCTAGCAAAGCGCTGCGTGCCTTCGGCGGCTGGCAAAGCAGTGCGTGCCTTCGCCACCTCACACAGCGCGGCTTGCCTTCGGCGCCTGGCAAAGCAGCGCGTGCCTTTGCCGCCTAAGAAAGCGCTGCGTGCCTTCTCGCCCTCGCTGCCTAGCAAAGCGCCGTGTCCCTTTGCCGCCTCGCCGCCTAGCAAAGCTCCGCGTCCCGTCGCCGCCTAGCAAAGCGGCGTGTTCCTTCGGCGCCTAGCAAAGCGCCGTGTTCCTTCGCTGCCTCGCCGCCTAAGAAAGCGCTGCGTCCCTTTTCGCCCTCGCCGCCCAACAAAGCGCCGTGTCCCTTCACCGCCTCCCCAATCGCTTCGTGCCTTCGGCGCCTAGCAAAACGCTGCTTGCCTTCACCGCCTCACACAGCGCTGCGTCCCTTCGCCGCCTCGCCGCTTAGCAAACGCCGTAGTAGCGCCGAAGGGACACGGCGCTTTTGTAGGCGCCGAAGGCACGTGGCGCCTTGCTAAGCACCGAGGCAGCGAAGGCACGCAGCCATTTGATCGTGGTCGACGGGCTCGGGCGCCTTGCTAGGCGGCGAGGCGGCGAAGGCACGCAGCGCTTTGCCAGGCGCCGAAGGCACTCAGCGCTTTGCCAGGCGCCCAAGGACGCAGCGCTCTAGGAGGCGGCGAGGGCACGCAGTGCTTTGCTAGGCGGCGAGCGGACGTGCAGCTTTGCTAGGCAGCCAAGGCTGAGGACGCTTTGCTAGGCGGCGAAGGCACGAAGCGATTTGGGAGGCGGCGAAGGCACACGGCGCTTTTCTAGGTGGCGAGGCGGCGAAGGCACGCGCTGCTTTGCTAGGCGCCGAAGGCACGCAGCTCTTCCTTCGTTTGCGAGGCAGCGAAGAGATGCAGCAGTCTCCTTGTTTGTGAGACAGCCAACATGCCCAGTGCTTGCTCCTTGTGCGAGGCAGCGAAGAGATGCAGCACTTTGCTTGTGCAGCAGGTGGCGCAGTGGCATCGCGGATGGCTTTTTCTCCTGGAGGCGAAGCGAGGCAGCACTTTGCTAGTTGGCGAGGCAGCGAAGAGACGCAGCAGGCTGCTTGTTGGTGAGACAGCCAACATGCACAGTGGTTAGCTATTGTGCGAGGCAGCGAATGACCGCCGAGCAAATCGCTTTGTGCGTTCGCCGCCTCGCTGCCTAGCAAAGCGTCGTCTCCCTTGGGCGCCTAGCAAAGCTGCGCGTGCCGTCGCCCAAAAGCAAAGCGCCGTGTTCCTTGGGCGCCTAGCAAAGAAGTGCCTGCGTTGGGCGCCTCGCCGCATCGCAGCCTAGCAAAGCGCTGCGTGCCTTCGGCGCCTGGCAAAGCAGTGCGTGCCTTCGCCGCCTCACACAGCGCGGCTTGCCTTCGGCGCCTGGCAAAGCAGCGCGTGCCTTTGCCGCCTAAGAAAGCGCTGCGTGCCTTCTCGCCCTCGCCGCCTAGCAAAGCTCCGCGTCCCTTCGCCGCCTCGCCGCCTAGCAAAGCGCCGTGTCCCTTTGCCGCCTCGCCGCCTAGCAAAGCTCCGCGTCCCGTCGCCGCCTAGCAAAGCGGCGTGTTCCTTCGGCGCCTAGCAAAGCGCCGTGTTCCTTCGCTGCCTCGCCGCCTAAGAAAGCGCTGCGTCCCTTTTCGCCCTCGCCGCCCAACAAAGCGCCGTGTCCCTTCACCGCCTCCCCAATCGCTTCGTGCCTTCGGCGCCTAGCAAAGCGCTGTTTGCCTTCGCCGCCTCACACACCGCTGCGTCCCTTCGCCGCCTCGCCGCTTAGCAAACGCCGTAGTAGCGCCGAAGGGACACGGCGCTTTTGTAGGCGCCGAAGGCACGTGGCGCCTTGCTAAGCACCGAGGCAGCGAAGGCACGCAGCCATTTGATCGTGGTCGACGGGCTCGGGCGCCTTGCTAGGCGGCGAGGCGGCGAAGGCACGCAGCGCTTTGCCAGGCGCCCAAGGACGCAGCGCTGTGCGAGGCGGCGAGGGCACGCAGTGCTTTGCTAGGCGGCGAGCGGACGTGCAGCTTTGCTAGGCAGCCAAGGCTGAGGACGCTTTGCTAGGCGGCGAAGGCACGAAGCGATTTGGGAGGCGGCGAAGGCACACGGCGCTTTTCTAGGTGGCGAGGCGGCGAAGGCACGCGCTGCTTTGCTAGGCGCCGAAGGCACGCAGCGCTTCCTTCGTTTGCGAGGCAGCGAAGAGGTGGAGCGGTTTGCTTGTCGGCCAGGCAGCGAACAGGCGCCGTGCTTTGCTTTCTGCCACTCAGCGAATACACGTAGCGCTCTGCTTTTTGGCGAGGCACTGAACAGATGCACCGTTTAGTTTGCGAGGCGGCGAAGAGACGCGGCGCTTTGCATGCTGGCGAGGCGGCGAGCAGATCGAGTGCTTTGCTTGTTGGCGAGGCAGCGAAGAGATGCAGCGGTTTGCTTGTTGGCGAGGCAGCGAAGAGATGCAGCAGTCTCCTTCTTTGTGAGACAGCCAACATGCCCAGTGCTTGCTCCTTGTGTGAGGCAGCGAAGAGATGCAGCGGTTTTCTAGTTGGCGAGGCAGCGAAGAGACGCAGCAGGCTGCTTGTTGGTGAGACAGCCAACATGCACAGTGGTTAGCTATTGTGCGAGGCAGCGAATGACCGCCGAGCAAATCGCTTTGTGCGTTCGCCGCCTCGCTGCCTAGCAAAGCGTCGTCTCCCTTGGGCGCCTAGCAAAGCTGCGCGTGCCGTCGCCCAAAAGCAAAGCGCCGTGTTCCTTGGGCGCCTAGCAAAGAAGTGCCTGCCTTCGGCGCCTCGCCGCATCGCAGCCTAGCAAAGCGCTGCGTGCCTTCGGCGCCTGGCAAAGCAGTGCGTGCCTTCGCCGCCTCACACAGCGCGGCGTGCCTTCGGCGCCTGGCAAAGCAGCGCGTGCCTTCGCCGCCTAAGAAAGCGCTGCGTGCCTTCTCGCCCTCGCCGCCTAGCAAAGCTCCGCGTCCCTTCGCCGCCTCGCCGCCTAGCAAAGCGCCGTGTTCCTTGGGCGCCTAGCAAAGAAGTGCCTGCCTTCGGCGCCTCGCCGCATCGCAGCCTAGCAAAGCGCTGCGTGCCTTCGGCGGCTGGCAAAGCAGTGCGTGCCTTCGCTACCTCACACAGCGCGGCGTGCCTTCGGCGCCTGGCAAAGCAGCGCGTGCCTTCGCCGCCTCACACAGCGCGGCTTGCCTTCGGCGCCTGGCAAAGCAGCGCGTGCCTTTGCCGCCTAAGAAAGCGCTGCGTGCCTTCTCGCCCTCGCCGCCTAGCAAAGCGCCGTGTCCCTTTGCCGCCTCGTCGCCTAGCAAAGCTCCGCGTCCCGTCGCCGCCTAGCAAAGCGGCGTGTTCCTTCGGCGCCTAGCAAAGCGCCGTGTTCCTTCGCTGCCTCGCCGCCTAAGAAAGCGCTGCGTCCCTTTTCGCCCTCGCCGCCCAACAAAGCGCCGTGTCCCTTCACCGCCTCCCCAATCGCTTCGTGCCTTCGGCGCCTAGCAAAGCGCTGCTTGCCTTCGCCGCCTCACACACCGCTGCGTCCCTTCGCCGCCTCGCCGCTTAGCAAACGCCGTAGTAGCGCCGAAGGGACACGGCGCTTTTGTAGGCGCCGAAGGCACGTGGCGCCTTGCTAAGCAGCGAGGCAGCGAAGGCACGCAGCCATTTGATCGTGGTCGACGGGCTCGGGCGCCTTGCTAGGCGGCGAGGCGGCGAAGGCACGCAGCGCTTTGCCAGGCGCCGAAGGCACTCAGCGCTTTGCCAGGCGCCCAAGGACGCAGCGCTCTAGGAGGCGGCGAGGGCACGCAGTGCTTTGCTAGGCGGCGAGCGGACGTGCAGCTTTGCTAGGCAGCCAAGGCTGAGGACGCTTTGCTAGGCGGCGAAGGCACGAAGCGATTTGGGAGGCGGCGAAGGCACACGGCGCTTTTCTAGGTGGCGAGGCGGCGAAGGCACGCGCTGCTTTGCTAGGCGCCGAAGGCACGCAGCTCTTCCTTCGTTTGCGAGGCAGCGAAGAGATGCAGCAGTCTCCTTGTTTGTGACACAGCCAACATGCCCAGTGCTTGCTCCTTGTGCGAGGCAGCGAAGAGATGCAGCACTTTGCTTGTGCAGCAGGTGGCGCAGTGGCATCGCGGATGGCTTTTTCTCCTGGAGGCGAAGCGAGGCAGCACTTTGCTAGTTGGCGAGGCAGCGAAGAGACGCAGCAGGCTGCTTGTTGGTGAGACAGCCAACATGCACAGTGGTTAGCTATTGTGCGAGGCAGCGAATGACCGCCGAGCAAATCGCTTTGTGCGTTCGCCGCCTCGCTGCCTAGCAAAGCGTCGTCTCCCTTGGGCGCCTAGCAAAGCTCCGCGTCCCTTCGCCGCCTCGCCGCCTAGCAAAGCGCCGTGTTCCTTTGGCGCCTAGCAAAGAAGTGCCTGCCTTCGGCGCCTCGCCGCATCGCAGCCTAGCAAAGCGCTGCGTGCCTTCGGCGCCTGGCAAAGCAGTGCGTGCCTTCGCCGCCTCACACAGCGCGGCGTGCCTTCGGCGCCTGGCAAAGCAGCGCGTGCCTTTGCCGCCTAAGAAAGCGCTGCGTGCCTTCTCGCCCTCGCCGCCTAGCAAAGCTCCGCGTCCCGTCGCCGCCTAGCAAAGCGGCGTGTTCCTTCGGCGCCTAGCAAAGCGCCGTGTCCCTTCGCCGCCTCGCTGCCTAGCAAAGCTCCGCGTCCCGTCGCCGCCTAGCAAAGCGCCGTGTTCCTTCGGCGCCTAGCAAAGCAGCGAGTGCCTTCGCCGCCTCGCCGCCTAAGAAAGCGCTGCGTCCCTTTTCGCCCTCGCCGCCCAACAAAGCGCCGTGTCCCTTCACCGCCTCCCCAATCGCTTCGTGCCTTCGGCGCCTAGCAAAGCGCTGCTTGCCTTCGCCGCCTCACACACCGCTGCGTCCCTTCGCCGCCTCGCCGCTTAGCAAACGCCGTAGTAGCGCCGAAGGGACACGGCGCTTTTGTAGGCGCCGAAGGCACGTGGCGCCTTGCTAAGCACCGAGGCAGCGAAGGCACGCAGCCATTTGATCGTGGTCGACGGGCTCGGGCGCCTTGCTAGGCGGCGAGGCGGCGAAGGCACGCAGCGCTTTGCCAGGCGCCCAAGGACGCAGCGCTGTGCGAGGCGGCGAGGGCACGCAGTGCTTTGCTAGGCGGCGAGCGGACGTGCAGCTTTGCTAGGCAGCCAAGGCTGAGGACGCTTTGCTAGGAGGCTAGGCGGCGAAGGCACGAAGCGATTTGGGAGGCGGCGAAGGCACGCAGCGCTTTGCTAGGCGGCGAGGCGGCAAAGGCACGCGCTGCTTTGCTAGGCGCCGAAGGCACGCAGCGCTTCCTTCGTTTGCGAGGCAGCGAAGAGATGCAGCAGTCTCCTTGTTTGTGACACAGCCAACATGCCCAGTGCTTGCTCCTTGTGCGAGGCAGCGAAGAGATGCAGCACTTTGCTTGTGCACCAGGTGGCGCAGTGGCATCGCGGATGGCTTTTTCTCCTGGAGGCGAAGCGAGGCAGCACTTTGCTAGTTGGCGAGGCAGCGAAGAGACGCAGCAGGCTGCTTGTTGGTGAGACAGCCAACATGCACAGTGGTTAGCTATTGGGCGAGGCAGCGAATGA
Organism: Apteryx mantelli; assembly: GCF_036417845.1. Taxonomy (NCBI): domain Eukaryota; kingdom Metazoa; phylum Chordata; class Aves; order Apterygiformes; family Apterygidae; genus Apteryx; species Apteryx mantelli. The sequence continues at coordinate 413,143 of NC_089993.1, read as the reverse complement.
CCGCCGAGCAAATGGCTTTGTGCGTTCGCCGCCTCGCTGCCTAGCAAAGCGTCGTCTCCCTTGGGCGCCTAGCAAAGCTGCGCGTGCCGTCGCCCAAAAGCAAAGCGCCGTGTTCCTTGGGCGCCTAGCAAAGAAGTGCCTGCGTTCGGCGCCTCGCCACATCGCAGCCTAGCAAAGCGCTGCGTGCCTTCGGCGGCTGGCAAAGCAGTGCGTGCCTTCGCCGCCTCACACAGCGCGGCGTGCCTTCGGCGCCTGGCAAAGCAGCGCGTGCCTTCGCCGCCTAAGAAAGCGCTGCGTGCCTTCTCGCCCTCGCCGCCTAGCAAAGCTCCGCGTCCCTTCGCCGCCTCGCCGCCAAGCAAAGCGCCGTGTTCCTTTGGCGCCTAGCAAAGAAGTGCCTGCCTTCGGCGCCTCGCCGCATCGCAGCCTAGCAAAGCGCTGCGTGCCTTCGGCGGCTGGCAAAGCAGTGCGTGCCTTCGCCGCCTCACACAGCGCGGCGTGCCTTCGGCGCCTCGCCGCCTAAGAAAGCGCTGCGTGCCTTCTCGCCCTCGCCGCCTAGCAAAGCTCCGCGTCCCGTCGCCGCCTAGCAAAGCGGCGTGTTCCTTCGGCGCCTAGATAAGCGGCGTGTTCCTTCGCTGCCTCGCCGCCTAAGAAAGCGCTGCGTCCCTTTTCGCCCTCGCCGCCCAACAAAGCGCCCTGTCCCTTCACCGCCTCCCCAGTCGCTTCGTGCCTTCGCCGCCTAGCAAAGCGCTGCTTGCCTTCGCCGCCTCACACAGCGCTGCGTCCCTTCGCCGCCTCGCCGCTTAGCAAACGCCGTAGTAGCGCCGAAGGGACACGGCGCTTTTGTAGGCGCCGAAGGCACGTGGCGCCTTGCTAAGCAGCGAGGCAGCGAAGGCACGCAGCCATTTGATCGTGGTCGACGGGCTCGGGCGCCTTGCTAGGCGGCGAGGCGGCGAAGGCACGCAGCGCTTTGCCAGGCGCCCAAGGACGCAGCGCTGTGCGAGGCGGCGAGGGCACGCAGTGCTTTGCTAGGCGGCGAGCGGACGTGCAGCTTTGCTAGGCAGCCAAGGCTGAGGACGCTTTGCTAGGCGGCGAAGGCACGAAGCGATTTGGGAGGCGGCGAAGGCACACGGCGCTTTTCTAGGTGGCGAGGCGGCGAAGGCACGCGCTGCTTTGCTAGGCGCCGAAGGCACGCAGCGCTTCCTTCGTTTGCGAGGCAGCGAAGAGGTGGAGCGGTTTGCTTGTCGGCCAGGCAGCGAACAGGCGCCGTGCTTTGCTTTCTGCCACTCAGCGAATACACGTAGCGCTCTGCTTTTTGGCGAGGCACTGAACAGATGCACCGTTTAGTTTGCGAGGCGGCGAAGAGACGCGGCGCTTTGCATGCTGGCGAGGCGGCGAGCAGATCGAGTGCTTTGCTTGTTGGCGAGGCAGCGAAGAGATGCAGCGGTTTGCTTGTTGGCGAGGCAGCGAAGAGATGCAGCAGTCTCCTTCTTTGTGAGACAGCCAACATGCCCAGTGCTTGCTCCTTGTGTGAGGCAGCGAAGAGATGCAGCGGTTTTCTAGTTGGCGAGGCAGCGAAGAGACGCAGCAGGCTGCTTGTTGGTGAGACAGCCAACATGCACAGTGGTTAGCTATTGTGCGAGGCAGCGAATGACCGCCGAGCAAATCGCTTTGTGCGTTCGCCGCCTCGCTGCCTAGCAAAGCGTCGTCTCCCTTGGGCGCCTAGCAAAGCTGCGCGTGCCGTCGCCCAAAAGCAAAGCGCCGTGTTCCTTGGGCGCCTAGCAAAGAAGTGCCTGCCTTCGGCGCCTCGCCGCATCGCAGCCTAGCAAAGCGCTGCGTGCCTTCGGCGCCTGGCAAAGCAGTGCGTGCCTTCGCCGCCTCACACAGCGCGGCGTGCCTTCGGCGCCTGGCAAAGCAGCGCGTGCCTTCGCCGCCTAAGAAAGCGCTGCGTGCCTTCTCGCCCTCGCCGCCTAGCAAAGCTCCGCGTCCCTTCGCCGCCTCGCCGCCTAGCAAAGCGCCGTGTTCCTTGGGCGCCTAGCAAAGAAGTGCCTGCCTTCGGCGCCTCGCCGCATCGCAGCCTAGCAAAGCGCTGCGTGCCTTCGGCGGCTGGCAAAGCAGTGCGTGCCTTCGCTACCTCACACAGCGCGGCGTGCCTTCGGCGCCTGGCAAAGCAGCGCGTGCCTTCGCCGCCTCACACAGCGCGGCTTGCCTTCGGCGCCTGGCAAAGCAGCGCGTGCCTTTGCCGCCTAAGAAAGCGCTGCGTGCCTTCTCGCCCTCGCCGCCTAGCAAAGCGCCGTGTCCCTTTGCCGCCTCGTCGCCTAGCAAAGCTCCGCGTCCCGTCGCCGCCTAGCAAAGCGGCGTGTTCCTTCGGCGCCTAGCAAAGCGCCGTGTTCCTTCGCTGCCTCGCCGCCTAAGAAAGCGCTGCGTCCCTTTTCGCCCTCGCCGCCCAACAAAGCGCCGTGTCCCTTCACCGCCTCCCCAATCGCTTCGTGCCTTCGGCGCCTAGCAAAACGCTGCTTGCCTTCGCCGCCTCACACAGCGCTGCGTCCCTTCGCCGCCTCGCCGCTTAGCAAACGCCGTAGTAGCGCCGAAGGGACACGGCGCTTTTGTAGGCGCCGAAGGCACGTGGCGCCTTGCTAAGCAGCGAGGCAGCGAAGGCACGCAGCCATTTGATCGTGGTCGACGGGCTCGGGCGCCTTGCTAGGCGGCGAGGCGGCGAAGGCACGCAGCGCTTTGCCAGGCGCCGAAGGCACTCAGCGCTTTGCCAGGCGCCCAAGGACGCAGCGCTCTAGGAGGCGGCGAGGGCACGCAGTGCTTTGCTAGGCGGCGAGCGGACGTGCAGCTTTGCTAGGCAGCCAAGGCTGAGGACGCTTTGCTAGGCGGCGAAGGCACGAAGCGATTTGGGAGGCGGCGAAGGCACACGGCGCTTTTCTAGGTGGCGAGGCGGCGAAGGCACGCGCTGCTTTGCTAGGCGCCGAAGGCACGCAGCTCTTCCTTCGTTTGCGAGGCAGCGAAGAGATGCAGCAGTCTCCTTGTTTGTGAGACAGCCAACATGCCCAGTGCTTGCTCCTTGTGCGAGGCAGCGAAGAGATGCAGCACTTTGCTTGTGCAGCAGGTGGCGCAGTGGCATCGCGGATGGCTTTTTCTCCTGGAGGCGAAGCGAGGCAGCACTTTGCTAGTTGGCGAGGCAGCGAAGAGACGCAGCAGGCTGCTTGTTGGTGAGACAGCCAACATGCACAGTGGTTAGCTATTGTGCGAGGCAGCGAATGACCGCCGAGCAAATCGCTTTGTGCGTTCGCCGCCTCGCTGCCTAGCAAAGCGTCGTCTCCCTTGGGCGCCTAGCAAAGCTGCGCGTGCCGTCGCCCAAAAGCAAAGCGCCGTGTTCCTTGGGCGCCTAGCAAAGAAGTGCCTGCGTTGGGCGCCTCGCCGCATCGCAGCCTAGCAAAGCGCTGCGTGCCTTCGGCGGCTGGCAAAGCAGTGCGTGCCTTCGCCACCTCACACAGCGCGGCTTGCCTTCGGCGCCTGGCAAAGCAGCGCGTGCCTTTGCCGCCTAAGAAAGCGCTGCGTGCCTTCTCGCCCTCGCCGCCTAGCAAAGCGCCGTGTCCCTTTGCCGCCTCGTCGCCTAGCAAAGCTCCGCGTCCCGTCGCCGCCTAGCAAAGCGGCGTGTTCCTTCGGCGCCTAGCAAAGCGCCGTGTTCCTTCGCTGCCTCGCCGCCTAAGAAAGCGCTGCGTCCCTTTTCGCCCTCGCCGCCCAACAAAGCGCCGTGTCCCTTCACCGCCTCCCCAATCGCTTCGTGCCTTCGGCGCCTAGCAAAACGCTGCTTGCCTTCGCCGCCTCACACAGCGCTGCGTCCCTTCGCCGCCTCGCCGCTTAGCAAACGCCGTAGTAGCGCCGAAGGGACACGGCGCTTTTGTAGGCGCCGAAGGCACGTGGCGCCTTGCTAAGCAGCGAGGCAGCGAAGGCACGCAGCCATTTGATCGTGGTCGACGGGCTCGGGCGCCTTGCTAGGCGGCGAGGCGGCGAAGGCACGCAGCGCTTTGCCAGGCGCCGAAGGCACTCAGCGCTTTGCCAGGCGCCCAAGGACGCAGCGCTCTAGGAGGCGGCGAGGGCACGCAGTGCTTTGCTAGGCGGCGAGCGGACGTGCAGCTTTGCTAGGCAGCCAAGGCTGAGGACGCTTTGCTAGGCGGCGAAGGCACGAAGCGATTTGGGAGGCGGCGAAGGCACACGGCGCTTTTCTAGGTGGCGAGGCGGCGAAGGCACGCGCTGCTTTGCTAGGCGCCGAAGGCACGCAGCTCTTCCTTCGTTTGCGAGGCAGCGAAGAGATGCAGCAGTCTCCTTGTTTGTGAGACAGCCAACATGCCCAGTGCTTGCTCCTTGTGCGAGGCAGCGAAGAGATGCAGCACTTTGCTTGTGCAGCAGGTGGCGCAGTGGCATCGCGGATGGCTTTTTCTCCTGGAGGCGAAGCGAGGCAGCACTTTGCTAGTTGGCGAGGCAGCGAAGAGACGCAGCAGGCTGCTTGTTGGTGAGACAGCCAACATGCACAGTGGTTAGCTATTGTGCGAGGCAGCGAATGACCGCCGAGCAAATCGCTTTGTGCGTTCGCCGCCTCGCTGCCTAGCAAAGCGTCGTCTCCCTTGGGCGCCTAGCAAAGCTCCGCGTCCCTTCGCCGCCTCGCCGCCTAGCAAAGCGCCGTGTTCCTTTGGCGCCTAGCAAAGAAGTGCCTGCCTTCGGCGCCTCGCCGCATCGCAGCCTAGCAAAGCGCTGCGTGCCTTCGGCGCCTGGCAAAGCAGTGCGTGCCTTCGCCGCCTCACACAGCGCGGCGTGCCTTCGGCGCCTGGCAAAGCAGCGCGTGCCTTTGCCGCCTAAGAAAGCGCTGCGTGCCTTCTCGCCCTCGCCGCCTAGCAAAGCTCCGCGTCCCGTCGCCGCCTAGCAAAGCGGCGTGTTCCTTCGGCGCCTAGCAAAGCGCCGTGTCCCTTCGCCGCCTCGCTGCCTAGCAAAGCTCCGCGTCCCGTCGCCGCCTAGCAAAGCGCCGTGTTCCTTCGGCGCCTAGCAAAGCAGCGAGTGCCTTCGCCGCCTCGCCGCCTAAGAAAGCGCTGCGTCCCTTTTCGCCCTCGCCGCCCAACAAAGCGCCGTGTCCCTTCACCGCCTCCCCAATCGCTTCGTGCCTTCGGCGCCTAGCAAAGCGCTGCTTGCCTTCGCCGCCTCACACACCGCTGCGTCCCTTCGCCGCCTCGCCGCTTAGCAAACGCCGTAGTAGCGCCGAAGGCACACGGCGCTTTTGTAGGCGCCGAAGGCACGTGGCGCCTTGCTAAGCACCGAGGCAGCGAAGGCACGCAGCCATTTGATGGTGGTCGACGGGCTCGGGCGCCTTGCTAGGCGGCGAGGCGGCGAAGGCACGCAGCGCTTTGCCAGGCGCCCAAGGACGCAGCGCTGTGCGAGGCGGCGAGGGCACGCAGTGCTTTGCTAGGCGGCGAGCGGACGTGCAGCTTTGCTAGGCAGCCAAGGCTGAGGACGCTTTGCTAGGAGGCTAGGCGGCGAAGGCACGAAGCGATTTGGGAGGCGGCGAAGGCACGCAGCGCTTTGCTAGGCGGCGAGGCGGCAAAGGCACGCGCTGCTTTGCTAGGCGCCGAAGGCACGCAGCGCTTCCTTCGTTTGCGAGGCAGCGAAGAGATGCAGCAGTCTCCTTGTTTGTGACACAGCCAACATGCCCAGTGCTTGCTCCTTGTGCGAGGCAGCGAAGAGATGCAGCACTTTGCTTGTGCACCAGGTGGCGCAGTGGCATCGCGGATGGCTTTTTCTCCTGGAGGCGAAGCGAGGCAGCACTTTGCTAGTTGGCGAGGCAGCGAAGAGACGCAGCAGGCTGCTTGTTGGTGAGACAGCCAACATGCACAGTGGTTAGCTATTGGGCGAGGCAGCGAATGACCGCCGAGCAAATGGCTTTGTGCGTTCGCCGCCTCGCTGCCTAGCAAAGCGTCGTCTCCCTTGGGCGCCTAGCAAAGCTGCGCGTGCCGTCGCCCAAAAGCAAAGCGCCGTGTTCCTTGGGCGCCTAGCAAAGAAGTGCCTGCGTTCGGCGCCTCGCCACATCGCAGCCTAGCAAAGCGCTGCGTGCCTTCGGCGGCTGGCAAAGCAGTGCGTGCCTTCGCCGCCTCACACAGCGCGGCGTGCCTTCGGCGCCTGGCAAAGCAGCGCGTGCCTTCGCCGCCTAAGAAAGCGCTGCGTGCCTTCTCGCCCTCGCCGCCTAGCAAAGCTCCGCGTCCCTTCGCCGCCTCGCCGCCAAGCAAAGCGCCGTGTTCCTTTGGCGCCTAGCAAAGAAGTGCCTGCCTTCGGCGCCTCGCCGCATCGCAGCCTAGCAAAGCGCTGCGTGCCTTCGGCGGCTGGCAAAGCAGTGCGTGCCTTCGCCGCCTCACACAGCGCGGCGTGCCTTCGGCGCCTCGCCGCCTAAGAAAGCGCTGCGTGCCTTCTCGCCCTCGCCGCCTAGCAAAGCTCCGCGTCCCGTCGCCGCCTAGCAAAGCGGCGTGTTCCTTCGGCGCCTAGATAAGCGGCGTGTTCCTTCGCTGCCTCGCCGCCTAAGAAAGCGCTGCGTCCCTTTTCGCCCTCGCCGCCCAACAAAGCGCCCTGTCCCTTCACCGCCTCCCCAGTCGCTTCGTGCCTTCGCCGCCTAGCAAAGCGCTGCTTGCCTTCGCCGCCTCACACAGCGCTGCGTCCCTTCGCCGCCTCGCCGCTTAGCAAACGCCGTAGTAGCGCCGAAGGGACACGGCGCTTTTGTAGGCGCCGAAGGCACGTGGCGCCTTGCTAAGCAGCGAGGCAGCGAAGGCACGCAGCCATTTGATCGTGGTCGACGGGCTCGGGCGCCTTGCTAGGCGGCGAGGCGGCGAAGGCACGCAGCGCTTTGCCAGGCGCCCAAGGACGCAGCGCTGTGCGAGGCGGCGAGGGCACGCAGTGCTTTGCTAGGCGGCGAGCGGACGTGCAGCTTTGCTAGGCAGCCAAGGCTGAGGACGCTTTGCTAGGCGGCGAAGGCACGAAGCGATTTGGGAGGCGGCGAAGGCACACGGCGCTTTTCTAGGTGGCGAGGCGGCGAAGGCACGCGCTGCTTTGCTAGGCGCCGAAGGCACGCAGCGCTTCCTTCGTTTGCGAGGCAGCGAAGAGGTGGAGCGGTTTGCTTGTCGGCCAGGCAGCGAACAGGCGCCGTGCTTTGCTTTCTGCCACTCAGCGAATACACGTAGCGCTCTGCTTTTTGGCGAGGCACTGAACAGATGCACCGTTTAGTTTGCGAGGCGGCGAAGAGACGCGGCGCTTTGCATGCTGGCGAGGCGGCGAGCAGATCGAGTGCTTTGCTTGTTGGCGAGGCAGCGAAGAGATGCAGCGGTTTGCTTGTTGGCGAGGCAGCGAAGAGATGCAGCAGTCTCCTTCTTTGTGAGACAGCCAACATGCCCAGTGCTTGCTCCTTGTGTGAGGCAGCGAATGACCGCCGAGCAAATCGCTTTGTGCGTTCGCCGCCTCGCTGCCTAGCAAAGCGTCGTCTCCCTTGGGCGCCTAGCAAAGCTGCGCGTGCCGTCGCCCAAAAGCAAAGCGCCGTGTTCCTTGGGCGCCTAGCAAAGAAGTGCCTGCGTTCGGCGCCTCGCCGCATCGCAGCCTAGCAAAGCGCTGCGTGCCTTCGGCGGCTGGCAAAGCAGTGCGTGCCTTCGCTACCTCACACAGCGCGGCGTGCCTTCGCCGCCTCACACTGCGAGGCTTGCCTTCGGCGCCTCGCCGCCTAAGAAAGCGCTGCGTGCCTTCTCGCCCTCGCCGCCCAACAAAGCGCCGTGTCCCTTCACCGCCTCCCCAATCGCTTCGTGCCTTCGGCGCCTAGCAAAGCGCTGCTTGCCTTCGCCGCCTCACACAGCGCTGCGTCCCTTCGCCGCCTCGCCGCTTAGCAAACGCCGTAGTAGCGCCGAAGGGACACGGCGCTTTTGTAGGCGCCGAAGGCACGTGGCGCCTTGGTAAGCACCGAGGCAGCGAAGGCACGCAGCCATTTGATCGTGGTCGACGGGCTCGGGCGCCTTGCTAGGCGGCGAGGCGGCGAAGGCACGCAGCGCTTTGCCAGGCGCCGAAGGCACTCAGCGCTTTGCCAGGCGCCGAAGGCACTCAGCGCTTTGCCAGGCGCCCAAGGACGCAGCGCTCTAGGAGGCGGCGAGGGCACGCAGTGCTTTGCTAGGCGGCGAGCGGACGTGCAGCTTTGCTAGGCAGCCAAGGCTGAGGACGCTTTGCTAGGTGGCGAAGGCACGAAGCGATTTGGGAGGCGGCGAAGGCACACGGCGCTTTTCTAGGTGGCGAGGCGGCGAAGGCACGCGCTGCTTTGCTAGGCGCCGAAGGCACGCAGCGCTTCCTTCGTTTGCGAGGCAGCGAAGAGGTGGAGCGGTTTGCTTGTCGGCCAGGCAGCGAACAGGCGCCGTGCTTTGCTTTCTGCCACTCAGCGAATACACGTAGCGCTCTGCTTTTTGGCGAGGCACTGAACAGATGCACCGTTTAGTTTGCGAGGCGGCGAAGAGACGCGGCGCTTTGCATGCTGGCGAGGCGGCGAGCAGATCGAGTGCTTTGCTTGTTGGCGAGGCAGCGAAGAGATGCAGCGGTTTGCTTGTTGGCGAGGCAGCGAAGAGACGCAGCAGGCTGCTTGTTGGTGAGACAGCCAACATGCACAGTGGTTAGCTATTGTGCGAGGCAGCGAATGACCGCCGAGCAAATCGCTTTGTGCGTTCGCCGCCTCGCTGCCTAGCAAAGCGTCGTCTCCCTTGGGCGCCTAGCAAAGCTGCGCGTGCCGTCGCCCAAAAGCAAAGCGCCGTGTTCCTTGGGCGCCTAGCAAAGAAGTGCCTGCCTTCGGCGCCTCGCCGCATCGCAGCCTAGCAAAGCGCTGCGTGCCTTCGGCGGCTGGCAAAGCAGTGCGTGCCTTCGCCGCCTCACACAGCGCGGCGTGCCTTCGGCGCCTGGCAAAGCAGCGCGTGCCTTCGCCGCCTAAGAAAGCGCTGCGTGCCTTCTCGCCCTCGCCGCCTAGCAAAGCTCCGCGTCCCTTCGCCGCCTCGCCGCCTAGCAAAGCGCCGTGTTCCTTGGGCGCCTAGCAAAGAAGTGCCTGCCTTCGGCGCCTCGCCGCATCGCAGCCTAGCAAAGCGCTGCGTGCCTTCGGCGGCTGGCAAAGCAGTGCGTGCCTTCGCTGCCTCACACAGCGCGGCGTGCCTTCGGCGCCTCGCCGCCTAAGAAAGCGCTGCGTGCCTTCTCGCCCTCGCCGCCTAGCAAAGCTCCGCGTCCCGTCGCCGCCTAGCAAAGCGCCGTGTTCCTTCGGCGCCTAGCAAAGCGCCGTGTTCCTTCGCTGCCTCGCCGCCTAAGAAAGCGCTGCGTCCCTTTTCGCCCTCGCCGCCCAACAAAGCGCCGTGTCCCTTCACCGCCTCCCCAATCGCTTCGTGCCTTCGGCGCCTAGCAAAGCGCTGCTTGCCTTCGCCGCCTCACACACCGCTGCGTCCCTTCGCCGCCTCGCCGCTTAGCAAACGCCGTAGTAGCGCCAAAGGCACACGGCGCTTTTGTAGGCGCCGAAGGCACGTGGCGCCTTGCTAAGCACCGAGGCAGCGAAGGCACGCAGCCATTTGATGGTGGTCGACGGGCTCGGGCGCCTTGCTAGGCGGCGAGGCGGCGAAGGCACGCAGCGCTTTGCCAGGCGCCCAAGGACGCAGCGCTGTGCGAGGCGGCGAGGGCACGCAGTGCTTTGCTAGGCGGCGAGCGGACGTGCAGCTTTGCTAGGCAGCCAAGGCTGAGGACGCTTTGCTAGGCGGCAAAGGCACGAAGCGATTTGGGAGGCGGCGAAGGCACACGGCGCTTTTCTAGGTGGCGAGGCGGCGAAGGCACGCGCTGCTTTGCTAGGCGCCGAAGGCACGCAGCGCTTCCTTCGTTTGCGAGGCAGCGAAGAGGTGGAGCGGTTTGCTTGTCGGCCAGGCAGCGAACAGGCGCCGTGCTTTGCTTTCTGCCACTCAGCGAATACACGTAGCGCTCTGCTTTTTGGCGAGGCACTGAACAGATGCACCGTTTAGTTTGCGAGGCGGCGAAGAGACGCGGCGCTTTGCATGCTGGCGAGGCGGCGAGCAGATCGAGTGCTTTGCTTGTTGGCGAGGCAGCGAAGAGATGCAGCGGTTTGCTTGTTGGCGAGGCAGCGAAGAGATGCAGCAGTCTCCTGGTTTGTGAGACAGCCAACATGCCCAGTGCTTGCTCCTTGTGTGAGGCAGCGAAGAGATGCAGCGGTTTTCTAGTTGGCGAGGCAGCGAAGAGACGCAGCAGGCTGCTTGTTGGTGAGACAGCCAACATGCACAGTGGTTAGCTATTGTGCGAGGCAGCGAATGACCGCCGAGCAAATCGCTTTGTGCGTTCGCCGCCTCGCTGCCTAGCAAAGCGTCGTCTCCCTTGGGCGCCTAGCAAAGCTGCGCGTGCCGTCGCCCAAAAGCAAAGCGCCGTGTTCCTTGGGCGCCTAGCAAAGAAGTGCCTGCGTTGGGCGCCTCGCCGCATCGCAGCCTAGCAAAGCGCTGCGTGCCTTCGGCGGCTGGCAAAGCAGTGCGTGCCTTCGCTACCTCACACAGCGCGGCGTGCCTTCGGCGCCTGGCAAAGCAGCGCGTGCCTTCGCCGCCTCACACAGCGCGGCTTGCCTTCGGCGCCTGGCAAAGCAGCGCGTGCCTTTGCCGCCTAGGAAAGCGCTGCGTGCCTTCTCGCCCTCGCCGCCTAGCAAAGCGCCGTGTCCCTTTGCCGCCTCGCCGCCTAGCAAAGCTCCGCGTCCCGTCGCCGCCTAGCAAAGCGGCGTGTTCCTTCGGCGCCTAGCAAAGCGCCGTGTTCCTTCGCTGCCTCGCCGCCTAAGAAAGCGCTGCGTCCCTTTTCGCCCTCGCCGCCCAACAAAGCGCCGTGTCCCTTCACCGCCTCCCCAATCGCTTCGTGCCTTCGGCGCCTAGCAAAGCGCTGCTTGCCTTCGCCGCCTCACACACCGCTGCGTCCCTTCGCCGCCTCGCCGCTTAGCAAACGCCGTAGTAGCGCCGAAGGCACACGGCGCTTTTGTAGGCGCCGAAGGCACGTGGCGCCTTGCTAAGCACCGAGGCAGCGAAGGCACGCAGCCATTTGATCGTGGTCGACGGGCTCGGGCGCCTTGCTAGGCGGCGAGGCGGCGAAGGCACGCAGCGCTTTGCCAGGCGCCGAAGGCACTCAGCGCTTTGCCAGGCGCCGAAGGCACGCAGCGCTTTGCCAGGCGCCGAAGGCACTCAGCGCTTTGCCAGGCGCCGAAGGCACTCAGCGCTTTGCCAGGCGCCCAAGGACGCAGCGCTCTAGGAGGCGGCGAGGGCACGCAGTGCTTTGCTAGGCGGCGAGCGGACGTGCAGCTTTGCTAGGCAGCCAAGGCTGAGGACGCTTTGCTAGGCGGCGAAGGCACGAAGCGATTTGGGAGGCGGCGAAGGCACACGGCGCTTTTCTAGGTGGCGAGGCGGCGAAGGCACGCGCTGCTTTGCTAGGCGCCGAAGGCACGCAGCGCTTCCTTCGTTTGCGAGGCAGCGAAGAGGTGGAGCGGTTTGCTTGTCGGCCAGGCAGCGAACAGGCGCCGTGCTTTGCTTTCTGCCACTCAGCGAATACACGCAGCGCTCTGCTTTTTGGCGAGGCACTGAACAGATGCACCGTTTAGTTTGCGAGGCGGCGAAGAGACGCGGCGCTTTGCATGCTGGCGAGGCGGCGAGCAGATCGAGTGCTTTGCTTGTTGGCGAGGCAGCGAAGAGATGCAGCGGTTTTCTAGTTGGCGAGGCAGCGAAGAGATGCAGCAGTCTCCTTCTTTGTGAGACAGCCAACATGCCCAGTGCTTGCTCCTTGTGTGAGGCAGCGAAGAGATGCAGCGGTTTTCTAGTTGGCGAGGCAGCGAAGAGACGCAGCAGGCTGCTTGTTGGTGAGACAGCCAACATGCACAGTGGTTAGCTATTGTGCGAGGCAGCGAATGACCGCCGAGCAAATCGCTTTGTGCGTTCGCCGCCTCGCTGCCTAGCAAAGCGTCGTCTGCCTTGGGCGCCTAGCAAAGCTGCGCGTGCCGTCGCCCAAAAGCAAAGCGCCGTGTTCCTTGGGCGCCTAGCAAAGAAGTGCCTGCCTTCGGCGCCACGCCGCATCGCAGCCTAGCAAAGCGCTGCGTGCCTTCGGCGGCTGGCAAAGCAGTGCGTGCCTTCGCCGCCTCACACAGCGCGGCGTGCCTTCGGCGCCTGGCAAAGCAGCGCGTGCCTTCGCCGCCTAAGAAAGCGCTGCGTGCCTTCTCGCCCTCGCCGCCTAGCAAAGCTCCGCGTCCCTTCGCCGCCTCGCCGCCTAGCAAAGCGCCGTGTTCCTTTGGCGCCTAGCAAAGAAGTGCCTGCCTTCGGCGCCTCGCCGCATCGCAGCCTAGCAAAGCGCTGCGTGCCTTCGGCGGCTGGCAAAGCAGTGCGTGCCTTCGCTGCCTCACACAGCGCGGCGTGCCTTCGGCGCCTCGCCGCCTAAGAAAGCGCTGCGTGCCTTCTCGCCCTCGCCGCCTAGCAAAGCTCCGCGTCCCGTCGCCGCCTAGCAAAGCGGCGTGTTCCTTCGGCGCCTAGCAAAGCGCCGTGTTCCTTCGCTGCCTCGCCGCCTAAGAAAGCGCTGCGTGCCTTTTCGCCCTCGCCGCCCAACAAAGCGCCGTGTCCCTTCACCGCCTCCCCAATCGCTTCGTCCCTTCGGCGCCTAGCAAAGCGCTGCTTGCCTTCGCCGCCTCACACACCGCTGCGTCCCTTCGCCGCCTCGCCGCTTAGCAAACGCCGTAGTAGCGCCGAAGGGACACGGCGCTTTTGTAGGCGCCGAAGGCACGTGGCGCCTTGCTAAGCACCGAGGCAGCGAAGGCACGCAGCCATTTGATCGTGGTCGACGGGCTCGGGCGCCTTGCTAGGCGGCGAGGCGGCGAAGGCACGCAGCGCTTTGCCAGGCGCCGAAGGCACTCAGCGCTTTGCCAGGCGCCGAAGGCACTCAGCGCTTTGCCAGGCGCCCAAGGACGCCGGGCTGTGCGAGGCGGCGAGGGCACGCAGTGCTTTGCTAGGCGGCGAGCGGACGTGCAGCTTTGCTAGGCAGCCAAGGCTGAGGACGCTTTGCTAGGCGGCGAAGGCACGAAGCGATTTGGGAGGCGGCGAAGGCACACGGCGCTTTTCTAGGTGGCGAGGCGGCGAAGGCACGCGCTGCTTTGCTAGGCGCCGAAGGCACGCAGCGCTTCCTTCGTTTGCGAGGCAGCGAAGAGGTGGAGCGGTTTGCTTGTCGGCCAGGCAGCGAACAGGCGCCGTGCTTTGCTTTCTGCCACTCAGCGAATACACGTAGCGCTCTGCTTTTTGGCGAGGCACTGAACAGATGCACCGTTTAGTTTGCGAGGCGGCGAAGAGACGCGGCGCTTTGCATGCTGGCGAGGCGCCGAGCAGATCGAGTGCTTTGCTTGTTGGCGAGGCAGCGAAGAGATGCAGCGGTTTGCTTGTTGGCGAGGCAGCGAAGAGATGCAGCAGTCTCCTTGTTTGTGAGACAGCCAACATGCCCAGTGCTTGCTCCTTGTGTGAGGCAGCGAAGAGATGCAGCGGTTTTCTAGTTGGCGAGGCAGCGAAGAGACGCAGCAGGCTGCTTGTTGGTGAGACAGCCAACATGCACAGTGGTTAGCTATTGTGCGAGGCAGCGAATGACCGCCGAGCAAATCGCTTTGTGCGTTCGCCGCCTCGCTGCCTAGCAAAGCGTCGTCTCCCTTGGGTGCCTAGCAAAGCTGCGCGTGCCGTCGCCCAAAAGCAAAGCGCCGTGTTCCTTGGGCGCCTAGCAAAGAAGTGCCTGCGTTCGGCGCCTCGCCGCATCGCAGCCTAGCAAAGCGCTGCGTGCCTTCGGCGCCTGGCAAAGCAGTGCGTGCCTTCGCTGCCTCACACAGCGCGGCGTGCCTTCGGCGCCTCGCCGCCTAAGAAAGCGCTGCGTGCCTTCTCGCCCTCGCCGCCTAGCAAAGCGCCGTGTCCCTTTGCTGCCTCGTCGCCTAGCAAAGCTCCGCGTCCCGTCGCCGCCTAGCAAAGCGGCGTGTTCCTTCCGCGCCTAGCAAAGCGCCGTGTTCCTTCGCTGCCTCGCCGCCTAAGAAAGCGCTGCGTGCCTTTTCGCCCTCGCCGCCCAACAAAGCGCCGTGTCCCTTCACCGCCTCCCCAATCGCTTCGTGCCTTCGGCGCCTAGCAAAGCGCTGCTTGCCTTCGCCGCCTCGCCGCTTAGCAAACGCCGTAGTAGCGCCGAAGTGACACGGCGCTTTTGTAGGCGCCGAAGGCACGTGGCGCCTTGCTAAGCACCGAGGCAGCGAAGGCACGCAGCCATTTGATCGTGGTCGACGGGCTCGGGCGCCTTGCTAGGCGGCGAGGCGGCGAAGGCACGCAGCGCTTTGCCAGGCGCCGAAGGCACTCAGCGCTTTGCCAGGCGCCCAAGGACGCAGCGCTCTAGGAGGCGGCGAGGGCACGCAGTGCTTTGCTAGGCGGCGAGCGGACGTGCAGCTTTGCTAGGCAGCCAAGGCTGAGGACGCTTTGCTAGGAGGCTAGGCGGCGAAGGCACGAAGCGATTTGGGAGGCGGCGAAGGCACACGGCGCTTTTCTAGGTGGCGAGGCGGCGAAGGCACGCGCTGCTTTGCTAGGCGCCGAAGGCACGCAGCGCTTCCTTCGTTTGCGAGGCAGCGAAGAGGTGGAGCGGTTTGCTTGTCGGCCAGGCAGCGAACAGGCGCCGTGCTTTGCTTTCTGCCACTCAGCGAATACACGTAGCGCTCTGCTTTTTGGCGAGGCACTGAACAGATGCACCGTTTAGTTTGCGAGGCGGCGAAGAGACGCGGCGCTTTGCATGCTAGCGAGGCGGCGAGCAGATCGAGTGCTTTGCTTGTTGGCGAGGCAGCGAAGAGATGCAGCGGTTTGCTTGTTGGCGAGGCAGCGAAGAGATGCAGCAGTCTCCTTCTTTGTGAGACAGCCAACATGCCCAGTGCTTGCTCCTTGTGTGAGGCAGCGAAGAGATGCAGCGGTTTTCTAGTTGGCGAGGCAGCGAAGAGACGCAGCAGGCTGCTTGTTGGTGAGACAGCCAACATGCACAGTGGTTAGCTATTGTGCGAGGCAGCGAATGACCGCCGAGCAAATCGCTTTGTGCGTTCGCCGCCTCGCTGCCTAGCAAAGCGTCGTCTCCCTTGGGCGCCTAGCAAAGCTGCGCGTGCCGTCGCCCAAAAGCAAAGCGCCGTGTTCCTTGGGCGCCTAGCAAAGAAGTGCCTGCCTTCGGCGCCTCGCCGCATCGCAGCCTAGCAAAGCGCTGCGTGCCTTCGGCGCCTGGCAAAGCAGTGCGTGCCTTCGCTGCCTCACACAGCGCGGCGTGCCTTCGGCGCCTGGCAAAGCAGCGCGTGCCTTCGCCGCCTCACACAGCGCGGCGTGCCTTCGGCGCCTCGCCGCCTAAGAAAGCGCTGCGTGCCTTCTCGCCCTCGCCGCCTAGCAAAGCTCCGCGTCCCGTCGCCGCCTAGCAAAGCGGCGTGTTCCTTCGGCGCCTAGCAAAGCGCCGTGTTCCTTCGCTGCCTCGCCGCCTAAGAAAGCGCTGCGTCCCTTTTCGCCCTCGCCGCCCAACAAAGCGCCGTGTCCCTTCACCGCCTCCCCAATCGCTTCGTGCCTTCGGCGCCTAGCAAAGCGCTGCTTGCCTTCGCCGCCTCACACACCGCTGCGTCCCTTCGCCGCCTCGCCGCTTAGCAAACGCCGTAGTAGCGCCGAAGGGACACGGCGCTTTTGTAGGCGCCGAAGGCACGTGGCGCCTTGCTAAGCACCGAGGCAGCGAAGGCACGCAGCCATTTGATCGTGGTCGACGGGCTCGGGCGCCTTGCTAGGCGGCGAGGCGGCGAAGGCACGCAGCGCTTTGCCAGGCGCCCAAGGACGCAGCGCTGTGCGAGGCGGCGAGGGCACGCAGTGCTTTGCTAGGCGGCGAGCGGACGTGCAGCTTTGCTAGGCAGCCAAGGCTGAGGACGCTTTGCTAGGAGGCTAGGCGGCGAAGGCACGAAGCGATTTGGGAGGCGGCGAAGGCACGCAGCGCTTTGCTAGGCGGCGAGGCGGCAAAGGCACGCGCTGCTTTGCTAGGCGCCGAAGGCACGCAGCGCTTCCTTCGTTTGCGAGGCAGCGAAGAGATGCAGCAGTCTCCTTGTTTGTGAGACAGCCAACATGCCCAGTGCTTGCTCCTTGTGCGAGGCAGCGAAGAGATGCAGCACTTTGCTTGTGCACCAGGTGGCGCAGTGGCATCGCGGATGGCTTTTTCTCCTGGAGGCGAAGCGAGGCAGCACTTTGCTAGTTGGCGAGGCAGCGAAGAGACGCAGCAGGCTGCTTGTTGGTGAGACAGCCAACATGCACAGTGGTTAGCTATTGTGCGAGGCAGCGAATGACCGCCGAGCAAATCGCTTTGTGCGTTCGCCGCCTCGCTGCCTAGCAAAGCGTCGTCTCCCTTGGGCGCCTAGCAAAGCTGCGCGTGCCGTCGCCCAAAAGCAAAGCGCCGTGTTCCTTGGGCGCCTAGCAAAGAAGTGCCTGCGTTGGGCGCCTCGCCGCATCGCAGCCTAGCAAAGCGCTGCGTGCCTTCGGCGGCTGGCAAAGCAGTGCGTGCCTTCGCCGCCTCACACAGCGCGGCGTGCCTTCGGCGCCTGGCAAAGCAGCGCGTGCCTTCGCCGCCTAAGAAAGCGCTGCGTGCCTTCTCGCCCTCGCCGCCTAGCAAAGCTCCGCGTCCCTTCGCCGCCTCGCCGCCTAGCAAAGCGGCGTGTTCCTTTGGCGCCTAGCAAAGAAGTGCCTGCCTTCGGCGCCTCGCCGCATCGCAGCCTAGCAAAGCGCTGCGTGCCTTCGGCGCCTGGCAAAGCAGTGCGTGCCTTCGCTGCCTCACACAGCGCGGCGTGCCTTCGGCGCCTCGCCGCCTAAGAAAGCGCTGCGTGCCTTCTCGCCCTCGCCGCCTAGCAAAGCGCCGTGTCCCTTTGCCGCCTCGCCGCCTAGCAAAGCTCCGCGTCCCGTCGCCGCCTAGCAAAGCGGCGTGTTCCTTCGGCGCCTAGCAAAGCGCCGTGTTCCTTCGCTGCCTCGCCGCCTAAGAAAGCGCTGCGTCCCTTTTCGCCCTCGCCGCCCAACAAAGCGCCCTGTCCCTTCACCGCCTCCCCAATCGCTTCGGCCCTTCGCCGCCTCGCCGCCCAGCAAAGCGCTGCTTGCCTTCGCCGCCTCACACACCGCTGCGTCCCTTCGCCGCCTCGCCGCTTAGCAAACGCCGTAGTAGCGCCGAAGGGACACGGCGCTTTTGTAGGCGCCGAAGGCACGTGGCGCCTTGCTAAGCACCGAGGCAGCGAAGGCACGCAGCCATTTGATCGTGGTCGACGGGCTCGGGCGCCTTGCTAGGCGGCGAGGCGGCGAAGGCACGCAGCGCTTTGCCAGGCGCCCAAGGACGCAGCGCTGTGCGAGGCGGCGAGGGCACGCAGTGCTTTGCTAGGCGGCGAGCGGACGTGCAGCTTTGCTAGGCAGCCAAGGCTGAGGACGCTTTGCTAGGAGGCTAGGCGGCGAAGGCACGAAGCGATTTGGAGGCGGCGAAGGCACGCAGCGCTTTGCTAGGCGGCGAGGCGGCAAAGGCACGCGCTGCTTTGCTAGGCGCCGAAGGCACGCAGCGCTTCCTTCGTTTGCGAGGCAGCGAAGAGATGCAGCAGTCTCCTTGTTTGTGACACAGCCAACATGCCCAGTGCTTGCTCCTTGTGCGAGGCAGCGAAGAGATGCAGCACTTTGCTTGTGCACCAGGTGGCGCAGTGGCATCGCGGATGGCTTTTTCTCCTGGAGGCGAAGCGAGGCAGCACTTTGCTAGTTGGCGAGGCAGCGAAGAGACGCAGCAGGCTGCTTGTTGGTGAGACAGCCAACATGCACAGTGGTTAGCTATTGTGCGAGGCAGCGAATGACCGCCGAGCAAATCGCTTTGTGCGTTCGCCGCCTCGCTGCCTAGCAAAGCGTCGTCTCCCTTGGGCGCCTAGCAAAGCTGCGCGTGCCGTCGCCCAAAAGCAAAGCGCCGTGTTCCTTGGGCGCCTAGCAAAGAAGTGCCTGCGTTGGGCGCCTCGCCGCATCGCAGCCTAGCAAAGCGCTGCGTGCCTTCGGCGGCTGGCAAAGCAGTGCGTGCCTTCGCTACCTCACACAGCGCGGCGTGCCTTCGGCGCCTGGCAAAGCAGCGCGTGCCTTCGCCGCCTCACAGAGCTCGGCTTGCCTTCGGCGCCTGGCAAAGCAGCGCGTGCCTTTGCCGCCTAAGAAAGCGCTGCGTGCCTTCTCGCCCTCGCCGCCTAGCAAAGCGCCGTGTCCTTTTGCCGCCTCGTCGCCTAGCAAAGCTCCGCGTCCCGTCGCCGCCTAGCAAAGCGCAGTGTTCCTTCGGCGCCTAGCAAAGCGCCGTGTTCCTTCGCTGCCTCGCCGCCTAAGAAAGCGCTGCGTCCCTTTTCGCCCTCGCCGCCCAACAAAGCGCCGTGTCCCTTCACCGCCTCCCCAATCGCTTCGTGCCTTCGGCGCCTAGCAAAGCGCTGCTTGCCTTCGCCGCCTCACACACCGCTGCGTCCCTTCGCCGCCTCGCCGCTTAGCAAACGCCGTAGTAGCGCCGAAGGGACACGGCGCTTTTGTAGGCGCCGAAGGCACGTGGCGCCTTGCTAAGCACCGAGGCAGCGAAGGCACGCAGCCATTTGATCGTGGTCGACGGGCTCGGGCGCCTTGCTAGGCGGCGAGGCGGCGAAGGCACGCAGCGCTTTGCCAGGCGCCGAAGGCACTCAGCGCTTTGCCAGGCGCCCAAGGACGCAGCTCTCTAGGAGGCGGCGAGGGCACGCAGTGCTTTGCTAGGCGGCGAGCGGACGTGCAGCTTTGCTAGGCAGCCAAGGCTGAGGACGCTTTGCTAGGCGGCGAAGGCACGAAGCGATTTGGGAGGCGGCGAAGGCACACGGCGCTTTTCTAGGTGGCGAGGCGGCGAAGGCACGCGCTGCTTTGCTAGGCGCCGAAGGCACGCAGCGCTTCCTTCGTTTGCGAGGCAGCGAAGAGGTGGAGCGGTTTGCTTGTCGGCCAGGCAGCGAACAGGCGCCGTGCTTTGCTTTCTGCCACTCAGCGAATACACGCAGCGCTCTGCTTTTTGGCGAGGCACTGAACAGATGCACCGTTTAGTTTGCGAGGCGGCGAAGAGACGCGGCGCTTTGCATGCTGGCGAGGCGGCGAGCAGATCGAGTGCTTTGCTTGTTGGCGAGGCAGCGAAGAGATGCAGCGGTTTGCTTGTTGGCGAGGCAGCGAAGAGATGCAGCAGTCTCCTTGTTTGTGAGACAGCCAACATGCCCAGTGCTTGCTCCTTGTGTGAGGCAGCGAAGAGATGCAGCGGTTTTCTAGTTGGCGAGGCAGCGAAGAGACGCAGCAGGCTGCTTGTTGGTGAGACAGCCAACATGCACAGTGGTTAGCTATTGTGCGAGGCAGCGAATGACCGCCGAGCAAATCGCTTTGTGCGTTCGCCGCCTCGCTGCCTAGCAAAGCGTCGTCTCCCTTGGGCGCCTAGCAAAGCTGCGCGTGCCGTCGCCCAAAAGCAAAGCGCCGTGTTCCTTGGGCGCCTAGCAAAGAAGTGCCTGCCTTCGGCGCCTCGCCGCATCGCAGCCTAGCAAAGCGCTGCGTGCCTTCGGCGCCTGGCAAAGCAGTGCGTGCCTTCGCCGCCTCACACAGCGCGGCGTGCCTTCGGCGCCTGGCAAAGCAGCGCGTGCCTTCGCCGCCTAAGAAAGCGCTGCGTGCCTTCTCGCCCTCGCCGCCTAGCAAAGCTCCGCGTCCCTTCGCCGCCTCGCCGCCTAGCAAAGCGCCGTGTTCCTTTGGCGCCTAGCAAAGAAGTGCCTGCCTTCGGCGCCTCGCCGCATCGCAGCCTAGCAAAGCGCTGCGTGCCTTCGGCGCCTGGCAAAGCAGTGCGTGCCTTCGCTGCCTCACACAGCGCGGCGTGCCTTCGGCGCCTCGCCGCCTAAGAAAGCGCTGCGTGCCTTCTCGCCCTCGCCGCCTAGCAAAGCTCCGCGTCCCGTCGCCGCCTAGCAAAGCGGCGTGTTCCTTCGGCGCCTAGCAAAGCGCCGTGTTCCTTCGCTGCCTCGCCGCCTAAGAAAGCGCTGCGTCCCTTTTCGCCCTCGCCGCCCAACAAAGCGCCGTGTCCCTTCACCGCCTCCCCAATCGCTTCGTGCCTTCGGCGCCTAGCAAAGCGCTGCTTGCCTTCGCCGCCTCACACACCGCTGCGTCCCTTCGCCGCCTCGCCGCTTAGCAAACGCCGTAGTAGCGCCGAAGGCACACGGCGCTTTTGTAGGCGCCGAAGGCACGTGGCGCCTTGCTAAGCACCGAGGCAGCGAAGGCACGCAGCCATTTGATCGTGGTCGACGGGCTCGGGCGCCTTGCTAGGCGGCGAGGCGGCGAAGGCACGCAGCGCTTTGCCAGGCGCCGAAGGCACTCAGCGCTTTGCCAGGCGCCCAAGGACGCAGCGCTGTGCGAGGCGGCGAGGGCACGCAGTGCTTTGCTAGGCGGCGAGCGGACGTGCAGCTTTGCTAGGCAGCCAAGGCTGAGGACGCTTTGCTAGGCGGCGAAGGCACGAAGCGATTTGGGAGGCGGCGAAGGCACACGGCGCTTTTCTAGGTGGCGAGGCGGCGAAGGCACGCGCTGCTTTGCTAGGCGCCGAAGGCACGCAGCGCTTCCTTCGTTTGCGAGGCAGCGAAGAGGTGGAGCGCTTTGCTTGTCGGCCAGGCAGCGAACAGGCGCCGTGCTTTGCTTTCTGCCACTCAGCGAATACACGCAGCGCTCTGCTTTTTGGCGAGGCACTGAACAGATGCACCGTTTAGTTTGCGAGGCGGCGAAGAGACGCGGCGCTTTGCATGCTGGCGAGGCGGCGAGCAGATCGAGTGCTTTGCTTGTTGGCGAGGCAGCGAAGAGATGCAGCGGTTTGCTTGTTGGCGAGGCAGCGAAGAGATGCAGCAGTCTCCTTCTTTGTGAGACAGCCAACATGCCCAGTGCTTGCTCCTTGTGCGAGGCAGCGAAGAGATGCAGCACTTTGCTTGTGCACCAGGTGGCGCAGTGGCATCGCGGATGGCTTTTTCTCCTGGAGGCGAAGCGAGGCAGCACTTTGCTAGTTGGCGAGGCAGCGAAGAGACGCAGCAGGCTGCTTGTTGGTGAGACAGCCAACATGCACAGTGGTTAGCTATTGTGCGAGGCAGCGAATGACCGCCGAGCAAATCGCTTTGTGCGTTCGCCGCCTCGCTGCCTAGCAAAGCGTCGTCTCCCTTGGGCGCCTAGCAAAGCTGCGCGTGCCGTCGCCCAAAAGCAAAGCGCCGTGTTCCTTGGGCGCCTAGCAAAGAAGTGCCTGCGTTGGGCGCCTCGCCGCATCGCAGCCTAGCAAAGCGCTGCGTGCCTTCGGCGCCTGGCAAAGCAGTGCGTGCCTTCGCCGCCTCACACAGCGCGGCGTGCCTTCGGCGCCTGGCAAAGCAGCGCGTGCCTTCGCCGCCTAAGAAAGCGCTGCGTGCCTTCTCGCCCTCGCCGCCTAGCAAAGCTCCGCGTCCCTTCGCCGCCTCGCCGCCTAGCAAAGCGCCGTGTTCCTTTGGCGCCTAGCAAAGAAGTGCCTGCCTTCGGCGCCTCGCCGCATCGCAGCCTAGCAAAGCGCTGCGTGCCTTCGGCGGCTGGCAAAGCAGTGCGTGCCTTCGCTGCCTCACACAGCGCGGCGTGCCTTCGGCGCCTCGAGGCCTAAGAAAGCGCTGCGTGCCTTCTCGCCCTCGCCGCCTAGCAAAGCGCCGTGTCCCTTTGCCGCCTCGCCGCCTAGCAAAGCTCCGCGTCCCGTCGCCGCCTAGCAAAGCGGCGTGTTCCTTCGGCGCCTAGCAAAGCGCCGTGTTCCTTCGCTGCCTCGCCGCCTAAGAAAGCGCTGCGTCCCTTTTCGCCCTCGCCGCCCAACAAAGCGCCGTGTCCCTTCACCGCCTCCCCAATCGCTTCGTGCCTTCGGCGCCTAGCAAAGCGCTGCTTGCCTTCGCCGCCTCACACACCGCTGCGTCCCTTCGCCGCCTCGCCGCTTAGCAAACGCCGTAGTAGCGCCGAAGGGACACGGCGCTTTTGTAGGCGCCGAAGGCACGTGGCGCCTTGCTAAGCACCGAGGCAGCGAAGGCACGCAGCCATTTGATCGTGGTCGACGGGCTCGGGCGCCTTGCTAGGCGGCGAGGCGGCGAAGGCACGCAGCGCTTTGCCAGGCGCCCAAGGACGCAGCGCTGTGCGAGGCGGCGAGGGCACGCAGTGCTTTGCTAGGCGGCGAGCGGACGTGCAGCTTTGCTAGGCAGCCAAGGCTGAGGACGCTTTGCTAGGAGGCTAGGCGGCGAAGGCACGAAGCGATTTGGGAGGCGGCGAAGGCACGCAGCGCTTTGCTAGGCGGCGAGGCGGCAAAGGCACGCGCTGCTTTGCTAGGCGCCGAAGGCACGCAGCGCTTCCTTCGTTTGCGAGGCAGCGAAGAGATGCAGCAGTCTCCTTGTTTGTGAGACAGCCAACATGCCCAGTGCTTGCTCCTTGTGCGAGGCAGCGAAGAGATGCAGCACTTTGCTTGTGCACCAGGTGGCGCAGTGGCATCGCGGATGGCTTTTTCTCCTGGAGGCGAAGCGAGGCAGCACTTTGCTAGTTGGCGAGGCAGCGAAGAGACGCAGCAGGCTGCTTGTTGGTGAGACAGCCAACATGCCCAGTGCTTGCTCCTTGTGTGAGGCAGCGAAGAGATGCAGCGGTTTTCTAGTTGGCGAGGCAGCGAAGAGACGCAGCAGGCTGCTTGTTGGTGAGACAGCCAACATGCACAGTGGTTAGCTATTGTGCGAGGCAGCGAATGACCGCCGAGCAAATCGCTTTGTGCGTTCGCCGCCTCGCTGCCTAGCAAAGCGTCGTCTCCCTTGGGCGCCTAGCAAAGCTGCGCGTGCCGTCGCCCAAAAGCAAAGCGCCGTGTTCCTTGGGCGCCTAGCAAAGAAGTGCCTGCCTTCGGCGCCTCGCCGCATCGCAGCCTAGCAAAGCGCTGCGTGCCTTCGGCGCCTGGCAAAGCAGTGCGTGCCTTCGCCGCCTCACACAGCGCGGCGTGCCTTCGGCGCCTGGCAAAGCAGCGCGTGCCTTCGCCGCCTAAGAAAGCGCTGCGTGCCTTCTCGCCCTCGCCGCCTAGCAAAGCTCCGCGTCCCTTCGCCGCCTCGCCGCCTAGCAAAGCGGCGTGTTCCTTTGGCGCCTAGCAAAGAAGTGCCTGCCTTCGGCGCCTCGCCGCATCGCAGCCTAGCAAAGCGCTGCGTGCCTTCGGCGCCTGGCAAAGCAGTGCGTGCCTTCGCTGCCTCACACAGCGCGGCGTGCCTTCGGCGCCTCGCCGCCTAAGAAAGCGCTGCGTGCCTTCTCGCCCTCGCCGCCTAGCAAAGCTCCGCGTCCCGTCGCCGCCTAGCAAAGCGGCGTGTTCCTTCGGCGCCTAGCAAAGCGCCGTGTTCCTTCGCTGCCTCGCCGCCTAAGAAAGCGCTGCATCCCTTTTCGCCCTCGCCGCCCAACAAAGCGCCGTGTCCCTTCACCGCCTCCCCAATCGCTTCGTGCCTTCGGCGCCTAGCAAAGCGCTGCTTGCCTTCGCCGCCTCACACACCGCTGCGTCCCTTCGCCGCCTCGCCGCTTAGCAAACGCCGTAGTAGCGCCGAAGGCACACGGCGCTTTTGTAGGCGCCGAAGGCACGTGGCGCCTTGCTAAGCACCGAGGCAGCGAAGGCACGCAGCCATTTGATCGTGGTCGACGGGCTCGGGGGCCTTGCTAGGCGGCGAGGCGGCGAAGGCACGCAGCGCTTTGCCAGGCGCCGAAGGCACTCAGCGCTTTGCCAGGCGCCCAAGGACGCAGCGCTGTGCGAGGCGGCGAGGGCACGCAGTGCTTTGCTAGGCGGCGAGCGGACGTGCAGCTTTGCTAGGCAGCCAAGGCTGAGGACGCTTTGCTAGGCGGCGAAGGCACGAAGCGATTTGGGAGGCGGCGAAGGCACACGGCGCTTTTCTAGGTGGCGAGGCGGCGAAGGCACGCGCTGCTTTGCTAGGCGCCGAAGGCACGCAGCGCTTCCTTCGTTTGCGAGGCAGCGAAGAGGTGGAGCGCTTTGCTTGTCGGCCAGGCAGCGAACAGGCGCCGTGCTTTGCTTTCTGCCACTCAGCGAATACACGTAGCGCTCTGCTTTTTGGCGAGGCACTGAACAGATGCACCGTTTAGTTTGCGAGGCGGCGAAGAGACGCGGCGCTTTGCATGCTGGCGAGGCGGCGAGCAGATCGAGTGCTTTGCTTGTTGGCGAGGCAGCGAAGAGATGCAGCGGTTTGCTTGTTGGCGAGGCAGCGAAGAGATGCAGCAGTCTCCTTGTTTGTGAGACAGCCAACATGCCCAGTGCTTGCTCCTTGTGCGAGGCAGCGAAGAGATGCAGCACTTTGCTTGTGCACCAGGTGGCGCAGTGGCATCGCGGATGGCTTTTTCTCCTGGAGGCGAAGCGAGGCAGCACTTTGCTAGTTGGCGAGGCAGCGAAGAGACGCAGCAGGCTGCTTGTTGGTGAGACAGCCAACATGCACAGTGGTTAGCTATTGTGCGAGGCAGCGAATGACCGCCGAGCAAATCGCTTTGTGCGTTCGCCGCCTCGCTGCCTAGCAAAGCGTCGTCTCCCTTGGGCGCCTAGCAAAGCTGCGCGTGCCGTCGCCCAAAAGCAAAGCGCCGTGTTCCTTGGGCGCCTAGCAAAGAAGTGCCTGCGTTGGGCGCCTCGCCGCATCGCAGCCTAGCAAAGCGCTGCGTGCCTTCGGCGCCTGGCAAAGCAGTGCGTGCCTTCGCCGCCTCACACAGCGCGGCGTGCCTTCGGCGCCTGGCAAAGCAGCGCGTGCCTTCGCCGCCTAAGAAAGCGCTGCGTGCCTTCTCGCCCTCGCCGCCTAGCAAAGCGCCGTGTCCCTTTGCCGCCTCGCCGCCTAGCAAAGCTCCGCGTCCCGTCGCCGCCTAGCAAAGCGGCGTGTTCCTTCGGCGCCTAGCAAAGCGCCGTGTTCCTTCGCTGCCTCGCCGCCTAAGAAAGCGCTGCGTCCCTTTTCGCCCTCGCCGCCCAACAAAGCGCCCTGTCCCTTCACCGCCTCCCCAATCGCTTCGTGCCTTCGGCGCCTAGCAAAGCGCTGCTTGCCTTCGCCGCCTCACACACCGCTGCGTCCCTTCGCCGCCTCGCCGCTTAGCAAACGCCGTAGTAGCGCCGAAGGGACACGGCGCTTTTGTAGGCGCCGAAGGCACGTGGCGCCTTGCTAAGCACCGAGGCAGCGAAGGCACGCAGCCATTTGATCGTGGTCGACGGGCTCGGGCGCCTTGCTAGGCGGCGAGGCGGCGAAGGCACGCAGCGCTTTGCCAGGCGCCCAAGGACGCAGCGCTGTGCGAGGCGGCGAGGGCACGCAGTGCTTTGCTAGGCGGCGAGCGGACGTGCAGCTTTGCTAGGCAGCCAAGGCTGAGGACGCTTTGCTAGGAGGCTAGGCGGCGAAGGCACGAAGCGATTTGGGAGGCGGCGAAGGCACGCAGCGCTTTGCTAGGCGGCGAGGCGGCAAAGGCACGCGCTGCTTTGCTAGGCGCCGAAGGCACGCAGCGCTTCCTTCGTTTGCGAGGCAGCGAAGAGATGCAGCAGTCTCCTTGTTTGTGAGACAGCCAACATGCCCAGTGCTTGCTCCTTGTGCGAGGCAGCGAAGAGATGCAGCACTTTGCTTGTGCACCAGGTGGCGCAGTGGCATCGCGGATGGCTTTTTCTCCTGGAGGCGAAGCGAGGCAGCACTTTGCTAGTTGGCGAGGCAGCGAAGAGACGCAGCAGGCTGCTTGTTGGTGAGACAGCCAACATGCACAGTGGTTAGCTATTGTGCGAGGCAGCGAATGACCGCCGAGCAAATCGCTTTGTGCGTTCGCCGCCTCGCTGCCTAGCAAAGCGTCGTCTCCCTTGGGCGCCTAGCAAAGCTGCGCGTGCCGTCGCCCAAAAGCAAAGCGCCGTGTTCCTTGGGCGCCTAGCAAAGAAGTGCCTGCCTTCGGCGCCTCGCCGCATCGCAGCCTAGCAAAGCGCTGCGTGCCTTCGGCGGCTGGCAAAGCAGTGCGTGCCTTCGCTGCCTCACACAGCGCGGCGTGCCTTCGGCGCCTCGCCGCCTAAGAAAGCGCTGCGTGCCTTCTCGCCCTCGCCGCCTAGCAAAGCTCCGCGTCCCGTCGCCGCCTAGCAAAGCGGCGTGTTCCTTCGGCGCCTAGCAAAGCGCCGTGTTCCTTCGCTGCCTCGCCGCCTAAGAAAGCGCTGCGTCCCTTTTCGCCCTCGCCGCCCAACAAAGCGCCGTGTCCCTTCACCGCCTCCCCAATCGCTTCGTGCCTTCGGCGCCTAGCAAAGCGCTGCTTGCCTTCGCCGCCTCACACAGCGCTGCGTCCCTTCGCCGCCTCGCCGCTTAGCAAACGCCGTAGTAGCGCCGAAGGCACACGGCGCTTTTGTAGGCGCCGAAGGCACGTGGCGCCTTGCTAAGCAGCGAGGCAGCGAAGGCACGCAGCCATTTGATCGTGGTCGACGGGCTCGGGCGCCTTGCTAGGCGGCGAGGCGGCGAAGGCACGCAGCGCTTTGCCAGGCGCCGAAGGCACTCAGCGCTTTGCCAGGCGCCCAAGGACGCAGCTCTCTAGGAGGCGGCGAGGGCACGCAGTGCTTTGCTAGGCGGCGAGCGGACGTGCAGCTTTGCTAGGCAGCCAAGGCTGAGGACGCTTTGCTAGGCGGCGAAGGCACGAAGCGATTTGGGAGGCGGCGAAGGCACACGGCGCTTTTCTAGGTGGCGAGGCGGCGAAGGCACGCGCTGCTTTGCTAGGCGCCGAAGGCACGCAGCGCTTCCTTCGTTTGCGAGGCAGCGAAGAGGTGGAGCGCTTTGCTTGTCGGCCAGGCAGCGAACAGGCGCCGTGCTTTGCTTTCTGCCACTCAGCGAATACACGCAGCGCTCTGCTTTTTGGCGAGGCACTGAACAGATGCACCGTTTAGTTTGCGAGGCGGCGAAGAGACGCGGCGCTTTGCATGCTGGCGAGGCGGCGAGCAGATCGAGTGCTTTGCTTGTTGGCGAGGCAGCGAAGAGATGCAGCGGTTTGCTTGTTGGCGAGGCAGCGAAGAGATGCAGCAGTCTCCTTGTTTGTGAGACAGCCAACATGCCCAGTGCTTGCTCCTTGTGTGAGGCAGCGAAGAGATGCAGCGGTTTTCTAGTTGGCGAGGCAGCGAAGAGACGCAGCAGGCTGCTTGTTGGTGAGACAGCCAACATGCACAGTGGTTAGCTATTGTGCGAGGCAGCGAATGACCGCCGAGCAAATCGCTTTGTGCGTTCGCCGCCTCGCTGCCTAGCAAAGCGTCGTCTCCCTTGGGCGCCTAGCAAAGCTGCGCGTGCCGTCGCCCAAAAGCAAAGCGCCGTGTTCCTTGGGCGCCTAGCAAAGAAGTGCCTGCGTTGGGCGCCTCGCCGCATCGCAGCCTAGCAAAGCGCTGCGTGCCTTCGGCGGCTGGCAAAGCAGTGCGTGCCTTCGCCGCCTCACACAGCGCGGCGTGCCTTCGGCGCCTGGCAAAGCAGCGCGTGCCTTCGCCGCCTAAGAAAGCGCTGCGTGCCTTCTCGCCCTCGCCGCCTAGCAAAGCTCCGCGTCCCTTCGCCGCCTCGCCGCCTAGCAAAGCGGCGTGTTCCTTTGGCGCCTAGCAAAGAAGTGCCTGCCTTCGGCGCCTCGCCGCATCGCAGCCTAGCAAAGCGCTGCGTGCCTTCGGCGCCTGGCAAAGCAGTGCGTGCCTTCGCCGCCTCACACAGCGCGGCGTGCCTTCGGCGCCTGGCAAAGCAGCGCGTGCCTTTGCCGCCTAAGAAAGCGCTGCGTGCCTTCTCGCCCTCGCCGCCTAGCAAAGCTCCGCGTCCCTTCGCCGCCTCGCCGCCTAGCAAAGCGCCGTGTTCCTTTGGCGCCTAGCAAAGAAGTGCCTGCCTTCGGCGCCTCGCCGCATCGCAGCCTAGCAAAGCGCTGCGTGCCTTCGGCGGCTGGCAAAGCAGTGCGTGCCTTCGCTGCCTCACACAGCGCGGCGTGCCTTCGGCGCCTCGCCGCCTAAGAAAGCGCTGCGTGCCTTCTCGCCCTCGCCGCCTAGCAAAGCGCCGTGTCCCTTTGCCGCCTCGCCGCCTAGCAAAGCTCCGCGTCCCGTCGCCGCCTAGCAAAGCGGCGTGTTCCTTCGGCGCCTAGCAAAGCGCCGTGTTCCTTCGCTGCCTCGCCGCCTAAGAAAGCGCTGCGTCCCTTTTCGCCCTCGCCGCCCAACAAAGCGCCGTGTCCCTTCACCGCCTCCCCAATCGCTTCGTGCCTTCGGCGCCTAGCAAAGCGCTGCTTGCCTTCGCCGCCTCACACACCGCTGCGTCCCTTCGCCGCCTCGCCGCTTAGCAAACGCCGTAGTAGCGCCGAAGGCACACGGCGCTTTTGTAGGCGCCGAAGGCACGTGGCGCCTTGCTAAGCACCGAGGCAGCGAAGGCACGCAGCCATTTGATCGTGGTCGACGGGCTCGGGCGCCTTGCTAGGCGGCGAGGCGGCGAAGGCACGCAGCGCTTTGCCAGGCGCCGAAGGCACTCAGCGCTTTGCCAGGCGCCCAAGGACGCAGCGCTCTAGGAGGCGGCGAGGGCACGCAGTGCTTTGCTAGGCGGCGAGCGGACGTGCAGCTTTGCTAGGCAGCCAAGGCTGAGGACGCTTTGCTAGGCGGCGAAGGCACGAAGCGATTTGGGAGGCGGCGAAGGCACACGGCGCTTTTCTATGTGGCGAGGCGGCGAAGGCACGCGCTGCTTTGCCAGCGCCGAAGGCACGCAGCGCTTCCTTCGTTTGCGAGGCAGCGAAGAGGTGGAGCGGTTTGCTTGTCGGCCAGGCAGCGAACAGGCGCCGTGCTTTGCTTTCTGCCACTCAGCGAATACACGCAGCGCTCTGCTTTTTGGCGAGGCACTGAACAGATGCACCGTTTAGTTTGCGAGGCGGCGAAGAGACGCGGCGCTTTGCATGCTGGCGAGGCGGCGAGCAGATCGAGTGCTTTGCTTGTTGGCGAGGCAGCGAAGAGATGCAGCGGTTTGCTTGTTGGCGAGGCAGCGAAGAGATGCAGCAGTCTCCTTGTTTGTGAGACAGCCAACATGCCCAGTGCTTGCTCCTTGTGTGAGGCAGCGAAGAGATGCAGCGGTTTTCTAGTTGGCGAGGCAGCGAAGAGACGCAGCAGGCTGCTTGTTGGTGAGACAGCCAACATGCACAGTGGTTAGCTATTGTGCGAGGCAGCGAATGACCGCCGAGCAAATCGCTTTGTGCGTTCGCCGCCTCGCTGCCTAGCAAAGCGTCGTCTCCCTTGGGCGCCTAGCAAAGCTGCGCGTGCCGTCGCCCAAAAGCAAAGCGCCGTGTTCCTTGGGCGCCTAGCAAAGAAGTGCCTGCCTTCGGCGCCTCGCCGCATCGCAGCCTAGCAAAGCGCTGCGTGCCTTCGGCGCCTGGCAAAGCAGTGCGTGCCTTCGCCGCCTCACACAGCGCGGCGTGCCTTCGGCGCCTGGCAAAGCAGCGCGTGCCTTCGCCGCCTAAGAAAGCGCTGCGTGCCTTCTCGCCCTCGCCGCCTAGCAAAGCTCCGCGTCCCTTCGCCGCCTCGCCGCCTAGCAAAGCGGCGTGTTCCTTTGGCGCCTAGCAAAGAAGTGCCTGCCTTCGGCGCCTCGCCGCATCGCAGCCTAGCAAAGCGCTGCGTGCCTTCGGCGCCTGGCAAAGCAGTGCGTGCCTTCGCTGCCTCACACAGCGCGGCGTGCCTTCGGCGCCTCGCCGCCTAAGAAAGCGCTGCGTGCCTTCTCGCCCTCGCCGCCTAGCAAAGCTCCGCGTCCCGTCGCCGCCTAGCAAAGCGGCGTGTTCCTTCGGCGCCTAGCAAAGCGCCGTGTTCCTTCGCTGCCTCGCCGCCTAAGAAAGCGCTGCGTCCCTTTTCGCCCTCGCCGCCCAACAAAGCGCCGTGTCCCTTCACCGCCTCCCCAATCGCTTCGTGCCTTCGGCGCCTAGCAAAGCGCTGCTTGCCTTCGCCGCCTCACACACCGCTGCGTCCCTTCGCCGCCTCGCCGCTTAGCAAACGCCGTAGTAGCGCCGAAGGCACACGGCGCTTTTGTAGGCGCCGAAGGCACGTGGCGCCTTGCTAAGCACCGAGGCAGCGAAGGCACGCAGCCATTTGATCGTGGTCGACGGGCTCGGGGGCCTTGCTAGGCGGCGAGGCGGCGAAGGCACGCAGCGCTTTGCCAGGCGCCCAAGGACGCAGCGCTGTGCGAGGCGGCGAGGGCACGCAGTGCTTTGCTAGGCGGCGAGCGGACGTGCAGCTTTGCTAGGCAGCCAAGGCTGAGGACGCTTTGCTAGGCGGCGAAGGCACGAAGCGATTTGGGAGGCGGCGAAGGCACACGGCGCTTTTCTAGGTGGCGAGGCGGCGAAGGCACGCGCTGCTTTGCTAGGCGCCGAAGGCACGCAGCGCTTCCTTCGTTTGCGAGGCAGCGAAGAGGTGGAGCGCTTTGCTTGTCGGCCAGGCAGCGAACAGGCGCCGTGCTTTGCTTTCTGCCACTCAGCGAATACACGTAGCGCTCTGCTTTTTGGCGAGGCACTGAACAGATGCACCGTTTAGTTTGCGAGGCGGCGAAGAGACGCGGCGCTTTGCATGCTGGCGAGGCGGCGAGCAGATCGAGTGCTTTGCTTGTTGGCGAGGCAGCGAAGAGATGCAGCGGTTTGCTTGTTGGCGAGGCAGCGAAGAGATGCAGCAGTCTCCTTCTTTGTGAGACAGCCAACATGCCCAGTGCTTGCTCCTTGTGCGAGGCAGCGAAGAGATGCAGCACTTTGCTTGTGCACCAGGTGGCGCAGTGGCATCGCGGATGGCTTTTTCTCCTGGAGGCGAAGCGAGGCAGCACTTTGCTAGTTGGCGAAGCAGCGAAGAGACGCAGCAGGCTGCTTGTTGGTGAGACAGCCAACATGCACAGTGGTTAGCTATTGTGCGAGGCAGCGAATGACCGCCGAGCAAATCGCTTTGTGCGTTCGCCGCCTCGCTGCCTAGCAAAGCGTCGTCTCCCTTGGGCGCCTAGCAAAGCTGCGCGTGCCGTCGCCCAAAAGCAAAGCGCCGTGTTCCTTGGGCGCCTAGCAAAGAAGTGCCTGCCTTCGGCGCCTCGCCGCATCGCAGCCTAGCAAAGCGCTGCGTGCCTTCGGCGCCTGGCAAAGCAGTGCGTGCCTTCGCCGCCTCACACAGCGCGGCGTGCCTTCGGCGCCTGGCAAAGCAGCGCGTGCCTTCGCCGCCTAAGAAAGCGCTGCGTGCCTTCTCGCCCTCGCCGCCTAGCAAAGCTCCGCGTCCCTTCGCCGCCTCGCCGCCTAGCAAAGCGCCGTGTTCCTTTGGCGCCTAGCAAAGAAGTGCCTGCCTTCGGCGCCTCGCCGCATCGCAGCCTAGCAAAGCGCTGCGTGCCTTCGGCGGCTGGCAAAGCAGTGCGTGCCTTCGCTGCCTCACACAGCGCGGCGTGCCTTCGGCGCCTCGCCGCCTAAGAAAGCGCTGCGTGCCTTCTCGCCCTCGCCGCCTAGCAAAGCGCCGTGTCCCTTTGCCGCCTCGCCGCCTAGCAAAGCTCCGCGTCCCGTCGCCGCCTAGCAAAGCGGCGTGTTCCTTCGGCGCCTAGCAAAGCGCCGTGTTCCTTCGCTGCCTCGCCGCCTAAGAAAGCGCTGCGTCCCTTTTCGCCCTCGCCGCCCAACAAAGCGCCGTGTCCCTTCACCGCCTCCCCAATCGCTTCGTGCCTTCGGCGCCTAGCAAAGCGCTGCTTGCCTTCGCCGCCTCACACACCGCTGCGTCCCTTCGCCGCCTCGCCGCTTAGCAAACGCCGTAGTAGCGCCGAAGGGACACGGCGCTTTTGTAGGCGCCGAAGGCACGTGGCGCCTTGCTAAGCAGCGAGGCAGCGAAGGCACGCAGCCATTTGATCGTGGTCGACGGGCTCGGGCGCCTTGCTAGGCGGCGAGGCGGCGAAGGCACGCAGCGCTTTGCCAGGCGCCCAAGGACGCAGCGCTGTGCGAGGCGGCGAGGGCACGCAGTGCTTTGCTAGGCGGCGAGCGGACGTGCAGCTTTGCTAGGCAGCCAAGGCTGAGGACGCTTTGCTAGGAGGCTAGGCGGCGAAGGCACGAAGCGATTTGGGAGGCGGCGAAGGCACGCAGCGCTTTGCTAGGCGGCGAGGCGGCAAAGGCACGCGCTGCTTTGCTAGGCGCCGAAGGCACGCAGCGCTTCCTTCGTTTGCGAGGCAGCGAAGAGATGCAGCAGTCTCCTTGTTTGTGAGACAGCCAACATGCCCAGTGCTTGCTCCTTGTGCGAGGCAGCGAAGAGATGCAGCACTTTGCTTGTGCACCAGGTGGCGCAGTGGCATCGCGGATGGCTTTTTCTCCTGGAGGCGAAGCGAGGCAGCACTTTGCTAGTTGGCGAGGCAGCGAAGAGACGCAGCAGGCTGCTTGTTGGTGAGACAGCCAACATGCACAGTGGTTAGCTATTGGGCGAGGCAGCGAATGACCGCCGAGCAAATGGCTTTGTGCGTTCGCCGCCTCGCTGCCTAGCAAAGCGTCGTCTCCCTTGGGCGCCTAGCAAAGCTGCGCGTGCCGTCGCCCAAAAGCAAAGCGCCGTGTTCCTTGGGCGCCTAGCAAAGAAGTGCCTGCCTTCGGCGCCTCGCCGCATCGCAGCCTAGCAAAGCGCTGCGTGCCTTCGGCGGCTGGCAAAGCAGTGCGTGCCTTCGCTGCCTCACACAGCGCGGCGTGCCTTCGGCGCCTCGCCGCCTAAGAAAGCGCTGCGTGCCTTCTCGCCCTCGCCGCCTAGCAAAGCGCCGTGTCCCTTTGCCGCCTCGTCGCCTAGCAAAGCTCCGCGTCCCGTCGCCGCCTAGCAAAGCGGCGTGTTCCTTCGGCGCCTAGCAAAGCGCCGTGTTCCTTCGCTGCCTCGCCGCCTAAGAAAGCGCTGCGTGCCTTTTCGCCCTCGCCGCCCAACAAAGCGCCCTGTCCCTTCACCGCCTCCCCAATCGCTTCGTGCCTTCGGCGCCTAGCAAAGCGCTGCTTGCCTTCGCCGCCTCACACACCGCTGCGTCCCTTCGCCGCCTCGCCGCTTAGCAAACGCCGTAGTAGCGCCAAAGGCACACGGCGCTTTTGTAGGCGCCGAAGGCACGTGGCGCCTTGCTAAGCACCGAGGCAGCGAAGGCACGCAGCCATTTGATCGTGGTCGACGGGCTCGGGCGCCTTGCTAGGCGGCGAGGCGGCGAAGGCACGCAGCGCTTTGCCAGGCGCCGAAGGCACTCAGCGCTTTGCCAGGCGCCGAAGGCACTCAGCGCTTTGCCAGGCGCCCAAGGACGCAGCGCTCTAGGAGGCGGCGAGGGCACGCAGTGCTTTGCTAGGCGGCGAGCGGACGTGCAGCTTTGCTAGGCAGCCAAGGCTGAGGACGCTTTGCTAGGCGGCGAAGGCACGAAGCGATTTGGGAGGCGGCGAAGGCACACGGCGCTTTTCTAGGTGGCGAGGCGGCGAAGGCACGCGCTGCTTTGCTAGGCGCCGAAGGCACGCAGCGCTTCCTTCGTTTGCGAGGCAGCGAAGAGATGCAGCAGTCTCCTTGTTTGTGAGACAGCCAACATGCCCAGTGCTTGCTCCTTGTGCGAGGCAGCGAAGAGATGCAGCACTTTGCTTGTGCACCAGGTGGCGCAGTGGCATCGCGGATGGCTTTTTCTCCTGGAGGCGAAGCGAGGCAGCACTTTGCTAGTTGGCGAGGCAGCGAAGAGACGCAGCAGGCTGCTTGTTGGTGAGACAGCCAACATGCACAGTGGTTAGCTATTGTGCGAGGCAGCGAATGACCGCCGAGCAAATCGCTTTGTGCGTTCGCCGCCTCGCTGCCTAGCAAAGCGTCGTCTCCCTTGGGCGCCTAGCAAAGCTGCGCGTGCCGTCGCCCAAAAGCAAAGCGCCGTGTTCCTTGGGCGCCTAGCAAAGAAGTGCCTGCCTTCGGCGCCTCGCCGCATCGCAGCCTAGCAAAGCGCTGCGTGCCTTCGGCGGCTGGCAAAGCAGTGCGTGCCTTCGC
Organism: Apteryx mantelli; assembly: GCF_036417845.1. Lineage (NCBI taxonomy): Eukaryota > Metazoa > Chordata > Aves > Apterygiformes > Apterygidae > Apteryx > Apteryx mantelli. The sequence goes on along the minus strand of NC_089993.1, from coordinate 379,093 downwards.
CGCCTCACACAGCGCGGCGTGCCTTCGGCGCCTGGCAAAGCAGCGCGTGCCTTCGCCGCCTAAGAAAGCGCTGCGTGCCTTCTCGCCCTCGCCGCCTAGCAAAGCTCCGCGTCCCTTCGCCGCCTCGCCGCCTAGCAAAGCGCCGTGTTCCTTTGGCGCCTAGCAAAGAAGTGCCTGCCTTCGGCGCCTCGCCGCATCGCAGCCTAGCAAAGCGCTGCGTGCCTTCGGCGCCTGGCAAAGCAGTGCGTGCCTTCGCCGCCTCACACAGCGCTGCGTCCCTTCGCCGCCTCGCCGCTTAGCAAACGCCGTAGTAGCGCCGAAGGGACACGGCGCTTTTGTAGGCGCCGAAGGCACGTGGCGCCTTGCTAAGCACCGAGGCAGCGAAGGCACGCAGCCATTTGATCGTGGTCGACGGGCTCGGGCGCCTTGCTAGGCGGCGAGGCGGCGAAGGCACGCAGCGCTTTGCCAGGCGCCCAAGGACGCAGCGCTGTGCGAGGCGGCGAGGGCACGCAGTGCTTTGCTAGGCGGCGAGCGGACGTGCAGCTTTGCTAGGCAGCCAAGGCTGAGGACGCTTTGCTAGGAGGCTAGGCGGCGAAGGCACGAAGCGATTTGGGAGGCGGCGAAGGCACGCAGCGCTTTGCTAGGCGGCGAGGCGGCAAAGGCACGCGCTGCTTTGCTAGGCGCCGAAGGCACGCAGCGCTTCCTTCGTTTGCGAGGCAGCGAAGAGATGCAGCAGTCTCCTTGTTTGTGAGACAGCCAACATGCCCAGTGCTTGCTCCTTGTGCGAGGCAGCGAAGAGATGCAGCACTTTGCTTGTGCACCAGGTGGCGCAGTGGCATCGCGGATGGCTTTTTCTCCTGGAGGCGAAGCGAGGCAGCACTTTGCTAGTTGGCGAGGCAGCGAAGAGACGCAGCAGGCTGCTTGTTGGTGAGACAGCCAACATGCACAGTGGTTAGCTATTGTGCGAGGCAGCGAATGACCGCCGAGCAAATCGCTTTGTGCGTTCGCCGCCTCGCTGCCTAGCAAAGCGTCGTCTCCCTTGGGCGCCTAGCAAAGCTGCGCGTGCCGTCGCCCAAAAGCAAAGCGCCGTGTTCCTTGGGCGCCTAGCAAAGAAGTGCCTGCCTTCGGCGCCTCGCCGCATCGCAGCCTAGCAAAGCGCTGCGTGCCTTCGGCGGCTGGCAAAGCAGTGCGTGCCTTCGCTGCCTCACACAGCGCGGCGTGCCTTCGGCGCCTCGCCGCCTAAGAAAGCGCTGCGTGCCTTCTCGCCCTCGCCGCCTAGCAAAGCTCCGCGTCCCGTCGCCACCTAGCAAAGCGGCGTGTTCCTTCGGCGCCTAGCAAAGCGCCGTGTTCCTTCGCTGCCTCGCCGCCTAAGAAAGCGCTGCGTCCCTTTTCGCCCTCGCCGCCCAACAAAGCGCCCTGTCCCTTCACCGCCTCCCCAATCGCTTCGTGCCTTCGGCGCCTAGCAAAGCGCTGCTTGCCTTCGCCGCCTCACACACCGCTGCGTCCCTTCGCCGCCTCGCCGCTTAGCAAACGCCGTAGTAGCGCCGAAGGGACACGGCGCTTTTGTAGGCGCCGAAGGCACGTGGCGCCTTGCTAAGCACCGAGGCAGCGAAGGCACGCAGCCATTTGATGGTGGTCGACGGGCTCGGGCGCCTTGCTAGGCGGCGAGGCGGCGAAGGCACGCAGCGCTTTGCCAGGCGCCGAAGGCACTCAGCGCTTTGCCAGGCGCCCAAGGACGCAGCTCTCTAGGAGGCGGCGAGGGCACGCAGTGCTTTGCTAGGCGGCGAGCGGACGTGCAGCTTTGCTAGGCAGCCAAGGCTGAGGACGCTTTGCTAGGCGGCGAAGGCACGAAGCGATTTGGGAGGCGGCGAAGGCACACGGCGCTTTTCTAGGTGGCGAGGCGGCGAAGGCACGCGCTGCTTTGCTAGGCGCCGAAGGCACGCAGCGCTTCCTTCGTTTGCGAGGCAGCGAAGAGGTGGAGCGCTTTGCTTGTCGGCCAGGCAGCGAACAGGCGCCGTGCTTTGCTTTCTGCCACTCAGCGAATACACGCAGCGCTCTGCTTTTTGGCGAGGCACTGAACAGATGCACCGTTTAGTTTGCGAGGCGGCGAAGAGACGCGGCGCTTTGCATGCTGGCGAGGCGGCGAGCAGATCGAGTGCTTTGCTTGTTGGCGAGGCAGCGAAGAGATGCAGCGGTTTGCTTGTTGGCGAGGCAGCGAAGAGATGCAGCAGTCTCCTTGTTTGTGAGACAGCCAACATGCCCAGTGCTTGCTCCTTGTGCGAGGCAGCGAAGAGATGCAGCACTTTGCTTGTGCACCAGGTGGCGCAGTGGCATCGCGGATGGCTTTTTCTCCTGGAGGCGAAGCGAGGCAGCACTTTGCTAGTTGGCGAGGCAGCGAAGAGACGCAGCAGGCTGCTTGTTGGTGAGACAGCCAACATGCACAGTGGTTAGCTATTGGGCGAGGCAGCGAATGACCGCCGAGCAAATCGCTTTGTGCGTTCGCCGCCTCGCTGCCTAGCAAAGCGTCGTCTCCCTTGGGCGCCTAGCAAAGCTGCGCGTGCCGTCGCCCAAAAGCAAAGCGCCGTGTTCCTTGGGCGCCTAGCAAAGAAGTGCCTGCGTTGGGCGCCTCGCCGCATCGCAGCCTAGCAAAGCGCTGCGTGCCTTCGGCGGCTGGCAAAGCAGTGCGTGCCTTCGCCGCCTCACACAGCGCGGCGTGCCTTCGGCGCCTGGCAAAGCAGCGCGTGCCTTCGCCGCCTAAGAAAGCGCTGCGTGCCTTCTCGCCCTCGCCGCCTAGCAAAGCTCCGCGTCCCTTCGCCGCCTCGCCGCCTAGCAAAGCGCCGTGTTCCTTTGGCGCCTAGCAAAGAAGTGCCTGCCTTCGGCGCCTCGCCGCATCGCAGCCTAGCAAAGCGCTGCGTGCCTTCGGCGCCTGGCAAAGCAGTGCGTGCCTTCGCTGCCTCACACAGCGCGGCGTGCCTTCGGCGCCTCGCCGCCTAAGAAAGCGCTGCGTGCCTTCTCGCCCTCGCCGCCTAGCAAAGCGCCGTGTCCCTTTGCCGCCTCGCCGCCTAGCAAAGCTCCGCGTCCCGTCGCCGCCTAGCAAAGCGGCGTGTTCCTTCGGCGCCTAGCAAAGCGCCGTGTTCCTTCGCTGCCTCGCCGCCTAAGAAAGCGCTGCGTCCCTTTTCGCCCTCGCCGCCCAACAAAGCGCCGTGTCCCTTCACCGCCTCCCCAATCGCTTCGTGCCTTCGGCGCCTAGCAAAGCGCTGCTTGCCTTCGCCGCCTCACACACCGCTGCGTCCCTTCGCCGCCTCGCCGCTTAGCAAACGCCGTAGTAGCGCCGAAGGGACACGGCGCTTTTGTAGGCGCCGAAGGCACGTGGCGCCTTGCTAAGCACCGAGGCAGCGAAGGCACGCAGCCATTTGATCGTGGTCGACGGGCTCGGGCGCCTTGCTAGGCAGCGAGGCGGCGAAGGCACGCAGCGCTTTGCCAGGCGCCCAAGGACGCAGCGCTGTGCGAGGCGGCGAGGGCACGCAGTGCTTTGCTAGGCGGCGAGCGGACGTGCAGCTTTGCTAGGCAGCCAAGGCTGAGGACGCTTTGCTAGGAGGCTAGGCGGCGAAGGCACGAAGCGATTTGGGAGGCGGCGAAGGCACGCAGCGCTTTGCTAGGCGGCGAGGCGGCAAAGGCACGCGCTGCTTTGCTAGGCGCCGAAGGCACGCAGCGCTTCCTTCGATTGCGAGGCAGCGAAGAGATGCAGCAGTCTCCTTGTTTGTGAGACAGCCAACATGCCCAGTGCTTGCTCCTTGTGCGAGGCAGCGAAGAGATGCAGCACTTTGCTTGTGCACCAGGTGGCGCAGTGGCATCGCGGATGGCTTTTTCTCCTGGAGGCGAAGCGAGGCAGCACTTTGCTAGTTGGCGAGGCAGCGAAGAGACGCAGCAGGCTGCTTGTTGGTGAGACAGCCAACATGCACAGTGGTTAGCTATTGTGCGAGGCAGCGAATGACCGCCGAGCAAATGGCTTTGTGCGTTCGCCGCCTCGCTGCCTAGCAAAGCGTCGTCTCCCTTGGGCGCCTAGCAAAGCTGCGCGTGCCGTCGCCGTCAAGCAAAGCGCCGTGTTCCTTGGGCGCCTAGCAAAGAAGTGCCTGCGTTGGGCGCCTCGCCGCATCGCAGCCTAGCAAAGCGCTGCGTGCCTTCGGCGGCTGGCAAAGCAGTGCGTGCCTTCGCTGCCTCACACAGCGCGGCGTGCCTTCGGCGCCTCGCCGCCTAAGAAAGCGCTGCGTGCCTTCTCGCCCTCGCCGCCTAGCAAAGCTCCGCGTCCCGTCGCCGCCTAGCAAAGCGGCGTGTTCCTTCGGCGCCTAGCAAAGCGCCGTGTTCCTTCGCTGCCTCGCCGCCTGAGAAAGCGCTGCGTCCCTTTCGCCCTCGCCGCCCAACAAAGCGCCCTGTCCCTTCACCGCCTCCCCAATCGCTTCGGCCCTTCGCCGCCTCGCCGCCCAGCAAAGCGCTGCTTGCCTTCGCCGCCTCACACACCGCTGCGTCCCTTCGCCGCCTCGCCGCTTAGCAAACGCCGTAGTAGCGCCGAAGGGACACGGCGCTTTTGTAGGCGCCGAAGGCACGTGGCGCCTTGCTAAGCAGCGAGGCAGCGAAGGCACGCAGCCATTTGATCGTGGTCGACGGGCTCGGGCGCCTTGCTAGGCGGCGAGGCGGCGAAGGCACGCAGCGCTTTGCCAGGCGCCCAAGGACGCAGCGCTGTGCGAGGCGGCGAGGGCACGCAGTGCTTTGCTAGGCGGCGAGCGGACGTGCAGCTTTGCTAGGCAGCCAAGGCTGAGGACGCTTTGCTAGGAGGCTAGGCGGCGAAGGCACGAAGCGATTTGGGAGGCGGCGAAGGCACGCAGCGCTTTGCTAGGCGGCGAGGCGGCAAAGGCACGCGCTGCTTTGCTAGGCGCCGAAGGCACGCAGCGCTTCCTTCGTTTGCGAGGCAGCGAAGAGATGCAGCAGTCTCCTTGTTTGTGAGACAGCCAACATGCCCAGTGCTTGCTCCTTGTGCGAGGCAGCGAAGAGATGCAGCACTTTGCTTGTGCACCAGGTGGCGCAGTGGCATCGCGGATGGCTTTTTCTCCTGGAGGCGAAGCGAGGCAGCACTTTGCTAGTTGGCGAGGCAGCGAAGAGACGCAGCAGGCTGCTTGTTGGTGAGACAGCCAACATGCACAGTGGTTAGCTATTGTGCGAGGCAGCGAATGACCGCCGAGCAAATCGCTTTGTGCGTTCGCCGCCTCGCTGCCTAGCAAAGCGTCGTCTCCCTTGGGCGCCTAGCAAAGCTGCGCGTGCCGTCGCCCAAAAGCAAAGCGCCGTGTTCCTTGGGCGCCTAGCAAAGAAGTGCCTGCGTTGGGCGCCTCGCCGCATCGCAGCCTAGCAAAGCGCTGCGTGCCTTCGGCGGCTGGCAAAGCAGTGCGTGCCTTCGCCGCCTCACACAGCGCGGCGTGCCTTCGGCGCCTGGCAAAGCAGCGCGTGCCTTCGCCGCCTAAGAAAGCGCTGCGTGCCTTCTCGCCCTCGCCGCCTAGCAAAGCTCCGCGTCCCTTCGCCGCCTCGCCGCCTAGCAAAGCGCCGTGTTCCTTTGGCGCCTAGCAAAGAAGTGCCTGCCTTCGGCGCCTCGCCGCATCGCAGCCTAGCAAAGCGCTGCGTGCCTTCGGCGCCTGGCAAAGCAGTGCGTGCCTTCGCTGCCTCACACAGCGCGGCGTGCCTTCGGCGCCTCGCCGCCTAAGAAAGCGCTGCGTGCCTTCTCGCCCTCGCCGCCTAGCAAAGCGCCGTGTCCCTTTGCCGCCTCGTCGCCTAGCAAAGCTCCGCGTCCCGTCGCCGCCTAGCAAAGCGGCGTGTTCCTTCGGCGCCTAGCAAAGCGCCGTGTTCCTTCGCTGCCTCGCCGCCTAAGAAAGCGCTGCGTCCCTTTTCGCCCTCGCCGCCCAACAAAGCGCCGTGTCCCTTCACCGCCTCCCCAATCGCTTCGTGCCTTCGGCGCCTAGCAAAGCGCTGCTTGCCTTCGCCGCCTCACACACCGCTGCGTCCCTTCGCCGCCTCGCCGCTTAGCAAACGCCGTAGTAGCGCCGAAGGGACACGGCGCTTTTGTAGGCGCCGAAGGCACGTGGCGCCTTGCTAAGCAGCGAGGCAGCGAAGGCACGCAGCCATTTGATCGTGGTCGACGGGCTCGGGCGCCTTGCTAGGCGGCGAGGCGGCGAAGGCACGCAGCGCTTTGCCAGGCGCCCAAGGACGCAGCGCTGTGCGAGGCGGCGAGGGCACGCAGTGCTTTGCTAGGCGGCGAGCGGACGTGCAGCTTTGCTAGGCAGCCAAGGCTGAGGACGCTTTGCTAGGAGGCTAGGCGGCGAAGGCACGAAGCGATTTGGGAGGCGGCGAAGGCACGCAGCGCTTTGCTAGGCGGCGAGGCGGCAAAGGCACGCGCTGCTTTGCTAGGCGCCGAAGGCACGCAGCGCTTCCTTCGATTGCGAGGCAGCGAAGAGATGCAGCAGTCTCCTTGTTTGTGAGACAGCCAACATGCCCAGTGCTTGCTCCTTGTGCGAGGCAGCGAAGAGATGCAGCACTTTGCTTGTGCACCAGGTGGCGCAGTGGCATCGCGGATGGCTTTTTCTCCTGGAGGCGAAGCGAGGCAGCACTTTGCTAGTTGGCGAGGCAGCGAAGAGACGCAGCAGGCTGCTTGTTGGTGAGACAGCCAACATGCACAGTGGTTAGCTATTGTGCGAGGCAGCGAATGACCGCCGAGCAAATCGCTTTGTGCGTTCGCCGCCTCGCTGCCTAGCAAAGCGTCGTCTCCCTTGGGCGCCTAGCAAAGCTGCGCGTGCCGTCGCCCAAAAGCAAAGCGCCGTGTTCCTTGGGCGCCTAGCAAAGAAGTGCCTGCCTTCGGCGCCTCGCCGCATCGCAGCCTAGCAAAGCGCTGCGTGCCTTCGGCGGCTGGCAAAGCAGTGCGTGCCTTCGCCGCCTCACACAGCGCGGCGTGCCTTCGGCGCCTGGCAAAGCAGCGCGTGCCTTCGCCGCCTAAGAAAGCGCTGCGTGCCTTCTCGCCCTCGCCGCCTAGCAAAGCTCCGCGTCCCTTCGCCGCCTCGCCGCCTAGCAAAGCGGCGTGTTCCTTTGGCGCCTAGCAAAGAAGTGCCTGCCTTCGGCGCCTCGCCGCATCGCAGCCTAGCAAAGCGCTGCGTGCCTTCGGCGGCTGGCAAAGCAGTGCGTGCCTTCGCTGCCTCACACAGCGCGGCGTGCCTTCGGCGCCTCGCCGCCTAAGAAAGCGCTGCGTGCCTTCTCGCCCTCGCCGCCTAGCAAAGCGCCGTGTCCCTTTGCTGCCTCGCCGCCTAGCAAAGCTCCGCGTCCCGTCGCCGCCTAGCAAAGCGGCGTGTTCCTTCGGCGCCTAGCAAAGCGCCGTGTTCCTTCGCTGCCTCGCCGCCTAAGAAAGCGCTGCGTCCCTTTTCGCCCTCGCCGCCCAACAAAGCGCCGTGTCCCTTCACCGCCTCCCCAATCGCTTCGTGCCTTCGGCGCCTAGCAAAGCGCTGCTTGCCTTCGCCGCCTCACACACCGCTGCGTCCCTTCGCCGCCTCGCCGCTTAGCAAACGCCGTAGTAGCGCCGAAGGCACACGGCGCTTTTGTAGGCGCCGAAGGCACGTGGCGCCTTGCTAAGCACCGAGGCAGCGAAGGCACGCAGCCATTTGATCGTGGTCGACGGGCTCGGGCGCCTTGCTAGGCGGCGAGGCGGCGAAGGCACGCAGCGCTTTGCCAGGCGCCGAAGGCACTCAGCGCTTTGCCAGGCGCCGAAGGCACTCAGCGCTTTGCCAGGCGCCCAAGGACGCAGCGCTGTGCGAGGCGGCGAGGGCACGCAGTGCTTTGCTAGGCGGCGAGCGGACGTGCAGCTTTGCTAGGCAGCCAAGGCTGAGGACGCTTTGCTAGGCGGCGAAGGCACGAAGCGATTTGGGAGGCGGCGAAGGCACACGGCGCTTTTCTAGGTGGCGAGGCGGCGAAGGCACGCGCTGCTTTGCTAGGCGCCGAAGGCACGCAGCGCTTCCTTCGTTTGCGAGGCAGCGAAGAGGTGGAGCGGTTTGCTTGTCGGCCAGGCAGCGAACAGGCGCCGTGCTTTGCTTTCTGCCACTCAGCGAATACACGTAGCGCTCTGCTTTTTGGCGAGGCACTGAACAGATGCACCGTTTAGTTTGCGAGGCGGCGAAGAGACGCGGCGCTTTGCATGCTGGCGAGGCGGCGAGCAGATCGAGTGCTTTGCTTGTTGGCGAGGCAGCGAAGAGATGCAGCGGTTTGCTTGTTGGCGAGGCAGCGAAGAGATGCAGCAGTCTCCTTGTTTGTGAGACAGCCAACATGCCCAGTGCTTGCTCCTTGTGTGAGGCAGCGAAGAGATGCAGCGGTTTTCTAGTTGGCGAGGCAGCGAAGAGACGCAGCAGGCTGCTTGTTGGTGAGACAGCCAACATGCACAGTGGTTAGCTATTGTGCGAGGCAGCGAATGACCGCCGAGCAAATCGCTTTGTGCGTTCGCCGCCTCGCTGCCTAGCAAAGCGTCGTCTCCCTTGGGCGCCTAGCAAAGCTGCGCGTGCCGTCGCCCAAAAGCAAAGCGCCGTGTTCCTTGGGCGCCTAGCAAAGAAGTGCCTGCGTTGGGCGCCTCGCCGCATCGCAGCCTAGCAAAGCGCTGCGTGCCTTCGGCGCCTGGCAAAGCAGTGCGTGCCTTCGCCGCCTCACACAGCGCGGCGTGCCTTCGGCGCCTGGCAAAGCAGCGCGTGCCTTCGCCGCCTAAGAAAGCGCTGCGTGCCTTCTCGCCCTCGCCGCCTAGCAAAGCTCCGCGTCCCTTCGCCGCCTCGCCGCCTAGCAAAGCGCCGTGTTCCTTGGGCGCCTAGCAAAGAAGTGCCTGCCTTCGGCGCCTCGCCGCATCGCAGCCTAGCAAAGCGCTGCGTGCCTTCGGCGCCTGGCAAAGCAGTGCGTGCCTTCGCTGCCTCACACAGCGCGGCGTGCCTTCGGCGCCTCGCCGCCTAAGAAAGCGCTGCGTGCCTTCTCGCCCTCGCCGCCTAGCAAAGCGCCGTGTCCCTTTGCCGCCTCGTCGCCTAGCAAAGCTCCGCGTCCCGTCGCCGCCTAGCAAAGCGGCGTGTTCCTTCGGCGCCTAGCAAAGCGCCGTGTTCCTTCGCTGCCTCGCCACCTAAGAAAGCGCTGCGTCCCTTTTCGCCCTCGCCGCCCAACAAAGCGCCCTGTCCCTTCACCGCCTCCCCAATCGCTTCGTGCCTTCGGCGCCTAGCAAAGCGCTGCTTGCCTTCGCCGCCTCACACACCGCTGCGTCCCTTCGCCGCCTCGCCGCTTAGCAAACGCCGTAGTAGCGCCGAAGGCACACGGCGCTTTTGTAGGCGCCGAAGGCACGTGGCGCCTTGCTAAGCACCGAGGCAGCGAAGGCACGCAGCCATTTGATCGTGGTCGACGGGCTCGGGCGCCTTGCTAGGCGGCGAGGCGGCGAAGGCACGCAGCGCTTTGCCAGGCGCCGAAGGCACTCAGCGCTTTGCCAGGCGCCCAAGGACGCAGCGCTCTAGGAGGCGGCGAGGGCACGCAGTGCTTTGCTAGGCGGCGAGCGGACGTGCAGCTTTGCTAGGCAGCCAAGGCTGAGGACGCTTTGCTAGGAGGCTAGGCGGCGAAGGCACGAAGCGATTTGGGAGGCGGCGAAGGCACACGGCGCTTTTCTAGGTGGCGAGGCGGCGAAGGCACGCGCTGCTTTGCTAGGCGCCGAAGGCACGCAGCGCTTCCTTTGTTTGCGAGGCAGCGAAGAGGTGGAGCGCTTTGCTTGTCGGCCAGGCAGCGAACAGGCGCCGTGCTTTGCTTTCTGCCACTCAGCGAATACACGTAGCGCTCTGCTTTTTGGCGAGGCACTGAACAGATGCACCGTTTAGTTTGCGAGGCGGCGAAGAGACGCGGCGCTTTGCATGCTGGCGAGGCGGCGAGCAGATCGAGTGCTTTGCTTGTTGGCGAGGCAGCGAAGAGATGCAGCGGTTTGCTTGTTGGCGAGGCAGCGAAGAGATGCAGCAGTCTCCTTCTTTGTGAGACAGCCAACATGCCCAGTGCTTGCTCCTTGTGCGAGGCAGCGAAGAGATGCAGCGGTTTTCTAGTTGGCGAGGCAGCGAAGAGACGCAGCAGGCTGCTTGTTGGTGAGACAGCCAACATGCACAGTGGTTAGCTATTGTGTGAGGCAGCGAATGACCGCCGAGCAAATGGCTTTGTGCGTTCGCCGCCTCGCTGCCTAGCAAAGCGTCGTCTCCCTTGGGCGCCTAGCAAAGCTGCGCGTGCCGTCGCCCAAAAGCAAAGCGCCGTGTTCCTTGGGCGCCTAGCAAAGAAGTGCCTGCGTTGGGCGCCTCGCCGCATCGCAGCCTAGCAAAGCGCTGCGTGCCTTCGGCGCCTGGCAAAGCAGTGCGTGCCTTCGCTGCCTCACACAGCGCGGCGTGCCTTCGGCGCCTGGCAAAGCAGCGCGTGCCTTCGCCGCCTCACACAGCGCGGCTTGCCTTCGGCGCCTGGCAAAGCAGCGCGTGCCTTTGCCGCCTAAGAAAGCGCTGCGTGCCTTCTCGCCCTCGCCGCCTAGCAAAGCTCCGCGTCCCTTCGCCGCCTCGCCGCCTAGCAAAGCGCCGTGTCCCTTTGCCGCCTCGCCGCCTAGCAAAGCTCCGCGTCCCGTCGCCGCCTAGCAAAGCGGCGTGTTCCTTCGGCGCCTAGCAAAGCGCCGTGTTCCTTCGCTGCCTCGCCGCCTAAGAAAGCGCTGCGTGCCTTTTCGCCCTCGCCGCCCAACAAAGCGCCGTGTCCCTTCACCGCCTCCCCAATCGCTTCGTGCCTTCGGCGCCTAGCAAAGCGCTGCTTGCCTTCGCCGCCTCACACACCGCTGCGTCCCTTCGCCGCCTCGCCGCTTAGCAAACGCCGTAGGAGCGCCGAAGGGACACGGCGCTTTTGTAGGCGCCGAAGGCACGTGGCGCCTTGCTAAGCAGCGAGGCAGCGAAGGCACGCAGCCATTTGATCGTGGTCGACGGGCTCGGGCGCCTTGCTAGGCGGCGAGGCGGCGAAGGCACGCAGCGCTTTGCCAGGCGCCGAAGGCACTCAGCGCTTTGCCAGGCGCCCAAGGACGCAGCTCTCTAGGAGGCGGCGAGGGCACGCAGTGCTTTGCTAGGCGGCGAGCGGACGTGCAGCTTTGCTAGGCAGCCAAGGCTGAGGACGCTTTGCTAGGCGGCGAAGGCACGAAGCGATTTGGGAGGCGGCGAAGGCACACGGCGCTTTTCTAGGTGGCGAGGCGGCGAAGGCACGCGCTGCTTTGCTAGGCGCCGAAGGCACGCAGCGCTTCCTTCGTTTGCGAGGCAGCGAAGAGGTGGAGCGGTTTGCTTGTCGGCCAGGCAGCGAACAGGCGCCGTGCTTTGCTTTCTGCCACTCAGCGAATACACGCAGCGCTCTGCTTTTTGGCGAGGCACTGAACAGATGCACCGTTTAGTTTGCGAGGCGGCGAAGAGACGCGGCGCTTTGCATGCTGGCGAGGCGGCGAGCAGATCGAGTGCTTTGCTTGTTGGCGAGGCAGCGAAGAGATGCAGCGGTTTGCTTGTTGGCGAGGCAGCGAAGAGATGCAGCAGTCTCCTTCTTTGTGAGACAGCCAACATGCCCAGTGCTTGCTCCTTGTGTGAGGCAGCGAAGAGATGCAGCGGTTTTCTAGTTGGCGAGGCAGCGAAGAGACGCAGCAGGCTGCTTGTTGGTGAGACAGCCAACATGCACAGTGGTTAGCTATTGTGCGAGGCAGCGAATGACCGCCGAGCAAATCGCTTTGTGCGTTCGCCGCCTCGCTGCCTAGCAAAGCGTCGTCTCCCTTGGGCGCCTAGCAAAGCTGCGCGTGCCGTCGCCCAAAAGCAAAGCGCCGTGTTCCTTGGGCGCCTAGCAAAGAAGTGCCTGCGTTGGGCGCCTCGCCGCATCGCAGCCTAGCAAAGCGCTGCGTGCCTTCGGCGGCTGGCAAAGCAGTGCGTGCCTTCGCTGCCTCACACAGCGCGGCGTGCCTTCGGCGCCTCGCCGCCTAAGAAAGCGCTGCGTGCCTTCTCGCCCTCGCCGCCTAGCAAAGCTCCGCGTCCCGTCGCCGCCTAGCAAAGCGGCGTGTTCCTTCGGCGCCTAGCAAAGCGCCGTGTTCCTTCGCTGCCTCGCCGCCTGAGAAAGCGCTGCGTCCCTTTCGCCCTCGCCGCCCAACAAAGCGCCCTGTCCCTTCACCGCCTCCCCAATCGCTTCGGCCCTTCGCCGCCTCGCCGCCCAGCAAAGCGCTGCTTGCCTTCGCCGCCTCACACACCGCTGCGTCCCTTCGCCGCCTCGCCGCTTAGCAAACGCCGTAGTAGCGCCGAAGGCACACGGCGCTTTTGTAGGCGCCGAAGGCACGTGGCGCCTTGCTAAGCACCGAGGCAGCGAAGGCACGCAGCCATTTGATCGTGGTCGACGGGCTCGGGCGCCTTGCTAGGCGGCGAGGCGGCGAAGGCACGCAGCGCTTTGCCAGGCGCCGAAGGCACTCAGCGCTTTGCCAGGCGCCCAAGGACGCAGCGCTCTAGGAGGCGGCGAGGGCACGCAGTGCTTTGCTAGGCGGCGAGCGGACGTGCAGCTTTGCTAGGCAGCCAAGGCTGAGGACGCTTTGCTAGGAGGCTAGGCGGCGAAGGCACGAAGCGATTTGGGAGGCGGCGAAGGCACACGGCGCTTTTCTAGGTGGCGAGGCGGCGAAGGCACGCGCTGCTTTGCTAGGCGCCGAAGGCACGCAGCGCTTCCTTCGTTTGCGAGGCAGCGAAGAGGTGGAGCGCTTTGCTTGTCGGCCAGGCAGCGAACAGGCGCCGTGCTTTGCTTTCTGCCACTCAGCGAATACACGTAGCGCTCTGCTTTTTGGCGAGGCACTGAACAGATGCACCGTTTAGTTTGCGAGGCGGCGAAGAGACGCGGCGCTTTGCATGCTGGCGAGGCGGCGAGCAGATCGAGTGCTTTGCTTGTTGGCGAGGCAGCGAAGAGATGCAGCGGTTTGCTTGTTGGCGAGGCAGCGAAGAGATGCAGCAGTCTCCTTGTTTGTGAGACAGCCAACATGCCCAGTGCTTGCTCCTTGTGTGAGGCAGCGAAGAGATGCAGCGGTTTTCTAGTTGGCGAGGCAGCGAAGAGACGCAGCAGGCTGCTTGTTGGTGAGACAGCCAACATGCACAGTGGTTAGCTATTGTGTGAGGCAGCGAATGACCGCCGAGCAAATGGCTTTGTGCGTTCGCCGCCTCGCTGCCTAGCAAAGCGTCGTCTCCCTTGGGCGCCTAGCAAAGCTGCGCGTGCCGTCGCCCAAAAGCAAAGCGCCGTGTTCCTTGGGCGCCTAGCAAAGAAGTGCCTGCGTTGGGCGCCTCGCCGCATCGCAGCCTAGCAAAGCGCTGCGTGCCTTCGGCGCCTGGCAAAGCAGTGCGTGCCTTCGCTGCCTCACACAGCGCGGCGTGCCTTCGGCGCCTGGCAAAGCAGCGCGTGCCTTCGCCGCCTCACACAGCGCGGCTTGCCTTCGGCGCCTGGCAAAGCAGCGCGTGCCTTTGCCGCCTAAGAAAGCGCTGCGTGCCTTCTCGCCCTCGCCGCCTAGCAAAGCTCCGCGTCCCTTCGCCGCCTCGCCGCCTAGCAAAGCGCCGTGTCCCTTTGCCGCCTCGCCGCCTAGCAAAGCTCCGCGTCCCGTCGCCGCCTAGCAAAGCGGCGTGTTCCTTCGGCGCCTAGCAAAGCGCCGTGTTCCTTCGCTGCCTCGCCGCCTAAGAAAGCGCTGCGTCCCTTTTCGCCCTCGCCGCCCAACAAAGCGCCGTGTCCCTTCACCGCCTCCCCAATCGCTTCGTGCCTTCGGCGCCTAGCAAAGCGCTGCTTGCCTTCGCCGCCTCACACACCGCTGCGTCCCTTCGCCGCCTCGCCGCTTAGCAAACGCCGTAGGAGCGCCGAAGGGACACGGCGCTTTTGTAGGCGCCGAAGGCACGTGGCGCCTTGCTAAGCAGCGAGGCAGCGAAGGCACGCAGCCATTTGATCGTGGTCGACGGGCTCGGGCGCCTTGCTAGGCGGCGAGGCGGCGAAGGCACGCAGCGCTTTGCCAGGCGCCGAAGGCACTCAGCGCTTTGCCAGGCGCCCAAGGACGCAGCTCTCTAGGAGGCGGCGAGGGCACGCAGTGCTTTGCTAGGCGGCGAGCGGACGTGCAGCTTTGCTAGGCAGCCAAGGCTGAGGACGCTTTGCTAGGCGGCGAAGGCACGAAGCGATTTGGGAGGCGGCGAAGGCACACGGCGCTTTTCTAGGTGGCGAGGCGGCGAAGGCACGCGCTGCTTTGCTAGGCGCCGAAGGCACGCAGCGCTTCCTTCGTTTGCGAGGCAGCGAAGAGGTGGAGCGGTTTGCTTGTCGGCCAGGCAGCGAACAGGCGCCGTGCTTGGCTTTCTGCCACTCAGCGAATACACGCAGCGCTCTGCTTTTTGGCGAGGCACTGAACAGATGCACCGTTTAGTTTGCGAGGCGGCGAAGAGACGCGGCGCTTTGCATGCTGGCGAGGCGGCGAGCAGATCGAGTGCTTTGCTTGTTGGCGAGGCAGCGAAGAGATGCAGCGGTTTGCTTGTTGGCGAGGCAGCGAAGAGATGCAGCAGTCTCCTTGTTTGTGAGACAGCCAACATGCCCAGTGCTTGCTCCTTGTGTGAGGCAGCGAAGAGATGCAGCGGTTTTCTAGTTGGCGAGGCAGCGAAGAGACGCAGCAGGCTGCTTGTTGGTGAGACAGCCAACATGCACAGTGGTTAGCTATTGTGCGAGGCAGCGAATGACTGCCGAGCAAATGGCTTTGTGCGTTCGCCGCCTCGCTGCCTAGCAAAGCGTCGTCTCCCTTGGGCGCCTAGCAAAGCTGCGCGTGCCGTCGCCGTCAAGCAAAGCGCCGTGTTCCTTGGGCGCCTAGCAAAGAAGTGCCTGCGTTGGGCGCCTCGCCGCATCGCAGCCTAGCAAAGCGCTGCGTGCCTTCGGCGGCTGGCAAAGCAGTGCGTGCCTTCGCTGCCTCACACAGCGCGGCGTGCCTTCGGCGCCTCGCCGCCTAAGAAAGCGCTGCGTGCCTTCTCGCCCTCGCCGCCTAGCAAAGCTCCGCGTCCCGTCGCCGCCTAGCAAAGCGGCGTGTTCCTTCGGCGCCTAGCAAAGCGCCGTGTTCCTTCGCTGCCTCGCCGCCTGAGAAAGCGCTGCGTCCCTTTCGCCCTCGCCGCCCAACAAAGCGCCCTGTCCCTTCACCGCCTCCCCAATCGCTTCGGCCCTTCGCCGCCTCGCCGCCCAGCAAAGCGCTGCTTGCCTTCGCCGCCTCACACACCGCTGCGTCCCTTCGCCGCCTCGCCGCTTAGCAAACGCCGTAGTAGCGCCGAAGGGACACGGCGCTTTTGTAGGCGCCGAAGGCACGTGGCGCCTTGCTAAGCAGCGAGGCAGCGAAGGCACGCAGCCATTTGATCGTGGTCGACGGGCTCGGGCGCCTTGCTAGGCGGCGAGGCGGCGAAGGCACGCAGCGCTTTGCCAGGCGCCCAAGGACGCAGCGCTGTGCGAGGCGGCGAGGGCACGCAGTGCTTTGCTAGGCGGCGAGCGGACGTGCAGCTTTGCTAGGCAGCCAAGGCTGAGGACGCTTTGCTAGGAGGCTAGGCGGCGAAGGCACGAAGCGATTTGGGAGGCGGCGAAGGCACGCAGCGCTTTGCTAGGCGGCGAGGCGGCAAAGGCACGCGCTGCTTTGCTAGGCGCCGAAGGCACGCAGCGCTTCCTTCGTTTGCGAGGCAGCGAAGAGATGCAGCAGTCTCCTTGTTTGTGAGACAGCCAACATGCCCAGTGCTTGCTCCTTGTGCGAGGCAGCGAAGAGATGCAGCACTTTGCTTGTGCACCAGGTGGCGCAGTGGCATCGCGGATGGCTTTTTCTCCTGGAGGCGAAGCGAGGCAGCACTTTGCTAGTTGGCGAGGCAGCGAAGAGACGCAGCAGGCTGCTTGTTGGTGAGACAGCCAACATGCACAGTGGTTAGCTATTGTGCGAGGCAGCGAATGACCGCCGAGCAAATCGCTTTGTGCGTTCGCCGCCTCGCTGCCTAGCAAAGCGTCGTCTCCCTTGGGCGCCTAGCAAAGCTGCGCGTGCCGTCGCCCAAAAGCAAAGCGCCGTGTTCCTTGGGCGCCTAGCAAAGAAGTGCCTGCGTTGGGCGCCTCGCCGCATCGCAGCCTAGCAAAGCGCTGCGTGCCTTCGGCGGCTGGCAAAGCAGTGCGTGCCTTCGCCGCCTCACACAGCGCGGCGTGCCTTCGGCGCCTGGCAAAGCAGCGCGTGCCTTCGCCGCCTAAGAAAGCGCTGCGTGCCTTCTCGCCCTCGCCGCCTAGCAAAGCTCCGCGTCCCTTCGCCGCCTCGCCGCCTAGCAAAGCGCCGTGTTCCTTTGGCGCCTAGCAAAGAAGTGCCTGCCTTCGGCGCCTCGCCGCATCGCAGCCTAGCAAAGCGCTGCGTGCCTTCGGCGCCTGGCAAAGCAGTGCGTGCCTTCGCTGCCTCACACAGCGCGGCGTGCCTTCGGCGCCTCGCCGCCTAAGAAAGCGCTGCGTGCCTTCTCGCCCTCGCCGCCTAGCAAAGCGCCGTGTCCCTTTGCCGCCTCGTCGCCTAGCAAAGCTCCGCGTCCCGTCGCCGCCTAGCAAAGCGGCGTGTTCCTTCGGCGCCTAGCAAAGCGCCGTGTTCCTTCGCTGCCTCGCCGCCTAAGAAAGCGCTGCGTCCCTTTTCGCCCTCGCCGCCCAACAAAGCGCCGTGTCCCTTCACCGCCTCCCCAATCGCTTCGTGCCTTCGGCGCCTAGCAAAGCGCTGCTTGCCTTCGCCGCCTCACACACCGCTGCGTCCCTTCGCCGCCTCGCCGCTTAGCAAACGCCGTAGTAGCGCCGAAGGGACACGGCGCTTTTGTAGGCGCCGAAGGCACGTGGCGCCTTGCTAAGCAGCGAGGCAGCGAAGGCACGCAGCCATTTGATCGTGGTCGACGGGCTCGGGCGCCTTGCTAGGCGGCGAGGCGGCGAAGGCACGCAGCGCTTTGCCAGGCGCCCAAGGACGCAGCGCTGTGCGAGGCGGCGAGGGCACGCAGTGCTTTGCTAGGCGGCGAGCGGACGTGCAGCTTTGCTAGGCAGCCAAGGCTGAGGACGCTTTGCTAGGAGGCTAGGCGGCGAAGGCACGAAGCGATTTGGGAGGCGGCGAAGGCACGCAGCGCTTTGCTAGGCGGCGAGGCGGCAAAGGCACGCGCTGCTTTGCTAGGCGCCGAAGGCACGCAGCGCTTCCTTCGATTGCGAGGCAGCGAAGAGATGCAGCAGTCTCCTTGTTTGTGAGACAGCCAACATGCCCAGTGCTTGCTCCTTGTGCGAGGCAGCGAAGAGATGCAGCACTTTGCTTGTGCACCAGGTGGCGCAGTGGCATCGCGGATGGCTTTTTCTCCTGGAGGCGAAGCGAGGCAGCACTTTGCTAGTTGGCGAGGCAGCGAAGAGACGCAGCAGGCTGCTTGTTGGTGAGACAGCCAACATGCACAGTGGTTAGCTATTGTGCGAGGCAGCGAATGACCGCCGAGCAAATCGCTTTGTGCGTTCGCCGCCTCGCTGCCTAGCAAAGCGTCGTCTCCCTTGGGCGCCTAGCAAAGCTGCGCGTGCCGTCGCCCAAAAGCAAAGCGCCGTGTTCCTTGGGCGCCTAGCAAAGAAGTGCCTGCGTTGGGCGCCTCGCCGCATCGCAGCCTAGCAAAGCGCTGCGTGCCTTCGGCGGCTGGCAAAGCAGTGCGTGCCTTCGCCGCCTCACACAGCGCGGCGTGCCTTCGGCGCCTGGCAAAGCAGCGCGTGCCTTCGCCGCCTAAGAAAGCGCTGCGTGCCTTCTCGCCCTCGCCGCCTAGCAAAGCTCCGCGTCCCTTCGCCGCCTCGCCGCCTAGCAAAGCGCCGTGTTCCTTTGGCGCCTAGCAAAGAAGTGCCTGCCTTCGGCGCCTCGCCGCATCGCAGCCTAGCAAAGCGCTGCGTGCCTTCGGCGCCTGGCAAAGCAGTGCGTGCCTTCGCTGCCTCACACAGCGCGGCGTGCCTTCGGCGCCTCGCCGCCTAAGAAAGCGCTGCGTGCCTTCTCGCCCTCGCCGCCTAGCAAAGCGCCGTGTCCCTTTGCCGCCTCGTCGCCTAGCAAAGCTCCGCGTCCCGTCGCCGCCTAGCAAAGCGGCGTGTTCCTTCGGCGCCTAGCAAAGCGCCGTGTTCCTTCGCTGCCTCGCCGCCTAAGAAAGCGCTGCGTCCCTTTTCGCCCTCGCCGCCCAACAAAGCGCCGTGTCCCTTCACCGCCTCCCCAATCGCTTCGTGCCTTCGGCGCCTAGCAAAGCGCTGCTTGCCTTCGCCGCCTCACACACCGCTGCGTCCCTTCGCCGCCTCGCCGCTTAGCAAACGCCGTAGTAGCGCCGAAGGGACACGGCGCTTTTGTAGGCGCCGAAGGCACGTGGCGCCTTGCTAAGCAGCGAGGCAGCGAAGGCACGCAGCCATTTGATCGTGGTCGACGGGCTCGGGCGCCTTGCTAGGCGGCGAGGCGGCGAAGGCACGCAGCGCTTTGCCAGGCGCCCAAGGACGCAGCGCTGTGCGAGGCGGCGAGGGCACGCAGTGCTTTGCTAGGCGGCGAGCGGACGTGCAGCTTTGCTAGGCAGCCAAGGCTGAGGACGCTTTGCTAGGAGGCTAGGCGGCGAAGGCACGAAGCGATTTGGGAGGCGGCGAAGGCACGCAGCGCTTTGCTAGGCGGCGAGGCGGCAAAGGCACGCGCTGCTTTGCTAGGCGCCGAAGGCACGCAGCGCTTCCTTCGATTGCGAGGCAGCGAAGAGATGCAGCAGTCTCCTTGTTTGTGAGACAGCCAACATGCCCAGTGCTTGCTCCTTGTGCGAGGCAGCGAAGAGATGCAGCACTTTGCTTGTGCACCAGGTGGCGCAGTGGCATCGCGGATGGCTTTTTCTCCTGGAGGCGAAGCGAGGCAGCACTTTGCTAGTTGGCGAGGCAGCGAAGAGACGCAGCAGGCTGCTTGTTGGTGAGACAGCCAACATGCACAGTGGTTAGCTATTGTGCGAGGCAGCGAATGACCGCCGAGCAAATCGCTTTGTGCGTTCGCCGCCTCGCTGCCTAGCAAAGCGTCGTCTCCCTTGGGCGCCTAGCAAAGCTGCGCGTGCCGTCGCCCAAAAGCAAAGCGCCGTGTTCCTTGGGCGCCTAGCAAAGAAGTGCCTGCCTTCGGCGCCTCGCCGCATCGCAGCCTAGCAAAGCGCTGCGTGCCTTCGGCGGCTGGCAAAGCAGTGCGTGCCTTCGCCGCCTCACACAGCGCGGCGTGCCTTCGGCGCCTGGCAAAGCAGCGCGTGCCTTCGCCGCCTAAGAAAGCGCTGCGTGCCTTCTCGCCCTCGCCGCCTAGCAAAGCTCCGCGTCCCTTCGCCGCCTCGCCGCCTAGCAAAGCGGCGTGTTCCTTTGGCGCCTAGCAAAGAAGTGCCTGCCTTCGGCGCCTCGCCGCATCGCAGCCTAGCAAAGCGCTGCGTGCCTTCGGCGGCTGGCAAAGCAGTGCGTGCCTTCGCTGCCTCACACAGCGCGGCGTGCCTTCGGCGCCTCGCCGCCTAAGAAAGCGCTGCGTGCCTTCTCGCCCTCGCCGCCTAGCAAAGCGCCGTGTCCCTTTGCCGCCTCGCCGCCTAGCAAAGCTCCGCGTCCCGTCGCCGCCTAGCAAAGCGGCGTGTTCCTTCGGCGCCTAGCAAAGCGCCGTGTTCCTTCGCTGCCTCGCCGCCTAAGAAAGCGCTGCGTCCCTTTTCGCCCTCGCCGCCCAACAAAGCGCCGTGTCCCTTCACCGCCTCCCCAATCGCTTCGTGCCTTCGGCGCCTAGCAAAGCGCTGCTTGCCTTCGCCGCCTCACACACCGCTGCGTCCCTTCGCCGCCTCGCCGTTTAGCAAACGCCGTAGTAGCGCCGAAGGCACACGGCGCTTTTGTAGGCGCCGAAGGCACGTGGCGCCTTGCTAAGCACCGAGGCAGCGAAGGCACGCAGCCATTTGATCGTGGTCGACGGGCTCGGGCGCCTTGCTAGGCGGCGAGGCGGCGAAGGCACGCAGCGCTTTGCCAGGCGCCGAAGGCACTCAGCGCTTTGCCAGGCGCCCAAGGACGCAGCGCTCTAGGAGGCGGCGAGGGCACGCAGTGCTTTGCTAGGCGGCGAGCGGACGTGCAGCTTTGCTAGGCAGCCAAGGCTGAGGACGCTTTGCTAGGAGGCTAGGCGGCGAAGGCACGAAGCGATTTGGGAGGCGGCGAAGGCACACGGCGCTTTTCTAGGTGGCGAGGCGGCGAAGGCACGCGCTGCTTTGCTAGGCGCCGAAGGCACGCAGCGCTTCCTTTGTTTGCGAGGCAGCGAAGAGGTGGAGCGCTTTGCTTGTCGGCCAGGCAGCGAACAGGCGCCGTGCTTTGCTTTCTGCCACTCAGCGAATACACGTAGCGCTCTGCTTTTTGGCGAGGCACTGAACAGATGCACCGTTTAGTTTGCGAGGCGGCGAAGAGATGCGGCGCTTTGCATGCTGGCGAGGCGGCGAGCAGATCGAGTGCTTTGCTTGTTGGCGAGGCAGCGAAGAGATGCAGCGGTTTGCTTGTTGGCGAGGCAGCGAAGAGATGCAGCAGTCTCCTTCTTTGTGAGACAGCCAACATGCCCAGTGCTTGCTCCTTGTGCGAGGCAGCGAAGAGATGCAGCGGTTTTCTAGTTGGCGAGGCAGCGAAGAGACGCAGCAGGCTGCTTGTTGGTGAGACAGCCAACATGCACAGTGGTTAGCTATTGTGTGAGGCAGCGAATGACCGCCGAGCAAATGGCTTTGTGCGTTCGCCGCCTCGCTGCCTAGCAAAGCGTCGTCTCCCTTGGGCGCCTAGCAAAGCTGCGCGTGCCGTCGCCCAAAAGCAAAGCGCCGTGTTCCTTGGGCGCCTAGCAAAGAAGTGCCTGCGTTGGGCGCCTCGCCGCATCGCAGCCTAGCAAAGCGCTGCGTGCCTTCGGCGCCTGGCAAAGCAGTGCGTGCCTTCGCTGCCTCACACAGCGCGGCGTGCCTTCGGCGCCTGGCAAAGCAGCGCGTGCCTTCGCCGCCTCACACAGCGCGGCTTGCCTTCGGCGCCTGGCAAAGCAGCGCGTGCCTTTGCCGCCTAAGAAAGCGCTGCGTGCCTTCTCGCCCTCGCCGCCTAGCAAAGCTCCGCGTCCCTTCGCCGCCTCGCCGCCTAGCAAAGCGCCGTGTCCCTTTGCCGCCTCGCCGCCTAGCAAAGCTCCGCGTCCCGTCGCCGCCTAGCAAAGCGGCGTGTTCCTTCGGCGCCTAGCAAAGCGCCGTGTTCCTTCGCTGCCTCGCCGCCTAAGAAAGCGCTGCGTGCCTTTTCGCCCTCGCCGCCCAACAAAGCGCCGTGTCCCTTCACCGCCTCCCCAATCGCTTCGTGCCTTCGGCGCCTAGCAAAGCGCTGCTTGCCTTCGCCGCCTCACACACCGCTGCGTCCCTTCGCCGCCTCGCCGCTTAGCAAACGCCGTAGGAGCGCCGAAGGGACACGGCGCTTTTGTAGGCGCCGAAGGCACGTGGCGCCTTGCTAAGCAGCGAGGCAGCGAAGGCACGCAGCCATTTGATCGTGGTCGACGGGCTCGGGCGCCTTGCTAGGCGGCGAGGCGGCGAAGGCACGCAGCGCTTTGCCAGGCGCCGAAGGCACTCAGCGCTTTGCCAGGCGCCCAAGGACGCAGCTCTCTAGGAGGCGGCGAGGGCACGCAGTGCTTTGCTAGGCGGCGAGCGGACGTGCAGCTTTGCTAGGCAGCCAAGGCTGAGGACGCTTTGCTAGGCGGCGAAGGCACGAAGCGATTTGGGAGGCGGCGAAGGCACACGGCGCTTTTCTAGGTGGCGAGGCGGCGAAGGCACGCGCTGCTTTGCTAGGCGCCGAAGGCACGCAGCGCTTCCTTCGTTTGCGAGGCAGCGAAGAGGTGGAGCGGTTTGCTTGTCGGCCAGGCAGCGAACAGGCGCCGTGCTTTGCTTTCTGCCACTCAGCGAATACACGCAGCGCTCTGCTTTTTGGCGAGGCACTGAACAGATGCACCGTTTAGTTTGCGAGGCGGCGAAGAGACGCGGCGCTTTGCATGCTGGCGAGGCGGCGAGCAGATCGAGTGCTTTGCTTGTTGGCGAGGCAGCGAAGAGATGCAGCGGTTTGCTTGTTGGCGAGGCAGCGAAGAGATGCAGCAGTCTCCTTCTTTGTGAGACAGCCAACATGCCCAGTGCTTGCTCCTTGTGTGAGGCAGCGAAGAGATGCAGCGGTTTTCTAGTTGGCGAGGCAGCGAAGAGACGCAGCAGGCTGCTTGTTGGTGAGACAGCCAACATGCACAGTGGTTAGCTATTGTGCGAGGCAGCGAATGACCGCCGAGCAAATCGCTTTGTGCGTTCGCCGCCTCGCTGCCTAGCAAAGCGTCGTCTCCCTTGGGCGCCTAGCAAAGCTGCGCGTGCCGTCGCCGTCAAGCAAAGCGCCGTGTTCCTTGGGCGCCTAGCAAAGAAGTGCCTGCGTTGGGCGCCTCGCCGCATCGCAGCCTAGCAAAGCGCTGCGTGCCTTCGGCGGCTGGCAAAGCAGTGCGTGCCTTCGCTGCCTCACACAGCGCGGCGTGCCTTCGGCGCCTCGCCGCCTAAGAAAGCGCTGCGTGCCTTCTCGCCCTCGCCGCCTAGCAAAGCTCCGCGTCCCGTCGCCGCCTAGCAAAGCGGCGTGTTCCTTCGGCGCCTAGCAAAGCGCCGTGTTCCTTCGCTGCCTCGCCGCCTGAGAAAGCGCTGCGTCCCTTTCGCCCTCGCCGCCCAACAAAGCGCCCTGTCCCTTCACCGCCTCCCCAATCGCTTCGGCCCTTCGCCGCCTCGCCGCCCAGCAAAGCGCTGCTTGCCTTCGCCGCCTCACACACCGCTGCGTCCCTTCGCCGCCTCGCCGCTTAGCAAACGCCGTAGTAGCGCCGAAGGGACACGGCGCTTTTGTAGGCGCCGAAGGCACGTGGCGCCTTGCTAAGCACCGAGGCAGCGAAGGCACGCAGCCATTTGATCGTGGTCGACGGGCTCGGGCGCCTTGCTAGGCGGCGAGGCGGCGAAGGCACGCAGCGCTTTGCCAGGCGCCGAAGGCACTCAGCGCTTTGCCAGGCGCCCAAGGACGCAGCGCTCTAGGAGGCGGCGAGGGCACGCAGTGCTTTGCTAGGCGGCGAGCGGACGTGCAGCTTTGCTAGGCAGCCAAGGCTGAGGACGCTTTGCTAGGAGGCTAGGCGGCGAAGGCACGAAGCGATTTGGGAGGCGGCGAAGGCACACGGCGCTTTTCTAGGTGGCGAGGCGGCGAAGGCACGCGCTGCTTTGCTAGGCGCCGAAGGCACGCAGCGCTTCCTTCGTTTGCGAGGCAGCGAAGAGGTGGAGCGCTTTGCTTGTCGGCCAGGCAGCGAACAGGCGCCGTGCTTTGCTTTCTGCCACTCAGCGAATACACGTAGCGCTCTGCTTTTTGGCGAGGCACTGAACAGATGCACCGTTTAGTTTGCGAGGCGGCGAAGAGACGCGGCGCTTTGCATGCTGGCGAGGCGGCGAGCAGATCGAGTGCTTTGCTTGTTGGCGAGGCAGCGAAGAGATGCAGCGGTTTGCTTGTTGGCGAGGCAGCGAAGAGATGCAGCAGTCTCCTTGTTTGTGAGACAGCCAACATGCCCAGTGCTTGCTCCTTGTGTGAGGCAGCGAAGAGATGCAGCGGTTTTCTAGTTGGCGAGGCAGCGAAGAGACGCAGCAGGCTGCTTGTTGGTGAGACAGCCAACATGCACAGTGGTTAGCTATTGTGTGAGGCAGCGAATGACCGCCGAGCAAATGGCTTTGTGCGTTCGCCGCCTCGCTGCCTAGCAAAGCGTCGTCTCCCTTGGGCGCCTAGCAAAGCTGCGCGTGCCGTCGCCCAAAAGCAAAGCGCCGTGTTCCTTGGGCGCCTAGCAAAGAAGTGCCTGCGTTGGGCGCCTCGCCGCATCGCAGCCTAGCAAAGCGCTGCGTGCCTTCGGCGCCTGGCAAAGCAGTGCGTGCCTTCGCTGCCTCACACAGCGCGGCGTGCCTTCGGCGCCTGGCAAAGCAGCGCGTGCCTTCGCCGCCTCACACAGCGCGGCTTGCCTTCGGCGCCTGGCAAAGCAGCGCGTGCCTTTGCCGCCTAAGAAAGCGCTGCGTGCCTTCTCGCCCTCGCCGCCTAGCAAAGCTCCGCGTCCCTTCGCCGCCTCGCCGCCTAGCAAAGCGCCGTGTCCCTTTGCCGCCTCGCCGCCTAGCAAAGCTCCGCGTCCCGTCGCCGCCTAGCAAAGCGGCGTGTTCCTTCGGCGCCTAGCAAAGCGCCGTGTTCCTTCGCTGCCTCGCCGCCTAAGAAAGCGCTGCGTGCCTTTTCGCCCTCGCCGCCCAACAAAGCGCCGTGTCCCTTCACCGCCTCCCCAATCGCTTCGTGCCTTCGGCGCCTAGCAAAGCGCTGCTTGCCTTCGCCGCCTCACACACCGCTGCGTCCCTTCGCCGCCTCGCCGCTTAGCAAACGCCGTAGGAGCGCCGAAGGGACACGGCGCTTTTGTAGGCGCCGAAGGCACGTGGCGCCTTGCTAAGCAGCGAGGCAGCGAAGGCACGCAGCCATTTGATCGTGGTCGACGGGCTCGGGCGCCTTGCTAGGCGGCGAGGCGGCGAAGGCACGCAGCGCTTTGCCAGGCGCCGAAGGCACTCAGCGCTTTGCCAGGCGCCCAAGGACGCAGCTCTCTAGGAGGCGGCGAGGGCACGCAGTGCTTTGCTAGGCGGCGAGCGGACGTGCAGCTTTGCTAGGCAGCCAAGGCTGAGGACGCTTTGCTAGGCGGCGAAGGCACGAAGCGATTTGGGAGGCGGCGAAGGCACACGGCGCTTTTCTAGGTGGCGAGGCGGCGAAGGCACGCGCTGCTTTGCTAGGCGCCGAAGGCACGCAGCGCTTCCTTCGTTTGCGAGGCAGCGAAGAGGTGGAGCGGTTTGCTTGTCGGCCAGGCAGCGAACAGGCGCCGTGCTTGGCTTTCTGCCACTCAGCGAATACACGCAGCGCTCTGCTTTTTGGCGAGGCACTGAACAGATGCACCGTTTAGTTTGCGAGGCGGCGAAGAGACGCGGCGCTTTGCATGCTGGCGAGGCGGCGAGCAGATCGAGTGCTTTGCTTGTTGGCGAGGCAGCGAAGAGATGCAGCGGTTTGCTTGTTGGCGAGGCAGCGAAGAGATGCAGCAGTCTCCTTGTTTGTGAGACAGCCAACATGCCCAGTGCTTGCTCCTTGTGTGAGGCAGCGAAGAGATGCAGCGGTTTTCTAGTTGGCGAGGCAGCGAAGAGACGCAGCAGGCTGCTTGTTGGTGAGACAGCCAACATGCACAGTGGTTAGCTATTGTGCGAGGCAGCGAATGACTGCCGAGCAAATGGCTTTGTGCGTTCGCCGCCTCGCTGCCTAGCAAAGCGTCGTCTCCCTTGGGCGCCTAGCAAAGCTGCGCGTGCCGTCGCCGTCAAGCAAAGCGCCGTGTTCCTTGGGCGCCTAGCAAAGAAGTGCCTGCGTTGGGCGCCTCGCCGCATCGCAGCCTAGCAAAGCGCTGCGTGCCTTCGGCGGCTGGCAAAGCAGTGCGTGCCTTCGCTGCCTCACACAGCGCGGCGTGCCTTCGGCGCCTCGCCGCCTAAGAAAGCGCTGCGTGCCTTCTCGCCCTCGCCGCCTAGCAAAGCTCCGCGTCCCGTCGCCGCCTAGCAAAGCGGCGTGTTCCTTCGGCGCCTAGCAAAGCGCCGTGTTCCTTCGCTGCCTCGCCGCCTGAGAAAGCGCTGCGTCCCTTTCGCCCTCGCCGCCCAACAAAGCGCCCTGTCCCTTCACCGCCTCCCCAATCGCTTCGGCCCTTCGCCGCCTCGCCGCCCAGCAAAGCGCTGCTTGCCTTCGCCGCCTCACACACCGCTGCGTCCCTTCGCCGCCTCGCCGCTTAGCAAACGCCGTAGTAGCGCCGAAGGGACACGGCGCTTTTGTAGGCGCCGAAGGCACGTGGCGCCTTGCTAAGCAGCGAGGCAGCGAAGGCACGCAGCCATTTGATCGTGGTCGACGGGCTCGGGCGCCTTGCTAGGCGGCGAGGCGGCGAAGGCACGCAGCGCTTTGCCAGGCGCCCAAGGACGCAGCGCTGTGCGAGGCGGCGAGGGCACGCAGTGCTTTGCTAGGCGGCGAGCGGACGTGCAGCTTTGCTAGGCAGCCAAGGCTGAGGACGCTTTGCTAGGAGGCTAGGCGGCGAAGGCACGAAGCGATTTGGGAGGCGGCGAAGGCACGCAGCGCTTTGCTAGGCGGCGAGGCGGCAAAGGCACGCGCTGCTTTGCTAGGCGCCGAAGGCACGCAGCGCTTCCTTCGTTTGCGAGGCAGCGAAGAGATGCAGCAGTCTCCTTGTTTGTGAGACAGCCAACATGCCCAGTGCTTGCTCCTTGTGCGAGGCAGCGAAGAGATGCAGCACTTTGCTTGTGCACCAGGTGGCGCAGTGGCATCGCGGATGGCTTTTTCTCCTGGAGGCGAAGCGAGGCAGCACTTTGCTAGTTGGCGAGGCAGCGAAGAGACGCAGCAGGCTGCTTGTTGGTGAGACAGCCAACATGCACAGTGGTTAGCTATTGTGCGAGGCAGCGAATGACCGCCGAGCAAATCGCTTTGTGCGTTCGCCGCCTCGCTGCCTAGCAAAGCGTCGTCTCCCTTGGGCGCCTAGCAAAGCTGCGCGTGCCGTCGCCCAAAAGCAAAGCGCCGTGTTCCTTGGGCGCCTAGCAAAGAAGTGCCTGCGTTGGGCGCCTCGCCGCATCGCAGCCTAGCAAAGCGCTGCGTGCCTTCGGCGGCTGGCAAAGCAGTGCGTGCCTTCGCCGCCTCACACAGCGCGGCGTGCCTTCGGCGCCTGGCAAAGCAGCGCGTGCCTTCGCCGCCTAAGAAAGCGCTGCGTGCCTTCTCGCCCTCGCCGCCTAGCAAAGCTCCGCGTCCCTTCGCCGCCTCGCCGCCTAGCAAAGCGCCGTGTTCCTTTGGCGCCTAGCAAAGAAGTGCCTGCCTTCGGCGCCTCGCCGCATCGCAGCCTAGCAAAGCGCTGCGTGCCTTCGGCGCCTGGCAAAGCAGTGCGTGCCTTCGCTGCCTCACACAGCGCGGCGTGCCTTCGGCGCCTCGCCGCCTAAGAAAGCGCTGCGTGCCTTCTCGCCCTCGCCGCCTAGCAAAGCGCCGTGTCCCTTTGCCGCCTCGTCGCCTAGCAAAGCTCCGCGTCCCGTCGCCGCCTAGCAAAGCGGCGTGTTCCTTCGGCGCCTAGCAAAGCGCCGTGTTCCTTCGCTGCCTCGCCGCCTAAGAAAGCGCTGCGTCCCTTTTCGCCCTCGCCGCCCAACAAAGCGCCGTGTCCCTTCACCGCCTCCCCAATCGCTTCGTGCCTTCGGCGCCTAGCAAAGCGCTGCTTGCCTTCGCCGCCTCACACACCGCTGCGTCCCTTCGCCGCCTCGCCGCTTAGCAAACGCCGTAGTAGCGCCGAAGGGACACGGCGCTTTTGTAGGCGCCGAAGGCACGTGGCGCCTTGCTAAGCAGCGAGGCAGCGAAGGCACGCAGCCATTTGATCGTGGTCGACGGGCTCGGGCGCCTTGCTAGGCGGCGAGGCGGCGAAGGCACGCAGCGCTTTGCCAGGCGCCCAAGGACGCAGCGCTGTGCGAGGCGGCGAGGGCACGCAGTGCTTTGCTAGGCGGCGAGCGGACGTGCAGCTTTGCTAGGCAGCCAAGGCTGAGGACGCTTTGCTAGGAGGCTAGGCGGCGAAGGCACGAAGCGATTTGGGAGGCGGCGAAGGCACGCAGCGCTTTGCTAGGCGGCGAGGCGGCAAAGGCACGCGCTGCTTTGCTAGGCGCCGAAGGCACGCAGCGCTTCCTTCGATTGCGAGGCAGCGAAGAGATGCAGCAGTCTCCTTGTTTGTGAGACAGCCAACATGCCCAGTGCTTGCTCCTTGTGCGAGGCAGCGAAGAGATGCAGCACTTTGCTTGTGCACCAGGTGGCGCAGTGGCATCGCGGATGGCTTTTTCTCCTGGAGGCGAAGCGAGGCAGCACTTTGCTAGTTGGCGAGGCAGCGAAGAGACGCAGCAGGCTGCTTGTTGGTGAGACAGCCAACATGCACAGTGGTTAGCTATTGTGCGAGGCAGCGAATGACCGCCGAGCAAATCGCTTTGTGCGTTCGCCGCCTCGCTGCCTAGCAAAGCGTCGTCTCCCTTGGGCGCCTAGCAAAGCTGCGCGTGCCGTCGCCCAAAAGCAAAGCGCCGTGTTCCTTGGGCGCCTAGCAAAGAAGTGCCTGCGTTGGGCGCCTCGCCGCATCGCAGCCTAGCAAAGCGCTGCGTGCCTTCGGCGGCTGGCAAAGCAGTGCGTGCCTTCGCCGCCTCACACAGCGCGGCGTGCCTTCGGCGCCTGGCAAAGCAGCGCGTGCCTTCGCCGCCTAAGAAAGCGCTGCGTGCCTTCTCGCCCTCGCCGCCTAGCAAAGCTCCGCGTCCCTTCGCCGCCTCGCCGCCTAGCAAAGCGCCGTGTTCCTTTGGCGCCTAGCAAAGAAGTGCCTGCCTTCGGCGCCTCGCCGCATCGCAGCCTAGCAAAGCGCTGCGTGCCTTCGGCGCCTGGCAAAGCAGTGCGTGCCTTCGCTGCCTCACACAGCGCGGCGTGCCTTCGGCGCCTCGCCGCCTAAGAAAGCGCTGCGTGCCTTCTCGCCCTCGCCGCCTAGCAAAGCGCCGTGTCCCTTTGCCGCCTCGTCGCCTAGCAAAGCTCCGCGTCCCGTCGCCGCCTAGCAAAGCGGCGTGTTCCTTCGGCGCCTAGCAAAGCGCCGTGTTCCTTCGCTGCCTCGCCGCCTAAGAAAGCGCTGCGTCCCTTTTCGCCCTCGCCGCCCAACAAAGCGCCGTGTCCCTTCACCGCCTCCCCAATCGCTTCGTGCCTTCGGCGCCTAGCAAAGCGCTGCTTGCCTTCGCCGCCTCACACACCGCTGCGTCCCTTCGCCGCCTCGCCGCTTAGCAAACGCCGTAGGAGCGCCGAAGGGACACGGCGCTTTTGTAGGCGCCGAAGGCACGTGGCGCCTTGCTAAGCAGCGAGGCAGCGAAGGCACGCAGCCATTTGATCGTGGTCGACGGGCTCGGGCGCCTTGCTAGGCGGCGAGGCGGCGAAGGCACGCAGCGCTTTGCCAGGCGCCCAAGGACGCAGCGCTGTGCGAGGCGGCGAGGGCACGCAGTGCTTTGCTAGGCGGCGAGCGGACGTGCAGCTTTGCTAGGCAGCCAAGGCTGAGGACGCTTTGCTAGGAGGCTAGGCGGCGAAGGCACGAAGCGATTTGGGAGGCGGCGAAGGCACGCAGCGCTTTGCTAGGCGGCGAGGCGGCAAAGGCACGCGCTGCTTTGCTAGGCGCCGAAGGCACGCAGCGCTTCCTTCGATTGCGAGGCAGCGAAGAGATGCAGCAGTCTCCTTGTTTGTGAGACAGCCAACATGCCCAGTGCTTGCTCCTTGTGCGAGGCAGCGAAGAGATGCAGCACTTTGCTTGTGCACCAGGTGGCGCAGTGGCATCGCGGATGGCTTTTTCTCCTGGAGGCGAAGCGAGGCAGCACTTTGCTAGTTGGCGAGGCAGCGAAGAGACGCAGCAGGCTGCTTGTTGGTGAGACAGCCAACATGCACAGTGGTTAGCTATTGTGCGAGGCAGCGAATGACCGCCGAGCAAATCGCTTTGTGCGTTCGCCGCCTCGCTGCCTAGCAAAGCGTCGTCTCCCTTGGGCGCCTAGCAAAGCTGCGCGTGCCGTCGCCCAAAAGCAAAGCGCCGTGTTCCTTGGGCGCCTAGCAAAGAAGTGCCTGCCTTCGGCGCCTCGCCGCATCGCAGCCTAGCAAAGCGCTGCGTGCCTTCGGCGGCTGGCAAAGCAGTGCGTGCCTTCGCCGCCTCACACAGCGCGGCGTGCCTTCGGCGCCTGGCAAAGCAGCGCGTGCCTTCGCCGCCTAAGAAAGCGCTGCGTGCCTTCTCGCCCTCGCCGCCTAGCAAAGCTCCGCGTCCCTTCGCCGCCTCGCCGCCTAGCAAAGCGGCGTGTTCCTTTGGCGCCTAGCAAAGAAGTGCCTGCCTTCGGCGCCTCGCCGCATCGCAGCCTAGCAAAGCGCTGCGTGCCTTCGGCGGCTGGCAAAGCAGTGCGTGCCTTCGCTGCCTCACACAGCGCGGCGTGCCTTCGGCGCCTCGCCGCCTAAGAAAGCGCTGCGTGCCTTCTCGCCCTCGCCGCCTAGCAAAGCGCCGTGTCCCTTTGCCGCCTCGCCGCCTAGCAAAGCTCCGCGTCCCGTCGCCGCCTAGCAAAGCGGCGTGTTCCTTCGGCGCCTAGCAAAGCGCCGTGTTCCTTCGCTGCCTCGCCGCCTAAGAAAGCGCTGCGTCCCTTTTCGCCCTCGCCGCCCAACAAAGCGCCGTGTCCCTTCACCGCCTCCCCAATCGCTTCGTGCCTTCGGCGCCTAGCAAAGCGCTGCTTGCCTTCGCCGCCTCACACACCGCTGCGTCCCTTCGCCGCCTCGCCGTTTAGCAAACGCCGTAGTAGCGCCGAAGGCACACGGCGCTTTTGTAGGCGCCGAAGGCACGTGGCGCCTTGCTAAGCACCGAGGCAGCGAAGGCACGCAGCCATTTGATCGTGGTCGACGGGCTCGGGCGCCTTGCTAGGCGGCGAGGCGGCGAAGGCACGCAGCGCTTTGCCAGGCGCCGAAGGCACTCAGCGCTTTGCCAGGCGCCCAAGGACGCAGCGCTCTAGGAGGCGGCGAGGGCACGCAGTGCTTTGCTAGGCGGCGAGCGGACGTGCAGCTTTGCTAGGCAGCCAAGGCTGAGGACGCTTTGCTAGGAGGCTAGGCGGCGAAGGCACGAAGCGATTTGGGAGGCGGCGAAGGCACACGGCGCTTTTCTAGGTGGCGAGGCGGCGAAGGCACGCGCTGCTTTGCTAGGCGCCGAAGGCACGCAGCGCTTCCTTCGTTTGCGAGGCAGCGAAGAGGTGGAGCGCTTTGCTTGTCGGCCAGGCAGCGAACAGGCGCCGTGCTTTGCTTTCTGCCACTCAGCGAATACACGTAGCGCTCTGCTTTTTGGCGAGGCACTGAACAGATGCACCGTTTAGTTTGCGAGGCGGCGAAGAGACGCGGCGCTTTGCATGCTGGCGAGGCGGCGAGCAGATCGAGTGCTTTGCTTGTTGGCGAGGCAGCGAAGAGATGCAGCGGTTTGCTTGTTGGCGAGGCAGCGAAGAGATGCAGCAGTCTCCTTGTTTGTGAGACAGCCAACATGCCCAGTGCTTGCTCCTTGTGTGAGGCAGCGAAGAGATGCAGCGGTTTTCTAGTTGGCGAGGCAGCGAAGAGACGCAGCAGGCTGCTTGTTGGTGAGACAGCCAACATGCACAGTGGTTAGCTATTGTGTGAGGCAGCGAATGACCGCCGAGCAAATGGCTTTGTGCGTTCGCCGCCTCGCTGCCTAGCAAAGCGTCGTCTCCCTTGGGCGCCTAGCAAAGCTGCGCGTGCCGTCGCCCAAAAGCAAAGCGCCGTGTTCCTTGGGCGCCTAGCAAAGAAGTGCCTGCGTTGGGCGCCTCGCCGCATCGCAGCCTAGCAAAGCGCTGCGTGCCTTCGGCGCCTGGCAAAGCAGTGCGTGCCTTCGCTGCCTCACACAGCGCGGCGTGCCTTCGGCGCCTGGCAAAGCAGCGCGTGCCTTCGCCGCCTCACACAGCGCGGCTTGCCTTCGGCGCCTGGCAAAGCAGCGCGTGCCTTTGCCGCCTAAGAAAGCGCTGCGTGCCTTCTCGCCCTCGCCGCCTAGCAAAGCTCCGCGTCCCTTCGCCGCCTCGCCGCCTAGCAAAGCGCCGTGTCCCTTTGCCGCCTCGCCGCCTAGCAAAGCTCCGCGTCCCGTCGCCGCCTAGCAAAGCGGCGTGTTCCTTCGGCGCCTAGCAAAGCGCCGTGTTCCTTCGCTGCCTCGCCGCCTAAGAAAGCGCTGCGTCCCTTTTCGCCCTCGCCGCCCAACAAAGCGCCGTGTCCCTTCACCGCCTCCCCAATCGCTTCGTGCCTTCGGCGCCTAGCAAAGCGCTGCTTGCCTTCGCCGCCTCACACACCGCTGCGTCCCTTCGCCGCCTCGCCGCTTAGCAAACGCCGTAGGAGCGCCGAAGGGACACGGCGCTTTTGTAGGCGCCGAAGGCACGTGGCGCCTTGCTAAGCAGCGAGGCAGCGAAGGCACGCAGCCATTTGATCGTGGTCGACGGGCTCGGGCGCCTTGCTAGGCGGCGAGGCGGCGAAGGCACGCAGCGCTTTGCCAGGCGCCGAAGGCACTCAGCGCTTTGCCAGGCGCCCAAGGACGCAGCTCTCTAGGAGGCGGCGAGGGCACGCAGTGCTTTGCTAGGCGGCGAGCGGACGTGCAGCTTTGCTAGGCAGCCAAGGCTGAGGACGCTTTGCTAGGCGGCGAAGGCACGAAGCGATTTGGGAGGCGGCGAAGGCACACGGCGCTTTTCTAGGTGGCGAGGCGGCGAAGGCACGCGCTGCTTTGCTAGGCGCCGAAGGCACGCAGCGCTTCCTTCGTTTGCGAGGCAGCGAAGAGGTGGAGCGGTTTGCTTGTCGGCCAGGCAGCGAACAGGCGCCGTGCTTGGCTTTCTGCCACTCAGCGAATACACGCAGCGCTCTGCTTTTTGGCGAGGCACTGAACAGATGCACCGTTTAGTTTGCGAGGCGGCGAAGAGACGCGGCGCTTTGCATGCTGGCGAGGCGGCGAGCAGATCGAGTGCTTTGCTTGTTGGCGAGGCAGCGAAGAGATGCAGCGGTTTGCTTGTTGGCGAGGCAGCGAAGAGATGCAGCAGTCTCCTTGTTTGTGAGACAGCCAACATGCCCAGTGCTTGCTCCTTGTGTGAGGCAGCGAAGAGATGCAGCGGTTTTCTAGTTGGCGAGGCAGCGAAGAGACGCAGCAGGCTGCTTGTTGGTGAGACAGCCAACATGCACAGTGGTTAGCTATTGTGCGAGGCAGCGAATGACTGCCGAGCAAATGGCTTTGTGCGTTCGCCGCCTCGCTGCCTAGCAAAGCGTCGTCTCCCTTGGGCGCCTAGCAAAGCTGCGCGTGCCGTCGCCGTCAAGCAAAGCGCCGTGTTCCTTGGGCGCCTAGCAAAGAAGTGCCTGCGTTGGGCGCCTCGCCGCATCGCAGCCTAGCAAAGCGCTGCGTGCCTTCGGCGGCTGGCAAAGCAGTGCGTGCCTTCGCTGCCTCACACAGCGCGGCGTGCCTTCGGCGCCTCGCCGCCTAAGAAAGCGCTGCGTGCCTTCTCGCCCTCGCCGCCTAGCAAAGCTCCGCGTCCCGTCGCCGCCTAGCAAAGCGGCGTGTTCCTTCGGCGCCTAGCAAAGCGCCGTGTTCCTTCGCTGCCTCGCCGCCTGAGAAAGCGCTGCGTCCCTTTCGCCCTCGCCGCCCAACAAAGCGCCCTGTCCCTTCACCGCCTCCCCAATCGCTTCGGCCCTTCGCCGCCTCGCCGCCC
Organism: Apteryx mantelli; assembly: GCF_036417845.1. Taxonomy (NCBI): domain Eukaryota; kingdom Metazoa; phylum Chordata; class Aves; order Apterygiformes; family Apterygidae; genus Apteryx; species Apteryx mantelli. The sequence continues at coordinate 345,662 of NC_089993.1, read as the reverse complement.
AGCAAAGCGCTGCTTGCCTTCGCCGCCTCACACACCGCTGCGTCCCTTCGCCGCCTCGCCGCTTAGCAAACGCCGTAGTAGCGCCGAAGGGACACGGCGCTTTTGTAGGCGCCGAAGGCACGTGGCGCCTTGCTAAGCAGCGAGGCAGCGAAGGCACGCAGCCATTTGATCGTGGTCGACGGGCTCGGGCGCCTTGCTAGGCGGCGAGGCGGCGAAGGCACGCAGCGCTTTGCCAGGCGCCCAAGGACGCAGCGCTGTGCGAGGCGGCGAGGGCACGCAGTGCTTTGCTAGGCGGCGAGCGGACGTGCAGCTTTGCTAGGCAGCCAAGGCTGAGGACGCTTTGCTAGGAGGCTAGGCGGCGAAGGCACGAAGCGATTTGGGAGGCGGCGAAGGCACGCAGCGCTTTGCTAGGCGGCGAGGCGGCAAAGGCACGCGCTGCTTTGCTAGGCGCCGAAGGCACGCAGCGCTTCCTTCGTTTGCGAGGCAGCGAAGAGATGCAGCAGTCTCCTTGTTTGTGAGACAGCCAACATGCCCAGTGCTTGCTCCTTGTGCGAGGCAGCGAAGAGATGCAGCACTTTGCTTGTGCACCAGGTGGCGCAGTGGCATCGCGGATGGCTTTTTCTCCTGGAGGCGAAGCGAGGCAGCACTTTGCTAGTTGGCGAGGCAGCGAAGAGACGCAGCAGGCTGCTTGTTGGTGAGACAGCCAACATGCACAGTGGTTAGCTATTGTGCGAGGCAGCGAATGACCGCCGAGCAAATCGCTTTGTGCGTTCGCCGCCTCGCTGCCTAGCAAAGCGTCGTCTCCCTTGGGCGCCTAGCAAAGCTGCGCGTGCCGTCGCCCAAAAGCAAAGCGCCGTGTTCCTTGGGCGCCTAGCAAAGAAGTGCCTGCGTTGGGCGCCTCGCCGCATCGCAGCCTAGCAAAGCGCTGCGTGCCTTCGGCGGCTGGCAAAGCAGTGCGTGCCTTCGCCGCCTCACACAGCGCGGCGTGCCTTCGGCGCCTGGCAAAGCAGCGCGTGCCTTCGCCGCCTAAGAAAGCGCTGCGTGCCTTCTCGCCCTCGCCGCCTAGCAAAGCTCCGCGTCCCTTCGCCGCCTCGCCGCCTAGCAAAGCGCCGTGTTCCTTTGGCGCCTAGCAAAGAAGTGCCTGCCTTCGGCGCCTCGCCGCATCGCAGCCTAGCAAAGCGCTGCGTGCCTTCGGCGCCTGGCAAAGCAGTGCGTGCCTTCGCTGCCTCACACAGCGCGGCGTGCCTTCGGCGCCTCGCCGCCTAAGAAAGCGCTGCGTGCCTTCTCGCCCTCGCCGCCTAGCAAAGCGCCGTGTCCCTTTGCCGCCTCGTCGCCTAGCAAAGCTCCGCGTCCCGTCGCCGCCTAGCAAAGCGGCGTGTTCCTTCGGCGCCTAGCAAAGCGCCGTGTTCCTTCGCTGCCTCGCCGCCTAAGAAAGCGCTGCGTCCCTTTTCGCCCTCGCCGCCCAACAAAGCGCCGTGTCCCTTCACCGCCTCCCCAATCGCTTCGTGCCTTCGGCGCCTAGCAAAGCGCTGCTTGCCTTCGCCGCCTCACACACCGCTGCGTCCCTTCGCCGCCTCGCCGCTTAGCAAACGCCGTAGTAGCGCCGAAGGGACACGGCGCTTTTGTAGGCGCCGAAGGCACGTGGCGCCTTGCTAAGCAGCGAGGCAGCGAAGGCACGCAGCCATTTGATCGTGGTCGACGGGCTCGGGCGCCTTGCTAGGCGGCGAGGCGGCGAAGGCACGCAGCGCTTTGCCAGGCGCCCAAGGACGCAGCGCTGTGCGAGGCGGCGAGGGCACGCAGTGCTTTGCTAGGCGGCGAGCGGACGTGCAGCTTTGCTAGGCAGCCAAGGCTGAGGACGCTTTGCTAGGAGGCTAGGCGGCGAAGGCACGAAGCGATTTGGGAGGCGGCGAAGGCACGCAGCGCTTTGCTAGGCGGCGAGGCGGCAAAGGCACGCGCTGCTTTGCTAGGCGCCGAAGGCACGCAGCGCTTCCTTCGATTGCGAGGCAGCGAAGAGATGCAGCAGTCTCCTTGTTTGTGAGACAGCCAACATGCCCAGTGCTTGCTCCTTGTGCGAGGCAGCGAAGAGATGCAGCACTTTGCTTGTGCACCAGGTGGCGCAGTGGCATCGCGGATGGCTTTTTCTCCTGGAGGCGAAGCGAGGCAGCACTTTGCTAGTTGGCGAGGCAGCGAAGAGACGCAGCAGGCTGCTTGTTGGTGAGACAGCCAACATGCACAGTGGTTAGCTATTGTGCGAGGCAGCGAATGACCGCCGAGCAAATCGCTTTGTGCGTTCGCCGCCTCGCTGCCTAGCAAAGCGTCGTCTCCCTTGGGCGCCTAGCAAAGCTGCGCGTGCCGTCGCCCAAAAGCAAAGCGCCGTGTTCCTTGGGCGCCTAGCAAAGAAGTGCCTGCGTTGGGCGCCTCGCCGCATCGCAGCCTAGCAAAGCGCTGCGTGCCTTCGGCGGCTGGCAAAGCAGTGCGTGCCTTCGCCGCCTCACACAGCGCGGCGTGCCTTCGGCGCCTGGCAAAGCAGCGCGTGCCTTCGCCGCCTAAGAAAGCGCTGCGTGCCTTCTCGCCCTCGCCGCCTAGCAAAGCTCCGCGTCCCTTCGCCGCCTCGCCGCCTAGCAAAGCGCCGTGTTCCTTTGGCGCCTAGCAAAGAAGTGCCTGCCTTCGGCGCCTCGCCGCATCGCAGCCTAGCAAAGCGCTGCGTGCCTTCGGCGCCTGGCAAAGCAGTGCGTGCCTTCGCTGCCTCACACAGCGCGGCGTGCCTTCGGCGCCTCGCCGCCTAAGAAAGCGCTGCGTGCCTTCTCGCCCTCGCCGCCTAGCAAAGCGCCGTGTCCCTTTGCCGCCTCGTCGCCTAGCAAAGCTCCGCGTCCCGTCGCCGCCTAGCAAAGCGGCGTGTTCCTTCGGCGCCTAGCAAAGCGCCGTGTTCCTTCGCTGCCTCGCCGCCTAAGAAAGCGCTGCGTCCCTTTTCGCCCTCGCCGCCCAACAAAGCGCCGTGTCCCTTCACCGCCTCCCCAATCGCTTCGTGCCTTCGGCGCCTAGCAAAGCGCTGCTTGCCTTCGCCGCCTCACACACCGCTGCGTCCCTTCGCCGCCTCGCCGCTTAGCAAACGCCGTAGTAGCGCCGAAGGGACACGGCGCTTTTGTAGGCGCCGAAGGCACGTGGCGCCTTGCTAAGCAGCGAGGCAGCGAAGGCACGCAGCCATTTGATCGTGGTCGACGGGCTCGGGCGCCTTGCTAGGCGGCGAGGCGGCGAAGGCACGCAGCGCTTTGCCAGGCGCCCAAGGACGCAGCGCTGTGCGAGGCGGCGAGGGCACGCAGTGCTTTGCTAGGCGGCGAGCGGACGTGCAGCTTTGCTAGGCAGCCAAGGCTGAGGACGCTTTGCTAGGAGGCTAGGCGGCGAAGGCACGAAGCGATTTGGGAGGCGGCGAAGGCACGCAGCGCTTTGCTAGGCGGCGAGGCGGCAAAGGCACGCGCTGCTTTGCTAGGCGCCGAAGGCACGCAGCGCTTCCTTCGATTGCGAGGCAGCGAAGAGATGCAGCAGTCTCCTTGTTTGTGAGACAGCCAACATGCCCAGTGCTTGCTCCTTGTGCGAGGCAGCGAAGAGATGCAGCACTTTGCTTGTGCACCAGGTGGCGCAGTGGCATCGCGGATGGCTTTTTCTCCTGGAGGCGAAGCGAGGCAGCACTTTGCTAGTTGGCGAGGCAGCGAAGAGACGCAGCAGGCTGCTTGTTGGTGAGACAGCCAACATGCACAGTGGTTAGCTATTGTGCGAGGCAGCGAATGACCGCCGAGCAAATCGCTTTGTGCGTTCGCCGCCTCGCTGCCTAGCAAAGCGTCGTCTCCCTTGGGCGCCTAGCAAAGCTGCGCGTGCCGTCGCCCAAAAGCAAAGCGCCGTGTTCCTTGGGCGCCTAGCAAAGAAGTGCCTGCCTTCGGCGCCTCGCCGCATCGCAGCCTAGCAAAGCGCTGCGTGCCTTCGGCGCCTGGCAAAGCAGTGCGTGCCTTCGCCGCCTCACACAGCGCGGCGTGCCTTCGGCGCCTGGCAAAGCAGCGCGTGCCTTCGCCGCCTAAGAAAGCGCTGCGTGCCTTCTCGCCCTCGCCGCCTAGCAAAGCTCCGCGTCCCTTCGCCGCCTCGCCGCCTAGCAAAGCGCCGTGTTCCTTGGGCGCCTAGCAAAGAAGTGCCTGCCTTCGGCGCCTCGCCGCATCGCAGCCTAGCAAAGCGCTGCGTGCCTTCGGCGCCTGGCAAAGCAGTGCGTGCCTTCGCTGCCTCACACAGCGCGGCGTGCCTTCGGCGCCTCGCCGCCTAAGAAAGCGCTGCGTGCCTTCTCGCCCTCGCCGCCTAGCAAAGCGCCGTGTCCCTTTGCCGCCTCGTCGCCTAGCAAAGCTCCGCGTCCCGTCGCCGCCTAGCAAAGCGGCGTGTTCCTTCGGCGCCTAGCAAAGCGCCGTGTTCCTTCGCTGCCTCGCCACCTAAGAAAGCGCTGCGTCCCTTTTCGCCCTCGCCGCCCAACAAAGCGCCCTGTCCCTTCACCGCCTCCCCAATCGCTTCGTGCCTTCGGCGCCTAGCAAAGCGCTGCTTGCCTTCGCCGCCTCACACACCGCTGCGTCCCTTCGCCGCCTCGCCGCTTAGCAAACGCCGTAGTAGCGCCGAAGGCACACGGCGCTTTTGTAGGCGCCGAAGGCACGTGGCGCCTTGCTAAGCACCGAGGCAGCGAAGGCACGCAGCCATTTGATCGTGGTCGACGGGCTCGGGCGCCTTGCTAGGCGGCGAGGCGGCGAAGGCACGCAGCGCTTTGCCAGGCGCCGAAGGCACTCAGCGCTTTGCCAGGCGCCCAAGGACGCAGCGCTCTAGGAGGCGGCGAGGGCACGCAGTGCTTTGCTAGGCGGCGAGCGGACGTGCAGCTTTGCTAGGCAGCCAAGGCTGAGGACGCTTTGCTAGGAGGCTAGGCGGCGAAGGCACGAAGCGATTTGGGAGGCGGCGAAGGCACACGACGCTTTTCTAGGTGGCGAGGCGGCGAAGGCACGCGCTGCTTTGCTAGGCGCCGAAGGCACGCAGCGCTTCCTTCGTTTGCGAGGCAGCGAAGAGGTGGAGCGCTTTGCTTGTCGGCCAGGCAGCGAACAGGCGCCGTGCTTTGCTTTCTGCCACTCAGCGAATACACGTAGCGCTCTGCTTTTTGGCGAGGCACTGAACAGATGCACCGTTTAGTTTGCGAGGCGGCGAAGAGACGCGGCGCTTTGCATGCTGGCGAGGCGGCGAGCAGATCGAGTGCTTTGCTTGTTGGCGAGGCAGCGAAGAGATGCAGCGGTTTGCTTGTTGGCGAGGCAGCGAAGAGATGCAGCAGTCTCCTTGTTTGTGAGACAGCCAACATGCCCAGTGCTTGCTCCTTGTGTGAGGCAGCGAAGAGATGCAGCGGTTTTCTAGTTGGCGAGGCAGCGAAGAGACGCAGCAGGCTGCTTGTTGGTGAGACAGCCAACATGCACAGTGGTTAGCTATTGTGTGAGGCAGCGAATGACCGCCGAGCAAATGGCTTTGTGCGTTCGCCGCCTCGCTGCCTAGCAAAGCGTCGTCTCCCTTGGGCGCCTAGCAAAGCTGCGCGTGCCGTCGCCCAAAAGCAAAGCGCCGTGTTCCTTGGGCGCCTAGCAAAGAAGTGCCTGCGTTGGGCGCCTCGCCGCATCGCAGCCTAGCAAAGCGCTGCGTGCCTTCGGCGCCTGGCAAAGCAGTGCGTGCCTTCGCTGCCTCACACAGCGCGGCGTGCCTTCGGCGCCTGGCAAAGCAGCGCGTGCCTTCGCCGCCTCACACAGCGCGGCTTGCCTTCGGCGCCTGGCAAAGCAGCGCGTGCCTTTGCCGCCTAAGAAAGCGCTGCGTGCCTTCTCGCCCTCGCCGCCTAGCAAAGCTCCGCGTCCCTTCGCCGCCTCGCCGCCTAGCAAAGCGCCGTGTCCCTTTGCCGCCTCGCCGCCTAGCAAAGCTCCGCGTCCCGTCGCCGCCTAGCAAAGCGGCGTGTTCCTTCGGCGCCTAGCAAAGCGCCGTGTTCCTTCGCTGCCTCGCCGCCTAAGAAAGCGCTGCGTGCCTTTTCGCCCTCGCCGCCCAACAAAGCGCCGTGTCCCTTCACCGCCTCCCCAATCGCTTCGTGCCTTCGGCGCCTAGCAAAGCGCTGCTTGCCTTCGCCGCCTCACACACCGCTGCGTCCCTTCGCCGCCTCGCCGCTTAGCAAACGCCGTAGGAGCGCCGAAGGGACACGGCGCTTTTGTAGGCGCCGAAGGCACGTGGCGCCTTGCTAAGCAGCGAGGCAGCGAAGGCACGCAGCCATTTGATCGTGGTCGACGGGCTCGGGCGCCTTGCTAGGCGGCGAGGCGGCGAAGGCACGCAGCGCTTTGCCAGGCGCCGAAGGCACTCAGCGCTTTGCCAGGCGCCCAAGGACGCAGCTCTCTAGGAGGCGGCGAGGGCACGCAGTGCTTTGCTAGGCGGCGAGCGGACGTGCAGCTTTGCTAGGCAGCCAAGGCTGAGGACGCTTTGCTAGGCGGCGAAGGCACGAAGCGATTTGGGAGGCGGCGAAGGCACACGGCGCTTTTCTAGGTGGCGAGGCGGCGAAGGCACGCGCTGCTTTGCTAGGCGCCGAAGGCACGCAGCGCTTCCTTCGTTTGCGAGGCAGCGAAGAGGTGGAGCGGTTTGCTTGTCGGCCAGGCAGCGAACAGGCGCCGTGCTTTGCTTTCTGCCACTCAGCGAATACACGCAGCGCTCTGCTTTTTGGCGAGGCACTGAACAGATGCACCGTTTAGTTTGCGAGGCGGCGAAGAGACGCGGCGCTTTGCATGCTGGCGAGGCGGCGAGCAGATCGAGTGCTTTGCTTGTTGGCGAGGCAGCGAAGAGATGCAGCGGTTTGCTTGTTGGCGAGGCAGCGAAGAGGTGCAGCAGTCTCCTTGTTTGTGAGACAGCCAACATGCCCAGTGCTTGCTCCTTGTGCGAGGCAGCGAAGAGATGCAGCACTTTGCTAGTTGGCGAGGCAGCGAAGAGACGCAGCAGGCTGCTTGTTGGTGAGACAGCCAACATGCACAGTGGTTAGCTATTGTGCGAGGCAGCGAATGACCGCCGAGCAAATGGCTTTGTGCGTTCGCCGCCTCGCTGCCTAGCAAAGCGTCGTCTCCCTTGGGCGCCTAGCAAAGCTGCGCGTGCCGTCGCCCAAAAGCAAAGCGCCGTGTTCCTTGGGCGCCTAGCAAAGAAGTGCCTGCGTTGGGCGCCTCGCCGCATCGCAGCCTAGCAAAGCGCTGCGTGCCTTCGGCGCCTGGCAAAGCAGTGCGTGCCTTCGCTGCCTCACACAGCGCGGCGTGCCTTCGGCGCCTGGCAAAGCAGCGCGTGCCTTCGCCGCCTCACACAGCGCGGCTTGCCTTCGGCGCCTGGCAAAGCAGCGCGTGCCTTTGCCGCCTAAGAAAGCGCTGCGTGCCTTCTCGCCCTCGCCGCCTAGCAAAGCTCCGCGTCCCTTCGCCGCCTCGCCGCCTAGCAAAGCGCCGTGTCCCTTTGCCGCCTCGCCGCCTAGCAAAGCTCCGCGTCCCGTCGCCGCCTAGCAAAGCGGCGTGTTCCTTCGGCGCCTAGCAAAGCGCCGTGTTCCTTCGCTGCCTCGCCGCCTAAGAAAGCGCTGCGTCCCTTTTCGCCCTCGCCGCCCAACAAAGCGCCGTGTCCCTTCACCGCCTCCCCAATCGCTTCGTGCCTTCGGCGCCTAGCAAAGCGCTGCTTGCCTTCGCCGCCTCACACACCGCTGCGTCCCTTCGCCGCCTCGCCGCTTAGCAAACGCCGTATTAGCGCCGAAGGGACACGGCGCTTTTGTAGGCGCCGAAGGCACGTGGCGCCTTGCTAAGCACCGAGGCAGCGAAGGCACGCAGCCATTTGATCGTGGTCGACGGGCTCGGGCGCCTTGCTAGGCGGCGAGGCGGCGAAGGCACGCAGCGCTTTGCCAGGCGCCGAAGGCACTCAGCGCTTTGCCAGGCGCCCAAGGACGCAGCGCTCTAGGAGGCGGCGAGGGCACGCAGTGCTTTGCTAGGCGGCGAGCGGACGTGCAGCTTTGCTAGGCAGCCAAGGCTGAGGACGCTTTGCTAGGAGGCTAGGCGGCGAAGGCACGAAGCGATTTGGGAGGCGGCGAAGGCACACGGCGCTTTTCTAGGTGGCGAGGCGGCGAAGGCACGCGCTGCTTTGCTAGGCGCCGAAGGCACGCAGCGCTTCCTTCGTTTGCGAGGCAGCGAAGAGGTGGAGCGGTTTGCTTGTCGGCCAGGCAGCGAACAGGCGCCGTGCTTTGCTTTCTGCCACTCAGCGAATACACGTAGCGCTCTGCTTTTTGGCGAGGCACTGAACAGATGCACCGTTTAGTTTGCGAGGCGGCGAAGAGACGCGGCGCTTTGCATGCTGGCGAGGCGGCGAGCAGATCGAGTGCTTTGCTTGTTGGCGAGGCAGCGAAGAGATGCAGCGGTTTGCTTGTTGGCGAGGCAGCGAAGAGATGCAGCAGTCTCCTGGTTTGTGAGACAGCCAACATGCCCAGTGCTTGCTCCTTGTGTGAGGCAGCGAAGAGATGCAGCGGTTTTCTAGTTGGCGAGGCAGCGAAGAGACGCAGCAGGCTGCTTGTTGGTGAGACAGCCAACATGCACAGTGGTTAGCTATTGTGCGAGGCAGCGAATGACCGCCGAGCAAATGGCTTTGTGCGTTCGCCGCCTCGCTGCCTAGCAAAGCGTCGTCTCCCTTGGGCGCCTAGCAAAGCTGCGCGTGCCGTCGCCCAAAAGCAAAGCGCCGTGTTCCTTGGGTGCCTAGCAAAGAAGTGCCTGCGTTGGGCGCCTCGCCGCATCGCAGCCTAGCAAAGCGCTGCGTGCCTTCGGCGGCTGGCAAAGCAGTGCGTGCCTTCGCCGCCTCACACAGCGCGGCGTGCCTTCGGCGCCTGGCAAAGCAGCGCGTGCCTTCGCCGCCTAAGAAAGCGCTGCGTGCCTTCTCGCCCTCGCCGCCTAGCAAAGCTCCGCGTCCCTTCGCCGCCTCGCCGCCTAGCAAAGCGCCGTGTTCCTTTGGCGCCTAGCAAAGAAGTGCCTGCCTTCGGCGCCTCGCCGCATCGCAGCCTAGCAAAGCGCTGCGTGCCTTCGGCGGCTGGCAAAGCAGTGCGTGCCTTCGCTGCCTCACACAGCGCGGCGTGCCTTCGGCGCCTCGCCGCCTAAGAAAGCGCTGCGTGCCTTCTCGCCCTCGCCGCCTAGCAAAGCTCCGCGTCCCGTCGCCACCTAGCAAAGCGGCGTGTTCCTTCGGCGCCTAGCAAAGCGCCGTGTTCCTTCGCTGCCTCGCCGCCTAAGAAAGCGCTGCGTGCCTTTTCGCCCTCGCCGCCCAACAAAGCGCCGTGTCCCTTCACCGCCTCCCCAATCGCTTCGTGCCTTCGGCGCCTAGCAAAGCGCTGCTTGCCTTCGCCGCCTCACACAGCGCTGCGTCCCTTCGCCGCCTCGCCGCTTAGCAAACGCCGTAGTAGCGCCGAAGGCACACGGCGCTTTTGTAGGCGCCGAAGGCACGTGGCGCCTTGCTAAGCACCGAGGCAGCGAAGGCACGCAGCCATTTGATGGTGGTCGACGGGCTCGGGCGCCTTGCTAGGCGGCGAGGCGGCGAAGGCACGCAGCGCTTTGCCAGGCGCCGAAGGCACTCAGCGCTTTGCCAGGCGCCGAAGGCACTCAGCGCTTTGCCAGGCGCCCAAGGACGCAGCGCTCTAGGAGGCGGCGAGGGCACGCAGTGCTTTGCTAGGCGGCGAGCGGACGTGCAGCTTTGCTAGGCAGCCAAGGCTGAGGACGCTTTGCTAGGCGGCGAAGGCACGAAGCGATTTGGGAGGCGGCGAAGGCACACGGCGCTTTTCTAGGTGGCGAGGCGGCGAAGGCACGCGCTGCTTTGCTAGGCGCCGAAGGCACGCAGCGCTTCCTTCGTTTGCGAGGCAGCGAAGAGGTGGAGCGGTTTGCTTGTCGGCCAGGCAGCGAACAGGCGCCGTGCTTTGCTTTCTGCCACTCAGCGAATACACGCAGCGCTCTGCTTTTTGGCGAGGCACTGAACAGATGCACCGTTTAGTTTGCGAGGCGGCGAAGAGACGCGGCGCTTTGCATGCTGGCGAGGCGGCGAGCAGATCGAGTGCTTTGCTTGTTGGCGAGGCAGCGAAGAGATGCAGCGGTTTGCTTGTTGGCGAGGCAGCGAAGAGACGCAGCAGGCTGCTTGTTGGTGAGACAGCCAACATGCCCAGTGCTTGCTCCTTGTGTGAGGCAGCGAAGAGATGCAGCGGTTTTCTAGTTGGCGAGGCAGCGAAGAGACGCAGCAGGCTGCTTGTTGGTGAGACAGCCAACATGCACAGTGGTTAGCTATTGTGCGAGGCAGCGAATGACCGCCGAGCAAATGGCTTTGTGCGTTCGCCGCCTCGCTGCCTAGCAAAGCGTCGTCTCCCTTGGGCGCCTAGCAAAGCTGCGCGTGCCGTCGCCCAAAAGCAAAGCGCCGTGTTCCTTGGGCGCCTAGCAAAGAAGTGCCTGCGTTGGGCGCCTCGCCGCATCGCAGCCTAGCAAAGCGCTGCGTGCCTTCGGCGCCTGGCAAAGCAGTGCGTGCCTTCGCTGCCTCACACAGCGCGGCGTGCCTTCGGCGCCTGGCAAAGCAGCGCGTGCCTTCGCCGCCTCACACAGCGCGGCTTGCCTTCGGCGCCTGGCAAAGCAGCGCGTGCCTTTGCCGCCTAAGAAAGCGCTGCGTGCCTTCTCGCCCTCGCCGCCTAGCAAAGCTCCGCGTCCCTTCGCCGCCTCGCCGCCTAGCAAAGCGCCGTGTCCCTTTGCCGCCTCGCCGCCTAGCAAAGCTCCGCGTCCCGTCGCCGCCTAGCAAAGCGGCGTGTTCCTTCGGCGCCTAGCAAAGCGCCGTGTTCCTTCGCTGCCTCGCCGCCTAAGAAAGCGCTGCGTCCCTTTTTGCCCTCGCCGCCCAACAAAGCGCCGTGTCCCTTCACCGCCTCCCCAATCGCTTCGTGCCTTCGGCGCCTAGCAAAGCGCTGCTTGCCTTCGCCGCCTCACACACCGCTGCGTCCCTTCGCCGCCTCGCCGCTTAGCAAACGCCGTAGTAGCGCCGAAGGCACACGGCGCTTTTGTAGGCGCCGAAGGCACGTGGCGCCTTGCTAAGCACCGAGGCAGCGAAGGCACGCAGCCATTTGATCGTGGTCGACGGGCTCGGGCGCCTTGCTAGGCGGCGAGGCGGCGAAGGCACGCAGCGCTTTGCCAGGCGCCGAAGGCACTCAGCGCTTTGCCAGGCGCCCAAGGACGCAGCGCTCTAGGAGGCGGCGAGGGCACGCAGTGCTTTGCTAGGCGGCGAGCGGACGTGCAGCTTTGCTAGGCAGCCAAGGCTGAGGACGCTTTGCTAGGCGGCGAAGGCACGAAGCGATTTGGGAGGCGGCGAAGGCACACGGCGCTTTTCTAGGTGGCAAGGCGGCGAAGGCACGCGCTGCTTTGCTAGGCGCCGAAGGCACGCAGCGCTTCCTTCGTTTGCGAGGCAGCGAAGAGGTGGAGCGGTTTGCTTGTCGGCCAGGCAGCGAACAGGCGCCGTGCTTTGCTTTCTGCCACTCAGCGAATACACGCAGCGCTCTGCTTTTTGGCGAGGCACTGAACAGATGCACCGTTTAGTTTGCGAGGCGGCGAAGAGACGCGGCGCTTTGCATGCTGGCGAGGCGGCGAGCAGATCGAGTGCTTTGCTTGTTGGCGAGGCAGCGAAGAGATGCAGCGGTTTGCTTGTTGGCGAGGCAGCGAAGAGATGCAGCAGTCTCCTTCTTTGTGAGACAGCCAACATGCCCAGTGCTTGCTCCTTGTGTGAGGCAGCGAAGAGATGCAGCGGTTTTCTAGTTGGCGAGGCAGCGAAGAGACGCAGCAGGCTGCTTGTTGGTGAGACAGCCAACATGCACAGTGGTTAGCTATTGTGCGAGGCAGCGAATGACCGCCGAGCAAATGGCTTTGTGCGTTCGCCGCCTCGCTGCCTAGCAAAGCGTCGTCTCCCTTGGGCGCCTAGCAAAGCTGCGCGTGCCATCGCCCAAAAGCAAAGCGCCGTGTTCCTTGGGCGCCTAGCAAAGAAGTGCCTGCGTTGGGCGCCTCGCCGCATCGCAGCCTAGCAAAGCGCTGCGTGCCTTCGGCGCCTGGCAAAGCAGTGCGTGCCTTCGCCGCCTCACACAGCGCGGCGTGCCTTCGGCGCCTGGCAAAGCAGCGCGTGCCTTCGCCGCCTAAGAAAGCGCTGCGTGCCTTCTCGCCCTCGCCGCCTAGCAAAGCTCCGCGTCCCTTCGCCGCCTCGCCGCCTAGCAAAGCGCCGTGTTCCTTTGGCGCCTAGCAAAGAAGTGCCTGCCTTCGGCGCCTCGCCGCATCGCAGCCTAGCAAAGCGCTGCGTGCCTTCGGCGGCTGGCAAAGCAGTGCGTGCCTTCGCTGCCTCACACAGCGCGGCGTGCCTTCGGCGCCTCGCCGCCTAAGAAAGCGCTGCGTGCCTTCTCGCCCTCGCCGCCTAGCAAAGCTCCGCGTCCCGTCGCCGCCTAGCAAAGCGGCGTGTTCCTTCGGCGCCTAGCAAAGCGCCGTGTTCCTTCGCTGCCTCGCCGCCTAAGAAAGCGCTGCGTGCCTTTTCGCCCTCGCCGCCCAACAAAGCGCCGTGTCCCTTCACCGCCTCCCCAATCGCTTCGTGCCTTCGGCGCCTAGCAAAGCGCTGCTTGCCTTCGCCGCCTCACGCAGCGCTGCGTCCCTTCGCCGCCTCGCCGCTTAGCAAACGCCGTAGTAGCGCCGAAGGGACACGGCGCTTTTGTAGGCGCCGAAGGCACGTGGCGCCTTGCTAAGCACCGAGGCAGCGAAGGCACGCAGCCATTTGATGGTGGTCGACGGGCTCGGGCGCCTTGCTAGGCGGCGAGGCGGCGAAGGCACGCAGCGCTTTGCCAGGCGCCCAAGGACGCAGCGCTGTGCGAGGCGGCGAGGGCACGCAGTGCTTTGCTAGGCGGCGAGCGGACGTGCAGCTTTGCTAGGCAGCCAAGGCTGAGGACGCTTTGCTAGGAGGCTAGGCGGCGAAGGCACGAAGCGATTTGGGAGGCGGCGAAGGCACGCAGCGCTTTGCTAGGCGGCGAGGCGGCAAAGGCACGCGCTGCTTTGCTAGGCGCCGAAGGCACGCAGCGCTTCCTTCGTTTGCGAGGCAGCGAAGAGATGCAGCAGTCTCCTTGTTTGTGAGACAGCCAACATGCCCAGTGCTTGCTCCTTGTGCGAGGCAGCGAAGAGATGCAGCACTTTGCTTGTGCAGCAGGTGGCGCAGTGGCATCGCGGATGGCTTTTTCTCCTGGAGGCGAAGCGAGGCAGCACTTTGCTAGTTGGCGAGGCAGCGAAGAGACGCAGCAGGCTGCTTGTTGGTGAGACAGCCAACATGCACAGTGGTTAGCTATTGTGCGAGGCAGCGAATGACCGCCGAGCAAATCGCTTTGTGCGTTCGCCGCCTCGCTGCCTAGCAAAGCGTCGTCTCCCTTGGGCGCCTAGCAAAGCTGCGCGTGCCGTCGCCCAAAAGCAAAGCGCCGTGTTCCTTGGGCGCCTAGCAAAGAAGTGCCTGCCTTCGGCGCCTCGCCGCATCGCAGCCTAGCAAAGCGCTGCGTGCCTTCGGCGCCTGGCAAAGCAGTGCGTGCCTTCGCTGCCTCACACAGCGCGGCGTGCCTTCGGCGCCTCGCCGCCTAAGAAAGCGCTGCGTGCCTTCTCGCCCTCGCCGCCTAGCAAAGCTCCGCGTCCCGTCGCCGCCTAGCAAAGCGGCGTGTTCCTTCGGCGCCTAGCAAAGCGCCGTGTTCCTTCGCTGCCTCGCCGCCTAAGAAAGCGCTGCGTCCCTTTTCGCCCTCGCCGCCCAACAAAGCGCCGTGTCCCTTCACCGCCTCCCCAATCGCTTCGTGCCTTCGGCGCCTAGCAAAGCGCTGCTAGCCTTCGCCGCCTCACACACCGCTGCGTCCCTTCGCCGCCTCGCCGCTTAGCAAACGCCGTAGTAGCGCCGAAGGGACACGGCGCTTTTGTAGGCGCCGAAGGCACGTGGCGCCTTGCTAAGCAGCGAGGCAGCGAAGGCACGCAGCCATTTGATCGTGGTCGACGGGCTCGGGCGCCTTGCTAGGCGGCGAGGCGGCGAAGGCACGCAGCGCTTTGCCAGGCGCCGAAGGCACTCAGCGCTTTGCCAGGCGCCCAAGGACGCAGCGCTCTAGGAGGCGGCGAGGGCACGCAGTGCTTTGCTAGGCGGCGAGCGGACGTGCAGCTTTGCTAGGCAGCCAAGGCTGAGGACGCTTTGCTAGGCGGCGAAGGCACGAAGCGATTTGGGAGGCGGCGAAGGCACACGGCGCTTTTCTAGGTGGCGAGGCGGCGAAGGCACGCGCTGCTTTGCTAGGCGCCGAAGGCACGCAGCGCTTCCTTCGTTTGCGAGGCAGCGAAGAGGTGGAGCGGTTTGCTTGTCGGCCAGGCAGCGAACAGGCGCCGTGCTTTGCTTTCTGCCACTCAGCGAATACACGTAGCGCTCTGCTTTTTGGCGAGGCACTGAACAGATGCACCGTTTAGTTTGCGAGGCGGCGAAGAGACGCGGCGCTTTGCATGCTGGCGAGGCGGCGAGCAGATCGAGTGCTTTGCTTGTTGGCGAGGCAGCGAAGAGATGCAGCGGTTTGCTTGTTGGCGAGGCAGCGAAGAGATGCAGCAGTCTCCTTGTTTGTGAGACAGCCAACATGCCCAGTGCTTGCTCCTTGTGCGAGGCAGCGAAGAGATGCAGCACTTTGCTTGTGCACCAGGTGGCGCAGTGGCATCGCGGATGGCTTTTTCTCCTGGAGGCGAAGCGAGGCAGCACTTTGCTAGTTGGCGAGGCAGCGAAGAGACGCAGCAGGCTGCTTGTTGGTGAGACAGCCAACATGCACAGTGGTTAGCTATTGTGCGAGGCAGCGAATGACCGCCGAGCAAATCGCTTTGTGCGTTCGCCGCCTCGCTGCCTAGCAAAGCGTCGTCTCCCTTGGGCGCCTAGCAAAGCTGCGCGTGCCGTCGCCCAAAAGCAAAGCGCCGTGTTCCTTGGGCGCCTAGCAAAGAAGTGCCTGCCTTCGGCGCCTCGCCGCATCGCAGCCTAGCAAAGCGCTGCGTGCCTTCGGCGGCTGGCAAAGCAGTGCGTGCCTTCGCTGCCTCACACAGCGCGGCGTGCCTTCGGCGCCTCGCCGCCTAAGAAAGCGCTGCGTGCCTTCTCGCCCTCGCCGCCTAGCAAAGCTCCGCGTCCCGTCGCCGCCTAGCAAAGCGGCGTGTTCCTTCGGCGCCTAGCAAAGCGCCGTGTTCCTTCGCTGCCTCGCCGCCTAAGAAAGCGCTGCGTCCCTTTTCGCCCTCGCCGCCCAACAAAGCGCCGTGTCCCTTCACCGCCTCCCCAATCGCTTCGTGCCTTCGGCGCCTAGCAAAGCGCTGCTTGCCTTCGCCGCCTCACACACCGCTGCGTCCCTTCGCCGCCTCGCCGCTTAGCAAACGCCGTAGTAGCGCCGAAGGGACACGGCGCTTTTGTAGGCGCCGAAGGCACGTGGCGCCTTGCTAAGCACCGAGGCAGCGAAGGCACGCAGCCATTTGATCGTGGTCGACGGGCTCGGGCGCCTTGCTAGGCGGCGAGGCGGCGAAGGCACGCAGCGCTTTGCCAGGCGCCGAAGGCACTCAGCGCTTTGCCAGGCGCCCAAGGACGCAGCGCTCTAGGAGGCGGCGAGGGCACGCAGTGCTTTGCTAGGCGGCGAGCGGACGTGCAGCTTTGCTAGGCAGCCAAGGCTGAGGACGCTTTGCTAGGCGGCGAAGGCACGAAGCGATTTGGGAGGCGGCGAAGGCACACGGCGCTTTTCTAGGTGGCGAGGCGGCGAAGGCACGCGCTGCTTTGCTAGGCGCCGAAGGCACGCAGCGCTTCCTTCGTTTGCGAGGCAGCGAAGAGGTGGAGCGGTTTGCTTGTCGGCCAGGCAGCGAACAGGCGCCGTGCTTTGCTTTCTGCCACTCAGCGAATACACGTAGCGCTCTGCTTTTTGGCGAGGCACTGAACAGATGCACCGTTTAGTTTGCGAGGCGGCGAAGAGACGCGGCGCTTTGCATGCTGGCGAGGCGGCGAGCAGATCGAGTGCTTTGCTTGTTGGCGAGGCAGCGAAGAGATGCAGCGGTTTGCTTGTTGGCGAGGCAGCGAAGAGATGCAGCAGTCTCCTTCTTTGTGAGACAGCCAACATGCCCAGTGCTTGCTCCTTGTGTGAGGCAGCGAAGAGATGCAGCGGTTTTCTAGTTGGCGAGGCAGCGAAGAGACGCAGCAGGCTGCTTGTTGGTGAGACAGCCAACATGCACAGTGGTTAGCTATTGTGCGAGGCAGCGAATGACCGCCGAGCAAATCGCTTTGTGCGTTCGCCGCCTCGCTGCCTAGCAAAGCGTCGTCTCCCTTGGGCGCCTAGCAAAGCTGCGCGTGCCGTCGCCCAAAAGCAAAGCGCCGTGTTCCTTGGGCGCCTAGCAAAGAAGTGCCTGCGTTGGGCGCCTCGCCGCATCGCAGCCTAGCAAAGCGCTGCGTGCCTTCGGCGCCTGGCAAAGCAGTGCGTGCCTTCGCCGCCTCACACAGCGCGGCGTGCCTTCGGCGCCTGGCAAAGCAGCGCGTGCCTTCGCCGCCTAAGAAAGCGCTGCGTGCCTTCTCGCCCTCGCCGCCTAGCAAAGCTCCGCGTCCCTTCGCCGCCTCGCCGCCTAGCAAAGCGGCGTGTTCCTTTGGCGCCTAGCAAAGAAGTGCCTGCCTTCGGCGCCTCGCCGCATCGCAGCCTAGCAAAGCGCTGCGTGCCTTCGGCGGCTGGCAAAGCAGTGCGTGCCTTCGCTGCCTCACACAGCGCGGCGTGCCTTCGGCGCCTCGCCGCCTAAGAAAGCGCTGCGTGCCTTCTCGCCCTCGCCGCCTAGCAAAGCTCCGCGTCCCGTCGCCGCCTAGCAAAGCGGCGTGTTCCTTCGGCGCCTAGCAAAGCGCCGTGTTCCTTCGCTGCCTCGCCGCCTAAGAAAGCGCTGCGTCCCTTTTCGCCCTCGCCGCCCAACAAAGCGCCGTGTCCCTTCACCGCCTCCCCAATCGCTTCGTGCCTTCGGCGCCTAGCAAAGCGCTGCTAGCCTTCGCCGCCTCACACAGCGCTGCGTCCCTTCGCCGCCTCGCCGCTTAGCAAACGCCGTAGTAGCGCCGAAGGCACACGGCGCTTTTGTAGGCGCCGAAGGCACGTGGCGCCTTGCTAAGCAGCGAGGCAGCGAAGGCACGCAGCCATTTGATCGTGGTCGACGGGCTCGGGCGCCTTGCTAGGCGGCGAGGCGGCGAAGGCACGCAGCGCTTTGCCAGGCGCCGAAGGCACTCAGCGCTTTGCCAGGCGCCCAAGGACGCAGCGCTCTAGGAGGCGGCGAGGGCACGCAGTGCTTTGCTAGGCGGCGAGCGGACGTGCAGCTTTGCTAGGCAGCCAAGGCTGAGGACGCTTTGCTAGGCGGCGAAGGCACGAAGCGATTTGGGAGGCGGCGAAGGCACACGGCGCTTTTCTAGGTGGCGAGGCGGCGAAGGCACGCGCTGCTTTGCTAGGCGCCGAAGGCACGCAGCGCTTCCTTCGTTTGCGAGGCAGCGAAGAGGTGGAGCGGTTTGCTTGTCGGCCAGGCAGCGAACAGGCGCCGTGCTTTGCTTTCTGCCACTCAGCGAATACACGCAGCGCTCTGCTTTTTGGCGAGGCACTGAACAGATGCACCGTTTAGTTTGCGAGGCGGCGAAGAGACGCGGCGCTTTGCATGCTGGCGAGGCGGCGAGCAGATCGAGTGCTTTGCTTGTTGGCGAGGCAGCGAAGAGATGCAGCGGTTTGCTTGTTGGCGAGGCAGCGAAGAGATGCAGCAGTCTCCTTCTTTGTGAGACAGCCAACATGCCCAGTGCTTGCTCCTTGTGTGAGGCAGCGAAGAGATGCAGCGGTTTTCTAGTTGGCGAGGCAGCGAAGAGACGCAGCAGGCTGCTTGTTGGTGAGACAGCCAACATGCACAGTGGTTAGCTATTGTGCGAGGCAGCGAATGACCGCCGAGCAAATCGCTTTGTGCGTTCGCCGCCTCGCTGCCTAGCAAAGCGTCGTCTCCCTTGGGCGCCTAGCAAAGCTGCGCGTGCCGTCGCCCAAAAGCAAAGCGCCGTGTTCCTTGGGCGCCTAGCAAAGAAGTGCCTGCCTTCGGCGCCTCGCCGCATCGCAGCCTAGCAAAGCGCTGCGTGCCTTCGGCGGCTGGCAAAGCAGTGCGTGCCTTCGCCGCCTCACACAGCGCGGCGTGCCTTCGGCGCCTGGCAAAGCAGCGCGTGCCTTTGCCGCCTAAGAAAGCGCTGCGTGCCTTCTCGCCCTCGCCGCCTAGCAAAGCGCCGTGTCCCTTTGCCGCCTCGCCGCCTAGCAAAGCTCCGCGTCCCGTCGCCGCCTAGCAAAGCGGCGTGTTCCTTCGGCGCCTAGCAAAGCGCCGTGTTCCTTCGCTGCCTCGCCGCCTAAGAAAGCGCTGCGTCCCTTTTCGCCCTCGCCGCCCAACAAAGCGCCGTGTCCCTTCACCGCCTCCCCAATCGCTTCGTGCCTTCGGCGCCTAGCAAAGCGCTGCTAGCCTTCGCCGCCTCGCCGCTTAGCAAACGCCGTAGTAGCGCCGAAGGGACACGGCGCTTTTGTAGGCGCCGAAGGCACGTGGCGCCTTGCTAAGCAGCGAGGCAGCGAAGGCACGCAGCCATTTGATCGTGGTCGACGGGCTCGGGCGCCTTGCTAGGCGGCGAGGCGGCGAAGGCACGCAGCGCTTTGCCAGGCGCCCAAGGACGCAGCGCTCTAGGAGGCGGCGAGGGCACGCAGTGCTTTGCTAGGCGGCGAGCGGACGTGCAGTTTTGCTAGGCAGCCAAGGCTGAGGACGCTTTGCTAGGCGGCGAAGGCACGAAGCGATTTGGGAGGCGGCGAAGGCACGCAGCGCTTTGCTAGGCGGCGAGGCGGCAAAGGCACGCGCTGCTTTGCTAGGCGCCGAAGGCACGCAGCGCTTCCTTCGTTTGCGAGGCAGCGAAGAGATGCAGCAGTCTCCTTGTTTGTGAGACAGCCAACATGCCCAGTGCTTGCTCCTTGTGCGAGGCAGCGAAGAGATGCAGCACTTTGCTTGTGCACCAGGTGTCGCAGTGGCATCGCGGATGGCTTTTTCTCCTGGAGGCGAAGCGAGGCAGCACTTTGCTAGTTGGCGAGGCAGCGAAGAGACGCAGCAGGCTGCTTGTTGGTGAGACAGCCAACATGCACAGTGGTTAGCTATTGTGCGAGGCAGCGAATGACCGCCGAGCAAATCGCTTTGTGCGTTCGCCGCCTCGCTGCCTAGCAAAGCGTCGTCTCCCTTGGGCGCCTAGCAAAGCTGCGCGTGCCGTCGCCCAAAAGCAAAGCGCCGTGTTCCTTGGGCGCCTAGCAAAGAAGTGCCTGCCTTCGGCGCCTCGCCGCATCGCAGCCTAGCAAAGCGCTGCGTGCCTTCGGCGGCTGGCAAAGCAGTGCGTGCCTTCGCTGCCTCACACAGCGCGGCGTGCCTTCGGCGCCTCGCCGCCTAAGAAAGCGCTGCGTGCCTTCTCGCCCTCGCCGCCTAGCAAAGCTCCGCGTCCCGTCGCCGCCTAGCAAAGCGGCGTGTTCCTTCGGCGCCTAGCAAAGCGCCGTGTTCCTTCGCTGCCTCGCCGCCTAAGAAAGCGCTGCGTGCCTTTTCGCCCTCGCTGCCCAACAAAGCGCCGTGTCCCTTCACCGCCTCCCCAATCGCTTCGTGCCTTCGGCGCCTAGCAAAGCGCTGCTAGCCTTCGCCGCCTCACACACCGCTGCGTCCCTTCGCCGCCTCGCCGCTTAGCAAACGCCGTAGTAGCGCCGAAGGGACACGGCGCTTTTGTAGGCGCCGAAGGCACGTGGCGCCTTGCTAAGCACCGAGGCAGCGAAGGCACGCAGCCATTTGATCGTGGTCGACGGGCTCGGGCGCCTTGCTAGGCGGCGAGGCGGCGAAGGCACGCAGCGCTTTGCCAGGCGCCGAAGGCACTCAGCGCTTTGCCAGGCGCCCAAGGACGCAGCGCTCTAGGAGGCGGCGAGGGCACGCAGTGCTTTGCTAGGCGGCGAGCGGACGTGCAGCTTTGCTAGGCAGCCAAGGCTGACGACGCTTTGCTAGGCGGCGAAGGCACACGGCGCTTTTCTAGGTGGCGAGGCGGCGAAGGCACGCGCTGCTTTGCTAGGCGCCGAAGGCACGCAGCGCTTCCTTCGTTTGCGAGGCAGCGAAGAGGTGGAGCGGTTTGCTTGTCGGCCAGGCAGCGAACAGGCGCCGTGCTTTGCTTTCTGCCACTCAGCGAATACACGCAGCGCTCTGCTTTTTGGCGAGGCACTGAACAGATGCACCGTTTAGTTTGCGAGGCGGCGAAGAGACGCGGCGCTTTGCATGCTGGCGAGGCGGCGAGCAGATCGAGTGCTTTGCTTGTTGGCGAGGCAGCGAAGAGATGCAGCGGTTTGCTTGTTGGCGAGGCAGCGAAGAGATGCAGCAGTCTCCTTCTTTGTGAGACAGCCAACATGCCCAGTGCTTGCTCCTTGTGTGAGGCAGCGAAGAGATGCAGCGGTTTTCTAGTTGGCGAGGCAGCGAAGAGACGCAGCAGGCTGCTTGTTGGTGAGACAGCCAACATGCACAGTGGTTAGCTATTGTGCGAGGCAGCGAATGACCGCCGAGCAAATCGCTTTGTGCGTTCGCCGCCTCGCTGCCTAGCAAAGCGTCGTCTCCCTTGGGCGCCTAGCAAAGCTGCGCGTGCCGTCGCCCAAAAGCAAAGCGCCGTGTTCCTTGGGTGCCTAGCAAAGAAGTGCCTGCCTTCGGCGCCTCGCCGCATCGCAGCCTAGCAAAGCGCTGCGTGCCTTCGGCGGCTGGCAAAGCAGTGCGTGCCTTCGCCGCCTCACACAGCGCGGCGTGCCTTCGGCGCCTGGCAAAGCAGCGCGTGCCTTTGCCGCCTAAGAAAGCGCTGCGTGCCTTCTCGCCCTCGCCGCCTAGCAAAGCGCCGTGTCCCTTTGCCGCCTCGCCGCCTAGCAAAGCTCCGCGTCCCGTCGCCGCCTAGCAAAGCGGCGTGTTCCTTCGGCGCCTAGCAAAGCGCCGTGTTCCTTCGCTGCCTCGCCGCCTAAGAAAGCGCTGCGTGCCTTTTCGCCCTCGCCGCCCAACAAAGCGCCGTGTCCCTTCACCGCCTCCCCAATCGCTTCGTGCCTTCGGCGCCTAGCAAAGCGCTGCTAGCCTTCGCCGCCTCACACACCGCTGCGTCCCTTCGCCGCCTCGCCGCTTAGCAAACGCCGTAGTAGCGCCGAAGGGACACGGCGCTTTTGTAGGCGCCGAAGGCACGTGGCGCCTTGCTAAGCACCGAGGCAGCGAAGGCACGCAGCCATTTGATCGTGGTCGACGGGCTCGGGCGCCTTGCTAGGCGGCGAGGCGGCGAAGGCACGCGCTGCTTTGCCAGGCGCCCAAGGACGCAGCGCTCTAGGAGGCGGCGAGGGCACGCAGTGCTTTGCTAGGCGGCGAGCGGACGTGCAGCTTTGCTAGGCAGCCAAGGCTGAGGACGCTTTGCTAGGCGGCGAAGGCACGAAGCGATTTGGGAGGCGGCGAAGGCACGAAGCGATTTGGGAGGCGGCGAAGGCACGCAGCGCTTTGCTAGGCGGCGAGGCGGCAAAGGCACGCGCTGCTTTGCTAGGCGCCGAAGGCACGCAGCGCTTCCTTCGTTTGCGAGGCAGCGAAGAGATGCAGCAGTCTCCTTGTTTGTGAGACAGCCAACATGCCCAGTGCTTGCTCCTTGTGCGAGGCAGCGAAGAGATGCAGCACTTTGCTTGTGCACCAGGTGTCGCAGTGGCATCGCGGATGGCTTTTTCTCCTGGAGGCGAAGCGAGGCAGCACTTTGCTAGTTGGCGAGGCAGCGAAGAGACGCAGCAGGCTGCTTGTTGGTGAGACAGCCAACATGCACAGTGGTTAGCTATTGTGCGAGGCAGCGAATGACCGCCGAGCAAATCGCTTTGTGCGTTCGCCGCCTCGCTGCCTAGCAAAGCGTCGTCTCCCTTGGGCGCCTAGCAAAGCTGCGCGTGCCGTCGCCCAAAAGCAAAGCGCCGTGTTCCTTGGGCGCCTAGCAAAGAAGTGCCTGCCTTCGGCGCCTCGCCGCATCGCAGCCTAGCAAAGCGCTGCGTGCCTTCGGCGGCTGGCAAAGCAGTGCGTGCCTTCGCTGCCTCACACAGCGCGGCGTGCCTTCGGCGCCTCGCCGCCTAAGAAAGCGCTGCGTGCCTTCTCGCCCTCGCCGCCTAGCAAAGCTCCGCGTCCCGTCGCCGCCTAGCAAAGCGGCGTGTTCCTTCGGCGCCTAGCAAAGCGCCGTGTTCCTTCGCTGCCTCGCCGCCTAAGAAAGCGCTGCGTGCCTTTTCGCCCTCGCTGCCCAACAAAGCGCCGTGTCCCTTCACCGCCTCCCCAATCGCTTCGTGCCTTCGGCGCCTAGCAAAGCGCTGCTAGCCTTCGCCGCCTCACACACCGCTGCGTCCCTTCGCCGCCTCGCCGCTTAGCAAACGCCGTAGTAGCGCCGAAGGGACACGGCGCTTTTGTAGGCGCCGAAGGCACGTGGCGCCTTGCTAAGCAGCGAGGCAGCGAAGGCACGCAGCCATTTGATCGTGGTCGACGGGCTCGGGCGCCTTGCTAGGCGGCGAGGCGGCGAAGGCACGCAGCGCTTTGCCAGGCGCCGAAGGCACTCAGCGCTTTGCCAGGCGCCCAAGGACGCAGCGCTCTAGGAGGCGGCGAGGGCACGCAGTGCTTTGCTAGGCGGCGAGCGGACGTGCAGCTTTGCTAGGCAGCCAAGGCTGACGACGCTTTGCTAGGCGGCGAAGGCACACGGCGCTTTTCTAGGTGGCGAGGCGGCGAAGGCACGCGCTGCTTTGCTAGGCGCCGAAGGCACGCAGCGCTTCCTTCGTTTGCGAGGCAGCGAAGAGGTGGAGCGGTTTGCTTGTCGGCCAGGCAGCGAACAGGCGCCGTGCTTTGCTTTCTGCCACTCAGCGAATACACGCAGCGCTCTGCTTTTTGGCGAGGCACTGAACAGATGCACCGTTTAGTTTGCGAGGCGGCGAAGAGACGCGGCGCTTTGCATGCTGGCGAGGCGGCGAGCAGATCGAGTGCTTTGCTTGTTGGCGAGGCAGCGAAGAGATGCAGCGGTTTGCTTGTTGGCGAGGCAGCGAAGAGATGCAGCAGTCTCCTTCTTTGTGAGACAGCCAACATGCCCAGTGCTTGCTCCTTGTGTGAGGCAGCGAAGAGATGCAGCGGTTTTCTAGTTGGCGAGGCAGCGAAGAGACGCAGCAGGCTGCTTGTTGGTGAGACAGCCAACATGCACAGTGGTTAGCTATTGTGCGAGGCAGCGAATGACCGCCGAGCAAATCGCTTTGTGCGTTCGCCGCCTCGCTGCCTAGCAAAGCGTCGTCTCCCTTGGGCGCCTAGCAAAGCTGCGCGTGCCGTCGCCCAAAAGCAAAGCGCCGTGTTCCTTGGGTGCCTAGCAAAGAAGTGCCTGCCTTCGGCGCCTCGCCGCATCGCAGCCTAGCAAAGCGCTGCGTGCCTTCGGCGGCTGGCAAAGCAGTGCGTGCCTTCGCCGCCTCACACAGCGCGGCGTGCCTTCGGCGCCTGGCAAAGCAGCGCGTGCCTTTGCCGCCTAAGAAAGCGCTGCGTGCCTTCTCGCCCTCGCCGCCTAGCAAAGCGCCGTGTCCCTTTGCCGCCTCGCCGCCTAGCAAAGCTCCGCGTCCCGTCGCCGCCTAGCAAAGCGGCGTGTTCCTTCGGCGCCTAGCAAAGCGCCGTGTTCCTTCGCTGCCTCGCCGCCTAAGAAAGCGCTGCGTGCCTTTTCGCCCTCGCCGCCCAACAAAGCGCCGTGTCCCTTCACCGCCTCCCCAATCGCTTCGTGCCTTCGGCGCCTAGCAAAGCGCTGCTAGCCTTCGCCGCCTCACACACCGCTGCGTCCCTTCGCCGCCTCGCCGCTTAGCAAACGCCGTAGTAGCGCCGAAGGGACACGGCGCTTTTGTAGGCGCCGAAGGCACGTGGCGCCTTGCTAAGCACCGAGGCAGCGAAGGCACGCAGCCATTTGATCGTGGTCGACGGGCTCGGGCGCCTTGCTAGGCGGCGAGGCGGCGAAGGCACGCGCTGCTTTGCCAGGCGCCCAAGGACGCAGCGCTCTAGGAGGCGGCGAGGGCACGCAGTGCTTTGCTAGGCGGCGAGCGGACGTGCAGCTTTGCTAGGCAGCCAAGGCTGAGGACGCTTTGCTAGGCGGCGAAGGCACGAAGCGATTTGGGAGGCGGCGAAGGCACGAAGCGATTTGGGAGGCGGCGAAGGCACGCAGCGCTTTGCTAGGCGGCGAGGCGGCAAAGGCACGCGCTGCTTTGCTAGGCGCCGAAGGCACGCAGCGCTTCCTTCGTTTGCGAGGCAGCGAAGAGATGCAGCAGTCTCCTTGTTTGTGAGACAGCCAACATGCCCAGTGCTTGCTCCTTGTGCGAGGCAGCGAAGAGATGCAGCACTTTGCTTGTGCACCAGGTGTCGCAGTGGCATCGCGGATGGCTTTTTCTCCTGGAGGCGAAGCGAGGCAGCACTTTGCTAGTTGGCGAGGCAGCGAAGAGACGCAGCAGGCTGCTTGTTGGTGAGACAGCCAACATGCACAGTGGTTAGCTATTGTGCGAGGCAGCGAATGACCGCCGAGCAAATCGCTTTGTGCGTTCGCCGCCTCGCTGCCTAGCAAAGCGTCGTCTCCCTTGGGCGCCTAGCAAAGCTGCGCGTGCCGTCGCCCAAAAGCAAAGCGCCGTGTTCCTTGGGCGCCTAGCAAAGAAGTGCCTGCGTTGGGCGCCTCGCCGCATCGCAGCCTAGCAAAGCGCTGCGTGCCTTCGGCGGCTGGCAAAGCAGTGCGTGCCTTCGCTGCCTCACACAGCGCGGCGTGCCTTCGGCGCCTCGCCGCCTAAGAAAGCGCTGCGTGCCTTCTCGCCCTCGCCGCCTAGCAAAGCTCCGCGTCCCGTCGCCGCCTAGCAAAGCGGCGTGTTCCTTCGGCGCCTAGCAAAGCGCCGTGTTCCTTCGCTGCCTCGCCGCCTAAGAAAGCGCTGCGTGCCTTTTCGCCCTCGCCGCCCAACAAAGCGCCGTGTCCCTTCACCGCCTCCCCAATCGCTTCGTGCCTTCGGCGCCTAGCAAAGCGCTGCTAGCCTTCGCCGCCTCACACACCGCTGCGTCCCTTCGCCGCCTCGCCGCTTAGCAAACGCCGTAGTAGCGCCGAAGGGACACGGCGCTTTTGTAGGCGCCGAAGGCACGTGGCGCCTTGCTAAGCAGCGAGGCAGCGAAGGCACGCAGCCATTTGATCGTGGTCGACGGGCTCGGGCGCCTTGCTAGGCGGCGAGGCGGCGAAGGCACGCAGCGCTTTGCCAGGCGCCGAAGGCACTCAGCGCTTTGCCAGGCGCCCAAGGACGCAGCGCTCTAGGAGGCGGCGAGGGCACGCAGTGCTTTGCTAGGCGGCGAGCGGACGTGCAGCTTTGCTAGGCAGCCAAGGCTGACGACGCTTTGCTAGGCGGCGAAGGCACACGGCGCTTTTCTAGGTGGCGAGGCGGCGAAGGCACGCGCTGCTTTGCTAGGCGCCGAAGGCACGCAGCGCTTCCTTCGTTTGCGAGGCAGCGAAGAGGTGGAGCGGTTTGCTTGTCGGCCAGGCAGCGAACAGGCGCCGTGCTTTGCTTTCTGCCACTCAGCGAATACACGCAGCGCTCTGCTTTTTGGCGAGGCACTGAACAGATGCACCGTTTAGTTTGCGAGGCGGCGAAGAGACGCGGCGCTTTGCATGCTGGCGAGGCGGCGAGCAGATCGAGTGCTTTGCTTGTTGGCGAGGCAGCGAAGAGATGCAGCGGTTTGCTTGTTGGCGAGGCAGCGAAGAGATGCAGCAGTCTCCTTGTTTGTGAGACAGCCAACATGCCCAGTGCTTGCTCCTTGTGTGAGGCAGCGAAGAGATGCAGCGGTTTTCTAGTTGGCGAGGCAGCGAAGAGACGCAGCAGGCTGCTTGTTGGTGAGACAGCCAACATGCACAGTGGTTAGCTATTGTGCGAGGCAGCGAATGACCGCCGAGCAAATCGCTTTGTGCGTTCGCCGCCTCGCTGCCTAGCAAAGCGTCGTCTCCCTTGGGCGCCTAGCAAAGCTGCGCGTGCCGTCGCCCAAAAGCAAAGCGCCGTGTTCCTTGGGCGCCTAGCAAAGAAGTGCCTGCCTTCGGCGCCTCGCCGCATCGCAGCCTAGCAAAGCGCTGCGTGCCTTCGGCGCCTGGCAAAGCAGTGCGTGCCTTCGCCGCCTCACACAGCGCGGCGTGCCTTCGGCGCCTGGCAAAGCAGCGCGTGCCTTCGCCGCCTAAGAAAGCGCTGCGTGCCTTCTCGCCCTCGCCGCCTAGCAAAGCTCCGCGTCCCTTCGCCGCCTCGCCGCCTAGCAAAGCGCCGTGTTCCTTTGGCGCCTAGCAAAGAAGTGCCTGCCTTCGGCGCCTCGCCGCATCGCAGCCTAGCAAAGCGGCGTGTTCCTTCGGCGCCTAGCAAAGCGCCGTGTTCCTTCGCTGCCTCGCCGCCTAAGAAAGCGCTGCGTCCCTTTTCGCCCTCGCCGCCCAACAAAGCGCCGTGTCCCTTCACCGCCTCCCCAATCGCTTCGTGCCTTCGGCGCCTAGCAAAACGCTGCTTGCCTTCGCCGCCTCACACAGCGCTGCGTCCCTTCGCCGCCTCGCCGCTTAGCAAACGCCGTAGTAGCGCCGAAGGGACACGGCGCTTTTGTAGGCGCCGAAGGCACGTGGCGCCTTGCTAAGCACCGAGGCAGCGAAGGCACGCAGCCATTTGATCGTGGTCGACGGGCTCGGGCGCCTTGCTAGGCGGCGAGGCGGCGAAGGCACGCAGCGCTTTGCCAGGCGCCGAAGGCACTCAGCGCTTTGCCAGGCGCCGAAGGCACTCAGCGCTTTGCCAGGCGCCCAAGGACGCAGCGCTCTAGGAGGCGGCGAGGGCACGCAGTGCTTTGCTAGGCGGCGAGCGGACGTGCAGCTTTGCTAGGCAGCCAAGGCTGAGGACGCTTTGCTAGGCGGCGAAGGCACGAAGCGATTTGGGAGGCGGCGAAGGCACACGGCGCTTTTCTAGGTGGCGAGGCGGCGAAGGCACGCGCTGCTTTGCTAGGCGCCGAAGGCACGCAGCGCTTCCTTCGTTTGCGAGGCAGCGAGGAGATGCAGCAGTCTCCTTGTTTGTGAGACAGCCAACATGCCCAGTGCTTGCTCCTTGTGCGAGGCAGCGAAGAGATGCAGCACTTTGCTTGTGCACCAGGTGGCGCAGTGGCATCGCGGATGGCTTTTTCTCCTGGAGGCGAAGCGAGGCAGCACTTTGCTAGTTGGCGAGGCAGCGAAGAGACGCAGCAGGCTGCTTGTTGGTGAGACAGCCAACATGCACAGTGGTTAGCTATTGTGCGAGGCAGCGAATGACCGCCGAGCAAATCGCTTTGTGCGTTCGCCGCCTCGCTGCCTAGCAAAGCGTCGTCTCCCTTGGGCGCCTAGCAAAGCTGCGCGTGCCGTCGCCCAAAAGCAAAGCGCCGTGTTCCTTGGGCGCCTAGCAAAGAAGTGCCTGCGTTGGGCGCCTCGCCGCATCGCAGCCTAGCAAAGCGCTGCGTGCCTTCGGCGGCTGGCAAAGCAGTGCGTGCCTTCGCCGCCTCACACAGCGCGGCGTGCCTTCGGCGCCTGGCAAAGCAGCGCGTGCCTTCGCCGCCTAAGAAAGCGCTGCGTGCCTTCTCGCCCTCGCCGCCTAGCAAAGCTCCGCGTCCCTTCGCCGCCTCGCCGCCTAGCAAAGCGCCGTGTTCCTTTGGCGCCTAGCAAAGAAGTGCCTGCCTTCGGCGCCTCGCCGCATCGCAGCCTAGCAAAGCGCTGCGTGCCTTCGGCGGCTGGCAAAGCAGTGCGTGCCTTCGCTGCCTCACACAGCGCGGCGTGCCTTCGGCGCCTCGCCGCCTAAGAAAGCGCTGCGTGCCTTCTCGCCCTCGCCGCCTAGCAAAGCTCCGCGTCCCGTCGCCGCCTAGCAAAGCGGCGTGTTCCTTCGGCGCCTAGCAAAGCGCCGTGTTCCTTCGCTGCCTCGCCGCCTAAGAAAGCGCTGCGTCCCTTTTCGCCCTCGCCGCCCAACAAAGCGCCCTGTCCCTTCACCGCCTCCCCAATCGCTTCGTGCCTTCGGCGCCTAGCAAAGCGCTGCTTGCCTTCGCCGCCTCACACACCGCTGCGTCCCTTCGCCGCCTCGCTGCTTAGCAAACGCCGTAGTAGCGCCGAAGGGACACGGCGCTTTTGTAGGCGCCGAAGGCACGTGGCGCCTTGCTAAGCACCGAGGCAGCGAAGGCACGCAGCCATTTGATCGTGGTCGACGGGCTCGGGCGCCTTGCTAGGCGGCGAGGCGGCGAAGGCACGCAGCGCTTTGCCAGGCGCCCAAGGACGCAGCGCTGTGCGAGGCGGCGAGGGCACGCAGTGCTTTGCTAGGCGGCGAGCGGACGTGCAGCTTTGCTAGGCAGCCAAGGCTGAGGACGCTTTGCTAGGCGGCGAGCGGACGTGCAGCTTTGCTAGGCAGCCAAGGCTGAGGACGCTTTGCTAGGCGGCGAAGGCACGAAGCGATTTGGGAGGCGGCGAAGGCACACGGCGCTTTTCTAGGTGGCGAGGCGGCGAAGGCACGCGCTGCTTTGCTAGGCGCCGAAGGCACGCAGCGCTTCCTTCGTTTGCGAGGCAGCGAAGAGGTGGAGCGGTTTGCTTGTCGGCCAGGCAGCGAACAGGCGCCGTGCTTTGCTTTCTGCCACTCAGCGAATACACGTAGCGCTCTGCTTTTTGGCGAGGCACTGAACAGATGCACCGTTTAGTTTGCGAGGCGGCGAAGAGACGCGGCGCTTTGCATGCTGGCGAGGCGGCGAGCAGATCGAGTGCTTTGCTTGTTGGCGAGGCAGCGAAGAGATGCAGCGGTTTGCTTGTTGGCGAGGCAGCGAAGAGACGCAGCAGGCTGCTTGTTGGTGAGACAGCCAACATGCCCAGTGCTTGCTCCTTGTGTGAGGCAGCGAAGAGATGCAGCACTTTGCTAGTTGGCGAGGCAGCGAAGAGACGCAGCAGGCTGCTTGTTGGTGAGACAGCCAACATGCACAGTGGTTAGCTATTGTGCGAGGCAGCGAATGACCGCCGAGCAAATCGCTTTGTGCGTTCGCCGCCTCGCTGCCTAGCAAAGCGTCGTCTCCCTTGGGCGCCTAGCAAAGCTGCGCGTGCCGTCGCCCAAAAGCAAAGCGCCGTGTTCCTTGGGCGCCTAGCAAAGAAGTGCCTGCGTTGGGCGCCTCGCCGCATCGCAGCCTAGCAAAGCGCTGCGTGCCTTCGGCGCCTGGCAAAGCAGTGCGTGCCTTCGCTGCCTCACACAGCGCGGCGTGCCTTCGGCGCCTCGCCGCCTAAGAAAGCGCTGCGTGCCTTCTCGCCCTCGCCGCCTAGCAAAGCGCCGTGTCCCTTTGCCGCCTCGTCGCCTAGCAAAGCTCCGCGTCCCGTCGCCGCCTAGCAAAGCGGCGTGTTCCTTCGGCGCCTAGCAAAGCGCCGTGTTCCTTCGCTGCCTCGCCGCCTAAGAAAGCGCTGCGTGCCTTTTCGCCCTCGCCGCCCAACAAAGCGCCGTGTCCCTTCACCGCCTCCCCAATCGCTTCGTGCCTTCGGCGCCTAGCAAAGCGCTGCTAGCCTTCGCCGCCTCACACAGCGCTGCGTCCCTTCGCCGCCTCGCCGCTTAGCAAACGCCGTAGTAGCGCCGAAGGGACACGGCGCTTTTGTAGGCGCCGAAGGCACGTGGCGCCTTGCTAAGCAGCGAGGCAGCGAAGGCACGCAGCCATTTGATCGTGGTCGACGGGCTCGGGCGCCTTGCTAGGCGGCGAGGCGGCGAAGGCACGCAGCGCTTTGCCAGGCGCCGAAGGCACTCAGCGCTTTGCCAGGCGCCCAAGGACGCAGCGCTCTAGGAGGCGGCGAGGGCACGCAGTGCTTTGCTAGGCGGCGAGCGGACGTGCAGCTTTGCTAGGCAGCCAAGGCTGAGGACGCTTTGCTAGGAGGCTAGGCGGCGAAGGCACGAAGCGATTTGGGAGGCGGCGAAGGCACACGGCGCTTTTCTAGGTGGCGAGGCGGCGAAGGCACGCGCTGCTTTGCTAGGCGCCGAAGGCACGCAGCGCTTCCTTCGTTTGCGAGGCAGCGAAGAGGTGGAGCGGTTTGCTTGTCGGCCAGGCAGCGAACAGGCGCCGTGCTTTGCTTTCTGCCACTCAGCGAACACACGTAGCGCTCTGCTTTTTGGCGAGGCACTGAACAGATGCACCGTTTAGTTTGCGAGGCGGCGAAGAGACGCGGCGCTTTGCATGCTGGCGAGGCGGCGAGCAGATCGAGTGCTTTGCTTGTTGGCGAGGCAGCGAAGAGATGCAGCAGTCTCCTGGTTTGTGAGACAGCCAACATGCCCAGTGCTTGCTCCTTGTGTGAGGCAGCGAAGAGATGCAGCGGTTTTCTAGTTGGCGAGGCAGCGAAGAGACGCAGCAGGCTGCTTGTTGGTGAGACAGCCAACATGCACAGTGGTTAGCTCTTGTGCGAGGCAGCGAATGACCGCCGAGCAAATCGCTTTGTGCGTTCGCCGCCTCGCTGCCTAGCAAAGCGTCGTCTCCCTTGGGCGCCTAGCAAAGCTGCGCGTGCCGTCGCCCAAAAGCAAAGCGCCGTGTTCCTTGGGCGCCTAGCAAAGAAGTGCCTGCCTTCGGCGCCTCGCCGCATCGCAGCCTAGCAAAGCGCTGCGTGCCTTCAGCGCCTGGCAAAGCAGTGCGTGCCTTCGCCGCCTCACACAGCGCGGCGTGCCTTGGGCGCCTGGCAAAGCAGCGCGTGCCTTTGCCGCCTAAGAAAGCGCTGCGTGCCTTCTCGCCCTCGCCGCCTAGCAAAGCGCCGTGTCCCTTTGCCGCCTCGCCGCCTAGCAAAGCTCCGCGTCCCGTCGCCGCCTAGCAAAGCGGCGTGTTCCTTCGGCGCCTAGCAAAGCGCCGTGTTCCTTCGCTGCCTCGCCGCCTAAGAAAGCGCTGCGTCCCTTTTCGCCCTCGCCGCCCAACAAAGCGCCGTGTCCCTTCACCGCCTCCCCAATCGCTTCGTGCCTTCGGCGCCTAGCAAAGCGCTGCTAGCCTTCGCCGCCTCACACACCGCTGCGTCCCTTCGCCGCCTCGCCGCTTAGCAAACGCCGTAGTAGCGCCGAAGGGACACGGCGCTTTTGTAGGCGCCGAAGGCACGTGGCGCCTTGCTAAGCACCGAGGCAGCGAAGGCACGCAGCCATTTGATCGTGGTCGACGGGCTCGGGCGCCTTGCTAGGCGGCGAGGCGGCGAAGGCACGCAGCGCTTTGCCAGGCGCCCAAGGACGCAGCGCTCTAGGAGGCGGCGAGGGCACGCAGTGCTTTGCTAGGCGGCGAGCGGACGTGCAGCTTTGCTAGGCAGCCAAGGCTGAGGACGCTTTGCTAGGAGGCTAGGCGGCGAAGGCACGAAGCGATTTGGGAGGCGGCGAAGGCACACGGCGCTTTTCTAGGTGGCGAGGCGGCGAAGTCTCGCGCTGCTTTGCTAGGCGCCGAAGGCACGCAGCGCTTCCTTCGTTTGCGAGGCAGCGAAGAGGTGGAGCGGTTTGCTTGTCGGCCAGGCAGCGAACAGGCGCCGTGCTTTGCTTTCTGCCACTCAGCGAATACACGTAGCGCTCTGCTTTTTGGCGAGGCACTGAACAGATGCACCGTTTAGTTTGCGAGGCGGCGAAGAGACGCGGCGCTTTGCATGCTGGCGAGGCGGCGAGCAGATCGAGTGCTTTGCTTGTTGGCGAGGCAGCGAAGAGATGCAGCGGTTTGCTTGTTGGCGAGGCAGCGAAGAGATGCAGCAGTCTCCTTCTTTGTGAGACAGCCAACATGCCCAGTGCTTGCTCCTTGTGTGAGGCAGCGAAGAGATGCAGCGGTTTTCTAGTTGGCGAGGCAGCGAAGAGACGCAGCAGGCTGCTTGTTGGTGAGACAGCCAACATGCACAGTGGTTAGCTATTGTGCGAGGCAGCGAATGACCGCCGAGCAAATCGCTTTGTGCGTTCGCCGCCTCGCTGCCTAGCAAAGCGTCGTCTCCCTTGGGCGCCTAGCAAAGCTGCGCGTGCCGTCGCCCAAAAGCAAAGCGCCGTGTTCCTTGGGCGCCTAGCAAAGAAGTGCCTGCCTTCGGCGCCTCGCCGCATCGCAGCCTAGCAAAGCGCTGCGTGCCTTCGGCGCCTGGCAAAGCAGTGCGTGCCTTCGCTGCCTCACACAGCGCTGCGTGCCTTCTCGCCCTCGCCGCCTAGCAAAGCGCCGTGTCCCTTTGCCGCCTCGTCGCCTAGCAAAGCTCCGCGTCCCGTCGCCGCCTAGCAAAGCGGCGTGTTCCTTCGGCGCCTAGCAAAGCGCCGTGTTCCTTCGCTGCCTCGCCGCCTAAGAAAGCGCTGCGTCCCTTTTCGCCCTCGCCGCCCAACAAAGCGCCGTGTCCCTTCACCGCCTCCCCAATCGCTTCGTGCCTTCGGCGCCTAGCAAAGCGCTGCTTGCCTTCGCCGCCTCACACAGCGCTGCGTCCCTTCGCCGCCTCGCCGCTTAGCAAACGCCGTAGTAGCGCCGAAGGGACACGGCGCTTTTGTAGGCGCCGAAGGCACGTGGCGCCTTGCTAAGCACCGAGGCAGCGAAGGCACGCAGCCATTTGATCGTGGTCGACGGGCTCGGGCGCCTTGCTAGGCGGCGAGGCGGCGAAGGCACGCAGCGCTTTGCCAGGCGCCGAAGGCACTCAGCGCTTTGCCAGGCGCCCAAGGACGCAGCGCTCTAGGAGGCGGCGAGGGCACGCAGTGCTTTGCTAGGCGGCGAGCGGACGTGCAGCTTTGCTAGGCAGCCAAGGCTGAGGACGCTTTGCTAGGCGGCGAAGGCACGAAGCGATTTGGGAGGCGGCGAAGGCACACGGCGCTTTTCTAGGTGGCGAGGCGGCGAAGGCACGCGCTGCTTTGCTAGGCGCCGAAGGCACGCAGCGCTTCCTTCGTTTGCGAGGCAGCGAAGAGGTGGAGCGGTTTGCTTGTCGGCCAGGCAGCGAACAGGCGCCGTGCTTTGCTTTCTGCCACTCAGCGAATACACGTAGCGCTCTGCTTTTTGGCGAGGCACTGAACAGATGCACCGTTTAGTTTGCGAGGCGGCGAAGAGACGCGGCGCTTTGCATGCTGGCGAGGCGGCGAGCAGATCGAGTGCTTTGCTTGTTGGCGAGGCAGCGAAGAGATGCAGCGCTTCCTTCGTTTGCGAGGCAGCGAAGAGATGCAGCAGTCTCCTTGTTTGTGAGACAGCCAACATGCCCAGTGCTTGCTCCTTGTGCGAGGCAGCGAAGAGATGCAGCACTTTGCTTGTGCACCAGGTGGCGCAGTGGCATCGCGGATGGCTTTTTCTCCTGGAGGCGAAGCGAGGCAGCACTTTGCTAGTTGGCGAGGCAGCGAAGAGACGCAGCAGGCTGCTTGTTGGTGAGACAGCCAACATGCACAGTGGTTAGCTATTGTGCGAGGCAGCGAATGACCGCCGAGCAAATGGCTTTGTGCGTTCGCCGCCTCGCTGCCTAGCAAAGCGTCGTCTCCCTTGGGCGCCTAGCAAAGCTACGCGTGCCGTCGCCCAAAAGCAAAGCGCCGTGTTCCTTGGGCGCCTAGCAAAGAAGTGCCTGCGTTGGGCGCCTCGCCGCATCGCAGCCTAGCAAAGCGCTGCGTGCCTTCGGCGGCTGGCAAAGCAGTGCGTGCCTTCGCTGCCTCACACAGCGCGGCGTGCCTTCGGCGCCTCGCCGCCTAAGAAAGCGCTGCGTGCCTTCTCGCCCTCGCCGCCTAGCAAAGCTCCGCGTCCCGTCGCCGCCTAGCAAAGCGGCGTGTTCCTTCGGCGCCTAGCAAAGCGCCGTGTTCCTTCGCTGCCTCGCCGCCTAAGAAAGCGCTGCGTCCCTTTTCGCCCTCGCCGCCCAACAAAGCGCCCTGTCCCTTCACCGCCTCCCCAATCGCTTCGTGCCTTCGGCGCCTAGCAAAGCGCTGCTAGCCTTCGCCGCCTCACACACCGCTGCGTCCCTTCGCCGCCTCGCCGCTTAGCAAACGCCGTAGTAGCGCCGAAGGGACACGGCGCTTTTGTAGGCGCCGAAGGCACGTGGCGCCTTGCTAAGCAGCGAGGCAGCGAAGGCACGCAGCCATTTGATCGTGGTCGACGGGCTCGGGCGCCTTGCTAGGCGGCGAGGCGGCGAAGGCACGCAGCGCTTTGCCAGGCGCCGAAGGCACTCAGCGCTTTGCCAGGCGCCCAAGGACGCAGCGCTCTAGGAGGCGGCGAGGGCACGCAGTGCTTTGCTAGGCGGCGAGCGGACGTGCAGCTTTGCTAGGCAGCCAAGGCTGAGGACGCTTTGCTAGGCGGCGAAGGCACGAAGCGATTTGGGAGGCGGCGAAGGCACACGGCGCTTTTCTAGGTGGCGAGGCGGCGAAGGCACGCGCTGCTTTGCTAGGCGCCGAAGGCACGCAGCGCTTCCTTCGTTTGCGAGGCAGCGAAGAGGTGGAGCGGTTTGCTTGTCGGCCAGGCAGCGAACAGGCGCCGTGCTTTGCTTTCTGCCACTCAGCGAATACACGTAGCGCTCTGCTTTTTGGCGAGGCACTGAACAGATGCACCGTTTAGTTTGCGAGGCGGCGAAGAGACGCGGCGCTTTGCATGCTGGCGAGGCGGCGAGCAGATCGAGTGCTTTGCTTGTTGGCGAGGCAGCGAAGAGATGCAGCGGTTTGCTTGTTGGCGAGGCAGCGAAGAGATGCAGCAGTCTCCTTGTTTGTGAGACAGCCAACATGCCCAGTGCTTGCTCCTTGTGTGAGGCAGCGAAGAGATGCAGCGGTTTTCTAGTTGGCGAGGCAGCGAAGAGACGCAGCAGGCTGCTTGTTGGTGAGACAGCCAACATGCACAGTGGTTAGCTATTGTGCGAGGCAGCGAATGACCGCCGAGCAAATCGCTTTGTGCGTTCGCCGCCTCGCTGCCTAGCAAAGCGTCGTCTCCCTTGGGCGCCTAGCAAAGCTGCGCGTGCCGTCGCCCAAAAGCAAAGCGCCGTGTTCCTTGGGCGCCTAGCAAAGAAGTGCCTGCGTTGGGCGCCTCGCCGCATCGCAGCCTAGCAAAGCGCTGCGTGCCTTCGGCGCCTGGCAAAGCAGTGCGTGCCTTCGCTGCCTCACACAGCGCGGCGTGCCTTCGGCGCCTGGCAAAGCAGCGCGTGCCTTCGCCGCCTCACACAGCGCGGCGTGCCTTCGGCGCCTGGCAAAGCAGCGCGTGCCTTCGCCGCCTAAGAAAGCGCTGCGTGCCTTCTCGCCCTCGCCGCCTAGCAAAGCTCCGCGTCCCTTCGCCGCCTCGCCGCCTAGCAAAGCGCCGTGTTCCTTTGGCGCCTAGCAAAGAAGTGCCTGCCTTCGGCGCCTCGCCGCATCGCAGCCTAGCAAAGCGCTGCGTGCCTTCGGCGCCTGGCAAAGCAGTGCGTGCCTTCGCTGCCTCACACAGCGCGGCGTGCCTTCGGCGCCTCGCCGCCTAAGAAAGCGCTGCGTGCCTTCTCGCCCTCGCCGCCTAGCAAAGCTCCGCGTCCCGTCGCCGCCTAGCAAAGCGGCGTGTTCCTTCGGCGCCTAGCAAAGCGCCGTGTTCCTTCGCTGCCTCGCCGCCTAAGAAAGCGCTGCGAGCCTTTTCGCCCTCGCCGCCCAACAAAGCGCCGTGTCCCTTCACCGCCTCCCCAATCGCTTCGTGCCTTCGGCGCCTAGCAAAGCGCTGCTTGCCTTCGCCGCCTCACACACCGCTGCGTCCCTTCGCCGCCTCGCCGCTTAGCAAACGCCGTAGTAGCGCCGAAGGGACACGGCGCTTTTGTAGGCGCCGAAGGCACGTGGCGCCTTGCTAAGCACCGAGGCAGCGAAGGCACGCAGCCATTTGATCGTGGTCGACGGGCTCGGGCGCCTTGCTAGGCGGCGAGGCGGCGAAGGCACGCAGCGCTTTGCCAGGCGCCCAAGGACGCAGCGCTGTGCGAGGCGGCGAGGGCACGCAGTGCTTTGCTAGGCGGCGAGCGGACGTGCAGCTTTGCTAGGCAGCCAAGGCTGAGGACGCTTTGCTAGGCGGCGAAGGCACGAAGCGATTTGGGAGGCGGCGAAGGCACACGGCGCTTTTCTAGGTGGCGAGGCGGCGAAGGCACGCGCTGCTTTGCTAGGCGCCGAAGGCACGCAGCGCTTCCTTCGTTTGCGAGGCAGCGAAGAGGTGGAGCGGTTTGCTTGTCGGCCAGGCAGCGAACAGGCGCCGTGCTTTGCTTTCTGCCACTCAGCGAATACACGCAGCGCTCTGCTTTTTGGCGAGGCACTGAACAGATGCACCGTTTAGTTTGCGAGGCGGCGAAGAGACGCGGCGCTTTGCATGCTGGCGAGGCGGCGAGCAGATCGAGTGCTTTGCTTGTTGGCGAGGCAGCGAAGAGATGCAGCGGTTTGCTTGTTGGCGAGGCAGCGAAGAGATGCAGCAGTCTCCTTGTTTGTGAGACAGCCAACATGCCCAGTGCTTGCTCCTTGTGTGAGGCAGCGA
Organism: Apteryx mantelli; assembly: GCF_036417845.1. Classification (NCBI taxonomy): domain Eukaryota; kingdom Metazoa; phylum Chordata; class Aves; order Apterygiformes; family Apterygidae; genus Apteryx; species Apteryx mantelli. The sequence goes on along the minus strand of NC_089993.1, from coordinate 309,117 downwards.
AGAGATGCAGCGGTTTTCTAGTTGGCGAGGCAGCGAAGAGACGCAGCAGGCTGCTTGTTGGTGAGACAGCCAACATGCACAGTGGTTAGCTATTGTGCGAGGCAGCGAATGACCGCCGAGCAAATCGCTTTGTGCGTTCGCCGCCTCGCTGCCTAGCAAAGCGTCGTCTCCCTTGGGCGCCTAGCAAAGCTGCGCGTGCCGTCGCCCAAAAGCAAAGCGCCGTGTTCCTTGGGCGCCTAGCAAAGAAGTGCCTGCCTTCGGCGCCTCGCCGCATCGCAGCCTAGCAAAGCGCTGCGTGCCTTCGGCGCCTGGCAAAGCAGTGCGTGCCTTCGCCGCCTCACACAGCGCGGCGTGCCTTCGGCGCCTGGCAAAGCAGCGCGTGCCTTTGCCGCCTAAGAAAGCGCTGCGTGCCTTCTCGCCCTCGCCGCCTAGCAAAGCGCCGTGTCCCTTTGCCGCCTCGCCGCCTAGCAAAGCTCCGCGTCCCGTCGCCGCCTAGCAAAGCGGCGTGTTCCTTCGGCGCCTAGCAAAGCGCCGTGTTCCTTCGCTGCCTCGCCGCCTAAGAAAGCGCTGCGTCCCTTTTCGCCCTCGCCGCCCAACAAAGCGCCGTGTCCCTTCACCGCCTCCCCAATCGCTTCGTGCCTTCGGCGCCTAGCAAAGCGCTGCTAGCCTTCGCCGCCTCACACACCGCTGCGTCCCTTCGCCGCCTCGCCGCTTAGCAAACGCCGTAGTAGCGCCGAAGGGACACGGCGCTTTTGTAGGCGCCGAAGGCACGTGGCGCCTTGCTAAGCAGCGAGGCAGCGAAGGCACGCAGCCATTTGATCGTGGTCGACGGGCTCGGGCGCCTTGCTAGGCGGCGAGGCGGCGAAGGCACGCAGCGCTTTGCCAGGCGCCCAAGGACGCAGCGCTCTAGGAGGCGGCGAGGGCACGCAGTGCTTTGCTAGGCGGCGAGCGGACGTGCAGCTTTGCTAGGCAGCCAAGGCTGAGGACGCTTTGCTAGGCGGCGAAGGCACGCAGCGCTTTGCTAGGCGGCGAGGCGGCAAAGGCACGCGCTGCTTTGCTAGGCGCCGAAGGCACGCAGCGCTTCCTTCGTTTGCGAGGCAGCGAAGAGGTGGAGCGGTTTGCTTGTCGGCCAGGCAGCGAACAGGCGCCGTGCTTTGCTTTCTGCCACTCAGCGAATACACGTAGCGCTCTGCTTTTTGGCGAGGCACTGAACAGATGCACCGTTTAGTTTGCGAGGCGGCGAAGAGACGCGGCGCTTTGCATGCTGGCGAGGCGGCGAGCAGATCGAGTGCTTTGCTTGTTGGCGAGGCAGCGAAGAGATGCAGCAGTCTCCTTCTTTGTGAGACAGCCAACATGCCCAGTGCTTGCTCCTTGTGTGAGGCAGCGAAGAGATGCAGCGGTTTTCTAGTTGGCGAGGCAGCGAAGAGACGCAGCAGGCTGCTTGTTGGTGAGACAGCCAACATGCACAGTGGTTAGCTATTGTGCGAGGCAGCGAATGACCGCCGAGCAAATGGCTTTGTGCGTTCGCCGCCTCGCTGCCTAGCAAAGCGCCGTGTTCCTTGGGCGCCTAGCAAAGAAGTGCCTGCGTTGGGCGCCTCGCCGCATCGCAGCCTAGCAAAGCGCTGCGTGCCTTCGGCGCCTGGCAAAGCAGTGCGTGCCTTCGCTGCCTCACACAGCGCGGCGTGCCTTCGGCGACTGGCAAAGCAGCGCGTGCCTTCGCCGCCTCACACAGCGCGGCTTGCCTTCGGCGCCTGGCAAAGCAGTGCGTGCCTTTGCCGCCTAAGAAAGCGCTGCGTGCCTTCTCGCCCTCGCCGCCTAGCAAAGCTCCGCGTCCCTTCGCCGCCTCGCCGCCTAGCAAAGCGCCGTGTCCCTTTGCCGCCTCGCCGCCTAGCAAAGCTCCGCGTCCCGTCGCCGCCTAGCAAAGCGGCGTGTTCCTTCGGCGCCTAGCAAAGCGCCGTGTTCCTTCGCTGCCTCGCCGCCTAAGAAAGCGCTGCGTCCCTTTTTGCCCTCGCCGCCCAACAAAGCGCCGTGTCCCTTCACCGCCTCCCCAATCGCTTCGTGCCTTCGGCGCCTAGCAAAGCGCTGCTTGCCTTCGCCGCCTCACACACCGCTGCGTCCCTTCGCCGCCTCGCCGCTTAGCAAACGCCGTAGTAGCGCCGAAGGGACACGGCGCTTTTGTAGGCGCCGAAGGCACGTGGCGCCTTGCTAAGCACCGAGGCAGCGAAGGCACGCAGCCATTTGATCGTGGTCGACGGGCTCGGGCGCCTTGCTAGGCGGCGAGGCGGCGAAGGCACGCAGCGCTTTGCCAGGCGCCGAAGGCACTCAGCGCTTTGCCAGGCGCCCAAGGACGCAGCGCTCTAGGAGGCGGCGAGGGCACGCAGTGCTTTGCTAGGCGGCGAGCGGACGTGCAGCTTTGCTAGGCAGCCAAGGCTGAGGACGCTTTGCTAGGAGGCTAGGCGGCGAAGGCACGAAGCGATTTGGGAGGCGGCGAAGGCACACGGCGCTTTTCTATGTGGCGAGGCGGCGAAGGCACGCGCTGCTTTGCTAGGCGCCGAAGGCACGCAGCGCTTCCTTCGTTTGCGAGGCAGCGAAGAGGTGGAGCGGTTTGCTTGTCGGCCAGGCAGCGAACAGGCGCCGTGCTTTGCTTTCTGCCACTCAGCGAATACACGCAGCGCTCTGCTTTTTGGCGAGGCACTGAACAGATGCACCGTTTAGTTTGCGAGGCGGCGAAGAGACGCGGCGCTTTGCATGCTGGCGAGGCGGCGAGCAGATCGAGTGCTTTGCTTGTTGGCGAGGCAGCGAAGAGATGCAGCGGTTTGCTTGTTGGCGAGGCAGCGAAGAGATGCAGCAGTCTCCTGGTTTGTGAGACAGCCAACATGCCCAGTGCTTGCTCCTTGTGTGAGGCAGCGAAGAGATGCAGCGGTTTTCTAGTTGGCGAGGCAGCGAAGAGACGCAGCAGGCTGCTTGTTGGTGAGACAGCCAACATGCACAGTGGTTAGCTATTGTGCGAGGCAGCGAATGACCGCCGAGCAAATCGCTTTGTGCGTTCGCCGCCTCGCTGCCTAGCAAAGCGTCGTCTCCCTTGGGCGCCTAGCAAAGCTGCGCGTGCCGTCGCCCAAAAGCAAAGCGCCGTGTTCCTTGGGCGCCTAGCAAAGAAGTGCCTGCGTTGGGCGCCTCGCCGCATCGCAGCCTAGCAAAGCGCTGCGTGCCTTCGGCGGCTGCCAAAGCAGTGCGTGCCTTCGCCGCCTCACACAGCGCGGCGTGCCTTCGGCGCCTGGCAAAGCAGCGCGTGCCTTCGCCGCCTAAGAAAGCGCTGCGTGCCTTCTCGCCCTCGCCGCCTAGCAAAGCTCCGCGTCCCTTCGCCGCCTCGCCGCCTAGCAAAGCGCCGTGTTCCTTTGGCGCCTAGCAAAGAAGTGCCTGCCTTCGGCGCCTCGCCGCATCTCAGCCTAGCAAAGCGCTGCGTGCCTTCGGCGCCTGGCAAAGCAGTGCGTGCCTTCGCTGCCTCACACAGCGCGGCGTGCCTTCGGCGCCTCGCCGCCTAAGAAAGCGCTGCGTGCCTTCTCGCCCTCGCCGCCTAGCAAAGCGCCGTGTCCCTTTGCCGCCTCGCCGCCTAGCAAAGCTCCGCGTCCCGTCGCCGCCTAGCAAAGCGGCGTGTTCCTTCGGCGCCTAGCAAAGCGCCGTGTTCCTTCGCTGCCTCGCCGCCTAAGAAAGCGCTGCGTCCCTTTTCGCCCTCGCCGCCCAACAAAGCGCCCTGTCCCTTCACCGCCTCCCCAATCGCTTCGGCCCTTCGCCGCCTCGCCGCCCAGCAAAGCGCTGCTTGCCTTCGCCGCCTCACACACCGCTGCGTCCCTTCGCCGCCTCGCCGCTTAGCAAACGCCGTAGTAGCGCCGAAGGGACACGGCGCTTTTGTAGGCGCCGAAGGCACGTGGCGCCTTGCTAAGCAGCGAGGCAGCGAAGGCACGCAGCCATTTGATCGTGGTCGACGGGCTCGGGCGCCTTGCTAGGCGGCGAGGCGGCGAAGGCACGCAGCGCTTTGCCAGGCGCCCAAGGACGCAGCGCTGTGCGAGGCGGCGAGGGCACGCAGTGCTTTGCTAGGCGGCGAGCGGACGTGCAGCTTTGCTAGGCAGCCAAGGCTGAGGACGCTTTGCTAGGAGGCTAGGCGGCGAAGGCACGAAGCGATTTGGGAGGCGGCGAAGGCACGCAGCGCTTTGCTAGGCGGCGAGGCGGCAAAGGCACGCGCTGCTTTGCTAGGCGCCGAAGGCACGCAGCGCTTCCTTCGTTTGCGAGGCAGCGAAGAGATGCAGCAGTCTCCTTGTTTGTGAGACAGCCAACATGCCCAGTGCTTGCTCCTTGTGCGAGGCAGCGAAGAGATGCAGCACTTTGCTTGTGCACCAGGTGTCGCAGTGGCATCGCGGATGGCTTTTTCTCCTGGAGGCGAAGCGAGGCAGCACTTTGCTAGTTGGCGAGGCAGCGAAGAGACGCAGCAGGCTGCTTGTTGGTGAGACAGCCAACATGCACAGTGGTTAGCTATTGTGCGAGGCAGCGAATGACCGCCGAGCAAATCGCTTTGTGCGTTCGCCGCCTCGCTGCCTAGCAAAGCGTCGTCTCCCTTGGGCGCCTAGCAAAGCTGCGCGTGCCGTCGCCCAAAAGCAAAGCGCCGTGTTCCTTGGGCGCCTAGCAAAGAAGTGCCTGCGTTGGGCGCCTCGCCGCATCGCAGCCTAGCAAAGCGCTGCGTGCCTTCGGCGGCTGGCAAAGCAGTGCGTGCCTTCGCTGCCTCACACAGCGCGGCGTGCCTTCGGCGCCTCGCCGCCTAAGAAAGCGCTGCGTGCCTTCTCGCCCTCGCCGCCTAGCAAAGCTCCGCGTCCCGTCGCCGCCTAGCAAAGCGGCGTGTTCCTTCGGCGCCTAGCAAAGCGCCGTGTTCCTTCGCTGCCTCGCCGCCTAAGAAAGCGCTGCGTCCCTTTTCGCCCTCGCCGCCCAACAAAGCGCCGTGTCCCTTCACCGCCTCCCCAATCGCTTCGTGCCTTCGGCGCCTAGCAAAGCGCTGCTTGCCTTCGCCGCCTCACACACCGCTGCGTCCCTTCGCCGCCTCGCCGCTTAGCAAACGCCGTAGTAGCGCCGAAGGGACACGGCGCTTTTGTAGGCGCCGAAGGCACGTGGCGCCTTGCTAAGCACCGAGGCAGCGAAGGCACGCAGCCATTTGATCGTGGTCGACGGGCTCGGGCGCCTTGCTAGGCGGCGAGGCGGCGAAGGCACGCAGCGCTTTGCCAGGCGCCGAAGGCACTCAGCGCTTTGCCAGGCGCCCAAGGACGCAGCGCTCTAGGAGGCGGCGAGGGCACGCAGTGCTTTGCTAGGCGGCGAGCGGACGTGCAGCTTTGCTAGGCAGCCAAGGCTGAGGACGCTTTGCTAGGAGGCTAGGCGGCGAAGGCACGAAGCGATTTGGGAGGCGGCGAAGGCACACGGCGCTTTTCTATGTGGCGAGGCGGCGAAGGCACGCGCTGCTTTGCTAGGCGCCGAAGGCACGCAGCGCTTCCTTCGTTTGCGAGGCAGCGAAGAGGTGGAGCGGTTTGCTTGTCGGCCAGGCAGCGAACAGGCGCCGTGCTTTGCTTTCTGCCACTCAGCGAATACACGCAGCGCTCTGCTTTTTGGCGAGGCACTGAACAGATGCACCGTTTAGTTTGCGAGGCGGCGAAGAGACGCGGCGCTTTGCATGCTGGCGAGGCGGCGAGCAGATCGAGTGCTTTGCTTGTTGGCGAGGCAGCGAAGAGATGCAGCGGTTTGCTTGTTGGCGAGGCAGCGAAGAGATGCAGCAGTCTCCTGGTTTGTGAGACAGCCAACATGCCCAGTGCTTGCTCCTTGTGTGAGGCAGCGAAGAGATGCAGCGGTTTTCTAGTTGGCGAGGCAGCGAAGAGACGCAGCAGGCTGCTTGTTGGTGAGACAGCCAACATGCACAGTGGTTAGCTATTGTGCGAGGCAGCGAATGACCGCCGAGCAAATCGCTTTGTGCGTTCGCCGCCTCGCTGCCTAGCAAAGCGCCGTGTTCCTTGGGCGCCTAGCAAAGAAGTGCCTGCCTTCGGCGCCTCGCCGCATCGCAGCCTAGCAAAGCGCTGCGTGCCTTCGGCGGCTGGCAAAGCAGTGCGTGCCTTCGCCGCCTCACACAGCGCGGCGTGCCTTCGGCGCCTGGCAAAGCAGCGCGTGCCTTCGCCGCCTAAGAAAGCGCTGCGTGCCTTCTCGCCCTCGCCGCCTAGCAAAGCTCCGCGTCCCTTCGCCGCCTCGCCGCCTAGCAAAGCGCCGTGTTCCTTTGGCGCCTAGCAAAGAAGTGCCTGCCTTCGGCGCCTCGCCGCATCGCAGCCTAGCAAAGCGCTGCGTGCCTTCGGCGGCTGGCAAAGCAGTGCGTGCCTTCGCTGCCTCACACAGCGCGGCGTGCCTTCGGCGCCTCGCCGCCTAAGAAAGCGCTGCGTGCCTTCTCGCCCTCGCCGCCTAGCAAAGCGCCGTGTCCCTTTGCCGCCTCGCCGCCTAGCAAAGCTCCGCGTCCCGTCGCCGCCTAGCAAAGCGGCGTGTTCCTTCGGCGCCTAGCAAAGCGCCGTGTTCCTTCGCTGCCTCGCCGCCTAAGAAAGCGCTGCGTCCCTTTCGCCCTCGCCGCCCAACAAAGCGCCGTGTCCCTTCACCGCCTCCCCAATCGCTTCGTGCCTTCGGCGCCTAGCAAAGCGCTGCTTGCCTTCGCCGCCTCACACACCGCTGCGTCCCTTCGCCGCCTCGCCGCTTAGCAAACGCCGTAGTAGCGCCGAAGGGACACGGCGCTTTTGTAGGCGCCGAAGGCACGTGGCGCCTTGCTAAGCAGCGAGGCAGCGAAGGCACGCAGCCATTTGATCGTGGTCGAGGGGCTCGGGCGCCTTGCTAGGCGGCGAGGCGGCGAAGGCACGCAGCGCTTTGCCAGGCGCCCAAGGACGCAGCGCTCTAGGAGGCGGCGAGGGCACGCAGTGCTTTGCTAGGCGGCGAGCGGACGTGCAGCTTTGCTAGGCAGCCAAGGCTGAGGACGCTTTGCTAGGCGGCGAAGGCACGAAGCGATTTGGGAGGCGGCGAAGGCACACGGCGCTTTTCTAGGTGGCGAGGCGGCGAAGGCACGCGCTGCTTTGCTAGGCGCCGAAGGCACGCAGCGCTTCCTTCGTTTGCGAGGCAGCGAAGAGGTGGAGCGGTTTGCTTGTCGGCCAGGCAGCGAACAGGCGCCGTGCTTTGCTTTCTGCCACTCAGCGAATACACGCAGCGCTCTGCTTTTTGGCGAGGCACTGAACAGATGCACCGTTTAGTTTGCGAGGCGGCGAAGAGACGCGGCGCTTTGCATGCTGGCGAGGCGGCGAGCAGATCGAGTGCTTTGCTTGTTGGCGAGGCAGCGAAGAGATGCAGCAGTCTCCTTCTTTGTGAGACAGCCAACATGCCCAGTGCTTGCTCCTTGTGTGAGGCAGCGAAGAGATGCAGCGGTTTTCTAGTTGGCGAGGCAGCGAAGAGACGCAGCAGGCTGCTTGTTGGTGAGACAGCCAACATGCACAGTGGTTAGCTATTGTGCGAGGCAGCGAATGACCGCCGAGCAAATCGCTTTGTGCGTTCGCCGCCTCGCTGCCTAGCAAAGCGTCGTCTCCCTTGGGCGCCTAGCAAAGCTGCGCGTGCCGTCGCCCAAAAGCAAAGCGCCGTGTTCCTTGGGCGCCTAGCAAAGAAGTGCCTGCGTTCGGCGCCTCGCCGCATCGCAGCCTAGCAAAGCACTGCGTGCCTTCGGCGCCTGGCAAAGCAGTGCGTGCCTTCGCTGCCTCACACAGCGCGGCGTGCCTTCGGCGCCTGGCAAAGCAGCGCGTGCCTTCGCCGCCTCACACAGCGCGGCTTGCCTTCGGCGCCTGGCAAAGCAGCGCGTGCCTTTGCCGCCTAAGAAAGCGCTGCGTGCCTTCTCGCCCTCGCCGCCTAGCAAAGCGCCGTGTCCCTTTGCCGCCTCGCCGCCTAGCAAAGCTCCGCGTCCCGTCGCCGCCTAGCAAAGCGGCGTGTTCCTTCGGCGCCTAGCAAAGCGCCGTGTTCCTTCGCTGCCTCGCCGCCTAAGAAAGCGCTGCGTCCCTTTTCGCCCTCGCCGCCCAACAAAGCGCCGTGTCCCTTCACCGCCTCCCCAATCGCTTCGTGCCTTCGGCGCCTAGCAAAGCGTCCTCAGCCTTGGCTGCCTAGCAAAGCTGCACGTCCGCTCGCCGCCTAGCAAAGCACTGCGTGCCCTCGCCGCCTCGCACAGCGCTGCGTCCTTGGGCGCCTGGCAAAGCGCTGCGTGCCTTCGCCGCCTCGCCGCCTAGCAAGGCGCCCGAGCCCGTCGACCACGATCAAATGGCTGCGTGCCTTCGCTGCCTCGGTGCTTAGCAAGGCGCCACGTGCCTTCGGCGCCTACAAAAGCGCCGTGTCCCTTCGGCGCTACTACGGCGTTTGCTAAGCGGCGAGGCGGCGAAGGGACGCAGCGCTGCGTGAGGCGGCGAAGGCAAGCAGCGCTTTGCTAGGCGCCGAAGGCACGAAGCGATTGGGGAGGCGGTGAAGGGACACGGCGCTTTGTTGGGCGGCGAGGGCGAAAAGGCACGCAGCGCTTTCTTAGGCGGCGAGGCAGCGAAGGAACACGGCGCTTTGCTAGGCGCCGAAGGCACGCAGCGCTTCCTTCGTTTGCGAGGCAGCGAAGAGATGCAGCAGTCTCCTTGTTTGTGAGACAGCCAACATGCCCAGTGCTTGCTCCTTGTGCGAGGCAGCGAAGAGATGCAGCACTTTGCTTGTGCACCAGGTGGCGCAGTGGCATCGCGGATGGCTTTTTCTCCTGGAGGCGAAGCGAGGCAGCACTTTGCTAGTTGGCGAGGCAGCGAAGAGACGCAGCAGGCTGCTTGTTGGTGAGACAGCCAACATGCACAGTGGTTAGCTATTGTGCGAGGCAGCGAATGACCGCCGAGCAAATCGCTTTGTGCGTTCGCCGCCTCGCTGCCTAGCAAAGCGTCGTCTCCCTTGGGCGCCTAGCAAAGCTGCGCGTGCCGTCGCCCAAAAGCAAAGCGCCGTGTTCCTTGGGCGCCTAGCAAAGAAGTGCCTGCGTTGGGCGCCTCGCCGCATCGCAGCCTAGCAAAGCGCTGCGTGCCTTCGGCGGCTGGCAAAGCAGTGCGTGCCTTCGCCGCCTCACACAGCGCGGCGTGCCTTCGGCGCCTGGCAAAGCAGGGCGTGCCTTTGCCGCCTAAGAAAGCGCTGCGTGCCTTCTCGCCCTCGCCGCCTAGCAAAGCTCCGCGTCCCTTCGCCGCCTCGCCGCCTAGCAAAGCGCCGTGTTCCTTTGGCGCCTAGCAAAGAAGTGCCTGCCTTCGGCGCCTCGCCGCATCGCAGCCTAGCAAAGCGCTGCGTGCCTTCGGCGGCTGGCAAAGCAGTGCGTGCCTTCGCTGCCTCACACAGCGCGGCGTGCCTTCGGCGCCTCGCCGCCTAAGAAAGCGCTGCGTGCCTTCTCGCCCTCGCCGCCTAGCAAAGCGCCGTGTCCCTTTGCCGCCTCGCCGCCTAGCAAAGCTCCGCGTCCCGTCGCCGCCTAGCAAAGCGGCGTGTTCCTTCGGCGCCTAGCAAAGCGCCGTGTTCCTTCGCTGCCTCGCCGCCTAAGAAAGCGCTGCGTCCCTTTCGCCCTCGCCGCCCAACAAAGCGCCGTGTCCCTTCACCGCCTCCCCAATCGCTTCGGCCCTTCGCCGCCTCGCCGCCCAGCAAAGCGCTGCTTGCCTTCGCCGCCTCACACACCGCTGCGTCCCTTCGCCGCCTCGCCGCTTAGCAAACGCCGTAGTAGCGCCGAAGGGACACGGCGCTTTTGTAGGCGCCGAAGGCACGTGGCGCCTTGCTAAGCACCGAGGCAGCGAAGGCACGCAGCCATTTGATCGTGGTCGACGGGCTCGGGCGCCTTGCTAGGCGGCGAGGCGGCGAAGGCACGCAGCGCTTTGCCAGGCGCCCAAGGACGCCGGGCTGTGCGAGGCGTCGAGGGCACGCAGTGCTTTGCTAGGCGGCGAGCGGACGTGCAGCTTTGCTAGGCAGCCAAGGCTGAGGACGCTTTGCTAGGCGGCGAAGGCACGAAGCGATTTGGGAGGCGGCGAAGGCACACGGCGCTTTTCTAGGTGGCGAGGCGGCGAAGGCACGCGCTGCTTTGCTAGGCGCCGAAGGCACGCAGCGCTTCCTTCGTTTGCGAGGCAGCGAAGAGATGCAGCAGTCTCCTTGTTTGTGAGACAGCCAACATGCCCAGTGCTTGCTCCTTGTGCGAGGCAGCGAAGAGATGCAGCACTTTGCTTGTGCACCAGGTGGCGCAGTGGCATCGCGGATGGCTTTTTCTCCTGGAGGCGAAGCGAGGCAGCACTTTGCTAGTTGGCGAGGCAGCGAAGAGACGCAGCAGGCTGCTTGTTGGTGAGACAGCCAACATGCACAGTGGTTAGCTATTGTGCGAGGCAGCGAATGACCGCCGAGCAAATCGCTTTGTGCGTTCGCCGCCTCGCTGCCTAGCAAAGCGTCGTCTCCCTTGGGCGCCTAGCAAAGCTGCGCGTGCCGTCGCCCAAAAGCAAAGCGCCGTGTTCCTTGGGCGCCTAGCAAAGAAGTGCCTGCCTTCGGCGCCTCGCCGCATCGCAGCCTAGCAAAGCGCTGCGTGCCTTTGGCGGCTGGCAAAGCAGTGCGTGCCTTCGCTGCCTCACACAGCGCGGCGTGCCTTCGGCGCCTCGCCGCCTAAGAAAGCGCTGCGTGCCTTCTCGCCCTCGCCGCCTAGCAAAGCTCCGCGTCCCGTCGCCGCCTAGCAAAGCGGCGTGTTCCTTCGGCGCCTAGCAAAGCGCCGTGTTCCTTCGCTGCCTCGCCGCCTAAGAAAGCGCTGCGTCCCTTTTCGCCCTCGCCGCCCAACAAAGCGCCGTGTCCCTTCACCGCCTCCCCAATCGCTTCGTGCCTTCGGCGCCTAGCAAAGCGCTGCTTGCCTTCGCCGCCTCACACACCGCTGCGTCCCTTCGCCGCCTCGCCGCTTAGCAAACGCCGTAGTAGCGCCGAAGGGACACGGCGCTTTTGTAGGCGCCGAAGGCACGTGGCGCCTTGCTAAGCACCGAGGCAGCGAAGGCACGCAGCCATTTGATCGTGGTCGACGGGCTCGGGCGCCTTGCTAGGCGGCGAGGCGGCGAAGGCACGCAGCGCTTTGCCAGGCGCCGAAGGCACTCAGCGCTTTGCCAGGCGCCCAAGGACGCAGCGCTCTAGGAGGCGGCGAGGGCACGCAGTGCTTTGCTAGGCGGCGAGCGGACGTGCAGCTTTGCTAGGCAGCCAAGGCTGAGGACGCTTTGCTAGGCGGCGAAGGCACGAAGCGATTTGGGAGGCGGCGAAGGCACACGGCGCTTTTCTAGGTGGCGAGGCGGCGAAGGCACGCGCTGCTTTGCTAGGCGCCGAAGGCACGCAGCGCTTCCTTCGTTTGCGAGGCAGCGAAGAGGTGGAGCGGTTTGCTTGTCGGCCAGGCAGCGAACAGGCGCCGTGCTTTGCTTTCTGCCACTCAGCGAATACACGTAGCGCTCTGCTTTTTGGCGAGGCACTGAACAGATGCACCGTTTAGTTTGCGAGGCGGCGAAGAGACGCGGCGCTTTGCATGCTGGCGAGGCGGCGAGCAGATCGAGTGCTTTGCTTGTTGGCGAGGCAGCGAAGAGATGCAGCGGTTTGCTTGTTGGCGAGGCAGCGAAGAGATGCAGCAGTCTCCTTGTTTGTGAGACAGCCAACATGCCCAGTGCTTGCTCCTTGTGCGAGGCAGCGAAGAGATGCAGCACTTTGCTTGTGCACCAGGTGGCGCAGTGGCATCGCGGATGGCTTTTTCTCCTGGAGGCGAAGCGAGGCAGCACTTTGCTAGTTGGCGAGGCAGCGAAGAGACGCAGCAGGCTGCTTGTTGGTGAGACAGCCAACATGCACAGTGGTTAGCTATTGTGCGAGGCAGCGAATGACCGCCGAGCAAATCGCTTTGTGCGTTCGCCGCCTCGCTGCCTAGCAAAGCGTCGTCTCCCTTGGGCGCCTAGCAAAGCTGCGCGTGCCGTCGCCCAAAAGCAAAGCGCCGTGTTCCTTGGGCGCCTAGCAAAGAAGTGCCTGCCTTCGGCGCCTCGCCGCATCGCAGCCTAGCAAAGCGCTGCGTGCCTTCGGCGGCTGGCAAAGCAGTGCGTGCCTTCGCCGCCTCACACAGCGCGGCGTGCCTTCGGCGCCTGGCAAAGCAGCGCGTGCCTTCACCGCCTAAGAAAGCGCTGTGTGCCTTCTCGCCCTCGCCGCCTAGCAAAGCTCCGCGTCCCTTTGCCGCCTCGCCGCCTAGCAAAGCTCCGCGTCCCGTCGCCGCCTAGCAAAGCGGCGTGTTCCTTCGGCGCCTAGCAAAGCGCCGTGTTCCTTCGCTGCCTCGCCGCCTAAGAAAGCGCTGCGTCCCTTTTCGCCCTCGCCGCCCAACAAAGCGCCGTGTCCCTTCACCGCCTCCCCAATCGCTTCGTGCCTTCGGCGCCTAGCAAAGCGCTGCTTGCCTTCGCCGCCTCACACACCGCTGCGTCCCTTCGCCGCCTCGCCGCTTAGCAAACGCCGTAGTAGCGCCGAAGGGACACGGCGCTTTTGTAGGCGCCGAAGGCACGTGGCGCCTTGCTAAGCACCGAGGCAGCGAAGGCACGCAGCCATTTGATCGTGGTCGACGGGCTCGGGCGCCTTGCTAGGCGGCGAGGCGGCGAAGGCACGCAGCGCTTTGCCAGGCGCCCAAGGACGCAGCGCTGTGCGAGGCGGCGAGGGCACGCAGTGCTTTGCTAGGCGGCGAGCGGACGTGCAGCTTTGCTAGGCAGCCAAGGCTGAGGACGCTTTGCTAGGAGGCTAGGCGGCGAAGGCACGAAGCGATTTGGGAGGCGGCGAAGGCACGCAGCGCTTTGCTAGGCGGCGAGGCGGCAAAGGCACGCGCTGCTTTGCTAGGCGCCGAAGGCACGCAGCGCTTCCTTCGTTTGCGAGGCAGCGAAGAGATGCAGCAGTCTCCTTGTTTGTGAGACAGCCAACATGCCCAGTGCTTGCTCCTTGTGCGAGGCAGCGAAGAGATGCAGCACTTTGCTTGTGCAGCAGGTGGCGCAGTGGCATCGCGGATGGCTTTTTCTCCTGGAGGCGAAGCGAGGCAGCACTTTGCTAGTTGGCGAGGCAGCGAAGAGACGCAGCAGGCTGCTTGTTGGTGAGACAGCCAACATGCACAGTGGTTAGCTATTGTGCGAGGCAGCGAATGACCGCCGAGCAAATCGCTTTGTGCGTTCGCCGCCTCGCTGCCTAGCAAAGCGTCGTCTCCCTTGGGCGCCTAGCAAAGCTGCGCGTGCCGTCGCCCAAAAGCAAAGCGCCGTGTTCCTTGGGCGCCTAGCAAAGAAGTGCCTGCGTTGGGCGCCTCGCCGCATCGCAGCCTAGCAAAGCGCTGCGTGCCTTCGGCGCCTGGCAAAGCAGTGCGTGCCTTCGCTGCCTCACACAGCGCGGCATGCCTTCGGCGCCTCGCCGCCTAAGAAAGCGCTGCGTGCCTTCTCGCCCTCGCCGCCTAGCAAAGCTCCGCGTCCCGTCGCCGCCTAGCAAAGCGGCGTGTTCCTTCGGCGCCTAGCAAAGCGCCGTGTTCCTTCGCTGCCTCGCCGCCTAAGAAAGCGCTGCGTCCCTTTTCGCCCTCGCCGCCCAACAAAGCGCCGTGTCCCTTCACCGCCTCCCCAATCGCTTCGTGCCTTCGCCGCCTAGCAAAGCGCTGCTTGCCTTCGCCGCCTCACACACCGCTGCGTCCCTTCGCCGCCTCGCCGCTTAGCAAACGCCGTAGTAGCGCCGAAGGCACACGGCGCTTTTGTAGGCGCCGAAGGCACGTGGCGCCTTGCTAAGCACCGAGGCAGCGAAGGCACGCAGCCATTTGATCGTGGTCGACGGGCTCGGGCGCCTTGCTAGGCGGCGAGGCGGCGAAGGCACGCAGCGCTTTGCCAGGCGCCGAAGGCACTCAGCGCTTTGCCAGGCGCCCAAGGACGCAGCTCTCTAGGAGGCGGCGAGGGCACGCAGTGCTTTGCTAGGCGGCGAGCGGACGTGCAGCTTTGCTAGGCAGCCAAGGCTGAGGACGCTTTGCTAGGCGGCGAAGGCACGAAGCGATTTGGGAGGCGGCGAAGGCACACGGCGCTTTTCTAGGTGGCGAGGCGGCGAAGGCACGCGCTGCTTTGCTAGGCGCCGAAGGCACGCAGCGCTTCCTTCGTTTGCGAGGCAGCGAAGAGGTGGAGCGGTTTGCTTGTCGGCCAGGCAGCGAACAGGCGCCGTGCTTTGCTTTCTGCCACTCAGCGAATACACGCAGCGCTCTGCTTTTTGGCGAGGCACTGAACAGATGCACCGTTTAGTTTGCGAGGCGGCGAAGAGACGCGGCGCTTTGCATGCTGGCGAGGCGGCGAGCAGATCGAGTGCTTTGCTTGTTGGCGAGGCAGCGAAGAGATGCAGCGGTTTGCTTGTTGGCGAGGCAGCGAAGAGATGCAGCAGTCTCCTTGTTTGTGAGACAGCCAACATGCCCAGTGCTTGCTCCTTGTGCGAGGCAGCGAAGAGATGCAGCACTTTGCTTGTGCACCAGGTGGCGCAGTGGCATCGCGGATGGCTTTTTCTCCTGGAGGCGAAGCGAGGCAGCACTTTGCTAGTTGGCGAGGCAGCGAAGAGACGCAGCAGGCTGCTTGTTGGTGAGACAGCCAACATGCACAGTGGTTAGCTATTGTGCGAGGCAGCGAATGACCGCCGAGCAAATCGCTTTGTGCGTTCGCCGCCTCGCTGCCTAGCAAAGCGTCGTCTCCCTTGGGCGCCTAGCAAAGCTGCGCGTGCCGTCGCCCAAAAGCAAAGCGCCGTGTTCCTTGGGCGCCTAGCAAAGAAGTGCCTGCGTTGGGCGCCTCGCCGCATCGCAGCCTAGCAAAGCGCTGCGTGCCTTCGGCGCCTGGCAAAGCAGTGCGTGCCTTCGCCGCCTCACACAGCGCGGCGTGCCTTCGGCGCCTGGCAAAGCAGCGCGTGCCTTCGCCGCCTAAGAAAGCGCTGCGTGCCTTCTCGCCCTCGCCGCCTAGCAAAGCTCCGCGTCCCTTCGCCGCCTCGCCGCCTAGCAAAGCGCCGTGTTCCTTTGGCGCCTAGCAAAGAAGTGCCTGCCTTCGGCGCCTCGCCGCATCGCAGCCTAGCAAAGCGCTGCGTGCCTTCGGCGGCTGGCAAAGCAGTGCGTGCCTTCGCTGCCTCACACAGCGCGGCGTGCCTTCGGCGCCTCGCCGCCTAAGAAAGCGCTGCGTGCCTTCTCGCCCTCGCCGCCTAGCAAAGCGCCGTGTCCCTTTGCCGCCTCGCCGCCTAGCAAAGCTCCGCGTCCCGTCGCCGCCTAGCAAAGCGGCGTGTTCCTTCGGCGCCTAGCAAAGCGCCGTGTTCCTTCGCTGCCTCGCCGCCTAAGAAAGCGCTGCGTCCCTTTTCGCCCTCGCCGCCCAACAAAGCGCCCTGTCCCTTCACCGCCTCCCCAATCGCTTCGTGCCTTCGGCGCCTAGCAAAGCGCTGCTTGCCTTCGCCGCCTCACACACCGCTGCGTCCCTTCGCCGCCTCGCCGCTTAGCAAACGCCGTAGTAGCGCCGAAGGGACACGGCGCTTTTGTAGGCGCCGAAGGCACGTGGCGCCTTGCTAAGCAGCGAGGCAGCGAAGGCACGCAGCCATTTGATCGTGGTCGACGGGCTCGGGCGCCTTGCTAGGCGGCGAGGCGGCGAAGGCACGCAGCGCTTTGCCAGGCGCCCAAGGACGCAGCGCTGTGCGAGGCGGCGAGGGCACGCAGTGCTTTGCTAGGCGGCGAGCGGACGTGCAGCTTTGCTAGGCAGCCAAGGCTGAGGACGCTTTGCTAGGAGGCTAGGCGGCGAAGGCACGAAGCGATTTGGGAGGCGGCGAAGGCACGCAGCGCTTTGCTAGGCGGCGAGGCGGCAAAGGCACGCGCTGCTTTGCTAGGCGCCGAAGGCACGCAGCGCTTCCTTCGTTTGCGAGGCAGCGAAGAGATGCAGCAGTCTCCTTGTTTGTGAGACAGCCAACATGCCCAGTGCTTGCTCCTTGTGCGAGGCAGCGAAGAGATGCAGCACTTTGCTTGTGCACCAGGTGGCGCAGTGGCATCGCGGATGGCTTTTTCTCCTGGAGGCGAAGCGAGGCAGCACTTTGCTAGTTGGCGAGGCAGCGAAGAGACGCAGCAGGCTGCTTGTTGGTGAGACAGCCAACATGCACAGTGGTTAGCTATTGTGCGAGGCAGCGAATGACCGCCGAGCAAATCGCTTTGTGCGTTCGCCGCCTCGCTGCCTAGCAAAGCGTCGTCTCCCTTGGGCGCCTAGCAAAGCTGCGCGTGCCGTCGCCCAAAAGCAAAGCGCCGTGTTCCTTGGGCGCCTAGCAAAGAAGTGCCTGCCTTCGGCGCCTCGCCGCATCGCAGCCTAGCAAAGCGCTGCGTGCCTTCGGCGCCTGGCAAAGCAGTGCGTGCCTTCGCTGCCTCACACAGCGCGGCGTGCCTTCGGCGCCTCGCCGCCTAAGAAAGCGCTGCGTGCCTTTTCGCCCTCGCCGCCCAACAAAGCGCCCTGTCCCTTCACCGCCTCCCCAATCGCTTCGTGCCTTCGGCGCCTAGCAAAGCGCTGCTTGCCTTCGCCGCCTCACACAGCGCTGCGTCCCTTCGCCGCCTCGCCGCTTAGCAAACGCCGTAGTAGCGCCGAAGGGACACGGCGCTTTTGTAGGCGCCGAAGGCACGTGGCGCCTTGCTAAGCAGCGAGGCAGCGAAGGCACGCAGCCATTTGATCGTGGTCGACGGGCTCGGGCGCCTTGCTAGGCGGCGAGGCGGCGAAGGCACGCAGCGCTTTGCCAGGCGCCGAAGGCACTCAGCGCTTTGCCAGGCGCCCAAGGACGCAGCTCTCTAGGAGGCGGCGAGGGCACGCAGTGCTTTGCTAGGCGGCGAGCGGACGTGCAGCTTTGCTAGGCAGCCAAGGCTGAGGACGCTTTGCTAGGCGGCGAAGGCACGAAGCGATTTGGGAGGCGGCGAAGGCACACGGCGCTTTTCTATGTGGCGAGGCGGCGAAGGCACGCGCTGCTTTGCTAGGCGCCGAAGGCACGCAGCGCTTCCTTCGTTTGCGAGGCAGCGAAGAGGTGGAGCGGTTTGCTTGTCGGCCAGGCAGCGAACAGGCGCCGTGCTTTGCTTTCTGCCACTCAGCGAATACACGCAGCGCTCTGCTTTTTGGCGAGGCACTGAACAGATGCACCGTTTAGTTTGCGAGGCGGCGAAGAGACGCGGCGCTTTGCATGCTGGCGAGGCGGCGAGCAGATCGAGTGCTTTGCTTGTTGGCGAGGCAGCGAAGAGATGCAGTGGTTTGCTTGTTGGCGAGGCAGCGAAGAGATGCAGCAGTCTCCTGGTTTGTGAGACAGCCAACATGCCCAGTGCTTGCTCCTTGTGTGAGGCAGCGAAGAGATGCAGCGGTTTTCTAGTTGGCGAGGCAGCGAAGAGACGCAGCAGGCTGCTTGTTGGTGAGACAGCCAACATGCACAGTGGTTAGCTATTGTGCGAGGCAGCGAATGACCGCCGAGCAAATCGCTTTGTGCGTTCGCCGCCTCGCTGCCTAGCAAAGCGTCGTCTCCCTTGGGCGCCTAGCAAAGCTGCGCGTGCCGTCGCCCAAAAGCAAAGCGCCGTGTTCCTTGGGCAACTAGCAAAGAAGTGCCTGCCTTCGGCGCCTCGCCGCATCGCAGCCTAGCAAAGCGCTGCGTGCCTTCGGCGCCTGGCAAAGCAGTGCGTGCCTTCGCCGCCTCACACAGCGCGGCGTGCCTTCGGCGCCTGGCAAAGCAGCGCGTGCCTTCGCCGCCTAAGAAAGCGCTGCGTGCCTTCTCGCCCTCGCCGCCTAGCAAAGCTCCGCGTCCCTTCGCCGCCTCGCCGCCTAGCAAAGCGGCGTGTTCCTTTGGCGCCTAGCAAAGAAGTGCCTGCCTTCGGCGCCTCGCCGCATCGCAGCCTAGCAAAGCGCTGCGTGCCTTCGGCGGCTGGCAAAGCAGTGCGTGCCTTCGCTGCCTCACACAGCGCGGCGTGCCTTCGGCGCCTCGCCGCCTAAGAAAGCGCTGCGTGCCTTCTCGCCCTCGCCGCCTAGCAAAGCGCCGTGTCCCTTTGCCGCCTCGCCGCCTAGCAAAGCTCCGCGTCCCGTCGCCGCCTAGCAAAGCGGCGTGTTCCTTCGGCGCCTAGCAAAGCGCCGTGTTCCTTCGCTGCCTCGCCGCCTAAGAAAGCGCTGCGTGCCTTTTCGCCCTCGCCGCCCAACAAAGCGCCGTGTCCCTTCACCGCCTCCCCAATCGCTTCGTGCCTTCGGCGCCTAGCAAAGCGCTGCTTGCCTTCGCCGCCTCACACACCGCTGCGTCCCTTCGCCGCCTCGCCGCTTAGCAAACGCCGTAGTAGCGCCGAAGGGACACGGCGCTTTTGTAGGCGCCGAAGGCACGTGGCGCCTTGCTAAGCAGCGAGGCAGCGAAGGCACGCAGCCATTTGATCGTGGTCGACGGGCTCGGGCGCCTTGCTAGGCGGCGAGGCGGCGAAGGCACGCAGCGCTTTGCCAGGCGCCGAAGGCACTCAGCGCTTTGCCAGGCGCCCAAGGACGCAGCGCTCTAGGAGGCGGCGAGGGCACGCAGTGCTTTGCTAGGCGGCGAGCGGACGTGCAGCTTTGCTAGGCAGCCAAGGCTGAGGACGCTTTGCTAGGCGGCGAAGGCACGAAGCGATTTGGGAGGCGGCGAAGGCACACGGCGCTTTTCTAGGTGGCGAGGCGGCGAAGGCACGCGCTGCTTTGCTAGGCGCCGAAGGCACGCAGCGCTTCCTTCGTTTGCGAGGCAGCGAAGAGGTGGAGCGGTTTGCTTGTCGGCCAGGCAGCGAACAGGCGCCGTGCTTTGCTTTCTGCCACTCAGCGAATACACGTAGCGCTCTGCTTTTTGGCGAGGCACTGAACAGATGCACCGTTTAGTTTGCGAGGCGGCGAAGAGACGCGGCGCTTTGCATGCTGGCGAGGCGGCGAGCAGATCGAGTGCTTTGCTTGTTGGCGAGGCAGCGAAGAGATGCAGCGGTTTGCTTGTTGGCGAGGCAGCGAAGAGATGCAGCAGTCTCCTTGTTTGTGAGACAGCCAACATGCCCAGTGCTTGCTCCTTGTGCGAGGCAGCGAAGAGATGCAGCACTTTGCTTGTGCACCAGGTGGCGCAGTGGCATCGCGGATGGCTTTTTCTCCTGGAGGCGAAGCGAGGCAGCACTTTGCTAGTTGGCGAGGCAGCGAAGAGACGCAGCAGGCTGCTTGTTGGTGAGACAGCCAACATGCACAGTGGTTAGCTATTGTGCGAGGCAGCGAATGACCGCCGAGCAAATCGCTTTGTGCGTTCGCCGCCTCGCTGCCTAGCAAAGCGTCGTCTCCCTTGGGCGCCTAGCAAAGCTGCGCGTGCCGTCGCCCAAAAGCAAAGCGCCGTGTTCCTTGGGCGCCTAGCAAAGAAGTGCCTGCGTTGGGCGCCTCGCCGCATCGCAGCCTAGCAAAGCGCTGCGTGCCTTCGGCGGCTGGCAAAGCAGTGCGTGCCTTCGCCGCCTCACACAGCGCGGCGTGCCTTCGGCGCCTGGCAAAGCAGCGCGTGCCTTCGCCGCCTAAGAAAGCGCTGCGTGCCTTCTCGCCCTCGCCGCCTAGCAAAGCTCCGCGTCCCTTCGCCGCCTCGCCGCCTAGCAAAGCGCCGTGTTCCTTGGGCGCCTAGCAAAGAAGTGCCTGCCTTCGGCGCCTCGCCGCATCGCAGCCTAGCAAAGCGCTGCGTGCCTTCGGCGGCTGGCAAAGCAGTGCGTGCCTTCGCCGCCTCACACAGCGCGGCGTGCCTTCGGCGCCTCGCCGCCTAAGAAAGCGCTGCGTGCCTTCTCGCCCTCGCCGCCTAGCAAAGCGCCGTGTCCCTTTGCCGCCTCGCCGCCTAGCAAAGCTCCGCGTCCCGTCGCCGCCTAGCAAAGCGGCGTGTTCCTTCGGCGCCTAGCAAAGCGCCGTGTTCCTTCGCTGCCTCGCCGCCTAAGAAAGCGCTGCGTCCCTTTTCGCCCTCGCCGCCCAACAAAGCGCCCTGTCCCTTCACCGCCTCCCCAATCGCTTCGTGCCTTCGGCGCCTAGCAAAGCGCTGCTTGCCTTCGCCGCCTCACACACCGCTGCGTCCCTTCGCCGCCTCGCCGCTTAGCAAACGCCGTAGTAGCGCCGAAGGGACACGGCGCTTTTGTAGGCGCCGAAGGCACGTGGCGCCTTGCTAAGCAGCGAGGCAGCGAAGGCACGCAGCCATTTGATCGTGGTCGACGGGCTCGGGCGCCTTGCTAGGCGGCGAGGCGGCGAAGGCACGCAGCGCTTTGCCAGGCGCCCAAGGACGCAGCGCTGTGCGAGGCGGCGAGGGCACGCAGTGCTTTGCTAGGCGGCGAGCGGACGTGCAGCTTTGCTAGGCAGCCAAGGCTGAGGACGCTTTGCTAGGAGGCTAGGCGGCGAAGGCACGAAGCGATTTGGGAGGCGGCGAAGGCACGCAGCGCTTTGCTAGGCAGCGAGGCGGCAAAGGCACGCGCTGCTTTGCTAGGCGCCGAAGGCACGCAGCGCTTCCTTCGTTTGCGAGGCAGCGAAGAGATGCAGCAGTCTCCTTGTTTGTGAGACAGCCAACATGCCCAGTGCTTGCTCCTTGTGCGAGGCAGCGAAGAGATGCAGCACTTTGCTTGTGCACCAGGTGGCGCAGTGGCATCGCGGATGGCTTTTTCGCCTGCAGGCGAAGCGAGGCAGCACTTTGCTAGTTGGCGAGGCAGCGAAGAGACGCAGCAGGCTGCTTGTTGGTGAGACAGCCAACATGCACAGTGGTTAGCTATTGTGCGAGGCAGCGAATGACCGCCGAGCAAATCGCTTTGTGCGTTCGCCGCCTCGCTGCCTAGCAAAGCGTCGTCTCCCTTGGGCGCCTAGCAAAGCTGCGCGTGCCGTCGCCCAAAAGCAAAGCGCCGTGTTCCTTGGGCGCCTAGCAAAGAAGTGCCTGCCTTCGGCGCCTCGCCGCATCGCAGCCTAGCAAAGCGCTGCGTGCCTTCGGCGCCTGGCAAAGCAGTGCGTGCCTTCGCTGCCTCACACAGCGCGGCGTGCCTTCGGCGCCTCGCCGCCTAAGAAAGCGCTGCGTGCCTTTTCGCCCTCGCCGCCCAACAAAGCGCCCTGTCCCTTCACCGCCTCCCCAATCGCTTCGTGCCTTCGGCGCCTAGCAAAGCGCTGCTTGCCTTCGCCGCCTCACACACCGCTGCGTCCCTTCGCCGCCTCGCCGCTTAGCAAACGCCGTAGTAGCGCCGAAGGGACACGGCGCTTTTGTAGGCGCCGAAGGCACGTGGCGCCTTGCTAAGCACCGAGGCAGCGAAGGCACGCAGCCATTTGATCGTGGTCGACGGGCTCGGGCGCCTTGCTAGGCGGCGAGGCGGCGAAGGCACGCAGCGCTTTGCCAGGCGCCGAAGGCACTCAGCGCATTGCCAGGCGCCCAAGGACGCAGCTCTCTAGGAGGCGGCGAGGGCACGCAGTGCTTTGCTAGGCGGCGAGCGGACGTGCAGCTTTGCTAGGCAGCCAAGGCTGAGGACGCTTTGCTAGGCGGCGAAGGCACGAAGCGATTTGGGAGGCGGCGAAGGCACACGGCGCTTTTCTAGGTGGCGAGGCGGCGAAGGCACGCGCTGCTTTGCTAGGCGCCGAAGGCACGCAGCGCTTCCTTCGTTTGCGAGGCAGCGAAGAGGTGGAGCGGTTTGCTTGTCGGCCAGGCAGCGAACAGGCGCCGTGCTTTGCTTTCTGCCACTCAGCGAATACACGCAGCGCTCTGCTTTTTGGCGAGGCACTGAACAGATGCACCGTTTAGTTTGCGAGGCGGCGAAGAGACGCGGCGCTTTGCATGCTGGCGAGGCGGCGAGCAGATCGAGTGCTTTGCTTGTTGGCGAGGCAGCGAAGAGATGCAGCGGTTTGCTTGTTGGCGAGGCAGCGAAGAGATGCAGCAGTCTCCTTGTTTGTGAGACAGCCAACATGCCCAGTGCTTGCTCCTTGTGCGAGGCAGCGAAGAGATGCAGCACTTTGCTTGTGCACCAGGTGGCGCAGTGGCATCGCGGATGGCTTTTTCTCCTGGAGGCGAAGCGAGGCAGCACTTTGCTAGTTGGCGAGGCAGCGAAGAGACGCAGCAGGCTGCTTGTTGGTGAGACAGCCAACATGCACAGTGGTTAGCTATTGTGCGAGGCAGCGAATGACCGCCGAGCAAATCGCTTTGTGCGTTCGCCGCCTCGCTGCCTAGCAAAGCGTCGTCTCCCTTGGGCGCCTAGCAAAGCTGCGCGTGCCGTCGCCCAAAAGCAAAGCGCCGTGTTCCTTGGGCGCCTAGCAAAGAAGTGCCTGCCTTCGGCGCCTCGCCGCATCGCAGCCTAGCAAAGCGCTGCGTGCCTTCGGCGCCTGGCAAAGCAGTGCGTGCCTTCGCCGCCTCACACAGCGCGGCGTGCCTTCGGCGCCTGGCAAAGCAGCGCGTGCCTTCGCCGCCTAAGAAAGCGCTGCGTGCCTTCTCGCCCTCGCCGCCTAGCAAAGCTCCGCGTCCCTTCGCCGCCTCGCCGCCTAGCAAAGCGCCGTGTTCCTTTGGCGCCTAGCAAAGAAGTGCCTGCCTTCGGCGCCTCGCCGCATCGCAGCCTAGCAAAGCGCTGCGTGCCTTCGGCGGCTGGCAAAGCAGTGCGTGCCTTCGCTGCCTCACACAGCGCGGCGTGCCTTCGGCGCCTCGCCGCCTAAGAAAGCGCTGCGTGCCTTCTCGCCCTCGCCGCCTAGCAAAGCGCCGTGTCCCTTTGCCGCCTCGCCGCCTAGCAAAGCTCCGCGTCCCGTCGCCGCCTAGCAAAGCGGCGTGTTCCTTCGGCGCCTAGCAAAGCGCCGTGTTCCTTCGCTGCCTCGCCGCCTAAGAAAGCGCTGCGTCCCTTTCGCCCTCGCCGCCCAACAAAGCGCCGTGTCCCTTCACCGCCTCCCCAATCGCTTCGGCCCTTCGCCGCCTCGCCGCCCAGCAAAGCGCTGCTTGCCTTCGCCGCCTCACACACCGCTGCGTCCCTTCGCCGCCTCGCCGCTTAGCAAACGCCGTAGTAGCGCCGAAGGGACACGGCGCTTTTGTAGGCGCCGAAGGCACGTGGCGCCTTGCTAAGCACCGAGGCAGCGAAGGCACGCAGCCATTTGATCGTGGTCGACGGGCTCGGGCGCCTTGCTAGGCGGCGAGGCGGCGAAGGCACGCAGCGCTTTGCCAGGCGCCCAAGGACGCAGCGCTGTGCGAGGCGGCGAGGGCACGCAGTGCTTTGCTAGGCGGCGAGCGGACGTGCAGCTTTGCTAGGCAGCCAAGGCTGAGGACGCTTTGCTAGGAGGCTAGGCGGCGAAGGCACGAAGCGATTTGGGAGGCGGCGAAGGCACGCAGCGCTTTGCTAGGCGGCGAGGCGGCAAAGGCACGCGCTGCTTTGCTAGGCGCCGAAGGCACGCAGCGCTTCCTTCGTTTGCGAGGCAGCGAAGAGATGCAGCAGTCTCCTTGTTTGTGAGACAGCCAACATGCCCAGTGCTTGCTCCTTGTGCGAGGCAGCGAAGAGATGCAGCACTTTGCTTGTGCACCAGGTGGCGCAGTGGCATCGCGGATGGCTTTTTCTCCTGGAGGCGAAGCGAGGCAGCACTTTGCTAGTTGGCGAGGCAGCGAAGAGACGCAGCAGGCTGCTTGTTGGTGAGACAGCCAACATGCACAGTGGTTAGCTATTGTGCGAGGCAGCGAATGACCGCCGAGCAAATCGCTTTGTGCGTTCGCCGCCTCGCTGCCTAGCAAAGCGTCGTCTCCCTTGGGCGCCTAGCAAAGCTGCGCGTGCCGTCGCCCAAAAGCAAAGCGCCGTGTTCCTTGGGCGCCTAGCAAAGAAGTGCCTGCCTTCGGCGCCTCGCCGCATCGCAGCCTAGCAAAGCGCTGCGTGCCTTCGGCGGCTGGCAAAGCAGTGCGTGCCTTCGCTGCCTCACACAGCGCGGCGTGCCTTCGGCGCCTCGCCGCCTAAGAAAGCGCTGCGTGCCTTCTCGCCCTCGCCGCCTAGCAAAGCTCCGCGTCCCGTCGCCGCCTAGCAAAGCGGCGTGTTCCTTCGGCGCCTAGCAAAGCGCCGTGTTCCTTCGCTGCCTCGCCGCCTAAGAAAGCGCTGCGTCCCTTTTCGCCCTCGCCGCCCAACAAAGCGCCGTGTCCCTTCACCGCCTCCCCAATCGCTTCGTGCCTTCGGCGCCTAGCAAAGCGCTGCTTGCCTTCGCCGCCTCACACACCGCTGCGTCCCTTCGCCGCCTCGCCGCTTAGCAAACGCCGTAGTAGCGCCGAAGGGACACGGCGCTTTTGTAGGCGCCGAAGGCACGTGGCGCCTTGCTAAGCAGCGAGGCAGCGAAGGCACGCAGCCATTTGATCGTGGTCGACGGGCTCGGGCGCCTTGCTAGGCGGCGAGGCGGCGAAGGCACGCAGCGCTTTGCCAGGCGCCCAAGGACGCAGCGCTGTGCGAGGCGGCGAGGGCACGCAGTGCTTTGCTAGGCGGCGAGCGGACGTGCAGCTTTGCTAGGCAGCCAAGGCTGAGGACGCTTTGCTAGGAGGCTAGGCGGCGAAGGCACGAAGCGATTTGGGAGGCGGCGAAGGCACGCAGCGCTTTGCTAGGCAGCGAGGCGGCAAAGGCACGCGCTGCTTTGCTAGGCGCCGAAGGCACGCAGCGCTTCCTTCGTTTGCGAGGCAGCGAAGAGATGCAGCAGTCTCCTTGTTTGTGAGACAGCCAACATGCCCAGTGCTTGCTCCTTGTGCGAGGCAGCGAAGAGATGCAGCACTTTGCTTGTGCACCAGGTGGCGCAGTGGCATCGCGGATGGCTTTTTCGCCTGCAGGCGAAGCGAGGCAGCACTTTGCTAGTTGGCGAGGCAGCGAAGAGACGCAGCAGGCTGCTTGTTGGTGAGACAGCCAACATGCACAGTGGTTAGCTATTGTGCGAGGCAGCGAATGACCGCCGAGCAAATCGCTTTGTGCGTTCGCCGCCTCGCTGCCTAGCAAAGCGTCGTCTCCCTTGGGCGCCTAGCAAAGCTGCGCGTGCCGTCGCCCAAAAGCAAAGCGCCGTGTTCCTTGGGCGCCTAGCAAAGAAGTGCCTGCCTTCGGCGCCTCGCCGCATCGCAGCCTAGCAAAGCGCTGCGTGCCTTCGGCGCCTGGCAAAGCAGTGCGTGCCTTCGCTGCCTCACACAGCGCGGCGTGCCTTCGGCGCCTCGCCGCCTAAGAAAGCGCTGCGTGCCTTTTCGCCCTCGCCGCCCAACAAAGCGCCCTGTCCCTTCACCGCCTCCCCAATCGCTTCGTGCCTTCGGCGCCTAGCAAAGCGCTGCTTGCCTTCGCCGCCTCACACACCGCTGCGTCCCTTCGCCGCCTCGCCGCTTAGCAAACGCCGTAGTAGCGCCGAAGGGACACGGCGCTTTTGTAGGCGCCGAAGGCACGTGGCGCCTTGCTAAGCACCGAGGCAGCGAAGGCACGCAGCCATTTGATCGTGGTCGACGGGCTCGGGCGCCTTGCTAGGCGGCGAGGCGGCGAAGGCACGCAGCGCTTTGCCAGGCGCCGAAGGCACTCAGCGCATTGCCAGGCGCCCAAGGACGCAGCTCTCTAGGAGGCGGCGAGGGCACGCAGTGCTTTGCTAGGCGGCGAGCGGACGTGCAGCTTTGCTAGGCAGCCAAGGCTGAGGACGCTTTGCTAGGCGGCGAAGGCACGAAGCGATTTGGGAGGCGGCGAAGGCACACGGCGCTTTTCTAGGTGGCGAGGCGGCGAAGGCACGCGCTGCTTTGCTAGGCGCCGAAGGCACGCAGCGCTTCCTTCGTTTGCGAGGCAGCGAAGAGGTGGAGCGGTTTGCTTGTCGGCCAGGCAGCGAACAGGCGCCGTGCTTTGCTTTCTGCCACTCAGCGAATACACGCAGCGCTCTGCTTTTTGGCGAGGCACTGAACAGATGCACCGTTTAGTTTGCGAGGCGGCGAAGAGACGCGGCGCTTTGCATGCTGGCGAGGCGGCGAGCAGATCGAGTGCTTTGCTTGTTGGCGAGGCAGCGAAGAGATGCAGCGGTTTGCTTGTTGGCGAGGCAGCGAAGAGATGCAGCAGTCTCCTTGTTTGTGAGACAGCCAACATGCCCAGTGCTTGCTCCTTGTGCGAGGCAGCGAAGAGATGCAGCACTTTGCTTGTGCACCAGGTGGCGCAGTGGCATCGCGGATGGCTTTTTCTCCTGGAGGCGAAGCGAGGCAGCACTTTGCTAGTTGGCGAGGCAGCGAAGAGACGCAGCAGGCTGCTTGTTGGTGAGACAGCCAACATGCACAGTGGTTAGCTATTGTGCGAGGCAGCGAATGACCGCCGAGCAAATCGCTTTGTGCGTTCGCCGCCTCGCTGCCTAGCAAAGCGTCGTCTCCCTTGGGCGCCTAGCAAAGCTGCGCGTGCCGTCGCCCAAAAGCAAAGCGCCGTGTTCCTTGGGCGCCTAGCAAAGAAGTGCCTGCCTTCGGCGCCTCGCCGCATCGCAGCCTAGCAAAGCGCTGCGTGCCTTCGGCGCCTGGCAAAGCAGTGCGTGCCTTCGCCGCCTCACACAGCGCGGCGTGCCTTCGGCGCCTGGCAAAGCAGCGCGTGCCTTCGCCGCCTAAGAAAGCGCTGCGTGCCTTCTCGCCCTCGCCGCCTAGCAAAGCTCCGCGTCCCTTCGCCGCCTCGCCGCCTAGCAAAGCGCCGTGTTCCTTTGGCGCCTAGCAAAGAAGTGCCTGCCTTCGGCGCCTCGCCGCATCGCAGCCTAGCAAAGCGCTGCGTGCCTTCGGCGGCTGGCAAAGCAGTGCGTGCCTTCGCTGCCTCACACAGCGCGGCGTGCCTTCGGCGCCTCGCCGCCTAAGAAAGCGCTGCGTGCCTTCTCGCCCTCGCCGCCTAGCAAAGCGCCGTGTCCCTTTGCCGCCTCGCCGCCTAGCAAAGCTCCGCGTCCCGTCGCCGCCTAGCAAAGCGGCGTGTTCCTTCGGCGCCTAGCAAAGCGCCGTGTTCCTTCGCTGCCTCGCCGCCTAAGAAAGCGCTGCGTCCCTTTCGCCCTCGCCGCCCAACAAAGCGCCGTGTCCCTTCACCGCCTCCCCAATCGCTTCGGCCCTTCGCCGCCTCGCCGCCCAGCAAAGCGCTGCTTGCCTTCGCCGCCTCACACACCGCTGCGTCCCTTCGCCGCCTCGCCGCTTAGCAAACGCCGTAGTAGCGCCGAAGGGACACGGCGCTTTTGTAGGCGCCGAAGGCACGTGGCGCCTTGCTAAGCACCGAGGCAGCGAAGGCACGCAGCCATTTGATCGTGGTCGACGGGCTCGGGCGCCTTGCTAGGCGGCGAGGCGGCGAAGGCACGCAGCGCTTTGCCAGGCGCCCAAGGACGCAGCGCTGTGCGAGGCGGCGAGGGCACGCAGTGCTTTGCTAGGCGGCGAGCGGACGTGCAGCTTTGCTAGGCAGCCAAGGCTGAGGACGCTTTGCTAGGCGGCGAAGGCACGAAGCGATTTGGGAGGCGGCGAAGGCACACGGCGCTTTTCTAGGTGGCGAGGCGGCGAAGGCACGCGCTGCTTTGCTAGGCGCCGAAGGCACGCAGCGCTTCCTTCGTTTGCGAGGCAGCGAAGAGGTGGAGCGCTTTGCTTGTCGGCCAGGCAGCGAACAGGCGCCGTGCTTTGCTTTCTGCCACTCAGCGAATACACGTAGCGCTCTGCTTTTTGGCGAGGCACTGAACAGATGCACCGTTTAGTTTGCGAGGCGGCGAAGAGACGCGGCGCTTTGCATGCTGGCGAGGCGGCGAGCAGATCGAGTGCTTTGCTTGTTGGCGAGGCAGCGAAGAGATGCAGCGGTTTGCTTGTTGGCGAGGCAGCGAAGAGATGCAGCAGTCTCCTTGTTTGTGAGACAGCCAACATGCCCAGTGCTTGCTCCTTGTGTGAGGCAGCGAAGAGATGCAGCACTTTGCTTGTGCACCAGGTGGCGCAGTGGCATCGCGGATGGCTTTTTCTCCTGGAGGCGAAGCGAGGCAGCACTTTGCTAGTTGGCGAGGCAGCGAAGAGACGCAGCAGGCTGCTTGTTGGTGAGACAGCCAACATGCACAGTGGTTAGCTATTGTGCGAGGCAGCGAATGACCGCCGAGCAAATCGCTTTGTGCTTTCGCCGCCTCGCTGCCTAGCAAAGCGTCGTCTCCCTTGGGCGCCTAGCAAAGCTGCGCGTGCCGTCGCCCAAAAGCAAAGCGCCGTGTTCCTTGGGCGCCTAGCAAAGAAGTGCCTGCGTTGGGCGCCTCGCCGCATCGCAGCCTAGCAAAGCGCTGCGTGCCTTCGGCGCCTGGCAAAGCAGCGCGTGCCTTCGCCGCCTAAGAAAGCGCTGCGTGCCTTCTCGCCCTCGCCGCCTAGCAAAGCTCCGCGTCCCTTCGCCGCCTCGCCGCCTAGCAAAGCGCCGTGTTCCTTTGGCGCCTAGCAAAGAAGTGCCTGCCTTCGGCGCCTCGCCGCATCGCAGCCTAGCAAAGCGCTGCGTGCCTTCGGCGGCTGGCAAAGCAGTGCGTGCCTTCGCTGCCTCACACAGCGCGGCGTGCCTTCGGCGCCTCGCCGCCTAAGAAAGCGCTGCGTGCCTTCTCGCCCTCGCCGCCTAGCAAAGCGCCGTGTCCCTTTGCCGCCTCGCCGCCTAGCAAAGCTCCGCGTCCCGTCGCCGCCTAGCAAAGCGGCGTGTTCCTTCGGCGCCTAGCAAAGCGCCGTGTTCCTTCGCTGCCTCGCCGCCTAAGAAAGCGCTGCGTCCCTTTCGCCCTCGCCGCCCAACAAAGCGCCGTGTCCCTTCACCGCCTCCCCAATCGCTTCGGCCCTTCGCCGCCTCGCCGCCCAGCAAAGCGCTGCTTGCCTTCGCCGCCTCACACACCGCTGCGTCCCTTCGCCGCCTCGCCGCTTAGCAAACGCCGTAGTAGCGCCGAAGGGACACGGCGCTTTTGTAGGCGCCGAAGGCACGTGGCGCCTTGCTAAGCACCGAGGCAGCGAAGGCACGCAGCCATTTGATCGTGGTCGACGGGCTCGGGCGCCTTGCTAGGCGGCGAGGCGGCGAAGGCACGCAGCGCTTTGCCAGGCGCCCAAGGACGCAGCGCTGTGCGAGGCGGCGAGGGCACGCAGTGCTTTGCTAGGCGGCGAGCGGACGTGCAGCTTTGCTAGGCAGCCAAGGCTGAGGACGCTTTGCTAGGAGGCTAGGCGGCGAAGGCACGAAGCGATTTGGGAGGCGGCGAAGGCACGCAGCGCTTTGCTAGGCGGCGAGGCGGCGAAGGCACGCGCTGCTTTGCTAGGCGCCGAAGGCACGCAGCGCTTCCTTCGTTTGCGAGGCAGCGAAGAGATGCAGCAGTCTCCTTGTTTGTGAGACAGCCAACATGCCCAGTGCTTGCTCCTTGTGCGAGGCAGCGAAGAGATGCAGCACTTTGCTTGTGCACCAGGTGGCGCAGTGGCATCGCGGATGGCTTTTTCTCCTGGAGGCGAAGCGAGGCAGCACTTTGCTAGTTGGCGAGGCAGCGAAGAGACGCAGCAGGCTGCTTGTTGGTGAGACAGCCAACATGCACAGTGGTTAGCTATTGTGCGAGGCAGCGAATGACCGCCGAGCAAATCGCTTTGTGCGTTCGCCGCCTCGCTGCCTAGCAAAGCGTCGTCTCCCTTGGGCGCCTAGCAAAGCTGCGCGTGCCGTCGCCCAAAAGCAAAGCGCCGTGTTCCTTGGGCGCCTAGCAAAGAAGTGCCTGCCTTCGGCGCCTCGCCGCATCGCAGCCTAGCAAAGCGCTGCGTGCCTTCGGCGGCTGGCAAAGCAGTGCGTGCCTTCGCTGCCTCACACAGCGCGGCGTGCCTTCGGCGCCTCGCCGCCTAAGAAAGCGCTGCGTGCCTTCTCGCCCTCGCCGCCTAGCAAAGCTCCGCGTCCCGTCGCCGCCTAGCAAAGCGGCGTGTTCCTTCGGCGCCTAGCAAAGCGCCGTGTTCCTTCGCTGCCTCGCCGCCTAAGAAAGCGCTGCGTCCCTTTTCGCCCTCGCCGCCCAACAAAGCGCCGTGTCCCTTCACCGCCTCCCCAATCGCTTCGTGCCTTCGGCGCCTAGCAAAGCGCTGCTTGCCTTCGCCGCCTCACGCAGCGCTGCGTCCCTTCGCCGCCTCGCCGCTTAGCAAACGCCGTAGTAGCGCCGAAGGGACACGGCGCTTTTGTAGGCGCCGAAGGCACGTGGCGCCTTGCTAAGCACCGAGGCAGCGAAGGCACGCAGCCATTTGATCGTGGTCGACGGGCTCGGGCGCCTTGCTAGGCGGCGAGGCGGCGAAGGCACGCAGCGCTTTGCCAGGCGCCGAAGGCACTCAGCGCTTTGCCAGGCGCCCAAGGACGCAGCTCTCTAGGAGGCGGCGAGGGCACGCAGTGCTTTGCTAGGCGGCGAGCGGACGTGCAGCTTTGCTAGGCAGCCAAGGCTGAGGACGCTTTGCTAGGCGGCGAAGGCACGAAGCGATTTGGGAGGCGGCGAAGGCACACGGCGCTTTTCTAGGTGGCGAGGCGGCGAAGGCACGCGCTGCTTTGCTAGGCGCCGAAGGCACGCAGCGCTTCCTTCGTTTGCGAGGCAGCGAAGAGGTGGAGCGGTTTGCTTGTCGGCCAGGCAGCGAACAGGCGCCGTGCTTTGCTTTCTGCCACTCAGCGAATACACGCAGCGCTCTGCTTTTTGGCGAGGCACTGAACAGATGCACCGTTTAGTTTGCGAGGCGGCGAAGAGACGCGGCGCTTTGCATGCTGGCGAGGCGGCGAGCAGATCGAGTGCTTTGCTTGTTGGCGAGGCAGCGAAGAGATGCAGCGGTTTGCTTGTTGGCGAGGCAGCGAAGAGATGCAGCAGTCTCCTTCTTTGTGAGACAGCCAACATGCCCAGTGCTTGCTCCTTGTGTGAGGCAGCGAAGAGATGCAGCGGTTTTCTAGTTGGCGAGGCAGCGAAGAGACGCAGCAGGCTGCTTGTTGGTGAGACAGCCAACATGCACAGTGGTTAGCTATTGTGCGAGGCAGCGAATGACCGCCGAGCAAATCGCTTTGTGCGTTCGCCGCCTCGCTGCCTAGCAAAGCGTCGTCTCCCTTGGGCGCCTAGCAAAGCTGCGCGTGCCGTCGCCCAAAAGCAAAGCGCCGTGTTCCTTGGGCGCCTAGCAAAGAAGTGCCTGCCTTCGGCGCCTCGCCGCATCGCAGCCTAGCAAAGCGCTGCGTGCCTTCGGCGCCTGGCAAAGCAGTGCGTGCCTTCGCCGCCTCACACAGCGCGGCGTGCCTTCGCCGCCTGGCAAAGCAGCGCGTGCCTTCGCCGCCTCACACAGCGCGGCGTGCCTTCGGCGCCTGGCAAAGCAGCGCGTGCCTTTGCCGCCTAAGAAAGCGCTGCGTGCCTTCTCGCCCTCGCCGCCTAGCAAAGCGCCGTGTCCCTTTGCCGCCTCGCCGCCTAGCAAAGCTCCGCGTCCCGTCGCCGCCTAGCAAAGCGCCGTGTTCCTTCGGCGCCTAGCAAAGCGCCGTGTTCCTTCGCTGCCTCGCCGCCTAAGAAAGCGCTGCGTCCCTTTTCGCCCTCGCCGCCCAACAAAGCGCCGTGTCCCTTCACCGCCTCCCCAATCGCTTCGTGCCTTCGGCGCCTAGCAAAGCGCTGCTTGCCTTCGCCGCCTCACGCAGCGCTGCGTCCCTTCGCCGCCTCGCCGCTTAGCAAACGCCGTAGTAGCGCCGAAGGGACACGGCGCTTTTGTAGGCGCCGAAGGCACGTGGCGCTTTGCTAAGCACCGAGGCAGCGAAGGCACGCAGCCATTTGATCGTGGTCGACGGGCTCGGGCGCCTTGCTAGGCGGCGAAGGCACGCAGCGCTTTGCCAGGCGCCCAAGGACGCAGCGCTGTGCGAGGCGGCGAGGGCACGCAGTGCTTTGCTAGGCGGCGAGCGGACGTGCAGCTTTGCTAGGCAGCCAAGGCTGAGGACGCTTTGCTAGGAGGCTAGGCGGCGAAGGCACGAAGCGATTTGGGAGGCGGCGAAGGCACGCAGCGCTTTGCTAGGCGGCGAGGCGGCAAAGGCACGCGCTGCTTTGCTAGGCGCCGAAGGCACGCAGCGCTTCCTTCGTTTGCGAGGCAGCGAAGAGATGCAGCAGTCTCCTTGTTTGTGAGACAGCCAACATGCCCAGTGCTTGCTCCTTGTGCGAGGCAGCGAAGAGATGCAGCACTTTGCTTGTGCACCAGGTGGCGCAGTGGCATCGCGGATGGCTTTTTCTCCTGGAGGCGAAGCGAGGCAGCACTTTGCTAGTTGGCGAGGCAGCGAAGAGACGCAGCAGGCTGCTTGTTGGTGAGACAGCCAACATGCACAGTGGTTAGCTATTGTGCGAGGCAGCGAATGACCGCCGAGCAAATCGCTTTGTGCGTTCGCCGCCTCGCTGCCTAGCAAAGCGTCGTCTCCCTTGGGCGCCTAGCAAAGCTGCGCGTGCCGTCGCCCAAAAGCAAAGCGCCGTGTTCCTTGGGCGCCTAGCAAAGAAGTGCCTGCGTTGGGCGCCTCGCCGCATCGCAGCCTAGCAAAGCGCTGCGTGCCTTCGGCGGCTGGCAAAGCAGTGCGTGCCTTCGCCGCCTCACACAGCGCGGCGTGCCTTCGGCGCCTGGCAAAGCAGCGCGTGACTTCGCCGCCTAAGAAAGCGCTGCGTGCCTTCTCGCCCTCGCCGCCTAGCAAAGCTCCGCGTCCCTTCGCCGCCTCGCCGCCTAGCAAAGCGCCGTGTTCCTTTGGCGCCTAGCAAAGAAGTGCCTGCCTTCGGCGCCTCGCCGCATCGCAGCCTAGCAAAGCGCTGCGTGCCTTCGGCGGCTGGCAAAGCAGTGCGTGCCTTCGCTGCCTCACACAGCGCGGCGTGCCTTCGGCGCCTCGCCGCCTAAGAAAGCGCTGCGTGCCTTCTCGCCCTCGCCGCCTAGCAAAGCGCCGTGTCCCTTTGCCGCCTCGTCGCCTAGCAAAGCTCCGCGTCCCGTCGCCGCCTAGCAAAGCGGCGTGTTCCTTCGGCGCCTAGCAAAGCGCCGTGTTCCTTCGCTGCCTCGCCGCCTAAGAAAGCGCTGCGTCCCTTTTCGCCCTCGCCGCCCAACAAAGCGCCGTGTCCCTTCACCGCCTCCCCAATCGCTTCGTGCCTTCGGCGCCTAGCAAAGCGCTGCTTGCCTTCGCCGCCTCACACACCGCTGCGTCCCTTCGCCGCCTCGCCGCTTAGCAAACGCCGTAGTAGCGCCGAAGGGACACGGCGCTTTTGTAGGCGCCGAAGGCACGTGGCGCCTTGCTAAGCACCGAGGCAGCGAAGGCACGCAGCCATTTGATCGTGGTCGACGGGCTCGGGCGCCTTGCTAGGCGGCGAGGCGGCGAAGGCACGCAGCGCTTTGCCAGGCGCCCAAGGACGCAGCGCTGTGCGAGGCGGCGAGGGCACGCAGTGCTTTGCTAGGCGGCGAGCGGACGTGCAGCTTTGCTAGGCAGCCAAGGCTGAGGACGCTTTGCTAGGCGGCGAAGGCACGAAGCGATTTGGGAGGCGGCGAAGGCACACGGCGCTTTTCTAGGTGGCGAGGCGGCGAAGGCACGCGCTGCTTTGCTAGGCGCCGAAGGCACGCAGCGCTTCCTTCGTTTGCGAGGCAGCGAAGAGGTGGAGCGGTTTGCTTGTCGGCCAGGCAGCGAACAGGCGCCGTGCTTTGCTTTCTGCCACTCAGCGAATACACGTAGCGCTCTGCTTTTTGGCGAGGCACTGAACAGATGCACCGTTTAGTTTGCGAGGCGGCGAAGAGACGCGGCGCTTTGCATGCTGGCGAGGCGGCGAGCAGATCGAGTGCTTTGCTTGTTGGCGAGGCAGCGAAGAGATGCAGCGGTTTGCTTGTTGGCGAGGCAGCGAAGAGATGCAGCAGTCTCCTTGTTTGTGAGACAGCCAACATGCCCAGTGCTTGCTCCTTGTGCGAGGCAGCGAAGAGATGCAGCACTTTGCTTGTGCACCAGGTGGCGCAGTGGCATCGCGGATGGCTTTTTCGCCTGCAGGCGAAGCGAGGCAGCACTTTGCTAGTTGGCGAGGCAGCGAAGAGACGCAGCAGGCTGCTTGTTGGTGAGACAGCCAACATGCACAGTGGTTAGCTATTGTGCGAGGCAGCGAATGACCGCCGAGCAAATCGCTTTGTGCGTTCGCCGCCTCGCTGCCTAGCAAAGCGTCGTCTCCCTTGGGCGCCTAGCAAAGCTGCGCGTGCCGTCGCCCAAAAGCAAAGCGCCGTGTTCCTTGGGCGCCTAGCAAAGAAGTGCCTGCGTTGGGCGCCTCGCCGCATCGCAGCCTAGCAAAGCGCTGCGTGGCTTCGGCGGCTGGCAAAGCAGTGCGTGCCTTCGCCGCCTCACACAGCGCGGCGTGCCTTCGGCGCCTCGCCGCCTAAGAAAGCGCTGCGTGCCTTCTCGCCCTCGCCGCCTAGCAAAGCGCCGTGTCCCTTTGCCGCCTCGTCGCCTAGCAAAGCTCCGCGTCCCGTCGCCGCCTAGCAAAGCGCCGTGTTCCTTCGCTGCCTCGCCGCCTAAGAAAGCGCTGCGTCCCTTTTCGCCCTCGCCGCCCAACAAAGCGCCGTGTCCCTTCACCGCCTCCCCAATCGCTTCGTGCCTTCGGCGCCTAGCAAAGCGCTGCTAGCCTTCGCCGCCTCACACACCGCTGCGTCCCTTCGCCGCCTCGCCGCTTAGCAAACGCCGTAGTAGCGCCGAAGGGACACGGCGCTTTTGTAGGCGCCGAAGGCACGTGGCGCCTTGCTAAGCACCGAGGCAGCGAAGGCACGCAGCCATTTGATCGTGGTCGACGGGCTCGGGCGCCTTGCTAGGCGGCGAGGCGGCGAAGGCACGCAGCGCTTTGCCAGGCGCCCAAGGACGCAGCGCTCTAGGAGGCGGCGAGGGCACGCAGTGCTTTGCTAGGCGGCGAGCGGACGTGCAGCTTTGCTAGGCAGCCAAGGCTGAGGACGCTTTGCTAGGCGGCGAAGGCACGAAGCGATTTGGGAGGCGGCGAAGGCACACGGCGCTTTTCTAGGTGGCGAGGAGGCGAAGGCACGCGCTGCTTTGCTAGGCGCCGAAGGCACGCAGCGCTTCCTTCGTTTGCGAGGCAGCGAAGAGATGCAGCAGTCTCCTTGTTTGTGAGACAGCCAACATGCCCAGTGCTTGCTCCTTGTGCGAGGCAGCGAAGAGATGCAGCACTTTGCTTGTGCACCAGGTGGCGCAGTGGCATCGCGGATGGCTTTTTCTCCTGGAGGCGAAGCGAGGCAGCACTTTGCTAGTTGGCGAGGCAGCGAAGAGACGCAGCAGGCTGCTTGTTGGTGAGACAGCCAACATGCACAGTGGTTAGCTATTGTGCGAGGCAGCGAATGACCGCCGAGCAAATCGCTTTGTGCGTTCGCCGCCTCGCTGCCTAGCAAAGCGTCGTCTCCCTTGGGCGCCTAGCAAAGCTGCGCGTGCCGTCGCCCAAAAGCAAAGCGCCGTGTTCCTTGGGCGCCTAGCAAAGAAGTGCCTGCGTTGGGCGCCTCGCCGCATCGCAGCCTAGCAAAGCGCTGCGTGCCTTCGGCGCCTGGCAAAGCAGTGCGTGCCTTCGCCGCCTCACACAGCGCGGCGTGCCTTCGGCGCCTGGCAAAGCAGCGCGTGCCTTTGCCGCCTAAGAAAGCGCTGCGTGCCTTCTCGCCCTCGCCGCCTAGCAAAGCTCCGCGTCCCTTCGCCGCCTCGCCGCCTAGCAAAGCGCCGTGTTCCTTTGGCGCCTAGCAAAGAAGTGCCTGCCTTCGGCGCCTCGCCGCATCGCAGCCTAGCAAAGCGCTGCGTGCCTTCGGCGGCTGGCAAAGCAGTGCGTGCCTTCGCTGCCTCACACAGCGCGGCGTGCCTTCGGCGCCTCGCCGCCTAAGAAAGCGCTGCGTGCCTTCTCGCCCTCGCCGCCTAGCAAAGCGCCGTGTCCCTTTGCCGCCTCGCCGCCTAGCAAAGCTCCGCGTCCCGTCGCCGCCTAGCAAAGCGGCGTGTTCCTTCGGCGCCTAGCAAAGCGCCGTGTTCCTTCGCTGCCTCGCCGCCTAAGAAAGCGCTGCGTCCCTTTTCGCCCTCGCCGCCCAACAAAGCGCCGTGTCCCTTCACCGCCTCCCCAATCGCTTCGTGCCTTCGGCGCCTAGCAAAGCGCTGCTTGCCTTCGCCGCCTCACACACCGCTGCGTCCCTTCGCCGCCTCGCCGCTTAGCAAACGCCGTAGTAGCGCCGAAGGGACACGGCGCTTTTGTAGGCGCCGAAGGCACGTGGCGCCTTGCTAAGCAGCGAGGCAGCGAAGGCACGCAGCCATTTGATCGTGGTCGACGGGCTCGGGCGCCTTGCTAGGCGGCGAGGCGGCGAAGGCACGCAGCGCTTTGCCAGGCGCCCAAGGACGCCGGGCTGTGCGAGGCGTCGAGGGCACGCAGTGCTTTGCTAGGCGGCGAGCGGACGTGCAGCTTTGCTAGGCAGCCAAGGCTGAGGACGCTTTGCTAGGCGGCGAAGGCACGAAGCGATTTGGGAGGCGGCGAAGGCACACGGCGCTTTTCTAGGTGGCGAGGCGGCGAAGGCACGCGCTGCTTTGCTAGGCGCCGAAGGCACGCAGCGCTTCCTTCGTTTGCGAGGCAGCGAAGAGATGCAGCAGTCTCCTTGTTTGTGAGACAGCCAACATGCCCAGTGCTTGCTCCTTGTGCGAGGCAGCGAAGAGATGCAGCACTTTGCTTGTGCACCAGGTGGCGCAGTGGCATCGCGGATGGCTTTTTCTCCTGGAGGCGAAGCGAGGCAGCACTTTGCTAGTTGGCGAGGCAGCGAAGAGACGCAGCAGGCTGCTTGTTGGTGAGACAGCCAACATGCACAGTGGTTAGCTATTGTGCGAGGCAGCGAATGACCGCCGAGCAAATCGCTTTGTGCGTTCGCCGCCTCGCTGCCTAGCAAAGCGTCGTCTCCCTTGGGCGCCTAGCAAAGCTGCGCGTGCCGTCGCCCAAAAGCAAAGCGCCGTGTTCCTTGGGCGCCTAGCAAAGAAGTGCCTGCCTTCGGCGCCTCGCCGCATCGCAGCCTAGCAAAGCGCTGCGTGCCTTCGGCGCCTGGCAAAGCAGTGCGTGCCTTCGCTGCCTCACACAGCGCGGCGTGCCTTCGGCGCCTCGCCGCCTAAGAAAGCGCTGCGTGCCTTCTCGCCCTCGCCGCCTAGCAAAGCTCCGCGTCCCGTCGCCGCCTAGCAAAGCGGCGTGTTCCTTCGGCGCCTAGCAAAGCGCCGTGTTCCTTCGCTGCCTCGCCGCCTAAGAAAGCGCTGCGTGCCTTTTCGCCCTCGCCGCCCAACAAAGCGCCGTGTCCCTTCACCGCCTCCCCAATCGCTTCGTGCCTTCGGCGCCTAGCAAAGCGCTGCTTGCCTTCGCCGCCTCACACACCGCTGCGTCCCTTCGCCGCCTCGCCGCTTAGCAAACGCCGTAGTAGCGCCGAAGGGACACGGCGCTTTTGTAGGCGCCGAAGGCACGTGGCGCCTTGCTAAGCACCGAGGCAGCGAAGGCACGCAGCCATTTGATCGTGGTCGACGGGCTCGGGCGCCTTGCTAGGCGGCGAGGCGGCGAAGGCACGCAGCGCTTTGCCAGGCGCCGAAGGCACTCAGCGCTTTGCCAGGCGCCCAAGGACGCAGCTCTCTAGGAGGCGGCGAGGGCACGCAGTGCTTTGCTAGGCGGCGAGCGGACGTGCAGCTTTGCTAGGCAGCCAAGGCTGAGGACGCTTTGCTAGGCGGCGAAGGCACGAAGCGATTTGGGAGGCGGCGAAGGCACACGGCGCTTTTCTAGGTGGCGAGGCGGCAAAGGCACGCGCTGCTTTGCTAGGCGCCGAAGGCACGCAGCGCTTCCTTCGTTTGCGAGGCAGCGAAGAGGTGGAGCGGTTTGCTTGTCGGCCAGGCAGCGAACAGGCGCCGTGCTTTGCTTTCTGCCACTCAGCGAATACACGCAGCGCTCTGCTTTTTGGCGAGGCACTGAACAGATGCACCGTTTAGTTTGCGAGGCGGCGAAGAGACGCGGCGCTTTGCATGCTGGCGAGGCGGCGAGCAGATCGAGTGCTTTGCTTGTTGGCGAGGCAGCGAAGAGATGCAGCGGTTTGCTTGTTGGCGAGGCAGCGAAGAGATGCAGCAGTCTCCTTGTTTGTGAGACAGCCAACATGCCCAGTGCTTGCTCCTTGTGTGAGGCAGCGAAGAGATGCAGCGGTTTTCTAGTTGGCGAGGCAGCGAAGAGACGCAGCAGGCTGCTTGTTGGTGAGACAGCCAACATGCACAGTGGTTAGCTATTGTGCGAGGCAGCGAATGACCGCCGAGCAAATCGCTTTGTGCGTTCGCCGCCTCGCTGCCTAGCAAAGCGTCGTCTCCCTTGGGCGCCTAGCAAAGCTGCGCGTGCCGTCGCCCAAAAGCAAAGCGCCGTGTTCCTTGGGCGCCTAGCAAAGAAGTGCCTGCCTTCGGCGCCTCGCCGCATCGCAGCCTAGCAAAGCGCTGCGTGCCTTCGGCGGCTGGCAAAGCAGTGCGTGCCTTCGCCGCCTCACACAGCGCGGCGTGCCTTCGGCGCCTGGCAAAGCAGCGCGTGCCTTCGCCGCCTAAGAAAGCGCTGCGTGCCTTCTCGCCCTCGCCGCCTAGCAAAGCTCCGCGTCCCTTCGCCGCCTCGCCGCCTAGCAAAGCGGCGTGTTCCTTTGGCGCCTAGCAAAGAAGTGCCTGCCTTCGGCGCCTCGCCGCATCGCAGCCTAGCAAAGCGCTGCGTGCCTTCGGCGGCTGGCAAAGCAGTGCGTGCCTTCGCTGCCTCACACAGCGCGGCGTGCCTTCGGCGCCTCGCCGCCTAAGAAAGCGCTGCGTGCCTTCTCGCCCTCGCCGCCTAGCAAAGCGCCGTGTCCCTTTGCCGCCTCGCCGCCTAGCAAAGCTCCGCGTCCCGTCGCCGCCTAGCAAAGCGGCGTGTTCCTTCGGCGCCTAGCAAAGCGCCGTGTTCCTTCGCTGCCTCGCCGCCTAAGAAAGCGCTGCGTGCCTTTTCGCCCTCGCCGCCCAACAAAGCGCCGTGTCCCTTCACCGCCTCCCCAATCGCTTCGTGCCTTCGGCGCCTAGCAAAGCGCTGCTTGCCTTCGCCGCCTCACACACCGCTGCGTCCCTTCGCCGCCTCGCCGCTTAGCAAACGCCGTAGTAGCGCCGAAGGGACACGGCGCTTTTGTAGGCGCCGAAGGCACGTGGCGCCTTGCTAAGCACCGAGGCAGCGAAGGCACGCAGCCATTTGATCGTGGTCGACGGGCTCGGGCGCCTTGCTAGGCGGCGAGGCGGCGAAGG
The DNA here is from genome assembly GCF_036417845.1 of Apteryx mantelli. Classification (NCBI taxonomy): domain Eukaryota; kingdom Metazoa; phylum Chordata; class Aves; order Apterygiformes; family Apterygidae; genus Apteryx; species Apteryx mantelli. Next base: position 269,864 of record NC_089993.1, on the reverse strand, counting down.
CACGCAGCGCTTTGCCAGGCGCCCAAGGACGCAGCGCTGTGCGAGGCGGCGAGGGCACGCAGTGCTTTGCTAGGCGGCGAGCGGACGTGCAGCTTTGCTAGGCAGCCAAGGCTGAGGACGCTTTGCTAGGAGGCTAGGCGGCGAAGGCACGAAGCGATTTGGGAGGCGGCGAAGGCACGCAGCGCTTTGCCAGGCGCCGAAGGCACTCAGCGCTTTGCCAGGCGCCCAAGGACGCAGCGCTCTAGGAGGCGGCGAGGGCACGCAGTGCTTTGCTAGGCGGCGAGCGGACGTGCAGCTTTGCTAGGCAGCCAAGGCTGAGGACGCTTTGCTAGGCGGCGAAGGCACGAAGCGATTTGGGAGGCGGCGAAGGCACACGGCGCTTTTCTAGGTGGCGAGGCGGCAAAGGCACGCGCTGCTTTGCTAGGCGCCGAAGGCACGCAGCGCTTCCTTCGTTTGCGAGGCAGCGAAGAGGTGGAGCGGTTTGCTTGTCGGCCAGGCAGCGAACAGGCGCCGTGCTTTGCTTTCTGCCACTCAGCGAATACACGCAGCGCTCTGCTTTTTGGCGAGGCACTGAACAGATGCACCGTTTAGTTTGCGAGGCGGCGAAGAGACGCGGCGCTTTGCATGCTGGCGAGGCGGCGAGCAGATCGAGTGCTTTGCTTGTTGGCGAGGCAGCGAAGAGATGCAGCGGTTTGCTTGTTGGCGAGGCAGCGAAGAGATGCAGCAGTCTCCTTGTTTGTGAGACAGCCAACATGCCCAGTGCTTGCTCCTTGTGTGAGGCAGCGAAGAGATGCAGCGGTTTTCTAGTTGGCGAGGCAGCGAAGAGACGCAGCAGGCTGCTTGTTGGTGAGACAGCCAACATGCACAGTGGTTAGCTATTGTGCGAGGCAGCGAATGACCGCCGAGCAAATCGCTTTGTGCGTTCGCCGCCTCGCTGCCTAGCAAAGCGTCGTCTCCCTTGGGCGCCTAGCAAAGCTGCGCGTGCCGTCGCCCAAAAGCAAAGCGCCGTGTTCCTTGGGCGCCTAGCAAAGAAGTGCCTGCCTTCGGCGCCTCGCCGCATCGCAGCCTAGCAAAGCGCTGCGTGCCTTCGGCGCCTGGCAAAGCAGCGCGTGCCTTCGCCGCCTAAGAAAGCGCTGCGTGCCTTCTCGCCCTCGCCGCCTAGCAAAGCTCCGCGTCCCTTCGCCGCCTCGCCGCCTAGCAAAGCGGCGTGTTCCTTTGGCGCCTAGCAAAGAAGTGCCTGCCTTCGGCGCCTCGCCGCATCGCAGCCTAGCAAAGCGCTGCGTGCCTTCGGCGGCTGGCAAAGCAGTGCGTGCCTTCGCTGCCTCACACAGCGCGGCGTGCCTTCGGCGCCTCGCCGCCTAAGAAAGCGCTGCGTGCCTTCTCGCCCTCGCCGCCTAGCAAAGCGCCGTGTCCCTTTGCCGCCTCGCCGCCTAGCAAAGCTCCGCGTCCCGTCGCCGCCTAGCAAAGCGGCGTGTTCCTTCGGCGCCTAGCAAAGCGCCGTGTTCCTTCGCTGCCTCGCCGCCTAAGAAAGCGCTGCGTGCCTTTTCGCCCTCGCCGCCCAACAAAGCGCCGTGTCCCTTCACCGCCTCCCCAATCGCTTCGTGCCTTCGGCGCCTAGCAAAGCGCTGCTTGCCTTCGCCGCCTCACACACCGCTGCGTCCCTTCGCCGCCTCGCCGCTTAGCAAACGCCGTAGTAGCGCCGAAGGGACACGGCGCTTTTGTAGGCGCCGAAGGCACGTGGCGCCTTGCTAAGCACCGAGGCAGCGAAGGCACGCAGCCATTTGATCGTGGTCGACGGGCTCGGGCGCCTTGCTAGGCGGCGAGGCGGCGAAGGCACGCAGCGCTTTGCCAGGCGCCCAAGGACGCAGCGCTGTGCGAGGCGGCGAGGGCACGCAGTGCTTTGCTAGGCGGCGAGCGGACGTGCAGCTTTGCTAGGCAGCCAAGGCTGAGGACGCTTTGCTAGGAGGCTAGGCGGCGAAGGCACGAAGCGATTTGGGAGGCGGCGAAGGCACGCAGCGCTTTGCCAGGCGCCGAAGGCACTCAGCGCTTTGCCAGGCGCCCAAGGACGCAGCGCTCTAGGAGGCGGCGAGGGCACGCAGTGCTTTGCTAGGCGGCGAGCGGACGTGCAGCTTTGCTAGGCAGCCAAGGCTGAGGACGCTTTGCTAGGCGGCGAAGGCACGAAGCGATTTGGGAGGCGGCGAAGGCACACGGCGCTTTTCTAGGTGGCGAGGCGGCGAAGGCACGCGCTGCTTTGCTAGGCGCCGAAGGCACGCAGCGCTTCCTTCGTTTGCGAGGCAGCGAAGAGGTGGAGCGGTTTGCTTGTCGGCCAGGCAGCGAACAGGCGCCGTGCTTTGCTTTCTGCCACTCAGCGAATACACGTAGCGCTCTGCTTTTTGGCGAGGCACTGAACAGATGCACCGTTTAGTTTGCGAGGCGGCGAAGAGACGCGGCGCTTTGCATGCTGGCGAGGCGGCGAGCAGATCGAGTGCTTTGCTTGTTGGCGAGGCAGCGAAGAGATGCAGCGGTTTGCTTGTTGGCGAGGCAGCGAAGAGATGCAGCAGTCTCCTTGTTTGTGAGACAGCCAACATGCCCAGTGCTTGCTCCTTGTGCGAGGCAGCGAAGAGATGCAGCACTTTGCTTGTGCACCAGGTGGCGCAGTGGCATCGCGGATGGCTTTTTCTCCTGGAGGCGAAGCGAGGCAGCACTTTGCTAGTTGGCGAGGCAGCGAAGAGACGCAGCAGGCTGCTTGTTGGTGAGACAGCCAACATGCACAGTGGTTAGCTATTGTGCGAGGCAGCGAATGACCGCCGAGCAAATCGCTTTGTGCGTTCGCCGCCTCGCTGCCTAGCAAAGCGTCGTCTCCCTTGGGCGCCTAGCAAAGCTGCGCGTGCCGTCGCCCAAAAGCAAAGCGCCGTGTTCCTTGGGCGCCTAGCAAAGAAGTGCCTGCCTTCGGCGCCTCGCCGCATCGCAGCCTAGCAAAGCGCTGCGTGCCTTCGGCGGCTGGCAAAGCAGTGCGTGCCTTCGCCGCCTCACACAGCGCGGCGTGCCTTCGGCGCCTGGCAAAGCAGCGCGTGCCTTCACCGCCTAAGAAAGCGCTGTGTGCCTTCTCGCCCTCGCCGCCTAGCAAAGCTCCGCGTCCCTTTGCCGCCTCGCCGCCTAGCAAAGCTCCGCGTCCCGTCGCCGCCTAGCAAAGCGGCGTGTTCCTTCGGCGCCTAGCAAAGCGCCGTGTTCCTTCGCTGCCTCGCCGCCTAAGAAAGCGCTGCGTCCCTTTTCGCCCTCGCCGCCCAACAAAGCGCCCTGTCCCTTCACCGCCTCCCCAATCGCTTCGTGCCTTCGGCGCCTAGCAAAGCGCTGCTTGCCTTCGCCGCCTCACACACCGCTGCGTCCCTTCGCCGCCTCGCCGCTTAGCAAACGCCGTAGTAGCGCCGAAGGGACACGGCGCTTTTGTAGGCGCCGAAGGCACGTGGCGCCTTGCTAAGCACCGAGGCAGCGAAGGCACGCAGCCATTTGATCGTGGTCGACGGGCTCGGGCGCCTTGCTAGGCGGCGAGGCGGCGAAGGCACGCAGCGCTTTGCCAGGCGCCCAAGGACGCAGCGCTGTGCGAGGCGGCGAGGGCACGCAGTGCTTTGCTAGGCGGCGAGCGGACGTGCAGCTTTGCTAGGCAGCCAAGGCTGAGGACGCTTTGCTAGGAGGCTAGGCGGCGAAGGCACGAAGCGATTTGGGAGGCGGCGAAGGCACGCAGCGCTTTGCTAGGCGGCGAGGCGGCAAAGGCACGCGCTGCTTTGCTAGGCGCCGAAGGCACGCAGCGCTTCCTTCGTTTGCGAGGCAGCGAAGAGATGCAGCAGTCTCCTTGTTTGTGAGACAGCCAACATGCCCAGTGCTTGCTCCTTGTGCGAGGCAGCGAAGAGATGCAGCACTTTGCTTGTGCACCAGGTGGCGCAGTGGCATCGCGGATGGCTTTTTCTCCTGGAGGCGAAGCGAGGCAGCACTTTGCTAGTTGGCGAGGCAGCGAAGAGACGCAGCAGGCTGCTTGTTGGTGAGACAGCCAACATGCACAGTGGTTAGCTATTGTGCGAGGCAGCGAATGACCGCCGAGCAAATCGCTTTGTGCGTTCGCCGCCTCGCTGCCTAGCAAAGCGTCGTCTCCCTTGGGCGCCTAGCAAAGCTGCGCGTGCCGTCGCCCAAAAGCAAAGCGCCGTGTTCCTTGGGCGCCTAGCAAAGAAGTGCCTGCCTTCGGCGCCTCGCCGCATCGCAGCCTAGCAAAGCGCTGCGTGCCTTCGGCGCCTGGCAAAGCAGTGCGTGCCTTCGCTGCCTCACACAGCGCGGCATGCCTTCGGCGCCTCGCCGCCTAAGAAAGCGCTGCGTGCCTTCTCGCCCTCGCCGCCTAGCAAAGCTCCGCGTCCCGTCGCCGCCTAGCAAAGCGGCGTGTTCCTTCGGCGCCTAGCAAAGCGCCGTGTTCCTTCGCTGCCTCGCCGCCTAAGAAAGCGCTGCGTGCCTTTTCGCCCTCGCCGCCCAACAAAGCGCCGTGTCCCTTCACCGCCTCCCCAATCGCTTCGTGCCTTCGGCGCCTAGCAAAGCGCTGCTTGCCTTCGCCGCCTCACACAGCGCTGCGTCCCTTCGCCGCCTCGCCGCTTAGCAAACGCCGTAGTAGCGCCGAAGGGACACGGCGCTTTTGTAGGCGCCGAAGGCACGTGGCGCCTTGCTAAGCACCGAGGCAGCGAAGGCACGCAGCCATTTGATCGTGGTCGACGGGCTCGGGCGCCTTGCTAGGCGGCGAGGCGGCGAAGGCACGCAGCGCTTTGCCAGGCGCCGAAGGCACTCAGCGCTTTGCCAGGCGCCCAAGGACGCAGCGCTCTAGCAGGCGGCGAGGGCACGCAGTGCTTTGCTAGGCGGCGAGCGGACGTGCAGCTTTGCTAGGCAGCCAAGGCTGAGGACGCTTTGCTAGGCGGCGAAGGCACGAAGCGATTTGGGAGGCGGCGAAGGCACACGGCGCTTTTCTAGGTGGCGAGGCGGCGAAGGCACGCGCTGCTTTGCTAGGCGCCGAAGGCACGCAGCGCTTCCTTCGTTTGCGAGGCAGCGAAGAGGTGGAGCGGTTTGCTTGTCGGCCAGGCAGCGAACAGGCGCCGTGCTTTGCTTTCTGCCACTCAGCGAATACACGTAGCGCTCTGCTTTTTGGCGAGGCACTGAACAGATGCACCGTTTAGTTTGCGAGGCGGCGAAGAGACGCGGCGCTTTGCATGCTGGCGAGGCGGCGAGCAGATCGAGTGCTTTGCTTGTTGGCGAGGCAGCGAAGAGATGCAGCGGTTTGCTTGTTGGCGAGGCAGCGAAGAGATGCAGCAGTCTCCTTGTTTGTGAGACAGCCAACATGCCCAGTGCTTGCTCCTTGTGCGAGGCAGCGAAGAGATGCAGCACTTTGCTTGTGCACCAGGTGGCGCAGTGGCATCGCGGATGGCTTTTTCTCCTGGAGGCGAAGCGAGGCAGCACTTTGCTAGTTGGCGAGGCAGCGAAGAGACGCAGCAGGCTGCTTGTTGGTGAGACAGCCAACATGCACAGTGGTTAGCTATTGTGCGAGGCAGCGAATGACCGCCGAGCAAATCGCTTTGTGCGTTCGCCGCCTCGCTGCCTAGCAAAGCGTCGTCTCCCTTGGGCGCCTAGCAAAGCTGCGCGTGCCGTCGCCCAAAAGCAAAGCGCCGTGTTCCTTGGGCGCCTAGCAAAGAAGTGCCTGCCTTCGGCGCCTCGCCGCATCGCAGCCTAGCAAAGCGCTGCGTGCCTTCGGCGCCTGGCAAAGCAGTGCGTGCCTTCGCTGCCTCACACAGCGCGGCATGCCTTCGGCGCCTCGCCGCCTAAGAAAGCGCTGCGTGCCTTCTCGCCCTCGCCGCCTAGCAAAGCTCCGCGTCCCGTCGCCGCCTAGCAAAGCGGCGTGTTCCTTCGGCGCCTAGCAAAGCGCCGTGTTCCTTCGCTGCCTCGCCGCCTAAGAAAGCGCTGCGTCCCTTTTCGCCCTCGCCGCCCAACAAAGCGCCCTGTCCCTTCACCGCCTCCCCAATCGCTTCGTGCCTTCGGCGCCTAGCAAAGCGCTGCTTGCCTTCGCCGCCTCACGCAGCGCTGCGTCCCTTCGCCGCCTCGCCGCTTAGCAAACGCCGTAGTAGCGCCGAAGGGACACGGCGCTTTTGTAGGCGCCGAAGGCACGTGGCGCCTTGCTAAGCAGCGAGGCAGCGAAGGCACGCAGCCATTTGATCGTGGTCGACGGGCTCGGGCGCCTTGCTAGGCGGCGAGGCGGCGAAGGCACGCAGCGCTTTGCCAGGCGCCGAAGGCACTCAGCGCTTTGCCAGGCGCCCAAGGACGCAGCGCTCTAGGAGGCGGCGAGGGCACGCAGTGCTTTGCTAGGCGGCGAGCGGACGTGCAGCTTTGCTAGGCAGCCAAGGCTGAGGACGCTTTGCTAGGCGGCGAAGGCACGAAGCGATTTGGGAGGCGGCGAAGGCACACGGCGCTTTTCTAGGTGGCGAGGCGGCGAAGGCACGCGCTGCTTTGCTAGGCGCCGAAGGCACGCAGCGCTTCCTTCGTTTGCGAGGCAGCGAAGAGGTGGAGCGGTTTGCTTGTCGGCCAGGCAGCGAACAGGCGCCGTGCTTTGCTTTCTGCCACTCAGCGAATACACGCAGCGCTCTGCTTTTTGGCGAGGCACTGAACAGATGCACCGTTTAGTTTGCGAGGCGGCGAAGAGACGCGGCGCTTTGCATGCTGGCGAGGCGGCGAGCAGATCGAGTGCTTTGCTTGTTGGCGAGGCAGCGAAGAGATGCAGCGGTTTGCTTGTTGGCGAGGCAGCGAAGAGATGCAGCAGTCTCCTTGTTTGTGAGACAGCCAACATGCCCAGTGCTTGCTCCTTGTGCGAGGCAGCGAAGAGATGCAGCACTTTGCTTGTGCACCAGGTGGCGCAGTGGCATCGCGGATGGCTTTTTCTCCTGGAGGCGAAGCGAGGCAGCACTTTGCTAGTTGGCGAGGCAGCGAAGAGACGCAGCAGGCTGCTTGTTGGTGAGACAGCCAACATGCACAGTGGTTAGCTATTGTGCGAGGCAGCGAATGACCGCCGAGCAAATCGCTTTGTGCGTTCGCCGCCTCGCTGCCTAGCAAAGCGTCGTCTCCCTTGGGCGCCTAGCAAAGCTGCGCGTGCCGTCGCCCAAAAGCAAAGCGCCGTGTTCCTTGGGCGCCTAGCAAAGAAGTGCCTGCGTTGGGCGCCTCGCCGCATCGCAGCCTAGCAAAGCGCTGCGTGCCTTCGGCGCCTGGCAAAGCAGTGCGTGCCTTCGCCGCCTCACACAGCGCGGCGTGCCTTCGGCGCCTGGCAAAGCAGCGCGTGCCTTCGCCGCCTAAGAAAGCGCTGCGTGCCTTCTCGCCCTCGCCGCCTAGCAAAGCTCCGCGTCCCTTCGCCGCCTCGCCGCCTAGCAAAGCGCCGTGTTCCTTTGGCGCCTAGCAAAGAAGTGCCTGCCTTCGGCGCCTCGCCGCATCGCAGCCTAGCAAAGCGCTGCGTGCCTTCGGCGGCTGGCAAAGCAGTGCGTGCCTTCGCTGCCTCACACAGCGCGGCGTGCCTTCGGCGCCTCGCCGCCTAAGAAAGCGCTGCGTGCCTTCTCGCCCTCGCCGCCTAGCAAAGCGCCGTGTCCCTTTGCCGCCTCGCCGCCTAGCAAAGCTCCGCGTCCCGTCGCCGCCTAGCAAAGCGGCGTGTTCCTTCGGCGCCTAGCAAAGCGCCGTGTTCCTTCGCTGCCTCGCCGCCTAAGAAAGCGCTGCGTCCCTTTTCGCCCTCGCCGCCCAACAAAGCGCCCTGTCCCTTCACCGCCTCCCCAATCGCTTCGTGCCTTCGGCGCCTAGCAAAGCGCTGCTTGCCTTCGCCGCCTCACACACCGCTGCGTCCCTTCGCCGCCTCGCCGCTTAGCAAACGCCGTAGTAGCGCCGAAGGGACACGGCGCTTTTGTAGGCGCCGAAGGCACGTGGCGCCTTGCTAAGCAGCGAGGCAGCGAAGGCACGCAGCCATTTGATCGTGGTCGACGGGCTCGGGCGCCTTGCTAGGCGGCGAGGCGGCGAAGGCACGCAGCGCTTTGCCAGGCGCCCAAGGACGCAGCGCTGTGCGAGGCGGCGAGGGCACGCAGTGCTTTGCTAGGCGGCGAGCGGACGTGCAGCTTTGCTAGGCAGCCAAGGCTGAGGACGCTTTGCTAGGAGGCTAGGCGGCGAAGGCACGAAGCGATTTGGGAGGCGGCGAAGGCACGCAGCGCTTTGCTAGGCGGCGAGGCGGCAAAGGCACGCGCTGCTTTGCTAGGCGCCGAAGGCACGCAGCGCTTCCTTCGTTTGCGAGGCAGCGAAGAGATGCAGCAGTCTCCTTGTTTGTGAGACAGCCAACATGCCCAGTGCTTGCTCCTTGTGCGAGGCAGCGAAGAGATGCAGCACTTTGCTTGTGCACCAGGTGGCGCAGTGGCATCGCGGATGGCTTTTTCTCCTGGAGGCGAAGCGAGGCAGCACTTTGCTAGTTGGCGAGGCAGCGAAGAGACGCAGCAGGCTGCTTGTTGGTGAGACAGCCAACATGCACAGTGGTTAGCTATTGTGCGAGGCAGCGAATGACCGCCGAGCAAATCGCTTTGTGCGTTCGCCGCCTCGCTGCCTAGCAAAGCGTCGTCTCCCTTGGGCGCCTAGCAAAGCTGCGCGTGCCGTCGCCCAAAAGCAAAGCGCCGTGTTCCTTGGGCGCCTAGCAAAGAAGTGCCTGCCTTCGGCGCCTCGCCGCATCGCAGCCTAGCAAAGCGCTGCGTGCCTTCGGCGCCTGGCAAAGCAGTGCGTGCCTTCGCTGCCTCACACAGCGCGGCGTGCCTTCGGCGCCTCGCCGCCTAAGAAAGCGCTGCGTGCCTTTTCGCCCTCGCCGCCCAACAAAGCGCCGTGTCCCTTCACCGCCTCCCCAATCGCTTCGTGCCTTCGGCGCCTAGCAAAGCGCTGCTTGCCTTCGCCGCCTCACACACCGCTGCGTCCCTTCGCCGCCTCGCCGCTTAGCAAACGCCGTAGTAGCGCCGAAGGGACACGGCGCTTTTGTAGGCGCCGAAGGCACGTGGCGCCTTGCTAAGCAGCGAGGCAGCGAAGGCACGCAGCCATTTGATCGTGGTCGACGGGCTCGGGCGCCTTGCTAGGCGGCGAGGCGGCGAAGGCACGCAGCGCTTTGCCAGGCGCCGAAGGCACTCAGCGCTTTGCCAGGCGCCCAAGGACGCAGCTCTCTAGGAGGCGGCGAGGGCACGCAGTGCTTTGCTAGGCGGCGAGCGGACGTGCAGCTTTGCTAGGCAGCCAAGGCTGAGGACGCTTTGCTAGGCGGCGAAGGCACGAAGCGATTTGGGAGGCGGCGAAGGCACACGGCGCTTTTCTAGGTGGCGAGGCGGCGAAGGCACGCGCTGCTTTGCTAGGCGCCGAAGGCACGCAGCGCTTCCTTCGTTTGCGAGGCAGCGAAGAGGTGGAGCGGTTTGCTTGTCGGCCAGGCAGCGAACAGGCGCCGTGCTTTGCTTTCTGCCACTCAGCGAATACACGCAGCGCTCTGCTTTTTGGCGAGGCACTGAACAGATGCACCGTTTAGTTTGCGAGGCGGCGAAGAGACGCGGCGCTTTGCATGCTGGCGAGGCGGCGAGCAGATCGAGTGCTTTGCTTGTTGGCGAGGCAGCGAAGAGATGCAGTGGTTTGCTTGTTGGCGAGGCAGCGAAGAGATGCAGCAGTCTCCTGGTTTGTGAGACAGCCAACATGCCCAGTGCTTGCTCCTTGTGTGAGGCAGCGAAGAGATGCAGCGGTTTTCTAGTTGGCGAGGCAGCGAAGAGACGCAGCAGGCTGCTTGTTGGTGAGACAGCCAACATGCACAGTGGTTAGCTATTGTGCGAGGCAGCGAATGACCGCCGAGCAAATCGCTTTGTGCGTTCGCCGCCTCGCTGCCTAGCAAAGCGTCGTCTCCCTTGGGCGCCTAGCAAAGCTGCGCGTGCCGTCGCCCAAAAGCAAAGCGCCGTGTTCCTTGGGCGCCTAGCAAAGAAGTGCCTGCGTTGGGCGCCTCGCCGCATCGCAGCCTAGCAAAGCGCTGCGTGCCTTCGGCGGCTGGCAAAGCAGTGCGTGCCTTCGCTGCCTCACACAGCGCGGCATGCCTTCGGCGCCTCGCCGCCTAAGAAAGCGCTGCGTGCCTTCTCGCCCTCGCCGCCTAGCAAAGCTCCGCGTCCCTTCGCCGCCTCGCCGCCTAGCAAAGCGGCGTGTTCCTTTGGCGCCTAGCAAAGAAGTGCCTGCCTTCGGCGCCTCGCCGCATCGCAGCCTAGCAAAGCGCTGCGTGCCTTCGGCGGCTGGCAAAGCAGTGCGTGCCTTCGCTGCCTCACACAGCGCGGCGTGCCTTCGGCGCCTCGCCGCCTAAGAAAGCGCTGCGTGCCTTCTCGCCCTCGCCGCCTAGCAAAGCGCCGTGTCCCTTTGCCGCCTCGCCGCCTAGCAAAGCTCCGCGTCCCGTCGCCGCCTAGCAAAGCGGCGTGTTCCTTCGGCGCCTAGCAAAGCGCCGTGTTCCTTCGCTGCCTCGCCGCCTAAGAAAGCGCTGCGTGCCTTTTCGCCCTCGCCGCCCAACAAAGCGCCGTGTCCCTTCACCGCCTCCCCAATCGCTTCGTGCCTTCGGCGCCTAGCAAAGCGCTGCTTGCCTTCGCCGCCTCACACACCGCTGCGTCCCTTCGCCGCCTCGCCGCTTAGCAAACGCCGTAGTAGCGCCGAAGGGACACGGCGCTTTTGTAGGCGCCGAAGGCACGTGGCGCCTTGCTAAGCACCGAGGCAGCGAAGGCACGCAGCCATTTGATCGTGGTCGACGGGCTCGGGCGCCTTGCTAGGCGGCGAGGCGGCGAAGGCACGCAGCGCTTTGCCAGGCGCCGAAGGCACTCAGCGCTTTGCCAGGCGCCCAAGGACGCAGCGCTCTAGGAGGCGGCGAGGGCACGCAGTGCTTTGCTAGGCGGCGAGCGGACGTGCAGCTTTGCTAGGCAGCCAAGGCTGAGGACGCTTTGCTAGGCGGCGAAGGCACGAAGCGATTTGGGAGGCGGCGAAGGCACACGGCGCTTTTCTAGGTGGCGAGGCGGCGAAGGCACGCGCTGCTTTGCTAGGCGCCGAAGGCACGCAGCGCTTCCTTCGTTTGCGAGGCAGCGAAGAGGTGGAGCGGTTTGCTTGTCGGCCAGGCAGCGAACAGGCGCCGTGCTTTGCTTTCTGCCACTCAGCGAATACACGTAGCGCTCTGCTTTTTGGCGAGGCACTGAACAGATGCACCGTTTAGTTTGCGAGGCGGCGAAGAGACGCGGCGCTTTGCATGCTGGCGAGGCGGCGAGCAGATCGAGTGCTTTGCTTGTTGGCGAGGCAGCGAAGAGATGCAGCGGTTTGCTTGTTGGCGAGGCAGCGAAGAGATGCAGCAGTCTCCTTGTTTGTGAGACAGCCAACATGCCCAGTGCTTGCTCCTTGTGCGAGGCAGCGAAGAGATGCAGCACTTTGCTTGTGCACCAGGTGGCGCAGTGGCATCGCGGATGGCTTTTTCTCCTGGAGGCGAAGCGAGGCAGCACTTTGCTAGTTGGCGAGGCAGCGAAGAGACGCAGCAGGCTGCTTGTTGGTGAGACAGCCAACATGCACAGTGGTTAGCTATTGTGCGAGGCAGCGAATGACCGCCGAGCAAATCGCTTTGTGCGTTCGCCGCCTCGCTGCCTAGCAAAGCGTCGTCTCCCTTGGGCGCCTAGCAAAGCTGCGCGTGCCGTCGCCCAAAAGCAAAGCGCCGTGTTCCTTGGGCGCCTAGCAAAGAAGTGCCTGCGTTGGGCGCCTCGCCGCATCGCAGCCTAGCAAAGCGCTGCGTGCCTTCGGCGGCTGGCAAAGCAGTGCGTGCCTTCGCCGCCTCACACAGCGCGGCGTGCCTTCGGCGCCTGGCAAAGCAGCGCGTGCCTTCGCCGCCTAAGAAAGCGCTGCGTGCCTTCTCGCCCTCGCCGCCTAGCAAAGCTCCGCGTCCCTTCGCCGCCTCGCCGCCTAGCAAAGCGCCGTGTTCCTTGGGCGCCTAGCAAAGAAGTGCCTGCCTTCGGCGCCTCGCCGCATCGCAGCCTAGCAAAGCGCTGCGTGCCTTCGGCGGCTGGCAAAGCAGTGCGTGCCTTCGCCGCCTCACACAGCGCGGCGTGCCTTCGGCGCCTCGCCGCCTAAGAAAGCGCTGCGTGCCTTCTCGCCCTCGCCGCCTAGCAAAGCGCCGTGTCCCTTTGCCGCCTCGCCGCCTAGCAAAGCTCCGCGTCCCGTCGCCGCCTAGCAAAGCGGCGTGTTCCTTCGGCGCCTAGCAAAGCGCCGTGTTCCTTCGCTGCCTCGCCGCCTAAGAAAGCGCTGCGTCCCTTTTCGCCCTCGCCGCCCAACAAAGCGCCCTGTCCCTTCACCGCCTCCCCAATCGCTTCGTGCCTTCGGCGCCTAGCAAAGCGCTGCTTGCCTTCGCCGCCTCACACACCGCTGCGTCCCTTCGCCGCCTCGCCGCTTAGCAAACGCCGTAGTAGCGCCGAAGGGACACGGCGCTTTTGTAGGCGCCGAAGGCACGTGGCGCCTTGCTAAGCACCGAGGCAGCGAAGGCACGCAGCCATTTGATCGTGGTCGACGGGCTCGGGCGCCTTGCTAGGCGGCGAGGCGGCGAAGGCACGCAGCGCTTTGCCAGGCGCCCAAGGACGCAGCGCTGTGCGAGGCGGCGAGGGCACGCAGTGCTTTGCTAGGCGGCGAGCGGACGTGCAGCTTTGCTAGGCAGCCAAGGCTGAGGACGCTTTGCTAGGAGGCTAGGCGGCGAAGGCACGAAGCGATTTGGGAGGCGGCGAAGGCACGCAGCGCTTTGCTAGGCAGCGAGGCGGCAAAGGCACGCGCTGCTTTGCTAGGCGCCGAAGGCACGCAGCGCTTCCTTCGTTTGCGAGGCAGCGAAGAGATGCAGCAGTCTCCTTGTTTGTGAGACAGCCAACATGCCCAGTGCTTGCTCCTTGTGCGAGGCAGCGAAGAGATGCAGCACTTTGCTTGTGCACCAGGTGGCGCAGTGGCATCGCGGATGGCTTTTTCTCCTGGAGGCGAAGCGAGGCAGCACTTTGCTAGTTGGCGAGGCAGCGAAGAGACGCAGCAGGCTGCTTGTTGGTGAGACAGCCAACATGCACAGTGGTTAGCTATTGTGCGAGGCAGCGAATGACCGCCGAGCAAATCGCTTTGTGCGTTCGCCGCCTCGCTGCCTAGCAAAGCGTCGTCTCCCTTGGGCGCCTAGCAAAGCTGCGCGTGCCGTCGCCCAAAAGCAAAGCGCCGTGTTCCTTGGGCGCCTAGCAAAGAAGTGCCTGCCTTCGGCGCCTCGCCGCATCGCAGCCTAGCAAAGCGCTGCGTGCCTTCGGCGGCTGGCAAAGCAGTGCGTGCCTTCGCTGCCTCACACAGCGCGGCGTGCCTTCGGCGCCTCGCCGCCTAAGAAAGCGCTGCGTGCCTTTTCGCCCTCGCCGCCCAACAAAGCGCCCTGTCCCTTCACCGCCTCCCCAATCGCTTCGTGCCTTCGGCGCCTAGCAAAGCGCTGCTTGCCTTCGCCGCCTCACACACCGCTGCGTCCCTTCGCCGCCTCGCCGCTTAGCAAACGCCGTAGTAGCGCCGAAGGGACACGGCGCTTTTGTAGGCGCCGAAGGCACGTGGCGCCTTGCTAAGCACCGAGGCAGCGAAGGCACGCAGCCATTTGATCGTGGTCGACGGGCTCGGGCGCCTTGCTAGGCGGCGAGGCGGCGAAGGCACGCAGCGCTTTGCCAGGCGCCGAAGGCACTCAGCGCATTGCCAGGCGCCCAAGGACGCAGCTCTCTAGGAGGCGGCGAGGGCACGCAGTGCTTTGCTAGGCGGCGAGCGGACGTGCAGCTTTGCTAGGCAGCCAAGGCTGAGGACGCTTTGCTAGGCGGCGAAGGCACGAAGCGATTTGGGAGGCGGCGAAGGCACACGGCGCTTTTCTAGGTGGCGAGGCGGCGAAGGCACGCGCTGCTTTGCTAGGCGCCGAAGGCACGCAGCGCTTCCTTCGTTTGCGAGGCAGCGAAGAGGTGGAGCGGTTTGCTTGTCGGCCAGGCAGCGAACAGGCGCCGTGCTTTGCTTTCTGCCACTCAGCGAATACACGCAGCGCTCTGCTTTTTGGCGAGGCAGTGAACAGATGCAGCGTTTAGTTTGCGAGGCGGCGAAGAGACGCGGCGCTTTGCATGCTGGCGAGGCGGCGAGCAGATCGAGTGCTTTGCTTGTTGGCGAGGCAGCGAAGAGATGCAGCGGTTTGCTTGTTGGCGAGGCAGCGAAGAGATGCAGCAGTCTCCTTGTTTGTGAGACAGCCAACATGCCCAGTGCTTGCTCCTTGTGCGAGGCAGCGAAGAGATGCAGCACTTTGCTTGTGCACCAGGTGGCGCAGTGGCATCGCGGATGGCTTTTTCTCCTGGAGGCGAAGCGAGGCAGCACTTTGCTAGTTGGCGAGGCAGCGAAGAGACGCAGCAGGCTGCTTGTTGGTGAGACAGCCAACATGCACAGTGGTTAGCTATTGTGCGAGGCAGCGAATGACCGCCGAGCAAATCGCTTTGTGCGTTCGCCGCCTCGCTGCCTAGCAAAGCGTCGTCTCCCTTGGGCGCCTAGCAAAGCTGCGCGTGCCGTCGCCCAAAAGCAAAGCGCCGTGTTCCTTGGGCGCCTAGCAAAGAAGTGCCTGCCTTCGGCGCCTCGCCGCATCGCAGCCTAGCAAAGCGCTGCGTGCCTTCGGCGCCTGGCAAAGCAGTGCGTGCCTTCGCTGCCTCACACAGCGCGGCATGCCTTCGGCGCCTCGCCGCCTAAGAAAGCGCTGCGTGCCTTCTCGCCCTCGCCGCCTAGCAAAGCTCCGCGTCCCGTCGCCGCCTAGCAAAGCGGCGTGTTCCTTCGGCGCCTAGCAAAGCGCCGTGTTCCTTCGCTGCCTCGCCGCCTAAGAAAGCGCTGCGTGCCTTTTCGCCCTCGCCGCCCAACAAAGCGCCCTGTCCCTTCACCGCCTCCCCAATCGCTTCGTGCCTTCGGCGCCTAGCAAAGCGCTGCTTGCCTTCGCCGCCTCACACAGCGCTGCGTCCCTTCGCCGCCTCGCCGCTTAGCAAACGCCGTAGTAGCGCCGAAGGGACACGGCGCTTTTGTAGGCGCCGAAGGCACGTGGCGCCTTGCTAAGCAGCGAGGCAGCGAAGGCACGCAGCCATTTGATCGTGGTCGACGGGCTCGGGCGCCTTGCTAGGCGGCGAGGCGGCGAAGGCACGCAGCGCTTTGCCAGGCGCCGAAGGCACTCAGCGCTTTGCCAGGCGCCCAAGGACGCAGCTCTCTAGGAGGCGGCGAGGGCACGCAGTGCTTTGCTAGGCGGCGAGCGGACGTGCAGCTTTGCTAGGCAGCCAAGGCTGAGGACGCTTTGCTAGGCGGCGAAGGCACGAAGCGATTTGGGAGGCGGCGAAGGCACACGGCGCTTTTCTAGGTGGCGAGGCGGCGAAGGCACGCGCTGCTTTGCTAGGCGCCGAAGGCACGCAGCGCTTCCTTCGTTTGCGAGGCAGCGAAGAGGTGGAGCGGTTTGCTTGTCGGCCAGGCAGCGAACAGGCGCCGTGCTTTGCTTTCTGCCACTCAGCGAATACACGCAGCGCTCTGCTTTTTGGCGAGGCACTGAACAGATGCACCGTTTAGTTTGCGAGGCGGCGAAGAGACGCGGCGCTTTGCATGCTGGCGAGGCGGCGAGCAGATCGAGTGCTTTGCTTGTTGGCGAGGCAGCGAAGAGATGCAGTGGTTTGCTTGTTGGCGAGGCAGCGAAGAGATGCAGCAGTCTCCTGGTTTGTGAGACAGCCAACATGCCCAGTGCTTGCTCCTTGTGTGAGGCAGCGAAGAGATGCAGCGGTTTTCTAGTTGGCGAGGCAGCGAAGAGACGCAGCAGGCTGCTTGTTGGTGAGACAGCCAACATGCACAGTGGTTAGCTATTGTGCGAGGCAGCGAATGACCGCCGAGCAAATCGCTTTGTGCGTTCGCCGCCTCGCTGCCTAGCAAAGCGTCGTCTCCCTTGGGCGCCTAGCAAAGCTGCGCGTGCCGTCGCCCAAAAGCAAAGCGCCGTGTTCCTTGGGCGCCTAGCAAAGAAGTGCCTGCGTTGGGCGCCTCGCCGCATCGCAGCCTAGCAAAGCGCTGCGTGCCTTCGGCGGCTGGCAAAGCAGTGCGTGCCTTCGCTGCCTCACACAGCGCGGCATGCCTTCGGCGCCTCGCCGCCTAAGAAAGCGCTGCGTGCCTTCTCGCCCTCGCCGCCTAGCAAAGCTCCGCGTCCCTTCGCCGCCTCGCCGCCTAGCAAAGCGGCGTGTTCCTTTGGCGCCTAGCAAAGAAGTGCCTGCCTTCGGCGCCTCGCCGCATCGCAGCCTAGCAAAGCGCTGCGTGCCTTCGGCGGCTGGCAAAGCAGTGCGTGCCTTCGCTGCCTCACACAGCGCGGCGTGCCTTCGGCGCCTCGCCGCCTAAGAAAGCGCTGCGTGCCTTCTCGCCCTCGCCGCCTAGCAAAGCGCCGTGTCCCTTTGCCGCCTCGCCGCCTAGCAAAGCTCCGCGTCCCGTCGCCGCCTAGCAAAGCGGCGTGTTCCTTCGGCGCCTAGCAAAGCGCCGTGTTCCTTCGCTGCCTCGCCGCCTAAGAAAGCGCTGCGTGCCTTTTCGCCCTCGCCGCCCAACAAAGCGCCGTGTCCCTTCACCGCCTCCCCAATCGCTTCGTGCCTTCGGCGCCTAGCAAAGCGCTGCTTGCCTTCGCCGCCTCACACACCGCTGCGTCCCTTCGCCGCCTCGCCGCTTAGCAAACGCCGTAGTAGCGCCGAAGGGACACGGCGCTTTTGTAGGCGCCGAAGGCACGTGGCGCCTTGCTAAGCACCGAGGCAGCGAAGGCACGCAGCCATTTGATCGTGGTCGACGGGCTCGGGCGCCTTGCTAGGCGGCGAGGCGGCGAAGGCACGCAGCGCTTTGCCAGGCGCCGAAGGCACTCAGCGCTTTGCCAGGCGCCCAAGGACGCAGCGCTCTAGGAGGCGGCGAGGGCACGCAGTGCTTTGCTAGGCGGCGAGCGGACGTGCAGCTTTGCTAGGCAGCCAAGGCTGAGGACGCTTTGCTAGGCGGCGAAGGCACGAAGCGATTTGGGAGGCGGCGAAGGCACACGGCGCTTTTCTAGGTGGCGAGGCGGCGAAGGCACGCGCTGCTTTGCTAGGCGCCGAAGGCACGCAGCGCTTCCTTCGTTTGCGAGGCAGCGAAGAGGTGGAGCGGTTTGCTTGTCGGCCAGGCAGCGAACAGGCGCCGTGCTTTGCTTTCTGCCACTCAGCGAATACACGTAGCGCTCTGCTTTTTGGCGAGGCACTGAACAGATGCACCGTTTAGTTTGCGAGGCGGCGAAGAGACGCGGCGCTTTGCATGCTGGCGAGGCGGCGAGCAGATCGAGTGCTTTGCTTGTTGGCGAGGCAGCGAAGAGATGCAGCGGTTTGCTTGTTGGCGAGGCAGCGAAGAGATGCAGCAGTCTCCTTGTTTGTGAGACAGCCAACATGCCCAGTGCTTGCTCCTTGTGCGAGGCAGCGAAGAGATGCAGCACTTTGCTTGTGCACCAGGTGGCGCAGTGGCATCGCGGATGGCTTTTTCTCCTGGAGGCGAAGCGAGGCAGCACTTTGCTAGTTGGCGAGGCAGCGAAGAGACGCAGCAGGCTGCTTGTTGGTGAGACAGCCAACATGCACAGTGGTTAGCTATTGTGCGAGGCAGCGAATGACCGCCGAGCAAATCGCTTTGTGCGTTCGCCGCCTCGCTGCCTAGCAAAGCGTCGTCTCCCTTGGGCGCCTAGCAAAGCTGCGCGTGCCGTCGCCCAAAAGCAAAGCGCCGTGTTCCTTGGGCGCCTAGCAAAGAAGTGCCTGCGTTGGGCGCCTCGCCGCATCGCAGCCTAGCAAAGCGCTGCGTGCCTTCGGCGGCTGGCAAAGCAGTGCGTGCCTTCGCCGCCTCACACAGCGCGGCGTGCCTTCGGCGCCTGGCAAAGCAGCGCGTGCCTTCGCCGCCTAAGAAAGCGCTGCGTGCCTTCTCGCCCTCGCCGCCTAGCAAAGCTCCGCGTCCCTTCGCCGCCTCGCCGCCTAGCAAAGCGCCGTGTTCCTTGGGCGCCTAGCAAAGAAGTGCCTGCCTTCGGCGCCTCGCCGCATCGCAGCCTAGCAAAGCGCTGCGTGCCTTCGGCGGCTGGCAAAGCAGTGCGTGCCTTCGCCGCCTCACACAGCGCGGCGTGCCTTCGGCGCCTCGCCGCCTAAGAAAGCGCTGCGTGCCTTCTCGCCCTCGCCGCCTAGCAAAGCGCCGTGTCCCTTTGCCGCCTCGCCGCCTAGCAAAGCTCCGCGTCCCGTCGCCGCCTAGCAAAGCGGCGTGTTCCTTCGGCGCCTAGCAAAGCGCCGTGTTCCTTCGCTGCCTCGCCGCCTAAGAAAGCGCTGCGTCCCTTTTCGCCCTCGCCGCCCAACAAAGCGCCCTGTCCCTTCACCGCCTCCCCAATCGCTTCGTGCCTTCGGCGCCTAGCAAAGCGCTGCTTGCCTTCGCCGCCTCACACACCGCTGCGTCCCTTCGCCGCCTCGCCGCTTAGCAAACGCCGTAGTAGCGCCGAAGGGACACGGCGCTTTTGTAGGCGCCGAAGGCACGTGGCGCCTTGCTAAGCACCGAGGCAGCGAAGGCACGCAGCCATTTGATCGTGGTCGACGGGCTCGGGCGCCTTGCTAGGCGGCGAGGCGGCGAAGGCACGCAGCGCTTTGCCAGGCGCCCAAGGACGCAGCGCTGTGCGAGGCGGCGAGGGCACGCAGTGCTTTGCTAGGCGGCGAGCGGACGTGCAGCTTTGCTAGGCAGCCAAGGCTGAGGACGCTTTGCTAGGAGGCTAGGCGGCGAAGGCACGAAGCGATTTGGGAGGCGGCGAAGGCACGCAGCGCTTTGCTAGGCAGCGAGGCGGCAAAGGCACGCGCTGCTTTGCTAGGCGCCGAAGGCACGCAGCGCTTCCTTCGTTTGCGAGGCAGCGAAGAGATGCAGCAGTCTCCTTGTTTGTGAGACAGCCAACATGCCCAGTGCTTGCTCCTTGTGCGAGGCAGCGAAGAGATGCAGCACTTTGCTTGTGCACCAGGTGGCGCAGTGGCATCGCGGATGGCTTTTTCTCCTGGAGGCGAAGCGAGGCAGCACTTTGCTAGTTGGCGAGGCAGCGAAGAGACGCAGCAGGCTGCTTGTTGGTGAGACAGCCAACATGCACAGTGGTTAGCTATTGTGCGAGGCAGCGAATGACCGCCGAGCAAATCGCTTTGTGCGTTCGCCGCCTCGCTGCCTAGCAAAGCGTCGTCTCCCTTGGGCGCCTAGCAAAGCTGCGCGTGCCGTCGCCCAAAAGCAAAGCGCCGTGTTCCTTGGGCGCCTAGCAAAGAAGTGCCTGCCTTCGGCGCCTCGCCGCATCGCAGCCTAGCAAAGCGCTGCGTGCCTTCGGCGGCTGGCAAAGCAGTGCGTGCCTTCGCTGCCTCACACAGCGCGGCGTGCCTTCGGCGCCTCGCCGCCTAAGAAAGCGCTGCGTGCCTTTTCGCCCTCGCCGCCCAACAAAGCGCCCTGTCCCTTCACCGCCTCCCCAATCGCTTCGTGCCTTCGGCGCCTAGCAAAGCGCTGCTTGCCTTCGCCGCCTCACACACCGCTGCGTCCCTTCGCCGCCTCGCCGCTTAGCAAACGCCGTAGTAGCGCCGAAGGGACACGGCGCTTTTGTAGGCGCCGAAGGCACGTGGCGCCTTGCTAAGCACCGAGGCAGCGAAGGCACGCAGCCATTTGATCGTGGTCGACGGGCTCGGGCGCCTTGCTAGGCGGCGAGGCGGCGAAGGCACGCAGCGCTTTGCCAGGCGCCGAAGGCACTCAGCGCATTGCCAGGCGCCCAAGGACGCAGCTCTCTAGGAGGCGGCGAGGGCACGCAGTGCTTTGCTAGGCGGCGAGCGGACGTGCAGCTTTGCTAGGCAGCCAAGGCTGAGGACGCTTTGCTAGGCGGCGAAGGCACGAAGCGATTTGGGAGGCGGCGAAGGCACACGGCGCTTTTCTAGGTGGCGAGGCGGCGAAGGCACGCGCTGCTTTGCTAGGCGCCGAAGGCACGCAGCGCTTCCTTCGTTTGCGAGGCAGCGAAGAGGTGGAGCGGTTTGCTTGTCGGCCAGGCAGCGAACAGGCGCCGTGCTTTGCTTTCTGCCACTCAGCGAATACACGCAGCGCTCTGCTTTTTGGCGAGGCAGTGAACAGATGCAGCGTTTAGTTTGCGAGGCGGCGAAGAGACGCGGCGCTTTGCATGCTGGCGAGGCGGCGAGCAGATCGAGTGCTTTGCTTGTTGGCGAGGCAGCGAAGAGATGCAGCGGTTTGCTTGTTGGCGAGGCAGCGAAGAGATGCAGCAGTCTCCTTGTTTGTGAGACAGCCAACATGCCCAGTGCTTGCTCCTTGTGCGAGGCAGCGAAGAGATGCAGCACTTTGCTTGTGCACCAGGTGGCGCAGTGGCATCGCGGATGGCTTTTTCTCCTGGAGGCGAAGCGAGGCAGCACTTTGCTAGTTGGCGAGGCAGCGAAGAGACGCAGCAGGCTGCTTGTTGGTGAGACAGCCAACATGCACAGTGGTTAGCTATTGTGCGAGGCAGCGAATGACCGCCGAGCAAATCGCTTTGTGCGTTCGCCGCCTCGCTGCCTAGCAAAGCGTCGTCTCCCTTGGGCGCCTAGCAAAGCTGCGCGTGCCGTCGCCCAAAAGCAAAGCGCCGTGTTCCTTGGGCGCCTAGCAAAGAAGTGCCTGCCTTCGGCGCCTCGCCGCATCGCAGCCTAGCAAAGCGCTGCGTGCCTTCGGCGCCTGGCAAAGCAGTGCGTGCCTTCGCTGCCTCACACAGCGCGGCATGCCTTCGGCGCCTCGCCGCCTAAGAAAGCGCTGCGTGCCTTCTCGCCCTCGCCGCCTAGCAAAGCTCCGCGTCCCGTCGCCGCCTAGCAAAGCGGCGTGTTCCTTCGGCGCCTAGCAAAGCGCCGTGTTCCTTCGCTGCCTCGCCGCCTAAGAAAGCGCTGCGTCCCTTTTCGCCCTCGCCGCCCAACAAAGCGCCCTGTCCCTTCACCGCCTCCCCAATCGCTTCGTGCCTTCGGCGCCTAGCAAAGCGCTGCTTGCCTTCGCCGCCTCACGCAGCGCTGCGTCCCTTCGCCGCCTCGCCGCTTAGCAAACGCCGTAGTAGCGCCGAAGGGACACGGCGCTTTTGTAGGCGCCGAAGGCACGTGGCGCCTTGCTAAGCAGCGAGGCAGCGAAGGCACGCAGCCATTTGATCGTGGTCGACGGGCTCGGGCGCCTTGCTAGGCGGCGAGGCGGCGAAGGCACGCAGCGCTTTGCCAGGCGCCGAAGTCACTCAGCGCTTTGCCAGGCGCCCAAGGACGCAGCGCTCTAGGAGGCGGCGAGGGCACGCAGTGCTTTGCTAGGCGGCGAGCGGACGTGCAGCTTTGCTAGGCAGCCAAGGCTGAGGACGCTTTGCTAGGCGGCGAAGGCACGAAGCGATTTGGGAGGCGGCGAAGGCACACGGCGCTTTTCTAGGTGGCGAGGCGGCGAAGGCACGCGCTGCTTTGCTAGGCGCCGAAGGCACGCAGCGCTTCCTTCGTTTGCGAGGCAGCGAAGAGGTGGAGCGGTTTGCTTGTCGGCCAGGCAGCGAACAGGCGCCGTGCTTTGCTTTCTGCCACTCAGCGAATACACGCAGCGCTCTGCTTTTTGGCGAGGCACTGAACAGATGCACCGTTTAGTTTGCGAGGCGGCGAAGAGACGCGGCGCTTTGCATGCTGGCGAGGCGGCGAGCAGATCGAGTGCTTTGCTTGTTGGCGAGGCAGCGAAGAGATGCAGCGGTTTGCTTGTTGGCGAGGCAGCGAAGAGATGCAGCAGTCTCCTTGTTTGTGAGACAGCCAACATGCCCAGTGCTTGCTCCTTGTGCGAGGCAGCGAAGAGATGCAGCACTTTGCTTGTGCACCAGGTGGCGCAGTGGCATCGCGGATGGCTTTTTCTCCTGGAGGCGAAGCGAGGCAGCACTTTGCTAGTTGGCGAGGCAGCGAAGAGACGCAGCAGGCTGCTTGTTGGTGAGACAGCCAACATGCACAGTGGTTAGCTATTGTGCGAGGCAGCGAATGACCGCCGAGCAAATCGCTTTGTGCGTTCGCCGCCTCGCTGCCTAGCAAAGCGTCGTCTCCCTTGGGCGCCTAGCAAAGCTGCGCGTGCCGTCGCCCAAAAGCAAAGCGCCGTGTTCCTTGGGCGCCTAGCAAAGAAGTGCCTGCGTTGGGCGCCTCGCCGCATCGCAGCCTAGCAAAGCGCTGCGTGCCTTCGGCGCCTGGCAAAGCAGTGCGTGCCTTCGCCGCCTCACACAGCGCGGCGTGCCTTCGGCGCCTGGCAAAGCAGCGCGTGCCTTCGCCGCCTAAGAAAGCGCTGCGTGCCTTCTCGCCCTCGCCGCCTAGCAAAGCTCCGCGTCCCTTCGCCGCCTCGCCGCCTAGCAAAGCGGCGTGTTCCTTTGGCGCCTAGCAAAGAAGTGCCTGCCTTCGGCGCCTCGCCGCATCGCAGCCTAGCAAAGCGCTGCGTGCCTTCGGCGGCTGGCAAAGCAGTGCGTGCCTTCGCTGCCTCACACAGCGCGGCGTGCCTTCGGCGCCTCGCCGCCTAAGAAAGCGCTGCGTGCCTTCTCGCCCTCGCCGCCTAGCAAAGCGCCGTGTCCCTTTGCCGCCTCGCCGCCTAGCAAAGCTCCGCGTCCCGTCGCCGCCTAGCAAAGCGCCGTGTTCCTTCGGCGCCTAGCAAAGCGCCGTGTTCCTTCGCTGCCTCGCCGCCTAAGAAAGCGCTGCGTCCCTTTTCGCCCTCGCCGCCCAACAAAGCGCCCTGTCCCTTCACCGCCTCCCCAATCGCTTCGTGCCTTCGGCGCCTAGCAAAGCGCTGCTTGCCTTCGCCGCCTCACACACCGCTGCGTCCCTTCGCCGCCTCGCCGCTTAGCAAACGCCGTAGTAGCGCCGAAGGGACACGGCGCTTTTGTAGGCGCCGAAGGCACGTGGCGCCTTGCTAAGCAGCGAGGCAGCGAAGGCACGCAGCCATTTGATCGTGGTCGACGGGCTCGGGCGCCTTGCTAGGCGGCGAGGCGGCGAAGGCACGCAGCGCTTTGCCAGGCGCCCAAGGACGCAGCGCTGTGCGAGGCGGCGAGGGCACGCAGTGCTTTGCTAGGCGGCGAGCGGACGTGCAGCTTTGCTAGGCAGCCAAGGCTGAGGACGCTTTGCTAGGAGGCTAGGCGGCGAAGGCACGAAGCGATTTGGGAGGCGGCGAAGGCACGCAGCGCTTTGCTAGGCGGCGAGGCGGCAAAGGCACGCGCTGCTTTGCTAGGCGCCGAAGGCACGCAGCGCTTCCTTCGTTTGCGAGGCAGCGAAGAGATGCAGCAGTCTCCTTGTTTGTGAGACAGCCAACATGCCCAGTGCTTGCTCCTTGTGCGAGGCAGCGAAGAGATGCAGCACTTTGCTTGTGCACCAGGTGGCGCAGTGGCATCGCGGATGGCTTTTTCTCCTGGAGGCGAAGCGAGGCAGCACTTTGCTAGTTGGCGAGGCAGCGAAGAGACGCAGCAGGCTGCTTGTTGGTGAGACAGCCAACATGCACAGTGGTTAGCTATTGTGCGAGGCAGCGAATGACCGCCGAGCAAATCGCTTTGTGCGTTCGCCGCCTCGCTGCCTAGCAAAGCGTCGTCTCCCTTGGGCGCCTAGCAAAGCTGCGCGTGCCGTCGCCCAAAAGCAAAGCGCCGTGTTCCTTGGGCGCCTAGCAAAGAAGTGCCTGCCTTCGGCGCCTCGCCGCATCGCAGCCTAGCAAAGCGCTGCGTGCCTTCGGCGCCTGGCAAAGCAGTGCGTGCCTTCGCTGCCTCACACAGCGCGGCGTGCCTTCGGCGCCTCGCCGCCTAAGAAAGCGCTGCGTGCCTTTTCGCCCTCGCCGCCCAACAAAGCGCCGTGTCCCTTCACCGCCTCCCCAATCGCTTCGTGCCTTCGGCGCCTAGCAAAGCGCTGCTTGCCTTCGCCGCCTCACACAGCGCTGCGTCCCTTCGCCGCCTCGCCGCTTAGCAAACGCCGTAGTAGCGCCGAAGGGACACGGCGCTTTTGTAGGCGCCGAAGGCACGTGGCGCCTTGCTAAGCAGCGAGGCAGCGAAGGCACGCAGCCATTTGATCGTGGTCGACGGGCTCGGGCGCCTTGCTAGGCGGCGAGGCGGCGAAGGCACGCAGCGCTTTGCCAGGCGCCGAAGGCACTCAGCGCTTTGCCAGGCGCCCAAGGACGCAGCTCTCTAGGAGGCGGCGAGGGCACGCAGTGCTTTGCTAGGCGGCGAGCGGACGTGCAGCTTTGCTAGGCAGCCAAGGCTGAGGACGCTTTGCTAGGCGGCGAAGGCACGAAGCGATTTGGGAGGCGGCGAAGGCACACGGCGCTTTTCTAGGTGGCGAGGCGGCGAAGGCACGCGCTGCTTTGCTAGGCGCCGAAGGCACGCAGCGCTTCCTTCGTTTGCGAGGCAGCGAAGAGGTGGAGCGGTTTGCTTGTCGGCCAGGCAGCGAACAGGCGCCGTGCTTTGCTTTCTGCCACTCAGCGAATACACGCAGCGCTCTGCTTTTTGGCGAGGCACTGAACAGATGCACCGTTTAGTTTGCGAGGCGGCGAAGAGACGCGGCGCTTTGCATGCTGGCGAGGCGGCGAGCAGATCGAGTGCTTTGCTTGTTGGCGAGGCAGCGAAGAGATGCAGTGGTTTGCTTGTTGGCGAGGCAGCGAAGAGATGCAGCAGTCTCCTGGTTTGTGAGACAGCCAACATGCCCAGTGCTTGCTCCTTGTGTGAGGCAGCGAAGAGATGCAGCGGTTTTCTAGTTGGCGAGGCAGCGAAGAGACGCAGCAGGCTGCTTGTTGGTGAGACAGCCAACATGCACAGTGGTTAGCTATTGTGCGAGGCAGCGAATGACCGCCGAGCAAATCGCTTTGTGCGTTCGCCGCCTCGCTGCCTAGCAAAGCGTCGTCTCCCTTGGGCGCCTAGCAAAGCTGCGCGTGCCGTCGCCCAAAAGCAAAGCGCCGTGTTCCTTGGGCGCCTAGCAAAGAAGTGCCTGCGTTGGGCGCCTCGCCGCATCGCAGCCTAGCAAAGCGCTGCGTGCCTTCGGCGGCTGGCAAAGCAGTGCGTGCCTTCGCTGCCTCACACAGCGCGGCATGCCTTCGGCGCCTCGCCGCCTAAGAAAGCGCTGCGTGCCTTCTCGCCCTCGCCGCCTAGCAAAGCTCCGCGTCCCTTCGCCGCCTCGCCGCCTAGCAAAGCGGCGTGTTCCTTTGGCGCCTAGCAAAGAAGTGCCTGCCTTCGGCGCCTCGCCGCATCGCAGCCTAGCAAAGCGCTGCGTGCCTTCGGCGGCTGGCAAAGCAGTGCGTGCCTTCGCTGCCTCACACAGCGCGGCGTGCCTTCGGCGCCTCGCCGCCTAAGAAAGCGCTGCGTGCCTTCTCGCCCTCGCCGCCTAGCAAAGCGCCGTGTCCCTTTGCCGCCTCGCCGCCTAGCAAAGCTCCGCGTCCCGTCGCCGCCTAGCAAAGCGGCGTGTTCCTTCGGCGCCTAGCAAAGCGCCGTGTTCCTTCGCTGCCTCGCCGCCTAAGAAAGCGCTGCGTGCCTTTTCGCCCTCGCCGCCCAACAAAGCGCCGTGTCCCTTCACCGCCTCCCCAATCGCTTCGTGCCTTCGGCGCCTAGCAAAGCGCTGCTTGCCTTCGCCGCCTCACACACCGCTGCGTCCCTTCGCCGCCTCGCCGCTTAGCAAACGCCGTAGTAGCGCCGAAGGGACACGGCGCTTTTGTAGGCGCCGAAGGCACGTGGCGCCTTGCTAAGCACCGAGGCAGCGAAGGCACGCAGCCATTTGATCGTGGTCGACGGGCTCGGGCGCCTTGCTAGGCGGCGAGGCGGCGAAGGCACGCAGCGCTTTGCCAGGCGCCGAAGGCACTCAGCGCTTTGCCAGGCGCCCAAGGACGCAGCGCTCTAGGAGGCGGCGAGGGCACGCAGTGCTTTGCTAGGCGGCGAGCGGACGTGCAGCTTTGCTAGGCAGCCAAGGCTGAGGACGCTTTGCTAGGCGGCGAAGGCACGAAGCGATTTGGGAGGCGGCGAAGGCACACGGCGCTTTTCTAGGTGGCGAGGCGGCGAAGGCACGCGCTGCTTTGCTAGGCGCCGAAGGCACGCAGCGCTTCCTTCGTTTGCGAGGCAGCGAAGAGGTGGAGCGGTTTGCTTGTCGGCCAGGCAGCGAACAGGCGCCGTGCTTTGCTTTCTGCCACTCAGCGAATACACGTAGCGCTCTGCTTTTTGGCGAGGCACTGAACAGATGCACCGTTTAGTTTGCGAGGCGGCGAAGAGACGCGGCGCTTTGCATGCTGGCGAGGCGGCGAGCAGATCGAGTGCTTTGCTTGTTGGCGAGGCAGCGAAGAGATGCAGCGGTTTGCTTGTTGGCGAGGCAGCGAAGAGATGCAGCAGTCTCCTTGTTTGTGAGACAGCCAACATGCCCAGTGCTTGCTCCTTGTGCGAGGCAGCGAAGAGATGCAGCACTTTGCTTGTGCACCAGGTGGCGCAGTGGCATCGCGGATGGCTTTTTCTCCTGGAGGCGAAGCGAGGCAGCACTTTGCTAGTTGGCGAGGCAGCGAAGAGACGCAGCAGGCTGCTTGTTGGTGAGACAGCCAACATGCACAGTGGTTAGCTATTGTGCGAGGCAGCGAATGACCGCCGAGCAAATCGCTTTGTGCGTTCGCCGCCTCGCTGCCTAGCAAAGCGTCGTCTCCCTTGGGCGCCTAGCAAAGCTGCGCGTGCCGTCGCCCAAAAGCAAAGCGCCGTGTTCCTTGGGCGCCTAGCAAAGAAGTGCCTGCGTTGGGCGCCTCGCCGCATCGCAGCCTAGCAAAGCGCTGCGTGCCTTCGGCGGCTGGCAAAGCAGTGCGTGCCTTCGCCGCCTCACACAGCGCGGCGTGCCTTCGGCGCCTGGCAAAGCAGCGCGTGCCTTCGCCGCCTAAGAAAGCGCTGCGTGCCTTCTCGCCCTCGCCGCCTAGCAAAGCTCCGCGTCCCTTCGCCGCCTCGCCGCCTAGCAAAGCGCCGTGTTCCTTGGGCGCCTAGCAAAGAAGTGCCTGCCTTCGGCGCCTCGCCGCATCGCAGCCTAGCAAAGCGCTGCGTGCCTTCGGCGGCTGGCAAAGCAGTGCGTGCCTTCGCCGCCTCACACAGCGCGGCGTGCCTTCGGCGCCTCGCCGCCTAAGAAAGCGCTGCGTGCCTTCTCGCCCTCGCCGCCTAGCAAAGCGCCGTGTCCCTTTGCCGCCTCGCCGCCTAGCAAAGCTCCGCGTCCCGTCGCCGCCTAGCAAAGCGGCGTGTTCCTTCGGCGCCTAGCAAAGCGCCGTGTTCCTTCGCTGCCTCGCCGCCTAAGAAAGCGCTGCGTCCCTTTTCGCCCTCGCCGCCCAACAAAGCGCCCTGTCCCTTCACCGCCTCCCCAATCGCTTCGTGCCTTCGGCGCCTAGCAAAGCGCTGCTTGCCTTCGCCGCCTCACACACCGCTGCGTCCCTTCGCCGCCTCGCCGCTTAGCAAACGCCGTAGTAGCGCCGAAGGGACACGGCGCTTTTGTAGGCGCCGAAGGCACGTGGCGCCTTGCTAAGCACCGAGGCAGCGAAGGCACGCAGCCATTTGATCGTGGTCGACGGGCTCGGGCGCCTTGCTAGGCGGCGAGGCGGCGAAGGCACGCAGCGCTTTGCCAGGCGCCCAAGGACGCAGCGCTGTGCGAGGCGGCGAGGGCACGCAGTGCTTTGCTAGGCGGCGAGCGGACGTGCAGCTTTGCTAGGCAGCCAAGGCTGAGGACGCTTTGCTAGGAGGCTAGGCGGCGAAGGCACGAAGCGATTTGGGAGGCGGCGAAGGCACGCAGCGCTTTGCTAGGCAGCGAGGCGGCAAAGGCACGCGCTGCTTTGCTAGGCGCCGAAGGCACGCAGCGCTTCCTTCGTTTGCGAGGCAGCGAAGAGATGCAGCAGTCTCCTTGTTTGTGAGACAGCCAACATGCCCAGTGCTTGCTCCTTGTGCGAGGCAGCGAAGAGATGCAGCACTTTGCTTGTGCACCAGGTGGCGCAGTGGCATCGCGGATGGCTTTTTCTCCTGGAGGCGAAGCGAGGCAGCACTTTGCTAGTTGGCGAGGCAGCGAAGAGACGCAGCAGGCTGCTTGTTGGTGAGACAGCCAACATGCACAGTGGTTAGCTATTGTGCGAGGCAGCGAATGACCGCCGAGCAAATCGCTTTGTGCGTTCGCCGCCTCGCTGCCTAGCAAAGCGTCGTCTCCCTTGGGCGCCTAGCAAAGCTGCGCGTGCCGTCGCCCAAAAGCAAAGCGCCGTGTTCCTTGGGCGCCTAGCAAAGAAGTGCCTGCGTTGGGCGCCTCGCCGCATCGCAGCCTAGCAAAGCGCTGCGTGCCTTCGGCGGCTGGCAAAGCAGTGCGTGCCTTCGCTGCCTCACACAGCGCGGCGTGCCTTCGGCGCCTCGCCGCCTAAGAAAGCGCTGCGTGCCTTTTCGCCCTCGCCGCCCAACAAAGCGCCCTGTCCCTTCACCGCCTCCCCAATCGCTTCGTGCCTTCGGCGCCTAGCAAAGCGCTGCTTGCCTTCGCCGCCTCACACACCGCTGCGTCCCTTCGCCGCCTCGCCGCTTAGCAAACGCCGTAGTAGCGCCGAAGGGACACGGCGCTTTTGTAGGCGCCGAAGGCACGTGGCGCCTTGCTAAGCACCGAGGCAGCGAAGGCACGCAGCCATTTGATCGTGGTCGACGGGCTCGGGCGCCTTGCTAGGCGGCGAGGCGGCGAAGGCACGCAGCGCTTTGCCAGGCGCCGAAGGCACTCAGCGCATTGCCAGGCGCCCAAGGACGCAGCTCTCTAGGAGGCGGCGAGGGCACGCAGTGCTTTGCTAGGCGGCGAGCGGACGTGCAGCTTTGCTAGGCAGCCAAGGCTGAGGACGCTTTGCTAGGCGGCGAAGGCACGAAGCGATTTGGGAGGCGGCGAAGGCACACGGCGCTTTTCTAGGTGGCGAGGCGGCGAAGGCACGCGCTGCTTTGCTAGGCGCCGAAGGCACGCAGCGCTTCCTTCGTTTGCGAGGCAGCGAAGAGGTGGAGCGGTTTGCTTGTCGGCCAGGCAGCGAACAGGCGCCGTGCTTTGCTTTCTGCCACTCAGCGAATACACGCAGCGCTCTGCTTTTTGGCGAGGCACTGAACAGATGCACCGTTTAGTTTGCGAGGCGGCGAAGAGACGCGGCGCTTTGCATGCTGGCGAGGCGGCGAGCAGATCGAGTGCTTTGCTTGTTGGCGAGGCAGCGAAGAGAT
This sequence comes from Apteryx mantelli, assembly GCF_036417845.1. Taxonomy (NCBI): domain Eukaryota; kingdom Metazoa; phylum Chordata; class Aves; order Apterygiformes; family Apterygidae; genus Apteryx; species Apteryx mantelli. The sequence goes on along the minus strand of NC_089993.1, from coordinate 240,562 downwards.
GCAGCGGTTTGCTTGTTGGCGAGGCAGCGAAGAGATGCAGCAGTCTCCTTGTTTGTGAGACAGCCAACATGCCCAGTGCTTGCTCCTTGTGCGAGGCAGCGAAGAGATGCAGCACTTTGCTTGTGCACCAGGTGGCGCAGTGGCATCGCGGATGGCTTTTTCTCCTGGAGGCGAAGCGAGGCAGCACTTTGCTAGTTGGCGAGGCAGCGAAGAGACGCAGCAGGCTGCTTGTTGGTGAGACAGCCAACATGCACAGTGGTTAGCTATTGTGCGAGGCAGCGAATGACCGCCGAGCAAATCGCTTTGTGCGTTCGCCGCCTCGCTGCCTAGCAAAGCGTCGTCTCCCTTGGGCGCCTAGCAAAGCTGCGCGTGCCGTCGCCCAAAAGCAAAGCGCCGTGTTCCTTGGGCGCCTAGCAAAGAAGTGCCTGCCTTCGGCGCCTCGCCGCATCGCAGCCTAGCAAAGCGCTGCGTGCCTTCGGCGGCTGGCAAAGCAGTGCGTGCCTTCGCCGCCTCACACAGCGCGGCGTGCCTTCGGCGCCTGGCAAAGCAGCGCGTGCCTTCGCCGCCTAAGAAAGCGCTGCGTGCCTTCTCGCCCTCGCCGCCTAGCAAAGCTCCGCGTCCCTTCGCCGCCTCGCCGCCTAGCAAAGCGCCGTGTTCCTTTGGCGCCTAGCAAAGAAGTGCCTGCCTTCGGCGCCTCGCCGCATCGCAGCCTAGCAAAGCGCTGCGTGCCTTCGGCGGCTGGCAAAGCAGTGCGTGCCTTCGCTGCCTCACACAGCGCGGCGTGCCTTCGGCGCCTCGCCGCCTAAGAAAGCGCTGCGTGCCTTCTCGCCCTCGCCGCCTAGCAAAGCGCCGTGTCCCTTTGCCGCCTCGCCGCCTAGCAAAGCTCCGCGTCCCGTCGCCGCCTAGCAAAGCGGCGTGTTCCTTCGGCGCCTAGCAAAGCGCCGTGTTCCTTCGCTGCCTCGCCGCCTAAGAAAGCGCTGCGTCCCTTTCGCCCTCGCCGCCCAACAAAGCGCCGTGTCCCTTCACCGCCTCCCCAATCGCTTCGGCCCTTCGCCGCCTCGCCGCCCAGCAAAGCGCTGCTTGCCTTCGCCGCCTCACACACCGCTGCGTCCCTTCGCCGCCTCGCCGCTTAGCAAACGCCGTAGTAGCGCCGAAGGGACACGGCGCTTTTGTAGGCGCCGAAGGCACGTGGCGCCTTGCTAAGCACCGAGGCAGCGAAGGCACGCAGCCATTTGATCGTGGTCGACGGGCTCGGGCGCCTTGCTAGGCGGCGAGGCGGCGAAGGCACGCAGCGCTTTGCCAGGCGCCCAAGGACGCAGCGCTGTGCGAGGCGGCGAGGGCACGCAGTGCTTTGCTAGGCGGCGAGCGGACGTGCAGCTTTGCTAGGCAGCCAAGGCTGAGGACGCTTTGCTAGGAGGCTAGGCGGCGAAGGCACGAAGCGATTTGGGAGGCGGCGAAGGCACGCAGCGCTTTGCTAGGCGGCGAGGCGGCAAAGGCACGCGCTGCTTTGCTAGGCGCCGAAGGCACGCAGCGCTTCCTTCGTTTGCGAGGCAGCGAAGAGATGCAGCAGTCTCCTTGTTTGTGAGACAGCCAACATGCCCAGTGCTTGCTCCTTGTGCGAGGCAGCGAAGAGATGCAGCACTTTGCTTGTGCACCAGGTGGCGCAGTGGCATCGCGGATGGCTTTTTCTCCTGGAGGCGAAGCGAGGCAGCACTTTGCTAGTTGGCGAGGCAGCGAAGAGACGCAGCAGGCTGCTTGTTGGTGAGACAGCCAACATGCACAGTGGTTAGCTATTGTGCGAGGCAGCGAATGACCGCCGAGCAAATCGCTTTGTGCGTTCGCCGCCTCGCTGCCTAGCAAAGCGTCGTCTCCCTTGGGCGCCTAGCAAAGCTGCGCGTGCCGTCGCCCAAAAGCAAAGCGCCGTGTTCCTTGGGCGCCTAGCAAAGAAGTGCCTGCGTTGGGCGCCTCGCCGCATCGCAGCCTAGCAAAGCGCTGCGTGCCTTCGGCGGCTGGCAAAGCAGTGCGTGCCTTCGCTGCCTCACACAGCGCGGCGTGCCTTCGGCGCCTCGCCGCCTAAGAAAGCGCTGCGTGCCTTCTCGCCCTCGCCGCCTAGCAAAGCTCCGCGTCCCGTCGCCGCCTAGCAAAGCGGCGTGTTCCTTCGGCGCCTAGCAAAGCGCCGTGTTCCTTCGCTGCCTCGCCGCCTAAGAAAGCGCTGCGTCCCTTTTCGCCCTCGCCGCCCAACAAAGCGCCGTGTCCCTTCACCGCCTCCCCAATCGCTTCGTGCCTTCGGCGCCTAGCAAAGCGCTGCTTGCCTTCGCCGCCTCACACACCGCTGCGTCCCTTCGCCGCCTCGCCGCTTAGCAAACGCCGTAGTAGCGCCGAAGGGACACGGCGCTTTTGTAGGCGCCGAAGGCACGTGGCGCCTTGCTAAGCACCGAGGCAGCGAAGGCACGCAGCCATTTGATCGTGGTCGACGGGCTCGGGCGCCTTGCTAGGCGGCGAGGCGGCGAAGGCACGCAGCGCTTTGCCAGGCGCCCAAGGACGCAGCGCTGTGCGAGGCGGCGAGGGCACGCAGTGCTTTGCTAGGCGGCGAGCGGACGTGCAGCTTTGCTAGGCAGCCAAGGCTGAGGACGCTTTGCTAGGCGGCGAAGGCACGAAGCGATTTGGGAGGCGGCGAAGGCACACGGCGCTTTTCTAGGTGGCGAGGCGGCGAAGGCACGCGCTGCTTTGCTAGGCGCCGAAGGCACGCAGCGCTTCCTTCGTTTGCGAGGCAGCGAAGAGGTGGAGCGCTTTGCTTGTCGGCCAGGCAGCGAACAGGCGCCGTGCTTTGCTTTCTGCCACTCAGCGAATACACGTAGCGCTCTGCTTTTTGGCGAGGCACTGAACAGATGCACCGTTTAGTTTGCGAGGCGGCGAAGAGACGCGGCGCTTTGCATGCTGGCGAGGCGGCGAGCAGATCGAGTGCTTTGCTTGTTGGCGAGGCAGCGAAGAGATGCAGCGGTTTGCTTGTTGGCGAGGCAGCGAAGAGATGCAGCAGTCTCCTTGTTTGTGAGACAGCCAACATGCCCAGTGCTTGCTCCTTGTGTGAGGCAGCGAAGAGATGCAGCACTTTGCTTGTGCACCAGGTGGCGCAGTGGCATCGCGGATGGCTTTTTCTCCTGGAGGCGAAGCGAGGCAGCACTTTGCTAGTTGGCGAGGCAGCGAAGAGACGCAGCAGGCTGCTTGTTGGTGAGACAGCCAACATGCACAGTGGTTAGCTATTGTGCGAGGCAGCGAATGACCGCCGAGCAAATCGCTTTGTGCGTTCGCCGCCTCGCTGCCTAGCAAAGCGTCGTCTCCCTTGGGCGCCTAGCAAAGCTGCGCGTGCCGTCGCCCAAAAGCAAAGCGCCGTGTTCCTTGGGCGCCTAGCAAAGAAGTGCCTGCGTTGGGCGCCTCGCCGCATCGCAGCCTAGCAAAGCGCTGCGTGCCTTCGGCGGCTGGCAAAGCAGTGCGTGCCTTCGCTGCCTCACACAGCGCGGCGTGCCTTCGGCGCCTCGCCGCCTAAGAAAGCGCTGCGTGCCTTCTCGCCCTCGCCGCCTAGCAAAGCGCCGTGTCCCTTTGCCGCCTCGCCGCCTAGCAAAGCTCCGCGTCCCGTCGCCGCCTAGCAAAGCGGCGTGTTCCTTCGGCGCCTAGCAAAGCGCCGTGTTCCTTCGCTGCCTCGCCGCCTAAGAAAGCGCTGCGTCCCTTTTCGCCCTCGCCGCCCAACAAAGCGCCGTGTCCCTTCACCGCCTCCCCAATCGCTTCGTGCCTTCGGCGCCTAGCAAAGCGCTGCTTGCCTTCGCCGCCTCACACACCGCTGCGTCCCTTCGCCGCCTCGCCGCTTAGCAAACGCCGTAGTAGCGCCGAAGGGACACGGCGCTTTTGTAGGCGCCGAAGGCACGTGGCGCCTTGCTAAGCACCGAGGCAGCGAAGGCACGCAGCCATTTGATCGTGGTCGACGGGCTCGGGCGCCTTGCTAGGCGGCGAGGCGGCGAAGGCACGCAGCGCTTTGCCAGGCGCCCAAGGACGCAGCGCTGTGCGAGGCGGCGAGGGCACGCAGTGCTTTGCTAGGCGGCGAGCGGACGTGCAGCTTTGCTAGGCAGCCAAGGCTGAGGACGCTTTGCTAGGAGGCTAGGCGGCGAAGGCACGAAGCGATTTGGGAGGCGGCGAAGGCACGCAGCGCTTTGCTAGGCGGCGAGGCGGCAAAGGCACGCGCTGCTTTGCTAGGCGCCGAAGGCACGCAGCGCTTCCTTCGTTTGCGAGGCAGCGAAGAGATGCAGCAGTCTCCTTGTTTGTGAGACAGCCAACATGCCCAGTGCTTGCTCCTTGTGCGAGGCAGCGAAGAGATGCAGCACTTTGCTTGTGCACCAGGTGGCGCAGTGGCATCGCGGATGGCTTTTTCTCCTGGAGGCGAAGCGAGGCAGCACTTTGCTAGTTGGCGAGGCAGCGAAGAGACGCAGCAGGCTGCTTGTTGGTGAGACAGCCAACATGCACAGTGGTTAGCTATTGTGCGAGGCAGCGAATGACCGCCGAGCAAATCGCTTTGTGCGTTCGCCGCCTCGCTGCCTAGCAAAGCGTCGTCTCCCTTGGGCGCCTAGCAAAGCTGCGCGTGCCGTCGCCCAAAAGCAAAGCGCCGTGTTCCTTGGGCGCCTAGCAAAGAAGTGCCTGCGTTGGGCGCCTCGCCGCATCGCAGCCTAGCAAAGCGCTGCGTGCCTTCGGCGGCTGGCAAAGCAGTGCGTGCCTTCGCTGCCTCACACAGCGCGGCGTGCCTTCGGCGCCTCGCCGCCTAAGAAAGCGCTGCGTGCCTTCTCGCCCTCGCCGCCTAGCAAAGCTCCGCGTCCCGTCGCCGCCTAGCAAAGCGGCGTGTTCCTTCGGCGCCTAGCAAAGCGCCGTGTTCCTTCGCTGCCTCGCCGCCTAAGAAAGCGCTGCGTGCCTTTTCGCCCTCGCCGCCCAACAAAGCGCCGTGTCCCTTCACCGCCTCCCCAATCGCTTCGTGCCTTCGGCGCCTAGCAAAGCGCTGCTTGCCTTCGCCGCCTCACGCAGCGCTGCGTCCCTTCGCCGCCTCGCCGCTTAGCAAACGCCGTAGTAGCGCCGAAGGGACACGGCGCTTTTGTAGGCGCCGAAGGCACGTGGCGCCTTGCTAAGCACCGAGGCAGCGAAGGCACGCAGCCATTTGATCGTGGTCGACGGGCTCGGGCGCCTTGCTAGGCGGCGAGGCGGCGAAGGCACGCAGCGCTTTGCCAGGCGCCGAAGGCACTCAGCGCTTTGCCAGGCGCCCAAGGACGCAGCTCTCTAGGAGGCGGCGAGGGCACGCAGTGCTTTGCTAGGCGGCGAGCGGACGTGCAGCTTTGCTAGGCAGCCAAGGCTGAGGACGCTTTGCTAGGCGGCGAAGGCACGAAGCGATTTGGGAGGCGGCGAAGGCACACGGCGCTTTTCTAGGTGGCGAGGCGGCGAAGGCACGCGCTGCTTTGCTAGGCGCCGAAGGCACGCAGCGCTTCCTTCGTTTGCGAGGCAGCGAAGAGGTGGAGCGGTTTGCTTGTCGGCCAGGCAGCGAACAGGCGCCGTGCTTTGCTTTCTGCCACTCAGCGAATACACGCAGCGCTCTGCTTTTTGGCGAGGCACTGAACAGATGCACCGTTTAGTTTGCGAGGCGGCGAAGAGACGCGGCGCTTTGCATGCTGGCGAGGCGGCGAGCAGATCGAGTGCTTTGCTTGTTGGCGAGGCAGCGAAGAGATGCAGCGGTTTGCTTGTTGGCGAGGCAGCGAAGAGATGCAGCAGTCTCCTTCTTTGTGAGACAGCCAACATGCCCAGTGCTTGCTCCTTGTGTGAGGCAGCGAAGAGATGCAGCGGTTTTCTAGTTGGCGAGGCAGCGAAGAGACGCAGCAGGCTGCTTGTTGGTGAGACAGCCAACATGCACAGTGGTTAGCTATTGTGCGAGGCAGCGAATGACCGCCGAGCAAATCGCTTTGTGCGTTCGCCGCCTCGCTGCCTAGCAAAGCGTCGTCTCCCTTGGGCGCCTAGCAAAGCTGCGCGTGCCGTCGCCGTCAAGCAAAGCGCCGTGTTCCTTGGGCGCCTAGCAAAGAAGTGCCTGCCTTCGGCGCCTCGCCGCATCGCAGCCTAGCAAAGCGCTGCGTGCCTTCGGCGCCTGGCAAAGCAGTGCGTGCCTTCGCCGCCTCACACAGCGCGGCGTGCCTTCGCCGCCTGGCAAAGCAGCGCGTGCCTTCGCCGCCTAAGAAAGCGCTGCGTGCCTTCTCGCCCTCGCCGCCTAGCAAAGCTCCGCGTCCCTTCGCCGCCTCGCCGCCTAGCAAAGCGGCGTGTTCCTTTGGCGCCTAGCAAAGAAGTGCCTGCCTTCGGCGCCTCGCCGCATCGCAGCCTAGCAAAGCGCTGCGTGCCTTCGGCGGCTGGCAAAGCAGTGCGTGCCTTCGCTGCCTCACACAGCGCGGCGTGCCTTCGGCGCCTCGCCGCCTAAGAAAGCGCTGCGTGCCTTCTCGCCCTCGCCGCCTAGCAAAGCGCCGTGTCCCTTTGCCGCCTCGTCGCCTAGCAAAGCTCCGCGTCCCGTCGCCGCCTAGCAAAGCGGCGTGTTCCTTCGGCGCCTAGCAAAGCGCCGTGTTCCTTCGCTGCCTCGCCGCCTAAGAAAGCGCTGCGTGCCTTTTCGCCCTCGCCGCCCAACAAAGCGCCGTGTCCCTTCACCGCCTCCCCAATCGCTTCGTGCCTTCGGCGCCTAGCAAAGCGCTGCTTGCCTTCGCCGCCTCACACACCGCTGCGTCCCTTCGCCGCCTCGCCGCTTAGCAAACGCCGTAGTAGCGCCGAAGGGACACGGCGCTTTTGTAGGCGCCGAAGGCACGTGGCGCCTTGCTAAGCACCGAGGCAGCGAAGGCACGCAGCCATTTGATCGTGGTCGACGGGCTCGGGCGCCTTGCTAGGCGGCGAGGCGGCGAAGGCACGCAGCGCTTTGCCAGGCGCCCAAGGACGCAGCGCTGTGCGAGGCGGCGAGGGCACGCAGTGCTTTGCTAGGCGGCGAGCGGACGTGCAGCTTTGCTAGGCAGCCAAGGCTGAGGACGCTTTGCTAGGCGGCGAAGGCACGAAGCGATTTGGGAGGCGGCGAAGGCACACGGCGCTTTTCTAGGTGGCGAGGCGGCGAAGGCACGCGCTGCTTTGCTAGGCGCCGAAGGCACGCAGCGCTTCCTTCGTTTGCGAGGCAGCGAAGAGGTGGAGCGGTTTGCTTGTCGGCCAGGCAGCGAACAGGCGCCGTGCTTTGCTTTCTGCCACTCAGCGAATACACGTAGCGCTCTGCTTTTTGGCGAGGCACTGAACAGATGCACCGTTTAGTTTGCGAGGCGGCGAAGAGACGCGGCGCTTTGCATGCTGGCGAGGCGGCGAGCAGATCGAGTGCTTTGCTTGTTGGCGAGGCAGCGAAGAGATGCAGCGGTTTGCTTGTTGGCGAGGCAGCGAAGAGATGCAGCAGTCTCCTTGTTTGTGAGACAGCCAACATGCCCAGTGCTTGCTCCTTGTGTGAGGCAGCGAAGAGATGCAGCGGTTTTCTAGTTGGCGAGGCAGCGAAGAGACGCAGCAGGCTGCTTGTTGGTGAGACAGCCAACATGCACAGTGGTTAGCTATTGTGCGAGGCAGCGAATGACCGCCGAGCAAATCGCTTTGTGCGTTCGCCGCCTCGCTGCCTAGCAAAGCGTCGTCTCCCTTGGGCGCCTAGCAAAGCTGCGCGTGCCGTCGCCCAAAAGCAAAGCGCCGTGTTCCTTGGGCGCCTAGCAAAGAAGTGCCTGCCTTCGGCGCCTCGCCGCATCGCAGCCTAGCAAAGCGCTGCGTGCCTTCGGCGGCTGGCAAAGCAGTGCGTGCCTTCGCTGCCTCACACAGCGCGGCGTGCCTTCGGCGCCTCGCCGCCTAAGAAAGCGCTGCGTGCCTTCTCGCCCTCGCCGCCTAGCAAAGCGCCGTGTCCCTTTGCCGCCTCGCCGCCTAGCAAAGCTCCGCGTCCCGTCGCCGCCTAGCAAAGCGGCGTGTTCCTTCGGCGCCTAGCAAAGCGCCGTGTTCCTTCGCTGCCTCGCCGCCTAAGAAAGCGCTGCGTCCCTTTTCGCCCTCGCCGCCCAACAAAGCGCCGTGTCCCTTCACCGCCTCCCCAATCGCTTCGTGCCTTCGGCGCCTAGCAAAGCGCTGCTTGCCTTCGCCGCCTCACACACCGCTGCGTCCCTTCGCCGCCTCGCCGCTTAGCAAACGCCGTAGTAGCGCCGAAGGGACACGGCGCTTTTGTAGGCGCCGAAGGCACGTGGCGCCTTGCTAAGCACCGAGGCAGCGAAGGCACGCAGCCATTTGATCGTGGTCGACGGGCTCGGGCGCCTTGCTAGGCGGCGAGGCGGCGAAGGCACGCAGCGCTTTGCCAGGCGCCCAAGGACGCAGCGCTGTGCGAGGCGGCGAGGGCACGCAGTGCTTTGCTAGGCGGCGAGCGGACGTGCAGCTTTGCTAGGCAGCCAAGGCTGAGGACGCTTTGCTAGGAGGCTAGGCGGCGAAGGCACGAAGCGATTTGGGAGGCGGCGAAGGCACGCAGCGCTTTGCTAGGCGGCGAGGCGGCAAAGGCACGCGCTGCTTTGCTAGGCGCCGAAGGCACGCAGCGCTTCCTTCGTTTGCGAGGCAGCGAAGAGATGCAGCAGTCTCCTTGTTTGTGAGACAGCCAACATGCCCAGTGCTTGCTCCTTGTGCGAGGCAGCGAAGAGATGCAGCACTTTGCTTGTGCACCAGGTGGCGCAGTGGCATCGCGGATGGCTTTTTCTCCTGGAGGCGAAGCGAGGCAGCACTTTGCTAGTTGGCGAGGCAGCGAAGAGACGCAGCAGGCTGCTTGTTGGTGAGACAGCCAACATGCACAGTGGTTAGCTATTGTGCGAGGCAGCGAATGACCGCCGAGCAAATCGCTTTGTGCGTTCGCCGCCTCGCTGCCTAGCAAAGCGTCGTCTCCCTTGGGCGCCTAGCAAAGCTGCGCGTGCCGTCGCCCAAAAGCAAAGCGCCGTGTTCCTTGGGCGCCTAGCAAAGAAGTGCCTGCCTTCGGCGCCTCGCCGCATCGCAGCCTAGCAAAGCGCTGCGTGCCTTCGGCGGCTGGCAAAGCAGTGCGTGCCTTCGCTGCCTCACACAGCGCGGCGTGCCTTCGGCGCCTCGCCGCCTAAGAAAGCGCTGCGTGCCTTCTCGCCCTCGCCGCCTAGCAAAGCTCCGCGTCCCGTCGCCGCCTAGCAAAGCGGCGTGTTCCTTCGGCGCCTAGCAAAGCGCCGTGTTCCTTCGCTGCCTCGCCGCCTAAGAAAGCGCTGCGTGCCTTTTCGCCCTCGCCGCCCAACAAAGCGCCGTGTCCCTTCACCGCCTCCCCAATCGCTTCGTGCCTTCGGCGCCTAGCAAAGCGCTGCTTGCCTTCGCCGCCTCACGCAGCGCTGCGTCCCTTCGCCGCCTCGCCGCTTAGCAAACGCCGTAGTAGCGCCGAAGGGACACGGCGCTTTTGTAGGCGCCGAAGGCACGTGGCGCCTTGCTAAGCACCGAGGCAGCGAAGGCACGCAGCCATTTGATCGTGGTCGACGGGCTCGGGCGCCTTGCTAGGCGGCGAGGCGGCGAAGGCACGCAGCGCTTTGCCAGGCGCCGAAGGCACTCAGCGCTTTGCCAGGCGCCCAAGGACGCAGCTCTCTAGGAGGCGGCGAGGGCACGCAGTGCTTTGCTAGGCGGCGAGCGGACGTGCAGCTTTGCTAGGCAGCCAAGGCTGAGGACGCTTTGCTAGGCGGCGAAGGCACGAAGCGATTTGGGAGGCGGCGAAGGCACACGGCGCTTTTCTAGGTGGCGAGGCGGCGAAGGCACGCGCTGCTTTGCTAGGCGCCGAAGGCACGCAGCGCTTCCTTCGTTTGCGAGGCAGCGAAGAGGTGGAGCGGTTTGCTTGTCGGCCAGGCAGCGAACAGGCGCCGTGCTTTGCTTTCTGCCACTCAGCGAATACACGCAGCGCTCTGCTTTTTGGCGAGGCACTGAACAGATGCACCGTTTAGTTTGCGAGGCGGCGAAGAGACGCGGCGCTTTGCATGCTGGCGAGGCGGCGAGCAGATCGAGTGCTTTGCTTGTTGGCGAGGCAGCGAAGAGATGCAGCGGTTTGCTTGTTGGCGAGGCAGCGAAGAGATGCAGCAGTCTCCTTCTTTGTGAGACAGCCAACATGCCCAGTGCTTGCTCCTTGTGTGAGGCAGCGAAGAGATGCAGCGGTTTTCTAGTTGGCGAGGCAGCGAAGAGACGCAGCAGGCTGCTTGTTGGTGAGACAGCCAACATGCACAGTGGTTAGCTATTGTGCGAGGCAGCGAATGACCGCCGAGCAAATCGCTTTGTGCGTTCGCCGCCTCGCTGCCTAGCAAAGCGTCGTCTCCCTTGGGCGCCTAGCAAAGCTGCGCGTGCCGTCGCCGTCAAGCAAAGCGCCGTGTTCCTTGGGCGCCTAGCAAAGAAGTGCCTGCCTTCGGCGCCTCGCCGCATCGCAGCCTAGCAAAGCGCTGCGTGCCTTCGGCGCCTGGCAAAGCAGTGCGTGCCTTCGCCGCCTCACACAGCGCGGCGTGCCTTCGCCGCCTGGCAAAGCAGCGCGTGCCTTCGCCGCCTAAGAAAGCGCTGCGTGCCTTCTCGCCCTCGCCGCCTAGCAAAGCTCCGCGTCCCTTCGCCGCCTCGCCGCCTAGCAAAGCGCCGTGTTCCTTTGGCGCCTAGCAAAGAAGTGCCTGCCTTCGGCGCCTCGCCGCATCGCAGCCTAGCAAAGCGCTGCGTGCCTTCGGCGGCTGGCAAAGCAGTGCGTGCCTTCGCTGCCTCACACAGCGCGGCGTGCCTTCGGCGCCTCGCCGCCTAAGAAAGCGCTGCGTGCCTTCTCGCCCTCGCCGCCTAGCAAAGCGCCGTGTCCCTTTGCCGCCTCGTCGCCTAGCAAAGCTCCGCGTCCCGTCGCCGCCTAGCAAAGCGGCGTGTTCCTTCGGCGCCTAGCAAAGCGCCGTGTTCCTTCGCTGCCTCGCCGCCTAAGAAAGCGCTGCGTGCCTTTTCGCCCTCGCCGCCCAACAAAGCGCCGTGTCCCTTCACCGCCTCCCCAATCGCTTCGTGCCTTCGGCGCCTAGCAAAGCGCTGCTTGCCTTCGCCGCCTCACACACCGCTGCGTCCCTTCGCCGCCTCGCCGCTTAGCAAACGCCGTAGTAGCGCCGAAGGGACACGGCGCTTTTGTAGGCGCCGAAGGCACGTGGCGCCTTGCTAAGCACCGAGGCAGCGAAGGCACGCAGCCATTTGATCGTGGTCGACGGGCTCGGGCGCCTTGCTAGGCGTCGAGGCGGCGAAGGCACGCAGCGCTTTGCCAGGCGCCCAAGGACGCAGCGCTCTAGGAGGCGGCGAGGGCACGCAGTGCTTTGCTAGGCGGCGAGCGGACGTGCAGCTTTGCTAGGCAGCCAAGGCTGAGGACGCTTTGCTAGGCGGCGAAGGCACGAAGCGATTTGGGAGGCGGCGAAGGCACACGGCGCTTTTCTAGGTGGCGAGGCGGCGAAGGCACGCGCTGCTTTGCTAGGCGCCGAAGGCACGCAGCGCTTCCTTCGTTTGCGAGGCAGCGAAGAGGTGGAGCGGTTTGCTTGTCGGCCAGGCAGCGAACAGGCGCCGTGCTTTGCTTTCTGCCACTCAGCGAATACACGTAGCGCTCTGCTTTTTGGCGAGGCACTGAACAGATGCACCGTTTAGTTTGCGAGGCGGCGAAGAGACGCGGCGCTTTGCATGCTGGCGAGGCGGCGAGCAGATCGAGTGCTTTGCTTGTTGGCGAGGCAGCGAAGAGATGCAGCGGTTTGCTTGTTGGCGAGGCAGCGAAGAGATGCAGCAGTCTCCTTGTTTGTGAGACAGCCAACATGCCCAGTGCTTGCTCCTTGTGTGAGGCAGCGAAGAGATGCAGCGGTTTTCTAGTTGGCGAGGCAGCGAAGAGACGCAGCAGGCTGCTTGTTGGTGAGACAGCCAACATGCACAGTGGTTAGCTATTGTGCGAGGCAGCGAATGACCGCCGAGCAAATCGCTTTGTGCGTTCGCCGCCTCGCTGCCTAGCAAAGCGTCGTCTCCCTTGGGCGCCTAGCAAAGCTGCGCGTGCCGTCGCCCAAAAGCAAAGCGCCGTGTTCCTTGGGCGCCTAGCAAAGAAGTGCCTGCCTTCGGCGCCTCGCCGCATCGCAGCCTAGCAAAGCGCTGCGTGCCTTCGGCGCCTGGCAAAGCAGTGCGTGCCTTCGCTGCCTCACACAGCGCGGCGTGCCTTCGGCGCCTCGCCGCCTAAGAAAGCGCTGCGTGCCTTCTCGCCCTCGCCGCCTAGCAAAGCGCCGTGTCCCTTTGCCGCCTCGCCGCCTAGCAAAGCTCCGCGTCCCGTCGCCGCCTAGCAAAGCGGCGTGTTCCTTCGGCGCCTAGCAAAGCGCCGTGTTCCTTCGCTGCCTCGCCGCCTAAGAAAGCGCTGCGTCCCTTTTCGCCCTCGCCGCCCAACAAAGCGCCGTGTCCCTTCACCGCCTCCCCAATCGCTTCGTGCCTTCGGCGCCTAGCAAAGCGCTGCTTGCCTTCGCCGCCTCACACACCGCTGCGTCCCTTCGCCGCCTCGCCGCTTAGCAAACGCCGTAGTAGCGCCGAAGGGACACGGCGCTTTTGTAGGCGCCGAAGGCACGTGGCGCCTTGCTAAGCAGCGAGGCAGCGAAGGCACGCAGCCATTTGATCGTGGTCGACGGGCTCGGGCGCCTTGCTAGGCGGCGAGGCGGCGAAGGCACGCAGCGCTTTGCCAGGCGCCCAAGGACGCAGCGCTGTGCGAGGCGGCGAGGGCACGCAGTGCTTTGCTAGGCGGCGAGCGGACGTGCAGCTTTGCTAGGCAGCCAAGGCTGAGGACGCTTTGCTAGGAGGCTAGGCGGCGAAGGCACGAAGCGATTTGGGAGGCGGCGAAGGCACGCAGCGCTTTGCTAGGCAGCGAGGCGGCAAAGGCACGCGCTGCTTTGCTAGGCGCCGAAGGCACGCAGCGCTTCCTTCGTTTGCGAGGCAGCGAAGAGATGCAGCAGTCTCCTTGTTTGTGAGACAGCCAACATGCCCAGTGCTTGCTCCTTGTGCGAGGCAGCGAAGAGATGCAGCACTTTGCTTGTGCACCAGGTGGCGCAGTGGCATCGCGGATGGCTTTTTCGCCTGCAGGCGAAGCGAGGCAGCACTTTGCTAGTTGGCGAGGCAGCGAAGAGACGCAGCAGGCTGCTTGTTGGTGAGACAGCCAACATGCACAGTGGTTAGCTATTGTGCGAGGCAGCGAATGACCGCCGAGCAAATCGCTTTGTGCGTTCGCCGCCTCGCTGCCTAGCAAAGCGTCGTCTCCCTTGGGCGCCTAGCAAAGCTGCGCGTGCCGTCGCCCAAAAGCAAAGCGCCGTGTTCCTTGGGCGCCTAGCAAAGAAGTGCCTGCGTTGGGCGCCTCGCCGCATCGCAGCCTAGCAAAGCGCTGCGTGCCTTCGGCGGCTGGCAAAGCAGTGCGTGCCTTCGCCGCCTCACACAGCGCGGCGTGCCTTCGGCGCCTGGCAAAGCAGCGCGTGCCTTCGCCGCCTAAGAAAGCGCTGCGTGCCTTCTCGCCCTCGCCGCCTAGCAAAGCTCCGCGTCCCTTCGCCGCCTCGCCGCCTAGCAAAGCGCCGTGTTCCTTTGGCGCCTAGCAAAGAAGTGCCTGCCTTCGGCGCCTCGCCGCATCGCAGCCTAGCAAAGCGCTGCGTGCCTTCGGCGGCTGGCAAAGCAGTGCGTGCCTTCGCTGCCTCACACAGCGCGGCGTGCCTTCGGCGCCTCGCCGCCTAAGAAAGCGCTGCGTGCCTTCTCGCCCTCGCCGCCTAGCAAAGCTCCGCGTCCCGTCGCCGCCTAGCAAAGCGGCGTGTTCCTTCGGCGCCTAGCAAAGCGCCGTGTTCCTTCGCTGCCTCGCCGCCTAAGAAAGCGCTGCGTCCCTTTTCGCCCTCGCCGCCCAACAAAGCGCCGTGTCCCTTCACCGCCTCCCCAATCGCTTCGTGCCTTCGGCGCCTAGCAAAGCGCTGCTTGCCTTCGCCGCCTCACACACCGCTGCGTCCCTTCGCCGCCTCGCCGCTTAGCAAACGCCGTAGTAGCGCCGAAGGGACACGGCGCTTTTGTAGGCGCCGAAGGCACGTGGCGCCTTGCTAAGCACCGAGGCAGCGAAGGCACGCAGCCATTTGATCGTGGTCGACGGGCTCGGGCGCCTTGCTAGGCGGCGAGGCGGCGAAGGCACGCAGCGCTTTGCCAGGCGCCCAAGGACGCAGCGCTGTGCGAGGCGGCGAGGGCACGCAGTGCTTTGCTAGGCGGCGAGCGGACGTGCAGCTTTGCTAGGCAGCCAAGGCTGAGGACGCTTTGCTAGGCGGCGAAGGCACGAAGCGATTTGGGAGGCGGCGAAGGCACACGGCGCTTTTCTAGGTGGCGAGGCGGCGAAGGCACGCGCTGCTTTGCTAGGCGCCGAAGGCACGCAGCGCTTCCTTCGTTTGCGAGGCAGCGAAGAGGTGGAGCGGTTTGCTTGTCGGCCAGGCAGCGAACAGGCGCCGTGCTTTGCTTTCTGCCACTCAGCGAATACACGTAGCGCTCTGCTTTTTGGCGAGGCACTGAACAGATGCACCGTTTAGTTTGCGAGGCGGCGAAGAGACGCGGCGCTTTGCATGCTGGCGAGGCGGCGAGCAGATCGAGTGCTTTGCTTGTTGGCGAGGCAGCGAAGAGATGCAGCGGTTTGCTTGTTGGCGAGGCAGCGAAGAGATGCAGCAGTCTCCTTGTTTGTGAGACAGCCAACATGCCCAGTGCTTGCTCCTTGTGTGAGGCAGCGAAGAGATGCAGCACTTTGCTTGTGCACCAGGTGGCGCAGTGGCATCGCGGATGGCTTTTTCTCCTGGAGGCGAAGCGAGGCAGCACTTTGCTAGTTGGCGAGGCAGCGAAGAGACGCAGCAGGCTGCTTGTTGGTGAGACAGCCAACATGCACAGTGGTTAGCTATTGTGCGAGGCAGCGAATGACCGCCGAGCAAATCGCTTTGTGCGTTCGCCGCCTCGCTGCCTAGCAAAGCGTCGTCTCCCTTGGGCGCCTAGCAAAGCTGCGCGTGCCGTCGCCCAAAAGCAAAGCGCCGTGTTCCTTGGGCGCCTAGCAAAGAAGTGCCTGCGTTGGGCGCCTCGCCGCATCGCAGCCTAGCAAAGCGCTGCGTGCCTTCGGCGCCTGGCAAAGCAGTGCGTGCCTTCGCCGCCTCACACAGCGCGGCGTGCCTTCGGCGCCTGGCAAAGCAGCGCGTGCCTTCGCCGCCTAAGAAAGCGCTGCGTGCCTTCTCGCCCTCGCCGCCTAGCAAAGCTCCGCGTCCCTTCGCCGCCTCGCCGCCTAGCAAAGCGCCGTGTTCCTTTGGCGCCTAGCAAAGAAGTGCCTGCCTTCGGCGCCTCGCCGCATCGCAGCCTAGCAAAGCGCTGCGTGCCTTCGGCGGCTGGCAAAGCAGTGCGTGCCTTCGCTGCCTCACACAGCGCGGCGTGCCTTCGGCGCCTCGCCGCCTAAGAAAGCGCTGCGTGCCTTCTCGCCCTCGCCGCCTAGCAAAGCGCCGTGTCCCTTTGCCGCCTCGCCGCCTAGCAAAGCTCCGCGTCCCGTCGCCGCCTAGCAAAGCGGCGTGTTCCTTCGGCGCCTAGCAAAGCGCCGTGTTCCTTCGCTGCCTCGCCGCCTAAGAAAGCGCTGCGTCCCTTTCGCCCTCGCCGCCCAACAAAGCGCCCTGTCCCTTCACCGCCTCCCCAATCGCTTCGGCCCTTCGCCGCCTCGCCGCCCAGCAAAGCGCTGCTTGCCTTCGCCGCCTCACACACCGCTGCGTCCCTTCGCCGCCTCGCCGCTTAGCAAACGCCGTAGTAGCGCCGAAGGGACACGGCGCTTTTGTAGGCGCCGAAGGCACGTGGCGCCTTGCTAAGCACCGAGGCAGCGAAGGCACGCAGCCATTTGATCGTGGTCGACGGGCTCGGGCGCCTTGCTAGGCGGCGAGGCGGCGAAGGCACGCAGCGCTTTGCCAGGCGCCCAAGGACGCAGCGCTGTGCGAGGCGGCGAGGGCACGCAGTGCTTTGCTAGGCGGCGAGCGGACGTGCAGCTTTGCTAGGCAGCCAAGGCTGAGGACGCTTTGCTAGGAGGCTAGGCGGCGAAGGCACGAAGCGATTTGGGAGGCGGCGAAGGCACGCAGCGCTTTGCTAGGCAGCGAAGCGGCAAAGGCACGCGCTGCTTTGCTAGGCGCCGAAGGCACGCAGCGCTTCCTTCGTTTGCGAGGCAGCGAAGAGATGCAGCAGTCTCCTTGTTTGTGAGACAGCCAACATGCCCAGTGCTTGCTCCTTGTGCGAGGCAGCGAAGAGATGCAGCACTTTGCTTGTGCACCAGGTGGCGCAGTGGCATCGCGGATGGCTTTTTCTCCTGGAGGCGAAGCGAGGCAGCACTTTGCTAGTTGGCGAGGCAGCGAAGAGACGCAGCAGGCTGCTTGTTGGTGAGACAGCCAACATGCACAGTGGTTAGCTATTGTGCGAGGCAGCGAATGACCGCCGAGCAAATCGCTTTGTGCGTTCGCCGCCTCGCTGCCTAGCAAAGCGTCGTCTCCCTTGGGCGCCTAGCAAAGCTGCGCGTGCCGTCGCCCAAAAGCAAAGCGCCGTGTTCCTTGGGCGCCTAGCAAAGAAGTGCCTGCGTTGGGCGCCTCGCCGCATCGCAGCCTAGCAAAGCGCTGCGTGCCTTCGGCGGCTGGCAAAGCAGTGCGTGCCTTCGCTGCCTCACACAGCGCGGCGTGCCTTCGGCGCCTCGCCGCCTAAGAAAGCGCTGCGTGCCTTCTCGCCCTCGCCGCCTAGCAAAGCTCCGCGTCCCGTCGCCGCCTAGCAAAGCGGCGTGTTCCTTCGGCGCCTAGCAAAGCGCCGTGTTCCTTCGCTGCCTCGCCGCCTAAGAAAGCGCTGCGTGCCTTTTCGCCCTCGCCGCCCAACAAAGCGCCGTGTCCCTTCACCGCCTCCCCAATCGCTTCGTGCCTTCGGCGCCTAGCAAAGCGCTGCTTGCCTTCGCCGCCTCACGCAGCGCTGCGTCCCTTCGCCGCCTCGCCGCTTAGCAAACGCCGTAGTAGCGCCGAAGGGACACGGCGCTTTTGTAGGCGCCGAAGGCACGTGGCGCCTTGCTAAGCAGCGAGGCAGCGAAGGCACGCAGCCATTTGATCGTGGTCGACGGGCTCGGGCGCCTTGCTAGGCGGCGAGGCGGCGAAGGCACGCAGCGCTTTGCCAGGCGCCGAAGGCACTCAGCGCTTTGCCAGGCGCCCAAGGACGCAGCTCTCTAGGAGGCGGCGAGGGCACGCAGTGCTTTGCTAGGCGGCGAGCGGACGTGCAGCTTTGCTAGGCAGCCAAGGCTGAGGACGCTTTGCTAGGCGGCGAAGGCACGAAGCGATTTGGGAGGCGGCGAAGGCACACGGCGCTTTTCTAGGTGGCGAGGCGGCGAAGGCACGCGCTGCTTTGCTAGGCGCCGAAGGCACGCAGCGCTTCCTTCGTTTGCGAGGCAGCGAAGAGGTGGAGCGCTTTGCTTGTCGGCCAGGCAGCGAACAGGCGCCGTGCTTTGCTTTCTGCCACTCAGCGAATACACGCAGCGCTCTGCTTTTTGGCGAGGCACTGAACAGATGCACCGTTTAGTTTGCGAGGCGGCGAAGAGACGCGGCGCTTTGCATGCTGGCGAGGCGGCGAGCAGATCGAGTGCTTTGCTTGTTGGCGAGGCAGCGAAGAGATGCAGCGGTTTGCTTGTTGGCGAGGCAGCGAAGAGATGCAGCAGTCTCCTTGTTTGTGAGACAGCCAACATGCCCAGTGCTTGCTCCTTGTGTGAGGCAGCGAAGAGATGCAGCGGTTTTCTAGTTGGCGAGGCAGCGAAGAGACGCAGCAGGCTGCTTGTTGGTGAGACAGCCAACATGCACAGTGGTTAGCTATTGTGCGAGGCAGCGAATGACCGCCGAGCAAATCGCTTTGTGCGTTCGCCGCCTCGCTGCCTAGCAAAGCGTCGTCTCCCTTGGGCGCCTAGCAAAGCTGCGCGTGCCGTCGCCGTCAAGCAAAGCGCCGTGTTCCTTGGGCGCCTAGCAAAGAAGTGCCTGCCTTCGGCGCCTCGCCGCATCGCAGCCTAGCAAAGCGCGGCGTGCCTTCGGCGCCTGGCAAAGCAGCGCGTGCCTTCGCCGCCTCACACAGCGCGGCGTGCCTTCGGCGCCTGGCAAAGCAGCGCGTGCCTTTGCCGCCTAAGAAAGCGCTGCGTGCCTTCTCGCCCTCGCCGCCTAGCAAAGCGCCGTGTCCCTTTGCCGCCTCGCCGCCTAGCAAAGCTCCGCGTCCCGTCGCCGCCTAGCAAAGCGCCGTGTTCCTTCGGCGCCTAGCAAAGCGCCGTGTTCCTTCGCTGCCTCGCCGCCTAAGAAAGCGCTGCGTCCCTTTTCGCCCTCGCCGCCCAACAAAGCGCCGTGTCCCTTCACCGCCTCCCCAATCGCTTCGTGCCTTCGGCGCCTAGCAAAGCGCTGCTTGCCTTCGCCGCCTCACACACCGCTGCGTCCCTTCGCCGCCTCGCCGCTTAGCAAACGCCGTAGTAGCGCCGAAGGGACACGGCGCTTTTGTAGGCGCCGAAGGCACGTGGCGCTTTGCTAAGCACCGAGGCAGCGAAGGCACGCAGCCATTTGATCGTGGTCGACGGGCTCGGGCGCCTTGCTAGGCGGCGAAGGCACGCAGCGCTTTGCCAGGCGCCCAAGGACGCAGCGCTGTGCGAGGCGGCGAGGGCACGCAGTGCTTTGCTAGGCGGCGAGCGGACGTGCAGCTTTGCTAGGCAGCCAAGGCTGAGGACGCTTTGCTAGGAGGCTAGGCGGCGAAGGCACGAAGCGATTTGGGAGGCGGCGAAGGCACGCAGCGCTTTGCTAGGCGGCGAGGCGGCAAAGGCACGCGCTGCTTTGCTAGGCGCCGAAGGCACGCAGCGCTTCCTTCGTTTGCGAGGCAGCGAAGAGATGCAGCAGTCTCCTTGTTTGTGAGACAGCCAACATGCCCAGTGCTTGCTCCTTGTGCGAGGCAGCGAAGAGATGCAGCACTTTGCTTGTGCACCAGGTGGCGCAGTGGCATCGCGGATGGCTTTTTCTCCTGGAGGCGAAGCGAGGCAGCACTTTGCTAGTTGGCGAGGCAGCGAAGAGACGCAGCAGGCTGCTTGTTGGTGAGACAGCCAACATGCACAGTGGTTAGCTATTGTGCGAGGCAGCGAATGACCGCCGAGCAAATCGCTTTGTGCGTTCGCCGCCTCGCTGCCTAGCAAAGCGTCGTCTCCCTTGGGCGCCTAGCAAAGCTGCGCGTGCCGTCGCCCAAAAGCAAAGCGCCGTGTTCCTTGGGCGCCTAGCAAAGAAGTGCCTGCGTTGGGCGCCTCGCCGCATCGCAGCCTAGCAAAGCGCTGCGTGCCTTCGGCGGCTGGCAAAGCAGTGCGTGCCTTCGCCGCCTCACACAGCGCGGCGTGCCTTCGGCGCCTGGCAAAGCAGCGCGTGCCTTCGCCGCCTAAGAAAGCGCTGCGTGCCTTCTCGCCCTCGCCGCCTAGCAAAGCTCCGCGTCCCTTCGCCGCCTCGCCGCCTAGCAAAGCGCCGTGTTCCTTTGGCGCCTAGCAAAGAAGTGCCTGCCTTCGGCGCCTCGCCGCATCGCAGCCTAGCAAAGCGCTGCGTGCCTTCGGCGGCTGGCAAAGCAGTGCGTGCCTTCGCTGCCTCACACAGCGCGGCGTGCCTTCGGCGCCTCGCCGCCTAAGAAAGCGCTGCGTGCCTTCTCGCCCTCGCCGCCTAGCAAAGCGCCGTGTCCCTTTGCCGCCTCGTCGCCTAGCAAAGCTCCGCGTCCCGTCGCCACCTAGCAAAGCGGCGTGTTCCTTCGGCGCCTAGCAAAGCGCCGTGTTCCTTCGCTGCCTCGCCGCCTAAGAAAGCGCTGCGTCCCTTTTCGCCCTCGCCGCCCAACAAAGCGCCGTGTCCCTTCACCGCCTCCCCAATCGCTTCGTGCCTTCGGCGCCTAGCAAAGCGCTGCTTGCCTTCGCCGCCTCACACACCGCTGCGTCCCTTCGCCGCCTCGCCGCTTAGCAAACGCCGTAGTAGCGCCGAAGGGACACGGCGCTTTTGTAGGCGCCGAAGGCACGTGGCGCCTTGCTAAGCAGCGAGGCAGCGAAGGCACGCAGCCATTTGATCGTGGTCGACGGGCTCGGGCGCCTTGCTAGGCGTCGAGGCGGCGAAGGCACGCAGCGCTTTGCCAGGCGCCCAAGGACGCAGCGCTGTGCGAGGCGGCGAGGGCACGCAGTGCTTTGCTAGGCGGCGAGCGGACGTGCAGCTTTGCTAGGCAGCCAAGGCTGAGGACGCTTTGCTAGGCGGCGAAGGCACGAAGCGATTTGGGAGGCGGCGAAGGCACACGGCGCTTTTCTAGGTGGCGAGGCGGCGAAGGCACGCGCTGCTTTGCTAGGCGCCGAAGGCACGCAGCGCTTCCTTCGTTTGCGAGGCAGCGAAGAGGTGGAGCGGTTTGCTTGTCGGCCAGGCAGCGAACAGGCGCCGTGCTTTGCTTTCTGCCACTCAGCGAATACACGTAGCGCTCTGCTTTTTGGCGAGGCACTGAACAGATGCACCGTTTAGTTTGCGAGGCGGCGAAGAGACGCGGCGCTTTGCATGCTGGCGAGGCGGCGAGCAGATCGAGTGCTTTGCTTGTTGGCGAGGCAGCGAAGAGATGCAGCGGTTTGCTTGTTGGCGAGGCAGCGAAGAGATGCAGCAGTCTCCTTGTTTGTGAGACAGCCAACATGCCCAGTGCTTGCTCCTTGTGTGAGGCAGCGAAGAGATGCAGCGGTTTTCTAGTTGGCGAGGCAGCGAAGAGACGCAGCAGGCTGCTTGTTGGTGAGACAGCCAACATGCACAGTGGTTAGCTATTGTGCGAGGCAGCGAATGACCGCCGAGCAAATCGCTTTGTGCGTTCGCCGCCTCGCTGCCTAGCAAAGCGTCGTCTCCCTTGGGCGCCTAGCAAAGCTGCGCGTGCCGTCGCCGTCAAGCAAAGCGCCGTGTTCCTTGGGCGCCTAGCAAAGAAGTGCCTGCGTTGGGCGCCTCGCCGCATCGCAGCCTAGCAAAGCGCTGCGTGCCTTCGGCGGCTGGCAAAGCAGTGCGTGCCTTCGCCGCCTCACACAGCGCGGCGTGCCTTCGGCGCCTCGCCGCCTAAGAAAGCGCTGCGTGCCTTCTCGCCCTCGCCGCCTAGCAAAGCGCCGTGTCCCTTTGCCGCCTCGTCGCCTAGCAAAGCTCCGCGTCCCGTCGCCGCCTAGCAAAGCGCCGTGTTCCTTCGCTGCCTCGCCGCCTAAGAAAGCGCTGCGTCCCTTTTCGCCCTCGCCGCCCAACAAAGCGCCGTGTCCCTTCACCGCCTCCCCAATCGCTTCGTGCCTTCGGCGCCTAGCAAAGCGCTGCTTGCCTTCGCCGCCTCACACACCGCTGCGTCCCTTCGCCGCCTCGCCGCTTAGCAAACGCCGTAGTAGCGCCGAAGGGACACGGCGCTTTTGTAGGCGCCCAAGGCACGTGGCGCCTTGCTAAGCACCGAGGCAGCGAAGGCACGCAGCCATTTGATCGTGGTCGACGGGCTCGGGCGCCTTGCTAGGCGGCGAGGCGGCGAAGGCACGCAGCGCTTTGCCAGGCGCCCAAGGACGCAGCGCTCTAGGAGGCGGCGAGGGCACGCAGTGCTTTGCTAGGCGGCGAGCGGACGTGCAGCTTTGCTAGGCAGCCAAGGCTGAGGACGCTTTGCTAGGAGGCTAGGCGGCGAAGGCACGAAGCGATTTGGGAGGCGGCGAAGGCACGCAGCGCTTTGCTAGGCGGCGAGGCGGCAAAGGCACGCGCTGCTTTGCTAGGCGCCGAAGGCACGCAGCGCTTCCTTCGTTTGCGAGGCAGCGAAGAGATGCAGCAGTCTCCTTGTTTGTGAGACAGCCAACATGCCCAGTGCTTGCTCCTTGTGCGAGGCAGCGAAGAGATGCAGCACTTTGCTTGTGCACCAGGTGGCGCAGTGGCATCGCGGATGGCTTTTTCTCCTGGAGGCGAAGCGAGGCAGCACTTTGCTAGTTGGCGAGGCAGCGAAGAGACGCAGCAGGCTGCTTGTTTGTGAGACAGCCAACATGCACAGTGGTTAGCTATTGTGCGAGGCAGCGAATGACCGCCGAGCAAATCGCTTTGTGCGTTCGCCGCCTCGCTGCCTAGCAAAGCGTCGTCTCCCTTGGGCGCCTAGCAAAGCTGCGCGTGCCGTCGCCCAAAAGCAAAGCGCCGTGTTCCTTTGGCGCCTAGCAAAGAAGTGCCTGCCTTCGGCGCCTCGCCGCATCGCAGCCTAGCAAAGCGCTGCGTGCCTTCGGCGGCTGGCAAAGCAGCGCGTGCCTTCGCTGCCTCACACAGCGCGGCGTGCCTTCGGCGCCTCGCCGCCTAAGAAAGCGCTGCGTGCCTTCTCCCCCTCGCCGCCTAGCAAAGCTCCGCGTCCCGTCGCCGCCTAGCAAAGCGGCGTGTTCCTTCGGCGCCTAGCAAAGCGCCGTGTTCCTTCGCTGCCTCGCCGCCTAAGAAAGCGCTGCGTGCCTTTTCGCCCTCGCCGCCCAACAAAGCGCCGTGTCCCTTCACCGCCTCCCCAATCGCTTCGTGCCTTCGGCGCCTAGCAAAGCGCTGCTTGCCTTCGCCGCCTCACACACCGCTGCGTCCCTTCGCCGCCTCGCCGCTTAGCAAACGCCGTAGTAGCGCCGAAGGGACACGGCGCTTTTGTAGGCGCCGAAGGCACGTGGCGCCTTGCTAAGCACCGAGGCAGCGAAGGCACGCAGCCATTTGATCGTGGTCGACGGGCTCGGGCGCCTTGCTAGGCGGCGAGGCGGCGAAGGCACGCAGCGCTTTGCCAGGCGCCGAAGGCACTCAGCGCTTTGCCAGGCGCCCAAGGACGCAGCGCTCTAGGAGGCGGCGAGGGCACGCAGTGCTTTGCTAGGCGGCGAGCGGACGTGCAGCTTTGCTAGGCAGCCAAGGCTGAGGACGCTTTGCTAGGAGGCTAGGCGGCGAAGGCACGAAGCGATTTGGGAGGCGGCGAAGGCACGCAGCGCTTTGCTAGGCGGCGAGGCGGCAAAGGCACGCGCTGCTTTGCTAGGCGCCGAAGGCACGCAGCGCTTCCTTCGTTTGCGAGGCAGCGAAGAGATGCAGCAGTCTCCTTGTTTGTGAGACAGCCAACATGCCCAGTGCTTGCTCCTTGTGCGAGGCAGCGAAGAGATGCAGCACTTTGCTTGTGCACCAGGTGGCGCAGTGGCATCGCGGATGGCTTTTTCTCCTGGAGGCGAAGCGAGGCAGCACTTTGCTAGTTGGCGAGGCAGCGAAGAGACGCAGCAGGCTGCTTGTTGGTGAGACAGCCAACATGCACAGTGGTTAGCTATTGTGCGAGGCAGCGAATGACCGCCGAGCAAATCGCTTTGTGCGTTCGCCGCCTCGCTGCCTAGCAAAGCGTCGTCTCCCTTGGGCGCCTAGCAAAGCTGCGCGTGCCGTCGCCCAAAAGCAAAGCGCCGTGTTCCTTGGGCGCCTAGCAAAGAAGTGCCTGCGTTGGGCGCCTCGCCGCATCGCAGCCTAGCAAAGCGCTGCGTGCCTTCGGCGGCTGGCAAAGCAGTGCGTGCCTTCGCCGCCTCACACAGCGCGGCGTGCCTTCGGCGCCTGGCAAAGCAGCGCGTGCCTTCGCCGCCTAAGAAAGCGCTGCGTGCCTTCTCGCCCTCGCCGCCTAGCAAAGCTCCGCGTCCCTTCGCCGCCTCGCCGCCTAGCAAAGCGCCGTGTTCCTTTGGCGCCTAGCAAAGAAGTGCCTGCGTTGGGCGCCTCGCCGCATCGCAGCCTAGCAAAGCGCTGCGTGCCTTCGGCGGCTGGCAAAGCAGTGCGTGCCTTCGCTGCCTCACACAGCGCGGCGTGCCTTCGGCGCCTCGCCGCCTAAGAAAGCGCTGCGTGCCTTCTCGCCCTCGCCGCCTAGCAAAGCGCCGTGTCCCTTTGCCGCCTCGCCGCCTAGCAAAGCTCCGCGTCCCGTCGCCGCCTAGCAAAGCGGCGTGTTCCTTCGGCGCCTAGCAAAGCGCCGTGTTCCTTCGCTGCCTCGCCGCCTAAGAAAGCGCTGCGTCCCTTTCGCCCTCGCCGCCCAACAAAGCGCCCTGTCCCTTCACCGCCTCCCCAATCGCTTCGGCCCTTCGCCGCCTCGCCGCCCAGCAAAGCGCTGCTTGCCTTCGCCGCCTCACACACCGCTGCGTCCCTTCGCCGCCTCGCCGCTTAGCAAACGCCGTAGTAGCGCCGAAGGGACACGGCGCTTTTGTAGGCGCCGAAGGCACGTGGCGCCTTGCTAAGCACCGAGGCAGCGAAGGCACGCAGCCATTTGATCGTGGTCGACGGGCTCGGGCGCCTTGCTAGGCGGCGAGGCGGCGAAGGCACGCAGCGCTTTGCCAGGCGCCCAAGGACGCAGCGCTGTGCGAGGCGGCGAGGGCACGCAGTGCTTTGCTAGGCGGCGAGCGGACGTGCAGCTTTGCTAGGCAGCCAAGGCTGAGGACGCTTTGCTAGGAGGCTAGGCGGCGAAGGCACGAAGCGATTTGGGAGGCGGCGAAGGCACGCAGCGCTTTGCTAGGCAGCGAAGCGGCAAAGGCACGCGCTGCTTTGCTAGGCGCCGAAGGCACGCAGCGCTTCCTTCGTTTGCGAGGCAGCGAAGAGATGCAGCAGTCTCCTTGTTTGTGAGACAGCCAACATGCCCAGTGCTTGCTCCTTGTGCGAGGCAGCGAAGAGATGCAGCACTTTGCTTGTGCACCAGGTGGCGCAGTGGCATCGCGGATGGCTTTTTCTCCTGGAGGCGAAGCGAGGCAGCACTTTGCTAGTTGGCGAGGCAGCGAAGAGACGCAGCAGGCTGCTTGTTGGTGAGACAGCCAACATGCACAGTGGTTAGCTATTGTGCGAGGCAGCGAATGACCGCCGAGCAAATCGCTTTGTGCGTTCGCCGCCTCGCTGCCTAGCAAAGCGTCGTCTCCCTTGGGCGCCTAGCAAAGCTGCGCGTGCCGTCGCCCAAAAGCAAAGCGCCGTGTTCCTTGGGCGCCTAGCAAAGAAGTGCCTGCGTTGGGCGCCTCGCCGCATCGCAGCCTAGCAAAGCGCTGCGTGCCTTCGGCGGCTGGCAAAGCAGTGCGTGCCTTCGCTGCCTCACACAGCGCGGCGTGCCTTCGGCGCCTCGCCGCCTAAGAAAGCGCTGCGTGCCTTCTCGCCCTCGCCGCCTAGCAAAGCTCCGCGTCCCGTCGCCGCCTAGCAAAGCGGCGTGTTCCTTCGGCGCCTAGCAAAGCGCCGTGTTCCTTCGCTGCCTCGCCGCCTAAGAAAGCGCTGCGTGCCTTTTCGCCCTCGCCGCCCAACAAAGCGCCGTGTCCCTTCACCGCCTCCCCAATCGCTTCGTGCCTTCGGCGCCTAGCAAAGCGCTGCTTGCCTTCGCCGCCTCACGCAGCGCTGCGTCCCTTCGCCGCCTCGCCGCTTAGCAAACGCCGTAGTAGCGCCGAAGGGACACGGCGCTTTTGTAGGCGCCGAAGGCACGTGGCGCCTTGCTAAGCAGCGAGGCAGCGAAGGCACGCAGCCATTTGATCGTGGTCGACGGGCTCGGGCGCCTTGCTAGGCGGCGAGGCGGCGAAGGCACGCAGCGCTTTGCCAGGCGCCGAAGGCACTCAGCGCTTTGCCAGGCGCCCAAGGACGCAGCTCTCTAGGAGGCGGCGAGGGCACGCAGTGCTTTGCTAGGCGGCGAGCGGACGTGCAGCTTTGCTAGGCAGCCAAGGCTGAGGACGCTTTGCTAGGCGGCGAAGGCACGAAGCGATTTGGGAGGCGGCGAAGGCACACGGCGCTTTTCTAGGTGGCGAGGCGGCGAAGGCACGCGCTGCTTTGCTAGGCGCCGAAGGCACGCAGCGCTTCCTTCGTTTGCGAGGCAGCGAAGAGGTGGAGCGCTTTGCTTGTCGGCCAGGCAGCGAACAGGCGCCGTGCTTTGCTTTCTGCCACTCAGCGAATACACGCAGCGCTCTGCTTTTTGGCGAGGCACTGAACAGATGCACCGTTTAGTTTGCGAGGCGGCGAAGAGACGCGGCGCTTTGCATGCTGGCGAGGCGGCGAGCAGATCGAGTGCTTTGCTTGTTGGCGAGGCAGCGAAGAGATGCAGCGGTTTGCTTGTTGGCGAGGCAGCGAAGAGATGCAGCAGTCTCCTTGTTTGTGAGACAGCCAACATGCCCAGTGCTTGCTCCTTGTGTGAGGCAGCGAAGAGATGCAGCGGTTTTCTAGTTGGCGAGGCAGCGAAGAGACGCAGCAGGCTGCTTGTTGGTGAGACAGCCAACATGCACAGTGGTTAGCTATTGTGCGAGGCAGCGAATGACCGCCGAGCAAATCGCTTTGTGCGTTCGCCGCCTCGCTGCCTAGCAAAGCGTCGTCTCCCTTGGGCGCCTAGCAAAGCTGCGCGTGCCGTCGCCGTCAAGCAAAGCGCCGTGTTCCTTGGGCGCCTAGCAAAGAAGTGCCTGCCTTCGGCGCCTCGCCGCATCGCAGCCTAGCAAAGCGCGGCGTGCCTTCGGCGCCTGGCAAAGCAGCGCGTGCCTTCGCCGCCTCACACAGCGCGGCGTGCCTTCGGCGCCTGGCAAAGCAGCGCGTGCCTTTGCCGCCTAAGAAAGCGCTGCGTGCCTTCTCGCCCTCGCCGCCTAGCAAAGCGCCGTGTCCCTTTGCCGCCTCGCCGCCTAGCAAAGCTCCGCGTCCCGTCGCCGCCTAGCAAAGCGCCGTGTTCCTTCGGCGCCTAGCAAAGCGCCGTGTTCCTTCGCTGCCTCGCCGCCTAAGAAAGCGCTGCGTCCCTTTTCGCCCTCGCCGCCCAACAAAGCGCCGTGTCCCTTCACCGCCTCCCCAATCGCTTCGTGCCTTCGGCGCCTAGCAAAGCGCTGCTTGCCTTCGCCGCCTCACACACCGCTGCGTCCCTTCGCCGCCTCGCCGCTTAGCAAACGCCGTAGTAGCGCCGAAGGGACACGGCGCTTTTGTAGGCGCCGAAGGCACGTGGCGCTTTGCTAAGCACCGAGGCAGCGAAGGCACGCAGCCATTTGATCGTGGTCGACGGGCTCGGGCGCCTTGCTAGGCGGCGAAGGCACGCAGCGCTTTGCCAGGCGCCCAAGGACGCAGCGCTGTGCGAGGCGGCGAGGGCACGCAGTGCTTTGCTAGGCGGCGAGCGGACGTGCAGCTTTGCTAGGCAGCCAAGGCTGAGGACGCTTTGCTAGGAGGCTAGGCGGCGAAGGCACGAAGCGATTTGGGAGGCGGCGAAGGCACGCAGCGCTTTGCTAGGCGGCGAGGCGGCAAAGGCACGCGCTGCTTTGCTAGGCGCCGAAGGCACGCAGCGCTTCCTTCGTTTGCGAGGCAGCGAAGAGATGCAGCAGTCTCCTTGTTTGTGAGACAGCCAACATGCCCAGTGCTTGCTCCTTGTGCGAGGCAGCGAAGAGATGCAGCACTTTGCTTGTGCACCAGGTGGCGCAGTGGCATCGCGGATGGCTTTTTCTCCTGGAGGCGAAGCGAGGCAGCACTTTGCTAGTTGGCGAGGCAGCGAAGAGACGCAGCAGGCTGCTTGTTGGTGAGACAGCCAACATGCACAGTGGTTAGCTATTGTGCGAGGCAGCGAATGACCGCCGAGCAAATCGCTTTGTGCGTTCGCCGCCTCGCTGCCTAGCAAAGCGTCGTCTCCCTTGGGCGCCTAGCAAAGCTGCGCGTGCCGTCGCCCAAAAGCAAAGCGCCGTGTTCCTTGGGCGCCTAGCAAAGAAGTGCCTGCGTTGGGCGCCTCGCCGCATCGCAGCCTAGCAAAGCGCTGCGTGCCTTCGGCGGCTGGCAAAGCAGTGCGTGCCTTCGCCGCCTCACACAGCGCGGCGTGCCTTCGGCGCCTGGCAAAGCAGCGCGTGCCTTCGCCGCCTAAGAAAGCGCTGCGTGCCTTCTCGCCCTCGCCGCCTAGCAAAGCTCCGCGTCCCTTCGCCGCCTCGCCGCCTAGCAAAGCGCCGTGTTCCTTTGGCGCCTAGCAAAGAAGTGCCTGCCTTCGGCGCCTCGCCGCATCGCAGCCTAGCAAAGCGCTGCGTGCCTTCGGCGGCTGGCAAAGCAGTGCGTGCCTTCGCTGCCTCACACAGCGCGGCGTGCCTTCGGCGCCTCGCCGCCTAAGAAAGCGCTGCGTGCCTTCTCGCCCTCGCCGCCTAGCAAAGCGCCGTGTCCCTTTGCCGCCTCGTCGCCTAGCAAAGCTCCGCGTCCCGTCGCCACCTAGCAAAGCGGCGTGTTCCTTCGGCGCCTAGCAAAGCGCCGTGTTCCTTCGCTGCCTCGCCGCCTAAGAAAGCGCTGCGTCCCTTTTCGCCCTCGCCGCCCAACAAAGCGCCGTGTCCCTTCACCGCCTCCCCAATCGCTTCGTGCCTTCGGCGCCTAGCAAAGCGCTGCTTGCCTTCGCCGCCTCACACACCGCTGCGTCCCTTCGCCGCCTCGCCGCTTAGCAAACGCCGTAGTAGCGCCGAAGGGACACGGCGCTTTTGTAGGCGCCGAAGGCACGTGGCGCCTTGCTAAGCACCGAGGCAGCGAAGGCACGCAGCCATTTGATCGTGGTCGACGGGCTCGGGCGCCTTGCTAGGCGTCGAGGCGGCGAAGGCACGCAGCGCTTTGCCAGGCGCCCAAGGACGCAGCGCTGTGCGAGGCGGCGAGGGCACGCAGTGCTTTGCTAGGCGGCGAGCGGACGTGCAGCTTTGCTAGGCAGCCAAGGCTGAGGACGCTTTGCTAGGCGGCGAAGGCACGAAGCGATTTGGGAGGCGGCGAAGGCACACGGCGCTTTTCTAGGTGGCGAGGCGGCGAAGGCACGCGCTGCTTTGCTAGGCGCCGAAGGCACGCAGCGCTTCCTTCGTTTGCGAGGCAGCGAAGAGGTGGAGCGGTTTGCTTGTCGGCCAGGCAGCGAACAGGCGCCGTGCTTTGCTTTCTGCCACTCAGCGAATACACGTAGCGCTCTGCTTTTTGGCGAGGCACTGAACAGATGCACCGTTTAGTTTGCGAGGCGGCGAAGAGACGCGGCGCTTTGCATGCTGGCGAGGCGGCGAGCAGATCGAGTGCTTTGCTTGTTGGCGAGGCAGCGAAGAGATGCAGCGGTTTGCTTGTTGGCGAGGCAGCGAAGAGATGCAGCAGTCTCCTTGTTTGTGAGACAGCCAACATGCCCAGTGCTTGCTCCTTGTGTGAGGCAGCGAAGAGATGCAGCGGTTTTCTAGTTGGCGAGGCAGCGAAGAGACGCAGCAGGCTGCTTGTTGGTGAGACAGCCAACATGCACAGTGGTTAGCTATTGTGCGAGGCAGCGAATGACCGCCGAGCAAATCGCTTTGTGCGTTCGCCGCCTCGCTGCCTAGCAAAGCGTCGTCTCCCTTGGGCGCCTAGCAAAGCTGCGCGTGCCGTCGCCGTCAAGCAAAGCGCCGTGTTCCTTGGGCGCCTAGCAAAGAAGTGCCTGCGTTGGGCGCCTCGCCGCATCGCAGCCTAGCAAAGCGCTGCGTGCCTTCGGCGGCTGGCAAAGCAGTGCGTGCCTTCGCCGCCTCACACAGCGCGGCGTGCCTTCGGCGCCTCGCCGCCTAAGAAAGCGCTGCGTGCCTTCTCGCCCTCGCCGCCTAGCAAAGCGCCGTGTCCCTTTGCCGCCTCGTCGCCTAGCAAAGCTCCGCGTCCCGTCGCCGCCTAGCAAAGCGCCGTGTTCCTTCGCTGCCTCGCCGCCTAAGAAAGCGCTGCGTCCCTTTTCGCCCTCGCCGCCCAACAAAGCGCCGTGTCCCTTCACCGCCTCCCCAATCGCTTCGTGCCTTCGGCGCCTAGCAAAGCGCTGCTTGCCTTCGCCGCCTCACACACCGCTGCGTCCCTTCGCCGCCTCGCCGCTTAGCAAACGCCGTAGTAGCGCCGAAGGGACACGGCGCTTTTGTAGGCGCCCAAGGCACGTGGCGCCTTGCTAAGCACCGAGGCAGCGAAGGCACGCAGCCATTTGATCGTGGTCGACGGGCTCGGGCGCCTTGCTAGGCGGCGAGGCGGCGAAGGCACGCAGCGCTTTGCCAGGCGCCCAAGGACGCAGCGCTCTAGGAGGCGGCGAGGGCACGCAGTGCTTTGCTAGGCGGCGAGCGGACGTGCAGCTTTGCTAGGCAGCCAAGGCTGAGGACGCTTTGCTAGGAGGCTAGGCGGCGAAGGCACGAAGCGATTTGGGAGGCGGCGAAGGCACGCAGCGCTTTGCTAGGCGGCGAGGCGGCAAAGGCACGCGCTGCTTTGCTAGGCGCCGAAGGCACGCAGCGCTTCCTTCGTTTGCGAGGCAGCGAAGAGATGCAGCAGTCTCCTTGTTTGTGAGACAGCCAACATGCCCAGTGCTTGCTCCTTGTGCGAGGCAGCGAAGAGATGCAGCACTTTGCTTGTGCACCAGGTGGCGCAGTGGCATCGCGGATGGCTTTTTCTCCTGGAGGCGAAGCGAGGCAGCACTTTGCTAGTTGGCGAGGCAGCGAAGAGACGCAGCAGGCTGCTTGTTTGTGAGACAGCCAACATGCACAGTGGTTAGCTATTGTGCGAGGCAGCGAATGACCGCCGAGCAAATCGCTTTGTGCGTTCGCCGCCTCGCTGCCTAGCAAAGCGTCGTCTCCCTTGGGCGCCTAGCAAAGCTGCGCGTGCCGTCGCCCAAAAGCAAAGCGCCGTGTTCCTTTGGCGCCTAGCAAAGAAGTGCCTGCCTTCGGCGCCTCGCCGCATCGCAGCCTAGCAAAGCGCTGCGTGCCTTCGGCGGCTGGCAAAGCAGCGCGTGCCTTCGCTGCCTCACACAGCGCGGCGTGCCTTCGGCGCCTCGCCGCCTAAGAAAGCGCTGCGTGCCTTCTCCCCCTCGCCGCCTAGCAAAGCTCCGCGTCCCGTCGCCGCCTAGCAAAGCGGCGTGTTCCTTCGGCGCCTAGCAAAGCGCCGTGTTCCTTCGCTGCCTCGCCGCCTAAGAAAGCGCTGCGTGCCTTTTCGCCCTCGCCGCCCAACAAAGCGCCGTGTCCCTTCACCGCCTCCCCAATCGCTTCGTGCCTTCGGCGCCTAGCAAAGCGCTGCTTGCCTTCGCCGCCTCACACACCGCTGCGTCCCTTCGCCGCCTCGCCGCTTAGCAAACGCCGTAGTAGCGCCGAAGGGACACGGCGCTTTTGTAGGCGCCGAAGGCACGTGGCGCCTTGCTAAGCACCGAGGCAGCGAAGGCACGCAGCCATTTGATCGTGGTCGACGGGCTCGGGCGCCTTGCTAGGCGGCGAGGCGGCGAAGGCACGCAGCGCTTTGCCAGGCGCCGAAGGCACTCAGCGCTTTGCCAGGCGCCCAAGGACGCAGCGCTCTAGGAGGCGGCGAGGGCACGCAGTGCTTTGCTAGGCGGCGAGCGGACGTGCAGCTTTGCTAGGCAGCCAAGGCTGAGGACGCTTTGCTAGGCGGCGAAGGCACGAAGCGATTTGGGAGGCGGCGAAGGCACACGGCGCTTTTCTATGTGGCGAGGCGGCGAAGGCACGCGCTGCTTTGCTAGGCGCCGAAGGCACGCAGCGCTTCCTTCGTTTGCGAGGCAGCGAAGAGGTGGAGCGGTTTGCTTGTCGGCCAGGCAGCGAACAGGCGCCGTGCTTTGCTTTCTGCCACTCAGCGAATACACGTAGCGCTCTGCTTTTTGGCGAGGCACTGAACAGATGCACCGTTTAGTTTGCGAGGCGGCGAAGAGACGCGGCGCTTTGCATGCTGGCGAGGCGGCGAGCAGATCGAGTGCTTTGCTTGTTGGCGAGGCAGCGAAGAGATGCAGCGGTTTGCTTGTTGGCGAGGCAGCGAAGAGATGCAGCAGTCTCCTTGTTTGTGAGACAGCCAACATGCCCAGTGCTTGCTCCTTGTGCGAGGCAGCGAAGAGATGCAGCACTTTGCTTGTGCACCAGGTGGCGCAGTGGCATCGCGGATGGCTTTTTCTCCTGGAGGCGAAGCGAGGCAGCACTTTGCTAGTTGGCGAGGCAGCGAAGAGACGCAGCAGGCTGCTTGTTGGTGAGACAGCCAACATGCACAGTGGTTAGCTATTGTGCGAGGCAGCGAATGACCGCCGAGCAAATCGCTTTGTGCGTTCGCCGCCTCGCTGCCTAGCAAAGCGTCGTCTCCCTTGGGCGCCTAGCAAAGCTGCGCGTGCCGTCGCCCAAAAGCAAAGCGCCGTGTTCCTTGGGCGCCTAGCAAAGAAGTGCCTGCGTTGGGCGCCTCGCCGCATCGCAGCCTAGCAAAGCGCTGCGTGCCTTCGGCGGCTGGCAAAGCAGTGCGTGCCTTCGCCGCCTCACACAGCGCGGCGTGCCTTCGGCGCCTGGCAAAGCAGCGCGTGCCTTCGCCGCCTAAGAAAGCGCTGCGTGCCTTCTCGCCCTCGCCGCCTAGCAAAGCTCCGCGTCCCTTCGCCGCCTCGCCGCCTAGCAAAGCGCC
Organism: Apteryx mantelli; assembly: GCF_036417845.1. Taxonomy (NCBI): domain Eukaryota; kingdom Metazoa; phylum Chordata; class Aves; order Apterygiformes; family Apterygidae; genus Apteryx; species Apteryx mantelli. The sequence goes on along the minus strand of NC_089993.1, from coordinate 208,133 downwards.
GTGTTCCTTTGGCGCCTAGCAAAGAAGTGCCTGCCTTCGGCGCCTCGCCGCATCGCAGCCTAGCAAAGCGCTGCGTGCCTTCGGCGGCTGGCAAAGCAGTGCGTGCCTTCGCTGCCTCACACAGCGCGGCGTGCCTTCGGCGCCTCGCCGCCTAAGAAAGCGCTGCGTGCCTTCTCGCCCTCGCCGCCTAGCAAAGCGCCGTGTCCCTTTGCCGCCTCGCCGCCTAGCAAAGCTCCGCGTCCCGTCGCCGCCTAGCAAAGCGGCGTGTTCCTTCGGCGCCTAGCAAAGCGCCGTGTTCCTTCGCTGCCTCGCCGCCTAAGAAAGCGCTGCGTCCCTTTCGCCCTCGCCGCCCAACAAAGCGCCGTGTCCCTTCACCGCCTCCCCAATCGCTTCGTGCCTTCGCCGCCTCGCCGCCCAGCAAAGCGCTGCTTGCCTTCGCCGCCTCACACACCGCTGCGTCCCTTCGCCGCCTCGCCGCTTAGCAAACGCCGTAGTAGCGCCGAAGGGACACGGCGCTTTTGTAGGCGCCGAAGGCACGTGGCGCCTTGCTAAGCACCGAGGCAGCGAAGGCACGCAGCCATTTGATCGTGGTCGACGGGCTCGGGCGCCTTGCTAGGCGGCGAGGCGGCGAAGGCACGCAGCGCTTTGCCAGGCGCCCAAGGACGCAGCGCTGTGCGAGGCGGCGAGGGCACGCAGTGCTTTGCTAGGCGGCGAGCGGACGTGCAGCTTTGCTAGGCAGCCAAGGCTGAGGACGCTTTGCTAGGAGGCTAGGCGGCGAAGGCACGAAGCGATTTGGGAGGCGGCGAAGGCACGCAGCGCTTTGCTAGGCAGCGAAGCGGCAAAGGCACGCGCTGCTTTGCTAGGCGCCGAAGGCACGCAGCGCTTCCTTCGTTTGCGAGGCAGCGAAGAGATGCAGCAGTCTCCTTGTTTGTGAGACAGCCAACATGCCCAGTGCTTGCTCCTTGTGCGAGGCAGCGAAGAGATGCAGCACTTTGCTTGTGCACCAGGTGGCGCAGTGGCATCGCGGATGGCTTTTTCTCCTGGAGGCGAAGCGAGGCAGCACTTTGCTAGTTGGCGAGGCAGCGAAGAGACGCAGCAGGCTGCTTGTTGGTGAGACAGCCAACATGCACAGTGGTTAGCTATTGTGCGAGGCAGCGAATGACCGCCGAGCAAATCGCTTTGTGCGTTCGCCGCCTCGCTGCCTAGCAAAGCGTCGTCTCCCTTGGGCGCCTAGCAAAGCTGCGCGTGCCGTCGCCCAAAAGCAAAGCGCCGTGTTCCTTGGGCGCCTAGCAAAGAAGTGCCTGCCTTCGGCGCCTCGCCGCATCGCAGCCTAGCAAAGCGCTGCGTGCCTTCGGCGGCTGGCAAAGCAGTGCGTGCCTTCGCTGCCTCACACAGCGCGGCGTGCCTTCGGCGCCTCGCCGCCTAAGAAAGCGCTGCGTGCCTTCTCCCCCTCGCCGCCTAGCAAAGCTCCGCGTCCCGTCGCCGCCTAGCAAAGCGGCGTGTTCCTTCGGCGCCTAGCAAAGCGCCGTGTTCCTTCGCTGCCTCGCCGCCTAAGAAAGCGCTGCGTCCCTTTTCGCCCTCGCCGCCCAACAAAGCGCCGTGTCCCTTCACCGCCTCCCCAATCGCTTCGTGCCTTCGGCGCCTAGCAAAGCGCTGCTTGCCTTCGCCGCCTCACACACCGCTGCGTCCCTTCGCCGCCTCGCCGCTTAGCAAACGCCGTAGTAGCGCCGAAGGCACACGGCGCTTTTGTAGGCGCCGAAGGCACGTGGCGCCTTGCTAAGCACCGAGGCAGCGAAGGCACGCAGCCATTTGATCGTGGTCGACGGGCTCGGGCGCCTTGCTAGGCGGCGAGGCGGCGAAGGCACGCAGCGCTTTGCCAGGCGCCCAAGGACGCAGCGCTGTGCGAGGCGGCGAGGGCACGCAGTGCTTTGCTAGGCGGCGAGCGGACGTGCAGCTTTGCTAGGCAGCCAAGGCTGAGGACGCTTTGCTAGGAGGCTAGGCGGCGAAGGCACGAAGCGATTTGGGAGGCGGCGAAGGCACACGGCGCTTTTCTAGGTGGCGAGGCGGCGAAGGCACGCGCTGCTTTGCTAGGCGCCGAAGGCACGCAGCGCTTCCTTCGTTTGCGAGGCAGCGAAGAGGTGGAGCGCTTTGCTTGTCGGCCAGGCAACGAACAGGCGCCGTGCTTTGCTTTCTGCCACTCAGCGAATACACGTAGCGCTCTGCTTTTTGGCGAGGCACTGAACAGATGCACCGTTTAGTTTGCGAGGCGGCGAAGAGACGCGGCGCTTTGCATGCTGGCGAGGCGGCGAGCAGATCGAGTGCTTTGCTTGTTGGCGAGGCAGCGAAGAGATGCAGCGGTTTGCTTGTTGGCGAGGCAGCGAAGAGATGCAGCAGTCTCCTTGTTTGTGAGACAGCCAACATGCCCAGTGCTTGCTCCTTGTGTGAGGCAGCGAAGAGATGCAGCACTTTGCTTGTGCACCAGGTGGCGCAGTGGCATCGCGGATGGCTTTTTCTCCTGGAGGCGAAGCGAGGCAGCACTTTGCTAGTTGGCGAGGCAGCGAAGAGACGCAGCAGGCTGCTTGTTGGTGAGACAGCCAACATGCACAGTGGTTAGCTATTGTGCGAGGCAGCGAATGACCGCCGAGCAAATCGCTTTGTGCGTTCGCCGCCTCGCTGCCTAGCAAAGCGTCGTCTCCCTTGGGCGCCTAGCAAAGCTGCGCGTGCCGTCGCCCAAAAGCAAAGCGCCGTGTTCCTTGGGCGCCTAGCAAAGAAGTGCCTGCGTTGGGCGCCTCGCCGCATCGCAGCCTAGCAAAGCGCTGCGTGCCTTCGGCGGCTGGCAAAGCAGTGCGTGCCTTCGCCGCCTCACACAGCGCGGCGTGCCTTCGGCGCCTGGCAAAGCAGCGCGTGCCTTCGCCGCCTAAGAAAGCGCTGCGTGCCTTCTCGCCCTCGCCGCCTAGCAAAGCTCCGCGTCCCTTCGCCGCCTCGCCGCCTAGCAAAGCGCCGTGTTCCTTTGGCGCCTAGCAAAGAAGTGCCTGCCTTCGGCGCCTCGCCGCATCGCAGCCTAGCAAAGCGCTGCGTGCCTTCGGCGCCTGGCAAAGCAGTGCGTGCCTTCGCTGCCTCACACAGCGCGGCGTGCCTTCGGCGCCTCGCTGCCTAAGAAAGCGCTGCGTGCCTTCTCGCCCTCGCCGCCTAGCAAAGCGCCGTGTCCCTTTGCCGCCTCGCCGCCTAGCAAAGCTCCGCGTCCCGTCGCCGCCTAGCAAAGCGGCGTGTTCCTTCGGCGCCTAGCAAAGCGCCGTGTTCCTTCGCTGCCTCGCCGCCTAAGAAAGCGCTGCGTCCCTTTTCGCCCTCGCCGCCCAACAAAGCGCCGTGTCCCTTCACCGCCTCCCCAATCGCTTCGTGCCTTCGGCGCCTAGCAAAGCGCTGCTTGCCTTCGCCGCCTCACACACCGCTGCGTCCCTTCGCCGCCTCGCCGCTTAGCAAACGCCGTAGTAGCGCCGAAGGGACACGGCGCTTTTGTAGGCGCCCAAGGCACGTGGCGCCTTGCTAAGCACCGAGGCAGCGAAGGCACGCAGCCATTTGATCGTGGTCGACGGGCTCGGGCGCCTTGCTAGGCGGCGAGGCGGCGAAGGCACGCAGCGCTTTGCCAGGCGCCCAAGGACGCAGCGCTGTGCGAGGCGGCGAGGGCACGCAGTGCTTTGCTAGGCGGCGAGCGGACGTGCAGCTTTGCTAGGCAGCCAAGGCTGAGGACGCTTTGCTAGGAGGCTAGGCGGCGAAGGCACGAAGCGATTTGGGAGGCGGCGAAGGCACGCAGCGCTTTGCTAGGCGGCGAGGCGGCAAAGGCACGCGCTGCTTTGCTAGGCGCCGAAGGCACGCAGCGCTTCCTTCGTTTGCGAGGCAGCGAAGAGATGCAGCAGTCTCCTTGTTTGTGAGACAGCCAACATGCCCAGTGCTTGCTCCTTGTGCGAGGCAGCGAAGAGATGCAGCACTTTGCTTGTGCACCAGGTGGCGCAGTGGCATCGCGGATGGCTTTTTCTCCTGGAGGCGAAGCGAGGCAGCACTTTGCTAGTTGGCGAGGCAGCGAAGAGACGCAGCAGGCTGCTTGTTGGTGAGACAGCCAACATGCACAGTGGTTAGCTATTGTGCGAGGCAGCGAATGACCGCCGAGCAAATCGCTTTGTGCGTTCGCCGCCTCGCTGCCTAGCAAAGCGTCGTCTCCCTTGGGCGCCTAGCAAAGCTGCGCGTGCCGTCGCCCAAAAGCAAAGCGCCGTGTTCCTTGGGCGCCTAGCAAAGAAGTGCCTGCCTTCGGCGCCTCGCCGCATCGCAGCCTAGCAAAGCGCTGCGTGCCTTCGGCGGCTGGCAAAGCAGTGCGTGCCTTCGCCGCCTCACACAGCGCGGCGTGCCTTCGGCGCCTGGCAAAGCAGCGCGTGCCTTCGCCGCCTAAGAAAGCGCTGCGTGCCTTCTCGCCCTCGCCGCCTAGCAAAGCTCCGCGTCCCTTCGCCGCCTCGCCGCCTAGCAAAGCGCCGTGTTCCTTTGGCGCCTAGCAAAGAAGTGCCTGCCTTCGGCGCCTCGCCGCATCGCAGCCTAGCAAAGCGCTGCGTGCCTTCGGCGGCTGGCAAAGCAGTGCGTGCCTTCGCTGCCTCACACAGCGCGGCGTGCCTTCGGCGCCTCGCCGCCTAAGAAAGCGCTGCGTGCCTTCTCGCCCTCGCCGCCTAGCAAAGCGCCGTGTCCCTTTGCCGCCTCGTCGCCTAGCAAAGCTCCGCGTCCCGTCGCCGCCTAGCAAAGCGCCGTGTTCCTTCGGCGCCTAGCAAAGCGCCGTGTTCCTTCGCTGCCTCGCCGCCTAAGAAAGCGCTGCGTGCCTTTTCGCCCTCGCCGCCCAACAAAGCGCCGTGTCCCTTCACCGCCTCCCCAATCGCTTCGTGCCTTCGGCGCCTAGCAAAGCGCTGCTTGCCTTCGCCGCCTCACGCAGCGCTGCGTCCCTTCGCCGCCTCGCCGCTTAGCAAACGCCGTAGTAGCGCCGAAGGGACACGGCGCTTTTGTAGGCGCCCAAGGCACGTGGCGCCTTGCTAAGCACCGAGGCAGCGAAGGCACGCAGCCATTTGATCGTGGTCGACGGGCTCGGGCGCCTTGCTAGGCGGCGAGGCGGCGAAGGCACGCAGCGCTTTGCCAGGCGCCCAAGGACGCAGCGCTGTGCGAGGCGGCGAGGGCACGCAGTGCTTTGCTAGGCGGCGAGCGGACGTGCAGCTTTGCTAGGCAGCCAAGGCTGAGGACGCTTTGCTAGGAGGCTAGGCGGCGAAGGCACGAAGCGATTTGGGAGGCGGCGAAGGCACGCAGCGCTTTGCTAGGCGGCGAGGCGGCAAAGGCACGCGCTGCTTTGCTAGGCGCCGAAGGCACGCAGCGCTTCCTTCGTTTGCGAGGCAGCGAAGAGATGCAGCAGTCTCCTTGTTTGTGAGACAGCCAACATGCCCAGTGCTTGCTCCTTGTGCGAGGCAGCGAAGAGATGCAGCACTTTGCTTGTGCACCAGGTGGCGCAGTGGCATCGCGGATGGCTTTTTCTCCTGGAGGCGAAGCGAGGCAGCACTTTGCTAGTTGGCGAGGCAGCGAAGAGACGCAGCAGGCTGCTTGTTGGTGAGACAGCCAACATGCACAGTGGTTAGCTATTGTGCGAGGCAGCGAATGACCGCCGAGCAAATCGCTTTGTGCGTTCGCCGCCTCGCTGCCTAGCAAAGCGTCGTCTCCCTTGGGCGCCTAGCAAAGCTGCGCGTGCCGTCGCCCAAAAGCAAAGCGCCGTGTTCCTTGGGCGCCTAGCAAAGAAGTGCCTGCCTTCGGCGCCTCGCCGCATCGCAGCCTAGCAAAGCGCTGCGTGCCTTCGGCGCCTGGCAAAGCAGTGCGTGCCTTCGCTGCCTCACACAGCGCGGCATGCCTTCGGCGCCTCGCCGCCTAAGAAAGCGCTGCGTGCCTTCTCGCCCTCGCCGCCTAGCAAAGCTCCGCGTCCCGTCGCCGCCTAGCAAAGCGGCGTGTTCCTTCGGCGCCTAGCAAAGCGCCGTGTTCCTTCGCTGCCTCGCCGCCTAAGAAAGCGCTGCGTGCCTTTTCGCCCTCGCCGCCCAACAAAGCGCCGTGTCCCTTCACCGCCTCCCCAATCGCTTCGTGCCTTCGGCGCCTAGCAAAGCGCTGCTTGCCTTCGCCGCCTCACGCAGCGCTGCGTCCCTTCGCCGCCTCGCCGCTTAGCAAACGCCGTAGTAGCGCCGAAGGGACACGGCGCTTTTGTAGGCGCCGAAGGCACGTGGCGCCTTGCTAAGCACCGAGGCAGCGAAGGCACGCAGCCATTTGATCGTGGTCGACGGGCTCGGGCGCCTTGCTAGGCGGCGAGGCGGCGAAGGCACGCAGCGCTTTGCCAGGCGCCCAAGGACGCAGCGCTGTGCGAGGCGGCGAGGGCACACAGTGCTTTGCTAGGCGGCGAGCGGACGTGCAGCTTTGCTAGGCAGCCAAGGCTGAGGACGCTTTGCTAGGAGGCTAGGCGGCGAAGGCACGAAGCGATTTGGGAGGCGGCGAAGGCACGCAGCGCTTTGCTAGGCGGCGAGGCGGCAAAGGCACGCGCTGCTTTGCTAGGCGCCGAAGGCACTCAGCGCTTTGCCAGGCGCCCAAGGACGCAGCTCTCTAGGAGGCGGCGAGGGCACGCAGTGCTTTGCTAGGCGGCGAGCGGACGTGCAGCTTTGCTAGGCAGCCAAGGCTGAGGACGCTTTGCTAGGCGGCGAAGGCACGAAGCGATTTGGGAGGCGGCGAAGGCACACGGCGCTTTTCTAGGTGGCGAGGCGGCGAAGGCACGCGCTGCTTTGCTAGGCGCCGAAGGCACGCAGCGCTTCCTTCGTTTGCGAGGCAGCGAAGAGGTGGAGCGGTTTGATTGTCGGCCAGGCAGCGAACAGGCGCCGTGCTTTGCTTTCTGCCACTCAGCGAATACACGCAGCGCTCTGCTTTTTGGCGAGGCACTGAACAGATGCACCGTTTAGTTTGCGAGGCGGCGAAGAGACGCGGCGCTTTGCATGCTGGCGAGGCGGCGAGCAGATCGAGTGCTTTGCTTGTTGGCGAGGCAGCGAAGAGATGCAGCGGTTTGCTTGTTGGCGAGGCAGCGAAGAGATGCAGCAGTCTCCTTGTTTGTGAGACAGCCAACATGCCCAGTGCTTGCTCCTTGTGTGAGGCAGCGAAGAGATGCAGCGGTTTTCTAGTTGGCGAGGCAGCGAAGAGACGCAGCAGGCTGCTTGTTGGTGAGACAGCCAACATGCACAGTGGTTAGCTATTGTGCGAGGCAGCGAATGACCGCCGAGCAAATCGCTTTGTGCGTTCGCCGCCTCGCTGCCTAGCAAAGCGTCGTCTCCCTTGGGCGCCTAGCAAAGCTGCGCGTGCCGTCGCCGTCAAGCAAAGCGCCGTGTTCCTTGGGCGCCTAGCAAAGAAGTGCCTGCCTTCGGCGCCTCGCCGCATCGCAGCCTAGCAAAGCGCTGCGTGCCTTCGGCGGCTGGCAAAGCAGTGCGTGCCTTCGCCGCCTCACACAGCGCGGCGTGCCTTCGGCGCCTGGCAAAGCAGCGCGTGCCTTTGCCGCCTAAGAAAGCGCTGCGTGCCTTCTCGCCCTCGCCGCCTAGCAAAGCGCCGTGTCCCTTTGCCGCCTCGCCGCCTAGCAAAGCTCCGCGTCCCGTCGCCGCCTAGCAAAGCGCCGTGTTCCTTCGGCGCCTAGCAAAGCGCCGTGTTCCTTCGCTGCCTCGCCGCCTAAGAAAGCGCTGCGTCCCTTTTCGCCCTCGCCGCCCAACAAAGCGCCCTGTCCCTTCACCGCCTCCCCAATCGCTTCGTGCCTTCGGCGCCTAGCAAAGCGCTGCTTGCCTTCGCCGCCTCACGCAGCGCTGCGTCCCTTCGCCGCCTCGCCGCTTAGCAAACGCCGTAGTAGCGCCGAAGGGACACGGCGCTTTTGTAGGCGCCCAAGGCACGTGGCGCTTTGCTAAGCACCGAGGCAGCGAAGGCACGCAGCCATTTGATCGTGGTCGACGGGCTCGGGCGCCTTGCTAGGCGGCGAGGCGGCGAAGGCACGCAGCGCTTTGCCAGGCGCCCAAGGACGCAGCGCTGTGCGAGGCGGCGAGGGCACGCAGTGCTTTGCTAGGCGGCGAGCGGACGTGCAGCTTTGCTAGGCAGCCAAGGCTGAGGACGCTTTGCTAGGAGGCTAGGCGGCGAAGGCACGAAGCGATTTGGGAGGCGGCGAAGGCACGCAGCGCTTTGCTAGGCGGCGAGGCGGCAAAGGCACGCGCTGCTTTGCTAGGCGCCGAAGGCACGCAGCGCTTCCTTCGTTTGCGAGGCAGCGAAGAGATGCAGCAGTCTCCTTGTTTGTGAGACAGCCAACATGCCCAGTGCTTGCTCCTTGTGCGAGGCAGCGAAGAGATGCAGCACTTTGCTTGTGCACCAGGTGGCGCAGTGGCATCGCGGATGGCTTTTTCTCCTGGAGGCGAAGCGAGGCAGCACTTTGCTAGTTGGCGAGGCAGCGAAGAGACGCAGCAGGCTGCTTGTTGGTGAGACAGCCAACATGCACAGTGGTTAGCTATTGTGCGAGGCAGCGAATGACCGCCGAGCAAATCGCTTTGTGCGTTCGCCGCCTCGCTGCCTAGCAAAGCGTCGTCTCCCTTGGGCGCCTAGCAAAGCTGCGCGTGCCGTCGCCCAAAAGCAAAGCGCCGTGTTCCTTGGGCGCCTAGCAAAGAAGTGCCTGCGTTGGGCGCCTCGCCGCATCGCAGCCTAGCAAAGCGCTGCGTGCCTTCGGCGGCTGGCAAAGCAGTGCGTGCCTTCGCCGCCTCACACAGCGCGGCGTGCCTTCGGCGCCTGGCAAAGCAGCGCGTGCCTTCGCCGCCTAAGAAAGCGCTGCGTGCCTTCTCGCCCTCGCCGCCTAGCAAAGCTCCGCGTCCCTTCGCCGCCTCGCCGCCTAGCAAAGCGCCGTGTTCCTTTGGCGCCTAGCAAAGAAGTGCCTGCCTTCGGCGCCTCGCCGCATCGCAGCCTAGCAAAGCGCTGCGTGCCTTCGGCGGCTGGCAAAGCAGTGCGTGCCTTCGCTGCCTCACACAGCGCGGCGTGCCTTCGGCGCCTCGCCGCCTAAGAAAGCGCTGCGTGCCTTCTCGCCCTCGCCGCCTAGCAAAGCGCCGTGTCCCTTTGCCGCCTCGTCGCCTAGCAAAGCTCCGCGTCCCGTCGCCGCCTAGCAAAGCGGCGTGTTCCTTCGGCGCCTAGCAAAGCGCCGTGTTCCTTCGCTGCCTCGCCGCCTAAGAAAGCGCTGCGTCCCTTTTCGCCCTCGCCGCCCAACAAAGCGCCGTGTCCCTTCACCGCCTCCCCAATCGCTTCGTGCCTTCGGCGCCTAGCAAAGCGCTGCTTGCCTTCGCCGCCTCACACACCGCTGCGTCCCTTCGCCGCCTCGCCGCTTAGCAAACGCCGTAGTAGCGCCGAAGGGACACGGCGCTTTTGTAGGCGCCGAAGGCACGTGGCGCCTTGCTAAGCACCGAGGCAGCGAAGGCACGCAGCCATTTGATCGTGGTCGACGGGCTCGGGCGCCTTGCTAGGCGGCGAGGCGGCGAAGGCACGCAGCGCTTTGCCAGGCGCCCAAGGACGCAGCGCTGTGCGAGGCGGCGAGGGCACGCAGTGCTTTGCTAGGCGGCGAGCGGACGTGCAGCTTTGCTAGGCAGCCAAGGCTGAGGACGCTTTGCTAGGAGGCTAGGCGGCGAAGGCACGAAGCGATTTGGGAGGCGGCGAAGGCACGCAGCGCTTTGCTAGGCGGCGAGGCGGCAAAGGCACGCGCTGCTTTGCTAGGCGCCGAAGGCACGCAGCGCTTCCTTCGTTTGCGAGGCAGCGAAGAGATGCAGCAGTCTCCTTGTTTGTGAGACAGCCAACATGCCCAGTGCTTGCTCCTTGTGCGAGGCAGCGAAGAGATGCAGCACTTTGCTTGTGCACCAGGTGGCGCAGTGGCATCGCGGATGGCTTTTTCTCCTGGAGGCGAAGCGAGGCAGCACTTTGCTAGTTGGCGAGGCAGCGAAGAGACGCAGCAGGCTGCTTGTTGGTGAGACAGCCAACATGCACAGTGGTTAGCTATTGTGCGAGGCAGCGAATGACCGCCGAGCAAATCGCTTTGTGCGTTCGCCGCCTCGCTGCCTAGCAAAGCGTCGTCTCCCTTGGGCGCCTAGCAAAGCTGCGCGTGCCGTCGCCGTCAAGCAGAGCGCCGTGTTCCTTGGGCGCCTAGCAAAGAAGTGCCTGCGTTGGGCGCCTCGCCGCATCGCAGCCTAGCAAAGCGCTGCGTGCCTTCGGCGCCTGGCAAAGCAGCGCGTGCCTTCGCCGCCTAAGAAAGCGCTGCGTGCCTTCTCGCCCTCGCCGCCTAGCAAAGCTCCGCGTCCCTTCGCCGCCTCGCCGCCTAGCAAAGCGCCGTGTTCCTTTGGCGCCTAGCAAAGAAGTGCCTGCCTTCGGCGCCTCGCCGCATCGCAGCCTAGCAAAGCGCTGCGTGCCTTCGGCGGCTGGCAAAGCAGTGCGTGCCTTCGCTGCCTCACACAGCGCGGCGTGCCTTCGGCGCCTCGCCGCCTAAGAAAGCGCTGCGTGCCTTCTCGCCCTCGCCGCCTAGCAAAGCGCCGTGTCCCTTTGCCGCCTCGCCGCCTAGCAAAGCTCCGCGTCCCGTCGCCGCCTAGCAAAGCGGCGTGTTCCTTCGGCGCCTAGCAAAGCGCCGTGTTCCTTCGCTGCCTCGCCGCCTAAGAAAGCGCTGCGTGCCTTTTCGCCCTCGCCGCCCAACAAAGCGCCGTGTCCCTTCACCGCCTCCCCAATCGCTTCGTGCCTTCGGCGCCTAGCAAAGCGCTGCTTGCCTTCGCCGCCTCACGCAGCGCTGCGTCCCTTCGCCGCCTCGCCGCTTAGCAAACGCCGTAGTAGCGCCGAAGGGACACGGCGCTTTTGTAGGCGCCCAAGGCACGTGGCGCCTTGCTAAGCACCGAGGCAGCGAAGGCACGCAGCCATTTGATCGTGGTCGACGGGCTCGGGCGCCTTGCTAGGCGGCGAGGCGGCGAAGGCACGCAGCGCTTTGCCAGGCGCCCAAGGACGCAGCGCTGTGCGAGGCGGCGAGGGCACGCAGTGCTTTGCTAGGCGGCGAGCGGACGTGCAGCTTTGCTAGGCAGCCAAGGCTGAGGACGCTTTGCTAGGCGGCGAAGGCACGAAGCGATTTGGGAGGCGGCGAAGGCACACGGCGCTTTTCTAGGTGGCGAGGCGGCGAAGGCACGCGCTGCTTTGCTAGGCGCCGAAGGCACGCAGCGCTTCCTTCGTTTGCGAGGCAGCGAAGAGGTGGAGCGGTTTGCTTGTCGGCCAGGCAGCGAACAGGCGCCGTGCTTTGCTTTCTGCCACTCAGCGAATACACGTAGCGCTCTGCTTTTTGGCGAGGCACTGAACAGATGCACCGTTTAGTTTGCGAGGCGGCGAAGAGACGCGGCGCTTTGCATGCTGGCGAGGCGGCGAGCAGATCGAGTGCTTTGCTTGTTGGCGAGGCAGCGAAGAGATGCAGCGGTTTGCTTGTTGGCGAGGCAGCGAAGAGATGCAGCAGTCTCCTTGTTTGTGAGACAGCCAACATGCCCAGTGCTTGCTCCTTGTGTGAGGCAGCGAAGAGATGCAGCGGTTTTCTAGTTGGCGAGGCAGCGAAGAGACGCAGCAGGCTGCTTGTTGGTGAGACAGCCAACATGCACAGTGGTTAGCTATTGTGCGAGGCAGCGAATGACCGCCGAGCAAATCGCTTTGTGCGTTCGCCGCCTCGCTGCCTAGCAAAGCGTCGTCTCCCTTGGGCGCCTAGCAAAGCTGCGCGTGCCGTCGCCCAAAAGCAAAGCGCCGTGTTCCTTGGGCGCCTAGCAAAGAAGTGCCTGCGTTGGGCGCCTCGCCGCATCGCAGCCTAGCAAAGCGCTGCGTGCCTTCGGCGGCTGGCAAAGCAGTGCGTGCCTTCGCCGCCTCACACAGCGCGGCGTGCCTTCGGCGCCTCGCCGCCTAAGAAAGCGCTGCGTGCCTTCTCGCCCTCGCCGCCTAGCAAAGCGCCGTGTCCCTTTGCCGCCTCGTCGCCTAGCAAAGCTCCGCGTCCCGTCGCCGCCTAGCAAAGCGCCGTGTTCCTTCGCTGCCTCGCCGCCTAAGAAAGCGCTGCGTGCCTTTTCGCCCTCGCCGCCCAACAAAGCGCCGTGTCCCTTCACCGCCTCCCCAATCGCTTCGTGCCTTCGGCGCCTAGCAAAGCGCTGCTTGCCTTCGCCGCCTCACACACCGCTGCGTCCCTTCGCCGCCTCGCCGCTTAGCAAACGCCGTAGTAGCGCCGAAGGGACACGGCGCTTTTGTAGGCGCCGAAGGCACGTGGCGCCTTGCTAAGCACCGAGGCAGCGAAGGCACGCAGCCATTTGATCGTGGTCGACGGGCTCGGGCGCCTTGCTAGGCGGCGAGGCGGCGAAGGCACGCAGCGCTTTGCCAGGCGCCCAAGGACGCAGCGCTGTGCGAGGCGGCGAGGGCACGCAGTGCTTTGCTAGGCGGCGAGCGGACGTGCAGCTTTGCTAGGCAGCCAAGGCTGAGGACGCTTTGCTAGGCGGCGAAGGCACGAAGCGATTTGGGAGGCGGCGAAGGCACACGGCGCTTTTCTAGGTGGCGAGGCGGCGAAGGCACGCGCTGCTTTGCTAGGCGCCGAAGGCACGCAGCGCTTCCTTCGTTTGCGAGGCAGCGAAGAGGTGGAGCGGTTTGCTTGTCGGCCAGGCAGCGAACAGGCGCCGTGCTTTGCTTTCTGCCACTCAGCGAATACACGTAGCGCTCTGCTTTTTGGCGAGGCACTGAACAGATGCACCGTTTAGTTTGCGAGGCGGCGAAGAGACGCGGCGCTTTGCATGCTGGCGAGGCGGCGAGCAGATCGAGTGCTTTGCTTGTTGGCGAGGCAGCGAAGAGATGCAGCGGTTTGCTTGTTGGCGAGGCAGCGAAGAGATGCAGCAGTCTCCTTGTTTGTGAGACAGCCAACATGCCCAGTGCTTGCTCCTTGTGTGAGGCAGCGAAGAGATGCAGCGGTTTTCTAGTTGGCGAGGCAGCGAAGAGACGCAGCAGGCTGCTTGTTGGTGAGACAGCCAACATGCACAGTGGTTAGCTATTGTGCGAGGCAGCGAATGACCGCCGAGCAAATCGCTTTGTGCGTTCGCCGCCTCGCTGCCTAGCAAAGCGTCGTCTCCCTTGGGCGCCTAGCAAAGCTGCGCGTGCCGTCGCCCAAAAGCAAAGCGCCGTGTTCCTTGGGCGCCTAGCAAAGAAGTGCCTGCGTTGGGCGCCTCGCCGCATCGCAGCCTAGCAAAGCGCTGCGTGCCTTCGGCGGCTGGCAAAGCAGTGCGTGCCTTCGCCGCCTCACACAGCGCGGCGTGCCTTCGGCGCCTCGCCGCCTAAGAAAGCGCTGCGTGCCTTCTCGCCCTCGCCGCCTAGCAAAGCGCCGTGTCCCTTTGCCGCCTCGTCGCCTAGCAAAGCTCCGCGTCCCGTCGCCGCCTAGCAAAGCGCCGTGTTCCTTCGCTGCCTCGCCGCCTAAGAAAGCGCTGCGTGCCTTTTCGCCCTCGCCGCCCAACAAAGCGCCGTGTCCCTTCACCGCCTCCCCAATCGCTTCGTGCCTTCGGCGCCTAGCAAAGCGCTGCTTGCCTTCGCCGCCTCACACACCGCTGCGTCCCTTCGCCGCCTCGCCGCTTAGCAAACGCCGTAGTAGCGCCGAAGGGACACGGCGCTTTTGTAGGCGCCGAAGGCACGTGGCGCCTTGCTAAGCACCGAGGCAGCGAAGGCACGCAGCCATTTGATGGTGGTCGACGGGCTCGGGCGCCTTGCTAGGCGGCGAGGCGGCGAAGGCACGCAGCGCTTTGCCAGGCGCCGAAGGCACTCAGCGCTTTGCCAGGCGCCCAAGGACGCAGCGCTCTAGGAGGCGGCGAGGGCACGCAGTGCTTTGCTAGGCGGCGAGCGGACGTGCAGCTTTGCTAGGCAGCCAAGGCTGAGGACGCTTTGCTAGGCGGCGAAGGCACGAAGCGATTTGGGAGGCGGCGAAGGCACACGGCGCTTTTCTAGGTGGCGAGGCGGCGAAGGCACGCGCTGCTTTGCTAGGCGCCGAAGGCACGCAGCGCTTCCTTCGTTTGCGAGGCAGCGAAGAGGTGGAGCGGTTTGCTTGTCGGCCAGGCAGCGAACAGGCGCCGTGCTTTGCTTTCTGCCACTCAGCGAATACACGTAGCGCTCTGCTTTTTGGCGAGGCACTGAACAGATGCACCGTTTAGTTTGCGAGGCGGCGAAGAGACGCGGCGCTTTGCATGCTGGCGAGGCGGCGAGCAGATCGAGTGCTTTGCTTGTTGGCGAGGCAGCGAAGAGATGCAGCGGTTTGCTTGTTGGCGAGGCAGCGAAGAGATGCAGCAGTCTCCTTGTTTGTGAGACAGCCAACATGCCCAGTGCTTGCTCCTTGTGCGAGGCAGCGAAGAGATGCAGCACTTTGCTTGTGCACCAGGTGGCGCAGTGGCATCGCGGATGGCTTTTTCTCCTGGAGGCGAAGCGAGGCAGCACTTTGCTAGTTGGCGAGGCAGCGAAGAGACGCAGCAGGCTGCTTGTTGGTGAGACAGCCAACATGCACAGTGGTTAGCTATTGTGCGAGGCAGCGAATGACCGCCGAGCAAATCGCTTTGTGCGTTCGCCGCCTCGCTGCCTAGCAAAGCGTCGTCTCCCTTGGGCGCCTAGCAAAGCTGCGCGTGCCGTCGCCGTCAAGCAAAGCGCCGTGTTCCTTGGGCGCCTAGCAAAGAAGTGCCTGCGTTGGGCGCCTCGCCGCATCGCAGCCTAGCAAAGCGCTGCGTGCCTTCGGCGGCTGGCAAAGCAGTGCGTGCCTTCGCCGCCTCACACAGCGCGGCGTGCCTTCGGCGCCTCGCCGCCTAAGAAAGCGCTGCGTGCCTTCTCGCCCTCGCCGCCTAGCAAAGCGCCGTGTCCCTTTGCCGCCTCGTCGCCTAGCAAAGCTCCGCGTCCCGTCGCCGCCTAGCAAAGCGCCGTGTTCCTTCGCTGCCTCGCCGCCTAAGAAAGCGCTGCGTGCCTTTTCGCCCTCGCCGCCCAACAAAGCGCCGTGTCCCTTCACCGCCTCCCCAATCGCTTCGTGCCTTCGGCGCCTAGCAAAGCGCTGCTTGCCTTCGCCGCCTCACACACCGCTGCGTCCCTTCGCCGCCTCGCCGCTTAGCAAACGCCGTAGTAGCGCCGAAGGGACACGGCGCTTTTGTAGGCGCCGAAGGCACGTGGCGCCTTGCTAAGCACCGAGGCAGCGAAGGCACGCAGCCATTTGATGGTGGTCGACGGGCTCGGGCGCCTTGCTAGGCGGCGAGGCGGCGAAGGCACGCAGCGCTTTGCCAGGCGCCGAAGGCACTCAGCGCTTTGCCAGGCGCCCAAGGACGCAGCGCTCTAGGAGGCGGCGAGGGCACGCAGTGCTTTGCTAGGCGGCGAGCGGACGTGCAGCTTTGCTAGGCAGCCAAGGCTGAGGACGCTTTGCTAGGCGGCGAAGGCACGAAGCGATTTGGGAGGCGGCGAAGGCACACGGCGCTTTTCTAGGTGGCGAGGCGGCGAAGGCACGCGCTGCTTTGCTAGGCGCCGAAGGCACGCAGCGCTTCCTTCGTTTGCGAGGCAGCGAAGAGGTGGAGCGGTTTGCTTGTCGGCCAGGCAGCGAACAGGCGCCGTGCTTTGCTTTCTGCCACTCAGCGAATACACGTAGCGCTCTGCTTTTTGGCGAGGCACTGAACAGATGCACCGTTTAGTTTGCGAGGCGGCGAAGAGACGCGGCGCTTTGCATGCTGGCGAGGCGGCGAGCAGATCGAGTGCTTTGCTTGTTGGCGAGGCAGCGAAGAGATGCAGCGGTTTGCTTGTTGGCGAGGCAGCGAAGAGATGCAGCAGTCTCCTTGTTTGTGAGACAGCCAACATGCCCAGTGCTTGCTCCTTGTGCGAGGCAGCGAAGAGATGCAGCACTTTGCTTGTGCACCAGGTGGCGCAGTGGCATCGCGGATGGCTTTTTCTCCTGGAGGCGAAGCGAGGCAGCACTTTGCTAGTTGGCGAGGCAGCGAAGAGACGCAGCAGGCTGCTTGTTGGTGAGACAGCCAACATGCACAGTGGTTAGCTATTGTGCGAGGCAGCGAATGACCGCCGAGCAAATCGCTTTGTGCGTTCGCCGCCTCGCTGCCTAGCAAAGCGTCGTCTCCCTTGGGCGCCTAGCAAAGCTGCGCGTGCCGTCGCCGTCAAGCAAAGCGCCGTGTTCCTTGGGCGCCTAGCAAAGAAGTGCCTGCGTTGGGCGCCTCGCCGCATCGCAGCCTATCAAAGCGCTGCGTGCCTTCGGCGGCTGGCAAAGCAGTGCGTGCCTTCGCCGCCTCACACAGCGCGGCGTGCCTTCGGCGCCTGGCAAAGCAGCGCGTGCCTTCGCCGCCTAAGAAAGCGCTGCGTGCCTTCTCGCCCTCGCCGCCTAGCAAAGCTCCGCGTCCCTTCGCCGCCTCGCCGCCTAGCAAAGCGCCGTGTTCCTTTGGCGCCTAGCAAAGAAGTGCCTGCCTTCGGCGCCTCGCCGCATCGCAGCCTAGCAAAGCGCTGCGTGCCTTCGGCGGCTGGCAAAGCAGTGCGTGCCTTCGCTGCCTCACACAGCGCGGCGTGCCTTCGGCGCCTCGCCGCCTAAGAAAGCGCTGCGTGCCTTCTCGCCCTCGCCGCCTAGCAAAGCGCCGTGTCCCTTTGCCGCCTCGCCGCCTAGCAAAGCTCCGCGTCCCGTCGCCGCCTAGCAAAGCGGCGTGTTCCTTCGGCGCCTAGCAAAGCGCCGTGTTCCTTCGCTGCCTCGCCGCCTAAGAAAGCGCTGCGTCCCTTTCGCCCTCGCCGCCCAACAAAGCGCCCTGTCCCTTCACCGCCTCCCCAATCGCTTCGGCCCTTCGCCGCCTCGCCGCCCAGCAAAGCGCTGCTTGCCTTCGCCGCCTCACACACCGCTGCGTCCCTTCGCCGCCTCGCCGCTTAGCAAACGCCGTAGTAGCGCCGAAGGGACACGGCGCTTTTGTAGGCGCCCAAGGCACGTGGCGCCTTGCTAAGCAGCGAGGCAGCGAAGGCACGCAGCCATTTGATCGTGGTCGACGGGCTCGGGCGCCTTGCTAGGCGGCGAGGCGGCGAAGGCACGCAGCGCTTTGCCAGGCGCCCAAGGACGCAGCGCTGTGCGAGGCGGCGAGGGCACGCAGTGCTTTGCTAGGCGGCGAGCGGACGTGCAGCTTTGCTAGGCAGCCAAGGCTGAGGACGCTTTGCTAGGAGGCTAGGCGGCGAAGGCACGCAGCGCTTTGCTAGGCGGCGAGGCGGCAAAGGCACGCGCTGCTTTGCTAGGCGCCGAAGGCACGCAGCGCTTCCTTCGTTTGCGAGGCAGCGAAGAGATGCAGCAGTCTCCTTGTTTGTGAGACAGCCAACATGCCCAGTGCTTGCTCCTTGTGCGAGGCAGCGAAGAGATGCAGCACTTTGCTTGTGCACCAGGTGGCGCAGTGGCATCGCGGATGGCTTTTTCTCCTGGAGGCGAAGCGAGGCAGCACTTTGCTAGTTGGCGAGGCAGCGAAGAGACGCAGCAGGCTGCTTGTTGGTGAGACAGCCAACATGCACAGTGGTTAGCTATTGTGCGAGGCAGCGAATGACCGCCGAGCAAATCGCTTTGTGCGTTCGCCGCCTCGCTGCCTAGCAAAGCGTCGTCTCCCTTGGGCGCCTAGCAAAGCTGCGCGTGCCGTCGCCCAAAAGCAAAGCGCCGTGTTCCTTGGGCGCCTAGCAAAGAAGTGCCTGCGTTCGGCGCCTCGCCACATCGCAGCCTAGCAAAGCGCTGCGTGCCTTCGGCGGCTGGCAAAGCAGTGCGTGCCTTCGCCGCCTCACACAGCGCGGCGTGCCTTCGGCGCCTGGCAAAGCAGCGCGTGCCTTCGCCGCCTAAGAAAGCGCTGCGTGCCTTCTCGCCCTCGCCGCCTAGCAAAGCTCCGCGTCCCTTCGCCGCCTCGCCGCCTAGCAAAGCGCCGTGTTCCTTTGGCGCCTAGCAAAGAAGTGCCTGCCTTCGGCGCCTCGCCGCATCGCAGCCTAGCAAAGCGCTGCGTGCCTTCGGCGGCTGGCAAAGCAGTGCGTGCCTTCGCTGCCTCACACAGCGCGGCGTGCCTTCGGCGCCTCGCCGCCTAAGAAAGCGCTGCGTGCCTTCTCGCCCTCGCCGCCTAGCAAAGCGCCGTGTCCCTTTGCCGCCTCGCCGCCTAGCAAAGCTCCGCGTCCCGTCGCCGCCTAGCAAAGCGGCGTGTTCCTTCGGCGCCTAGCAAAGCGCCGTGTTCCTTCGCTGCCTCGCCGCCTAAGAAAGCGCTGCGTCCCTTTTCGCCCTCGCCGCCCAACAAAGCGCCCTGTCCCTTCACCGCCTCCCCAATCGCTTCGGCCCTTCGCCGCCTCGCCGCCCAGCAAAGCGCTGCTTGCCTTCGCCGCCTCACACACCGCTGCGTCCCTTCGCCGCCTCGCCGCTTAGCAAACGCCGTAGTAGCGCCGAAGGGACACGGCGCTTTTGTAGGCGCCCAAGGCACGTGGCGCCTTGCTAAGCAGCGAGGCAGCGAAGGCACGCAGCCATTTGATCGTGGTCGACGGGCTCGGGCGCCTTGCTAGGCGGCGAGGCGGCGAAGGCACGCAGCGCTTTGCCAGGCGCCCAAGGACGCAGCGCTGTGCGAGGCGGCGAGGGCACGCAGTGCTTTGCTAGGCGGCGAGCGGACGTGCAGCTTTGCTAGGCAGCCAAGGCTGAGGACGCTTTGCTAGGAGGCTAGGCGGCGAAGGCACGCAGCGCTTTGCTAGGCGGCGAGGCGGCAAAGGCACGCGCTGCTTTGCTAGGCGCCGAAGGCACGCAGCGCTTCCTTCGTTTGCGAGGCAGCGAAGAGATGCAGCAGTCTCCTTGTTTGTGAGACAGCCAACATGCCCAGTGCTTGCTCCTTGTGCGAGGCAGCGAAGAGATGCAGCACTTTGCTTGTGCACCAGGTGGCGCAGTGGCATCGCGGATGGCTTTTTCTCCTGGAGGCGAAGCGAGGCAGCACTTTGCTAGTTGGCGAGGCAGCGAAGAGACGCAGCAGGCTGCTTGTTGGTGAGACAGCCAACATGCACAGTGGTTAGCTATTGTGCGAGGCAGCGAATGACCGCCGAGCAAATCGCTTTGTGCGTTCGCCGCCTCGCTGCCTAGCAAAGCGTCGTCTCCCTTGGGCGCCTAGCAAAGCTGCGCGTGCCGTCGCCCAAAAGCAAAGCGCCGTGTTCCTTGGGCGCCCAGCAAAGAAGTGCCTGCGTTGGGCGCCTCGCCACATCGCAGCCTAGCAAAGCGCTGCGTGCCTTCGGCGGCTGGCAAAGCAGTGCGTGCCTTCGCCGCCTCACACAGCGCGGCGTGCCTTCGGCGCCTGGCAAAGCAGCGCGTGCCTTCGCCGCCTAAGAAAGCGCTCCGTGCCTTCTCGCCCTCGCCGCCTAGCAAAGCTCCGCGTCCCTTCGCCGCCTCGCCGCCTAGCAAAGCGCCGTGTTCCTTTGGCGCCTAGCAAAGAAGTGCCTGCCTTCGGCGCCTCGCCGCATCGCAGCCTAGCAAAGCGCTGCGTGCCTTCGGCGGCTGGCAAAGCAGTGCGTGCCTTCGCTGCCTCACACAGCGCGGCGTGCCTTCGGCGCCTCGCCGCCTAAGAAAGCGCTGCGTGCCTTCTCGCCCTCGCCGCCTAGCAAAGCTCCGCGTCCCGTCGCCGCCTAGCAAAGCGGCGTGTTCCTTCGGCGCCTAGCAAAGCGCCGTGTTCCTTCGCTGCCTCGCCGCCTAAGAAAGCGCTGCGTGCCTTTTCGCCCTCGCCGCCCAACAAAGCGCCGTGTCCCTTCACCGCCTCCCCAATCGCTTCGTGCCTTCGGCGCCTAGCAAAGCGCTGCTTGCCTTCGCCGCCTCACACACCGCTGCGTCCCTTCGCCGCCTCGCCGCTTAGCAAACGCCGTAGTAGCGCCGAAGGGACACGGCGCTTTTGTAGGCGCCGAAGGCACGTGGCGCCTTGCTAAGCAGCGAGGCAGCGAAGGCACGCAGCCATTTGATCGTGGTCGACGGGCTCGGGCGCCTGGCTAGGCGGCGAGGCGGCGAAGGCACGCAGCGCTTTGCCAGGCGCCGAAGGCACTCAGCGCTTTGCCAGGCGCCCAAGGACGCAGCGCTCTAGGAGGCGGCGAGGGCACGCAGTGCTTTGCTAGGCGGCGAGCGGACGTGCAGCTTTGCTAGGCAGCCAAGGCTGAGGACGCTTTGCTAGGCGGCGAAGGCACGAAGCGATTTGGGAGGCGGCGAAGGCACACGGCGCTTTTCTAGGTGGCGAGGCGGCGAAGGCACGCGCTGCTTTGCTAGGCGCCGAAGGCACGCAGCGCTTCCTTCGTTTACGAGGCAGCGAAGAGGTGGAGCGCTTTGCTTGTCGGCCAGGCAGCGAACAGGCGCCGTGCTTTGCTTTCTGCCACTCAGCGAATACACGTAGCGCTCTGCTTTTTGGCGAGGCACTGAACAGATGCACCGTTTAGTTTGCGAGGCGGCGAAGAGACGCGGCGCTTTGCATGCTGGCGAGGCGGCGAGCAGATCGAGTGCTTTGCTTGTTGGCGAGGCAGCGAAGAGATGCAGCGGTTTGCTTGTTGGCGAGGCAGCGAAGAGATGCAGCAGTCTCCTTCTTTGTGAGACAGCCAACATGCCCAGTGCTTGCTCCTTGTGTGAGGCAGCGAAGAGATGCAGCGGTTTTCTAGTTGGCGAGGCAGCGAAGAGACGCAGCAGGCTGCTTGTTGGTGAGACAGCCAACATGCACAGTGGTTAGCTATTGGGCGAGGCAGCGAATGACCGCCGAGCAAATGGCTTTGTGCGTTCGTCGCCTCGCTGCCTAGCAAAGCGTCGTCTCCCTTGGGCGCCTAGCAAAGCTGCGCGTGCCGTCGCCCAAAAGCAAAGCGCCGTGTTCCTTGGGCGCCCAGCAAAGAAGTGCCTGCGTTGGGCGCCTCGCCGCATCGCAGCCTAGCAAAGCGCTGCGTGCCTTCGGCGGCTGGCAAAGCAGTGCGTGCCTTCGCCGCCTCACACAGCGCGGCGTGCCTTCGGCGCCTGGCAAAGCAGCGCGTGCCTTTGCCGCCTAAGAAAGCGCTGAGTGCCTTCTCGCCCTCGCCGCCTAGCAAAGCGCCGTGTCCCTTTGCCGCCTCGCCGCCTAGCAAAGCTCCGCGTCCCGTCGCCGCCTAGCAAAGCGGCGTCTTCCTTCGGCGCCTAGCAAAGCTCGTGTTCCTTCGCTGCCTCGCCGCCTAAGAAAGCGCTGCGTCCCTTTTCGCCCTCGCCGCCCAACAAAGCGCCGTGTCCCTTCACCGCCTCCCCAATCGCTTCGTGCCTTCGGCGCCTAGCAAAGCGCTGCTTGCCTTCGCCGCCTCACACACCGCTGCGTCCCTTCGCCGCCTCGCCGCTTAGCAAACGCCGTAGTAGCGCCGAAGGGACACGGCGCTTTTGTAGGCGCCGAAGGCACGTGGCGCCTTGCTAAGCACCGAGGCAGCGAAGGCACGCAGCCATTTGATCGTGGTCGACGGGCTCGGGCGCCTTGCTAGGCGGCGAGGCGGCGAAGGCACGCAGCGCTTTGCCAGGCGCCGAAGGCACTCAGCGCTTTGCCAGGCGCCCAAGGACGCAGCGCTGTGCGAGGCGGCGAGGGCACGCAGTGCTTTGCTAGGCGGCGAGCGGACGTGCAGCTTTGCTAGGCAGCCAAGGCTGAGGACGCTTTGCTAGGAGGCTAGGCGGCGAAGGCACGCAGCGCTTTGCTAGGCGGCGAGGCGGCAAAGGCACGCGCTGCTTTGCTAGGCGCCGAAGGCACGCAGCGCTTCCTTCGTTTGCGAGGCAGCGAAGAGATGCAGCAGTCTCCTTGTTTGTGAGACAGCCAACATGCCCAGTGCTTGCTCCTTGTGCGAGGCAGCGAAGAGATGCAGCACTTTGCTTGTGCACCAGGTGGCGCAGTGGCATCGCGGATGGCTTTTTCTCCTGGAGGCGAAGCGAGGCAGCACTTTGCTAGTTGGCGAGGCAGCGAAGAGACGCAGCAGGCTGCTTGTTGGTGAGACAGCCAACATGCACAGTGGTTAGCTATTGTGCGAGGCAGCGAATGACCGCCGAGCAAATCGCTTTGTGCGTTCGCCGCCTCGCTGCCTAGCAAAGCGTCGTCTCCCTTGGGCGCCTAGCAAAGCTGCGCGTGCCGTCGCCGTCAAGCAAAGCGCCGTGTTCCTTGGGCGCCTAGCAAAGAAGTGCCTGCGTTGGGCGCCTCGCCACATCGCAGCCTAGCAAAGCGCTGCGTGCCTTCGGCGGCTGGCAAAGCAGTGCGTGCCTTCGCCGCCTCACACAGCGCGGCGTGCCTTCGGCGCCTGGCAAAGCAGCGCGTGCCTTCGCCGCCTAAGAAAGCGCTCCGTGCCTTCTCGCCCTCGCCGCCTAGCAAAGCTCCGCGTCCCTTCGCCGCCTCGCCGCCTAGCAAAGCGCCGTGTTCCTTTGGCGCCTAGCAAAGAAGTGCCTGCCTTCGGCGCCTCGCCGCATCGCAGCCTAGCAAAGCGCTGCGTGCCTTCGGCGGCTGGCAAAGCAGTGCGTGCCTTCGCTGCCTCACACAGCGCGGCGTGCCTTCGGCGCCTCGCCGCCTAAGAAAGCGCTGCGTGCCTTCTCGCCCTCGCCGCCTAGCAAAGCTCCGCGTCCCGTCGCCGCCTAGCAAAGCGGCGTGTTCCTTCGGCGCCTAGCAAAGCGCCGTGTTCCTTCGCTGCCTCGCCGCCTAAGAAAGCGCTGCGTGCCTTTTCGCCCTCGCCGCCCAACAAAGCGCCGTGTCCCTTCACCGCCTCCCCAATCGCTTCGTGCCTTCGGCGCCTAGCAAAGCGCTGCTTGCCTTCGCCGCCTCACACACCGCTGCGTCCCTTCGCCGCCTCGCCGCTTAGCAAACGCCGTAGTAGCGCCGAAGGGACACGGCGCTTTTGTAGGCGCCGAAGGCACGTGGCGCCTTGCTAAGCAGCGAGGCAGCGAAGGCACGCAGCCATTTGATCGTGGTCGACGGGCTCGGGCGCCTGGCTAGGCGGCGAGGCGGCGAAGGCACGCAGCGCTTTGCCAGGCGCCGAAGGCACTCAGCGCTTTGCCAGGCGCCCAAGGACGCAGCGCTCTAGGAGGCGGCGAGGGCACGCAGTGCTTTGCTAGGCGGCGAGCGGACGTGCAGCTTTGCTAGGCAGCCAAGGCTGAGGACGCTTTGCTAGGCGGCGAAGGCACGAAGCGATTTGGGAGGCGGCGAAGGCACACGGCGCTTTTCTAGGTGGCGAGGCGGCGAAGGCACGCGCTGCTTTGCTAGGCGCCGAAGGCACGCAGCGCTTCCTTCGTTTACGAGGCAGCGAAGAGGTGGAGCGCTTTGCTTGTCGGCCAGGCAGCGAACAGGCGCCGTGCTTTGCTTTCTGCCACTCAGCGAATACACGTAGCGCTCTGCTTTTTGGCGAGGCACTGAACAGATGCACCGTTTAGTTTGCGAGGCGGCGAAGAGACGCGGCGCTTTGCATGCTGGCGAGGCGGCGAGCAGATCGAGTGCTTTGCTTGTTGGCGAGGCAGCGAAGAGATGCAGCGGTTTGCTTGTTGGCGAGGCAGCGAAGAGATGCAGCAGTCTCCTTCTTTGTGAGACAGCCAACATGCCCAGTGCTTGCTCCTTGTGTGAGGCAGCGAAGAGATGCAGCGGTTTTCTAGTTGGCGAGGCAGCGAAGAGACGCAGCAGGCTGCTTGTTGGTGAGACAGCCAACATGCACAGTGGTTAGCTATTGGGCGAGGCAGCGAATGACCGCCGAGCAAATGGCTTTGTGCGTTCGTCGCCTCGCTGCCTAGCAAAGCGTCGTCTCCCTTGGGCGCCTAGCAAAGCTGCGCGTGCCGTCGCCCAAAAGCAAAGCGCCGTGTTCCTTGGGCGCCCAGCAAAGAAGTGCCTGCGTTGGGCGCCTCGCCGCATCGCAGCCTAGCAAAGCGCTGCGTGCCTTCGGCGGCTGGCAAAGCAGTGCGTGCCTTCGCCGCCTCACACAGCGCGGCGTGCCTTCGGCGCCTGGCAAAGCAGCGCGTGCCTTTGCCGCCTAAGAAAGCGCTGAGTGCCTTCTCGCCCTCGCCGCCTAGCAAAGCGCCGTGTCCCTTTGCCGCCTCGCCGCCTAGCAAAGCTCCGCGTCCCGTCGCCGCCTAGCAAAGCGGCGTCTTCCTTCGGCGCCTAGCAAAGCGCCGTGTTCCTTCGCTGCCTCGCCGCCTAAGAAAGCGCTGCGTCCCTTTTCGCCCTCGCCGCCCAACAAAGCGCCGTGTCCCTTCACCGCCTCCCCAATCGCTTCGTGCCTTCGGCGCCTAGCAAAGCGCTGCTTGCCTTCGCCGCCTCACACACCGCTGCGTCCCTTCGCCGCCTCGCCGCTTAGCAAACGCCGTAGTAGCGCCGAAGGGACACGGCGCTTTTGTAGGCGCCGAAGGCACGTGGCGCCTTGCTAAGCACCGAGGCAGCGAAGGCACGCAGCCATTTGATCGTGGTCGACGGGCTCGGGCGCCTTGCTAGGCGGCGAGGCGGCGAAGGCACGCAGCGCTTTGCCAGGCGCCGAAGGCACTCAGCGCTTTGCCAGGCGCCCAAGGACGCAGCGCTGTGCGAGGCGGCGAGGGCACGCAGTGCTTTGCTAGGCGGCGAGCGGACGTGCAGCTTTGCTAGGCAGCCAAGGCTGAGGACGCTTTGCTAGGAGGCTAGGCGGCGAAGGCACGAAGCGATTTGGGAGGCGGCGAAGGCACGCAGCGCTTTGCTAGGCGGCGAGGCGGCAAAGGCACGCGCTGCTTTGCTAGGCGCCGAAGGCACGCAGCGCTTCCTTCGTTTGCGAGGCAGCGAAGAGATGCAGCAGTCTCCTTGTTTGTGAGACAGCCAACATGCCCAGTGCTTGCTCCTTGTGCGAGGCAGCGAAGAGATGCAGCACTTTGCTTGTGCACCAGGTGGCGCAGTGGCATCGCGGATGGCTTTTTCTCCTGGAGGCGAAGCGAGGCAGCACTTTGCTAGTTGGCGAGGCAGCGAAGAGACGCAGCAGGCTGCTTGTTGGTGAGACAGCCAACATGCACAGTGGTTAGCTATTGTGCGAGGCAGCGAATGACCGCCGAGCAAATCGCTTTGTGCGTTCGCCGCCTCGCTGCCTAGCAAAGCGTCGTCTCCCTTGGGCGCCTAGCAAAGCTGCGCGTGCCGTCGCCGTCAAGCAAAGCGCCGTGTTCCTTGGGCGCCTAGCAAAGAAGTGCCTGCGTTGGGCGCCTCGCCGCATCGCAGCCTAGCAAAGCGCTGCGTGCCTTCGGCGGCTGGCAAAGCAGTGCGTGCCTTCGCCGCCTCACACAGCGCGGCGTGCCTTCGGCGCCTGGCAAAGCAGCGCGTGCCTTCGCCGCCTAAGAAAGCGCTGCGTGCCTTCTCGCCCTCGCCGCCTAGCAAAGCTCCGCGTCCCTTCGCCGCCTCGCCGCCTAGCAAAGCGCCGTGTTCCTTTGGCGCCTAGCAAAGAAGTGCCTGCCTTCGGCGCCTCGCCGCATCGCAGCCTAGCAAAGCGCTGCGTGCCTTCGGCGGCTGGCAAAGCAGTGCGTGCCTTCGCTGCCTCACACAGCGCGGCGTGCCTTCGGCGCCTCGCCGCCTAAGAAAGCGCTGCGTGCCTTCTCGCCCTCGCCGCCTAGCAAAGCGCCGTGTCCCTTTGCCGCCTCGCCGCCTAGCAAAGCTCCGCGTCCCGTCGCCGCCTAGCAAAGCGGCGTGTTCCTTCGGCGCCTAGCAAAGCGCCGTGTTCCTTCGCTGCCTCGCCGCCTAAGAAAGCGCTGCGTGCCTTTTCGCCCTCGCCGCCCAACAAAGCGCCGTGTCCCTTCACCGCCTCCCCAATCGCTTCGTGCCTTCGGCGCCTAGCAAAGCGCTGCTTGCCTTCGCCGCCTCACACACCGCTGCGTCCCTTCGCCGCCTCGCCGCTTAGCAAACGCCGTAGTAGCGCCGAAGGGACACGGCGCTTTTGTAGGCGCCGAAGGCACGTGGCGCCTTGCTAAGCAGCGAGGCAGCGAAGGCACGCAGCCATTTGATCGTGGTCGAC
Source organism: Apteryx mantelli (assembly GCF_036417845.1). Taxonomy (NCBI): domain Eukaryota; kingdom Metazoa; phylum Chordata; class Aves; order Apterygiformes; family Apterygidae; genus Apteryx; species Apteryx mantelli. The sequence continues at coordinate 182,072 of NC_089993.1, read as the reverse complement.
GGGCTCGGGCGCCTGGCTAGGCGGCGAGGCGGCGAAGGCACGCAGCGCTTTGCCAGGCGCCGAAGGCACTCAGCGCTTTGCCAGGCGCCCAAGGACGCAGCGCTCTAGGAGGCGGCGAGGGCACGCAGTGCTTTGCTAGGCGGCGAGCGGACGTGCAGCTTTGCTAGGCAGCCAAGGCTGAGGACGCTTTGCTAGGCGGCGAAGGCACGAAGCGATTTGGGAGGCGGCGAAGGCACACGGCGCTTTTCTAGGTGGCGAGGCGGCGAAGGCACGCGCTGCTTTGCTAGGCGCCGAAGGCACGCAGCGCTTCCTTCGTTTGCGAGGCAGCGAAGAGGTGGAGCGGTTTGCTTGTCGGCCAGGCAGCGAACAGGCGCCGTGCTTTGCTTTCTGCCACTCAGCGAATACACGTAGCGCTCTGCTTTTTGGCGAGGCACTGAACAGATGCACCGTTTAGTTTGCGAGGCGGCGAAGAGACGCGGCGCTTTGCATGCTGGCGAGGCGGCGAGCGGATCGAGTGCTTTGCTTGTTGGCGAGGCAGCGAAGAGATGCAGCGGTTTGCTTGTTGGCGAGGCAGCGAAGAGATGCAGCAGTCTCCTTGTTTGTGAGACAGCCAACATGCCCAGTGCTTGCTCCTTGTGTGAGGCAGCGAAGAGATGCAGCGGTTTTCTAGTTGGCGAGGCAGCGAAGAGACGCAGCAGGCTGCTTGTTGGTGAGACAGCCAACATGCACAGTGGTTAGCTATTGTGCGAGGCAGCGAATGACCGCCGAGCAAATCGCTTTGTGCGTTCGCCGCCTCGCTGCCTAGCAAAGCGTCGTCTCCCTTGGGCGCCTAGCAAAGCTGCGCGTGCCGTCGCCGTCAAGCAAAGCGCCGTGTTCCTTGGGCGCCTAGCAAAGAAGTGCCTGCGTTGGGCGCCTCGCCGCATCGCAGCCTAGCAAAGCGCTGCGTGCCTTCGGCGGCTGGCAAAGCAGTGCGTGCCTTCGCCGCCTCACACAGCGCGGCGTGCCTTCGGCGCCTGGCAAAGCAGCGCGTGCCTTCGCCGCCTCACACAGCGCGGCGTGCCTTCGGCGCCTGGCAAAGCAGCGCGTGCCTTTGCCGCCTAAGAAAGCGCTGCGTGCCTTCTCGCCCTCGCCGCCTAGCAAAGCGCCGTGTCCCTTTGCCGCCTCGCCGCCTAGCAAAGCTCCGCGTCCCGTCGCCGCCTAGCAAAGCGGCGTGTTCCTTCGGCGCCTAGCAAAGCGCCGTGTTCCTTCGCTGCCTCGCCGCCTAAGAAAGCGCTGCGTCCCTTTTCGCCCTCGCCGCCCAACAAAGCGCCGTGTCCCTTCACCGCCTCCCCAATCGCTTCGTGCCTTCGGCGCCTAGCAAAGCGCTGCTTGCCTTCGCCGCCTCACGCAGCGCTGCGTCCCTTCGACGCCTCGCCGCTTAGCAAACGCCGTAGTAGCGCCGAAGGCACACGGCGCTTTTGTAGGCGCCGAAGGCACGTGGCGCCTTGCTAAGCACCGAGGCAGCGAAGGCACGCAGCCATTTGATGGTGGTCGACGGGCTCGGGCGCCTTGCTAGGCGGCGAAGGCACGCAGCGCTTTGCCAGGCGCCCAAGGACGCAGCGCTGTGCGAGGCGGCGAGGGCACGCAGTGCTTTGCTAGGCGGCGAGCGGACGTGCAGCTTTGCTAGGCAGCCAAGGCTGAGGACGCTTTGCTAGGAGGCTAGGCGGCGAAGGCACGAAGCGATTTGGGAGGCGGCGAAGGCACGCAGCGCTTTGCTAGGCGGCGAGGCGGCAAAGGCACGCGCTGCTTTGCTAGGCGCCGAAGGCACGCAGCGCTTCCTTCGTTTGCGAGGCAGCGAAGAGATGCAGCAGTCTCCTTGTTTGTGAGACAGCCAACATGCCCAGTGCTTGCTCCTTGTGCGAGGCAGCGAAGAGATGCAGCACTTTGCTTGTGCACCAGGTGGCGCAGTGGCATCGCGGATGGCTTTTTCTCCTGGAGGCGAAGCGAGGCAGCACTTTGCTAGTTGGCGAGGCAGCGAAGAGACGCAGCAGGCTGCTTGTTGGTGAGACAGCCAACATGCACAGTGGTTAGCTATTGTGCGAGGCAGCGAATGACCGCCGAGCAAATCGCTTTGTGCGTTCGCCGCCTCGCTGCCTAGCAAAGCGTCGTCTCCCTTGGGCGCCTAGCAAAGCTGCGCGTGCCGTCGCCCAAAAGCAAAGCGCCGTGTTCCTTGGGCGCCTAGCAAAGAAGTGCCTGCGTTGGGCGCCTCGCCACATCGCAGCCTAGCAAAGCGCTGCGTGCCTTCGGCGGCTGGCAAAGCAGTGCGTGCCTTCGCCGCCTCACACAGCGCGGCGTGCCTTCGGCGCCTGGCAAAGCAGCGCGTGCCTTCGCCGCCTCACACAGCGCGGCGTGCCTTCGGCGCCTGGCAAAGCAGCGCGTGCCTTTGCCGCCTAAGAAAGCGCTGCGTGCCTTCTCGCCCTCGCCGCCTAGCAAAGCGCCGTGTCCCTTTGCCGCCTCGCCGCCTAGCAAAGCTCCGCGTCCCGTCGCCGCCTAGCAAAGCGCCGTGTTCCTTCGGCGCCTAGCAAAGCGCCGTGTTCCTTCGCTGCCTCGCCGCCTAAGAAAGCGCTGCGTCCCTTTTCGCCCTCGCCGCCCAACAAAGCGCCGTGTCCCTTCACCGCCTCCCCAATCGCTTCGTGCCTTCGGCGCCTAGCAAAGCGCTGCTTGCCTTCGCCGCCTCACACACCGCTGCGTCCCTTCGCCGCCTCGCCGCTTAGCAAACGCCGTAGTAGCGCCGAAGGCACACGGCGCTTTTGTAGGCGCCGAAGGCACGTGGCGCCTTGCTAAGCACCGAGGCAGCGAAGGCACGCAGCCATTTGATCGTGGTCGACGGGCTCGGGCGCCTTGCTAGGCGGCGAGGCGGCGAAGGCACGCAGCGCTTTGCCAGGCGCCCAAGGACGCAGCGCTGTGCGAGGCGGCGAGGGCACGCAGTGCTTTGCTAGGCGGCGAGCGGACGTGCAGCTTTGCTAGGCAGCCAAGGCTGAGGACGCTTTGCTAGGCGGCGAAGGCACGAAGCGATTTGGGAGGCGGCGAAGGCACGCAGCGCTTTGCTAGGCGGCGAGGCGGCAAAGGCACGCGCTGCTTTGCTAGGCGCCGAAGGCACGCAGCGCTTCCTTCGTTTGCGAGGCAGCGAAGAGATGCAGCAGTCTCCTTGTTTGTGAGACAGCCAACATGCCCAGTGCTTGCTCCTTGTGTGAGGCAGCGAAGAGATGCAGCGGTTTTCTAGTTGGCGAGGCAGCGAAGAGACGCAGCAGGCTGCTTGTTGGTGAGACAGCCAACATGCACAGTGGTTAGCTATTGTGCGAGGCAGCGAATGACCGCCGAGCAAATCGCTTTGTGCGTTCGCCGCCTCGCTGCCTAGCAAAGCGTCGTCTCCCTTGGGCGCCTAGCAAAGCTGCGCGTGCCGTCGCCCAAAAGCAAAGCGCCGTGTTCCTTGGGCGCCTAGCAAAGAAGTGCCTGCGTTGGGCGCCTCGCCGCATCGCAGCCTAGCAAAGCGCTGCGTGCCTTCGGCGGCTGGCAAAGCAGTGCGTGCCTTCGCCGCCTCACACAGCGCGGCGTGCCTTCGGCGCCTGGCAAAGCAGCGCGTGCCTTCGCCGCCTAAGAAAGCGCTGCGTGCCTTCTCGCCCTCGCCGCCTAGCAAAGCTCCGCGTCCCTTCGCCGCCTCGCCGCCTAGCAAAGCGCCGTGTTCCTTTGGCGCCTAGCAAAGAAGTGCCTGCGTTGGGCGCCTCGCCGCATCGCAGCCTAGCAAAGCGCTGCGTGCCTTCGGCGGCTGGCAAAGCAGTGCGTGCCTTCGCTGCCTCACACAGCGCGGCGTGCCTTCGGCGCCTCGCCGCCTAAGAAAGCGCTGCGTGCCTTCTCGCCCTCGCCGCCTAGCAAAGCGCCGTGTCCCTTTGCCGCCTCGCCGCCTAGCAAAGCTCCGCGTCCCGTCGCCGCCTAGCAAAGCGGCGTGTTCCTTCGGCGCCTAGCAAAGCGCCGTGTTCCTTCGCTGCCTCGCCGCCTAAGAAAGCGCTGCGTCCCTTTTCGCCCTCGCCGCCCAACAAAGCGCCGTGTCCCTTCACCGCCTCCCCAATCGCTTCGTGCCTTCGGCGCCTAGCAAAGCGCTGCTTGCCTTCGCCGCCTCACACACCGCTGCGTCCCTTCGCCGCCTCGCCGCTTAGCAAACGCCGTAGTAGCGCCGAAGGGACACGGCGCTTTTGTAGGCGCCGAAGGCACGTGGCGCCTTGCTAAGCAGCGAGGCAGCGAAGGCACGCAGCCATTTGATCGTGGTCGACGGGCTCGGGCGCCTTGCTAGGCGGCGAGGCGGCGAAGGCACGCAGCGCTTTGCCAGGCGCCGAAGGCACTCAGCGCTTTGCCAGGCGCCCAAGGACGCAGCGCTCTAGGAGGCGGCGAGGGCACGCAGTGCTTTGCTAGGCGGCGAGCGGACGTGCAGCTTTGCTAGGCAGCCAAGGCTGAGGACGCTTTGCTAGGCGGCGAAGGCACGAAGCGATTTGGGAGGCGGCGAAGGCACACGGCGCTTTTCTATGTGGCGAGGCGGCGAAGGCACGCGCTGCTTTGCTAGGCGCCGAAGGCACGCAGCGCTTCCTTCGTTTGCGAGGCAGCGAAGAGGTGGAGCGGTTTGCTTGTCGGCCAGGCAGCGAACAGGCGCCGTGCTTTGCTTTCTGCCACTCAGCGAATACACGTAGCGCTCTGCTTTTTGGCGAGGCACTGAACAGATGCACCGTTTAGTTTGCGAGGCGGCGAAGAGACGCGGCGCTTTGCATGCTGGCGAGGCGGCGAGCGGATCGAGTGCTTTGCTTGTTGGCGAGGCAGCGAAGAGATGCAGCGGTTTGCTTGTTGGCGAGGCAGCGAAGAGATGCAGCAGTCTCCTGGTTTGTGAGACAGCCAACATGCCCAGTGCTTGCTGCTTGTGTGAGGCAGCGAAGAGATGCAGCGGTTTTCTAGTTGGCGAGGCAGCGAAGAGACGCAGCAGGCTGCTTGTTGGTGAGACAGCCAACATGCACAGTGGTTAGCTATTGTGCGAGGCAGCGAATGACCGCCGAGCAAATCGCTTTGTGCGTTCGCCGCCTCGCTGCCTAGCAAAGCGTCGTCTCCCTTGGGCGCCTAGCAAAGCTGCGCGTGCCGTCGCCCAAAAGCAAAGCGCCGTTTTCCTTGGGCGCCTAGCAAAGAAGTGCCTGCGTTGGGCGCCTCGCCGCATCGCAGCCTAGCAAAGCGCTGCGTGCCTTCGGCGGCTGGCAAAGCAGTGCGTGCCTTCGCTGCCTCACACAGCGCGGCGTGCCTTCGGCGCCTCGCCGCCTAAGAAAGCGCTGCGTGCCTTCTCGCCCTCGCCGCCTAGCAAAGCGCCGTGTCCCTTTGCCGCCTCGTCGCCTAGCAAAGCTCCGCGTCCCGTCGCCGCCTAGCAAAGCGGCGTGTTCCTTCGGCGCCTAGCAAAGCGCCGTGTTCCTTCGCTGCCTCGCCGCCTAAGAAAGCGCTGCGTGCCTTTTCGCCCTCGCCGCCCAACAAAGCGCCGTGTCCCTTCACCGCCTCCCCAATCGCTTCGTGCCTTCGGCGCCTAGCAAAGCGCTGCTTGCCTTCGCCGCCTCACACAGCGCTGCGTCCCTTCGCCGCCTCGCCGCTTAGCAAACGCCGTAGTAGCGCCGAAGGCACACGGCGCTTTTGTAGGCGCCGAAGGCACGTGGCGCCTTGCTAAGCAGCGAGGCAGCGAAGGCACGCAGCCATTTGATCGTGGTCGACGGGCTCGGGCGCCTTGCTAGGCGGCGAGGCGGCGAAGGCACGCAGCGCTTTGCCAGGCGCCCAAGGACGCAGCGCTGTGCGAGGCGGCGAGGGCACGCAGTGCTTTGCTAGGCGGCGAGCGGACGTGCAGCTTTGCTAGGCAGCCAAGGCTGAGGACGCTTTGCTAGGAGGCTAGGCGGCGAAGGCACGAAGCGATTTGGGAGGCGGCGAAGGCACGCAGCGCTTTGCTAGGCGGCGAGGCGGCAAAGGCACGCGCTGCTTTGCTAGGCGCCGAAGGCACGCAGCGCTTCCTTCGTTTGCGAGGCAGCGAAGAGATGCAGCAGTCTCCTTGTTTGTGAGACAGCCAACATGCCCAGTGCTTGCTCCTTGTGCGAGGCAGCGAAGAGATGCAGCACTTTGCTTGTGCACCAGGTGGCGCAGTGGCATCGCGGATGGCTTTTTCTCCTGGAGGCGAAGCGAGGCAGCACTTTGCTAGTTGGCGAGGCAGCGAAGAGACGCAGCAGGCTGCTTGTTGGTGAGACAGCCAACATGCACAGTGGTTAGCTATTGTGCGAGGCAGCGAATGACCGCCGAGCAAATCGCTTTGTGCGTTCGCCGCCTCGCTGCCTAGCAAAGCGTCGTCTCCCTTGGGCGCCTAGCAAAGCTGCGCGTGCCGTCGCCGTCAAGCAAAGCGCCGTGTTCCTTGGGCGCCTAGCAAAGAAGTGCCTGCCTTCGGCGCCTCGCCGCATCGCAGCCTAGCAAAGCGCTGCGTGCCTTCGGCGGCTGGCAAAGCAGTGCGTGCCTTCGCCGCCTCACACAGCGCGGCGTGCCTTCGGCGCCTGGCAAAGCAGCGCGTGCCTTCGCCGCCTCACACAGCGCGGCGTGCCTTCGGCGCCTGGCAAAGCAGCGCGTGCCTTTGCCGCCTAAGAAAGCGCTGCGTGCCTTCTCGCCCTCGCCGCCTAGCAAAGCGCCGTGTCCCTTTGCCGCCTCGCCGCCTAGCAAAGCTCCGCGTCCCGTCGCCGCCTAGCAAAGCGGCGTGTTCCTTCGGCGCCTAGCAAAGCGCCGTGTTCCTTCGCTGCCTCGCCGCCTAAGAAAGCGCTGCGTGCCTTTTCGCCCTCGCCGCCCAACAAAGCGCCGTGTCCCTTCACCGCCTCCCCAATCGCTTCGTGCCTTCGGCGCCTAGCAAAGCGCTGCTTGCCTTCGCCGCCTCACGCAGCGCTGCGTCCCTTCGCCGCCTCGCCGCTTAGCAAACGCCGTAGTAGCGCCGAAGGCACACGGCGCTTTTGTAGGCGCCGAAGGCACGTGGCGCCTTGCTAAGCAGCGAGGCAGCGAAGGCACGCAGCCATTTGATCGTGGTCGACGGGCTCGGGCGCCTTGCTAGGCGGCGAAGGCACGCAGCGCTTTGCCAGGCGCCCAAGGACGCAGCGCTGTGCGAGGCGGCGAGGGCACGCAGTGCTTTGCTAGGCGGCGAGCGGACGTGCAGCTTTGCTAGGCAGCCAAGGCTGAGGACGCTTTGCTAGGAGGCTAGGCGGCGAAGGCACGAAGCGATTTGGGAGGCGGCGAAGGCACGCAGCGCTTTGCTAGGCGGCGAGGCGGCAAAGGCACGCGCTGCTTTGCTAGGCGCCGAAGGCACGCAGCGCTTCCTTCGTTTGCGAGGCAGCGAAGAGATGCAGCAGTCTCCTTGTTTGTGAGACAGCCAACATGCCCAGTGCTTGCTCCTTGTGCGAGGCAGCGAAGAGATGCAGCACTTTGCTTGTGCACCAGGTGGCGCAGTGGCATCGCGGATGGCTTTTTCTCCTGGAGGCGAAGCGAGGCAGCACTTTGCTAGTTGGCGAGGCAGCGAAGAGACGCAGCAGGCTGCTTGTTGGTGAGACAGCCAACATGCACAGTGGTTAGCTATTGTGCGAGGCAGCGAATGACCGCCGAGCAAATCGCTTTGTGCGTTCGCCGCCTCGCTGCCTAGCAAAGCGTCGTCTCCCTTGGGCGCCTAGCAAAGCTGCGCGTGCCGTCGCCCAAAAGCAAAGCGCCGTGTTCCTTGGGCGCCTAGCAAAGAAGTGCCTGCGTTGGGCGCCTCGCCGCATCGCAGCCTAGCAAAGCGCTGCGTGCCTTCGGCGGCTGGCAAAGCAGTGCGTGCCTTCGCCGCCTCACACAGCGCGGCGTGCCTTCGGCGCCTGGCAAAGCAGCGCGTGCCTTCGCCGCCTAAGAAAGCGCTGCGTGCCTTCTCGCCCTCGCCGCCTAGCAAAGCTCCGCGTCCCTTCGCCGCCTCGCCGCCTAGCAAAGCGCCGTGTTCCTTTGGCGCCTAGCAAAGAAGTGCCTGCCTTCGGCGCCTCGCCGCATCGCAGCCTAGTAAAGCGCTGCGTGCCTTCGGCGGCTGGCAAAGCAGTGCGTGCCTTCGCTGCCTCACACAGCGCGGCGTGCCTTCGGCGCCTCGCCGCCTAAGAAAGCGCTGCGTGCCTTCTCGCCCTCGCCGCCTAGCAAAGCGCCGTGTCCCTTTGCCGCCTCGCCGCCTAGCAAAGCTCCGCGTCCCGTCGCCGCCTAGCAAAGCGGCGTGTTCCTTCGGCGCCTAGCAAAGCGGCGTGTTCCTTCGCTGCCTCGCGGCCTAAGAAAGCGCTGCGTGCCTTTTCGCCCTCGCCGCCCAACAAAGCGCCGTGTCCCTTCACCGCCTCCCCAATCGCTTCGTGCCTTCGGCGCCTAGCAAAGCGCTGCTTGCCTTCGCCGCCTCACACACCGCTGCGTCCCTTCGCCGCCTCGCCGCTTAGCAAACGCCGTAGTAGCGCCGAAGGCACACGGCGCTTTTGTAGGCGCCGAAGGCACGTGGCGCCTTGCTAAGCAGCGAGGCAGCGAAGGCACGCAGCCATTTGATCGTGGTCGACGGGCTCGGGCGCCTTGCTAGGCGGCGAGGCGGCGAAGGCACGCAGCGCTTTGCCAGGCGCCGAAGGCACTCAGCGCTTTGCCAGGCGCCCAAGGACGCAGCGCTCTAGGAGGCGGCGAGGGCACGCAGTGCTTTGCTAGGCGGCGAGCGGACGTGCAGCTTTGCTAGGCAGCCAAGGCTGAGGACGCTTTGCTAGGCGGCGAAGGCACGAAGCGATTTGGGAGGCGGCGAAGGCACACGGCGCTTTTCTAGGTGGCGAGGCGGCGAAGGCACGCGCTGCTTTGCTAGGCGCCGAAGGCACGCAGCGCTTCCTTCGTTTGCGAGGCAGCGAAGAGGTGGAGCGGTTTGCTTGTCGGCCAGGCAGCGAACAGGCGCCGTGCTTTGCTTTCTGCCACTCAGCGAATACACGTAGCGCTCTGCTTTTTGGCGAGGCACTGAACAGATGCACCGTTTAGTTTGCGAGGCGGCGAAGAGACGCGGCGCTTTGCATGCTGGCGAGGCGGCGAGCGGATCGAGTGCTTTGCTTGTTGGCGAGGCAGCGAAGAGATGCAGCGGTTTGCTTGTTGGCGAGGCAGCGAAGAGATGCAGCAGTCTCCTGGTTTGTGAGACAGCCAACATGCCCAGTGCTTGCTGCTTGTGTGAGGCAGCGAAGAGATGCAGCGGTTTTCTAGTTGGCGAGGCAGCGAAGAGACGCAGCAGGCTGCTTGTTGGTGAGACAGCCAACATGCACAGTGGTTAGCTATTGTGCGAGGCAGCGAATGACCGCCGAGCAAATCGCTTTGTGCGTTCGCCGCCTCGCTGCCTAGCAAAGCGTCGTCTCCCTTGGGCGCCTAGCAAAGCTGCGCGTGCCGTCGCCCAAAAGCAAAGCGCCGTGTTCCTTGGGCGCCTAGCAAAGAAGTGCCTGCGTTGGGCGCCTCGCCGCATCGCAGCCTAGCAAAGCGCTGCGTGCCTTCGGCGGCTGGCAAAGCAGTGCGTGCCTTCGCTGCCTCACACAGCGCGGCGTGCCTTCGGCGCCTCGCCGCCTAAGAAAGCGCTGCGTGCCTTCTCGCCCTCGCCGCCTAGCAAAGCGCCGTGTCCCTTTGCCGCCTCGCCGCCTAGCAAAGCTCCGCGTCCCGTCGCCGCCTAGCAAAGCGCCGTGTTCCTTCGGCGCCTAGCAAAGCGCCGTGTTCCTTCGCTGCCTCGCCGCCTAAGAAAGCGCTGCGTCCCTTTTCGCCCTCGCCGCCCAACAAAGCGCCGTGTCCCTTCACCGCCTCCCCAATCGCTTCGTGCCTTCGGCGCCTAGCAAAGCGCTGCTTGCCTTCGCCGCCTCACACAGCGCTGCGTCCCTTCGCCGCCTCGCCGCTTAGCAAACGCCGTAGTAGCGCCGAAGGCACACGGCGCTTTTGTAGGCGCCGAAGGCACGTGGCGCCTTGCTAAGCACCGAGGCAGCGAAGGCACGCAGCCATTTGATCGTGGTCGACGGGCTCGGGCGCCTTGCTAGGCGGCGAGGCGGCGAAGGCACGCAGCGCTTTGCCAGGCGCCCAAGGACGCAGCGCTGTGCGAGGCGGCGAGGGCACGCAGTGCTTTGCTAGGCGGCGAGCGGACGTGCAGCTTTGCTAGGCAGCCAAGGCTGAGGACGCTTTGCTAGGAGGCTAGGCGGCGAAGGCACGAAGCGATTTGGGAGGCGGCGAAGGCACGCAGCGCTTTGCTAGGCGGCGAGGCGGCAAAGGCACGCGCTGCTTTGCTAGGCGCCGAAGGCACGCAGCGCTTCCTTCGTTTGCGAGGCAGCGAAGAGATGCAGCAGTCTCCTTGTTTGTGAGACAGCCAACATGCCCAGTGCTTGCTCCTTGTGCGAGGCAGCGAAGAGATGCAGCACTTTGCTTGTGCACCAGGTGGCGCAGTGGCATCGCGGATGGCTTTTTCTCCTGGAGGCGAAGCGAGGCAGCACTTTGCTAGTTGGCGAGGCAGCGAAGAGACGCAGCAGGCTGCTTGTTGGTGAGACAGCCAACATGCACAGTGGTTAGCTATTGTGCGAGGCAGCGAATGACCGCCGAGCAAATCGCTTTGTGCGTTCGCCGCCTCGCTGCCTAGCAAAGCGTCGTCTCCCTTGGGCGCCTAGCAAAGCTGCGCGTGCCGTCGCCCAAAAGCAAAGCGCCGTGTTCCTTGGGCGCCTAGCAAAGAAGTGCCTGCGTTGGGCGCCTCGCCGCATCGCAGCCTAGCAAAGCGCTGCGTGCCTTCGGCGGCTGGCAAAGCAGTGCGTGCCTTCGCCGCCTCACACAGCGCGGCGTGCCTTCGGCGCCTGGCAAAGCAGCGCGTGCCTTCGCCGCCTAAGAAAGCGCTGCGTGCCTTCTCGCCCTCGCCGCCTAGCAAAGCTCCGCGTCCCTTCGCCGCCTCGCCGCCTAGCAAAGCGCCGTGTTCCTTTGGCGCCTAGCAAAGAAGTGCCTGCGTTGGGCGCCTCGCCGCATCGCAGCCTAGCAAAGCGCTGCGTGCCTTCGGCGGCTGGCAAAGCAGTGCGTGCCTTCGCTGCCTCACACAGCGCGGCGTGCCTTCGGCGCCTCGCCGCCTAAGAAAGCGCTGCGTGCCTTCTCGCCCTCGCCGCCTAGCAAAGCGCCGTGTCCCTTTGCCGCCTAGCAAAGAAGAGCCTGCCTTCGGCGCCTCGCCGCATCGCAGCCTAGCAAAGCGCTGCGTGCCTTCGGCGGCTGGCAAAGCAGTGCGTGCCTTCGCTGCCTCACACAGCGCGGCGTGCCTTCGGCGCCTCGCCGCCTAAGAAAGCGCTGCGTGCCTTCTCGCCCTCGCCGCCTAGCAAAGCGCCGTGTCCCTTTGCCGCCTCGCCGCCTAGCAAAGCTCCGCGTCCCGTCGCCGCCTAGCAAAGCGCCGTGTTCCTTCGGCGCCTAGCAAAGCGCCGTGTTCCTTCGCTGCCTCGCCGCCTAAGAAAGCGCTGCGTGCCTTTTCGCCCTCGCCGCCCAACAAAGCGCCGTGTCCCTTCACCGCCTCCCCAATCGCTTCGTGCCTTCGGCGCCTAGCAAAGCGCTGCTTGCCTTCGCCGCCTCACACACCGCTGCGTCCCTTCGCCGCCTCGCCGCTTAGCAAACGCCGTAGTAGCGCCGAAGGCACACGGCGCTTTTGTAGGCGCCGAAGGCACGTGGCGCCTTGCTAAGCAGCGAGGCAGCGAAGGCACGCAGCCATTTGATCGTGGTCGACGGGCTCGGGCGCCTTGCTAGGCGGCGAGGCGGCGAAGACACGCAGCGCTTTGCCAGGCGCCGAAGGCACTCAGCGCTTTGCCAGGCGCCGAAGGCACTCAGCGCTTTGCCAGGCGCCCAAGGACGCAGCGCTCTAGGAGGCGGCGAGGGCACGCAGTGCTTTGCTAGGCGGCGAGCGGACGTGCAGCTTTGCTAGGCAGCCAAGGCTGAGGACGCTTTGCTAGGCGGCGAAGGCACGAAGCGATTTGGGAGGCGGCGAAGGCACACGGCGCTTTTCTAGGTAGCGAGGCGGCGAAGGCACGCGCTGCTTTGCTAGGCGCCGAAGGCACGCAGCGCTTCCTTCGTTTGCGAGGCAGCGAAGAGGTGGAGCGGTTTGCTTGTCGGCCAGGCAGCGAACAGGCGCCGTGCTTTGCTTTCTGCCACTCAGCGAATACACGTAGCGCTCTGCTTTTTGGCGAGGCACTGAACAGATGCACCGTTTAGTTTGCGAGGCGGCGAAGAGACGCGGCGCTTTGCATGCTGGCGAGGCGGCGAGCAGATCGAGTGCTTTGCTTGTTGGCGAGGCAGCGAAGAGATGCAGCGGTTTGCTTGTTGGCGAGGCAGCGAAGAGATGCAGCAGTCTCCTGGTTTGTGAGACAGCCAACATGCCCAGTGCTTGCTCCTTGTGTGAGGCAGCGAAGAGATGCAGCGGTTTTCTAGTTGGCGAGGCAGCGAAGAGACGCAGCAGGCTGCTTGTTGGTGAGACAGCCAACATGCACAGTGGTTAGCTATTGTGCGAGGCAGCGAATGACCGCCGAGCAAATCGCTTTGTGCGTTCGCCGCCTCGCTGGCTAGCAAAGCGTCGTCTCCCTTGGGCGCCTAGCAAAGCTGCGCGTGCCGTCGCCCAAAAGCAAAGCGCCGTGTTCCTTGGGCGCCTAGCAAAGAAGTGCCTGCGTTGGGCGCCTCGCCGCATCGCAGCCTAGCAAAGCGCTGCGTGCCTTCGGCGGCTGGCAAAGCAGTGCGTGCCTTCGCCGCCTCACACAGCGCGGCGTGCCTTCGGCGCCTGGCAAAGCAGCGCGTGCCTTCGCCGCCTAAGAAAGCGCTGCGTGCCTTCTCGCCCTCGCCGCCTAGCAAAGCTCCGCGTCCCTTCGCCGCCTCGCCGCCTAGCAAAGCGCCGTGTTCCTTTGGCGCCTAGCAAAGAAGTGCCTGCCTTCGGCGCCTCGCCGCATCGCAGCCTAGCAAAGCGCTGCGTGCCTTCGGCGCCTGGCAAAGCAGTGCGTGCCTTCGCTGCCTCACACAGCGCGGCGTGCCTTCGGCGCCTCGCCGCCTAAGAAAGCGCTGCGTGCCTTCTCGCCCTCGCCGCCTAGCAAAGCGCCGTGTCCCTTTGCCGCCTCGTCGCCTAGCAAAGCTCCGCGTCCCGTCGCCGCCTAGCAAAGCGGCGTGTTCCTTCGGCGCCTAGCAAAGCGCCGTGTTCCTTCGCTGCCTCGCCGCCTAAGAAAGCGCTGCGTCCCTTTTCGCCCTCGCCGCCCAACAAAGCGCCGTGTCCCTTCACCGCCTCCCCAATCGCTTCGTGCCTTCGGCGCCTAGCAAAGCGCTGCTTGCCTTCGCCGCCTCACGCAGCGCTGCGTCCCTTCGCCGCCTCGCCGCTTAGCAAACGCCGTAGTAGCGCCGAAGGCACACGGCGCTTTTGTAGGCGCCGAAGGCACGTGGCGCCTTGCTAAGCACCGAGGCAGCGAAGGCACGCAGCCATTTGATGGTGGTCGACGGGCTCGGGCGCCTTGCTAGGCGGCGAGGCGGCGAAGGCACGCAGCGCTTTGCCAGGCGCCCAAGGACGCAGCGCTGTGCGAGGCGGCGAGGGCACGCAGTGCTTTGCTAGGCGGCGAGCGGACGTGCAGCTTTGCTAGGCAGCCAAGGCTGAGGACGCTTTGCTAGGAGGCTAGGCGGCGAAGGCACGAAGCGATTTGGGAGGCGGCGAAGGCACGCAGCGCTTTGCTAGGCGGCGAGGCGGCAAAGGCACGCGCTGCTTTGCTAGGCGCCGAAGGCACGCAGCGCTTCCTTCGTTTGCGAGGCAGCGAAGAGATGCAGCAGTCTCCTTGTTTGTGAGACAGCCAACATGCCCAGTGCTTGCTCCTTGTGCGAGGCAGCGAAGAGATGCAGCACTTTGCTTGTGCACCAGGTGGCGCAGTGGCATCGCGGATGGCTTTTTCTCCTGGAGGCGAAGCGAGGCAGCACTTTGCTAGTTGGCGAGGCAGCGAAGAGACGCAGCAGGCTGCTTGTTGGTGAGACAGCCAACATGCACAGTGGTTAGCTATTGTGCGAGGCAGCGAATGACCGCCGAGCAAATCGCTTTGTGCGTTCGCCGCCTCGCTGCCTAGCAAAGCGTCGTCTCCCTTGGGCGCCTAGCAAAGCTGCGCGTGCCGTCGCCCAAAAGCAAAGCGCCGTGTTCCTTGGGCGCCTAGCAAAGAAGTGCCTGCGTTGGGCGCCTCGCCGCATCGCAGCCTAGCAAAGCGCTGCGTGCCTTCGGCGGCTGGCAAAGCAGTGCGTGCCTTCGCCGCCTCACACAGCGCGGCGTGCCTTCGGCGCCTGGCAAAGCAGCGCGTGCCTTCGCCGCCTAAGAAAGCGCTGCGTGCCTTCTCGCCCTCGCCGCCTAGCAAAGCTCCGCGTCCCTTCGCCGCCTCGCCGCCTAGCAAAGCGCCGTGTTCCTTTGGCGCCTAGCAAAGAAGTGCCTGCCTTCGGCGCCTCGCCGCATCGCAGCCTAGCAAAGCGCTGCGTGCCTTCGGCGGCTGGCAAAGCAGTGCGTGCCTTCGCTGCCTCACACAGCGCGGCGTGCCTTCGGCGCCTCGCCGCCTAAGAAAGCGCTGCGTGCCTTCTCGCCCTCGCCGCCTAGCAAAGCGCCGTGTCCCTTTGCCGCCTCGCCGCCTAGCAAAGCTCCGCGTCCCGTCGCCGCCTAGCAAAGCGGCGTGTTCCTTCGGCGCCTAGCAAAGCGCCGTGTTCCTTCGCTGCCTCGCCGCCTAAGAAAGCGCTGCGTGCCTTTTCGCCCTCGCCGCCCAACAAAGCGCCGTGTCCCTTCACCGCCTCCCCAATCGCTTCGTGCCTTCGGCGCCTAGCAAAGCGCTGCTTGCCTTCGCCGCCTCACGCAGCGCTGCGTCCCTTCGCCGCCTCGCCGCTTAGCAAACGCCGTAGTAGCGCCGAAGGCACACGGCGCTTTTGTAGGCGCCGAAGGCACGTGGCGCCTTGCTAAGCAGCGAGGCAGCGAAGGCACGCAGCCATTTGATCGTGGTCGACGGGCTCGGGCGCCTTGCTAGGCGGCGAGGCGGCGAAGGCACGCAGCGCTTTGCCAGGCGCCGAAGGCACTCAGCGCTTTGCCAGGCGCCGAAGGCACTCAGCGCTTTGCCAGGCGCCCAAGGACGCAGCGCTCTAGGAGGCGGCGAGGGCACGCAGTGCTTTGCTAGGCGGCGAGCGGACGTGCAGCTTTGCTAGGCAGCCAAGGCTGAGGACGCTTTGCTAGGCGGCGAAGGCACGAAGCGATTTGGGAGGCGGCGAAGGCACACGGCGCTTTTCTAGGTGGCGAGGCGGCGAAGGCACGCGCTGCTTTGCTAGGCGCCGAAGGCACGCAGCGCTTCCTTCGTTTGCGAGGCAGCGAAGAGGTGGAGCGGTTTGCTTGTCGGCCAGGCAGCGAACAGGCGCCGTGCTTTGCTTTCTGCCACTCAGCGAATACACGTAGCGCTCTGCTTTTTGGCGAGGCACTGAACAGATGCACCGTTTAGTTTGCGAGGCGGCGAAGAGACGCGGCGCTTTGCATGCTGGCGAGGCGGCGAGCAGATCGAGTGCTTTGCTTGTTGGCGAGGCAGCGAAGAGATGCAGCGGTTTGCTTGTTGGCGAGGCAGCGAAGAGATGCAGCAGTCTCCTTCTTTGTGAGACAGCCAACATGCCCAGTGCTTGCTGCTTGTGTGAGGCAGCGAAGAGATGCAGCGGTTTTCTAGTTGGCGAGGCAGCGAAGAGACGCAGCAGGCTGCTTGTTGGTGAGACAGCCAACATGCACAGTGGTTAGCTATTGTGCGAGGCAGCGAATGACCGCCGAGCAAATCGCTTTGTGCGTTCGCCGCCTCGCTGCCTAGCAAAGCGTCGTCTCCCTTGGGCGCCTAGCAAAGCTGCGCGTGCCGTCGCCCAAAAGCAAAGCGCCGTGTTCCTTGGGCGCCTAGCAAAGAAGTGCCTGCCTTCGGCGCCTCGCCGCATCGCAGCCTAGCAAAGCGCTGCGTGCCTTCGGCGGCTGGCAAAGCAGTGCGTGCCTTCGCCGCCTCACACAGCGCGGCGTGCCTTCGGCGCCTGGCAAAGCAGCGCGTGCCTTCGCCGCCTAAGAAAGCGCTGCGTGCCTTCTCGCCCTCGCCGCCTAGCAAAGCTCCGCGTCCCTTCGCCGCCTCGCCGCCTAGCAAAGCGCCGTGTTCCTTTGGCGCCTAGCAAAGAAGTGCCTGCCTTCGGCGCCTCGCCGCATCGCAGCCTAGCAAAGCGCTGCGTGCCTTCGGCGGCTGGCAAAGCAGTGCGTGCCTTCGCCGCCTCACACAGCGCGGCGTGCCTTCGGCGCCTGGCAAAGCAGCGCGTGCCTTCGCCGCCTAAGAAAGCGCTGCGTGCCTTCTCGCCCTCGCCGCCTAGCAAAGCTCCGCGTCCCTTCGCCGCCTCGCCGCCTAGCAAAGCGCCGTGTTCCTTTGGCGCCTAGCAAAGAAGTGCCTGCCTTCGGCGCCTCGCCGCATCGCAGCCTAGCAAAGCGCTGCGTGCCTTCGGCGGCTGGCAAAGCAGTGCGTGCCTTCGCTGCCTCACACAGCGCGGCGTGCCTTCGGCGCCTCGCCGCCTAAGAAAGCGCTGCGTGCCTTCTCGCCCTCGCCGCCTAGCAAAGCGCCGTGTCCCTTTGCCGCCTAGCAAAGAAGTGCCTGCCTTCGGCGCCTCGCCGCATCGCAGCCTAGCAAAGCGCTGCGTGCCTTCGGCGGCTGGCAAAGCAGTGCGTGCCTTCGCTGCCTCACACAGCGCGGCGTGCCTTCGGCGCCTCGCCGCCTAAGAAAGCGCTGCGTGCCTTCTCGCCCTCGCCGCCTAGCAAAGCGCCGTGTCCCTTTGCCGCCTCGCCGCCTAGCAAAGCTCCGCGTCCCGTCGCCGCCTAGCAAAGCGGCGTGTTCCTTCGGCGCCTAGCAAAGCGCCGTGTTCCTTCGCTGCCTCGCCGCCTAAGAAAGCGCTGCGTGCCTTTTCGCCCTCGCCGCCCAACAAAGCGCCGTGTCCCTTCACCGCCTCCCCAATCGCTTCGTGCCTTCGGCGCCTAGCAAAGCGCTGCTTGCCTTCGCCGCCTCACACACCGCTGCGTCCCTTCGCCGCCTCGCCGCTTAGCAAACGCCGTAGTAGCGCCGAAGGCACACGGCGCTTTTGTAGGCGCCGAAGGCACGTGGCGCCTTGCTAAGCACCGAGGCAGCGAAGGCACGCAGCCATTTGATCGTGGTCGACGGGCTCGGGCGCCTTGCTAGGCGGCGAGGCGGCGAAGGCACGCAGCGCTTTGCCAGGCGCCGAAGGCACTCAGCGCTTTGCCAGGCGCCGAAGGCACTCAGCGCTTTGCCAGGCGCCCAAGGACGCAGCGCTCTAGGAGGCGGCGAGGGCACGCAGTGCTTTGCTAGGCGGCGAGCGGACGTGCAGCTTTGCTAGGCAGCCAAGGCTGAGGACGCTTTGCTAGGCGGCGAAGGCACGAAGCGATTTGGGAGGCGGCGAAGGCACACGGCGCTTTTCTAGGTGGCGAGGCGGCGAAGGCACGCGCTGCTTTGCTAGGCGCCGAAGGCACGCAGCGCTTCCTTCGTTTGCGAGGCAGCGAAGAGGTGGAGCGCTTTGCTTGTCGGCCAGGCAGCGAACAGGCGCCGTGCTTTGCTTTCTGCCACTCAGCGAATACACGTAGCGCTCTGCTTTTTGGCGAGGCACTGAACAGATGCACCGTTTAGTTTGCGAGGCGGCGAAGAGACGCGGCGCTTTGCATGCTGGCGAGGCGGCGAGCAGATCGAGTGCTTTGCTTGTTGGCGAGGCAGCGAAGAGATGCAGCGGTTTGCTTGTTGGCGAGGCAGCGAAGAGATGCAGCAGTCTCCTGGTTTGTGAGACAGCCAACATGCCCAGTGCTTGCTGCTTGTGTGAGGCAGCGAAGAGATGCAGCGGTTTTCTAGTTGGCGAGGCAGCGAAGAGACGCAGCAGGCTGCTTGTTGGTGAGACAGCCAACATGCACAGTGGTTAGCTATTGTGCGAGGCAGCGAATGACCGCCGAGCAAATCGCTTTGTGCGTTCGCCGCCTCGCTGCCTAGCAAAGCGTCGTCTCCCTTGGGCGCCTAGCAAAGCTGCGCGTGCCGTCGCCCAAAAGCAAAGCGCCGTGTTGCTTGGGCGCCTAGCAAAGAAGTGCCTGCGTTGGGCGCCTCGCCGCATCGCAGCCTAGCAAAGCGCTGCGTGCCTTCGGCGGCTGGCAAAGCAGTGCGTGCCTTCGCCGCCTCACACAGCGCGGCGTGCCTTCGGCGCCTGGCAAAGCAGCGCGTGCCTTCGCCGCCTAAGAAAGCGCTGCGTGCCTTCTCGCCCTCGCCGCCTAGCAAAGCTCCGCGTCCCTTCGCCGCCTCGCCGCCTAGCAAAGCGCCGTGTTCCTTTGGCGCCTAGCAAAGAAGTGCCTGCCTTCGGCGCCTCGCCGCATCGCAGCCTAGCAAAGCGCTGCGTGCCTTCGGCGGCTGGCAAAGCAGTGCGTGCCTTCGCTGCCTCACACAGCGCGGCGTGCCTTCGGCGCCTCGCCGCCTAAGAAAGCGCTGCGTGCCTTCTCGCCCTCGCCGCCTAGCAAAGCGCCGTGTCCCTTTGGCGCCTAGCAAAGAAGTGCCTGCCTTCGGCGCCTCGCCGCATCGCAGCCTAGCAAAGCGCTGCGTGCCTTCGGCGCCTGGCAAAGCAGTGCGTGCCTTCGCTGCCTCACACAGCGCGGCGTGCCTTCGGCGCCTCGCCGCCTAAGAAAGCGCTGCGTGCCTTCTCGCCCTCGCCGCCTAGCAAAGCGCCGTGTCCCTTTGCCGCCTCGCCGCCTAGCAAAGCTCCGCGTCCCGTCGCCGCCTAGCAAAGCGGCGTGTTTCTTCGGCGCCTAGCAAAGCGCCGTGTTCCTTCGCTGCCTCGCCGCCTAAGAAAGCGCTGCGTCCCTTTTCGCCCTCGCCGCCCAACAAAGCGCCGTGTCCCTTCACCGCCTCCCCAATCGCTTCGTGCCTTCGGCGCCTAGCAAAGCGCTGCTTGCCTTCGCCGCCTCACACACCGCTGCGTCCCTTCGCCGCCTCGCCGCTTAGCAAACGCCGTAGTAGCGCCGAAGGGACACGGCGCTTTTGTAGGCGCCGAAGGCACGTGGCGCCTTGCTAAGCACCGAGGCAGCGAAGGCACGCAGCCATTTGATCGTGGTCGACGGGCTCGGGCGCCTTGCTAGGCGGCGAGGCGGCGAAGGCACGCAGCGCTTTGCCAGGCGCCCAAGGACGCAGCGCTGTGCGAGGCGGCGAGGGCACGCAGTGCTTTGCTAGGCGGCGAGCGGACGTGCAGCTTTGCTAGGCAGCCAAGGCTGAGGACGCTTTGCTAGGCGGCGAAGGCACGAAGCGATTTGGGAGGCGGCGAAGGCACACGGCGCTTTTCTAGGTGGCGAGGCGGCGAAGGCACGCGCTGCTTTGCTAGGCGCCGAAGGCACGCAGCGCTTCCTTCGTTTGCGAGGCAGCGAAGAGGTGGAGCGGTTTGCTTGTCGGCCAGGCAGCGAACAGGCGCCGTGCTTTGCTTTCTGCCACTCAGCGAATACACGTAGCGCTCTGCTTTTTGGCGAGGCACTGAACAGATGCACCGTTTAGTTTGCGAGGCGGCGAAGAGACGCGGCGCTTTGCATGCTGGCGAGGCGGCGAGCAGATCGAGTGCTTTGCTTGTTGGCGAGGCAGCGAAGAGATGCAGCGGTTTGCTTGTTGGCGAGGCAGCGAAGAGATGCAGCAGTCTCCTGGTTTGTGAGACAGCCAACATGCCCAGTGCTTGCTGCTTGTGTGAGGCAGCGAAGAGATGCAGCGGTTTTCTAGTTGGCGAGGCAGCGAAGAGACGCAGCAGGCTGCTTGTTGGTGAGACAGCCAACATGCACAGTGGTTAGCTATTGTGCGAGGCAGCGAATGACCGCCGAGCAAATCGCTTTGTGCGTTCGCCGCCTCGCTGCCTAGCAAAGCGTCGTCTCCCTTGGGCGCCTAGCAAAGCTGCGCGTGCCGTCGCCCAAAAGCAAAGCGCCGTGTTCCTTGGGCGCCTAGCAAAGAAGTGCCTGCGTTGGGCGCCTCGCCGCATCGCAGCCTAGCAAAGCGCTGCGTGCCTTCGGCGGCTGGCAAAGCAGTGCGTGCCTTCGCCGCCTCACACAGCGCGGCGTGCCTTCGGCGCCTGGCAAAGCAGCGCGTGCCTTCGCCGCCTAAGAAAGCGCTGCGTGCCTTCTCGCCCTCGCCGCCTAGCAAAGCTCCGCGTCCCTTCGCCGCCTCGCCGCCTAGCAAAGCGCCGTGTTCCTTTGGCGCCTAGCAAAGAAGTGCCTGCCTTCGGCGCCTCGCCGCATCGCAGCCTAGCAAAGCGCTGCGTGCCTTCGGCGGCTGGCAAAGCAGTGCGTGCCTTCGCTGCCTCACACAGCGCGGCGTGCCTTCGGCGCCTCGCCGCCTAAGAAAGCGCTGCGTGCCTTCTCGCCCTCGCCGCCTAAGAAAGCGCCGTGTCCCTTTGCCGCCTCGCCGCCTAGCAAAGCTCCGCGTCCCGTCGCCGCCTAGCAAAGCGGCGTGTTCCTTCGGCGCCTAGCAAAGCGCCGTGTTCCTTCGCTGCCTCGCCGCCTAAGAAAGCGCTGCGTCCCTTTTCGCCCTCGCCGCCCAACAAAGCGCCGTGTCCCTTCACCGCCTCCCCAATCGCTTCGTGCCTTCGGCGCCTAGCAAAGCGCTGCTTGCCTTCGCCGCCTCACACACCGCTGCGTCCCTTCGCCGCCTCGCCGCTTAGCAAACGCCGTAGTAGCGCCGAAGGCACACGGCGCTTTTGTAGGCGCCGAAGGCACGTGGCGCCTTGCTAAGCACCGAGGCAGCGAAGGCACGCAGCCATTTGATCGTGGTCGACGGGCTCGGGCGCCTTGCTAGGCGGCGAGGCGGCGAAGGCACGCAGCGCTTTGCCAGGCGCCGAAGGCACTCAGCGCTTTGCCAGGCGCCGAAGGCACTCAGCGCTTTGCCAGGCGCCCAAGGACGCAGCGCTCTAGGAGGCGGCGAGGGCACGCAGTGCTTTGCTAGGCGGCGAGCGGACGTGCAGCTTTGCTAGGCAGCCAAGGCTGAGGACGCTTTGCTAGGCGGCGAAGGCACGAAGCGATTTGGGAGGCGGCGAAGGCACACGGCGCTTTTCTAGGTGGCGAGGCGGCGAAGGCACGCGCTGCTTTGCTAGGCGCCGAAGGCACGCAGCGCTTCCTTCGTTTGCGAGGCAGCGAAGAGGTGGAGCGGTTTGCTTGTCGGCCAGGCAGCGAACAGGCGCCGTGCTTTGCTTTCTGCCACTCAGCGAATACACGTAGCGCTCTGCTTTTTGGCGAGGCACTGAACAGATGCACCGTTTAGTTTGCGAGGCGGCGAAGAGACGCGGCGCTTTGCATGCTGGCGAGGCGGCGAGCAGATCGAGTGCTTTGCTTGTTGGCGAGGCAGCGAAGAGATGCAGCGGTTTGCTTGTTGGCGAGGCAGCGAAGAGATGCAGCAGTCTCCTGGTTTGTGAGACAGCCAACATGCCCAGTGCTTGCTCCTTGTGTGAGGCAGCGAAGAGATGCAGCGGTTTTCTAGTTGGCGAGGCAGCGAAGAGACGCAGCAGGCTGCTTGTTGGTGAGACAGCCAACATGCACAGTGGTTAGCTATTGTGCGAGGCAGCGAATGACCGCCGAGCAAATCGCTTTGTGCGTTCGCCGCCTCGCTGCCTAGCAAAGCGTCGTCTCCCTTGGGCGCCTAGCAAAGCTGCGCGTGCCGTCGCCCAAAAGCAAAGCGCCGTGTTCCTTGGGCGCCTAGCAAAGAAGTGCCTGCGTTGGGCGCCTCGCCGCATCGCAGCCTAGCAAAGCGCTGCGTGCCTTCGGCGGCTGGCAAAGCAGTGCGTGCCTTCGCCGCCTCACACAGCGCGGCGTGCCTTCGGCGCCTGGCAAAGCAGCGCGTGCCTTCGCCGCCTAAGAAAGCGCTGCGTGCCTTCTCGCCCTCGCCGCCTAGCAAAGCTCCGCGTCCCTTCGCCGCCTCGCCGCCTAGCAAAGCGCCGTGTTCCTTTGGCGCCTAGCAAAGAAGTGCCTGCCTTCGGCGCCTCGCCGCATCGCAGCCTAGCAAAGCGCTGCGTGCCTTCGGCGGCTGGCAAAGCAGTGCGTGCCTTCGCTGCCTCACACAGCGCGGCGTGCCTTCGGCGCCTCGCCGCCTAAGAAAGCGCTGCGTGCCTTCTCGCCCTCGCCGCCTAGCAAAGCGCCGTGTCCCTTTGCCGCCTAGCAAAGAAGTGCCTGCCTTCGGCGCCTCGCCGCATCGCAGCCTAGCAAAGCGCTGCGTGCCTTCGGCGGCTGGCAAAGCAGTGCGTGCCTTCGCTGCCTCACACAGCGCGGCGTGCCTTCGGCGCCTCGCCGCCTAAGAAAGCGCTGCGTGCCTTCTCGCCCTCGCCGCCTAGCAAAGCGCCGTGTCCCTTTGCCGCCTCGCCGCCTAGCAAAGCTCCGCGTCCCGTCGCCGCCTAGCAAAGCGGCGTGTTTCTTCGGCGCCTAGCAAAGCGCCGTGTTCCTTCGCTGCCTCGCCGCCTAAGAAAGCGCTGCGTCCCTTTTCGCCCTCGCCGCCCAACAAAGCGCCGTGTCCCTTCACCGCCTCCCCAATCGCTTCGTGCCTTCGGCGCCTAGCAAAGCGCTGCTTGCCTTCGCCGCCTCACACACCGCTGCGTCCCTTCGCCGCCTCGCCGCTTAGCAAACGCCGTAGTAGCGCCGAAGGGACACGGCGCTTTTGTAGGCGCCGAAGGCACGTGGCGCCTTGCTAAGCACCGAGGCAGCGAAGGCACGCAGCCATTTGATCGTGGTCGACGGGCTCGGGCGCCTTGCTAGGCGGCGAGGCGGCGAAGGCACGCAGCGCTTTGCCAGGCGCCCAAGGACGCAGCGCTGTGCGAGGCGGCGAGGGCACGCAGTGCTTTGCTAGGCGGCGAGCGGACGTGCAGCTTTGCTAGGCAGCCAAGGCTGAGGACGCTTTGCTAGGAGGCTAGGCGGCGAAGGCACGAAGCGATTTGGGAGGCGGCGAAGGCACACGGCGCTTTTCTATGTGGCGAGGCGGCGAAGGCACGCGCTGCTTTGCTAGGCGCCGAAGGCACGCAGCGCTTCCTTCGTTTGCGAGGCAGCGAAGAGGTGGAGCGGTTTGCTTGTCGGCCAGGCAGCGAACAGGCGCCGTGCTTTGCTTTCTGCCACTCAGCGAATACACGTAGCGCTCTGCTTTTTGGCGAGGCACTGAACAGATGCACCGTTTAGTTTGCGAGGCGGCGAAGAGACGCGGCGCTTTGCATGCTGGCGAGGCGGCGAGCAGATCGAGTGCTTTGCTTGTTGGCGAGGCAGCGAAGAGATGCAGCGGTTTGCTTGTTGGCGAGGCAGCGAAGAGATGCAGCAGTCTCCTTGTTTGTGAGACAGCCAACATGCCCAGTGCTTGCTCCTTGTGTGAGGCAGCGAAGAGATGCAGCGGTTTTCTAGTTGGCGAGGCAGCGAAGAGACGCAGCAGGCTGCTTGTTGGTGAGACAGCCAACATGCACAGTGGTTAGCTATTGTGCGAGGCAGCGAATGACCGCCGAGCAAATCGCTTTGTGCGTTCGCCGCCTCGCTGCCTAGCAAAGCGTCGTCTCCCTTGGGCGCCTAGCAAAGCTGCGCGTGCCGTCGCCCAAAAGCAAAGCGCCGTGTTCCTTGGGCGCCTAGCAAAGAAGTGCCTGCGTTGGGCGCCTCGCCGCATCGCAGCCTAGCAAAGCGCTGCGTGCCTTCGGCGGCTGGCAAAGCAGTGCGTGCCTTCGCCGCCTCACACAGCGCGGCGTGCCTTCGGCGCCTCGCCGCCTAAGAAAGCGCTGCGTGCCTTCTCGCCCTCGCCGCCTAGCAAAGCGCCGTGTCCCTTCGCCGCCTCGTCGCCTAGCAAAGCTCCGCGTCCCGTCGCCGCCTAGCAAAGCGGCGTGTTCCTTCGCTGCCTCGCCGCCTAAGAAAGCGCTGCGTCCCTTTTCGCCCTCGCCGCCCAACAAAGCGCCGTGTCCCTTCACCGCCTCCCCAATCGCTTCGTGCCTTCGGCGCCTAGCAAAGCGCTGCTTGCCTTCGCCGCCTCACACACCGCTGCGTCCCTTCGCCGCCTCGCCGCTTAGCAAACGCCGTAGTAGCGCCGAAGGGACACGGCGCTTTTGTAGGCGCCGAAGGTACGTGGCGCCTTGCTAAGCACCGAGGCAGCGAAGGCACGCAGCCATTTGATCGTGGTCGACGGGCTCGGGCGCCTTGCTAGGCGGCGAGGCGGCGAAGGCACGCAGCGCTTTGCCAGGCGCCCAAGGACGCAGCGCTGTGCGAGGCGGCGAGGGCACGCAGTGCTTTGCTAGGCGGCGAGCGGACGTGCAGCTTTGCTAGGCAGCCAAGGCTGAGGACGCTTTGCTAGGAGGCTAGGCGGCGAAGGCACGAAGCGATTTGGGAGGCGGCGAAGGCACACGGCGCTTTGCTAGGCGGCGAGGCGGCAAAGGCACGCGCTGCTTTGCTAGGCGGCGAGGCGGCAAAGGCACGCGCTGCTTTGCTAGGCGCCGAAGGCACGCAGCGCTTCCTTCGTTTGCGAGGCAGCGAAGAGATGCAGCAGTCTCCTTGTTTGTGAGACAGCCAACATGCCCAGTGCTTGCTCCTTGTGCGAGGCAGCGAAGAGATGCAGCACTTTGCTTGTGCACCAGGTGGCGCAGTGGCATCGCGGATGGCTTTTTCTCCTGGAGGCGAAGCGAGGCAGCACTTTGCTAGTTGGCGAGGCAGCGAAGAGACGCAGCAGGCTGCTTGTTGGTGAGACAGCCAACATGCACAGTGGTTAGCTATTGTGCGAGGCAGCGAATGACCGCCGAGCAAATGGCTTTGTGCGTTCGCCGCCTCGCTGCCTAGCAAAGCGTCGTCTCCCTTGGGCGCCTAGCAAAGCTGCGCGTGCCGTCGCCCAAAAGCAAAGCGCCGTGTTCCTTGGGCGCCTAGCAAAGAAGTGCCTGCGTTGGGCGCCTCGCCGCATCGCAGCCTAGCAAAGCGCTGCGTGCCTTCGGCGGCTGGCAAAGCAGTGCGTGCCTTCGCCGCCTCACACAGCGCGGCGTGCCTTCGGCGCCTGGCAAAGCAGCGCGTGCCTTCGCCGCCTCACACAGCGCGGCGTGCCTTCGGCGCCTGGCAAAGCAGCGCGTGCCTTCGCCGCCTAAGAAAGCGCTGCGTGCCTTCTCGCCCTCGCCGCCTAGCAAAGCTCCGCGTCCCTTCGCCGCCTCGCCGCCTAGCAAAGCGCCGTGTCCCTTTGCCGCCTAGCAAAGAAGTGCCTGCCTTCGGCGCCTCGCCGCATCGCAGCCTAGCAAAGCGCTGCGTGCCTTCGGCGCCTGGCAAAGCAGTGCGTGCCTTCGCTGCCTCACACAGCGCGGCGTGCCTTCGGCGCCTCGCCGCCTAAGAAAGCGCTGCGTGCCTTCTCGCCCTCGCCGCCTAGCAAAGCGCCGTGTCCCTTTGCCGCCTCGCCGCCTAGCAAAGCTCCGCGTCCCGTCGCCGCCTAGCAAAGCGCCGTGTTCCTTCGGCGCCTAGCAAAGCGCCGTGTTCCTTCGCTGCCTCGCCGCCTAAGAAAGCGCTGCGTGCCTTTTCGCCCTCGCCGCCCAACAAAGCGCCGTGTCCCTTCACCGCCTCCCCAATCGCTTCGTGCCTTCGGCGCCTAGCAAAGCGCTGCTTGCCTTCGCCGCCTCACACACCGCTGCGTCCCTTCGCCGCCTCGCCGCTTAGCAAACGCCGTAGTAGCGCCGAAGGGACACGGCGCTTTTGTAGGCGCCGAAGGCACGTGGCGCCTTGCTAAGCAGCGAGGCAGCGAAGGCACGCAGCCATTTGATCGTGGTCGACGGGCTCGGGCGCCTTGCTAGGCGGCGAGGCGGCGAAGGCACGCAGCGCTTTGCCAGGCGCCGAAGGCACTCAGCGCTTTGCCAGGCGCCCAAGGACGCAGCGCTCTAGGAGGCGGCGAGGGCACGCAGTGCTTTGCTAGGCGGCGAGCGGACGTGCAGCTTTGCTAGGCAGCCAAGGCTGAGGACGCTTTGCTAGGCGGCGAAGGCACGAAGCGATTTGGGAGGCGGCGAAGGCACACGGCGCTTTTCTAGGTGGCGAGGCGGCGAAGGCACGCGCTGCTTTGCTAGGCGCCGAAGGCACGCAGCGCTTCCTTCGTTTGCGAGGCAGCGAAGAGGTGGAGCGCTTTGCTTGTCGGCCAGGCAGCGAACAGGCGCCGTGCTTTGCTTTCTGCCACTCAGCGAATACACGTAGCGCTCTGCTTTTTGGCGAGGCACTGAACAGATGCACCGTTTAGTTTGCGAGGCGGCGAAGAGACGCGGCGCTTTGCATGCTGGCGAGGCGGCGAGCAGATCGAGTGCTTTGCTTGTTGGCGAGGCAGCGAAGAGATGCAGCGGTTTGCTTGTTGGCGAGGCAGCGAAGAGATGCAGCAGTCTCCTGGTTTGTGAGACAGCCAACATGCCCAGTGCTTGCTCCTTGTGTGAGGCAGCGAAGAGATGCAGCGGTTTTCTAGTTGGCGAGGCAGCGAAGAGACGCAGCAGGCTGCTTGTTGGTGAGACAGCCAACATGCACAGTGGTTAGCTATTGTGCGAGGCAGCGAATGACCGCCGAGCAAATCGCTTTGTGCGTTCGCCGCCTCGCTGCCTAGCAAAGCGTCGTCTCCCTTGGGCGCCTAGCAAAGCTGCGCGTGCCGTCGCCCAAAAGCAAAGCGCCGTGTTCCTTGGGCGCCTAGCAAAGAAGTGCCTGCGTTGGGCGCCTCGCCGCATCGCAGCCTAGCAAAGCGCTGCGTGCCTTCGGCGGCTGGCAAAGCAGTGCGTGCCTTCGCCGCCTCACACAGCGCGGCGTGCCTTCGGCGCCTGGCAAAGCAGCGCGTGCCTTTGCCGCCTAAGAAAGCGCTGCGTGCCTTCTCGCCCTCGCCGCCTAGCAAAGCTCCGCGTCCCTTCGCCGCCTCGCCGCCTAGCAAAGCGCCGTGTTCCTTTGGCGCCTAGCAAAGAAGTGCCTGCCTTCGGCGCCTCGCCGCATCGCAGCCTAGCAAAGCGCTGCGTGCCTTCGGCGGCTGGCAAAGCAGTGCGTGCCTTCGCTGCCTCACACAGCGCGGCGTGCCTTCGGCGCCTCGCCGCCTAAGAAAGCGCTGCGTGCCTTCTCGCCCTCGCCGCCTAGCAAAGCTCCGCGTCCCGTCGCCGCCTAGCAAAGCGCCGTGTTCCTTCGGCGCCTAGCAAAGCGCCGTGTTCCTTCGCTGCCTCGCCGCCTAAGAAAGCGCTGCGTCCCTTTTCGCCCTCGCCGCCCAACAAAGCGCCGTGTCCCTTCACCGCCTCCCCAATCGCTTCGTGCCTTCGGCGCCTAGCAAAGCGCTGCTTGCCTTCGCCGCCTCACACACCGCTGTGTCCCTTCGCCGCCTCGCCGCTTAGCAAACGCCGTAGTAGCGCCGAAGGGACACGGCGCTTTTGTAGGCGCCGAAGGCACGTGGCGCCTTGCTAAGCACCGAGGCAGCGAAGGCACGCAGCCATTTGATGGTGGTCGACGGGCTCGGGCGCCTTGCTAGGCGGCGAGGCGGCGAAGGCACGCAGCGCTTTGCCAGGCGCCCAAGGACGCAGCGCTCTAGGAGGCGGCGAGGGCACGCAGTGCTTTGCTAGGCGGCGAGCGGACGTGCAGCTTTGCTAGGCAGCCAAGGCTGAGGACGCTTTGCTAGGAGGCTAGGCGGCGAAGGCACGAAGCGATTTGGGAGGCGGCGAAGGCACGCAGCGCTTTGCTAGTCAGCGAGGTCGAGAAGGCACGCAGCGCTTTGCTAGGCGGCGAGGCGGCAAAGGCACGCGCTGCTTTGCTAGGCGCTGAAGGCACGCAGCGCTTCCTTCGTTTGCGAGGCAGCGAAGAGATGCAGCAGTCTCCTTGTTTGTGAGACAGCCAACATGCCCAGTGCTTGCTCCTTGTGCGAGGCAGCGAAGAGATGCAGCACTTTGCTTGTGCACCAGGTGGCGCAGTGGCATCGCGGATGGCTTTTTCTCCTGGAGGCGAAGCGAGGCAGCACTTTGCTAGTTGGCGAGGCAGCGAAGAGACGCAGCAGGCTGCTTGTTGGTGAGACAGCCAACATGCACAGTGGTTAGCTATTGTGCGAGGCAGCGAATGACCGCCGAGCAAATGGCTTTGTGCGTTCGCCGCCTCGCTGCCTAGCAAAGCGTCGTCTCCCTTGGGCGCCTAGCAAAGCTGCGCGTGCCGTCGCCCAAAAGCAAAGCGCCGTGTTCCTTGGGCGCCTAGCAAAGAAGTGCCTGCGTTGGGCGCCTCGCCGCATCGCAGCCTAGCAAAGCGCTGCGTGCCTTCGGCGCCTGGCAAAGCAGCGCGTGCCTTCGCCGCCTAAGAAAGCGCTGCGTGCCTTCTCGCCCTCGCCGCCTAGCAAAGCTCCGCGTCCCTTCGCCGCCTAGCAAAGAAGTGCCTGCCTTCGGCGCCTCGCCGCCTAAGAAAGCGCTGCGTGCCTTCTCGCCCTCGCCGCCTAGCAAAGCGCCGTGTCCCTTTGCCGCCTAGCAAAGAAGTGCCTGCCTTCGGCGCCTCGCCGCATCGCAGCCTAGCAAAGCGCTGCGTGCCTTCGGCGGCTGGCAAAGCAGTGCGTGCCTTCGCTGCCTCACACAGCGCGGCGTGCCTTCGGCGCCTCGCCGCCTAAGAAAGCGCTGCGTGCCTTCTCGCCCTCGCCGCCTAGCAAAGCGCCGTGTCCCTTTGCCGCCTCGCCGCCTAGCAAAGCTCCGCGTCCCGTCGCCGCCTAGCAAAGCGCCGTGTTCCTTCGGCGCCTAGCAAAGCGCCGTGTTCCTTCGCTGCCTCGCCGCCTAAGAAAGCGCTGCGTCCCTTTTCGCCCTCGCCGCCCAACAAAGCGCCGTGTCCCTTCACCGCCTCCCCAATCGCTTCGTGCCTTCGGCGCCTAGCAAAGCGCTGCTTGCCTTCGCCGCCTCACACACCGCTGCGTCCCTTCGCCGCCTCGCCGCTTAGCAAACGCCGTAGTAGCGCCGAAGGGACACGGCGCTTTTGTAGGCGCCGAAGGCACGTGGCGCCTTGCTAAGCAGCGAGGCAGCGAAGGCACGCAGCCATTTGATCGTGGTCGACGGGCTCGGGCGCCTTGCTAGGCGGCGAGGCGGCGAAGGCACGCAGCGCTTTGCCAGGCGCCGAAGGCACTCAGCGCTTTGCCAGGCGCCCAAGGACGCAGCGCTCTAGGAGGCGGCGAGGGCACGCAGTGCTTTGCTAGGCGGCGAGCGGACGTGCAGCTTTGCTAGGCAGCCAAGGCTGAGGACGCTTTGCTAGGCGGCGAAGGCACGAAGCGATTTGGGAGGCGGCGAAGGCACACGACGCTTTTCTAGGTGGCGAGGCGGCGAAGGCACGCGCTGCTTTGCTAGGCGCCGAAGGCACGCAGCGCTTCCTTCGTTTGCGAGGCAGCGAAGAGGTGGAGCGCTTTGCTTGTCGGCCAGGCAGCGAACAGGCGCCGTGCTTTGCTTTCTGCCACTCAGCGAATACACGTAGCGCTCTGCTTTTTGGCGAGGCACTGAACAGATGCACCGTTTAGTTTGCGAGGCGGCGAAGAGACGCGGCGCTTTGCATGCTGGCGAGGCGGCGAGCAGATCGAGTGCTTTGCTTGTTGGCGAGGCAGCGAAGAGATGCAGCGGTTTGCTTGTTGGCGAGGCAGCGAAGAGATGCAGCAGTCTCCTGGTTTGTGAGACAGCCAACATGCCCAGTGCTTGCTCCTTGTGTGAGGCAGCGAAGAGATGCAGCGGTTTTCTAGTTGGCGAGGCAGCGAAGAGACGCAGCAGGCTGCTTGTTGGTGAGACAGCCAACATGCACAGTGGTTAGCTATTGTGCGAGGCAGCGAATGACCGCCGAGCAAATCGCTTTGTGCGTTCGCCG
Organism: Apteryx mantelli; assembly: GCF_036417845.1. Classification (NCBI taxonomy): domain Eukaryota; kingdom Metazoa; phylum Chordata; class Aves; order Apterygiformes; family Apterygidae; genus Apteryx; species Apteryx mantelli. The sequence continues at coordinate 152,182 of NC_089993.1, read as the reverse complement.
CCTCGCTGCCTAGCAAAGCGTCGTCTCCCTTGGGCGCCTAGCAAAGCTGCGCGTGCCGTCGCCCAAAAGCAAAGCGCCGTGTTCCTTGGGCGCCTAGCAAAGAAGTGCCTGCGTTGGGCGCCTCGCCGCATCGCAGCCTAGCAAAGCGCTGCGTGCCTTCGGCGCCTGGCAAAGCAGTGCGTGCCTTCGCCGCCTCACACAGCGCGGCGTGCCTTCGGCGCCTGGCAAAGCAGCGCGTGCCTTCGCCGCCTAAGAAAGCGCTGCGTGCCTTCTCGCCCTCGCCGCCTAGCAAAGCTCCGCGTCCCTTCGCCGCCTCGCCGCCTAGCAAAGCGCCGTGTTCCTTTGGCGCCTAGCAAAGAAGTGCCTGCCTTCGGCGCCTCGCCGCATCGCAGCCTAGCAAAGCGCTGCGTGCCTTCGGCGCCTGGCAAAGCAGTGCGTGCCTTCGCTGCCTCACACAGCGCGGCGTGCCTTCGGCGCCTCGCCGCCTAAGAAAGCGCTGCGTGCCTTCTCGCCCTCGCCGCCTAGCAAAGCGCCGTGTCCCTTTGCCGCCTCGCCGCCTAGCAAAGCTCCGCGTCCCGTCGCCGCCTAGCAAAGCGCCGTGTTCCTTCGCTGCCTCGCCGCCTAAGAAAGCGCTGCGTGCCTTTTCGCCCTCGCCGCCCAACAAAGCGCCGTGTCCCTTCACCGCCTCCCCAATCGCTTCGTGCCTTCGGCGCCTAGCAAAGCGCTGCTTGCCTTCGCCGCCTCACACAGCGCTGCGTCCCTTCGCCGCCTCGCCGCTTAGCAAACGCCGTAGTAGCGCCGAAGGGACACGGCGCTTTTGTAGGCGCCGAAGGCACGTGGCGCCTTGCTAAGCAGCGAGGCAGCGAAGGCACGCAGCCATTTGATCGTGGTCGACGGGCTCGGGCGCCTTGCTAGGCGGCGAGGCGGCGAAGGCACGCAGCGCTTTGCCAGGCGCCCAAGGACGCAGCGCTCTAGGAGGCGGCGAGGGCACGCAGTGCTTTGCTAGGCGGCGAGCGGACGTGCAGCTTTGCTAGGCAGCCAAGGCTGAGGACGCTTTGCTAGGAGGCTAGGCGGCGAAGGCACGAAGCGATTTGGGAGGCGGCGAAGGCACGCAGCGCTTTGCTAGGCGGCGAGGCGGCAAAGGCACGCGCTGCTTTGCTAGGCGCCGAAGGCACGCAGCGCTTCCTTCGTTTGCGAGGCAGCGAAGAGATGCAGCAGTCTCCTTGTTTGTGAGACAGCCAACATGCCCAGTGCTTGCTCCTTGTGCGAGGCAGCGAAGAGATGCAGCACTTTGCTTGTGCACCAGGTGGCGCAGTGGCATCGCGGATGGCTTTTTCTCCTGGAGGCGAAGCGAGGCAGCACTTTGCTAGTTGGCGAGGCAGCGAAGAGACGCAGCAGGCTGCTTGTTGGTGAGACAGCCAACATGCACAGTGGTTAGCTATTGTGCGAGGCAGCGAATGACCGCCGAGCAAATCGCTTTGTGCGTTCGCCGCCTCGCTGCCTAGCAAAGCGTCGTCTCCCTTGGGCGCCTAGCAAAGCTGCGCGTGCCGTCGCCCAAAAGCAAAGCGCCGTGTTCCTTGGGCGCCTAGCAAAGAAGTGCCTGCGTTGGGCGCCTCGCCGCATCGCAGCCTAGCAAAGCGCTGCGTGCCTTCGGCGGCTGGCAAAGCAGTGCGTGCCTTCGCCGCCTCACACAGCGCGGCGTGCCTTCGGCGCCTGGCAAAGCAGCGCGTGCCTTCGCCGCCTAAGAAAGCGCTGCGTGCCTTCTCGCCCTCGCCGCCTAGCAAAGCTCCGCGTCCCTTCGCCGCCTCGCCGCCTAGCAAAGCGCCGTGTTCCTTTGGCGCCTAGCAAAGAAGTGCCTGCCTTCGGCGCCTCGCCGCATCGCAGCCTAGCAAAGCGCTGCGTGCCTTCGGCGCCTGGCAAAGCAGTGCGTGCCTTCGCTGCCTCACACAGCGCGGCGTGCCTTCGGCGCCTCGCCGCCTAAGAAAGCGCTGCGTGCCTTCTCGCCCTCGCCGCCTAGCAAAGCTCCGCGTCCCGTCGCCGCCTAGCAAAGCGCCGTGTTCCTTCGGCGCCTAGCAAAGCGCCGTGTTCCTTCGCTGCCTCGCCGCCTAAGAAAGCGCTGCGTGCCTTTTCGCCCTCGCCGCCCAACAAAGCGCCGTGTCCCTTCACCGCCTCCCCAATCGCTTCGTGCCTTCGGCGCCTAGCAAAGCGCTGCTTGCCTTCGCCGCCTCACGCAGCGCTGCGTCCCTTCGCCGCCTCGCCGCTTAGCAAACGCCGTAGTAGCGCCGAAGGGACACGGCGCTTTTGTAGGCGCCGAAGGCACGTGGCGCCTTGCTAAGCACCGAGGCAGCGAAGGCACGCAGCCATTTGATCGTGGTCGACGGGCTCGGGCGCCTTGCTAGGCGGCGAGGCGGCGAAGGCACGCAGCGCTTTGCCAGGCGCCGAAGGCACTCAGCGCTTTGCCAGGCGCCGAAGGCACTCAGCGCATTGCCAGGCGCCCAAGGACGCAGCGCTCTAGGAGGCGGCGAGGGCACGCAGTGCTTTGCTAGGCGGCGAGCGGACGTGCAGCTTTGCTAGGCAGCCAAGGCTGAGGACGCTTTGCTAGGCGGCGAAGGCACGAAGCGATTTGGGAGGCGGCGAAGGCACACGGCGCTTTTCTAGGTGGCGAGGCGGCGAAGGCACGCGCTGCTTTGCTAGGCGCCGAAGGCACGCAGCGCTTCCTTCGTTTGCGAGGCAGCGAAGAGGTGGAGCGGTTTGCTTGTCGGCCAGGCAGCGAACAGGCGCCGTGCTTTGCTTTCTGCCACTCAGCGAATACACGTAGCGCTCTGCTTTTTGGCGAGGCACTGAACAGATGCACCGTTTAGTTTGCGAGGCGGCGAAGAGACGCGGCGCTTTGCATGCTGGCGAGGCGGCGAGCAGATCGAGTGCTTTGCTTGTTGGCGAGGCAGCGAAGAGATGCAGCGGTTTGCTTGTTGGCGAGGCAGCGAAGAGATGCAGCAGTCTCCTTGTTTGTGAGACAGCCAACATGCCCAGTGCTTGCTCCTTGTGTGAGGCAGCGAAGAGATGCAGCGGTTTTCTAGTTGGCGAGGCAGCGAAGAGACGCAGCAGGCTGCTTGTTGGTGAGACAGCCAACATGCACAGTGGTTAGCTATTGTGCGAGGCAGCGAATGACCGCCGAGCAAATCGCTTTGTGCGTTCGCCGCCTCGCTGCCTAGCAAAGCGTCGTCTCCCTTGGGCGCCTAGCAAAGCTGCGCGTGCCATCGCCCAAAAGCAAAGCGCCGTGTTCCTTGGGCGCCTAGCAAAGAAGTGCCTGCGTTGGGCGCCTCGCCGCATCGCAGCCTAGCAAAGCGCGGCGTGCCTTCGGCGCCTGGCAAAGCAGCGCGTGCCTTTGCCGCCTAAGAAAGCGCTGCGTGCCTTCTCGCCCTCGCCGCCTAGCAAAGCTCCGCGTCCCTTCGCCGCCTCGCCGCCTAGCAAAGCGCCGTGTTCCTTTGGCGCCTAGCAAAGAAGTGCCTGCCTTCGGCGCCTCGCCGCATCGCAGCCTAGCAAAGCGCTGCGTGCCTTCGGCGCCTGGCAAAGCAGTGCGTGCCTTCGCTGCCTCACACAGCGCGGCGTGCCTTCGGCGCCTCGCCGCCTAAGAAAGCGCTGCGTGCCTTCTCGCCCTCGCCGCCTAGCAAAGCTCCGCGTCCCGTCGCCGCCTAGCAAAGCGCCGTGTTCCTTCGGCGCCTAGCAAAGCGCCGTGTTCCTTCGCTGCCTCGCCGCCTAAGAAAGCGCTGCGTCCCTTTTCGCCCTCGCCGCCCAACAAAGCGCCGTGTCCCTTCACCGCCTCCCCAATCGCTTCGTGCCTTCGGCGCCTAGCAAAGCGCTGCTTGCCTTCGCCGCCTCACACACCGCTGCGTCCCTTCGCCGCCTCGCCGCTTAGCAAACGCCGTAGTAGCGCCGAAGGGACACGGCGCTTTTGTAGGCGCCGAAGGCACGTGGCGCCTTGCTAAGCACCGAGGCAGCGAAGGCACGCAGCCATTTGATCGTGGTCGACGGGCTCGGGCGCCTTGCTAGGCGGCGAGGCGGCGAAGGCACGCAGCGCTTTGCCAGGCGCCCAAGGACGCAGCGCTGTGCGAGGCGGCGAGGGCACGCAGTGCTTTGCTAGGCGGCGAGCGGACGTGCAGCTTTGCTAGGCAGCCAAGGCTGAGGACGCTTTGCTAGGAGGCTAGGCGGCGAAGGCACGAAGCGATTTGGGAGGCGGCGAAGGCACGCAGCGCTTTGCTAGGCGGCGAGGCGGCAAAGGCACGCGCTGCTTTGCTAGGCGCCGAAGGCACGCAGCGCTTCCTTCGTTTGCGAGGCAGCGAAGAGATGCAGCAGTCTCCTTGTTTGTGAGACAGCCAACATGCCCAGTGCTTGCTCCTTGTGCGAGGCAGCGAAGAGATGCAGCACTTTGCTTGTGCACCAGGTGGCGCAGTGGCATCGCGGATGGCTTTTTCTCCTGGAGGCGAAGCGAGGCAGCACTTTGCTAGTTGGCGAGGCAGCGAAGAGACGCAGCAGGCTGCTTGTTGGTGAGACAGCCAACATGCACAGTGGTTAGCTATTGTGCGAGGCAGCGAATGACCGCCGAGCAAATGGCTTTGTGCGTTCGCCGCCTCGCTGCCTAGCAAAGCGTCGTCTCCCTTGGGCGCCTAGCAAAGCTGCGCGTGCCGTCGCCGTCAAGCAAAGCGCCGTGTTCCTTGGGCGCCTAGCAAAGAAGTGCCTGCGTTGGGCGCCTCGCCGCATCGCAGCCTAGCAAAGCGCTGCGTGCCTTCGGCGGCTGGCAAAGCAGTGCGTGCCTTCGCCGCCTCACACAGCGCGGCGTGCCTTCGGCGCCTGGCAAAGCAGCGCGTGCCTTCGCCGCCTAAGAAAGCGCTGCGTGCCTTCTCGCCCTCGCCGCCTAGCAAAGCTCCGCGTCCCTTCGCCGCCTCGCCGCCTAGCAAAGCGCCGTGTTCCTTTGGCGCCTAGCAAAGAAGTGCCTGCCTTCGGCGCCTCGCCGCATCGCAGCCTAGCAAAGCGCTGCGTGCCTTCGGCGCCTGGCAAAGCAGTGCGTGCCTTCGCTGCCTCACACAGCGCGGCGTGCCTTCGGCGCCTCGCCGCCTAAGAAAGCGCTGCGTGCCTTCTCGCCCTCGCCGCCTAGCAAAGCTCCGCGTCCCGTCGCCGCCTAGCAAAGCGGCGTGTTCCTTCGGCGCCTAGCAAAGCGCCGTGTTCCTTCGCTGCCTCGCCGCCTAAGAAAGCGCTGCGTCCCTTTTCGCCCTCGCCGCCCAACAAAGCGCCGTGTCCCTTCACCGCCTCCCCAATCGCTTCGTGCCTTCGGCGCCTAGCAAAGCGCTGCTTGCCTTCGCCGCCTCACGCAGCGCTGCGTCCCTTCGCCGCCTCGCCGCTTAGCAAACGCCGTAGTAGCGCCGAAGGGACACGGCGCTTTTGTAGGCGCCGAAGGCACGTGGCGCCTTGCTAAGCACCGAGGCAGCGAAGGCACGCAGCCATTTGATCGTGGTCGACGGGCTCGGGCGCCTTGCTAGGCGGCGAGGCGGCGAAGGCACGCAGCGCTTTGCCAGGCGCCGAAGGCACTCAGCGCTTTGCCAGGCGCCGAAGGCACTCAGCGCATTGCCAGGCGCCCAAGGACGCAGCGCTCTAGGAGGCGGCGAGGGCACGCAGTGCTTTGCTAGGCGGCGAGCGGACGTGCAGCTTTGCTAGGCAGCCAAGGCTGAGGACGCTTTGCTAGGCGGCGAAGGCACGAAGCGATTTGGGAGGCGGCGAAGGCACACGGCGCTTTTCTAGGTGGCGAGGCGGCGAAGGCACGCGCTGCTTTGCTAGGCGCCGAAGGCACGCAGCGCTTCCTTCGTTTGCGAGGCAGCGAAGAGGTGGAGCGGTTTGCTTGTCGGCCAGGCAGCGAACAGGCGCCGTGCTTTGCTTTCTGCCACTCAGCGAATACACGTAGCGCTCTGCTTTTTGGCGAGGCACTGAACAGATGCACCGTTTAGTTTGCGAGGCGGCGAAGAGACGCGGCGCTTTGCATGCTGGCGAGGCGGCGAGCAGATCGAGTGCTTTGCTTGTTGGCGAGGCAGCGAAGAGATGCAGCGGTTTGCTTGTTGGCGAGGCAGCGAAGAGATGCAGCAGTCTCCTTGTTTGTGAGACAGCCAACATGCCCAGTGCTTGCTCCTTGTGTGAGGCAGCGAAGAGATGCAGCGGTTTTCTAGTTGGCGAGGCAGCGAAGAGACGCAGCAGGCTGCTTGTTGGTGAGACAGCCAACATGCACAGTGGTTAGCTATTGTGCGAGGCAGCGAATGACCGCCGAGCAAATCGCTTTGTGCGTTCGCCGCCTCGCTGCCTAGCAAAGCGTCGTCTCCCTTGGGCGCCTAGCAAAGCTGCGCGTGCCATCGCCCAAAAGCAAAGCGCCGTGTTCCTTGGGCGCCTAGCAAAGAAGTGCCTGCGTTGGGCGCCTCGCCGCATCGCAGCCTAGCAAAGCGCGGCGTGCCTTCGGCGCCTGGCAAAGCAGCGCGTGCCTTTGCCGCCTAAGAAAGCGCTGCGTGCCTTCTCGCCCTCGCCGCCTAGCAAAGCTCCGCGTCCCTTCGCCGCCTCGCCGCCTAGCAAAGCGCCGTGTTCCTTTGGCGCCTAGCAAAGAAGTGCCTGCCTTCGGCGCCTCGCCGCATCGCAGCCTAGCAAAGCGCTGCGTGCCTTCGGCGCCTGGCAAAGCAGTGCGTGCCTTCGCTGCCTCACACAGCGCGGCGTGCCTTCGGCGCCTCGCCGCCTAAGAAAGCGCTGCGTGCCTTCTCGCCCTCGCCGCCTAGCAAAGCTCCGCGTCCCGTCGCCGCCTAGCAAAGCGCCGTGTTCCTTCGGCGCCTAGCAAAGCGCCGTGTTCCTTCGCTGCCTCGCCGCCTAAGAAAGCGCTGCGTCCCTTTTCGCCCTCGCCGCCCAACAAAGCGCCGTGTCCCTTCACCGCCTCCCCAATCGCTTCGTGCCTTCGGCGCCTAGCAAAGCGCTGCTTGCCTTCGCCGCCTCACACACCGCTGTGTCCCTTCGCCGCCTCGCCGCTTAGCAAACGCCGTAGTAGCGCCGAAGGGACACGGCGCTTTTGTAGGCGCCGAAGGCACGTGGCGCCTTGCTAAGCACCGAGGCAGCGAAGGCACGCAGCCATTTGATGGTGGTCGACGGGCTCGGGCGCCTTGCTAGGCGGCGAGGCGGCGAAGGCACGCAGCGCTTTGCCAGGCGCCCAAGGACGCAGCGCTCTAGGAGGCGGCGAGGGCACGCAGTGCTTTGCTAGGCGGCGAGCGGACGTGCAGCTTTGCTAGGCAGCCAAGGCTGAGGACGCTTTGCTAGGAGGCTAGGCGGCGAAGGCACGAAGCGATTTGGGAGGCGGCGAAGGCACGCAGCGCTTTGCTAGTCAGCGAGGTCGAGAAGGCACGCAGCGCTTTGCTAGGCGGCGAGGCGGCAAAGGCACGCGCTGCTTTGCTAGGCGCCGAAGGCACGCAGCGCTTCCTTCGTTTGCGAGGCAGCGAAGAGATGCAGCAGTCTCCTTGTTTGTGAGACAGCCAACATGCCCAGTGCTTGCTCCTTGTGCGAGGCAGCGAAGAGATGCAGCACTTTGCTTGTGCACCAGGTGGCGCAGTGGCATCGCGGATGGCTTTTTCTCCTGGAGGCGAAGCGAGGCAGCACTTTGCTAGTTGGCGAGGCAGCGAAGAGACGCAGCAGGCTGCTTGTTGGTGAGACAGCCAACATGCACAGTGGTTAGCTATTGTGCGAGGCAGCGAATGACCGCCGAGCAAATGGCTTTGTGCGTTCGCCGCCTCGCTGCCTAGCAAAGCGTCGTCTCCCTTGGGCGCCTAGCAAAGCTGCGCGTGCCGTCGCCCAAAAGCAAAGCGCCGTGTTCCTTGGGCGCCTAGCAAAGAAGTGCCTGCGTTGGGCGCCTCGCCGCATCGCAGCCTAGCAAAGCGCTGCGTGCCTTCGGCGGCTGGCAAAGCAGTGCGTGCCTTCGCCGCCTCACACAGCGCGGCGTGCCTTCGGCGCCTCGCCGCCTAAGAAAGCGCTGCGTGCCTTCTCGCCCTCGCCGCCTAGCAAAGCTCCGCGTCCCGTCGCCGCCTAGCAAAGCGCCGTGTTCCTTCGGCGCCTAGCAAAGCGCCGTGTTCCTTCGCTGCCTCGCCGCCTAAGAAAGCGCTGCGTCCCTTTTCGCCCTCGCCGCCCAACAAAGCGCCGTGTCCCTTCACCGCCTCCCCAATCGCTTCGTGCCTTCGGCGCCTAGCAAAGCGCTGCTTGCCTTCGCCGCCTCACACACCGCTGCGTCCCTTCGCCGCCTCGCCGCTTAGCAAACGCCGTAGTAGCGCCGAAGGGACACGGCGCTTTTGTAGGCGCCGAAGGCACGTGGCGCCTTGCTAAGCAGCGAGGCAGCGAAGGCACGCAGCCATTTGATCGTGGTCGACGGGCTCGGGCGCCTTGCTAGGCGGCGAGGCGGCGAAGGCACGCAGCGCTTTGCCAGGCGCCCAAGGACGCAGCGCTCTAGGAGGCGGCGAGGGCACGCAGTGCTTTGCTAGGCGGCGAGCGGACGTGCAGCTTTGCTAGGCAGCCAAGGCTGAGGACGCTTTGCTAGGCGGCGAAGGCACGAAGCGATTTGGGAGGCGGCGAAGGCACACGGCGCTTTGCTAGGTGGCGAGGCGGCGAAGGCACGCGCTGCTTTGCTAGGCGCCGAAGGCACGCAGCGCTTCCTTCGTTTGCGAGGCAGCGAAGAGGTGGAGCGGTTTGCTTGTCGGCCAGGCAGCGAACAGGCGCCGTGCTTTGCTTTCTGCCACTCAGCGAATACACGTAGCGCTCTGCTTTTTGGCGAGGCACTGAACAGATGCACCGTTTAGTTTGCGAGGCGGCGAAGAGACGCGGCGCTTTGCATGCTGGCGAGGCGGCGAGCAGATCGAGTGCTTTGCTTGTTGGCGAGGCAGCGAAGAGATGCAGCGGTTTGCTTGTTGGCGAGGCAGCGAAGAGATGCAGCAGTCTCCTTCTTTGTGAGACAGCCAACATGCCCAGTGCTTGCTCCTTGTGCGAGGCAGCGAAGAGATGCAGCACTTTGCTTGTGCACCAGGTGGCGCAGTGGCATCGCGGATGGCTTTTTCTCCTGGAGGCGAAGCGAGGCAGCACTTTGCTAGTTGGCGAGGCAGCGAAGAGACGCAGCAGGCTGCTTGTTGGTGAGACAGCCAACATGCACAGTGGTTAGCTATTGTGCGAGGCAGCGAATGACCGCCGAGCAAATCGCTTTGTGCGTTCGCCGCCTCGCTGCCTAGCAAAGCGTCGTCTCCCTTGGGCGCCTAGCAAAGCTGCGCGTGCCGTCGCCCAAAAGCAAAGCGCCGTGTTCCTTGGGCGCCTAGCAAAGAAGTGCCTGCGTTGGGCGCCTCGCCGCATCGCAGCCTAGCAAAGCGCTGCGTGCCTTCGGCGGCTGGCAAAGCAGTGCGTGCCTTCGCTGCCTCACACAGCGCGGCGTGCCTTCGGCGCCTCGCCGCCTAAGAAAGCGCTGCGTGCCTTCTCGCCCTCGCCGCCTAGCAAAGCTCCGCGTCCCGTCGCCGCCTAGCAAAGCGCCGTGTTCCTTCGGCGCCTAGCAAAGCGCCGTGTTCCTTCGCTGCCTCGCCGCCTAAGAAAGCGCTGCGTCCCTTTTCGCCCTCGCCGCCCAACAAAGCGCCGTGTCCCTTCACCGCCTCCCCAATCGCTTCGTGCCTTCGGCGCCTAGCAAAGCGCTGCTTGCCTTCGCCGCCTCACACACCGCTGCGTCCCTTCGCCGCCTCGCCGCTTAGCAAACGCCGTAGTAGCGCCGAAGGGACACGGCGCTTTTGTAGGCGCCGAAGGCACGTGGCGCCTTGCTAAGCACCGAGGCAGCGAAGGCACGCAGCCATTTGATCGTGGTCGACGGGCTCGGGCGCCTTGCTAGGCGGCGAGGCGGCGAAGGCACGCAGCGCTTTGCCAGGCGCCGAAGGCACTCAGCGCTTTGCCAGGCGCCCAAGGACGCAGCTCTCTAGGAGGCGGCGAGGGCACGCAGTGCTTTGCTAGGCGGCGAGCGGACGTGCAGCTTTGCTAGGCAGCCAAGGCTGAGGACGCTTTGCTAGGAGGCTAGGCGGCGAAGGCACGAAGCGATTTGGGAGGCGGCGAAGGCACGCAGCGCTTTGCTAGGCAGCGAGGTCGAGAAGGCACGCGCTGCTTTGCTAGGCGCCGAAGGCACGCAGCGCTTCCTTCGTTTGCGAGGCAGCGAAGAGATGCCGCAGTCTCCTTGTTTGTGAGACAGCCAACATGCCCAGTGCTTGCTCCTTGTGCGAGGCAGCGAAGAGATGCAGCACTTTGCTTGTGCACCAGGTGGCGCAGTGGCATCGCGGATGGCTTTTTCTCCTGGAGGCGAAGCGAGGCAGCACTTTGCTAGTTGGCGAGGCAGCGAAGAGACGCAGCAGGCTGCTTGTTGGTGAGACAGCCAACATGCACAGTGGTTAGCTATTGTGCGAGGCAGCGAATGACCGCCGAGCAAATCGCTTTGTGCGTTCGCCGCCTCGCTGCCTAGCAAAGCGTCGTCTCCCTTGGGCGCCTAGCAAAGCTGCGCGTGCCGTCGCCCAAAAGCAAAGCGCCGTGTTCCTTGGGCGCCTAGCAAAGAAGTGCCTGCGTTGGGCGCCTCGCCGCATCGCAGCCTAGCAAAGCGCTGCGTGCCTTCGGCGGCTGGCAAAGCAGTGCGTGCCTTCGCCGCCTCACACAGCGCGGCGTGCCTTCGGCGCCTGGCAAAGCAGCGCGTGCCTTCGCCGCCTAAGAAAGCGCTGCGTGCCTTCTCGCCCTCGCCGCCTAGCAAAGCTCCGCGTCCCTTCGCCGCCTCGCCGCCTAGCAAAGCGCCGTGTTCCTTTGGCGCCTAGCAAAGAAGTGCCTGCCTTCGGCGCCTCGCCGCATCGCAGCCTAGCAAAGCGCTGCGTGCCTTCGGCGCCTGGCAAAGCAGTGCGTGCCTTCGCTGCCTCACACAGCGCGGCGTGCCTTCGGCGCCTCGCCGCCTAAGAAAGCGCTGCGTGCCTTCTCGCCCTCGCCGCCTAGCAAAGCTCCGCGTCCCGTCGCCGCCTAGCAAAGCGCCGTGTTCCTTCGGCGCCTAGCAAAGCGCCGTGTTCCTTCGCTGCCTCGCCGCCTAAGAAAGCGCTGCGTGCCTTTTCGCCCTCGCTGCCCAACAAAGCGCCGTGTCCCTTCACCGCCTCCCCAATCGCTTCGTGCCTTCGGCGCCTAGCAAAGCGCTGCTTGCCTTCGCCGCCTCACACACCGCTGCGTCCCTTCGCCGCCTCGCCGCTTAGCAAACGCCGTAGTAGCGCCGAAGGGACACGGCGCTTTTGTAGGCGCCGAAGGCACGTGGCGCCTTGCTAAGCACCGAGGCAGCGAAGGCACGCAGCCATTTGATGGTGGTCGACGGGCTCGGGCGCCTTGCTAGGCGGCGAGGCGGCGAAGGCACGCAGCGCTTTGCCAGGCGCCCAAGGACGCAGCGCTCTAGGAGGCGGCGAGGGCACGCAGTGCTTTGCTAGGCGGCGAGCGGACGTGCAGCTTTGCTAGGCAGCCAAGGCTGAGGACGCTTTGCTAGGCGGCGAAGGCACGAAGCGATTTGGGAGGCGGCGAAGGCACACGGCGCTTTTCTAGGTGGCGAGGCGGCGAAGGCACGCGCTGCTTTGCTAGGCGCCGAAGGCACGCAGCGCTTCCTTCGTTTGCGAGGCAGCGAAGAGGTGGAGCGGTTTGCTTGTCGGCCAGGCAGCGAACAGGCGCCGTGCTTTGCTTTCTGCCACTCAGCGAATACACGTAGCGCTCTGCTTTTTGGCGAGGCACTGAACAGATGCACCGTTTAGTTTGCGAGGCGGCGAAGAGACGCGGCGCTTTGCATGCTGGCGAGGCGGCGAGCAGATCGAGTGCTTTGCTTGTTGGCGAGGCAGCGAAGAGATGCAGCGGTTTGCTTGTTGGCGAGGCAGCGAAGAGATGCAGCAGTCTCCTTGTTTGTGAGACAGCCAACATGCCCAGTGCTTGCTCCTTGTGTGAGGCAGCGAAGAGATGCAGCGGTTTTCTAGTTGGCGAGGCAGCGAAGAGACGCAGCAGGCTGCTTGTTGGTGAGACAGCCAACATGCACAGTGGTTAGCTATTGTGCGAGGCAGCGAATGACCGCCGAGCAAATCGCTTTGTGCGTTCGCCGCCTCGCTGCCTAGCAAAGCGTCGTCTCCCTTGGGCGCCTAGCAAAGCTGCGCGTGCCATCGCCCAAAAGCAAAGCGCCGTGTTCCTTGGGCGCCTAGCAAAGAAGTGCCTGCGTTGGGCGCCTCGCCGCATCGCAGCCTAGCAAAGCGCGGCGTGCCTTCGGCGCCTGGCAAAGCAGCGCGTGCCTTTGCCGCCTAAGAAAGCGCTGCGTGCCTTCTCGCCCTCGCCGCCTAGCAAAGCTCCGCGTCCCTTCGCCGCCTCGCCGCCTAGCAAAGCGCCGTGTTCCTTTGGCGCCTAGCAAAGAAGTGCCTGCCTTCGGCGCCTCGCCGCATCGCAGCCTAGCAAAGCGCTGCGTGCCTTCGGCGCCTGGCAAAGCAGTGCGTGCCTTCGCTGCCTCACACAGCGCGGCGTGCCTTCGGCGCCTCGCCGCCTAAGAAAGCGCTGCGTGCCTTCTCGCCCTCGCCGCCTAGCAAAGCTCCGCGTCCCGTCGCCGCCTAGCAAAGCGCCGTGTTCCTTCGGCGCCTAGCAAAGCGCCGTGTTCCTTCGCTGCCTCGCCGCCTAAGAAAGCGCTGCGTCCCTTTTCGCCCTCGCCGCCCAACAAAGCGCCGTGTCCCTTCACCGCCTCCCCAATCGCTTCGTGCCTTCGGCGCCTAGCAAAGCGCTGCTTGCCTTCGCCGCCTCACACACCGCTGCGTCCCTTCGCCGCCTCGCCGCTTAGCAAACGCCGTAGTAGCGCCGAAGGGACACGGCGCTTTTGTAGGCGCCGAAGGCACGTGGCGCCTTGCTAAGCACCGAGGCAGCGAAGGCACGCAGCCATTTGATCGTGGTCGACGGGCTCGGGCGCCTTGCTAGGCGGCGAGGCGGCGAAGGCACGCAGCGCTTTGCCAGGCGCCCAAGGACGCAGCGCTGTGCGAGGCGGCGAGGGCACGCAGTGCTTTGCTAGGCGGCGAGCGGACGTGCAGCTTTGCTAGGCAGCCAAGGCTGAGGACGCTTTGCTAGGAGGCTAGGCGGCGAAGGCACGAAGCGATTTGGGAGGCGGCGAAGGCACGCAGCGCTTTGCTAGGCGGCGAGGCGGCAAAGGCACGCGCTGCTTTGCTAGGCGCCGAAGGCACGCAGCGCTTCCTTCGTTTGCGAGGCAGCGAAGAGATGCAGCAGTCTCCTTGTTTGTGAGACAGCCAACATGCCCAGTGCTTGCTCCTTGTGCGAGGCAGCGAAGAGATGCAGCACTTTGCTTGTGCACCAGGTGGCGCAGTGGCATCGCGGATGGCTTTTTCTCCTGGAGGCGAAGCGAGGCAGCACTTTGCTAGTTGGCGAGGCAGCGAAGAGACGCAGCAGGCTGCTTGTTGGTGAGACAGCCAACATGCACAGTGGTTAGCTATTGTGCGAGGCAGCGAATGACCGCCGAGCAAATGGCTTTGTGCGTTCGCCGCCTCGCTGCCTAGCAAAGCGTCGTCTCCCTTGGGCGCCTAGCAAAGCTGCGCGTGCCGTCGCCGTCAAGCAAAGCGCCGTGTTCCTTGGGCGCCTAGCAAAGAAGTGCCTGCGTTGGGCGCCTCGCCGCATCGCAGCCTAGCAAAGCGCTGCGTGCCTTCGGCGGCTGGCAAAGCAGTGCGTGCCTTCGCCGCCTCACACAGCGCGGCGTGCCTTCGGCGCCTGGCAAAGCAGCGCGTGCCTTCGCCGCCTAAGAAAGCGCTGCGTGCCTTCTCGCCCTCGCCGCCTAGCAAAGCTCCGCGTCCCTTCGCCGCCTCGCCGCCTAGCAAAGCGCCGTGTTCCTTTGGCGCCTAGCAAAGAAGTGCCTGCCTTCGGCGCCTCGCCGCATCGCAGCCTAGCAAAGCGCTGCGTGCCTTCGGCGCCTGGCAAAGCAGTGCGTGCCTTCGCTGCCTCACACAGCGCGGCGTGCCTTCGGCGCCTCGCCGCCTAAGAAAGCGCTGCGTGCCTTCTCGCCCTCGCCGCCTAGCAAAGCTCCGCGTCCCGTCGCCGCCTAGCAAAGCGGCGTGTTCCTTCGGCGCCTAGCAAAGCGCCGTGTTCCTTCGCTGCCTCGCCGCCTAAGAAAGCGCTGCGTCCCTTTTCGCCCTCGCCGCCCAACAAAGCGCCGTGTCCCTTCACCGCCTCCCCAATCGCTTCGTGCCTTCGGCGCCTAGCAAAGCGCTGCTTGCCTTCGCCGCCTCACGCAGCGCTGCGTCCCTTCGCCGCCTCGCCGCTTAGCAAACGCCGTAGTAGCGCCGAAGGGACACGGCGCTTTTGTAGGCGCCGAAGGCACGTGGCGCCTTGCTAAGCACCGAGGCAGCGAAGGCACGCAGCCATTTGATCGTGGTCGACGGGCTCGGGCGCCTTGCTAGGCGGCGAGGCGGCGAAGGCACGCAGCGCTTTGCCAGGCGCCGAAGGCACTCAGCGCTTTGCCAGGCGCCGAAGGCACTCAGCGCATTGCCAGGCGCCCAAGGACGCAGCGCTCTAGGAGGCGGCGAGGGCACGCAGTGCTTTGCTAGGCGGCGAGCGGACGTGCAGCTTTGCTAGGCAGCCAAGGCTGAGGACGCTTTGCTAGGCGGCGAAGGCACGAAGCGATTTGGGAGGCGGCGAAGGCACACGGCGCTTTTCTAGGTGGCGAGGCGGCGAAGGCACGCGCTGCTTTGCTAGGCGCCGAAGGCACGCAGCGCTTCCTTCGTTTGCGAGGCAGCGAAGAGGTGGAGCGGTTTGCTTGTCGGCCAGGCAGCGAACAGGCGCCGTGCTTTGCTTTCTGCCACTCAGCGAATACACGTAGCGCTCTGCTTTTTGGCGAGGCACTGAACAGATGCACCGTTTAGTTTGCGAGGCGGCGAAGAGACGCGGCGCTTTGCATGCTGGCGAGGCGGCGAGCAGATCGAGTGCTTTGCTTGTTGGCGAGGCAGCGAAGAGATGCAGCGGTTTGCTTGTTGGCGAGGCAGCGAAGAGATGCAGCAGTCTCCTTGTTTGTGAGACAGCCAACATGCCCAGTGCTTGCTCCTTGTGTGAGGCAGCGAAGAGATGCAGCGGTTTTCTAGTTGGCGAGGCAGCGAAGAGACGCAGCAGGCTGCTTGTTGGTGAGACAGCCAACATGCACAGTGGTTAGCTATTGTGCGAGGCAGCGAATGACCGCCGAGCAAATCGCTTTGTGCGTTCGCCGCCTCGCTGCCTAGCAAAGCGTCGTCTCCCTTGGGCGCCTAGCAAAGCTGCGCGTGCCATCGCCCAAAAGCAAAGCGCCGTGTTCCTTGGGCGCCTAGCAAAGAAGTGCCTGCGTTGGGCGCCTCGCCGCATCGCAGCCTAGCAAAGCGCGGCGTGCCTTCGGCGCCTGGCAAAGCAGCGCGTGCCTTTGCCGCCTAAGAAAGCGCTGCGTGCCTTCTCGCCCTCGCCGCCTAGCAAAGCTCCGCGTCCCTTCGCCGCCTCGCCGCCTAGCAAAGCGCCGTGTTCCTTTGGCGCCTAGCAAAGAAGTGCCTGCCTTCGGCGCCTCGCCGCATCGCAGCCTAGCAAAGCGCTGCGTGCCTTCGGCGCCTGGCAAAGCAGTGCGTGCCTTCGCTGCCTCACACAGCGCGGCGTGCCTTCGGCGCCTCGCCGCCTAAGAAAGCGCTGCGTGCCTTCTCGCCCTCGCCGCCTAGCAAAGCTCCGCGTCCCGTCGCCGCCTAGCAAAGCGCCGTGTTCCTTCGGCGCCTAGCAAAGCGCCGTGTTCCTTCGCTGCCTCGCCGCCTAAGAAAGCGCTGCGTCCCTTTTCGCCCTCGCCGCCCAACAAAGCGCCGTGTCCCTTCACCGCCTCCCCAATCGCTTCGTGCCTTCGGCGCCTAGCAAAGCGCTGCTTGCCTTCGCCGCCTCACACACCGCTGTGTCCCTTCGCCGCCTCGCCGCTTAGCAAACGCCGTAGTAGCGCCGAAGGGACACGGCGCTTTTGTAGGCGCCGAAGGCACGTGGCGCCTTGCTAAGCACCGAGGCAGCGAAGGCACGCAGCCATTTGATGGTGGTCGACGGGCTCGGGCGCCTTGCTAGGCGGCGAGGCGGCGAAGGCACGCAGCGCTTTGCCAGGCGCCCAAGGACGCAGCGCTCTAGGAGGCGGCGAGGGCACGCAGTGCTTTGCTAGGCGGCGAGCGGACGTGCAGCTTTGCTAGGCAGCCAAGGCTGAGGACGCTTTGCTAGGAGGCTAGGCGGCGAAGGCACGAAGCGATTTGGGAGGCGGCGAAGGCACGCAGCGCTTTGCTAGTCAGCGAGGTCGAGAAGGCACGCAGCGCTTTGCTAGGCGGCGAGGCGGCAAAGGCACGCGCTGCTTTGCTAGGCGCCGAAGGCACGCAGCGCTTCCTTCGTTTGCGAGGCAGCGAAGAGATGCAGCAGTCTCCTTGTTTGTGAGACAGCCAACATGCCCAGTGCTTGCTCCTTGTGCGAGGCAGCGAAGAGATGCAGCACTTTGCTTGTGCACCAGGTGGCGCAGTGGCATCGCGGATGGCTTTTTCTCCTGGAGGCGAAGCGAGGCAGCACTTTGCTAGTTGGCGAGGCAGCGAAGAGACGCAGCAGGCTGCTTGTTGGTGAGACAGCCAACATGCACAGTGGTTAGCTATTGTGCGAGGCAGCGAATGACCGCCGAGCAAATGGCTTTGTGCGTTCGCCGCCTCGCTGCCTAGCAAAGCGTCGTCTCCCTTGGGCGCCTAGCAAAGCTGCGCGTGCCGTCGCCCAAAAGCAAAGCGCCGTGTTCCTTGGGCGCCTAGCAAAGAAGTGCCTGCGTTGGGCGCCTCGCCGCATCGCAGCCTAGCAAAGCGCTGCGTGCCTTCGGCGGCTGGCAAAGCAGTGCGTGCCTTCGCCGCCTCACACAGCGCGGCGTGCCTTCGGCGCCTCGCCGCCTAAGAAAGCGCTGCGTGCCTTCTCGCCCTCGCCGCCTAGCAAAGCTCCGCGTCCCGTCGCCGCCTAGCAAAGCGCCGTGTTCCTTCGGCGCCTAGCAAAGCGCCGTGTTCCTTCGCTGCCTCGCCGCCTAAGAAAGCGCTGCGTCCCTTTTCGCCCTCGCCGCCCAACAAAGCGCCGTGTCCCTTCACCGCCTCCCCAATCGCTTCGTGCCTTCGGCGCCTAGCAAAGCGCTGCTTGCCTTCGCCGCCTCACACACCGCTGCGTCCCTTCGCCGCCTCGCCGCTTAGCAAACGCCGTAGTAGCGCCGAAGGGACACGGCGCTTTTGTAGGCGCCGAAGGCACGTGGCGCCTTGCTAAGCAGCGAGGCAGCGAAGGCACGCAGCCATTTGATCGTGGTCGACGGGCTCGGGCGCCTTGCTAGGCGGCGAGGCGGCGAAGGCACGCAGCGCTTTGCCAGGCGCCCAAGGACGCAGCGCTCTAGGAGGCGGCGAGGGCACGCAGTGCTTTGCTAGGCGGCGAGCGGACGTGCAGCTTTGCTAGGCAGCCAAGGCTGAGGACGCTTTGCTAGGCGGCGAAGGCACGAAGCGATTTGGGAGGCGGCGAAGGCACACGGCGCTTTGCTAGGTGGCGAGGCGGCGAAGGCACGCGCTGCTTTGCTAGGCGCCGAAGGCACGCAGCGCTTCCTTCGTTTGCGAGGCAGCGAAGAGGTGGAGCGGTTTGCTTGTCGGCCAGGCAGCGAACAGGCGCCGTGCTTTGCTTTCTGCCACTCAGCGAATACACGTAGCGCTCTGCTTTTTGGCGAGGCACTGAACAGATGCACCGTTTAGTTTGCGAGGCGGCGAAGAGACGCGGCGCTTTGCATGCTGGCGAGGCGGCGAGCAGATCGAGTGCTTTGCTTGTTGGCGAGGCAGCGAAGAGATGCAGCGGTTTGCTTGTTGGCGAGGCAGCGAAGAGATGCAGCAGTCTCCTTCTTTGTGAGACAGCCAACATGCCCAGTGCTTGCTCCTTGTGCGAGGCAGCGAAGAGATGCAGCACTTTGCTTGTGCACCAGGTGGCGCAGTGGCATCGCGGATGGCTTTTTCTCCTGGAGGCGAAGCGAGGCAGCACTTTGCTAGTTGGCGAGGCAGCGAAGAGACGCAGCAGGCTGCTTGTTGGTGAGACAGCCAACATGCACAGTGGTTAGCTATTGTGCGAGGCAGCGAATGACCGCCGAGCAAATCGCTTTGTGCGTTCGCCGCCTCGCTGCCTAGCAAAGCGTCGTCTCCCTTGGGCGCCTAGCAAAGCTGCGCGTGCCGTCGCCCAAAAGCAAAGCGCCGTGTTCCTTGGGCGCCTAGCAAAGAAGTGCCTGCGTTGGGCGCCTCGCCGCATCGCAGCCTAGCAAAGCGCTGCGTGCCTTCGGCGGCTGGCAAAGCAGTGCGTGCCTTCGCTGCCTCACACAGCGCGGCGTGCCTTCGGCGCCTCGCCGCCTAAGAAAGCGCTGCGTGCCTTCTCGCCCTCGCCGCCTAGCAAAGCTCCGCGTCCCGTCGCCGCCTAGCAAAGCGCCGTGTTCCTTCGGCGCCTAGCAAAGCGCCGTGTTCCTTCGCTGCCTCGCCGCCTAAGAAAGCGCTGCGTCCCTTTTCGCCCTCGCCGCCCAACAAAGCGCCGTGTCCCTTCACCGCCTCCCCAATCGCTTCGTGCCTTCGGCGCCTAGCAAAGCGCTGCTTGCCTTCGCCGCCTCACACACCGCTGCGTCCCTTCGCCGCCTCGCCGCTTAGCAAACGCCGTAGTAGCGCCGAAGGGACACGGCGCTTTTGTAGGCGCCGAAGGCACGTGGCGCCTTGCTAAGCACCGAGGCAGCGAAGGCACGCAGCCATTTGATCGTGGTCGACGGGCTCGGGCGCCTTGCTAGGCGGCGAGGCGGCGAAGGCACGCAGCGCTTTGCCAGGCGCCGAAGGCACTCAGCGCTTTGCCAGGCGCCCAAGGACGCAGCTCTCTAGGAGGCGGCGAGGGCACGCAGTGCTTTGCTAGGCGGCGAGCGGACGTGCAGCTTTGCTAGGCAGCCAAGGCTGAGGACGCTTTGCTAGGAGGCTAGGCGGCGAAGGCACGAAGCGATTTGGGAGGCGGCGAAGGCACGCAGCGCTTTGCTAGGCAGCGAGGTCGAGAAGGCACGCGCTGCTTTGCTAGGCGCCGAAGGCACGCAGCGCTTCCTTCGTTTGCGAGGCAGCGAAGAGATGCCGCAGTCTCCTTGTTTGTGAGACAGCCAACATGCCCAGTGCTTGCTCCTTGTGCGAGGCAGCGAAGAGATGCAGCACTTTGCTTGTGCACCAGGTGGCGCAGTGGCATCGCGGATGGCTTTTTCTCCTGGAGGCGAAGCGAGGCAGCACTTTGCTAGTTGGCGAGGCAGCGAAGAGACGCAGCAGGCTGCTTGTTGGTGAGACAGCCAACATGCACAGTGGTTAGCTATTGTGCGAGGCAGCGAATGACCGCCGAGCAAATCGCTTTGTGCGTTCGCCGCCTCGCTGCCTAGCAAAGCGTCGTCTCCCTTGGGCGCCTAGCAAAGCTGCGCGTGCCGTCGCCCAAAAGCAAAGCGCCGTGTTCCTTGGGCGCCTAGCAAAGAAGTGCCTGCGTTGGGCGCCTCGCCGCATCGCAGCCTAGCAAAGCGCTGCGTGCCTTCGGCGGCTGGCAAAGCAGTGCGTGCCTTCGCCGCCTCACACAGCGCGGCGTGCCTTCGGCGCCTGGCAAAGCAGCGCGTGCCTTCGCCGCCTAAGAAAGCGCTGCGTGCCTTCTCGCCCTCGCCGCCTAGCAAAGCTCCGCGTCCCTTCGCCGCCTCGCCGCCTAGCAAAGCGCCGTGTTCCTTTGGCGCCTAGCAAAGAAGTGCCTGCCTTCGGCGCCTCGCCGCATCGCAGCCTAGCAAAGCGCTGCGTGCCTTCGGCGCCTGGCAAAGCAGTGCGTGCCTTCGCTGCCTCACACAGCGCGGCGTGCCTTCGGCGCCTCGCCGCCTAAGAAAGCGCTGCGTGCCTTCTCGCCCTCGCCGCCTAGCAAAGCTCCGCGTCCCGTCGCCGCCTAGCAAAGCGCCGTGTTCCTTCGGCGCCTAGCAAAGCGCCGTGTTCCTTCGCTGCCTCGCCGCCTAAGAAAGCGCTGCGTGCCTTTTCGCCCTCGCTGCCCAACAAAGCGCCGTGTCCCTTCACCGCCTCCCCAATCGCTTCGTGCCTTCGGCGCCTAGCAAAGCGCTGCTTGCCTTCGCCGCCTCACACACCGCTGCGTCCCTTCGCCGCCTCGCCGCTTAGCAAACGCCGTAGTAGCGCCGAAGGGACACGGCGCTTTTGTAGGCGCCGAAGGCACGTGGCGCCTTGCTAAGCACCGAGGCAGCGAAGGCACGCAGCCATTTGATGGTGGTCGACGGGCTCGGGCGCCTTGCTAGGCGGCGAGGCGGCGAAGGCACGCAGCGCTTTGCCAGGCGCCCAAGGACGCAGCGCTCTAGGAGGCGGCGAGGGCACGCAGTGCTTTGCTAGGCGGCGAGCGGACGTGCAGCTTTGCTAGGCAGCCAAGGCTGAGGACGCTTTGCTAGGCGGCGAAGGCACGAAGCGATTTGGGAGGCGGCGAAGGCACACGGCGCTTTTCTAGGTGGCGAGGCGGCGAAGGCACGCGCTGCTTTGCTAGGCGCCGAAGGCACGCAGCGCTTCCTTCGTTTGCGAGGCAGCGAAGAGGTGGAGCGGTTTGCTTGTCGGCCAGGCAGCGAACAGGCGCCGTGCTTTGCTTTCTGCCACTCAGCGAATACACGTAGCGCTCTGCTTTTTGGCGAGGCACTGAACAGATGCACCGTTTAGTTTGCGAGGCGGCGAAGAGACGCGGCGCTTTGCATGCTGGCGAGGCGGCGAGCAGATCGAGTGCTTTGCTTGTTGGCGAGGCAGCGAAGAGATGCAGCGGTTTGCTTGTTGGCGAGGCAGCGAAGAGATGCAGCAGTCTCCTTGTTTGTGAGACAGCCAACATGCCCAGTGCTTGCTC
This sequence comes from Apteryx mantelli, assembly GCF_036417845.1. Lineage (NCBI taxonomy): Eukaryota > Metazoa > Chordata > Aves > Apterygiformes > Apterygidae > Apteryx > Apteryx mantelli. The sequence goes on along the minus strand of NC_089993.1, from coordinate 131,197 downwards.
CTTGTGTGAGGCAGCGAAGAGATGCAGCGGTTTTCTAGTTGGCGAGGCAGCGAAGAGACGCAGCAGGCTGCTTGTTGGTGAGACAGCCAACATGCACAGTGGTTAGCTATTGTGCGAGGCAGCGAATGACCGCCGAGCAAATCGCTTTGTGCGTTCGCCGCCTCGCTGCCTAGCAAAGCGTCGTCTCCCTTGGGCGCCTAGCAAAGCTGCGCGTGCCATCGCCCAAAAGCAAAGCGCCGTGTTCCTTGGGCGCCTAGCAAAGAAGTGCCTGCGTTGGGCGCCTCGCCGCATCGCAGCCTAGCAAAGCGCGGCGTGCCTTCGGCGCCTGGCAAAGCAGCGCGTGCCTTTGCCGCCTAAGAAAGCGCTGCGTGCCTTCTCGCCCTCGCCGCCTAGCAAAGCTCCGCGTCCCTTCGCCGCCTCGCCGCCTAGCAAAGCGCCGTGTTCCTTGGGCGCCTAGCAAAGAAGTGCCTGCGTTGGGCGCCTCGCCGCATCGCAGCCTAGCAAAGCGCTGCGTGCCTTCGGCGGCTGGCAAAGCAGCGCGTGCCTTCGCTGCCTCACACAGCGCGGCGTGCCTTCGGCGCCTCGCCGCCTAAGAAAGCGCTGCGTGCCTTCTCGCCCTCGCCGCCTAGCAAAGCTCCGCGTCCCGTCGCCGCCTAGCAAAGCGCCGTGTTCCTTCGGCGCCTAGCAAAGCGCCGTGTTCCTTCGCTGCCTCGCCGCCTAAGAAAGCGCTGCGTCCCTTTTCGCCCTCGCCGCCCAACAAAGCGCCGTGTCCCTTCACCGCCTCCCCAATCGCTTCGTGCCTTCGGCGCCTAGCAAAGCGCTGCTTGCCTTCGCCGCCTCACACACCGCTGTGTCCCTTCGCCGCCTCGCCGCTTAGCAAACGCCGTAGTAGCGCCGAAGGGACACGGCGCTTTTGTAGGCGCCGAAGGCACGTGGCGCCTTGCTAAGCACCGAGGCAGCGAAGGCACGCAGCCATTTGATCGTGGTCGACGGGCTCGGGCGCCTTGCTAGGCGGCGAGGCGGCGAAGGCACGCAGCGCTTTGCCAGGCGCCCAAGGACGCAGCGCTCTAGGAGGCGGCGAGGGCACGCAGTGCTTTGCTAGGCGGCGAGCGGACGTGCAGCTTTGCTAGGCAGCCAAGGCTGAGGACGCTTTGCTAGGAGGCTAGGCGGCGAAGGCACGAAGCGATTTGGGAGGCGGCGAAGGCACGCAGCGCTTTGCTAGTCAGCGAGGTCGAGAAGGCACGCAGCGCTTTGCTAGGCGGCGAGGCGGCAAAGGCACGCGCTGCTTTGCTAGGCGCCGAAGGCACGCAGCGCTTCCTTCGTTTGCGAGGCAGCGAAGAGATGCAGCAGTCTCCTTGTTTGTGAGACAGCCAACATGCCCAGTGCTTGCTCCTTGTGCGAGGCAGCGAAGAGATGCAGCACTTTGCTTGTGCACCAGGTGGCGCAGTGGCATCGCGGATGGCTTTTTCTCCTGGAGGCGAAGCGAGGCAGCACTTTGCTAGTTGGCGAGGCAGCGAAGAGACGCAGCAGGCTGCTTGTTGGTGAGACAGCCAACATGCACAGTGGTTAGCTATTGTGCGAGGCAGCGAATGACCGCCGAGCAAATGGCTTTGTGCGTTCGCCGCCTCGCTGCCTAGCAAAGCGTCGTCTCCCTTGGGCGCCTAGCAAAGCTGCGCGTGCCGTCGCCCAAAAGCAAAGCGCCGTGTTCCTTGGGCGCCTAGCAAAGAAGTGCCTGCGTTGGGCGCCTCGCCGCATCGCAGCCTAGCAAAGCGCTGCGTGCCTTCGGCGCCTGGCAAAGCAGCGCGTGCCTTCGCCGCCTCACACAGCGCTGCGTGCCTTCTCGCCCTCGCCGCCTAGCAAAGCTCCGCGTCCCTTCGCCGCCTAGCAAAGAAGTGCCTGCCTTCGGCGCCTCGCCGCCTAAGAAAGCGCTGCGTGCCTTCTCGCCCTCGCCGCCTAGCAAAGCGCCGTGTCCCTTTGCCGCCTAGCAAAGAAGTGCCTGCCTTCGGCGCCTCGCCGCATCGCAGCCTAGCAAAGCGCTGCGTGCCTTCGGCGGCTGGCAAAGCAGTGCGTGCCTTCGCTGCCTCACACAGCGCGGCGTGCCTTCGGCGCCTCGCCGCCTAAGAAAGCGCTGCGTGCCTTCTCGCCCTCGCCGCCTAGCAAAGCTCCGCGTCCCGTCGCCGCCTAGCAAAGCGCCGTGTTCCTTCGGCGCCTAGCAAAGCGCCGTGTTCCTTCGCTGCCTCGCCGCCTAAGAAAGCGCTGCGTGCCTTTTCGCCCTCGCCGCCCAACAAAGCGCCGTGTCCCTTCACCGCCTCCCCAATCGCTTCGTGCCTTCGGCGCCTAGCAAAGCGCTGCTTGCCTTCGCCGCCTCACACAGCGCTGCGTCCCTTCGCCGCCTCGCCGCTTAGCAAACGCCGTAGTAGCGCCGAAGGGACACGGCGCTTTTGTAGGCGCCGAAGGCACGTGGCGCCTTGCTAAGCAGCGAGGCAGCGAAGGCACGCAGCCATTTGATCGTGGTCGACGGGCTCGGGCGCCTTGCTAGGCGGCGAGGCGGCGAAGGCACGCAGCGCTTTGCCAGGCGCCGAAGGCACTCAGCGCTTTGCCAGGCGCCCAAGGACGCAGCGCTCTAGGAGGCGGCGAGGGCACGCAGTGCTTTGCTAGGCGGCGAGCGGACGTGCAGCTTTGCTAGGCAGCCAAGGCTGAGGACGCTTTGCTAGGCGGCGAAGGCACGAAGCGATTTGGGAGGCGGCGAAGGCACACGGCGCTTTGCTAGGTGGCGAGGCGGCGAAGGCACGCGCTGCTTTGCTAGGCGCCGAAGGCACGCAGCGCTTCCTTCGTTTGCGAGGCAGCGAAGAGGTGGAGCGGTTTGCTTGTCGGCCAGGCAGCGAACAGGCGCCGTGCTTTGCTTTCTGCCACTCAGCGAATACACGTAGCGCTCTGCTTTTTGGCGAGGCACTGAACAGATGCACCGTTTAGTTTGCGAGGCGGCGAAGAGACGCGGCGCTTTGCATGCTGGCGAGGCGGCGAGCAGATCGAGTGCTTTGCTTGTTGGCGAGGCAGCGAAGAGATGCAGCGGTTTGCTTGTTGGCGAGGCAGCGAAGAGATGCAGCAGTCTCCTGGTTTGTGAGACAGCCAACATGCCCAGTGCTTGCTCCTTGTGTGAGGCAGCGAAGAGATGCAGCGGTTTTCTAGTTGGCGAGGCAGCGAAGAGACGCAGCAGGCTGCTTGTTGGTGAGACAGCCAACATGCACAGTGGTTAGCTATTGTGCGAGGCAGCGAATGACCGCCGAGCAAATCGCTTTGTGCGTTCGCCGCCTCGCTGCCTAGCAAAGCGTCGTCTCCCTTGGGCGCCTAGCAAAGCTGCGCGTGCCATCGCCCAAAAGCAAAGCGCCGTGTTCCTTGGGCGCCTAGCAAAGAAGTGCCTGCGTTGGGCGCCTCGCCGCATCGCAGCCTAGCAAAGCGCGGCGTGCCTTCGGCGCCTGGCAAAGCAGCGCGTGCCTTTGCCGCCTAAGAAAGCGCTGCGTGCCTTCTCGCCCTCGCCGCCTAGCAAAGCTCCGCGTCCCTTCGCCGCCTCGCCGCCTAGCAAAGCGCCGTGTTCCTTTGGCGCCTAGCAAAGAAGTGCCTGCCTTCGGCGCCTCGCCGCATCGCAGCCTAGCAAAGCGCTGCGTGCCTTCGGCGGCTGGCAAAGCAGCGCGTGCCTTCGCTGCCTCACACAGCGCGGCGTGCCTTCGGCGCCTCGCCGCCTAAGAAAGCGCTGCGTGCCTTCTCGCCCTCGCCGCCTAGCAAAGCTCCGCGTCCCGTCGCCGCCTAGCAAAGCGCCGTGTTCCTTCGGCGCCTAGCAAAGCGCCGTGTTCCTTCGCTGCCTCGCCGCCTAAGAAAGCGCTGCGTCCCTTTTCGCCCTCGCCGCCCAACAAAGCGCCGTGTCCCTTCACCGCCTCCCCAATCGCTTCGTGCCTTCGGCGCCTAGCAAAGCGCTGCTTGCCTTCGCCGCCTCACACACCGCTGTGTCCCTTCGCCGCCTCGCCGCTTAGCAAACGCCGTAGTAGCGCCGAAGGGACACGGCGCTTTTGTAGGCGCCGAAGGCACGTGGCGCCTTGCTAAGCACCGAGGCAGCGAAGGCACGCAGCCATTTGATCGTGGTCGACGGGCTCGGGCGCCTTGCTAGGCGGCGAGGCGGCGAAGGCACGCAGCGCTTTGCCAGGCGCCCAAGGACGCAGCGCTCTAGGAGGCGGCGAGGGCACGCAGTGCTTTGCTAGGCGGCGAGCGGACGTGCAGCTTTGCTAGGCAGCCAAGGCTGAGGACGCTTTGCTAGGAGGCTAGGCGGCGAAGGCACGAAGCGATTTGGGAGGCGGCGAAGGCACGCAGCGCTTTGCTAGTCAGCGAGGTCGAGAAGGCACGCAGCGCTTTGCTAGGCGGCGAGGCGGCAAAGGCACGCGCTGCTTTGCTAGGCGCCGAAGGCACGCAGCGCTTCCTTCGTTTGCGAGGCAGCGAAGAGATGCAGCAGTCTCCTTGTTTGTGAGACAGCCAACATGCCCAGTGCTTGCTCCTTGTGCGAGGCAGCGAAGAGATGCAGCACTTTGCTTGTGCACCAGGTGGCGCAGTGGCATCGCGGATGGCTTTTTCTCCTGGAGGCGAAGCGAGGCAGCACTTTGCTAGTTGGCGAGGCAGCGAAGAGACGCAGCAGGCTGCTTGTTGGTGAGACAGCCAACATGCACAGTGGTTAGCTATTGTGCGAGGCAGCGAATGACCGCCGAGCAAATCGCTTTGTGCGTTCGCCGCCTCGCTGCCTAGCAAAGCGTCGTCTCCCTTGGGCGCCTAGCAAAGCTGCGCGTGCCGTCGCCCAAAAGCAAAGCGCCGTGTTCCTTGGGCGCCTAGCAAAGAAGTGCCTGCGTTGGGCACCTCGCCGCATCGCAGCCTAGCAAAGCGCTGCGTGCCTTCGGCGCCTGGCAAAGCAGCGCGTGCCTTCGCCGCCTCACACAGCGCTGCGTGCCTTCTCGCCCTCGCCGCCTAGCAAAGCTCCGCGTCCCTTCGCCGCCTAGCAAAGAAGTGCCTGCCTTCGGCGCCTCGCCGCCTAAGAAAGCGCTGCGTGCCTTCTCGCCCTCGCCGCCTAGCAAAGCGCCGTGTCCCTTTGCCGCCTAGCAAAGAAGTGCCTGCCTTCGGCGCCTCGCCGCATCGCAGCCTAGCAAAGCGCTGCGTGCCTTCGGCGGCTGGCAAAGCAGTGCGTGCCTTCGCTGCCTCACACAGCGCGGCGTGCCTTCGGCGCCTCGCCGCCTAAGAAAGCGCTGCGTGCCTTCTCGCCCTCGCCGCCTAGCAAAGCGCCGTGTCCCTTTGCCGCCTCGCCGCCTAGCAAAGCTCCGCGTCCCGTCGCCGCCTAGCAAAGCGCCGTGTTCCTTCGGCGCCTAGCAAAGCGCCGTGTTCCTTCGCTGCCTCGCCGCCTAAGAAAGCGCTGCGTCCCTTTTCGCCCTCGCCGCCCAACAAAGCGCCGTGTCCCTTCACCGCCTCCCCAATCGCTTCGTGCCTTCGGCGCCTAGCAAAGCGCTGCTTGCCTTCGCCGCCTCACACAGCGCTGCGTCCCTTCGCCGCCTCGCCGCTTAGCAAACGCCGTAGTAGCGCCGAAGGGACACGGCGCTTTTGTAGGCGCCGAAGGCACGTGGCGCCTTGCTAAGCAGCGAGGCAGCGAAGGCACGCAGCCATTTGATCGTGGTCGACGGGCTCGGGCGCCTTGCTAGGCGGCGAGGCGGCGAAGGCACGCAGCGCTTTGCCAGGCGCCCAAGGACGCAGCGCTGTGCGAGGCGGCGAGGGCACGCAGTGCTTTGCTAGGCGGCGAGCGGACGTGCAGCTTTGCTAGGCAGCCAAGGCTGAGGACGCTTTGCTAGGCGGCGAAGGCACGAAGCGATTTGGGAGGCGGCGAAGGCACGCAGCGCTTTGCTAGGCGGCGAGGCGGCAAAGGCACGCGCTGCTTTGCTAGGCGCCGAAGGCACGCAGCGCTTCCTTCGTTTGCGAGGCAGCGAAGAGGTGGAGCGGTTTGCTTGTCGGCCAGGCAGCGAACAGGCGCCGTGCTTTGCTTTCTGCCACTCAGCGAATACACGTAGCGCTCTGCTTTTTGGCGAGGCACTGAACAGATGCACCGTTTAGTTTGCGAGGCGGCGAAGAGACGCGGCGCTTTGCATGCTGGCGAGGCGGCGAGCAGATCGAGTGCTTTGCTTGTTGGCGAGGCAGCGAAGAGATGCAGCGGTTTGCTTGTTGGCGAGGCAGCGAAGAGATGCAGCAGTCTCCTGGTTTGTGAGACAGCCAACATGCCCAGTGCTTGCTCCTTGTGTGAGGCAGCGAAGAGATGCAGCGGTTTTCTAGTTGGCGAGGCAGCGAAGAGACGCAGCAGGCTGCTTGTTGGTGAGACAGCCAACATGCACAGTGGTTAGCTATTGTGCGAGGCAGCGAATGACCGCCGAGCAAATCGCTTTGTGCGTTCGCCGCCTCGCTGCCTAGCAAAGCGTCGTCTCCCTTGGGCGCCTAGCAAAGCTGCGCGTGCCGTCGCCCAAAAGCAAAGCGCCGTGTTCCTTGGGCGCCTAGCAAAGAAGTGCCTGCGTTGGGCGCCTCGCCGCATCGCAGCCTAGCAAAGCGCTGCGTGCCTTCGGCGGCTGGCAAAGCAGTGCGTGCCTTCGCTGCCTCACACAGCGCGGCGTGCCTTCGGCGCCTCGCCGCCTAAGAAAGCGCTGCGTGCCTTCTCGCCCTCGCCGCCTAGCAAAGCGCCGTGTCCCTTTGCCGCCTCGCCGCCTAGCAAAGCTCCGCGTCCCGTCGCCGCCTAGCAAAGCGCCGTGTTCCTTCGCTGCCTCGCCGCCTAAGAAAGCGCTGCGTGCCTTTTCGCCCTCGCCGCCCAACAAAGCGCCGTGTCCCTTCACCGCCTCCCCAATCGCTTCGTGCCTTCGGCGCCTAGCAAAGCGCTGCTTGCCTTCGCCGCCTCACACAGCGCTGCGTCCCTTCGCCGCCTCGCCGCTTAGCAAACGCCGTAGTAGCGCCGAAGGGACACGGCGCTTTTGTAGGCGCCCAAGGCACGTGGCGCCTTGCTAAGCACCGAGGCAGCGAAGGCACGCAGCCATTTGATCGTGGTCGACGGGCTCGGGCGCCTTGCTAGGCGGCGAGGCGGCGAAGGCACGCAGCGCTTTGCCAGGCGCCCAAGGACGCAGCGCTGTGCGAGGCGGCGAGGGCACGCAGTGCTTTGCTAGGCGGCGAGCGGACGTGCAGCTTTGCTAGGCAGCGAAGGCTGAGGACGCTTTGCTAGGAGGCTAGGCGGCGAAGGCACGAAGCGATTTGGGAGGCGGCGAAGGCACGCAGCGCTTTGCTAGGCGGCGAGGCGGCAAAGGCACGCGCTGCTTTGCTAGGCGCCGAAGGCACGCAGCGCTTCCTTCGTTTGCGAGGCAGCGAAGAGATGCAGCAGTCTCCTTGTTTGTGAGACAGCCAACATGCCCAGTGCTTGCTCCTTGTGCGAGGCAGCGAAGAGATGCAGCACTTTGCTTGTGCACCAGGTGGCGCAGTGGCATCGCGGATGGCTTTTTCTCCTGGAGGCGAAGCGAGGCAGCACTTTGCTAGCTGGCGAGGCAGCGAAGAGACGCAGCAGGCTGCTTGTTGGTGAGACAGCCAACATGCACAGTGGTTAGCTATTGTGCGAGGCAGCGAATGACCGCCGAGCAAATCGCTTTGTGCGTTCGCCGCCTCGCTGCCTAGCAAAGCGTCGTCTCCCTTGGGCGCCTAGCAAAGCTGCGCGTGCCGTCGCCCAAAAGCAAAGCGCCGTGTTCCTTGGGCGCCTAGCAAAGAAGTGCGTGCGTTGGGCGCCTCGCCGCATCGCAGCCTAGCAAAGCGCTGCGTGCCTTCGGCGGCTGGCAAAGCAGTGCGTGCCTTCGCCGCCTCACACAGCGCGGCGTGCCTTCGGCGCCTGGCAAAGCAGCGCGTGCCTTCGCCGCCTAAGAAAGCGCTGCGTGCCTTCTCGCCCTCGCCGCCTAGCAAAGCTCCGCGTCCCTTCGCCGCCTCGCCGCCTAGCAAAGCGCCGTGTTCCTTTGGCGCCTAGCAAAGAAGTGCCTGCCTTCGGCGCCTCGCCGCATCGCAGCCTAGCAAAGCGCTGCGTGCCTTCGGCGCCTGGCAAAGCAGTGCGTGCCTTCGCTGCCTCACACAGCGCGGCGTGCCTTCGGCGCCTCGCCGCCTAAGAAAGCGCTGCGTGCCTTCTCGCCCTCGCCGCCTAGCAAAGCTCCGCGTCCCGTCGCCGCCTAGCAAAGCGGCGTGTTCCTTCGGCGCCTAGCAAAGCGCCGTGTTCCTTCGCTGCCTCGCCGCCTAAGAAAGCGCTGCGTGCCTTTTCGCCCTCGCCGCCCAACAAAGCGCCCTGTCCCTTCACCGCCTCCCCAATCGCTTCGTGCCTTCGGCGCCTAGCAAAGCGCTGCTTGCCTTCGCCGCCTCACACACCGCTGCGTCCCTTCGCCGCCTCGCCGCTTAGCAAACGCCGTAGTAGCGCCGAAGGGACACGGCGCTTTTGTAGGCGCCGAAGGCACGTGGCGCCTTGCTAAGCACCGAGGCAGCGAAGGCACGCAGCCATTTGATCGTGGTCGACGGGCTCGGGCGCCTTGCTAGGCGGCGAGGCGGCGAAGGCACGCAGCGCTTTGCCAGGCGCCGAAGGCACTCAGCGCTTTGCCAGGCGCCGAAGGCACTCAGCGCATTGCCAGGCGCCCAAGGACGCAGCGCTCTAGGAGGCGGCGAGGGCACGCAGTGCTTTGCTAGGCGGCGAGCGGACGTGCAGCTTTGCTAGGCAGCCAAGGCTGAGGACGCTTTGCTAGGCGGCGAAGGCACGAAGCGATTTGGGAGGCGGCGAAGGCACGCAGCGCTTTGCTAGGCGGCGAGGCGGCAAAGGCACGCGCTGCTTTGCTAGGCGCCGAAGGCACGCAGCGCTTCCTTCGTTTGCGAGGCAGCGAAGAGGTGGAGCGGTTTGCTTGTCGGCCAGGCAGCGAACAGGCGCCGTGCTTTGCTTTCTGCCACTCAGCGAATACACGCAGCGCTCTGCTTTTTGGCGAGGCACTGAACAGATGCACCGTTTAGTTTGCGAGGCGGCGAAGAGACGCGGCGCTTTGCATGCTGGCGAGGCGGCGAGCAGATCGAGTGCTTTGCTTGTTGGCGAGGCAGCGAAGAGATGCAGCGGTTTGCTTGTTGGCGAGGCAGCGAAGAGATGCAGCAGTCTCCTTGTTTGTGAGACAGCCAACATGCCCAGTGCTTGCTCCTTGTGTGAGGCAGCGAAGAGATGCAGCGGTTTTCTAGTTGGCGAGGCAGCGAAGAGACGCAGCAGGCTGCTTGTTGGTGAGACAGCCAACATGCACAGTGGTTAGCTATTGTGCGAGGCAGCGAATGACCGCCGAGCAAATGGCTTTGTGCGTTCGCCGCCTCGCTGCCTAGCAAAGCGTCGTCTCCCTTGGGCGCCTAGCAAAGCTGCGCGTGCCATCGCCCAAAAGCAAAGCGCCGTGTTCCTTGGGCGCCTAGCAAAGAAGTGCCTGCGTTGGGCGCCTCGCCGCATCGCAGCCTAGCAAAGCGCGGCGTGCCTTCGGCGCCTGGCAAAGCAGCGCGTGCCTTTGCCGCCTAAGAAAGCGCTGCGTGCCTTCTCGCCCTCGCCGCCTAGCAAAGCTCCGCGTCCCTTCGCCGCCTCGCCGCCTAGCAAAGCGCCGTGTTCCTTTGGCGCCTAGCAAAGAAGTGCCTGCCTTCGGCGCCTCGCCGCATCGCAGCCTAGCAAAGCGCTGCGTGCCTTCGGCGGCTGGCAAAGCAGCGCGTGCCTTCGCTGCCTCACACAGCGCGGCGTGCCTTCGGCGCCTCGCCGCCTAAGAAAGCGCTGCGTGCCTTCTCGCCCTCGCCGCCTAGCAAAGCTCCGCGTCCCGTCGCCGCCTAGCAAAGCGCCGTGTTCCTTCGGCGCCTAGCAAAGCGCCGTGTTCCTTCGCTGCCTCGCCGCCTAAGAAAGCGCTGCGTCCCTTTTCGCCCTCGCCGCCCAACAAAGCGCCGTGTCCCTTCACCGCCTCCCCAATCGCTTCGTGCCTTCGGCGCCTAGCAAAGCGCTGCTTGCCTTCGCCGCCTCACACACCGCTGTGTCCCTTCGCCGCCTCGCCGCTTAGCAAACGCCGTAGTAGCGCCGAAGGGACACGGCGCTTTTGTAGGCGCCGAAGGCACGTGGCGCCTTGCTAAGCACCGAGGCAGCGAAGGCACGCAGCCATTTGATCGTGGTCGACGGGCTCGGGCGCCTTGCTAGGCGGCGAGGCGGCGAAGGCACGCAGCGCTTTGCCAGGCGCCCAAGGACGCAGCGCTCTAGGAGGCGGCGAGGGCACGCAGTGCTTTGCTAGGCGGCGAGCGGACGTGCAGCTTTGCTAGGCAGCCAAGGCTGAGGACGCTTTGCTAGGAGGCTAGGCGGCGAAGGCACGAAGCGATTTGGGAGGCGGCGAAGGCACGCAGCGCTTTGCTAGTCAGCGAGGTCGAGAAGGCACGCAGCGCTTTGCTAGGCGGCGAGGCGGCAAAGGCACGCGCTGCTTTGCTAGGCGCCGAAGGCACGCAGCGCTTCCTTCGTTTGCGAGGCAGCGAAGAGATGCAGCAGTCTCCTTGTTTGTGAGACAGCCAACATGCCCAGTGCTTGCTCCTTGTGCGAGGCAGCGAAGAGATGCAGCACTTTGCTTGTGCACCAGGTGGCGCAGTGGCATCGCGGATGGCTTTTTCTCCTGGAGGCGAAGCGAGGCAGCACTTTGCTAGTTGGCGAGGCAGCGAAGAGACGCAGCAGGCTGCTTGTTGGTGAGACAGCCAACATGCACAGTGGTTAGCTATTGTGCGAGGCAGCGAATGACCGCCGAGCAAATCGCTTTGTGCGTTCGCCGCCTCGCTGCCTAGCAAAGCGTCGTCTCCCTTGGGCGCCTAGCAAAGCTGCGCGTGCCGTCGCCCAAAAGCAAAGCGCCGTGTTCCTTGGGCGCCTAGCAAAGAAGTGCCTGCGTTGGGCACCTCGCCGCATCGCAGCCTAGCAAAGCGCTGCGTGCCTTCGGCGCCTGGCAAAGCAGCGCGTGCCTTCGCCGCCTCACACAGCGCTGCGTGCCTTCTCGCCCTCGCCGCCTAGCAAAGCTCCGCGTCCCTTCGCCGCCTAGCAAAGAAGTGCCTGCCTTCGGCGCCTCGCCGCCTAAGAAAGCGCTGCGTGCCTTCTCGCCCTCGCCGCCTAGCAAAGCGCCGTGTCCCTTTGCCGCCTAGCAAAGAAGTGCCTGCCTTCGGCGCCTCGCCGCATCGCAGCCTAGCAAAGCGCTGCGTGCCTTCGGCGGCTGGCAAAGCAGTGCGTGCCTTCGCTGCCTCACACAGCGCGGCGTGCCTTCGGCGCCTCGCCGCCTAAGAAAGCGCTGCGTGCCTTCTCGCCCTCGCCGCCTAGCAAAGCGCCGTGTCCCTTTGCCGCCTCGCCGCCTAGCAAAGCTCCGCGTCCCGTCGCCGCCTAGCAAAGCGCCGTGTTCCTTCGGCGCCTAGCAAAGCGCCGTGTTCCTTCGCTGCCTCGCCGCCTAAGAAAGCGCTGCGTCCCTTTTCGCCCTCGCCGCCCAACAAAGCGCCGTGTCCCTTCACCGCCTCCCCAATCGCTTCGTGCCTTCGGCGCCTAGCAAAGCGCTGCTTGCCTTCGCCGCCTCACACAGCGCTGCGTCCCTTCGCCGCCTCGCCGCTTAGCAAACGCCGTAGTAGCGCCGAAGGGACACGGCGCTTTTGTAGGCGCCGAAGGCACGTGGCGCCTTGCTAAGCAGCGAGGCAGCGAAGGCACGCAGCCATTTGATCGTGGTCGACGGGCTCGGGCGCCTTGCTAGGCGGCGAGGCGGCGAAGGCACGCAGCGCTTTGCCAGGCGCCCAAGGACGCAGCGCTGTGCGAGGCGGCGAGGGCACGCAGTGCTTTGCTAGGCGGCGAGCGGACGTGCAGCTTTGCTAGGCAGCCAAGGCTGAGGACGCTTTGCTAGGCGGCGAAGGCACGAAGCGATTTGGGAGGCGGCGAAGGCACGCAGCGCTTTGCTAGGCGGCGAGGCGGCAAAGGCACGCGCTGCTTTGCTAGGCGCCGAAGGCACGCAGCGCTTCCTTCGTTTGCGAGGCAGCGAAGAGGTGGAGCGGTTTGCTTGTCGGCCAGGCAGCGAACAGGCGCCGTGCTTTGCTTTCTGCCACTCAGCGAATACACGTAGCGCTCTGCTTTTTGGCGAGGCACTGAACAGATGCACCGTTTAGTTTGCGAGGCGGCGAAGAGACGCGGCGCTTTGCATGCTGGCGAGGCGGCGAGCAGATCGAGTGCTTTGCTTGTTGGCGAGGCAGCGAAGAGATGCAGCGGTTTGCTTGTTGGCGAGGCAGCGAAGAGATGCAGCAGTCTCCTGGTTTGTGAGACAGCCAACATGCCCAGTGCTTGCTCCTTGTGTGAGGCAGCGAAGAGATGCAGCGGTTTTCTAGTTGGCGAGGCAGCGAAGAGACGCAGCAGGCTGCTTGTTGGTGAGACAGCCAACATGCACAGTGGTTAGCTATTGTGCGAGGCAGCGAATGACCGCCGAGCAAATCGCTTTGTGCGTTCGCCGCCTCGCTGCCTAGCAAAGCGTCGTCTCCCTTGGGCGCCTAGCAAAGCTGCGCGTGCCGTCGCCCAAAAGCAAAGCGCCGTGTTCCTTGGGCGCCTAGCAAAGAAGTGCCTGCGTTGGGCGCCTCGCCGCATCGCAGCCTAGCAAAGCGCTGCGTGCCTTCGGCGGCTGGCAAAGCAGTGCGTGCCTTCGCTGCCTCACACAGCGCGGCGTGCCTTCGGCGCCTCGCCGCCTAAGAAAGCGCTGCGTGCCTTCTCGCCCTCGCCGCCTAGCAAAGCGCCGTGTCCCTTTGCCGCCTCGCCGCCTAGCAAAGCTCCGCGTCCCGTCGCCGCCTAGCAAAGCGCCGTGTTCCTTCGCTGCCTCGCCGCCTAAGAAAGCGCTGCGTGCCTTTTCGCCCTCGCCGCCCAACAAAGCGCCGTGTCCCTTCACCGCCTCCCCAATCGCTTCGTGCCTTCGGCGCCTAGCAAAGCGCTGCTTGCCTTCGCCGCCTCACACAGCGCTGCGTCCCTTCGCCGCCTCGCCGCTTAGCAAACGCCGTAGTAGCGCCGAAGGGACACGGCGCTTTTGTAGGCGCCCAAGGCACGTGGCGCCTTGCTAAGCACCGAGGCAGCGAAGGCACGCAGCCATTTGATCGTGGTCGACGGGCTCGGGCGCCTTGCTAGGCGGCGAGGCGGCGAAGGCACGCAGCGCTTTGCCAGGCGCCCAAGGACGCAGCGCTGTGCGAGGCGGCGAGGGCACGCAGTGCTTTGCTAGGCGGCGAGCGGACGTGCAGCTTTGCTAGGCAGCGAAGGCTGAGGACGCTTTGCTAGGAGGCTAGGCGGCGAAGGCACGAAGCGATTTGGGAGGCGGCGAAGGCACGCAGCGCTTTGCTAGGCGGCGAGGCGGCAAAGGCACGCGCTGCTTTGCTAGGCGCCGAAGGCACGCAGCGCTTCCTTCGTTTGCGAGGCAGCGAAGAGATGCAGCAGTCTCCTTGTTTGTGAGACAGCCAACATGCCCAGTGCTTGCTCCTTGTGCGAGGCAGCGAAGAGATGCAGCACTTTGCTTGTGCACCAGGTGGCGCAGTGGCATCGCGGATGGCTTTTTCTCCTGGAGGCGAAGCGAGGCAGCACTTTGCTAGCTGGCGAGGCAGCGAAGAGACGCAGCAGGCTGCTTGTTGGTGAGACAGCCAACATGCACAGTGGTTAGCTATTGTGCGAGGCAGCGAATGACCGCCGAGCAAATCGCTTTGTGCGTTCGCCGCCTCGCTGCCTAGCAAAGCGTCGTCTCCCTTGGGCGCCTAGCAAAGCTGCGCGTGCCGTCGCCCAAAAGCAAAGCGCCGTGTTCCTTGGGCGCCTAGCAAAGAAGTGCGTGCGTTGGGCGCCTCGCCGCATCGCAGCCTAGCAAAGCGCTGCGTGCCTTCGGCGGCTGGCAAAGCAGTGCGTGCCTTCGCCGCCTCACACAGCGCGGCGTGCCTTCGGCGCCTGGCAAAGCAGCGCGTGCCTTCGCCGCCTAAGAAAGCGCTGCGTGCCTTCTCGCCCTCGCCGCCTAGCAAAGCTCCGCGTCCCTTCGCCGCCTCGCCGCCTAGCAAAGCGCCGTGTTCCTTTGGCGCCTAGCAAAGAAGTGCCTGCCTTCGGCGCCTCGCCGCATCGCAGCCTAGCAAAGCGCTGCGTGCCTTCGGCGCCTGGCAAAGCAGTGCGTGCCTTCGCTGCCTCACACAGCGCGGCGTGCCTTCGGCGCCTCGCCGCCTAAGAAAGCGCTGCGTGCCTTCTCGCCCTCGCCGCCTAGCAAAGCTCCGCGTCCCGTCGCCGCCTAGCAAAGCGGCGTGTTCCTTCGGCGCCTAGCAAAGCGCCGTGTTCCTTCGCTGCCTCGCCGCCTAAGAAAGCGCTGCGTGCCTTTTCGCCCTCGCCGCCCAACAAAGCGCCCTGTCCCTTCACCGCCTCCCCAATCGCTTCGTGCCTTCGGCGCCTAGCAAAGCGCTGCTTGCCTTCGCCGCCTCACACACCGCTGCGTCCCTTCGCCGCCTCGCCGCTTAGCAAACGCCGTAGTAGCGCCGAAGGGACACGGCGCTTTTGTAGGCGCCGAAGGCACGTGGCGCCTTGCTAAGCACCGAGGCAGCGAAGGCACGCAGCCATTTGATCGTGGTCGACGGGCTCGGGCGCCTTGCTAGGCGGCGAGGCGGCGAAGGCACGCAGCGCTTTGCCAGGCGCCGAAGGCACTCAGCGCTTTGCCAGGCGCCGAAGGCACTCAGCGCATTGCCAGGCGCCCAAGGACGCAGCGCTCTAGGAGGCGGCGAGGGCACGCAGTGCTTTGCTAGGCGGCGAGCGGACGTGCAGCTTTGCTAGGCAGCCAAGGCTGAGGACGCTTTGCTAGGCGGCGAAGGCACGAAGCGATTTGGGAGGCGGCGAAGGCACGCAGCGCTTTGCTAGGCGGCGAGGCGGCAAAGGCACGCGCTGCTTTGCTAGGCGCCGAAGGCACGCAGCGCTTCCTTCGTTTGCGAGGCAGCGAAGAGGTGGAGCGGTTTGCTTGTCGGCCAGGCAGCGAACAGGCGCCGTGCTTTGCTTTCTGCCACTCAGCGAATACACGCAGCGCTCTGCTTTTTGGCGAGGCACTGAACAGATGCACCGTTTAGTTTGCGAGGCGGCGAAGAGACGCGGCGCTTTGCATGCTGGCGAGGCGGCGAGCAGATCGAGTGCTTTGCTTGTTGGCGAGGCAGCGAAGAGATGCAGCGGTTTGCTTGTTGGCGAGGCAGCGAAGAGATGCAGCAGTCTCCTTGTTTGTGAGACAGCCAACATGCCCAGTGCTTGCTCCTTGTGTGAGGCAGCGAAGAGATGCAGCGGTTTTCTAGTTGGCGAGGCAGCGAAGAGACGCAGCAGGCTGCTTGTTGGTGAGACAGCCAACATGCACAGTGGTTAGCTATTGTGCGAGGCAGCGAATGACCGCCGAGCAAATGGCTTTGTGCGTTCGCCGCCTCGCTGCCTAGCAAAGCGTCGTCTCCCTTGGGCGCCTAGCAAAGCTGCGCGTGCCATCGCCCAAAAGCAAAGCGCCGTGTTCCTTGGGCGCCTAGCAAAGAAGTGCCTGCGTTGGGCGCCTCGCCGCATCGCAGCCTAGCAAAGCGCGGCGTGCCTTCGGCGCCTGGCAAAGCAGCGCGTGCCTTTGCCGCCTAAGAAAGCGCTGCGTGCCTTCTCGCCCTCGCCGCCTAGCAAAGCTCCGCGTCCCTTCGCCGCCTCGCCGCCTAGCAAAGCGCCGTGTTCCTTTGGCGCCTAGCAAAGAAGTGCCTGCCTTCGGCGCCTCGCCGCATCGCAGCCTAGCAAAGCGCTGCGTGCCTTCGGCGCCTGGCAAAGCAGTGCGTGCCTTCGCTGCCTCACACAGCGCGGCGTGCCTTCGGCGCCTCGCCGCCTAAGAAAGCGCTGCGTGCCTTCTCGCCCTCGCCGCCTAGCAAAGCTCCGCGTCCCGTCGCCGCCTAGCAAAGCGCCGTGTTCCTTCGGCGCCTAGCAAAGCGCCGTGTTCCTTCGCTGCCTCGCCGCCTAAGAAAGCGCTGCGTCCCTTTTCGCCCTCGCCGCCCAACAAAGCGCCGTGTCCCTTCACCGCCTCCCCAATCGCTTCGTGCCTTCGGCGCCTAGCAAAGCGCTGCTTGCCTTCGCCGCCTCACACACCGCTGTGTCCCTTCGCCGCCTCGCCGCTTAGCAAACGCCGTCGTAGCGCCGAAGGGACACGGCGCTTTTGTAGGCGCCGAAGGCACGTGGCGCCTTGCTAAGCAGCGAGGCAGCGAAGGCACGCAGCCATTTGATGGTGGTCGACGGGCTCGGGCGCCTTGCTAGGCGGCGAGGCGGCGAAGGCACGCAGCGCTTTGCCAGGCGCCCAAGGACGCAGCGCTGTGCGAGGCGGCGAGGGCACGCAGTGCTTTGCTAGGCGGCGAGCGGACGTGCAGCTTTGCTAGGCAGCCAAGGCTGAGGACGCTTTGCTAGGAGGCTAGGCGGCGAAGGCACGAAGCGATTTGGGAGGCGGCGAAGGCACGCAGCGCTTTGCTAGGCGGCGAGGCGGCAAAGGCACGCGCTGCTTTGCTAGGCGCCGAAGGCACGCAGCGCTTCCTTCGTTTGCGAGGCAGCGAAGAGATGCAGCAGTCTCCTTGTTTGTGAGACAGCCAACATGCCCAGTGCTTGCTCCTTGTGCGAGGCAGCGAAGAGATGCAGCACTTTGCTTGTGCACCAGGTGGCGCAGTGGCATCG
Organism: Apteryx mantelli; assembly: GCF_036417845.1. Classification (NCBI taxonomy): domain Eukaryota; kingdom Metazoa; phylum Chordata; class Aves; order Apterygiformes; family Apterygidae; genus Apteryx; species Apteryx mantelli. The sequence goes on along the minus strand of NC_089993.1, from coordinate 114,423 downwards.
CGGATGGCTTTTTCTCCTGGAGGCGAAGCGAGGCAGCACTTTGCTAGTTGGCGAGGCAGCGAAGAGACGCAGCAGGCTGCTTGTTGGTGAGACAGCCAACATGCACAGTGGTTAGCTATTGTGCGAGGCAGCGAATGACCGCCGAGCAAATCGCTTTGTGCGTTCGCCGCCTCGCTGCCTAGCAAAGCGTCGTCTCCCTTGGGCGCCTAGCAAAGCTGCGCGTGCCGTCGCCCAAAAGCAAAGCGCCGTGTTCCTTGGGCGCCTAGCAAAGAAGTGCCTGCGTTGGGCGCCTCGCCGCATCGCAGCCTAGCAAAGCGCTGCGTGCCTTCGGCGGCTGGCAAAGCAGTGCGTGCCTTCGCCGCCTCACACAGCGCGGCGTGCCTTCGGCGCCTGGCAAAGCAGCGCGTGCCTTCGCCGCCTAAGAAAGCGCTGCGTGCCTTCTCGCCCTCGCCGCCTAGCAAAGCTCCGCGTCCCTTCGCCGCCTCGCCGCCTAGCAAAGCGCCGTGTTCCTTTGGCGCCTAGCAAAGAAGTGCCTGCCTTCGGCGCCTCGCCGCATCGCAGCCTAGCAAAGCGCTGCGTGCCTTCGGCGCCTGGCAAAGCAGTGCGTGCCTTCGCTGCCTCACACAGCGCGGCGTGCCTTCGGCGCCTCGCCGCCTAAGAAAGCGCTGCGTGCCTTCTCGCCCTCGCCGCCTAGCAAAGCTCCGCGTCCCGTCGCCGCCTAGCAAAGCGGCGTGTTCCTTCGCTGCCTCGCCGCCTAAGAAAGCGCTGCGTCCCTTTTCGCCCTCGCCGCCCAACAAAGCGCCGTGTCCCTTCACCGCCTCCCCAATCGCTTCGTGCCTTCGGCGCCTAGCAAAGCGCTGCTTGCCTTCGCCGCCTCACACACCGCTGTGTCCCTTCGCCGCCTCGCCGCTTAGCAAACGCCGTAGTAGCGCCGAAGGCACACGGCGCTTTTGTAGGCGCCGAAGGCACGTGGCGCCTTGCTAAGCACCGAGGCAGCGAAGGCACGCAGCCATTTGATGGTGGTCGACGGGCTCGGGCGCCTTGCTAGGCGGCGAGGCGGCGAAGGCACGCAGCGCTTTGCCAGGCGCCCAAGGACGCAGCGCTCTAGGAGGCGGCAAGGGCACGCAGTGCTTTGCTAGGCGGCGAGCGGACGTGCAGCTTTGCTAGGCAGCCAAGGCTGAGGACGCTTTGCTAGGAGGCTAGGCGGCGAAGGCACGAAGCGATTTGGGAGGCGGCGAAGGCACGCAGCGCTTTGCTAGGCAGCGAGGTCGAGAAGGCACGCGCTGCTTTGCTAGGCGGCGAGGCGGCAAAGGCACGCGCTGCTTTGCTAGGCGCCGAAGGCACGCAGCGCTTCCTTCGTTTGCGAGGCAGCGAAGAGATGCCGCAGTCTCCTTGTTTGTGAGACAGCCAACATGCCCAGTGCTTGCTCCTTGTGCGAGGCAGCGAAGAGATGCAGCACTTTGCTTGTGCACCAGGTGGCGCAGTGGCATCGCGGATGGCTTTTTCTCCTGGAGGCGAAGCGAGGCAGCACTTTGCTAGTTGGCGAGGCAGCGAAGAGACGCAGCAGGCTGCTTGTTGGTGAGACAGCCAACATGCACAGTGGTTAGCTATTGTGCGAGGCAGCGAATGACCGCCGAGCAAATCGCTTTGTGCGTTCGCCGCCTCGCTGCCTAGCAAAGCGTCGTCTCCCTTGGGCGCCTAGCAAAGCTGCGCGTGCCATCGCCCAAAAGCAAAGCGCCGTGTTCCTTGGGCGCCTAGCAAAGAAGTGCCTGCGTTGGGCGCCTCGCCGCATCGCAGCCTAGCAAAGCGCGGCGTGCCTTCGGCGCCTGGCAAAGCAGCGCGTGCCTTTGCCGCCTAAGAAAGCGCTGCGTGCCTTCTCGCCCTCGCCGCCTAGCAAAGCTCCGCGTCCCTTCGCCGCCTCGCCGCCTAGCAAAGCGCCGTGTTCCTTTGGCGCCTAGCAAAGAAGTGCCTGCCTTCGGCGCCTCGCCGCATCGCAGCCTAGCAAAGCGCTGCGTGCCTTCGGCGGCTGGCAAAGCAGCGCGTGCCTTCGCTGCCTCACACAGCGCGGCGTGCCTTCGGCGCCTCGCCGCCTAAGAAAGCGCTGCGTGCCTTCTCGCCCTCGCCGCCTAGCAAAGCTCCGCGTCCCGTCGCCGCCTAGCAAAGCGCCGTGTTCCTTCGGCGCCTAGCAAAGCGCCGTGTTCCTTCGCTGCCTCGCCGCCTAAGAAAGCGCTGCGTCCCTTTTCGCCCTCGCCGCCCAACAAAGCGCCGTGTCCCTTCACCGCCTCCCCAATCGCTTCGTGCCTTCGGCGCCTAGCAAAGCGCTGCTTGCCTTCGCCGCCTCACACACCGCTGTGTCCCTTCGCCGCCTCGCCGCTTAGCAAACGCCGTAGTAGCGCCGAAGGGACACGGCGCTTTTGTAGGCGCCGAAGGCACGTGGCGCCTTGCTAAGCACCGAGGCAGCGAAGGCACGCAGCCATTTGATCGTGGTCGACGGGCTCGGGCGCCTTGCTAGGCGGCGAGGCGGCGAAGGCACGCAGCGCTTTGCCAGGCGCCCAAGGACGCAGCGCTCTAGGAGGCGGCGAGGGCACGCAGTGCTTTGCTAGGCGGCGAGCGGACGTGCAGCTTTGCTAGGCAGCCAAGGCTGAGGACGCTTTGCTAGGAGGCTAGGCGGCGAAGGCACGAAGCGATTTGGGAGGCGGCGAAGGCACGCAGCGCTTTGCTAGTCAGCGAGGTCGAGAAGGCACGCAGCGCTTTGCTAGGCGGCGAGGCGGCAAAGGCACGCGCTGCTTTGCTAGGCGCCGAAGGCACGCAGCGCTTCCTTCGTTTGCGAGGCAGCGAAGAGATGCAGCAGTCTCCTTGTTTGTGAGACAGCCAACATGCCCAGTGCTTGCTCCTTGTGCGAGGCAGCGAAGAGATGCAGCACTTTGCTTGTGCACCAGGTGGCGCAGTGGCATCGCGGATGGCTTTTTCTCCTGGAGGCGAAGCGAGGCAGCACTTTGCTAGTTGGCGAGGCAGCGAAGAGACGCAGCAGGCTGCTTGTTGGTGAGACAGCCAACATGCACAGTGGTTAGCTATTGTGCGAGGCAGCGAATGACCGCCGAGCAAATCGCTTTGTGCGTTCGCCGCCTCGCTGCCTAGCAAAGCGTCGTCTCCCTTGGGCGCCTAGCAAAGCTGCGCGTGCCGTCGCCCAAAAGCAAAGCGCCGTGTTCCTTGGGCGCCTAGCAAAGAAGTGCCTGCGTTGGGCACCTCGCCGCATCGCAGCCTAGCAAAGCGCTGCGTGCCTTCGGCGCCTGGCAAAGCAGCGCGTGCCTTCGCCGCCTCACACAGCGCTGCGTGCCTTCTCGCCCTCGCCGCCTAGCAAAGCTCCGCGTCCCTTCGCCGCCTAGCAAAGAAGTGCCTGCCTTCGGCGCCTCGCCGCCTAAGAAAGCGCTGCGTGCCTTCTCGCCCTCGCCGCCTAGCAAAGCGCCGTGTCCCTTTGCCGCCTAGCAAAGAAGTGCCTGCCTTCGGCGCCTCGCCGCATCGCAGCCTAGCAAAGCGCTGCGTGCCTTCGGCGGCTGGCAAAGCAGTGCGTGCCTTCGCTGCCTCACACAGCGCGGCGTGCCTTCGGCGCCTCGCCGCCTAAGAAAGCGCTGCGTGCCTTCTCGCCCTCGCCGCCTAGCAAAGCTCCGCGTCCCGTCGCCGCCTAGCAAAGCGCCGTGTTCCTTCGGCGCCTAGCAAAGCGCCGTGTTCCTTCGCTGCCTCGCCGCCTAAGAAAGCGCTGCGTCCCTTTTCGCCCTCGCCGCCCAACAAAGCGCCGTGTCCCTTCACCGCCTCCCCAATCGCTTCGTGCCTTCGGCGCCTAGCAAAGCGCTGCTTGCCTTCGCCGCCTCACACAGCGCTGCGTCCCTTCGCCGCCTCGCCGCTTAGCAAACGCCGTAGTAGCGCCGAAGGGACACGGCGCTTTTGTAGGCGCCGAAGGCACGTGGCGCCTTGCTAAGCAGCGAGGCAGCGAAGGCACGCAGCCATTTGATCGTGGTCGACGGGCTCGGGCGCCTTGCTAGGCGGCGAGGCGGCGAAGGCACGCAGCGCTTTGCCAGGCGCCGAAGGCACTCAGCGCTTTGCCAGGCGCCCAAGGACGCAGCGCTCTAGGAGGCGGCGAGGGCACGCAGTGCTTTGCTAGGCGGCGAGCGGACGTGCAGCTTTGCTAGGCAGCCAAGGCTGAGGACGCTTTGCTAGGCGGCGAAGGCACGAAGCGATTTGGGAGGCGGCGAAGGCACACGACGCTTTTCTAGGTGGCGAGGCGGCGAAGGCACGCGCTGCTTTGCTAGGCGCCGAAGGCACGCAGCGCTTCCTTCGTTTGCGAGGCAGCGAAGAGGTGGAGCGGTTTGCTTGTCGGCCAGGCAGCGAACAGGCGCCGTGCTTTGCTTTCTGCCACTCAGCGAATACACGTAGCGCTCTGCTTTTTGGCGAGGCACTGAACAGATGCACCGTTTAGTTTGCGAGGCGGCGAAGAGACGCGGCGCTTTGCATGCTGGCGAGGCGGCGAGCAGATCGAGTGCTTTGCTTGTTGGCGAGGCAGCGAAGAGATGCAGCGGTTTGCTTGTTGGCGAGGCAGCGAAGAGATGCAGCAGTCTCCTGGTTTGTGAGACAGCCAACATGCCCAGTGCTTGCTCCTTGTGTGAGGCAGCGAAGAGATGCAGCGGTTTTCTAGTTGGCGAGGCAGCGAAGAGACGCAGCAGGCTGCTTGTTGGTGAGACAGCCAACATGCACAGTGGTTAGCTATTGTGCGAGGCAGCGAATGACCGCCGAGCAAATCGCTTTGTGCGTTCGCCGCCTCGCTGCCTAGCAAAGCGTCGTCTCCCTTGGGCGCCTAGCAAAGCTGCGCGTGCCGTCGCCCAAAAGCAAAGCGCCGTGTTCCTTGGGCGCCTAGCAAAGAAGTGCCTGCGTTGGGCGCCTCGCCGCATCGCAGCCTAGCAAAGCGCTGCGTGCCTTCGGCGGCTGGCAAAGCAGTGCGTGCCTTCGCCGCCTCACACAGCGCGGCGTGCCTTCGGCGCCTGGCAAAGCAGCGCGTGCCTTCGCCGCCTAAGAAAGCGCTGCGTGCCTTCTCGCCCTCGCCGCCTAGCAAAGCTCCGCGTCCCTTCGCCGCCTCGCCGCCTAGCAAAGCGCCGTGTTCCTTTGGCGCCTAGCAAAGAAGTGCCTGCCTTCGGCGCCTCGCCGCATCGCAGCCTAGCAAAGCGCTGCGTGCCTTCGGCGGCTGGCAAAGCAGTGCGTGCCTTCGCTGCCTCACACAGCGCGGCGTGCCTTCGGCGCCTCGCCGCCTAAGAAAGCGCTGCGTGCCTTCTCGCCCTCGCCGCCTAGCAAAGCTCCGCGTCCCGTCGCCGCCTAGCAAAGCGCCGTGTTCCTTCGCTGCCTCGCCGCCTAAGAAAGCGCTGCGTGCCTTTTCGCCCTCGCCGCCCAACAAAGCGCCCTGTCCCTTCACCGCCTCCCCAATCGCTTCGTGCCTTCGGCGCCTAGCAAAGCGCTGCTTGCCTTCGCCGCCTCACACACCGCTGCGTCCCTTCGCCGCCTCGCCGCTTAGCAAACGCCGTAGTAGCGCCGAAGGGACACGGCGCTTTTGTAGGCGCCGAAGGCACGTGGCGCCTTGCTAAGCACCGAGGCAGCGAAGGCACGCAGCCATTTGATCGTGGTCGACGGGCTCGGGCGCCTTGCTAGGCGGCGAGGCGGCGAAGGCACGCAGCGCTTTGCCAGGCGCCGAAGGCACTCAGCGCTTTGCCAGGCGCCGAAGGCACTCAGCGCATTGCCAGGCGCCCAAGGACGCAGCGCTCTAGGAGGCGGCGAGGGCACGCAGTGCTTTGCTAGGCGGCGAGCGGACGTGCAGCTTTGCTAGGCAGCCAAGGCTGAGGACGCTTTGCTAGGCGGCGAAGGCACGAAGCGATTTGGGAGGCGGCGAAGGCACACGGCGCTTTTCTATGTGGCGAGGCGGCGAAGGCACGCGCTGCTTTGCTAGGCGCCGAAGGCACGCAGCGCTTCCTTCGTTTGCGAGGCAGCGAAGAGGTGGAGCGGTTTGCTTGTCGGCCAGGCAGCGAACAGGCGCCGTGCTTTGCTTTCTGCCACTCAGCGAATACACGCAGCGCTCTGCTTTTTGGCGAGGCACTGAACAGATGCACCGTTTAGTTTGCGAGGCGGCGAAGAGACGCGGCGCTTTGCATGCTGGCGAGGCGGCGAGCAGATCGAGTGCTTTGCTTGTTGGCGAGGCAGCGAAGAGATGCAGCGGTTTGCTTGTTGGCGAGGCAGCGAAGAGATGCAGCAGTCTCCTTGTTTGTGAGACAGCCAACATGCCCAGTGCTTGCTCCTTGTGTGAGGCAGCGAAGAGATGCAGCGGTTTTCTAGTTGGCGAGGCAGCGAAGAGACGCAGCAGGCTGCTTGTTGGTGAGACAGCCAACATGCACAGTGGTTAGCTATTGTGCGAGGCAGCGAATGACCGCCGAGCAAATGGCTTTGTGCGTTCGCCGCCTCGCTGCCTAGCAAAGCGTCGTCTCCCTTGGGCGCCTAGCAAAGCTGCGCGTGCCATCGCCCAAAAGCAAAGCGCCGTGTTCCTTGGGCGCCTAGCAAAGAAGTGCCTGCGTTGGGCGCCTCGCCGCATCGCAGCCTAGCAAAGCGCGGCGTGCCTTCGGCGCCTGGCAAAGCAGCGCGTGCCTTTGCCGCCTAAGAAAGCGCTGCGTGCCTTCTCGCCCTCGCCGCCTAGCAAAGCTCCGCGTCCCTTCGCCGCCTCGCCGCCTAGCAAAGCGCCGTGTTCCTTTGGCGCCTAGCAAAGAAGTGCCTGCCTTCGGCGCCTCGCCGCATCGCAGCCTAGCAAAGCGCTGCGTGCCTTCGGCGCCTGGCAAAGCAGTGCGTGCCTTCGCTGCCTCACACAGCGCGGCGTGCCTTCGGCGCCTCGCCGCCTAAGAAAGCGCTGCGTGCCTTCTCGCCCTCGCCGCCTAGCAAAGCTCCGCGTCCCGTCGCCGCCTAGCAAAGCGCCGTGTTCCTTCGGCGCCTAGCAAAGCGCCGTGTTCCTTCGCTGCCTCGCCGCCTAAGAAAGCGCTGCGTCCCTTTTCGCCCTCGCCGCCCAACAAAGCGCCGTGTCCCTTCACCGCCTCCCCAATCGCTTCGTGCCTTCGGCGCCTAGCAAAGCGCTGCTTGCCTTCGCCGCCTCACACACCGCTGCGTCCCTTCGCCGCCTCGCCGCTTAGCAAACGCCGTAGTAGCGCCGAAGGGACACGGCGCTTTTGTAGGCGCCGAAGGCACGTGGCGCCTTGCTAAGCAGCGAGGCAGCGAAGGCACGCAGCCATTTGATCGTGGTCGACGGGCTCGGGCGCCTTGCTAGGCGGCGAGGCGGCGAAGGCACGCAGCGCTTTGCCAGGCGCCCAAGGACGCAGCGCTGTGCGAGGCGGCGAGGGCACGCAGTGCTTTGCTAGGCGGCGAGCGGACGTGCAGCTTTGCTAGGCAGCCAAGGCTGAGGACGCTTTGCTAGGCGGCGAAGGCACGAAGCGATTTGGGAGGCGGCGAAGGCACGCAGCGCTTTGCTAGGCGGCGAGGCGGCAAAGGCACGCGCTGCTTTGCTAGGCGCCGAAGGCACGCAGCGCTTCCTTCGTTTGCGAGGCAGCGAAGAGGTGGAGCGGTTTGCTTGTCGGCCAGGCAGCGAACAGGCGCCGTGCTTTGCTTTCTGCCACTCAGCGAATACACGTAGCGCTCTGCTTTTTGGCGAGGCAGTGAACAGATGCACCGTTTAGTTTGCGAGGCGGCGAAGAGACGCGGCGCTTTGCATGCTGGCGAGGCGGCGAGCAGATCGAGTGCTTTGCTTGTTGGCGAGGCAGCGAAGAGATGCAGCGGTTTGCTTGTTGGCGAGGCAGCGAAGAGATGCAGCAGTCTCCTGGTTTGTGAGACAGCCAACATGCCCAGTGCTTGCTCCTTGTGTGAGGCAGCGAAGAGATGCAGCGGTTTTCTAGTTGGCGAGGCAGCGAAGAGACGCAGCAGGCTGCTTGTTGGTGAGACAGCCAACATGCACAGTGGTTAGCTATTGTGCGAGGCAGCGAATGACCGCCGAGCAAATCGCTTTGTGCGTTCGCCGCCTCGCTGCCTAGCAAAGCGTCGTCTCCCTTGGGCGCCTAGCAAAGCTGCGCGTGCCGTCGCCCAAAAGCAAAGCGCCGTGTTCCTTGGGCGCCTAGCAAAGAAGTGCGTGCGTTGGGCGCCTCGCCGCATCGCAGCCTAGCAAAGCGCTGCGTGCCTTCGGCGGCTGGCAAAGCAGTGCGTGCCTTCGCCGCCTCACACAGCGCGGCGTGCCTTCGGCGCCTGGCAAAGCAGCGCGTGCCTTCGCCGCCTCACACAGCGCGGCGTGCCTTCGGCGCCTGGCAAAGCAGCGCGTGCCTTTGCCGCCTAAGAAAGCGCTGCGTGCCTTCTCGCCCTCGCCGCCTAGCAAAGCGCCGTGTCCCTTTGCCGCCTCCCCGCCTAGCAAAGCTCAGCGTCCCGTCGCCGCCTAGCAAAGCGCCGTGTTCCTTCGGCGCCTAGCAAAGCGCCGTGTTCCTTCGCTGCCTCGCCGCCTAAGAAAGCGCTGCGTCCCTTTTTGCCCTCGCCGCCCAACAAAGCGCCGTGTCCCTTCACCGCCTCCCCAATCGCTTCGTGCCTTCGGCGCCTAGCAAAGCGCTGCTTGCCTTCGCCGCCTCACACACCGCTGCGTCCCTTCGCCGCCTCGCCGCTTAGCAAACGCCGTAGTAGCGCCGAAGGGACACGGCGCTTTTGTAGGCGCCCAAGGCACGTGGCGCCTTGCTAAGCACCGAGGCAGCGAAGGCACGCAGCCATTTGATCGTGGTCGACGGGCTCGGGCGCCTTGCTAGGCGGCGAGGCGGCGAAGGCACGCAGCGCTTTGCCAGGCGCCCAAGGACGCAGCGCTGTGCGAGGCGGCGAGGGCACGCAGTGCTTTGCTAGGCGGCGAGCGGATGTGCAGCTTTGCTAGGCAGCCAAGGCTGAGGACGCTTTGCTAGGAGGCTAGGCGGCGAAGGCACGAAGCGATTTGGGAGGCGGCGAAGGCACGCAGCGCTTTGCTAGGCGGCGAGGCGGCAAAGGCACGCGCTGCTTTGCTAGGCGCCGAAGGCACGCAGCGCTTCCTTCGTTTGCGAGGCAGCGAAGAGATGCAGCAGTCTCCTTGTTTGTGAGACAGCCAACATGCCCAGTGCTTGCTCCTTGTGCGAGGCAGCGAAGAGATGCAGCACTTTGCTTGTGCACCAGGTGGCGCAGTGGCATCGCGGATGGCTTTTTCTCCTGGAGGCGAAGCGAGGCAGCACTTTGCTAGTTGGCGAGGCAGCGAAGAGACGCAGCAGGCTGCTTGTTGGTGAGACAGCCAACATGCACAGTGGTTAGCTATTGTGCGAGGCAGCGAATGACCGCCGAGCAAATCGCTTTGTGCGTTCGCCGCCTCGCTGCCTAGCAAAGCGTCGTCTCCCTTGGGCGCCTAGCAAAGCTGCGCGTGCCGTCGCCCAAAAGCAAAGCGCCGTGTTCCTTGGGCGCCTAGCAAAGAAGTGCCTGCGTTGGGCGCCTCGCCGCATCGCAGCCTAGCAAAGCGCTGCGTGCCTTCGGCGGCTGGCAAAGCAGTGCGTGCCTTCGCCGCCTCACACAGCGCGGCGTGCCTTCGGCGCCTGGCAAAGCAGCGCGTGCCTTCGCCGCCTAAGAAAGCGCTGCGTGCCTTCTCGCCCTCGCCGCCTAGCAAAGCTCCGCGTCCCTTCGCCGCCTCGCCGCCTAGCAAAGCGCCGTGTTCCTTTGGCGCCTAGCAAAGAAGTGCCTGCCTTCGGCGCCTCGCCGCATCGCAGCCTAGCAAAGCGCTGCGTGCCTTCGGCGGCTGGCAAAGCAGTGCGTGCCTTCGCCGCCTCACACAGCGCGGCGTGCCTTCGGCGCCTGGCAAAGCAGCGCGTGCCTTCGCCGCCTAAGAAAGCGCTGCGTGCCTTCTCGCCCTCGCCGCCTAGCAAAGCTCCGCGTCCCTTCGCCGCCTCGCCGCCTAGCAAAGCGCCGTGTTCCTTTGGCGCCTAGCAAAGAAGTGCCTGCCTTCGGCGCCTCGCCGCATCGCAGCCTAGCAAAGCGCTGCGTGCCTTCGGCGGCTGGCAAAGCAGTGCGTGCCTTCGCTGCCTCACACAGCGCGGCGTGCCTTCGGCGCCTCGCCGCCTAAGAAAGCGCTGCGTGCCTTCTCGCCCTCGCCGCCTAGCAAAGCTCCGCGTCCCGTCGCCGCCTAGCAAAGCGGCGTGTTCCTTCGCTGCCTCGCCGCCTAAGAAAGCGCTGCGTCCCTTTTCGCCCTCGCCGCCCAACAAAGCGCCGTGTCCCTTCACCGCCTCCCCAATCGCTTCGTGCCTTCGGCGCCTAGCAAAGCGCTGCTTGCCTTCGCCGCCTCACACACCGCTGTGTCCCTTCGCCGCCTCGCCGCTTAGCAAACGCCGTAGTAGCGCCGAAGGCACACGGCGCTTTTGTAGGCGCCGAAGGCACGTGGCGCCTTGCTAAGCACCGAGGCAGCGAAGGCACGCAGCCATTTGATGGTGGTCGACGGGCTCGGGCGCCTTGCTAGGCGGCGAGGCGGCGAAGGCACGCAGCGCTTTGCCAGGCGCCCAAGGACGCAGCGCTCTAGGAGGCGGCAAGGGCACGCAGTGCTTTGCTAGGCGGCGAGCGGACGTGCAGCTTTGCTAGGCAGCCAAGGCTGAGGACGCTTTGCTAGGAGGCTAGGCGGCGAAGGCACGCAGCGCTTTGCTAGGCAGCGAGGTCGAGAAGGCACGCGCTGCTTTGCTAGGCGGCGAGGCGGCAAAGGCACGCGCTGCTTTGCTAGGCGCCGAAGGCACGCAGCGCTTCCTTCGTTTGCGAGGCAGCGAAGAGATGCCGCAGTCTCCTTGTTTGTGAGACAGCCAACATGCCCAGTGCTTGCTCCTTGTGCGAGGCAGCGAAGAGATGCAGCACTTTGCTTGTGCACCAGGTGGCGCAGTGGCATCGCGGATGGCTTTTTCTCCTGGAGGCGAAGCGAGGCAGCACTTTGCTAGTTGGCGAGGCAGCGAAGAGACGCAGCAGGCTGCTTGTTGGTGAGACAGCCAACATGCACAGTGGTTAGCTATTGTGCGAGGCAGCGAATGACCGCCGAGCAAATCGCTTTGTGCGTTCGCCGCCTCGCTGCCTAGCAAAGCGTCGTCTCCCTTGGGCGCCTAGCAAAGCTGCGCGTGCCGTCGCCCAAAAGCAAAGCGCCGTGTTCCTTGGGCGCCTAGCAAAGAAGTGCCTGCGTTGGGCGCCTCGCCGCATCGCAGCCTAGCAAAGCGCTGCGTGCCTTCGGCGGCTGGCAAAGCAGTGCGTGCCTTCGCTGCCTCACACAGCGCGGCGTGCCTTCGGCGCCTCGCCGCCTAAGAAAGCGCTGCGTGCCTTCTCGCCCTCGCCGCCTAGCAAAGCTCCGCGTCCCGTCGCCGCCTAGCAAAGCGCCGTGTTCCTTCGGCGCCTAGCAAAGCGCCGTGTTCCTTCGCTGCCTCGCCGCCTAAGAAAGCGCTGCGTCCCTTTTTGCCCTCGCCGCCCAACAAAGCGCCGTGTCCCTTCACCGCCTCCCCAATCGCTTCGTGCCTTCGGCGCCTAGCAAAGCGCTGCTTGCCTTCGCCGCCTCACACACCGCTGCGTCCCTTCGCCGCCTCGCCGCTTAGCAAACGCCGTAGTAGCGCCGAAGGGACACGGCGCTTTTGTAGGCGCCCAAGGCACGTGGCGCCTTGCTAAGCACCGAGGCAGCGAAGGCACGCAGCCATTTGATCGTGGTCGACGGGCTCGGGCGCCTTGCTAGGCGGCGAGGCGGCGAAGGCACGCAGCGCTTTGCCAGGCGCCGAAGGCACTCAGCGCTTTGCCAGGCGCCCAAGGACGCAGCGCTCTAGGAGGCGGCGAGGGCACGCAGTGCTTTGCTAGGCGGCGAGCGGACGTGCAGCTTTGCTAGGCAGCCAAGGCTGAGGACGCTTTGCTAGGCGGCGAAGGCACGAAGCGATTTGGGAGGCGGCGAAGGCACACGGCGCTTTTCTAGGTGGCGAGGCGGCGAAGGCACGCGCTGCTTTGCTAGGCGCCGAAGGCACGCAGCGCTTCCTTCGTTTGCGAGGCAGCGAAGAGGTGGAGCGGTTTGCTTGTCGGCCAGGCAGCGAACAGGCGCCGTGCTTTGCTTTCTGCCACTCAGCGAATACACGTAGCGCTCTGCTTTTTGGCGAGGCACTGAACAGATGCACCGTTTAGTTTGCGAGGCGGCGAAGAGACGCGGCGCTTTGCATGCTGGCGAGGCGGCGAGCAGATCGAGTGCTTTGCTTGTTGGCGAGGCAGCGAAGAGATGCAGCGGTTTGCTTGTTGGCGAGGCAGCGAAGAGATGCAGCAGTCTCCTTGTTTGTGAGACAGCCAACATGCCCAGTGCTTGCTCCTTGTGCGAGGCAGCGAAGAGATGCAGCACTTTGCTTGTGCACCAGGTGGCGCAGTGGCATCGCGGATGGCTTTTTCTCCTGGAGGCGAAGCGAGGCAGCACTTTGCTAGTTGGCGAGGCAGCGAAGAGACGCAGCAGGCTGCTTGTTGGTGAGACAGCCAACATGCACAGTGGTTAGCTATTGTGCGAGGCAGCGAATGACCGCCGAGCAAATCGCTTTGTGCGTTCGCCGCCTCGCTGCCTAGCAAAGCGTCGTCTCCCTTGGGCGCCTAGCAAAGCTGCGCGTGCCGTCGCCCAAAAGCAAAGCGCCGTGTTCCTTGGGCGCCTAGCAAAGAAGTGCCTGCCTTCGGCGCCTCGCCGCATCGCAGCCTAGCAAAGCGCTGCGTGCCTTCGGCGGCTGGCAAAGCAGTGCGTGCCTTCGCCGCCTCACACAGCGCGGCGTGCCTTCGGCGCCTGGCAAAGCAGCGCGTGCCTTCGCCGCCTAAGAAAGCGCTGCGTGCCTTCTCGCCCTCGCCGCCTAGCAAAGCTCCGCGTCCCTTCGCCGCCTCGCCGCCTAGCAAAGCGCCGTGTTCCTTTGGCGCCTAGCAAAGAAGTGCCTGCCTTCGGCGCCTCGCCGCATCGCAGCCTAGCAAAGCGCTGCGTGCCTTCGGCGGCTGGCAAAGCAGTGCGTGCCTTCGCCGCCTCACACAGCGCGGCGTGCCTTCGGCGCCTGGCAAAGCAGCGCGTGCCTTCGCCGCCTAAGAAAGCGCTGCGTGCCTTCTCGCCCTCGCCGCCTAGCAAAGCTCCGCGTCCCTTCGCCGCCTCGCCGCCTAGCAAAGCGCCGTGTTCCTTTGGCGCCTAGCAAAGAAGTGCCTGCCTTCGGCGCCTCGCCGCATCGCAGCCTAGCAAAGCGCTGCGTGCCTTCGGCGGCTGGCAAAGCAGTGCGTGCCTTCGCTGCCTCACACAGCGCGGCGTGCCTTCGGCGCCTCGCCGCCTAAGAAAGCGCTGCGTGCCTTCTCGCCCTCGCCGCCTAGCAAAGCTCCGCGTCCCGTCGCCGCCTAGCAAAGCGGCGTGTTCCTTCGCTGCCTCGCCGCCTAAGAAAGCGCTGCGTCCCTTTTCGCCCTCGCCGCCCAACAAAGCGCCGTGTCCCTTCACCGCCTCCCCAATCGCTTCGTGCCTTCGGCGCCTAGCAAAGCGCTGCTTGCCTTCGCCGCCTCACACACCGCTGTGTCCCTTCGCCGCCTCGCCGCTTAGCAAACGCCGTAGTAGCGCCGAAGGGACACGGCGCTTTTGTAGGCGCCGAAGGCACGTGGCGCCTTGCTAAGCAGCGAGGCAGCGAAGGCACGCAGCCATTTGATGGTGGTCGACGGGCTCGGGCGCCTTGCTAGGCGGCGAGGCGGCGAAGGCACGCAGCGCTTTGCCAGGCGCCCAAGGACGCAGCGCTGTGCGAGGCGGCGAGGGCACGCAGTGCTTTGCTAGGCGGCGAGCGGACGTGCAGCTTTGCTAGGCAGCCAAGGCTGAGGACGCTTTGCTAGGAGGCTAGGCGGCGAAGGCACGAAGCGATTTGGGAGGCGGCGAAGGCACGCAGCGCTTTGCTAGGCGAGGAGGCGGCAAAGGCACGCGCTGCTTTGCTAGGCGCCGAAGGCACGCAGCGCTTCCTTCGTTTGCGAGGCAGCGAAGAGATGCAGCAGTCTCCTTGTTTGTGAGACAGCCAACATGCCCAGTGCTTGCTCCTTGTGCGAGGCAGCGAAGAGATGCAGCACTTTGCTTGTGCACCAGGTGGCGCAGTGGCATCGCGGATGGCTTTTTCTCCTGGAGGCGAAGCGAGGCAGCACTTTGCTAGTTGGCGAGGCAGCGAAGAGACGCAGCAGGCTGCTTGTTGGTGAGACAGCCAACATGCACAGTGGTTAGCTATTGTGCGAGGCAGCGAATGACCGCCGAGCAAATCGCTTTGTGCGTTCGCCGCCTCGCTGCCTAGCAAAGCGTCGTCTCCCTTGGGCGCCTAGCAAAGCTGCGCGTGCCGTCGCCCAAAAGCAAAGCGCCGTGTTCCTTGGGCGCCTAGCAAAGAAGTGCGTGCGTTGGGCGCCTCGCCGCATCGCAGCCTAGCAAAGCGCTGCGTGCCTTCGGCGGCTGGCAAAGCAGTGCGTGCCTTCGCCGCCTCACACAGCGCGGCGTGCCTTCGGCGCCTGGCAAAGCAGCGCGTGCCTTCGCCGCCTAAGAAAGCGCTGCGTGCCTTCTCGCCCTCGCCGTCTAGCAAAGCTCCGCGTCCCTTCGCCGCCTCGCCGCCTAGCAAAGCGCCGTGTTCCTTTGGCGCCTAGCAAAGAAGTGCCTGCCTTCGGCGCCTCGCCGCATCGCAGCCTAGCAAAGCGCTGCGTGCCTTCGGCGCCTGGCAAAGCAGTGCGTGCCTTCGCCGCCTCACGCAGCGCGGCGTGCCTTCGGCGCCTGGCAAAGCAGCGCGTGCCTTTGCCGCCTAAGAAAGCGCTGCGTGCCTTCTCGCCCTCGCCGCCTAGCAAAGCTCCGCGTCCCTTCGCCGCCTCGTCGCCTAGCAAAGCGCCGTGTTCCTTTGGCGCCTAGCAAAGAAGTGCCTGCCTTCGGCGCCTCGCCGCATCGCAGCCTAGCAAAGCGCTGCGTGCCTTCGGCGGCTGGCAAAGCAGTGCGTGCCTTCGCTGCCTCACACAGCGCGGCGTGCCTTCGGCGCGTCGCCGCCTAAGAAAGCGCTGCGTGCCTTCTCGCCCTCGCCGCCTAGCAAAGCTCCGCGTCCCGTCGCCGCCTAGCAAAGCGGCGTGTTCCTTCGCTGCCTCGCCGCCTAAGAAAGCGCTGCGTCCCTTTTCGCCCTCGCCGCCCAACAAAGCGCCGTGTCCCTTCACCGCCTCCCCAATCGCTTCGTGCCTTCGGCGCCTAGCAAAGCGCTGCTTGCCTTCGCCGCCTCACACACCGCTGTGTCCCTTCGCCGCCTCGCCGCTTAGCAAACGCCGTAGTAGCGCCGAAGGGACACGGCGCTTTTGTAGGCGCCGAAGGCACGTGGCGCCTTGCTAAGCAGCGAGGCAGCGAAGGCACGCAGCCATTTGATCGTGGTCGACGGGCTCGGGCGCCTTGCTAGGCGGCGAGGCGGCGAAGGCACGCAGCGCTTTGCCAGGCGCCCAAGGACGCAGCGCTGTGCGAGGCGGCGAGGGCACGCAGTGCTTTGCTAGGCGGCGAGCGGACGTGCAGCTTTGCTAGGCAGCCAAGGCTGAGGACGCTTTGCTAGGAGGCTAGGCGGCGAAGGCACGAAGCGATTTGGGAGGCGGCGAAGGCACGCAGCGCTTTGCTAGGCAGCGAGGTCGAGAAGGCACGCAGCGCTTTGCTAGGCGGCGAGGCGGCAAAGGCACGCGCTGCTTTGCTAGGCGCCGAAGGCACGCAGCGCTTCCTTCGTTTGCGAGGCAGCGAAGAGATGCCGCAGTCTCCTTGTTTGTGAGACAGCCAACATGCCCAGTGCTTGCTCCTTGTGCGAGGCAGCGAAGAGATGCAGCACTTTGCTTGTGCACCAGGTGGCGCAGTGGCATCGCGGATGGCTTTTTCTCCTGGAGGCGAAGCGAGGCAGCACTTTGCTAGTTGGCGAGGCAGCGAAGAGACGCAGCAGGCTGCTTGTTGGTGAGACAGCCAACATGCACAGTGGTTAGCTATTGTGCGAGGCAGCGAATGACCGCCGAGCAAATCGCTTTGTGCGTTCGCCGCCTCGCTGCCTAGCAAAGCGTCGTCTCCCTTGGGCGCCTAGCAAAGCTGCGCGTGCCGTCGCCCAAAAGCAAAGCGCCGTGTTCCTTGGGCGCCTAGCAAAGAAGTGCCTGCGTTGGGCGCCTCGCCGCATCGCAGCCTAGCAAAGCGCTGCGTGCCTTCGGCGGCTGGCAAAGCAGTGCGTGCCTTCGCTGCCTCACACAGCGCGGCGTGCCTTCGGCGCCTCGCCGCCTAAGAAAGCGCTGCGTGCCTTCTCGCCCTCGCCGCCTAGCAAAGCTCCGCGTCCCGTCGCCGCCTAGCAAAGCGGCGTGTTCCTTCGGCGCCTAGCAAAGCGCCGTGTTCCTTCGCTGCCTCGCCGCCTAAGAAAGCGCTGCGTCCCTTTTCGCCCTCGCCGCCCAACAAAGCGCCGTGTCCCTTCACCGCCTCCCCAATCGCTTCGTGCCTTCGGCGCCTAGCAAAGCGCTGCTTGCCTTCGCCGCCTCACACACCGCTGCGTCCCTTCGCCGCCTCGCCGCTTAGCAAACGCCGTAGTAGCGCCGAAGGCACACGGCGCTTTTGTAGGCGCCGAAGGCACGTGGCGCCTTGCTAAGCAGCGAGGCAGCGAAGGCACGCAGCCATTTGATGGTGGTCGACGGGCTCGGGCGCCTTGCTAGGCGGCGAGGCGGCGAAGGCACGCAGCGCTTTGCCAGGCGCCCAAGGACGCAGCGCTGTGCGAGGCGGCGAGGGCACGCAGTGCTTTGCTAGGCGGCGAGCGGACGTGCAGCTTTGCTAGGCAGCCAAGGCTGAGGACGCTTTGCTAGGCGGCTAGGCGGCGAAGGCACGAAGCGATTTGGGAGGCGGCGAAGGCACACGGCGCTTTTCTAGGTGGCGAGGCGGCGAAGGCACGCGCTGCTTTGCTAGGCGCCGAAGGCACGCAGCGCTTCCTTCGTTTGCGAGGCAGCGAAGAGGTGGAGCGGTTTGCTTGTCGGCCAGGCAGCGAACAGGCGCCGTGCTTTGCTTTCTGCCACTCAGCGAATACACGTAGCGCTCTGCTTTTTGGCGAGGCACTGAACAGATGCACCGTTTAGTTTGCGAGGCGGCGAAGAGACGCGGCGCTTTGCATGCTGGCGAGGCGGCGAGCAGATCGAGTGCTTTGCTTGTTGGCGAGGCAGCGAAGAGATGCAGCGGTTTGCTTGTTGGCGAGGCAGCGAAGAGATGCAGCAGTCTCCTTCTTTGTGAGACAGCCAACATGCCCAGTGCTTGCTCCTTGTGCGAGGCAGCGAAGAGATGCAGCACTTTGCTTGTGCACCAGGTGGCGCAGTGGCATCGCGGATGGCTTTTTCTCCTGGAGGCGAAGCGAGGCAGCACTTTGCTAGTTGGCGAGGCAGCGAAGAGACGCAGCAGGCTGCTTGTTGGTGAGACAGCCAACATGCACAGTGGTTAGCTATTGTGCGAGGCAGCGAATGACCGCCGAGCAAATCGCTTTGTGCGTTCGCCGCCTCGCTGCCTAGCAAAGCGTCGTCTCCCTTGGGCGCCTAGCAAAGCTGCGCGTGCCGTCGCCCAAAAGCAAAGCGCCGTGTTCCTTGGGCGCCTAGCAAAGAAGTGCCTGCCTTCGGCGCCTCGCCGCATCGCAGCCTAGCAAAGCGCTGCGTGCCTTCGGCGGCTGGCAAAGCAGTGCGTGCCTTCGCTGCCTCACACAGCGCGGCGTGCCTTCGGCGCCTCGCCGCCTAAGAAAGCGCTGCGTGCCTTCTCGCCCTCGCCGCCTAGCAAAGCTCCGCGTCCCGTCGCCGCCTAGCAAAGCGGCGTGTTCCTTCGGCGCCTAGCAAAGCGCCGTGTTCCTTCGCTGCCTCGCCGCCTAAGAAAGCGCTGCGTGCCTTTTCGCCCTCGCCGCCCAACAAAGCGCCGTGTCCCTTCACCGCCTCCCCAATCGCTTCGTGCCTTCGGCGCCTAGCAAAGCGCTGCTTGCCTTCGCCGCCTCACGCAGCGCTGCGTCCCTTCGCCGCCTCGCCGCTTAGCAAACGCCGTAGTAGCGCCGAAGGGACACGGCGCTTTTGTAGGCGCCGAAGGCACGTGGCGCCTTGCTAAGCAGCGAGGCAGCGAAGGCACGCAGCCATTTGATCGTGGTCGACGGGCTCGGGCGCCTTGCTAGGCGGCGAGGCGGCGAAGGCACGCAGCGCTTTGCCAGGCGCCGAAGGCACTCAGCGCTTTGCCAGGCGCCCAAGGACGCAGCTCTCTAGGAGGCGGCGAGGGCACGCAGTGCTTTGCTAGGCGGCGAGCGGACGTGCAGCTTTGCTAGGCAGCCAAGGCTGAGGACGCTTTGCTAGGCGGCGAAGGCACGAAGCGATTTGGGAGGCGGCGAAGGCACACGGCGCTTTTCTAGGTGGCGAGGCGGCGAAGGCACGCGCTGCTTTGCTAGGCGCCGAAGGCACGCAGCGCTTCCTTCGTTTGCGAGGCAGCGAAGAGGTGGAGCGGTTTGCTTGTCGGCCAGGCAGCGAACAGGCGCCGTGCTTTGCTTTCTGCCACTCAGCGAATACACGCAGCGCTCTGCTTTTTGGCGAGGCACTGAACAGATGCACCGTTTAGTTTGCGAGGCGGCGAAGAGACGCGGCGCTTTGCATGCTGGCGAGGCGGCGAGCAGATCGAGTGCTTTGCTTGTTGGCGAGGCAGCGAAGAGATGCAGCGGTTTGCTTGTTGGCGAGGCAGCGAAGAGATGCAGCAGTCTCCTGGTTTGTGAGACAGCCAACATGCCCAGTGCTTGCTCCTTGTGTGAGGCAGCGAAGAGATGCAGCGGTTTTCTAGTTGGCGAGGCAGCGAAGAGACGCAGCAGGCTGCTTGTTGGTGAGACAGCCAACATGCACAGTGGTTAGCTATTGTGCGAGGCAGCGAATGACCGCCGAGCAAATCGCTTTGTGCGTTCGCCGCCTCGCTGCCTAGCAAAGCGTCGTCTCCCTTGGGCGCCTAGCAAAGCTGCGCGTGCCGTCGCCGTCAAGCAAAGCGCCGTGTTCCTTGGGCGCCTAGCAAAGAAGTGCGTGCGTTGGGCGCCTCGCCGCATCGCAGCCTAGCAAAGCGCTGCGTGCCTTCGGCGGCTGGCAAAGCAGTGCGTGCCTTCGCCGCCTCACACAGCGCGGCGTGCCTTCGCCGCCTGGCAAAGCAGCGCGTGCCTTCGCCGCCTAAGAAAGCGCTGCGTGCCTTCTCGCCCTCGCCGCCTAGCAAAGCTCCGCGTCCCTTCGCCGCCTCGCCGCCTAGCAAAGCGCCGTGTTCCTTTGGCGCCTAGCAAAGAAGTGCCTGCCTTCGGCGCCTCGCCGCATCGCAGCCTAGCAAAGCGCTGCGTGCCTTCGGCGCCTGGCAAAGCAGTGCGTGCCTTCGCTGCCTCACACAGCGCGGCGTGCCTTCGGCGCCTCGCCGCCTAAGAAAGCGCTGCGTGCCTTCTCGCCCTCGCCGCCTAGCAAAGCGCCGTGTCCCTTTGCCGCCTCGTCGCCTAGCAAAGCTCCGCGTCCCGTCGCCGCCTAGCAAAGCGGCGTGTTCCTTCGGCGCCTAGCAAAGCGCCGTGTTCCTTCGCTGCCTCGCCGCCTAAGAAAGCGCTGCGTCCCTTTTCGCCCTCGCCGCCCAACAAAGCGCCGTGTCCCTTCACCGCCTCCCCAATCGCTTCGTGCCTTCGGCGCCTAGCAAAGCGCTGCTTGCCTTCGCCGCCTCACACACCGCTGCGTCCCTTCGCCGCCTCGCCGCTTAGCAAACGCCGTAGTAGCGCCGAAGGCACACGGCGCTTTTGTAGGCGCCGAAGGCACGTGGCGCCTTGCTAAGCACCGAGGCAGCGAAGGCACGCAGCCATTTGATGGTGGTCGACGGGCTCGGGCGCCTTGCTAGGCGGCGAGGCGGCGAAGGCACGCAGCGCTTTGCCAGGCGCCCAAGGACGCAGCGCTGTGCGAGGCGGCGAGGGCACGCAGTGCTTTGCTAGGCGGCGAGCGGACGTGCAGCTTTGCTAGGCAGCCAAGGCTGAGGACGCTTTGCTAGGAGGCTAGGCGGCGAAGGCACGAAGCGATTTGGGAGGCGGCGAAGGCACGCAGCGCTTTGCTAGGCGGCGAGGCGGCAAAGGCACGCGCTGCTTTGCTAGGCGCCGAAGGCACGCAGCGCTTCCTTCGTTTGCGAGGCAGCGAAGAGATGCAGCAGTCTCCTTGTTTGTGAGACAGCCAACATGCCCAGTGCTTGCTCCTTGTGCGAGGCAGCGAAGAGATGCAGCACTTTGCTTGTGCACTAGGTGGCGCAGTGGCATCGCGGATGGCTTTTTCTCCTGGAGGCGAAGCGAGGCAGCACTTTGCTAGTTGGCGAGGCAGCGAAGAGACGCAGCAGGCTGCTTGTTGGTGAGACAGCCAACATGCACAGTGGTTAGCTATTGTGCGAGGCAGCGAATGACCGCCGAGCAAATCGCTTTGTGCGTTCGCCGCCTCGCTGCCTAGCAAAGCGTCGTCTCCCTTGGGCGCCTAGCAAAGCTGCGCGTGCCGTCGCCCAAAAGCAAAGCGCCGTGTTCCTTGGGCGCCTAGCAAAGAAGTGCCTGCGTTGGGCGCCTCGCCGCATCGCAGCCTAGCAAAGCGCTGCGTGCCTTTGGCGCCTGGCAAAGCAGTGCGTGCCTTCGCCGCCTCACACAGCGCGGCGTGCCTTCGGCGCCTGGCAAAGCAGCGCGTGCCTTCGCCGCCTAAGAAAGCGCTGCGTGCCTTCTCGCCCTCGCCGCCTAGCAAAGCTCCGCGTCCCTTCGCCGCCTCGCCGCCTAGCAAAGCGCCGTGTTCCTTTGGCGCCTAGCAAAGAAGTGCCTGCCTTCGGCGCCTCGCCGCATCGCAGCCTAGCAAAGCGCTGCGTGCCTTCGGCGCCTGGCAAAGCAGTGCGTGCCTTCGCCGCCTCACACAGCGCGGCGTGCCTTCGGCGCCTGGCAAAGCAGCGCGTGCCTTCGCCGCCTAAGAAAGCGCTGCGTGCCTTCTCGCCCTCGCCGCCTAGCAAAGCTCCGCGTCCCTTCGCCGCCTCGCCGCCTAGCAAAGCGCCGTGTTCCTTTGGCGCCTAGCAAAGAAGTGCCTGCCTTCGGCGCCTCGCCGCATCGCAGCCTAGCAAAGCGCTGCTTGCCTTCGCCGCCTCACACACCGCTGCGTCCCTTCGCCGCCTCGCCGCTTAGCAAACGCCGTAGTAGTGCCGAAGGGACACGGCTCTTTTGTAGGCGCCGAAGGCACGTGGCGCCTTGCTAAGCACCGAGGCAGCGAAGGCACGCAGCCATTTGATGGTGGTCGACGGGCTCGGGCGCCTTGCTAGGCGGCGAGGCGGCGAAGGCACGCAGCGCTTTGCCAGGCGCCGAAGGCACTCAGCGCTTTGCCAGGCGCCGAAGGCACTCAGCGCATTGCCAGGCGCCCAAGGACGCAGCGCTCTAGGAGGCGGCGAGGGCACGCAGTGCTTTGCTAGGCGGCGAGCGGACGTGCAGCTTTGCTAGGCAGCCAAGGCTGAGGACGCTTTGCTAGGCGGCGAAGGCACGAAGCGATTTGGGAGGCGGCGAAGGCACACGGCGCTTTTCTAGGTGGCGAGGCGGCGAAGGCACGCGCTGCTTTGCTAGGCGCCGAAGGCACGCAGCGCTTCCTTCGTTTGCGAGGCAGCGAAGAGGTGGAGCGGTTTGCTTGTCGGCCAGGCAGCGAACAGGCGCCGTGCTTTGCTTTCTGCCACTCAGCGAATACACGTAGCGCTCTGCTTTTTGGCGAGGCACTGAACAGATGCACCGTTTAGTTTGCGAGGCGGCGAAGAGACGCGGCGCTTTGCATGCTGGCGAGGCGGCGAGCAGATCGAGTGCTTTGCTTGTTGGCGAGGCAGCGAAGAGATGCAGCGGTTTGCTTGTTGGCGAGGCAGCGAAGAGATGCAGCAGTCTCCTTGTTTGTGAGACAGCCAACATGCCCAGTGCTTGCTCCTTGTGCGAGGCAGCGAAGAGATGCAGCACTTTGCTTGTGCACCAGGTGGCGCAGTGGCATCGCGGATGGCTTTTTCTCCTGGAGGCGAAGCGAGGCAGCACTTTGCTAGTTGGCGAGGCAGCGAAGAGACGCAGCAGGCTGCTTGTTGGTGAGACAGCCAACATGCACAGTGGTTAGCTATTGTGCGAGGCAGCGAATGACCGCCGAGCAAATCGCTTTGTGCGTTCGCCGCCTCGCTGCCTAGCAAAGCGTCGTCTCCCTTGGGCGCCTAGCAAAGCTGCGTGTGCCGTCGCCCAAAAGCAAAGCGCCGTGTTCCTTGGGCGCCTAGCAAAGAAGTGCCTGCGTTGGGCGCCTCGCCGCATCGCAGCCTAGCAAAGCGCTGCGTGCCTTCGGCGCCTGGCAAAGCAGTGCGTGCCTTCGCCGCCTCACACAGCGCGGCATGCCTTCGGCGCCTGGCAAAGCAGCGCGTGCCTTCGCCGCCTAAGAAAGCGCTGCGTGCCTTCTCGCCCTCGCCGCCTAGCAAAGCTCCGCGTCCCTTCGCCGCCTCGCCGCCTAGCAAAGCGCCGTGTTCCTTTGGCGCCTAGCAAAGAAGTGCCTGCCTTCGGCGCCTCGCCGCATCGCAGCCTAGCAAAGCGCTGCGTGCCTTCGGCGGCTGGCAAAGCAGTGCGTGCCTTCGCTGCCTCACACAGCGCGGCGTGCCTTCGGCGCCTCGCCGCCTAAGAAAGCGCTGCGTGCCTTCTCGCCCTCGCCGCCTAGCAAAGCGCCGTGTCCCTTTGCCGCCTCGCCGCCTAGCAAAGCTCCGCGTCCCGTCGCCGCCTAGCAAAGCGCCGTGTTCCTTCGGCGCCTAGCAAAGCGCCGTGTTCCTTCGCTGCCTCGCCGCCTAAGAAAGCGCTGCGTCCCTTTCGCCCTCGCCGCCCAACAAAGCGCCCTGTCCCTTCACCGCCTCCCCAATCGCTTCGGCCCTTCGCCGCCTCGCCGCCCAGCAAAGCGCTGCTTGCCTTCGCCGCCTCACACACCGCTGCGTCCCTTCGCCGCCTCGCCGCTTAGCAAACGCCGTAGTAGCGCCGAAGGGACACGGCGCTTTTGTAGGCGCCGAAGGCACGTGGCGCCTTGCTAAGCAGCGAGGCAGCGAAGGCACGCAGCCATTTGATGGTGGTCGACGGGCTCGGGCGCCTTGCTAGGCGGCGAGGCGGCGAAGGCACGCAGCGCTTTGCCAGGCGCCCAAGGACGCAGCGCTCTAGGAGGCGGCGAGGGCACGCAGTGCTTTGCTAGGCGGCGAGCGGACGTGCAGCTTTGCTAGGCAGCCAAGGCTGAGGACGCTTTGCTAGGAGGCTAGACGGCGAAGGCACGAAGCGATTTGGGAGGCGGCGAAGGCACACAGCGCTTTGCTAGGCGGCGAGGTCGAGAAGGCACGCAGCGCTTTGCTAGGCGGCGAGGCGGCAAAGGCACGCGCTGCTTTGCTAGGCGCCGAAGGCACGCAGCGCTTCCTTCGTTTGCGAGGCAGCGAAGAGATGCAGCAGTCTCCTTGTTTGTGAGACAGCCAACATGCCCAGTGCTTGCTCCTTGTGCGAGGCAGCGAAGAGATGCAGCACTTTGCTTGTGCACCAGGTGGCGCAGTGGCATCGCGGATGGCTTTTTCTCCTGGAGGCGAAGCGAGGCAGCACTTTGCTAGTTGGCGAGGCAGCGAAGAGACGCAGCAGGCTGCTTGTTGGTGAGACAGCCAACATGCACAGTGGTTAGCTATTGTGCGAGGCAGCGAATGACCGCCGAGCAAATCGCTTTGTGCGTTCGCCGCCTCGCTGCCTAGCAAAGCGTCGTCTCCCTTGGGCGCCTAGCAAAGCTGCGCGTGCCATCGCCCAAAAGCAAAGCGCCGTGTTCCTTGGGCGCCTAGCAAAGAAGTGCCTGCGTTGGGCGCCTCGCCGCATCGCAGCCTAGCAAAGCGCTGCGTGCCTTCGGCGGCTGGCAAAGCAGTGCGTGCCTTCGCCGCCTCACACAGCGCGGCGTGCCTTCGGCGCCTGGCAAAGCAGCGCGTGCCTTTGCCGCCTAAGAAAGCGCTGCGTGCCTTCTCGCCCTCGCCGCCTAGCAAAGCTCCGCGTCCCTTCGCCGCCTCGCCGCCTAGCAAAGCGCCGTGTTCCTTTGGCGCCTAGCAAAGAAGTGCCTGCCTTCGGCGCCTCGCCGCATCGCAGCCTAGCAAAGCGCTGCGTGCCTTCGGCGGCTGGCAAAGCAGTGCGTGCCTTCGCTGCCTCACACAGCGCGGCGTGCCTTCGGCGCCTCGCCGCCTAAGAAAGCGCTGCGTGCCTTCTCGCCCTCGCCGCCTAGCAAAGCTCCGCGTCCCGTCGCCGCCTAGCAAAGCGGCGTGTTCCTTCGGCGCCTAGCAAAGCGCCGTGTTCCTTCGCTGCCTCGCCGCCTAAGAAAGCGCTGCGTCCCTTTTCGCCCTCGCCGCCCAACAAAGCGCCGTGTCCCTTCACCGCCTCCCCAATCGCTTCGTGCCTTCGGCGCCTAGCAAAGCGCTGCTTGCCTTCGCCGCCTCACACACCGCTGCGTCCCTTCGCCGCCTCGCCGCTTAGCAAACGCCGTAGTAGCGCCGAAGGGACACGGCGCTTTTGTAGGCGCCGAAGGCACGTGGCGCCTTGCTAAGCACCGAGGCAGCGAAGGCACGCAGCCATTTGATGGTGGTCGACGGGCTCGGGCGCCTTGCTAGGCGGCGAGGCGGCGAAGGCACGCAGCGCTTTGCCAGGCGCCCAAGGACGCAGCGCTCTAGGAGGCGGCGAGGGCACGCAGTGCTTTGCTAGGCGGCGAGCGGACGTGCAGCTTTGCTAGGCAGCCAAGGCTGAGGACGCTTTGCTAGGAGGCTAGACGGCGAAGGCACGAAGCGATTTGGGAGGCGGCGAAGGCACACAGCGCTTTGCTAGGCGGCGAGGTCGAGAAGGCACGCAGCGCTTTGCTAGGCGGCGAGGCGGCAAAGGCACGCGCTGCTTTGCTAGGCGCCGAAGGCACGCAGCGCTTCCTTCGTTTGCGAGGCAGCGAAGAGATGCAGCAGTCTCCTTGTTTGTGAGACAGCCAACATGCCCAGTGCTTGCTCCTTGTGCGAGGCAGCGAAGAGATGCAGCACTTTGCTTGTGCACTAGGTGGCGCAGTGGCATCGCGGATGGCTTTTTCTCCTGGAGGCGAAGCGAGGCAGCACTTTGCTAGTTGGCGAGGCAGCGAAGAGACGCAGCAGGCTGCTTGTTGGTGAGACAGCCAACATGCACAGTGGTTAGCTATTGTGCGAGGCAGCGAATGACCGCCGAGCAAATCGCTTTGTGCGTTCGCCGCCTCGCTGCCTAGCAAAGCGTCGTCTCCCTTGGGCGCCTAGCAAAGCTGCGCGTGCCATCGCCCAAAAGCAAAGCGCCGTGTTCCTTGGGCGCCTAGCAAAGAAGTGCCTGCGTTGGGCGCCTCGCCGCATCGCAGCCTAGCAAAGCGCTGCGTGCCTTCGGCGGCTGGCAAAGCAGTGCGTGCCTTCGCCGCCTCACACAGCGCGGCGTGCCTTCGGCGCCTGGCAAAGCAGCGCGTGCCTTTGCCGCCTAAGAAAGCGCTGCGTGCCTTCTCGCCCTCGCCGCCTAGCAAAGCTCCGCGTCCCTTCGCCGCCTCGCCGCCTAGCAAAGCGCCGTGTTCCTTTGGCGCCTAGCAAAGAAGTGCCTGCCTTCGGCGCCTCGCCGCATCGCAGCCTAGCAAAGCGCTGCGTGCCTTCGGCGGCTGGCAAAGCAGTGCGTGCCTTCGCTGCCTCACACAGCGCGGCGTGCCTTCGGCGCCTCGCCGCCTAAGAAAGCGCTGCGTGCCTTCTCGCCCTCGCCGCCTAGCAAAGCTCCGCGTCCCGTCGCCGCCTAGCAAAGCGGCGTGTTCCTTCGGCGCCTAGCAAAGCGCCGTGTTCCTTCGCTGCCTCGCCGCCTAAGAAAGCGCTGCGTCCCTTTTCGCCCTCGCCGCCCAACAAAGCGCCGTGTCCCTTCACCGCCTCCCCAATCGCTTCGTGCCTTCGGCGCCTAGCAAAGCGCTGCTTGCCTTCGCCGCCTCACACACCGCTGCGTCCCTTCGCCGCCTCGCCGCTTAGCAAACGCCGTAGTAGCGCCGAAGGCACACGGCGCTTTTGTAGGCGCCGAAGGCACGTGGCGCCTTGCTAAGCAGCGAGGCAGCGAAGGCACGCAGCCATTTGATGGTGGTCGACGGGCTCGGGCGCCTTGCTAGGCGGCGAGGCGGCGAAGGCACGCAGCGCTTTGCCAGGCGCCCAAGGACGCAGCGCTCTAGGAGGCGGCGAGGGCACGCAGTGCTTTGCTAGGCGGCGAGCGGACGTGCAGCTTTGCTAGGCAGCCAAGGCTGAGGACGCTTTGCTAGGAGGCTAGACGGCGAAGGCACGAAGCGATTTGGGAGGCGGCGAAGGCACACAGCGCTTTGCTAGGCGGCGAGGTCGAGAAGGCACGCAGCGCTTTGCTAGGCGGCGAGGCGGCAAAGGCACGCGCTGCTTTGCTAGGCGCCGAAGGCACGCAGCGCTTCCTTCGTTTGCGAGGCAGCGAAGAGATGCAGCAGTCTCCTTGTTTGTGAGACAGCCAACATGCCCAGTGCTTGCTCCTTGTGCGAGGCAGCGAAGAGATGCAGCACTTTGCTTGTGCACCAGGTGGCGCAGTGGCATCGCGGATGGCTTTTTCTCCTGGAGGCGAAGCGAGGCAGCACTTTGCTAGTTGGCGAGGCAGCGAAGAGACGCAGCAGGCTGCTTGTTGGTGAGACAGCCAACATGCACAGTGGTTAGCTATTGTGCGAGGCAGCGAATGACCGCCGAGCAAATCGCTTTGTGCGTTCGCCGCCTCGCTGCCTAGCAAAGCGTCGTCTCCCTTGGGCGCCTAGCAAAGCTGCGCGTGCCGTCGCCCAAAAGCAAAGCGCCGTGTTCCTTGGGCGCCTAGCAAAGAAGTGCCTGCGTTGGGCGCCTCGCCGCATCGCAGCCTAGCAAAGCGCTGCGTGCCTTCGGCGCCTGGCAAAGCAGTGCGTGCCTTCGCCGCCTCACACAGCGCGGCGTGCCTTCGGCGCCTGGCAAAGCAGCGCGTGCCTTTGCCGCCTAAGAAAGCGCTGCGTGCCTTCTCGCCCTCGCCGCCTAGCAAAGCTCCGCGTCCCTTCGCCGCCTCGCCGCCTAGCAAAGCGCCGTGTTCCTTTGGCGCCTAGCAAAGAAGTGCCTGCCTTCGGCGCCTCGCCGCATCGCAGCCTAGCAAAGCGCTGCGTGCCTTCGGCGGCTGGCAAAGCAGTGCGTGCCTTCGCTGCCTCACACAGCGCGGCGTGCCTTCGGCGCCTCGCCGCCTAAGAAAGCGCTGCGTGCCTTCTCGCCCTCGCCGCCTAGCAAAGCTCCGCGTCCCGTCGCCGCCTAGCAAAGCGCCGTGTTCCTTCGGCGCCTAGCAAAGCGCCGTGTTCCTTCGCTGCCTCGCCGCCTAAGAAAGCGCTGCGTCCCTTTTCGCCCTCGCCGCCCAACAAAGCGCCGTGTCCCTTCACCGCCTCCCCAATCGCTTCGTGCCTTCGGCGCCTAGCAAAGCGCTGCTTGCCTTCGCCGCCTCACACACCGCTGCGTCCCTTCGCCGCCTCGCCGCTTAGCAAACGCCGTAGTAGCGCCGAAGGGACACGGCGCTTTTGTAGGCGCCGAAGGCACGTGGCGCCTTGCTAAGCACCGAGGCAGCGAAGGCACGCAGCCATTTGATGGTGGTCGACGGGCTCGGGCGCCTTGCTAGGCGGCGAGGCGGCGAAGGCACGCAGCGCTTTGCCAGGCGCCCAAGGACGCAGCGCTCTAGGAGGCGGCGAGGGCACGCAGTGCTTTGCTAGGCGGCGAGCGGACGTGCAGCTTTGCTAGGCAGCCAAGGCTGAGGACGCTTTGCTAGGAGGCTAGACGGCGAAGGCACGAAGCGATTTGGGAGGCGGCGAAGGCACACAGCGCTTTGCTAGGCGGCGAGGTCGAGAAGGCACGCAGCGCTTTGCTAGGCGGCGAGGCGGCAAAGGCACGCGCTGCTTTGCTAGGCGCCGAAGGCACGCAGCGCTTCCTTCGTTTATGAGGCAGCGAAGAGGTGGAGCGCTTTGCTTGTCGGCCAGGCAGCGAACAGGCGCCGTGCTTTGCTTTCTGCCACTCAGCGAATACACGTAGCGCTCTGCTTTTTGGCGAGGCACTGAACAGATGCACCGTTTAGTTTGCGAGGCGGCGAAGAGACGCGGCGCTTTGCATGCTGGCGAGGCGGCGAGCAGATCGAGTGCTTTGCTTGTTGGCGAGGCAGCGAAGAGATGCAGCGGTTTGCTTGTTGGCGAGGCAGCGAAGAGATGCAGCAGTCTCCTGGTTTGTGAGACAGCCAACATGCCCAGTGCTTGCTCCTTGTGTGAGGCAGCGAAGAGATGCAGCGGTTTTCTAGTTGGCGAGGCAGCGAAGAGACGCAGCAGGCTGCTTGTTGGTGAGACAGCCAACATGCACAGTGGTTAGCTATTGTGCGAGGCAGCGAATGACCGCCGAGCAAATCGCTTTGTGCGTTCGTCGCCTCGCTGCCTAGCAAAGCGTCGTCTCCCTTGGGCGCCTAGCAAAGCTGCGCGTGCCGTCGCCCAAAAGCAAAGCGCCGTGTTCCTTGGGCGCCTAGCAAAGAAGTGCCTGCGTTGGGCGCCTCGCCGCATCGCAGCCTAGCAAAGCGCTGCGTGCCTTCGGCGGCTGGCAAAGCAGTGCGTGCCTTCGCCGCCTCACACAGCGCGGCGTGCCTTCGGCGCCTGGCAAAGCAGCGCGTGCCTTTGCCGCCTAAGAAAGCGCTGAGTGCCTTCTCGCCCTCGCCGCCTAGCAAAGCGCCGTGTCCCTTTGCCGCCTCGCCGCCTAGCAAAGCTCCGCGTCCCGTCGCCGCCTAGCAAAGCGCCGTGTTCCTTCGGCGCCTAGCAAAGCGCCGTGTTCCTTCGCTGCCTCGCCGCCTAAGAAAGCGCTGCGTCCCTTTTCGCCCTCGCCGCCCAACAAAGCGCCGTGTCCCTTCACCGCCTCCCCAATCGCTTCGTGCCTTCGGCGCCTAGCAAAGCGCTGCTTGCCTTCGCCGCCTCACACACCGCTGCGTCCCTTCGCCGCCTCGCCGCTTAGCAAACGCCGTAGTAGCGCCGAAGGGACACGGCGCTTTTGTAGGCGCCGAAGGCACGTGGCGCCTTGCTAAGCACCGAGGCAGCGAAGGCACGCAGCCATTTGATCGTGGTCGACGGGCTCGGGCGCCTTGCTAGGCGGCGAGGCGGCGAAGGCACGCAGCGCTTTGCCAGGCGCCCAAGGACGCAGCGCTGTGCCAGGCGGCGAGGGCACGCAGTGCTTTGCTAGGCGGCGAGCGGACGTGCAGCTTTGCTAGGCAGCCAAGGCTGAGGACGCTTTGCTAGGAGGCTAGGCGGCGAAGGCACGAAGCGATTTGGGAGGCGGCGAAGGCACGCAGCGCTTTGCTAGGTAGCGAGGGCGAGAAGGCACGCAGCGCTTTGCTAGGCGGCGAGGCGGCAAAGGCACGCGCTGCTTTGCTAGGCGCCGAAGGCACGCAGCGCTTCCTTCGTTTGCGAGGCAGCGAAGAGATGCAGCAGTCTCCTTGTTTGTGAGACAGCCAACATGCCCAGTGCTTGCTCCTTGTGCAAGGCAGCGAAGAGATGCAGCGGTTTGCTTGTTGGCGAGGCAGCGAAGAGATGCAGCAGTCTCCTTCTTTGTGAGACAGCCAACATGCCCAGTGCTTGCTCCTTGTGCGAGGCAGCGAAGAGATGCAGCACTTTGCTTGTGCACCAGGTGGCGCAGTGGCATCGCGGATGGCTTTTTCTCCTGGAGGCGAAGCGAGGCAGCACTTTGCTAGTTGGCGAGGCAGCGAAGAGACGCAGCAGGCTGCTTGTTGGTGAGACAGCCAACATGCACAGTGGTTAGCTATTGTGCGAGGCAACGAATGACCGCCGAGCAAATCGCTTTGTGCGTTCGCCGCCTCGCTGCCTAGCAAAGCGTCGTCTCCCTTGGGCGCCTAGCAAAGCTGCGCGTGCCGTCGCCCAAAAGCAAAGCGCCGTGTTCCTTGGGCGCCTAGCAAAGAAGTGCCTGCGTTGGGCGCCTCGCCGCATCGCAGCCTAGCAAAGCGCTGCGTGCCTTCGGCGGCTGGCAAAGCAGTGCGTGCCTTCGCCGCCTCACACAGCGCGGCGTGCCTTCGGCGCCTGGCAAAGCAGCGCGTGCCTTCGCCGCCTCACACAGCGCGGCGTGCCTTCGGCGCCTGGCAAAGCAGCGCGTGCCTTCGCCGCCTAAGAAAGCGCTGCGTGCCTTCTCGCCCTCGCCGCCTAGCAAAGCTCCGCGTCCCTTCGCCGCCTCGCCGCCTAGCAAAGCGCCGTGTTCCTTTGGCGCCTAGCAAAGAAGTGCCTGCCTTCGGCGCCTCGCCGCATCGCAGCCTAGCAAAGCGCTGCGTGCCTTCGGCGGCTGGCAAAGCAGTGCGTGCCTTCGCTGCCTCACACAGCGCGGCGTGCCTTCGGCGCCTCGCCGCCTAAGAAAGCGCTGCGTGCCTTCTCGCCCTCGCCGCCTAGCAAAGCTCCGCGTCCCGTCGCCGCCTAGCAAAGCGCCGTGTTCCTTCGGCGCCTAGCAAAGCGCCGTGTTCCTTCGCTGCCTCGCCGCCTAAGAAAGCGCTGCGTCCCTTTTCGCCCTCGCCGCCCAACAAAGCGCCGTGTCCCTTCACCGCCTCCCCAATCGCTTCGTGCCTTCGGCGCCTAGCAAAGCGCTGCTAGCCTTCGCCGCCTCACACACCGCTGCGTCCCTTCGCCGCCTCGCCGCTTAGCAAACGCCGTAGTAGCGCCGAAGGCACACGGCGCTTTTGTAGGCGCCGAAGGCACGTGGCGCCTTGCTAAGCAGCGAGGCAGCGAAGGCACGCAGCCATTTGATCGTGGTCGACGGGCTCGGGCGCCTTGCTAGGCGGCGAGGCGGCGAAGGCACGCAGCGCTTTGCCAGGCGCCCAAGGACGCAGCGCTGTGCGAGGCGGCGAGGGCACGCAGTGCTTTGCTAGGCGGCGAGCGGACGTGCAGCTTTGCTAGGCAGCCAAGGCTGAGGACGCTTTGCTAGGAGGCTAGGCGGCGAAGGCACGAAGCGATTTGGGAGGCGGCGAAGGCACGCAGCGCTTTGCTAGGCGGCGAGGCGGCAAAGGCACGCGCTGCTTTGCTAGGCGCCGAAGGCACGCAGCGCTTCCTTCGTTTGCGAGGCAGCGAAGAGATGCAGCAGTCTCCTTGTTTGTGAGACAGCCAACATGCCCAGTGCTTGCTCCTTGTGCGAGGCAGCGAAGAGATGCAGCACTTTGCTTGTGCACCAGGTGGCGCAGTGGCATCGCGGATGGCTTTTTCTCCTGGAGGCGAAGCGAGGCAGCACTTTGCTAGTTGGCGAGGCAGCGAAGAGACGCAGCAGGCTGCTTGTTGGTGAGACAGCCAACATGCACAGTGGTTAGCTATTGTGCGAGGCAGCGAATGACCGCCGAGCAAATCGCTTTGTGCGTTCGCCGCCTCGCTGCCTAGCAAAGCGTCGTCTCCCTTGGGCGCCTAGCAAAGCTGCGCGTGCCGTCGCCCAAAAGCAAAGCGCCGTGTTCCTTGGGCGCCTAGCAAAGAAGTGCCTGCGTTGGGCGCCTCGCCGCATCGCAGCCTAGCAAAGCGCTGCGTGCCTTCGGCGCCTGGCAAAGCAGTGCGTGCCTTCGCCGCCTCACACAGCGCGGCGTGCCTTCGGCGCCTGGCAAAGCAGCGCGTGCCTTCGCCGCCTAAGAAAGCGCTGCGTGCCTTCTCGCCCTCGCCGCCTAGCAAAGCTCCGCGTCCCTTCGCCGCCTCGCCGCCTAGCAAAGCGCCGTGTTCCTTTGGCGCCTAGCAAAGAAGTGCCTGCCTTCGGCGCCTCGCCGCATCGCAGCCTAGCAAAGCGCTGCGTGCCTTCGGCGGCTGGCAAAGCAGTGCGTGCCTTCGCCGCCTCACACAGCGCGGCGTGCCTTCGGCGCCTCGCCGCTTAGCAAACGCCGTAGTAGCGCCGAAGGGACACGGCGCTTTTGTAGGCGCCGAAGGCACGTGGCGCCTTGCTAAGCAGCGAGGCAGCGAAGGCACGCAGCCATTTGATCGTGGTCGACGGGCTCGGGCGCCTTGCTAGGCGGCGAGGCGGCGAAGGCACGCAGCGCTTTGCCAGGCGCCCAAGGACGCAGCGCTCTAGGAGGCGGCGAGGGCACGCAGTGCTTTGCTAGGCGGCGAGCGGACGTGCAGCTTTGCTAGGCAGCCAAGGCTGAGGACGCTTTGCTAGGCGGCGAAGGCACGAAGCGATTTGGGAGGCGGCGAAGGCACACGGCGCTTTTCTAGGTGGCGAGGCGGCGAAGGCACGCGCTGCTTTGCTAGGCGCCGAAGGCACGCAGCGCTTCCTTCGTTTGCGAGGCAGCGAAGAGGTGGAGCGGTTTGCTTGTCGGCCAGGCAGCGAACAGGCGCCGTGCTTTGCTTTCTGCCACTCAGCGAATACACGTAGCGCTCTGCTTTTTGGCGAGGCACTGAACAGATGCACCGTTTAGTTTGCGAGGCGGCGAAGAGACGCGGCGCTTTGCATGCTGGCGAGGCGGCGAGCAGATCGAGTGCTTTGCTTGTTGGCGAGGCAGCGAAGAGATGCAGCGGTTTGCTTGTTGGCGAGGCAGCGAAGAGATGCAGCAGTCTCCTTGTTTGTGAGACAGCCAACATGCCCAGTGCTTGCTCCTTGTGTGAGGCAGCGAAGAGATGCAGCGGTTTTCTAGTTGGCGAGGCAGCGAAGAGACGCAGCAGGCTGCTTGTTGGTGAGACAGCCAACATGCACAGTGGTTAGCTATTGTGCGAGGCAGCGAATGACCGCCGAGCAAATCGCTTTGTGCGTTCGCCGCCTCGCTGCCTAGCAAAGCGTCGTCTCCCTTGGGCGCCTAGCAAAGCTGCGCGTGCCATCGCCCAAAAGCAAAGCGCCGTGTTCCTTGGGCGCCTAGCAAAGAAGTGCCTGCGTTGGGCGCCTCGCCGCATCGCAGCCTAGCAAAGCGCGGCGTGCCTTCGGCGCCTGGCAAAGCAGCGCGTGCCTTTGCCGCCTAAGAAAGCGCTGCGTGCCTTCTCGCCCTCGCCGCCTAGCAAAGCTCCGCGTCCCTTCGCCGCCTCGCCGCCTAGCAAAGCGCCGTGTTCCTTTGGCGCCTAGCAAAGAAGTGCCTGCCTTCGGCGCCTCGCCGCATCGCAGCCTAGCAAAGCGCTGCGTGCCTTCGGCGCCTGGCAAAGCAGTGCGTGCCTTCGCTGCCTCACACAGCGCGGCGTGCCTTCGGCGCCTCGCCGCCTAAGAAAGCGCTGCGTGCCTTCTCGCCCTCGCCGCCTAGCAAAGCTCCGCGTCCCGTCGCCGCCTAGCAAAGCGCCGTGTTCCTTCGGCGCCTAGCAAAGCGCCGTGTTCCTTCGCTGCCTCGCCGCCTAAGAAAGCGCTGCGTGCCTTTTCGCCCTCGCCGCCCAACAAAGCGCCGTGTCCCTTCACCGCCTCCCCAATCGCTTCGTGCCTTCGGCGCCTAGCAAAGCGCTGCTTGCCTTCGCCGCCTCACACACCGCTGTGTCCCTTCGCCGCCTCGCCGCTTAGCAAACGCCGTAGTAGCGCCGAAGGGACACGGCGCTTTTGTAGGCGCCGAAGGCACGTGGCGCCTTGCTAAGCAGCGAGGCAGCGAAGGCACGCAGCCATTTGATCGTGGTCGACGGGCTCGGGCGCCTTGCTAGGCGGCGAGGCGGCGAAGGCACGCAGCGCTTTGCCAGGCGCCCAAGGACGCAGCGCTGTGCGAGGCGGCGAGGGCACGCAGTGCTTTGCTAGGCGGCGAGCGGACGTGCAGCTTTGCTAGGCAGCGAAGGCTGAGGACGCTTTGCTAGGAGGCTAGGCGGCGAAGGCACGAAGCGATTTGGGAGGCGGCGAAGGCACGCAGCGCTTTGCTAGGCGGCGAGGCGGCAAAGGCACGCGCTGCTTTGCTAGGCGCCGAAGGCACGCAGCGCTTCCTTCGTTTGCGAGGCAGCGAAGAGATGCCGCAGTCTCCTTGTTTGTGAGACAGCCAACATGCCCAGTGCTTGCTCCTTGTGCGAGGCAGCGAAGAGATGCAGCACTTTGCTTGTGCACCAGGTGGCGCAGTGGCATCGCGGATGGCTTTTTCTCCTGGAGGCGAAGCGAGGCAGCACTTTGCTAGTTGGCGAGGCAGCGAAGAGACGCAGCAGGCTGCTTGTTGGTGAGACAGCCAACATGCACAGTGGTTAGCTATTGTGCGAGGCAGCGAATGACCGCCGAGCAAATCGCTTTGTGCGTTCGCCGCCTCGCTGCCTAGCAAAGCGTCGTCTCCCTTGGGCGCCTAGCAAAGCTGCGCGTGCCGTCGCCCAAAAGCAAAGCGCCGTGTTCCTTGGGCGCCTAGCAAAGAAGTGCCTGCGTTGGGCGCCTCGCCGCATCGCAGCCTAGCAAAGCGCGGCGTGCCTTCGGCGCCTGGCAAAGCAGCGCGTGCCTTTGCCGCCTAAGAAAGCGCTGCGTGCCTTCTCGCCCTCGCCGCCTAGCAAAGCTCCGCGTCCCTTCGCCGCCTCGCCGCCTAGCAAAGCGCCGTGTTCCTTTGGCGCCTAGCAAAGAAGTGCCTGCCTTCGGCGCCTCGCCGCATCGCAGCCTAGCAAAGCGCTGCGTGCCTTCGGCGGCTGGCAAAGCAGTGCGTGCCTTCGCTGCCTCACACAGCGCGGCGTGCCTTCGGCGCCTCGCCGCCTAAGAAAGCGCTGCGTGCCTTCTCGCCCTCGCCGCCTAGCAAAGCTCCGCGTCCCGTCGCCGCCTAGCAAAGCGCCGTGTTCCTTCGGCGCCTAGCAAAGCGCCGTGTTCCTTCGCTGCCTCGCCGCCTAAGAAAGCGCTGCGTCCCTTTTCGCCCTCGCCGCCCAACAAAGCGCCGTGTCCCTTCACCGCCTCCCCAATCGCTTCGTGCCTTCGGCGCCTAGCAAAGCGCTGCTTGCCTTCGCCGCCTCACACACCGCTGCGTCCCTTCGCCGCCTCGCCGCTTAGCAAACGCCGTAGTAGCGCCGAAGGGACACGGCGCTTTTGTAGGCGCCCAAGGCACGTGGCGCCTTGCTAAGCACCGAGGCAGCGAAGGCACGCAGCCATTTGATCGTGGTCGACGGGCTCGGGCGCCTTGCTAGGCGGCGAGGCGGCGAAGGCACGCAGCGCTTTGCCAGGCGCCGAAGGCACTCAGCGCTTTGCCAGGCGCCCAAGGACGCAGCGCTCTAGGAGGCGGCGAGGGCACGCAGTGCTTTGCTAGGCGGCGAGCGGACGTGCAGCTTTGCTAGGCAGCCAAGGCTGAGGACGCTTTGCTAGGCGGCGAAGGCACGAAGCGATTTGGGAGGCGGCGAAGGCACACGGCGCTTTTCTAGGTGGCGAGGCGGCGAAGGCACGCGCTGCTTTGCTAGGCGCCGAAGGCACGCAGCGCTTCCTTCGTTTGCGAGGCAGCGAAGAGGTGGAGCGGTTTGCTTGTCGGCCAGGCAGCGAACAGGCGCCGTGCTTTGCTTTCTGCCACTCAGCGAATACACGTAGCGCTCTGCTTTTTGGCGAGGCACTGAACAGATGCACCGTTTAGTTTGCGAGGCGGCGAAGAGACGCGGCGCTTTGCATGCTGGCGAGGCGGCGAGCAGATCGAGTGCTTTGCTTGTTGGCGAGGCAGCGAAGAGATGCAGCGGTTTGCTTGTTGGCGAGGCAGCGAAGAGATGCAGCAGTCTCCTGGTTTGTGAGACAGCCAACATGCCCAGTGCTTGCTCCTTGTGTGAGGCAGCGAAGAGATGCAGCGGTTTTCTAGTTGGCGAGGCAGCGAAGAGACGCAGCAGGCTGCTTGTTGGTGAGACAGCCAACATGCACAGTGGTTAGCTATTGTGCGAGGCAGCGAATGACCGCCGAGCAAATCGCTTTGTGCGTTCGCCGCCTCGCTGCCTAGCAAAGCGTCGTCTCCCTTGGGCGCCTAGCAAAGCTGCGCGTGCCGTCGCCCAAAAGCAAAGCGCCGTGTTCCTTGGGCGCCTAGCAAAGAAGTGCCTGCGTTGGGCGCCTCGCCGCATCGCAGCCTAGCAAAGCGCTGCGTGCCTTCGGCGGCTGGCAAAGCAGTGCGTGCCTTCGCCGCCTCACACAGCGCGGCGTGCCTTCGGCGCCTGGCAAAGCAGCGCGTGCCTTCGCCGCCTAAGAAAGCGCTGCGTGCCTTCTCGCCCTCGCCGCCTAGCAAAGCTCCGCGTCCCTTCGCCGCCTCGCCGCCTAGCAAAGCGCCGTGTTCCTTTGGCGCCTAGCAAAGAAGTGCCTGCCTTCGGCGCCTCGCCGCATCGCAGCCTAGCAAAGCGCTGCGTGCCTTCGGCGGCTGGCAAAGCAGTGCGTGCCTTCGCTGCCTCACACAGCGCGGCGTGCCTTCGGCGCCTCGCCGCCTAAGAAAGCGCTGCGTGCCTTCTCGCCCTCGCCGCCTAGCAAAGCGCCGTGTCCCTTTGCCGCCTCGTCGCCTAGCAAAGCTCCGCGTCCCGTCGCCGCCTAGCAAAGCGGCGTGTTCCTTCGGCGCCTAGCAAAGCGCCGTGTTCCTTCGCTGCCTCGCCGCCTAAGAAAGCGCTGCGTCCCTTTTCGCCCTCGCCGCCCAACAAAGCGCCGTGTCCCTTCACCGCCTCCCCAATCGCTTCGTGCCTTCGGCGCCTAGCAAAGCGCTGCTTGCCTTCGCCGCCTCACACACCGCTGCGTCCCTTCGCCGCCTCGCCGCTTAGCAAACGCCGTAGTAGCGCCGAAGGCACACGGCGCTTTTGTAGGCGCCGAAGGCACGTGGCGCCTTGCTAAGCAGCGAGGCAGCGAAGGCACGCAGCCATTTGATCGTGGTCGACGGGCTCGGGCGCCTTGCTAGGCGGCGAGGCGGCGAAGGCACGCAGCGCTTTGCCAGGCGCCCAAGGACGCAGCGCTCTAGGAGGCGGCGAGGGCACGCAGTGCTTTGCTAGGCGGCGAGCGGACGTGCAGCTTTGCTAGGCAGCCAAGGCTGAGGACGCTTTGCTAGGCGGCTAGGCGGCGAAGGCACGAAGCGATTTGGGAGGCGGCGAAGGCACACGGCGCTTTTCTAGGTGGCGAGGCGGCGAAGGCACGCGCTGCTTTGCTAGGCGCCGAAGGCACGCAGCGCTTCCTTCGTTTGCGAGGCAGCGAAGAGATGGAGCGCTTTGCTTGTTGGCCAGGCAGCGAACAGGCGCCGTGCTTTGCTTTCTGCCACTCAGCGAATACACGTAGCGCTCTGCTTTTTGGCGAGGCACTGAACAGATGCACCGTTTAGTTTGCGAGGCGGCGAAGAGACACGGCGCTTTGCATGCTGGCGAGGCGGCGAGCAGATCGAGTGCTTTGCTTGTTGGCGAGGCAGCGAAGAGATGCAGCGGTTTGCTTGTTGGCGAGGCAGCGAAGAGATGCAGCAGTCTCCTGGTTTGTGAGACAGCCAACATGCCCAGTGCTTGCTCCTTGTGTGAGGCAGCGAAGAGATGCAGCGGTTTTCTAGTTGGCGAGGCAGCGAAGAGACGCAGCAGGCTGCTTGTTGGTGAGACAGCCAACATGCACAGTGGTTAGCTATTGTGCGAGGCAGCGAATGACCGCCGAGCAAATCGCTTTGTGCGTTCGCCGCCTCGCTGCCTAGCAAAGCGTCGTCTCCCTTGGGCGCCTAGCAAAGCTGCGCGTGCCGTGGCCGTCAAGCAAGGCGCCGTGTTCCTTGGGCGCCTAGCAAAGAAGTGCCTGCGTTGGGCGCCTCGCCGCATCGCAGCCTAGCAAAGCGCTGCGTGCCTTCGGCGCCTGGCAAAGCAGTGCGTGCCTTCGCCGCCTCACACAGCGCGGCGTGCCTTCGGCGCCTGGCAAAGCAGCGCGTGCCTTCGCCGCCTCACACAGCGCGGCGTGCCTTCGGCGCCTGGCAAAGCAGCGCGTGCCTTTGCCGCCTAAGAAAGCGCTGCGTGCCTTCTCGCCCTCGCCGCCTAGCAAAGCGCCGTGTCCCTTTGCCGCCTCACCGCCTAGCAAAGCTCCGCGTCCCGTCGCCGCCTAGCAAAGCGGCGTGTTCCTTCGGCGCCTAGCAAAGCGCCGTGTTCCTTCGCTGCCTCGCCGCCTAAGAAAGCGCTGCGTGCCTTCTCGCCCTCGCCGCC
The DNA here is from genome assembly GCF_036417845.1 of Apteryx mantelli. Taxonomy (NCBI): domain Eukaryota; kingdom Metazoa; phylum Chordata; class Aves; order Apterygiformes; family Apterygidae; genus Apteryx; species Apteryx mantelli. The sequence continues at coordinate 76,296 of NC_089993.1, read as the reverse complement.
TAGCAAAGCGCCGTGTCCCTTTGCCGCCTCGCCGCCTAGCAAAGCTCCGCGTCCCGTCGCCGCCTAGCAAAGCGGCGTGTTCCTTCGGCGCCTAGCAAAGCGCCGTGTTCCTTCGCTGCCTCGCCGCCTAAGAAAGCGCTGCGTGCCTTTTCGCCCTCGCCGCCCAACAAAGCGCCCTGTCCCTTCACCGCCTCCCCAATCGCTTCGTGCCTTCGGCGCCTAGCAAAGCGCTGCTTGCCTTCGCCGCCTCACACACCGCTGTGTCCCTTCGCCGCCTCGCCGCTTAGCAAACGCCGTAGTAGCGCCGAAGGGACACGGCGCTTTTGTAGGCGCCGAAGGCACGTGGCGCCTTGCTAAGCAGCGAGGCAGCGAAGGCACGCAGCCATTTGATCGTGGTCGACGGGCTCGGGCGCCTTGCTAGGCGGCGAGGCGGCGAAGGCACGCAGCGCTTTGCCAGGCGCCCAAGGACGCAGCGCTGTGCGAGGCGGCGAGGGCACGCAGTGCTTTGCTAGGCGGCGAGCGGACGTGCAGCTTTGCTAGGCAGCCAAGGCTGAGGACGCTTTGCTAGGAGGCTAGGCGGCGAAGGCACGAAGCGATTTGGGAGGCGGCGAAGGCACGCAGCGCTTTGCTAGGCGGCGAGGCGGCAAAGGCACGCGCTGCTTTGCTAGGCGCCGAAGGCACGCAGCGCTTCCTTCGTTTGCGAGGCAGCGAAGAGATGCCGCAGTCTCCTTGTTTGTGAGACAGCCAACATGCCCAGTGCTTGCTCCTTGTGCGAGGCAGCGAAGAGATGCAGCACTTTGCTTGTGCACCAGGTGGCGCAGTGGCATCGCGGATGGCTTTTTCTCCTGGAGGCGAAGCGAGGCAGCACTTTGCTAGTTGGCGAGGCAGCGAAGAGACGCAGCAGGCTGCTTGTTGGTGAGACAGCCAACATGCACAGTGGTTAGCTATTGTGCGAGGCAGCGAATGACCGCCGAGCAAATCGCTTTGTGCGTTCGCCGCCTCGCTGCCTAGCAAAGCGTCGTCTCCCTTGGGCGCCTAGCAAAGCTGCGCGTGCCGTCGCCCAAAAGCAAAGCGCCGTGTTCCTTGGGCGCCTAGCAAAGAAGTGCCTGCGTTGGGCGCCTCGCCGCATCGCAGCCTAGCAAAGCGCTGCGTGCCTTCGGCGGCTGGCAAAGCAGTGCGTGCCTTCGCTGCCTCACACAGCGCGGCGTGCCTTCGGCGCCTCGCCGCCTAAGAAAGCGCTGCGTGCCTTCTCGCCCTCGCCGCCTAGCAAAGCTCCGCGTCCCGTCGCCGCCTAGCAAAGCGGCGTGTTCCTTCGGCGCCTAGCAAAGCGCCGTGTTCCTTCGCTGCCTCGCCGCCTAAGAAAGCGCTGCGTGCCTTTTCGCCCTCGCCGCCCAACAAAGCGCCGTGTCCCTTCACCGCCTCCCCAATCGCTTCGTGCCTTCAGCGCCTAGCAAAGCGCTGCTTGCCTTCGCCGCCTCACACACCGCTGCGTCCCTTCGCCGCCTCGCCGCTTAGCAAACGCCGTAGTAGCGCCGAAGGCACACGGCGCTTTTGTAGGCGCCGAAGGCACGTGGCGCCTTGCTAAGCACCGAGGCAGCGAAGGCACGCAGCCATTTGATCGTGGTCGACGGGCTCGGGCGCCTTGCTAGGCGGCGAGGCGGCGAAGGCACGCAGCGCTTTGCCAGGCGCCGAAGGCACTCAGCGCTTTGCCAGGCGCCGAAGGCACTCAGCGCTTTGCCAGGCGCCCAAGGACGCAGCGCTCTAGGAGGCGGCGAGGGCACGCAGTGCTTTGCTAGGCGGCGAGCGGACGTGCAGCTTTGCTAGGCAGCCAAGGCTGAGGACGCTTTGCTAGGCGGCGAAGGCACGAAGCGATTTGGGAGGCGGCGAAGGCACACGGCGCTTTTCTAGGTGGCGAGGCGGCGAAGGCACGCGCTGCTTTGCTAGGCGCCGAAGGCACGCAGCGCTTCCTTCGTTTGCGAGGCAGCGAAGAGGTGGAGCGGTTTGCTTGTCGGCCAGGCAGCGAACAGGCGCCGTGCTTTGCTTTCTGCCACTCAGCGAATACACGTAGCGCTCTGCTTTTTGGCGAGGCACTGAACAGATGCACCGTTTAGTTTGCGAGGCGGCGAAGAGACGCGGCGCTTTGCATGCTGGCGAGGCGGCGAGCAGATCGAGTGCTTTGCTTGTTGGCGAGGCAGCGAAGAGATGCAGCGGTTTGCTTGTTGGCGAGGCAGCGAAGAGATGCAGCAGTCTCCTGGTTTGTGAGACAGCCAACATGCCCAGTGCTTGCTCCTTGTGTGAGGCAGCGAAGAGATGCAGCGGTTTTCTAGTTGGCGAGGCAGCGAAGAGACGCAGCAGGCTGCTTGTTGGTGAGACAGCCAACATGCACAGTGGTTAGCTATTGTGCGAGGCAGCGAATGACCGCCGAGCAAATCGCTTTGTGCGTTCGCCGCCTCGCTGCCTAGCAAAGCGTCGTCTCCCTTGGGCGCCTAGCAAAGCTGCGCGTGCCGTCGCCCAAAAGCAAAGCGCCGTGTTCCTTGGGCGCCTAGCAAAGAAGTGCCTGCGTTGGGCGCCTCGCCGCATCGCAGCCTAGCAAAGCGCTGCGTGCCTTCGGCGGCTGGCAAAGCAGTGCGTGCCTTCGCCGCCTCACACAGCGCGGCGTGCCTTCGGCGCCTGGCAAAGCAGCGCGTGCCTTCGCCGCCTCACACAGCGCGGCGTGCCTTCGGCGCCTGGCAAAGCAGCGCGTGCCTTTGCCGCCTAAGAAAGCGCTGCGTGCCTTCTCGCCCTCGCCGCCTAGCAAAGCGCCGTGTCCCTTTGCCGCCTCGCCGCCTAGCAAAGCTCCGCGTCCCGTCGCCGCCTAGCAAAGCGGCGTGTTCCTTCGGCGCCTAGCAAAGCGCCGTGTTCCTTCGCTGCCTCGCCGCCTAAGAAAGCGCTGCGTGCCTTTTCGCCCTCGCCGCCCAACAAAGCGCCGTGTCCCTTCACCGCCTCCCCAATCGCTTCGTGCCTTCGGCGCCTAGCAAAGCGCTGCTTGCCTTCGCCGCCTCACGCAGCGCTGCGTCGCTTCGCCGCCTCGCCGCTTAGCAAACGCCGTAGTAGCGCCGAAGGGACACGGCGCTTTTGTAGGCGCCGAAGGCACGTGGCGCCTTGCTAAGCACCGAGGCAGCGAAGGCACGCAGCCATTTGATCGTGGTCGACGGGCTCGGGCGCCTTGCTAGGCGGCGAGGCGGCGAAGGCACGCAGCGCTTTGCCAGGCGCCCAAGGACGCAGCGCTGTGCGAGGCGGCGAGGGCACGCAGTGCTTTGCTAGGCGGCGAGCGGACGTGCAGCTTTGCTAGGCAGCCAAGGCTGAGGACGCTTTGCTAGGCGGCGAAGGCACGAAGCGATTTGGGAGGCGGCGAAGGCACGCAGCGCTTCCTTCGTTTGCGAGGCAGCGAAGAGATGCAGCAGTCTCCTTGTTTGTGAGACAGCCAACATGCCCAGTGCTTGCTCCTTGTGCGAGGCAGCGAAGAGATGCAGCACTTTGCTTGTGCACCAGGTGGCGCAGTGGCATCGCGGATGGCTTTTTCTCCTGGAGGCGAAGCGAGGCAGCACTTTGCTAGTTGGCGAGGCAGCGAAGAGAAGCAGCAGGCTGCTTGTTGGTGAGACAGCCAACATGCACAGTGGTTAGCTATTGTGCGAGGCAGCGAATGACCGCCGAGCAAATCGCTTTGTGCGTTCGCCGCCTCGCTGCCTAGCAAAGCGTCGTCTCCCTTGGGCGCCTAGCAAAGCTGCGCGTGCCGTCGCCCAAAAGCAAAGCGCCGTGTTCCTTGGGCGCCTAGCAAAGAAGTGCCTGCCTTCGGCGCCTCGCCGCATCGCAGCCTAGCAAAGCGCTGCGTGCCTTCGGCGGCTGGCAAAGCAGTGCGTGCCTTCGCCGCCTCACACAGCGCGGCGTGCCTTCGGCGCCTGGCAAAGCAGCGCGTGCCTTCGCCGCCTAAGAAAGCGCTGCGTGCCTTCTCGCCCTCGCCGCCTAGCAAAGCTCCGCGTCCCTTCGCCGCCTCGCCGCCTAGCAAAGCGCCGTGTTCCTTTGGCGCCTAGCAAAGAAGTGCCTGCCTTCGGCGCCTCGCCGCATCGCAGCCTAGCAAAGCGCTGCGTGCCTTCGGCGGCTGGCAAAGCAGTGCGTGCCTTCGCTGCCTCACACAGCGCGGCGTGCCTTCGGCGCCTCGCCGCCTAAGAAAGCGCTGCGTGCCTTCTCGCCCTCGCCGCCTAGCAAAGCGCCGTGTCCCTTTGCCGCCTCGTCGCCTAGCAAAGCTCCGCGTCCCGTCGCCGCCTAGCAAAGCGCCGTGTTCCTTCGGCGCCTAGCAAAGCGCCGTGTTCCTTCGCTGCCTCGCCGCCTAAGAAAGCGCTGCGTCCCTTTTCGCCCTCGCCGCCCAACAAAGCGCCGTGTCCCTTCACCGCCTCCCCAATCGCTTCGTGCCTTCGGCGCCTAGCAAAGCGCTGCTAGCCTTCGCCGCCTCACACACCGCTGCGTCCCTTCGCCGCCTCGCCGCTTAGCAAACGCCGTAGTAGCGCCGAAGGGACACGGCGCTTTTGTAGGCGCCGAAGGCACGTGGCGCCTTGCTAAGCAGCGAGGCAGCGAAGGCACGCAGCCATTTGATCGTGGTCGACGGGCTCGGGCGCCTTGCTAGGCGGCGAGGCGGCGAAGGCACGCAGCGCTTTGCCAGGCGCCGAAGGCACTCAGCGCTTTGCCAGGCGCCCAAGGACGCAGCGCTCTAGGAGGCGGCGAGGGCACGCAGTGCTTTGCTAGGCGGCGAGCGGACGTGCAGCTTTGCTAGGCAGCCAAGGCTGAGGACGCTTTGCTAGGCGGCGAAGGCACGAAGCGATTTGGGAGGCGGCGAAGGCACACGGCGCTTTTCTAGGTGGCGAGGCGGCGAAGGCACGCGCTGCTTTGCTAGGCGCCGAAGGCACGCAGCGCTTCCTTCGTTTGCGAGGCAGCGAAGAGGTGGAGCGCTTTGCTTGTCGGCCAGGCAGCGAACAGGCGCCGTGCTTTGCTTTCTGCCACTCAGCGAATACACGTAGCGCTCTGCTTTTTGGCGAGGCACTGAACAGATGCACCGTTTAGTTTGCGAGGCGGCGAAGAGACGCGGCGCTTTGCATGCTGGCGAGGCGGCGAGCAGATCGAGTGCTTTGCTTGTTGGCGAGGCAGCGAAGAGATGCAGCGGTTTGCTTGTTGGCGAGGCAGCGAAGAGATGCAGCAGTCTCCTGGTTTGTGAGACAGCCAACATGCCCAGTGCTTGCTCCTTGTGTGAGGCAGCGAAGAGATGCAGCGGTTTTCTAGTTGGCGAGGCAGCGAAGAGACGCAGCAGGCTGCTTGTTGGTGAGACAGCCAACATGCACAGTGGTTAGCTATTGTGCGAGGCAGCGAATGACCGCCGAGCAAATCGCTTTGTGCGTTCGCCGCCTCGCTGCCTAGCAAAGCGTCGTCTCCCTTGGGCGCCTAGCAAAGCTGCGCGTGCCGTCGCCCAAAAGCAAAGCGCCGTGTTCCTTGGGCGCCTAGCAAAGAAGTGCCTGCGTTGGGCGCCTCGCCACATCGCAGCCTAGCAAAGCGCTGCGTGCCTTCGGCGGCTGGCAAAGCAGTGCGTGCCTTCGCCGCCTCACACAGCGCGGCGTGCCTTCGGCGCCTGGCAAAGCAGCGCGTGCCTTCGCCGCCTCACACAGCGCGGCGTGCCTTCGGCGCCTGGCAAAGCAGCGCGTGCCTTTGCCGCCTAAGAAAGCGCTGCGTGCCTTCTCGCCCTCGCCGCCTAGCAAAGCGCCGTGTCCCTTTGCCGCCTCGCCGCCTAGCAAAGCTCCGCGTCCCGTCGCCGCCTAGCAAAGCGCCGTGTTCCTTCGGCGCCTAGCAAAGCGCCGTGTTCCTTCGCTGCCTCGCCGCCTAAGAAAGCGCTGCGTCCCTTTTCGCCCTCGCCGCCCAACAAAGCGCCGTGTCCCTTCACCGCCTCCCCAATCGCTTCGTGCCTTCGGCGCCTAGCAAAGCGCTGCTTGCCTTCGCCGCCTCACGCAGCGCTGCGTCCCTTCGCCGCCTCGCCGCTTAGCAAACGCCGTAGTAGCGCCGAAGGCACACGGCGCTTTTGTAGGCGCCGAAGGCACGTGGCGCCTTGCTAAGCACCGAGGCAGCGAAGGCACGCAGCCATTTGATCGTGGTCGACGGGCTCGGGCGCCTTGCTAGGCGGCGAGGCGGCGAAGGCACGCAGCGCTTTGCCAGGCGCCCAAGGACGCAGCGCTGTGCGAGGCGGCGAGGGCACGCAGTGCTTTGCTAGGCGGCGAGCGGACGTGCAGCTTTGCTAGGCAGCCAAGGCTGAGGACGCTTTGCTAGGCGGCGAAGGCACGAAGCGATTTGGGAGGCGGCGAAGGCACGCAGCGCTTTGCTAGGCGGCGAGGCGGCAAAGGCACGCGCTGCTTTGCTAGGCGCCGAAGGCACGCAGCGCTTCCTTCGTTTGCGAGGCAGCGAAGAGATGCAGCAGTCTCCTTGTTTGTGAGACAGCCAACATGCCCAGTGCTTGCTCCTTGTGCGAGGCAGCGAAGAGATGCAGCACTTTGCTTGTGCACCAGGTGGCGCAGTGGCATCGCGGATGGCTTTTTCGCCTGCAGGCGAAGCGAGGCAGCACTTTGCTAGTTGGCGAGGCAGCGAAGAGACGCAGCAGGCTGCTTGTTGGTGAGACAGCCAACATGCACAGTGGTTAGCTATTGTGCGAGGCAGCGAATGACCGCCGAGCAAATCGCTTTGTGCGTTCGCCGCCTCGCTGCCTAGCAAAGCGTCGTCTCCCTTGGGCGCCTAGCAAAGCTGCGCGTGCCGTCGCCCAAAAGCAAAGCGCCGTGTTCCTTGGGCGCCTAGCAAAGAAGTGCCTGCGTTGGGCGCCTCGCCGCATCGCAGCCTAGCAAAGCGCTGCGTGCCTTCGGCGGCTGGCAAAGCAGTGCGTGCCTTCGCCGCCTCACACAGCGCGGCGTGCCTTCGGCGCCTGGCAAAGCAGCGCGTGCCTTCGCCGCCTAAGAAAGCGCTGCGTGCCTTCTCGCCCTCGCCGCCTAGCAAAGCTCCGCGTCCCTTCGCCGCCTCGCCGCCTAGCAAAGCGCCGTGTTCCTTTGGCGCCTAGCAAAGAAGTGCCTGCCTTCGGCGCCTCGCCGCATCGCAGCCTAGCAAAGCGCTGCGTGCCTTCGGCGGCTGGCAAAGCAGTGCGTGCCTTCGCTGCCTCACACAGCGCGGCGTGCCTTCGGCGCCTCGCCGCCTAAGAAAGCGCTGCGTGCCTTCTCGCCCTCGCCGCCTAGCAAAGCGCCGTGTCCCTTTGCCGCCTCGCCGCCTAGCAAAGCTCCGCGTCCCGTCGCCGCCTAGCAAAGCGGCGTGTTCCTTCGGCGCCTAGCAAAGCGCCGTGTTCCTTCGCTGCCTCGCCGCCTAAGAAAGCGCTGCGTCCCTTTTCGCCCTCGCCGCCCAACAAAGCGCCGTGTCCCTTCACCGCCTCCCCAATCGCTTCGTGCCTTCGGCGCCTAGCAAAGCGCTGCTTGCCTTCGCCGCCTCACACACCGCTGCGTCCCTTCGCCGCCTCGCCGCTTAGCAAACGCCGTAGTAGCGCCGAAGGGACACGGCGCTTTTGTAGGCGCCGAAGGCACGTGGCGCCTTGCTAAGCACCGAGGCAGCGAAGGCACGCAGCCATTTGATCGTGGTCGACGGGCTCGGGCGCCTTGCTAGGCGGCGAGGCGGCGAAGGCACGCAGCGCTTTGCCAGGCGCCGAAGGCACTCAGCGCTTTGCCAGGCGCCCAAGGACGCAGCGCTCTAGGAGGCGGCGAGGGCACGCAGTGCTTTGCTAGGCGGCGAGCGGACGTGCAGCTTTGCTAGGCAGCCAAGGCTGAGGACGCTTTGCTAGGCGGCGAAGGCACGAAGCGATTTGGGAGGCGGCGAAGGCACACGGCGCTTTTCTAGGTGGCGAGGCGGCGAAGGCACGCGCTGCTTTGCTAGGCGCCGAAGGCACGCAGCGCTTCCTTCGTTTGCGAGGCAGCGAAGAGGTGGAGCGGTTTGCTTGTCGGCCAGGCAGCGAACAGGCGCCGTGCTTTGCTTTCTGCCACTCAGCGAATACACGTAGCGCTCTGCTTTTTGGCGAGGCACTGAACAGATGCACCGTTTAGTTTGCGAGGCGGCGAAGAGACGCGGCGCTTTGCATGCTGGCGAGGCGGCGAGCAGATCGAGTGCTTTGCTTGTTGGCGAGGCAGCGAAGAGATGCAGCGGTTTGCTTGTTGGCGAGGCAGCGAAGAGATGCAGCAGTCTCCTTGTTTGTGAGACAGCCAACATGCCCAGTGCTTGCTCCTTGTGTGAGGCAGCGAAGAGATGCAGCGGTTTTCTAGTTGGCGAGGCAGCGAAGAGACGCAGCAGGCTGCTTGTTGGTGAGACAGCCAACATGCACAGTGGTTAGCTATTGTGCGAGGCAGCGAATGACCGCCGAGCAAATCGCTTTGTGCGTTCGCCGCCTCGCTGCCTAGCAAAGCGTCGTCTCCCTTGGGCGCCTAGCAAAGCTGCGCGTGCCGTCGCCCAAAAGCAAAGCGCCGTGTTCCTTGGGCGCCTAGCAAAGAAGTGCCTGCGTTGGGCGCCTCGCCGCATCGCAGCCTAGCAAAGCGCTGCGTGCCTTCGGCGGCTGGCAAAGCAGTGCGTGCCTTCGCCGCCTCACACAGCGCGGCGTGCCTTCGGCGCCTGGCAAAGCAGCGCGTGCCTTCGCCGCCTAAGAAAGCGCTGCGTGCCTTCTCGCCCTCGCCGCCTAGCAAAGCTCCGCGTCCCTTCGCCGCCTCGCCGCCTAGCAAAGCGCCGTGTTCCTTTGGCGCCTAGCAAAGAAGTGCCTGCCTTCGGCGCCTCGCCGCATCGCAGCCTAGCAAAGCGCTGCGTGCCTTCGGCGCCTGGCAAAGCAGTGCGTGCCTTCGCTGCCTCACACAGCGCGGCGTGCCTTCGGCGCCTCGCCGCCTAAGAAAGCGCTGCGTGCCTTCTCGCCCTCGCCGCCTAGCAAAGCGCCGTGTCCCTTTGCCGCCTCGTCGCCTAGCAAAGCTCCGCGTCCCGTCGCCGCCTAGCAAAGCGGCGTGTTCCTTCGGCGCCTAGCAAAGCGCCGTGTTCCTTCGCTGCCTCGCCGCCTAAGAAAGCGCTGCGTCCCTTTTCGCCCTCGCCGCCCAACAAAGCGCCGTGTCCCTTCACCGCCTCCCCAATCGCTTCGTGCCTTCGGCGCCTAGCAAAGCGCTGCTTGCCTTCGCCGCCTCACACACCGCTGCGTCCCTTCGCCGCCTCGCCGCTTAGCAAACGCCGTAGTAGCGCCGAAGGCACACGGCGCTTTTGTAGGCGCCGAAGGCACGTGGCGCCTTGCTAAGCAGCGAGGCAGCGAAGGCACGCAGCCATTTGATGGTGGTCGACGGGCTCGGGCGCCTTGCTAGGCGGCGAGGCGGCGAAGGCACTCAGCGCTTTGCCAGGCGCCCAAGGACGCAGCGCTGTGCGAGGCGGCGAGGGCACGCAGTGCTTTGCTAGGCGGCGAGCGGACGTGCAGCTTTGCTAGGCAGCCAAGGCTGAGGACGCTTTGCTAGGAGGCTAGGCGGCGAAGGCACGAAGCGATTTGGGAGGCGGCGAAGGCACGCAGCGCTTTGCTAGGCGGCGAGGCGGCAAAGGCACGCGCTGCTTTGCTAGGCGCCGAAGGCACGCAGCGCTTCCTTCGTTTGCGAGGCAGCGAAGAGATGCAGCAGTCTCCTTGTTTGTGAGACAGCCAACATGCCCAGTGCTTGCTCCTTGTGCGAGGCAGCGAAGAGATGCAGCACTTTGCTTGTGCACCAGGTGGCGCAGTGGCATCGCGGATGGCTTTTTCTCCTGGAGGCGAAGCGAGGCAGCACTTTGCTAGTTGGCGAGGCAGCGAAGAGACGCAGCAGGCTGCTTGTTGGTGAGACAGCCAACATGCACAGTGGTTAGCTATTGTGCGAGGCAGCGAATGACCGCCGAGCAAATCGCTTTGTGCGTTCGCCGCCTCGCTGCCTAGCAAAGCGTCGTCTCCCTTGGGCGCCTAGCAAAGCTGCGCGTGCCGTCGCCCAAAAGCAAAGCGCCGTGTTCCTTGGGCGCCTAGCAAAGAAGTGCCTGCGTTGGGCGCCTCGCCGCATCGCAGCCTAGCAAAGCGCTGCGTGCCTTCGGCGGCTGGCAAAGCAGTGCGTGCCTTCGCCGCCTCACACAGCGCGGCGTGCCTTCGGCGCCTGGCAAAGCAGCGCGTGCCTTCGCCGCCTAAGAAAGCGCTGCGTGCCTTCTCGCCCTCGCCGCCTAGCAAAGCTCCGCGTCCCTTCGCCGCCTCGCCGCCTAGCAAAGCGCCGTGTTCCTTTGGCGCCTAGCAAAGAAGTGCCTGCGTTGGGCGCCTCGCCGCATCGCAGCCTAGCAAAGCGCTGCGTGCCTTCGGCGGCTGGCAAAGCAGTGCGTGCCTTCGCTGCCTCACACAGCGCGGCGTGCCTTCGGCGCCTCGCCGCCTAAGAAAGCGCTGCGTGCCTTCTCGCCCTCGCCGCCTAGCAAAGCGCCGTGTCCCTTTGCCGCCTCGCCGCCTAGCAAAGCTCCGCGTCCCGTCGCCGCCTAGCAAAGCGGCGTGTTCCTTCGGCGCCTAGCAAAGCGCCGTGTTCCTTCGCTGCCTCGCCGCCTAAGAAAGCGCTGCGTCCCTTTCGCCCTCGCCGCCCAACAAAGCGCCCTGTCCCTTCACCGCCTCCCCAATCGCTTCGGCCCTTCGCCGCCTCGCCGCCCAGCAAAGCGCTGCTTGCCTTCGCCGCCTCACACACCGCTGCGTCCCTTCGCCGCCTCGCCGCTTAGCAAACGCCGTAGTAGCGCCGAAGGGACACGGCGCTTTTGTAGGCGCCGAAGGCACGTGGCGCCTTGCTAAGCACCGAGGCAGCGAAGGCACGCAGCCATTTGATCGTGGTCGACGGGCTCGGGCGCCTTGCTAGGCGGCGAGGCGGCGAAGGCACGCAGCGCTTTGCCAGGCGCCCAAGGACGCAGCGCTGTGCGAGGCGGCGAGGGCACGCAGTGCTTTGCTAGGCGGCGAGCGGACGTGCAGCTTTGCTAGGCAGCCAAGGCTGAGGACGCTTTGCTAGGAGGCTAGGCGGCGAAGGCACGAAGCGATTTGGGAGGCGGCGAAGGCACGCAGCGCTTTGCTAGGCGGCGAGGCGGCAAAGGCACGCGCTGCTTTGCTAGGCGCCGAAGGCACGCAGCGCTTCCTTCGTTTGCGAGGCAGCGAAGAGATGCAGCAGTCTCCTTGTTTGTGAGACAGCCAACATGCCCAGTGCTTGCTCCTTGTGCGAGGCAGCGAAGAGATGCAGCACTTTGCTTGTGCACCAGGTGGCGCAGTGGCATCGCGGATGGCTTTTTCTCCTGGAGGCGAAGCGAGGCAGCACTTTGCTAGTTGGCGAGGCAGCGAAGAGACGCAGCAGGCTGCTTGTTGGTGAGACAGCCAACATGCACAGTGGTTAGCTATTGTGCGAGGCAGCGAATGACCGCCGAGCAAATCGCTTTGTGCGTTCGCCGCCTCGCTGCCTAGCAAAGCGTCGTCTCCCTTGGGCGCCTAGCAAAGCTGCGCGTGCCGTGGCCGTCAAGCAAAGCGCCGTGTTCCTTGGGCGCCTAGCAAAGAAGTGCCTGCCTTCGGCGCCTCGCCGCATCGCAGCCTAGCAAAGCGCTGCGTGCCTTCGGCGGCTGGCAAAGCAGTGCGTGCCTTCGCCGCCTCACACAGCGCGGCGTGCCTTCGGCGCCTCGCCGCCTAAGAAAGCGCTGCGTGCCTTCTCGCCCTCGCCGCCTAGCAAAGCGCCGCGTCCCGTCGCTGCCTAGCAAAGCGTCGTGTTCCTTCGGCGCCTAGATAAGCGGCGTGTTCCTTCGCTGCCTCGCCGCCTAAGAAAGCGCTGCGTCCCTTTTCGCCCTCGCCGCCCAACAAAGCGCCGTGTCCCTTCACCGCCTCCCCAATCGCTTCGTGCCTTCGGCGCCTAGCAAAGCGCTGCTTGCCTTCGCCGCCTCACACACCGCTGCGTCCCTTCACCGCCTCGCCGCTTAGCAAACGCCGTAGTAGCGCCGAAGGGACACGGCGCTTTTGTAGGCGCCGAAGGCACGTGGCGCCTTGCTAAGCACCGAGGCAGCGAAGGCACGCAGCCATTTGATCGTGGTCGACGGGCTCGGGCGCCTTGCTAGGCGGCGAGGCGGCGAAGGCACGCAGCGCTTTGCCAGGCGCCCAAGGACGCAGCGCTGTGCGAGGCGGCGAGGGCACGCAGTGCTTTGCTAGGCGGCGAGCGGACGTGCAGCTTTGCTAGGCAGCCAAGGCTGAGGACGCTTTGCTAGGAGGCTAGGCGGCGAAGGCACGAAGCGATTTGGGAGGCGGCGAAGGCACACGGCGCTTTGCTAGGCGGCGAGGGCGAGAAGGCACGCAGCGCTTTGCTAGGCGCCGAAGGCACGCAGCGCTTCCTTCGTTTGCGAGGCAGCGAAGAGATGCAGCACTTTGCTTGTGCACCAGGTGGCGCAGTGGCATCGCGGATGGCTTTTTCTCCTGGAGGCGAAGCGAGGCAGCACTTTGCTAGTTGGCGAGGCAGCGAAGAGACGCAGCAGGCTGCTTGTTGGTGAGACAGCCAACATGCACAGTGGTTAGCTATTGTGCGAGGCAGTGAATGACCGCCGAGCAAATCGCTTTGTGCGTTCGCCGCCTCGCTGCCTAGCAAAGCGTCGTCTGCCTTGGGCGCCTAGCAAAGCTGCGCGTGCCGTCGCCGTCAAGCAAAGCGCCGTGTTCCTTGGGCGCCTAGCAAAGAAGTGCCTGCCTTCGGCGCCTCGCCGCATCGCAGCCTAGCAAAGCGCTGCGTGCCTTCGGCGGCTGGCAAAGCAGTGCGTGCCTTCGCCGCCTCACACAGCGCGGCGTGCCTTCGGCGCCTCGCCGCCTAAGAAAGCGCTGCGTGCCTTCTCGCCCTCGCCGCCTAGCAAAGCTCTGCGTCCCTTCGCCGCCTCGCCGCCTAGCAAAGCGCCGTGTTCCTTTGGCGCCTAGCAAAGAAGTGCCTGCCTTCGGCGCCTCGCCGCATCGCAGCCTAGCAAAGCGCTGCGTGCCATCGGCGGCTGGCAAAGCAGTGCGTGCCTTCGCTGCCTCACACAGCGCGGTGTGCCTTCGGCGCCTCGCCGCCTAAGAAAGCGCTGCGTGCCTTCTCGCCCTCGCCGCCTAGCAAAGCTCCGCGTCCCGTCGCCGCCTAGCAAAGCGGCGTGTTCCTTCGGCGCCTAGCTAAGCGCCGTGTTCCTTCGCTGCCTCGCCGCCTAAGAAAGCGCTGTGTCCCTTTTCGCCCTCGCCGCCCAACAAAGCGCCGTGTCCCTTCACCGCCTCCCCAATCGCTTCGTGCCTTCGGCGCCTAGCAAAGCGCTGCTTGCCTTCGCCGCCTCACACACCGCTGCGTCCCTTCGCCGCCTCGCCGCTTAGCAAACGCCGTAGTAGCGCCGAAGGGACACGGCGCTTTTGTAGGCGCCGAAGGCACGTGGCGCCTTGCTAAGCACCGAGGCAGCGAAGGCACGCAGCCATTTGATCGTGGTCGACGGGCTCGGGCGCCTTGCTAGGCGGCGAGGCGGCGAAGGCACGCAGCGCTTTGCCAGGCGCCGAAGGCACTCAGCGCTTTGCCAGGCGCCGAAGGCACACAGCGCTTTGCCAGGCGCCCAAGGACGCAGCGCTCTAGGAGGCGGCGAGGGCACGCAGTGCTTTGCTAGGCGGCGAGCGGACGTGCAGCTTTGCTAGGCAGCCAAGGCTGAGGACGCTTTGCTAGACGGCGAAGGCACGAAGCGATTTGGGAGGCGGCGAAGGCACACGGCGCTTTTCTAGGTGGCGAGGCGGCGAAGGCACGCGCTGCTTTTCTAGGCGCCGAAGGCACGCAGCGCTTCCTTCGTTTGCGAGGCAGCGAAGAGGTGGAGCGGTTTGCTTGTCGGCCAGGCAGCGAACAGGCGCCGTGCTTTGCTTTCTGCCACTCAGCGAATACACGCAGCGCTCTGCTTTTTGGCGAGGCACTGAACAGATGCACCGTTTAGTTTGCGAGGCGGCGAAGAGACGCGGCGCTTTGCATGCTGGCGAGGCAGCGAAGAGATGCAGCGGTTTTCTAGTTGGCGAGGCAGCGAAGAGACGCAGCAGGCTGCTTGTTGGTGAGACAGCCAACATGCACAGTGGTTAGCTATTGTGCGAGGCAGCGAATGACCGCCGAGCAAATCGCTTTGTGCGTTCGCCGCCTCGCTGCCTAGCAAAGCGTCGTCTGCCTTGGGCGCCTAGCAAAGCTGCGCGTGCCGTGGCCGTCAAGCAAAGCGCCGTGTTCCTTGGGCGCCTAGCAAAGAAGTGCCTGCCTTCGGCGCCTCGCCGCATCGCAGCCTAGCAAAGCGCTGCGTGCCTTCGGCGGCTGGCAAAGCAGTGTGTGCCTTCGCCGCCTCACACAGCGCGGCGTGCCTTCGGCGCCTCGCCGCCTAAGAAAGCGCTGCGTGCCTTCTCGCCCTCGCCGCCTAGCAAAGCTCTGCGTCCCTTCGCCGCCTCGCCGCCTAGCAAAGCGCCGTGTTCCTTTGGCGCCTAGCAAAGAAGTGCCTGCCTTCGGCGCCTCGCCGCATCGCAGCCTAGCAAAGCGCTGCGTGCCATCGGCGGCTGGCAAAGCAGTGCGTGCCTTCGCTGCCTCACACAGCGCGGTGTGCCTTCGGCGCCTCGCCGCCTAAGAAAGCGCTGCGTGCCTTCTCGCCCTCGCCGCCTAGCAAAGCTCCGCGTCCCGTCGCCGCCTAGCAAAGCGGCGTGTTCCTTCGGCGCCTAGCTAAGCGCCGTGTTCCTTCGCTGCCTCGCCGCCTAAGAAAGCGCTGTGTCCCTTTTCGCCCTCGCCGCCCAACAAAGCGCCGTCTCCCTTCACCGCCTCCCCAATCGCTTCGTGCCTTCGGCGCCTAGCAAAGCGCTGCTTGCCTTCGCCGCCTCACACACCGCTGCGTCCCTTCGCCGCCTCGCCGCTTAGCAAACGCCGTAGTAGCGCCGAAGGGACACGGCGCTTTTGTAGGCGCCGAAGGCACGTGGCGCCTTGCTAAGCACCGAGGCAGCGAAGGCACGCAGCCATTTGATCGTGGTCGACGGGCTCGGGCGCCTTGCTAGGCGGCGAGGCGGCGAAGGCACGCAGCGCTTTGCCAGGCGCCCAAGGACGCAGCGCTGTGCGAGGCGGCGAGGGCACACAGTGCTTTGCTAGGCGGCGAGCGGACGTGCAGCTTTGCTAGGCAGCCAAGGCTGAGGACGCTTTGCTAGGAGGCTAGGCGGCGAAGGCACGAAGCGATTTGGGAGGCGGCAAAGGCACACGGCGCTTTGCTAGGCGGCGAGGGCGAGAAGGCACGCAGCGCTTCCTTCGTTTGCGAGGCAGCGAAGAGATGCAGCAGTCTCCTTGTTTGTGAGACAGCCAACATGCCCAGTGCTTGCTCCTTGTGCGAGGCAGCGAAGAGATGCAGCACTTTGCTTGTGCACCAGGTGGCGCAGTGGCATCGCGGATGGCTTTTTCTCCTGGAGGCGAAGCGAGGCAGCACTTTGCTAGTTGGCGAGGCAGCGAAGAGACGCAGCAGGCTGCTTGTTGGTGAGACAGCCAACATGCACAGTGGTTAGCTATTGTGCGAGGCAGCGAATGACCGCCGAGCAAATCGCTTTGTGCGTTCGCCGCCTCGCTGCCTAGCAAAGCGTCGTCTCCCTTGGGCGCCTAGCAAAGCTGCGCGTGCCGTCGCCGTCAAGCAAAGCGCCGTGTTCCTTGGGCGCCTAGCAAAGAAGTGCCTGCCTTCGGCGCCTCGCCGCATCGCAGCCTAGCAAAGCGCTGCGTGCCTTCGGCGGCTGGCAAAGCAGTGCGTGCCTTCGCCGCCTCACACAGCGCGGCGTGCCTTCGGCGCCTCGCCGCCTAAGAAAGCGCTGCGTGCCTTCTCGCCCTCGCCGCCTAGCAAAGCTCCGCGTCCCGTCGCCGCCTAGCAAAGCGGCGTGTTCCTTCGGCGCCTAGATAAGCGCCGTGTTCCTTCGCTGCCTCGCCGCCTAAGAAAGCGCTGCGTCCCTTTTCGCCCTCGCCGCCCAACAAAGCGCCGTGTCCCTTCACCGCCTCCCCAGTCGCTTCGTGCCTTCGCCGCCTAGCAAAGCGCTGCTTGCCTTCGCCGCCTCACACACCGCTGCGTCCCTTCGCCGCCTCGCCGCTTAGCAAACGCCGTAGTAGCGCCGAAGGGACACGGCGCTTTTGTAGGCGCCGAAGGCACGTGGCGCCTTGCTAAGCACCGAGGCAGCGAAGGCACGCAGCCATTTGATCGTGGTCGACGGGCTCGGGCGCCTTGCTAGGCGGCGAGGCGGCGAAGGCACGCAGCGCTTTGCCAGGCGCCGAAGGCACTCAGCGCTTTGCCAGGCGCCGAAGGCACACAGCGCTTTGCCAGGCGCCCAAGGACGCAGCGCTCTAGGAGGCGGCGAGGGCACGCAGTGCTTTGCTAGGCGGCGAGCGGACGTGCAGCTTTGCTAGGCAGCCAAGGCTGAGGACGCTTTGCTAGGAGGCTAGGCGGCGAAGGCACGAAGCGATTTGGGAGGCGGCGAAGGCACACGGCGCTTTTCTAGGTGGCGAGGCGGCGAAGGCACGCGCTGCTTTGCTAGGCGCCGAAGGCACGCAGCGCTTCCTTCGTTTGCGAGGCAGCGAAGAGATGGAGCGCTTTGCTTGTTGGCCAGGCAGCGAACAGGCGCCGTGCTTTGCTTTCTGCCACTCAGCGAATACACGCAGCGCTCTGCTTTTTGGCGAGGCACTGAACAGATGCACCGTTTAGTTTGCGAGGCGGCGAAGAGACGCGGCGGTTTGCATGCTGGCGAGGCGGCGAGCAGATCGAGTGCTTTGCTTGTTGGCGAGGCAGCGAAGAGATGCAGCGGTTTGCTTGTTGGCGAGGCAGCCAGCATGCCCAGTGCTTGCTCATTGTGCGAGGCAGCGAAGAGATGCAGCACTTTACTTGTGCACCAGGTGGCGCAGTGGCATCGCGGATGGCTTTTTCTCCTGGAGGCGAAGCGAGGCAGCACTTTGCTTGTTGGCGAGGCAGCGAAGAGACGCAGCAGGCTGCTTGTTGGTGAGACAGCCAACATGCACAGTGGTTAGCTATTGTGCGAGGCAGCGAATGACCGCCGAGCAAATCGCTTTGTGCGTTCGCCGCCTCGCTGCCTAGCAAAGTGTCGTCTGCCTTGGGCGCCTAGCAAAGCTGCGCGTGCCGTCGCCGTCAAGCAAAGCGCCGTGTTCCTTGGGCGCCTAGCAAAGAAGTGCCTGCGTTCGGCGCCTCGCCGCATTGCAGCCTAGCAAAGCACTGCGTGCCTTCGGCGGCTGGCAAAGCAGTGCATGCCTTCGCCGCCTCACACAGCGCTGCGTGCCTTCGGCGCCTGGTAAAGCAGCGCGTGCCTTCGCCGCCTCGCCGCCTAAGAAAGCACCACGTCCCTTCTCGCCCTCGCTGCCTAGCAAAGCGCGGTATCCCTTCGCCGCCTCACCGCCTAGCAAAGCTCCGTGTGCCGTCGCTGCCAAGCAAAGCGCCATGTTTCTTCGGCGCCTAGCAAAGCAGCACATGCCTTCGCCGCCTAAGAAAGCACTGCGTCCCTTTTCGCCCTCGCTGCCCAACAAAGCGCCGTGTCCCTTCACCGCCTCCCCAATCGCTTCGTGCCTTCGGCGCCTAGCAAAGCGCTGCTTGCCTTCGCCGCCTCACACACCGCTGCGTGCCTTCGCCGCCTCGCCACTTAGGAAACGCCGTAGTAGCGCCGAAGGCACACAGCGCTTTTGTAGGCGCCGAAGGCACGTGGCACTTTGCTAAGGCATGAGGCAGCTGAGGCACGCAGCGGTTTGATAGCTGTCGACGGGCTCGGGCGCCTTGCTAGGCGGCGAGGCGGCAAAGGCATGCAGCGCTTTGCCAGGTGCCCAAGGACGCAGCGCTGTGTGAGGCGGCGAGGGTACGCAGTGCTTTACCAGGCGCCGAAGGCACTCAGCGCTTTGCCAGGCGCCCAAGGACGCAGCGCTCTAGGAGGCGGCGAGGGCACACAGTGCTTTGCTAGGCGGCGAGCGGACGTGCAGCTTTGCTAGGCAGCCAAGGCTGAGGACGCTTTGCTAGGCGCTTTGCTAGGCGGCGAAGGCACGAAGCAATTTGGGAGGCGGCGAAGGCACATGGCGCTTTGCTAGGCGGCGAGGGCGAGAAGGCACGCAGCGCTTTCTTAGGCGGCGAGGCGGCGAAGGCACGTGCTGCTTTGCTAGGCGCCGAAGGCATGCAGCGCTTCCTTCGTTTGCGAGGCAGCGAAGAGATGGAGCGGTTTGCTTGTTGGCCAGGCAGTTAACAGGCGCCGTGCTTTGCTTTCTGCCAGTCAGCGAATACATGCAGCGGTCTGCTTTTCTGCGAGGCACTGAACACATGCAGCGTTTAGTTTGCGAGGCGGCAAAGAGATTCAGCGCTTTGCTTCTTGGCGAGGCAGCGAAGAGATGCAGCACTTTGCTTGTCCACCAGGTGGCGCTGCTGCATCGCGGTTGCTTTTTCGCGCAGAAGCGAACAGACGCAGCACTTTGCGAGGCAGCGAACACATGCAGTAGTTTCCTTGTTTGTGAGGCACTGAACAGAACAGCGAAGCAACGAACAGACACAGCGGTTTGCTTGTTCACGAGGCGGCAAAGACATGCAGCGGTTAGTTATTTTGCCAGCCAGCGAACAAACGCAGCAGTTTGCTTGATTGCTAGGCAGTGAAGAGATGCAGCGGTTTTCTTGTTTGCAAGGCATCGAATAGATGCAGCGCTTAATTAGCTTGTGAGGTTGCGAGGAGGTGCTGTGCCTTGCTTGCTCGCACGGAATCGAAGAGGCGCAGTGGTCTGCTTGTTTTCAAGGCAGTGAAGAGACGCAGCTGTTTGCTCTTTTGCGAGGCAGCAAAGACATGCAGCGGTTAGTTAGCTTGTGAGGCAGCGAACAGATGCAGCAGTGTGCTTGTTTGCAAGGCAGTGAACACAAGCAGCAGTTAGTTCGCGAGGCAGCGAAGAGGCGCAGCAGTGTGCTTGTTCGTGAGGTGGCGAACAGATGCAGTGGTTAATTAGTTTGCGATGCAGCGAAGAGGCGCAGTCGTAATTACGCTGCAAGGCAGTGAAGAGCTGCAGTTGTAAGTGAGTTTGCGAGGCAGCGAAGAGACGCAGCAGTTTGCTTGTTTGCGAGGTATTGAAGAGACACAGCGGTTTGCTTGTTCGGAAAGCGGTGGACAGATTCTGTGGACTGCTTGTTCACGAGGCAGTGAAGAGATGCAGCGGTTAGTTCATGAGTCATGGAAGAGAGGCAGCGGTTTGCTTGTTTGCGTGGCAGCGAAGAGACGCAGTGGTTTGCTTTTTCGGAAAGCGGTGGACAGATTCTGCGGAATGCTCATTCACAATGCATCAAAAAGATGCGAGGCATCTGCTATGCTTCAGCCGATCGGTGCCGCCTGAGATGTGGGTGGGGGTGGGGGGGCTGATAAAAGAGGTCTGGAAGATGGCACTGAGTGGGTTATTGAGGCGTCGGGGACATGAAAGGACAGTGTGGTGGGGTTAAAGGCCTTTGCTGGGGAACAGGAGGCAACTCCCCGATTCTCCATGTAGTAGCTCCAAATTCCCAATTCCTCCACATCAACACTCTCAATTGAATTTATCCCTTTCTGTTGGGTCTCAAATCCATAATTTATGTATGTACAGCATTCTTGTCCTATGAGAGCACATGTTCCTCCCCGACTAGCTAACAGATAATCTAGGGCCATGCGATTTTGTAGAGTCACCATCCTATCTTGAGCCATTTCATAAGACGTACTGTTCAACCCTTCAATAGTCTCGTTAGCCACCTCTTCTAGTAAATTGCTAAATTGATTGATTTTGGTCCCATAGGACGCAGCTGCACACATAGGACAGAGTGTAAAGAAAAACCTTCATCCTTCTGGTATGACAGGTTTATTTTTTAATTTTAGTTTTATCTCTCTTTTCCAACGTGGTCGTCCTGATGGAAGTTGTTGTATCACTCTAAACGGGGGCATTAACAGACCTAGATAGCAAGATCCATACCATCCTCCAGGTAGCCAACTGTATGCTTTTTCCCACAGATCCAATATGTACCATTAACGTGGTCTTCCCAGATGGCTGATTTGTTTGCAATTGCCTCCCAGGTTTGATCTGAATACCACCAGGTGACATTGCCTACCACCGTACCATTTGAGTGTTGTAAAGGAAGAGTGGCATTGCGGGAAGGGGTTAGGTAATATCTGCACTTACTTTCTCCTGCCTTGAACCCACCCGTTTTGTTCATTTTGTAACAAAGAAACCCGTCCTCCAAGTAACCTAATTTTATAGCTTCAGGTTTAGGTTTATCTCCACTATTTATCGGTAGAGATGGTTGTTTTGGCCACTCAGCCGACACCATGCTATTGTTAGTATCAGCAGTACAGCTGGCAGCTAGGGAGTCCGCATAGGTATAGTTTGTTGCTTTTAATTGTCTGATTATTCCAATTGTGTAAAACACAATATTCTGACCATCCGAGAGGGGTGCGTTTAAAAGGAAACCCTGTTCCCCCCAACATTATCTGCGAACATATCCAGCAGTTTGACACGTTTAATTTCTCTGCCAGTCGTATTTTTGCCTCCTCGTAAAGATTTTCATGGTTCATTCCCTGATTGATGGAGCAGTCAGTTAACATCATGGCTACCCCAGTTAAAATACTAATAATCTGTCGATTAGTTCTCATGTTTGATTAATTAATCGTCTTTTAATTTTCTGATTTCTAAAAAGCAAAAAAATCTACAAATAATTCAGCAACACTCCTGGGTTACGGGTTTCAAATTATTTTCTGCATTCTTATTTGAAGAGGATTTTTATCTGAGGGAATGACTTTCCATTGAGGTTCTTTTGGCAGTGATGCTGGCTTAACTCAAGTGTAATGAACCCAAGGTTCAATTCCTTTCACCTTGAGTGCGGTGTAAATTGTTAGGAGTACCGGAAAGGGTCCCTTCCACCTCTCTTGTAAAGGTTCGGAGTTCCACCTTTTTATGTATATGAAATCTCCAGGTTGATACTGATGGACAGGAGCGTCCAGCGTGAGTGGTCCTGCCAAAATAATATGCCGTCGGAGAGTCACAAGGACTTTCCCTAAAGAAATCAGATATAATTTTAAATCTGTTTTTCCTTTTACATTTATCTCCCCTGGAATCAGCGGCACTTGGTACGGTTTCCCATATAATGCCTCATAAGGACTAATCTTACTTCTAGACCTTGGTTGTATTCTGATTCTCAAAAGAGCCAGTGGAAGGGCCTGTGGCCATCTTAAAGAAGTTTCTTGACATATTTTACTAATCTGCTGCTTTAAAGTTTGATTCATTCCTTCTACCTTCCCACTCGATTGAGGCCTCCACGGGGTATATAAATCCCACTTGATATCAAAAATTTTACTTAGCTGTTGGACTATATCTGCCACGAAATGCGGGCCCTGATCAGAGGACGTTCCTATCGGTACCCCGAATCTTGGTATTTTATCTTTGAGCAATATTTTAGTTACTTCCCCAGCTTTGTTGGTGCGACAGGGAAAAACTTCCGGTCATCCCTAGAAGGTGTCAACTAATACCAGGAGATATCTATAGCCGTTTTGTCTTGGTAATTCAGAGAAATCTATTTGCCAATAATCTCCAGGGGAACTTCCTTGCTTAGTGGTCCCCGGGGGCGGTCTTTTCCTGTT
Source organism: Apteryx mantelli (assembly GCF_036417845.1). Taxonomy (NCBI): domain Eukaryota; kingdom Metazoa; phylum Chordata; class Aves; order Apterygiformes; family Apterygidae; genus Apteryx; species Apteryx mantelli. The sequence goes on along the minus strand of NC_089993.1, from coordinate 54,596 downwards.
CATAGGATTAATTTTTAAACACACAGGGCACTTTGCCATTACAGACTTTACTATTGCAGTCATTCCTACACATATAATCAAATTTTGAAGACTAGAAATCATAGCCTCACTACCCCAGTGTGTTTCTCAGGGCGAGAGCCCTGCCTGAGGGTCCCCTCTGGCTCGGGGGACGATGTGGCAGCCAGGACTCCTGGGCTGGGGCTGCCCTGAGCCCCAAGGCTTCTCTGGGGCCAGCTCCATCACCTCTTGGGTGGTGGGGAGGAATCCATAGCCAGGTTTCCCTGGGAGTGGGTCTCCCTTCGGGGTATGACTCTGAGAGGAAAGGGGTCCTGCGTTCCTGAGGCTGGGGTGTCCTGCAGCTCCAGCGGGGCTCTCCAGAGCCTGCTGCAAATGCCTTTGTTGGAAAGGGATCCTTCACCTTCTAATAAGTCCTGCCCCCAAGCAGGGCAGGAGGGTGAAGAGGACACCGCCCTGCCCTGGGGGCAGCAGGATGCTGCCCGCAGGCTCCGGCGCCCCGGCCAGCCCAGGGCCCCATGCCGGCACCACGGCTGCCACCAGCACAGGCCCCAGCGCTGCCCCCCCCGCGCCCGCCATGGCCCCCAGGGCGCAGGGCAGCAAGCAGCCCCGCCGGGCCGCTGCGGCAGAGCACAGCCCCGGCGGGGCAGCAGCCACGTCCCAGGGCCCTGCACCACCCAGCCACACGGGGCCGCGGTGCCCCGAGGCCCCGCCGCGCCCCAGCCCTGCGCTGCCGCCCACAAGATGGCGTCCAACCGCGGGGGGACAGGGCAGAGCGGGCCGCCAGGGCAGGAGGGCCCAACGTTGCCATGGCACCGCCCAGTGCAGCCCTCCTATTGGCTGGCATGATGAGGAGGGTGGGGCTGGATTTCACTGATGGCTCTGTCAGCCAATCATAGCCCAGCATGTGAAAAAAAAAAAAGACCTGAAAGAAGGAGGGAAAGCAGAGCAGGAGCAAAGCAGGCGGGAAGCGAGCGGGAGAGAGAGCAGGGGCGAGCAGGTTTGGTGGGGGTTGCGGGCGTGTTCAACTGCCGGCGGGTGCCCTCCCGCCGGGGCGGGGGCAGCGGTGCTGGCGATGGGGCTGCTTCCCTGCAGGAGCTGCAGCAGGGGCTGGTGGGGCTGTGAGCACGGCACAGAGTGACCTGGGCCAGAGGGGGGAGCTGCCCTGCAGCCAGAGGTGCCAGCCTGCTGCGAGCGGCTGGGCCAGGGCGGCTCGGTGGGGTTCTGGGTGCAGGAACCTTTGGCCCTGTGGTGGCTCTGGGATCCATGTTAAAGCATTTCCCTGAGCTGCTGCTGCCAGCGCAGCCCCAGGTGCTGCTCAGAGCTGCGTTTGGGAGCTGCTGGGCCAAGTGTGAGCAGGCTGCTGGTGTCGTTGCGAGGTGCCCTTCCCAAGGGTGTCTTTTGTTCTGAAAAGCACACTTCCGAGTGGCTCTGAGAGAGGTTGTCCCCGCATGTCATGCCGTGCCTTAGCCGTTGTTTTTCCTGCAGGTCTCTTGCTTCGCCCGAGACCTGTGAGCCTGGCAGCAGCCTGAAGGGTGTTTCGAGAACAGCTCTGTAAGTGTGAGCTGTTTTGCTTGTGAAGGGCCTTGAAAGTTGATGAACGACCAGTGCTTGCACTTGCCTTTGTTGTTTCCAGACTCCTAGGTCAGGGTGAAGAGTTGGTGAATTGTGACTCTGCTGGTTTCCCCAAGTCAGGCCAGGATGCCCTGGCCTGAGTCCTTCTGCGTGTCTCAAGCTGTCAGGGCATGAAATAGGAGAATGCTGGTTGCCCTTGATGTGTAAAGGATTTTCTGTGTTTGTTCAGCACCGGGGAAGGAGCTAGACTTCTGGGTTGCAGAAAGTCTTCTTCTTCTGACTGGAACATGAGGCCCTGCTGTCTTCAGGTTCATAATTGCTGCTCTCATGCAATCTTCCCACTAGAAAATGTTGCTAAGAATTACTTGTAGGCCTTTCTGCCATTCCTAAGTGTCCTAGGCTAGGTGTAGGTGTCACCTAGGCAAAAGCTCATCTTTTTTTGGGGTAGTAACTGGTCCGTAATGGGTGTTTTGCTGCACTATGAGCATTGAGAGGAGCACGAAGTGAATGAGGGTGGCCGTTCAGTAGGTGGCTCAGCCTTGGGGGAGGGAATGGGGCGCTGTAGGTGGCAACGGGCACATGGTCAGGGTGTGGGTAGTGAGGTCATGGGTGTCTATGAGAGCTATGCCAGAAAATCCGCAGTGTCAAATCAATTCTTTGTAAGTTGCTGATAGGCCTGGAGGAGGCACATGAGTCGGCCATTGCTGATGAGGTCATTTCTGCCAGAGTACCTGATACGGCAGCTGGAGGAACAAGGCTTGGCTGTTGATTGTGAGGCCACTTCTGAGTGCTGAACCGATTGGAGAGCAGCAGAGATGTGGCTGGAAAGGTGACTGTGAGGTGATTTCTACCTGAGCAGTTGATAGGGCAGCAGCAGGTCCATGGCTGAGATCTGTGTTTTTGAGCTTATTTCTGCGTGAGGTGCTGCTAAGGCAGGATTTGTCTCATGGCTGGGGAAGTTCTAGTGCGGTAATTTCTGTCTTAGAGGCTTCTAGGCCAGTGACAGAGATATGGCCGTGAAGGTGACTGTGAGGTCCTGTCTTTCTGAGTCACTGCTAGGCCAGCAGCAGGCAGTTAGGCACGGGTGTTGATTGTGAGGTCTCTTTTGTCAGAGTAGCTGGTAGGCCAGCAGTAGTTCATGGCTGGGGAAGTTACTTTGCGGAAACTTCTGCCTCTGAAGCCCATAGGCCAGCAGTAGGTATGTGGTGGGAGTATGCGCTTGTGAGGTCTCCTCTATGTGAGCAGCTGCTAGGTGAGGAGAAGACACATGGCTTGGATGCTGGTGGTGAGGTCACTTCTCGGTTTGTTGTGTGTGCTCAGAGGAGGGCTTGACCCCTGCAGAGCTCTACAGCAATACAGAAATGCAACTAATCAATCAAGCAGGAGTAGATGTTTCACATCATCTGACACAAATTTTCTTCCATTCCTTCATCATGAGTTAGTACTGCTCTATTGAAAATGCGGCTGATGTTCTGTGGTGAACACGGACATGGAGTTGTCCTTTCCACTTGTTGCTAAGTAGAAGCTTGCAGCCTCCTGCCGGTCAGCTAGGGAGTGCAAGTAGCCTTTTTCAGCTGCTAAATTCATCTAGTGCTGGTGTGAGCAGTGGTGTTAGTAATTTCTTATTGCCAGGGGGTGTGTGCTTTAGAAATTGCCCCTGTCAAAAGAACAGGGAGCTTGTGAGATTTTCCTGCAAGGTCTGAATGCCATCTCTGTCTTTGAGGTGTCCACCTGCTTTTATGACACGTTTGGAAGTGTACCACGTTAGAGGTCTCTGATTTTCTGTCCGCATACGCAGTCATTGGAGAATGGGTGCAAAGGCAGTTGGAGGAGACAGAAGGAATGTCACTCTGCCAAAAATGGTATGTGCTATGTTTTCAAAGAGATTTCTTGTTCAGAGAAGTTGAGGCACAAGTGAGAAGCAAGAGGTGGCCTGATCAGCCGCTGTGAGGGCACTTGTTCTCTGCTTCCTGGAGGTGGGAAGTGAGCAGGCCCCAGGTTGTGAGTGGCTGTTCAGAGGCAGTGCCTGTTGCAAGGCCTTGGAGGACTAGAAGGGAATGGAGGGGCTGGAGAGTTGGGCTTTGTGTGTTGTGGGGCGCTTGGGGTGCGCTGTGTGCTGCCATGTGTAGTGCTGTGGCCTGTGTGTTGCTGATGCAGAGGCACGTGTTGACTGCAAAGCCTCTGTGAGCAGCACGTTGCAGTGCGAGATGCCCTGTGGTGGAGCCAGGTGGTGGCGCCAGTGCTTTGCTGCTCAGCATGGGAGGAGGTGGCTGGAGAGAGCAGTGCTCTGCTCCTAGAGCCCAGCATGCCATCACAGTGTCCTTCTGGGAGACGTGGGTGAGGACTGTTGGTGACTGTGTTCCCTCCTTGGAGCATGCTCGCAGTTTGGTGGTTTCTGTTAGCTGCGGTTCAAGCTTGGAGTTTCTGAAGGTCTTGATGCTTCCGTGAGTCTTTGGGATTTTACTGACTGCCCTGGAGAAAGTTGTCTTCTCCCTGCTTAAAGGCTTTCTGTTGAAGCTGGACTGTCATTGCATCTTCCCATCTCAGACCCTAATGCATTCCGATCCCTCAGAGAGATGGGTAGTTAATCAAAGCGGTCGGAGGCATTTCTTCAGTTTGTGTCTATGCAGACCCTTGCAGAGAGGGGAGATGGCCACGTCACAAGAAGTCAGGCCTCTGAGGGCGATGGGTGGCTCTGAGACAGCTGTCCTTGGTCAGCAGTGGAGGGGGCAGCTGCAGAGCCGCTGGCACCTTTGGAAAGAGCCTCAGACTAGCAGATTCCTTGAGGCTGCAATGGGGGAGACATGTGGAGGTAGGGATCCAACGCCCTGGTCAAAGCAGGTCGCAGTAGGGGAGGTACCTCTGGGCCTTTTGCAGTGCAGTTTTGATTATCTCCAGTCTTTGATTATCTTGGAGATCTGAGAAGCCTCTCTGGATCCCTGTGCCACAGTGCAGCCATTGTCCCGGAGAAAAAGGTTTCTTCTTAACATCGAAGAAGAATTTCCCATTGTGCAATTTGTCCCGGTTGCCTCTCATGCTATTAGTGTGCACCTCCAAGAAAATCCAGCTCCGTCTTCTCTGTACCCTCCTTAAGGTAGCTGTGCACAGCATGAAGATTTCCCTTGGCCTTCTCTTGTCTAGGCTGAACAAAGCCAGCTCTCGCAGCCTCTCCTTGTATGCCCCACGCTCCAGCCGCTGACCGTCTTGGTGTCCCTGTGCTGGACTCCCTGCTGTGTGTTAGTGCCTTTGCAGAACTGGAGGGCCCAGACAGGAGCCGGTATACAGACATGGTCTCCCCTGTGCCAAAAAGTGGGGTAGACCGTCTCGGTGGCCCTGCTGGCTGTGCTCTCACCAATACAGCTCAGTATCGAGGGGAGACATTTGCCGCTGACTGTCGCGACTATGTAAGACCAGCAGGACTGATAGTAACACGCCGGTTCTTTCTTTCTTTCTTTCTTTCTTTCTAGGTTGCTCCACTCATGGAGGCTCCCAGTGCAGTTGTAGAGCCCCTGAGGCTGGAGGCGGGATGCCAGGATGTGTCCGTGTACCTGTCGACATCTTTGCCAGCATTGTGAGCCCTCTGTGAAAGCAGCTGCAAGTGAATGAGCTGAGGCTACGTGTGGATGCGAAGGCTTCCATAAATGCACCTGGCTTCCATGGGTGACTTGGGGTGTGGCTTCACCTCCTCGTACCTCTGCTGTGCTGCAGGTTCCTCCTCCCACAACTTCTGTTACTGCCAGCCCGCTCAGCAAATGCTCTTGTGCCCCCTCCTTTTCCTATGAGGTTGTGGGGCCATACAGGACGAGTGCAGGACCCTTATAATAAATGCCAGCATGTCTTGAGGGCCTTTGTGTGAGTGCTTGTGTGAGTGTGAGTAGCTTGACCTGAGGAAGTCTCAGAGCTCTTGGGCTGCTGGCTCTGCGAGGGGTAAGATGTGCCCAGGGCCAGGCTGCCCGTGGCACCCAGCCCTCAGTGCTCTGTGAAGCCAGCGGTGGAGCCCAGATGGCTGCTGCAGAGCCTGCACAGGCAGGACAGCTGTCATTTCAGCAGACGTCCAGTCTGGGGCTGTCTCATTGCTTGGGCCTCATTTCAAAGCCTCTGCACCCTTTTCCCCTTCAGAGGGGCTCCTTGTGCAAGTAACTAAAGGAAAGGACCCGAGGTTACTTTGGGCTCAGGAGGCCTTCAGGACTCTCAAATGATTCTACATTGTATGTGTACCTTTTGTATTACTAAACAGAATCTGCATCCGCCCATCCCTAGCTGGAGGTTCCTGAGGGGATGGAGGTGGAAAGCAGCAGCCTGCTGTGCCCAAAGAAAGCAGGATCCTTCCCTCTGAAAAGAGCAGCATCGCGCAAGGAGCAAGCTCTGTGCCTGATCTTGTGCTGATCATTTGCACAGGCCTTGTGAGCCTAGAGTGCCTTGGTCACCTTGTGGTGTTATCGCAAGAGCTTGCCTGTGTCTGGGTTGAGGAGCCAAGGGAAGGCAGGGAACAAAGCAGTGGCTGGGGAGCATGCAAGTGGCGAGTGTCCTGCAGGCATCTCTTCTTGCTGGCACTTGGTTGTATCTAGCAGAAGAAGCAGCTCTGTGGGGCAGAGGCAGTGTGCTTGTAGACTAGCTGACACAGCAGTGGTCTGGCATCAGGTTGATGGCTGTTGCAGCGCTGAGTTGATCTGAGAGTGTCAGAAGCCCTTTCCCATGGAGCTGCTCCCTCAGCTGGTCTCTGTACCTAGAAATGCACTGGAAATGGAAGTGGCATCCTGCTGTCATTGTGTAGGTGCTGCAGTGCAAAGGCTCCCAGCTCAGATTTGATGGTACTAAAGAAAAAGCAAGACCAGTTGTTCCCTTTTGTGATTTGTGTGCAGGGTGACAGAGTGGCGCTGTGCCATGATTTGGAGAGAGTCTTGCCAGGAGATGAAAGCTGTTTGCAGAAGACTGTTCTGTATGGAGTGATAACAGCGTAATCAAGGGACGTGAGAGTGGCCCAGGTGAGCTTGCACTTTTCAGATCCCTTGTGACTCGGTCCCAGATAGGGCAGCAGCAGGCACGTTGATGCCATTTGTGCTTGTGAGGTGAGTTGTGCCTCTGAAGCTGGTAGGCCAACAGCATGCCCATAGCTTTGGTGATGCTGGTGAGGTCCCTTGTGTCTCAGTGCCTCCTAAAGGGTGAGCAGGCCCTTGCTGCTGTTTGTGCTTTTGCGGTCAGTTGTGCATCAGTATGTGACTGGCGATCAGCATGCACATTGCTGCTGTTTGTGCTTGTTTAGGTCAGTTGTGCCTCATTTCCGAAGAGGCCAGGAGCAGATAGATATATGGCTTCGTGGCTGCCTGTGAGGTCACTTCAGCCTCAGCACCTGACAGTCCAGCTCGATGCATATTGCTGCTGTTTGTGTTTGTGGAGTCATTCGGCCTGAGTATCTGCTAGGCCATGAGCAGCCACAGTGCTCATTTTTGTACTTGTGAGGTGAAGTTGCTTCAGTACCTGATTAGACTGCATCAAGCACATTGCTGCTTTTGTGCTTGTGAGGTCGCATGTGCCTCAATGCCTGATAGGCCAGTGCTGGTCGTGTGGCTGCCGTTAGTGGTTGTGAGGTCACTTGTGCCTCAGTGCCTGATAGGCCAGGGTTAGGCCCATGTCTGCAGTTTGTGGTTGTGAGGACAGTTCTGCTTAGGTGCCTGATAGGCCAGTGCTGGTCATGTGGGTGCAGTTTGTTGTTGTGAGGTCACTTGTGCCTCAGGACCTGATAGGCCAGTGGTGGTCATGTGGCTGCTGTTAGTGGTTGTGAGGTCACTTGTGCCTCAGTGCCTGATAGGCCAGTGTTGTTCATGTGGCTGCTGTTAGTGGTTGTGAGGTCACTTCTGCCTCATAATGAGAAACTGCAGGCACACCACCAGCACTCGTCTATCAGGCAGAGAGGCACAAGTGACCTCACAACCACAGACTGCACCCACATCACCAGCGCTGGCCTATCAGGCACTCAGGCACAAGTGACCTCACAACCACAAACTGCACCCACATGACCAGCACTGGCCTTCAGGCCCTGAGGCACAAGTGACCTCACAAGCACAAACAGCAGCCACATGACCAGTACTGTCCTATTGTTACCAAAAGGCCCCAGACAACAAAGAGTCTCAAAGGGGTGGGGGGATGGGGGAACGGTTACCAGCTCAGACAAGAAGGAGTCTCAACAGGAGCCTCAGATAAACATACCCAAGGACACAGGTGCAGCTGGGACTGATACATTCTGAAAAAGTACAGATGAAGTATACAGAAAGTGGAAAGAGGGACAGGCCACTTGGGAGGAATATAGGAACGTTGTCAGAGTATGCAGGGATGCGACGAGGAAGGCTAAGGCCCGTTTGGGATTAAATCTGGCTAGAGATGTCAAGGACAGCAAGAAGGGCTTCTTCAAATACATCAGCAGCAAGAGGAAGACTAGGGAAAATGTGGGCCCTTTGCTGAATGGGGTGGGTGCCTGGGTGACGAAGGATACAGAGAAGGCAGAGTTACTGAATGCCTTCTTTGCTTCAGTCTTTACTGCTCAGGCCAGCCCTCAGGAACCCCAGATCCTGGAGGCAAGAGAGAAAGTCTGGAGAAAGGATGACTTTCCCTTGGTGGAGGAGGAGTGGGTTAGAGATCATTTAAGCAAACTTGACACCCACAAATGCATGGGCCCTGATGGGATGCACCCACGAGCGCTGAGGGAGCTGGCGGACATTATTGCTAAGCCACTCTTCATCATCTTTGAAAGGTCATGGAGAAGAGGAGAGGTGCCTGAAGACTGGAAGAAAGCCGGTGTCACCCCAGTCTTCAAAAAGGGCAAGAAGGAGGACCCAGGGAACTACAGGCCAGTCAGCCTCACCTCCATCCCTGGAAAGGTGATGGAGCAGCTCATCCTGGAGGCCATTTCCAAGCATGTGGAGGAAAAGAAGGTGATCAGGAGTAGTCAGCATGGCTTCACCAAGGGGAAATCATGCCTAACCAACCTGATAGCCTTCTATGATGGAATGACTGGCTGGGTAGATGAGGGGAGAGCAGTGGATGTTGTCTCCCTTGGCTTCAGCAAGGCTTTCGACACTGTCTCCCATAGCATCCTCATAGACAAGCTCAGGAAGTGTGGGTTAGATGAGTGGACAGTGAGGTGGATTGAGAACTGGCTGAATGGCAGAGCTCAGAGAGTTGTGATCAGTGGCACAGAGTCTAGTTGGAGGCCTGTAGCTAGCTGTGTCCCCCAGGGGTCAGTCCTGGGTCCAGTCTTGTTCAACTTCTTCATCAGTGACCTGGATGAAGGGACAGAGTGCACCCTCAGCAAGTTTGCTGACGATACAAAACTGGGAGGAGTGGCTGATACGCCAGAGGGCTGTGCTGCCATTCAGAGAGACCTGGACAGGTTGGAGAGGTGGGCAGAGAGGAACCTCCTGAAGTTCAACAAAGGCAAGTGCAGGGTCCTGCACCTGGGGAAGAATAACCCCATGCACCAGTACAGGTTGGGGGCTGACCTGCTGGAAAGCAGCTCTGCGGAGAAGGACCTGGGAGTGCTGGTGGACACAAAGTTAAGCATGAGGCAGCAATGTGCCCTTGTGGCCAAGAAGGCCAATGGTATCCTGGGGTGCCTCAGGAAGAGTGTTGCCAGCAGGTCGAGGGAGGTGATTCTCCCCCTCTACTCAGCCCTGGTGAGGCCCCATCTGGAGTACTGCGTCCAGTTCTGGGCTCCCCAGTACAAGAGGGATGTAGCACTACTGGAGCAAGTCCAGCGAAGGGCCACAAAGATGATTAGGGGACTGGAGCATCTCTCTTATGAGGAAAGGCTGAGAGAGCTTGGCCTGTTTAGCTTGGAGAAGAGAAGGCTGAGAGGAGATCTTATCAACGTGTACAAGTATCTGAAGGGAGGGTGTCGAGAGGATGGGACCAGACTCTTTTCAGTGGTGCCAAGCGACAGGACGCGAGGCAACAGGCACAAACTGAAACACAGACACTTCCATCTTAACATGAGGAAAAACTTTTTCACTGTGAGGGTGACACAGAGCACTGGAACAGGTTGCCCAGAGAGGTTGTGGAGTCTCCTTCTCTGGAGATATTCAAAATGCGCCTGGATGCAATCCTGTGCAATGTGCTCTAGGTGACCCTGCTTGAGCAGGGGGGTTGGACTAGATGATCTCCAGAGGTCCCTTCCAACCTCAGCGATTCTGTGATTCTGTGATAAACCAGCAGAAGCCAGCTGGAGCCAAAATTAGGACCAAGACAGCTTTTCTCAAACAAGGAAGCAAGCCAAGCTGAGACCATGTATGGAAAAATCGAGCAAAGTTCATGGCAAGACGCTGAGTGACACCTCTTCTGACACCACTAGGGACCACCAGAGACCACCAGAGACCCCCACAGAAGACCCCCCCCCCAGAGACTCAGACCGCATGCGTAATGATTATGTAAATGTAATAATTAGTTCTAGGAAATAGAATGAATATGTATAATCATTCCTGGAAATTTAATGCATATGTATGTGATAGAGCAATATAAACTTTAGATGATGCGACACACGGTGTGCACGTTGGGTGGAGCTTTACCCTGTGCACCCGGCGCCATAATAAAGAGAATGCCTGCTTCTTAATGCTCCGTTGGTGTTAAGGAGTTTTTCTCCCGATTTCAGTGGCAAAACGATCTCCAAACCCGAACGATAGTGGGCCCTTGCAAACCATTGGGCCTTGCTTTTCAGCAAAGGAAAAACTCCCTTTGCTGAAATGGGATTGTTTCTAATGTAAATGCACGTTCTGTGGGTATACTGTCTCTTTTCTCTGCAAAAGAGTATTTTACCAGGAGACAAAACAAGGACTAGAACCGAGCTGGAATCTGATGGACTTTACCCAAAAATTCTTCCCCGGGCAAAGGCTGCAGCAGCAATGGGGGCTGCTGAAAGCAGGTTTTGGCTCTTGGAGTCCTGTGAAGTGGAAAATGCCAGAGGAACGGGGTTGCACTGTGCTTTAAAGATGGGAGTGCAGGGAAAGGTTTGTGTTGTTTGCCCCCAGGAACCGGGATTGCTCTCTTGCTTCAGGGCTTCCCTTCTGCTGTTCCTGCGGGGCCAGGTTCACACAACTGCTGCTTTATCCTCTGCTCATGTTTTGTCAAGAAAGCAATGTACTCACAGCAGCTGAAATATGTATACCAAAGCACATTTTTGACAATGGGGAGTTCCAGGTTCTGTGATGTTTTCTCATGTCAGTTATACAGCTAGTTCTGTTGTCCCCAGTCGGGGATTCATTACATGGTGTGCAGAAAATCAAGCTACACACAGAGTCTAGATACCGTTTTTATTTTGAGATAGCGCGAAGTCGGGTGCTAGGTGGTAAATCCACAAAGCTAGCACACCAGGTATTTCTTTATCATTCCATTTATACAGCTTTTCTCAGCCAAGAGCTGCCTCTTGTTCCGCCCCTATTACATGATTGGTTAAATTATTTGCATATTACTTACACTGCAATTCTCACTTCTGCATGCCCAGTGGGGAAGGGTCTCCCCACAATTAGGGGTCTTCAACCTAGGGGTGTGATTTTTAGCATTATAATGATATTATAATGAAGATAGATTACTCTCAGTCAGAGCTAGTTATTCTTTTTTTGCTGACTGATTAGCTATATACATGTTCCCAGGATGTTCCGAACTTGAAGGAGGAACATCGTCTCCGACACTGACTAGGAATGCCTCCTTGCTCATTCTTGGCAACTTGAAGGATAGGTCCCCCGGTCCTAAATCTTAACCATTAAAATTCCTTCCAAAGTAAAATTTGCAGGTTCAATTAATAATTTCTCCTAATTCAGATAACAGGAAGGGTGTGAGCTGCAGATCGAGGCAGGTGTTCCTTCCCCTGTGCTCAGCACTGATGAGGCCACCTCTGGAGTGCTTTGCCCCGTTCCGGCCTTCCCAGCAGAACAAAAAGGCATGGGCCTAGTGGAGCGAGCCCAGCCACCAAAGGTGACTGATTAAGGGCTTGGGGCATGTGTCATATGGCGAGAGGCTGAGCAAGCTGGAATTGTTCAACCTGGAGAAGAGAAGGCTCGGGGCAGGGGCAGGGGCAGGGGATCTTATCAATGTGTAGAACATCTGATGGTGTTATCTGAGTTAGGAGAATTATTAACTGAGCTTGCGAATTTTTACTTCAGAAGGAATTTTAATGTTTAAGCCTTAGCTAAGAGGCAGCTTTTGGCTGAGAAAGACTGTATAAATAGAATAAGAGAGAAATACTTGGTGTGCTAGCTTTGTGGATTTACCACCTAGAACCCCATTTTGCGCAATCTGGACATAAAAAATGATATCTCGACTCTGTGTGTAGCTTGACTTGTTGCACACCGGTAACGAATTCCAGATTTGGGACAACATTTTCTGGCGACCCAGGTGGGACTAGCCTTGCCCGGCTTGACTCGCTGCGCTTGCCGGGGAGCCCAAGAGCTGCGTGGACTCCAGCGCGCACCGACCTTTTGATTGGAGACTCTGGTGGCTCGGGCTCCGCGGCTGGACGGTGAGCGACACAGTGGTGCAACGCTGGAAGAGAGATATCGATAGAGGGAACAAAGGGGAGATCGATGAGTAGGAAAATTTGTTTCTGTAGCTCTACATAAGTCGCCCCATTGAAGGACCGCAGCAGTAGCATAAATTGGCTTCTACCCATAGACGCGGAGGAAGGAGAAGCAGGAGGCTCTCTTCCTAAATAGCCGAGTGTATGAAGTCTTGGTTAAGGAATTCTGGAAAATAATTATCCCATGGGGTCGGCTTCCTTCACTGAGATACTCCCCTTGTTCTCCCTTAGGATGCATTGTGGAAAACTGGAAAAAAATTGGTGGGGATCCCCTAATGAAAATACAATTGAAACGGTATTGTAACCAATGGTGGCCCATGTATAAATTAGATTATGAGGAAAATGGCCTGAAAATGGAACTTTGAATTATAATACTATTTTGCAGTTAATGTTGTTTTGTAGAAGGTTGGGAAAATGAGATGAAGTACCATATGTGGATTTGTTTCTCACTTTACGAAACGATTATGAGGCGAGAAAAAAAATGTAAATTGATGGATAATGACTCTAATGGTAGATATGTCTTGGCTGAAAAGGGGCAGAAGAAACGGAGACCGGAATGTTGTTCTGCATGTGACATTGTGCACGTGCCTTTTACAACCTCAGCTTTGCTAAATTGGAAGCAATCTGTAGGGTCTTATCGAGAAAATGTATCAATTGTTAGAAACAATTATGCTTACGCATAATCCAAATTGGAGCAATGTCCAGGCCTTACTAAATACTTTCTTCTCCACGGAGGAGAAACGTTTAATATTGGAAAAGGCTAGGGAGGAAAATGAATGGCAAAGTGTTGATAATAAGCCTGAAAGACACATGCCCAAACCAGAACCAGAATGGGATCCTAATAGCAGTGCTGGGAAAGCAATGATTAAACAATATCAACGATTGATCCTGTATGGAGTACAACACGGGGTAATGTACTTGCTAAGGAAGTGGAGGACTGGCAAGGTAGGAATCCTTCTGTTACTTTGTTGCAGTATGTGGACGATATACTATTGGGATCTGAGAGAAAACGAGAATGTAAAATGGCTACTATAGACCCGCTGAATTTCTTGGGATTAGCCAGATATTGGGTGTCCAGGAGAAAGCTCAGGTGGTGCAGCTTACGGTAACTTATCTAGGTTTTGAAATGTCTCAAGGAAAAAGAAAATTGGGGATGGAAAGAAAAGAAGCCATATGTAGAATTGCTCTGCCGACCTCAAAACGAGAATTGAGAGGCTTCCTAGGAATGGCCGGATGGTGCCAGCTGTGGATACCGAATTTCAGTCTGACTGCTAAACCATTGTACGATGCTATGAAGGGACCTGGAGAGGTCTTAGAATGGAGCCCTGAGTGCCGTAAAAGTTTTGGCACTATAAAGACTGAATTAATGAGAGCGCCCGCGTTGGGCTTGCCAAAGCTGAATAAGCCTTTCTCATTAGATGTGCATGAGCAACAACATGCAGCATTAGGAGTTCTGACACAGACCTTGGGAGAATGGAAGAGACCAGCAGCCTACTTTTCTAAACAACCAGATGATGTGAGTAAAGGATGGCCAGCATGCCTCAGAGCAGTCGGTGCAACAGTATTATTGATTAAAGAGGCACGGAAATTGCCCTTAGGACAACCCATCACCGTATAGGTACCTCATGCCGTTTTAGCAGTATTAGAACAAAAAGGACATCCCTGGCTTTCACCAAGTAGATTGATTCAATACCAAGCCGCCTTCATTGAACAGGATGATGGTTCTTTAAAGGTATCTTCCGTTTTGAATCCTGCTACATTGCTCCCGACAAACCAGGAAGGAAAATTGGAACATGAGCGTTGGCAGGTTATTGAGCAAGTTTATTCCAGCCGGCCTGACCTGAAAGAGGAGCCCCTGACAAATCCTGAATGGGAACTGTTTACGGATGGAAGCAGCTTTGCAGTAAGGGGAGAACGGAAGGCCGGATATGCAGCGGTGACTTTGCAAGGAGAGATATTTGAATGAAAGAGCTCCTGTACCTCTGGACACCCCGGTGCATTCATTTCGGCCAGGAGACACGGTTCTTATCTGAACATGGAAGGATGAACCTTGAAAGGAACGCTGGAAGGGACCTTATCTAGTATTGTTGGCTACTTGTACTGCTGCTAAGGTTCGAGGTGTGAACTCCTGAATTCACTATACCCGAGTAAAATTTGCTCCAAAAGGGAACTGGATATCTGAGGAAGTCCATTAAAACTGAAGATTTCCAGAAGCTAACTAATGCGGTGCAGTCTGGCTGTACCAGAAACATACTTTGAACTAGACTGTAAACAAGGACTTGTTGTACTAGTGTTAATAGGATGATTATTTTGTTCAGCATCACTGTTTTGTTTATGCCGATGTACTGATTACCTGAAGTCAAAACATGGGAGTCCGAGGGAAGGTAATACCCCTTTGGTACTTGTTAATTCACTTACGAACTGAAGATACTAACCTAGTATTGAAACGAATCCAGTCATTTGGGAGAATTCACAATTCAAGTAGTATTACTGCCTGTCTCCCCTTACCTAAATCAGCTGAAAATCTGATAGACTGGGGAGTTTTAACAATAGACTTGAATGAAACTTTGGCATCAATGGTTAGCCAAACGGGAGTATTAATTATGAAATATAATAAAACAAAGGTAGTAGGCCATGGACATTGGACACCCAAACAAATGGGATATTGCCACGTAGAAGAAAGAGGGGAAAAGACTCTAACTATAAAGCCACAAGAGGGATGCGAAAATTTCCCCTGGGGTGAAACCCTCCCTTTGATATGGAAGGAATCTGTTGACAGAAGGTGGACGCATGTTCAACCCACTTCCTGGTGCATTTCATGGAATGGTACAAAGACAGGCGGAATTGACGACAAGTTGAAATTATTACGAGATGTAACTGATTCTGGGAAAGTAAATAGGATGCCCCAATGGAATTGTACCCGGATATTTGATTGCCAATCAACTGAAAAATCAATACAGGTTTTGGCTCCGGTCGCACGAGCGTTAAGGCTTGGGTGTACGTGCAGGAATCTGACTAGTAGTATAAAGAATACCTGGACGGGGAGAACCGTTGAAGATCTGATAGATGGACTCGATTGTGAGAAACTTGCCCTACCTACTATGGATCATTTAGTTTGGGTAAGCGAAGACGGAGACTGGACAACTGAACTGCGCGTAGCAGGTAAAATCAAACAAGGGACTTTGGGAATGTTAACCTTATGTCCTCTATGGAGAAAGAGACCTCTGGACGGTAACTGGTGGGGGAAATTAAAAAAACAAGATAATTCAGATCCTTCAATCCAGATTCTCCCTGACTGGTTGGCTAGCTAGCTTATTACAATCCCTAATTGTTGTAACAATAATCCTCGTTATAATGTGTATCACTTTAAGTTGTGTAAAAAATTTAGCTATTCATACTTTAAGTAAGTACTGAATGGTGAGACTTGCGAAGATATGTATATATATTTCTCATGTCTCAAAGGGGGGAATTGTTATCTGAGTTAGGAGAATTATTAACTGAGCTCGCGAGTTTTTACTTTGGAAGGAATTTTAATGTTTAAGACTTAGGGCCAGATGACCTATCCTTGAAGTTGCCAAGAATGAGCAGGGGAGGAACTCCTAATCAGTGTTTGGCAACGATGTTCATCCTTCAAGTTAGGAACATCCTGGAAATATGTATATATCTAATCAGTCAGCAAAAAAACAGTAACGAGCTCTACCCTAAAGTCTACTATCCTCATTATAATACTAAAAATCACACCCGCTAGGCTGAAGACCCCTAATTGTGGGGAGACCCTTCCCCACTGGGCATGCATAAGTGAGAATTGCAGTGTAAGCAATATGCAAATAATTTAACCAATCATGTAATAGGGGTGGAACAAGAGGCAGCTCTCAGGCAACGTTACCAGGGGCCTCAGGCAGCTTTTCAAAAGGGGGTGGGAAAGGGGGGAACTGTTACCAGGATCTTCAGACAAGAGTGCACCCAAGGACACAATTCTCGCAACTGTAACTGATACATCCTAAAGGAGTACAGAGAAACCTGCAGAAACCAGGTGAAACCAAGGTTAGGAGGAAGACAGCTTTCTCAAGCAAAGAAATGAACCAAGCCAAGACCATATATGGAAAAGGAGCTCAGAGTTCATGGAAAAGGCATCTCTTCAGCAACCACTACGGACCACCAGGGACCACCGGCGACCCCCATAGAAGCCTCCTGGAGACTCAGACTGCATGCGTAATGACTATGTAAATATGATAATTAGTTCCAGGAAATAGAATGAATATGTTTAATCATTCCAGGAAATTTAATGCATATGTATGCAACAAAGCAATATAAACTTTGGCTAATGCAACAGACAGCATGCATGTTGGGAGGAGTGTTTCCCCATGCATCTGGTGCCGTAATAAAGAGAATGCCTGCTTCTTAATGCTACATTGGTGTTAAGGAGTTTTACTCCCAATTTTGGTGACAGTTTTGGCGACCCAGGTGGGACTCTGCTTCTGAATCTCGACAGATCTGCGGGACCGCAGGACCTCCAGCCGGCACCGAGGTATTCTAAGGGAGAACCTCCGATCCCCAGACCAAAGAGCTCTGAACAAGACCCCTGGGAAGGTAAAGGCATTCCTTTCTTAAATTAAAAAAATAATAATAATTAAAAAAAAATAAGCAACCTTACAGGCTAGGGGCTAAGCAGCTGGAAAGCAGCTCAGCAGAGAAAGACCTGGGGGTCCTGGGGGAGAGCAAGTGGCCAGGAGTCATCAATGTGCCCTTGTGGCGCAGAAGGCTGCCAGCATCCCAGGCTGCATTAGGAATGTTGTCCCAAATCAGGGATTCGTTACCCGGTGTGCCACAAGTCAATCCACACGCCCAGTCGAGATGTCACCGAAATCGGGAGTAAAACTCCTTAATACTAATGTAGTATTAAGAAGCAGGCATTCTCTTCAGCCCCGCCGCTCTCTCCAGCACGGGCACGGGCACAGGCAGAGTAACCTTGGGTGCGCTCACCGCTCGGTGGGAGCCCCGCGGGGCCGCGGCAGGCTGCGGTTCACACGCGTGAGGCGTCTGGCTGCAGTGCCGCGCCACGAGCACGTGAGGGCGCCATTGCGGGTCTCGCCTCGCTCCTGCTCCCGCTGCCCTCCCCTCGCTCTCCCCACCCCCCCGCCCCTCCCAGTCGATCTGGTCTGTAGCCGATGCATGCGCGGTGCTCGAGCGCTGGGCCGCCGCTGCGGCCGCGCTCCGTTCGCGGCCAGCGCATGCGCGGTGGCAGGGAGCAGCATGGCGGCAAGCAGGGTCGGCGTTTTCGCTCCGTGGCGGCCCGGTCCTTTAGGGCCCTGGTTCCTCCCCAGCACGGGCTGGGGCGTGCGCTCGCCCCTGCGGATGTGGCCCGGAGGAGTGGGGAGGCGGGCGGGCCCCGGAGCAGGGTTGTGGCATGGTGTCGGCGGAAGGACGGCTCCTGCTGTGGCAGGCATGCCCGAGAGTGCTGGTAAGTCACGAGGAGGTTTAAAACCACTGGACCAAGCAGATTGAAGGTCACTTTGAGTCAGGTACGATTAGTGCAGCCCCAGGTTATTTGCTTGAGAACTGTGGCTAGGCAAGCAAGAAGACGGATAGAAGAATGACGCTCCCAGGCACCTGGAGGCCTCCCCCACCCCCAGGCACAGACTGTGGGCACCAGCCAACGCGGGCACCAGTTGACTGAAAGCCCCGCTGAGCCCTGCTCCCTCCTGTACAGCTGCCCCAAAGCCATGGGCTTCCCCACTGCGGTATGTGGTGATGGGACCTCCGTTGCCTCTGACATCTCCCCAGGCACAGGGGAGCTGCACATATGCTGCACAGGGGTCTGGATGTCTCCAGCAGTGGCACAGCAGCCTGATGTTCCCTAGCCCCAAACAATCCTAAAACCACTCCCAGACCCAGTGCCCACAGCAGTGAGGTGTTCTAATAAATATGGGGGGTGATCTGTGTCTCCCCTTTGACTCAGTCCCACTTTAGAGAAAAGGGAATTTACAGCACTTCTTGGTGAAGAATGTTGATGGGTGGGTGCGCAGATGACAAACAGACTTTTCTTTCTTTTCTTCTGAGCCATCTCTTAGAAGCCTCTGTGCGTGCAAGAGGACTCTGTTAATGCGGTTGGTCTCGGATAATTGTGCTGTGCACAGTGCTTAAGGGGAACGTTAACATAAAATTGCAGGCTAAGGAATAACCTAAAAAAAATACAGGGCTTGGGAAGAGCCTAAGAGAACACTGGTGGGCTATGGGAAGCCCCAGTGATGCTACTACAGAAAACAGCATGGCTTTTAGGCACCTCCTCAGAGCAGGAGAAATGACTTACTCCAGCCCATAGGACAATGGATGCTCTTAATTCCCACCTTTAATTACCAAAAGCATTGTGATAGCAGAAGGGACTAGAGATGATGTGTAGCAGGTTATGGACTACATGTAAAGTTTCAACAAACAGCAATCCCGTCTTAAAATAGAAACAGCAACGTGAGTATTTCCTTTGCCTACCTGTAATCAGTGATTACAGTTTTCTGCTCCAATCGGGTCCTGTGGAGCCTTTGTTGCTAATGGCCCTCAGTGGGACCCGGTAATGCTCTATGAACCTTTGGGGTTTACTTCTGACTTTGACTTCTTCGATGTTTTGTTCACTTTCCTCTCAGTAGCTGAGGTTCATGGACTCAGCACCAAAT
The DNA here is from genome assembly GCF_036417845.1 of Apteryx mantelli. Classification (NCBI taxonomy): domain Eukaryota; kingdom Metazoa; phylum Chordata; class Aves; order Apterygiformes; family Apterygidae; genus Apteryx; species Apteryx mantelli. The sequence goes on along the minus strand of NC_089993.1, from coordinate 35,777 downwards.
ACACCATGGGGCTCATTAAAATGCAAAAAGCCCTGACAAACCATGTCTCTACCTATAATTTTCTTCAAGTCTTGCATGGCTAATTGGAGAGGTTTGGGGAGCGTAGCTGAAAGATGGAGACTTCAGTAATATACAGGTATTTTTGCTTTTAAAGGGTATTATTATTATTAACATTATTCAGCTACAGCATAAGTGCTAATTGCATAGCACAGAAGTTGCCAAAGAAATTTAGCAAAGCGTACCCCACTAAGTATTTGTCGATCAGCTGCTTTCATTAGTTCAGTGAAGACTCTATCATGCGTCAATTCTCCAGCACTAAGTTCGTCACAGAGGGCAAAAGGAGAGAGCAGCCCCGTTCTTGGGAAAGCCTTCTGGAGGGAGAAAGTCAAAGCATGCACGCCATGATGAGGACGCACGCTAATACTAACGCGTAGTAGCGTCAGGCTTTTCTGCTAATTCCTGGAGACAGGTGAGCTTGTGCCGAAGCTCCCAGAATGACTTAAAAGTTTTCTGGAGTTCCAAGGTCTTCACGCAGGCTTGCTCGTAAGGGCTGTTGAAGGGCTGTGTTTCTCTGGTGCCAGTATTGCAAAATCAGCCGATTGCTTTCCCTCCTGTCCTCGACAGAATTCCTTGAGAAGGGCCCTGTAGGACAGCAGGTGGTGTGCGCTCCACAAGTCTTTGGGACAGAGTGGCGGACACCAGAAGAGGGCAGAAGACACCCCGCGCCAACGTGAACATGCCAGCGCAAACTGCCCAACAGGTACGGTGTCAGCAGCATGCCTTTTTTTCTTAGTAGGCTGCTTCTGCCTGGGAAGGAGGCGTGAGCTGTGCCGGCGGAAGCACAGCCCCCGCCCCTGCCACGAGTGGGGCAGCGCAGCGGCCGCAGGCTGCGGAGGGTGCCCGGCGGTCCCTGGCGCCAGGGGAGCGTGTCTCCGCCGCGGCCTCGCGTCATAAAGGGGGCAGGGCCATGCTGCCCCCGGCAGCCGCCCGTCACAGACACTCTGCGATCCGATTGGCTGTGCCACATCAGGACCGGCCCACTCGACTGCTACGAGCCTCCTCATTGGCCGAGCTGCCCGCCATCACAATGGCCCGCAGGGCTGGGGTCACTCTCCGGCAGAGAGGGCGGCGGCGCAGCAGCTGCTCGTGCGCTCTCTGCCCGGGCGCTCGCGGACGCGCTGGCGGGAGCGAGCGTGGGCTGAGCGAGCCTTCTGGATAGCTGGGCTCATTCCTTTTCCACTTGGAATTGTATGTGCCAAAAATGGAGTCACGCTCTGCAAGCTGGGGTCGGGTACCACCTGCAGGAGCTGGCCGAGAAAGGAGCTCCTCCTGTGAGTAAAGACTTCAAGAGTAAAGGGTAACTTTGTGACTCCCCGAAGGCAGCGGAAGTGGCTAGTGTTTGTTGCAAGGCTGACTTTCGATAGGTTGACAGGCTCTGGTGGATGCTGGGGAGTTTTCTGGTAATACAGAGACTTCTGCAGGTGTGCACGACACTTGAAGACTACATTGCCTAGAAAAAGACCTGATCCTGGGAGGGCTGCTGGCTTCTTTGGGGGTCTTTGTTCTTCCCTTTATTACCGTGTAATTGCAAGTCTAAGGGTAAGGGTTAAGGTTAGGATGAGGAGAAAGAACCGAATAATTGCACTGCCGGATGAGCGCCTCGAGATGGAAGGGACTCAGCAGCAGTTCCTGAAGGCCGAGTAGTAATTGTTGCCCATGAGAAAAAGCAAAGCAGAGGAATAAACTCTTCTTCCCCAACCGTGCGCTGGCCAGCCAACATGAGCGGCAGCCTTCGTGGGCCGTCTCTACTATGTGCTTGTGTTCTCCAGGGCAGCTGGTTCTTGTGGGGGCTGCTCTCCAGAACGCTGCCTCTGAAACCTGCGTTCCTAAAACAAAGGCAGGCAGTCTCTTTTACGATCTGATTTCCTTGCAGTCATTGCCGATGGAATTGCTCCGCCACAAAGGATTCTTTTCCCACCCGAGAAGATTTCTGTGGCTTGGCGGCAAGGACAAGGTGTCGGAGCTGGACTCTGCAACCTGGGCAATACGTGTTTCCTCAACTCTGTTCTACAGTGTTTGACCTACACTCCCCCTCTGGCCAATTACCTGCTTTCCGGGGAACACAGCCAGTCGTGTGAGTACTTGTGAACATGTTGCTTGCAACCTCCTGGACAGCTCTGCAGGTGAAAGAACAAGAATGGCTCTGTGAAGCAAACTCTGAGTTTTCCTATTTTCGCTGTAGGGGCTGGCTTTTAAACGCGCATTCACGGCAGGCTCAGGATAGCTGGTGGAGTGCTTGCTTTCATTTAATGCCCTGCGCTCAGATGTCAAAGAAGGGTTCTTTCTTCCCTCGTGTGAATGATCAAGGGCATTGGGAAGTAAGGCACTTCATGAAAATTTGGCCCGTGGCTTTCCAGCTGGTAGGAAGAGGATAAAATTTTGGAGGAGGGCATCACAGGTTCTCAGTGTTCCTTCACAGCCGTGTTTCCCTAATGCACGACCGCTGTGAGAACTGATATGGTCACTGTTGAACCGTGAGAAGAGTAAAAGTCCCGAAGAGCACCGTGAAAGCAGTATGAGCTGGTCTGGCTACTCCTGTGCACCTCCCTGCAAAAGAGGGCTTGGCAGTAGTCCTTCAGGTGTTTCATCAGAAATTGCGTGCCAGTACAGACTGAGTGGTTAATGCTTATGCACACGGGCTGGGCTGTTGGCACCTTTGGAGAAGAGAGCGTGGAATGGAGAGCAGAGACTGCACTTACAACTTCAAGACTGCTGTTGCTTCAGGTTTTCCACAGGTACGTAGGTGTCTTTCACTAGGCTGAGGTGGTTTCTTCCTTGACTCTTGACAGGTTGCGAGCAAGGCTTCTGCATGCTGTGTACGATGGAAACCCACCTTAAGCAGGTCCTGTTCTGCTCTGCCAGTGCCGTCGAGCCTACGGCTGTCTTCAGTAACCTTAGACGTAAGTCATTTCAGGTGGCGTTCTTTGCAGAAATGTCTGAATTTTCAGAGGGTTATTTCATGGGTGCAAAGGGTTTGGAGAGTTTAATTTTTTAAGGAAGAGAGCTTTCAGAAAAGTACGCTTTCTGTCCCTTCTTATGAGATAAGCGTTGTACCCTTTGTATTTCTTAGGAATAGGGGAGCATTTCTGTTTTGGCAGACAGGAAGATGCTCATGAATTCTTACGTTACACCGTGGCCGCTATGCAGACAGCTTGTTTGAATGGAAGCTCCGAGTAAGCAGAACCACGTTAACCTTTAAGTGTTCTCTAGCACGTTTGACGCCTTCGTTTCCTACCCTACGTGAAAACCTTTGTCCAGGGTTTTCGTAGAAAAGAAAAGCTCTTTGTTCAAAGAGCTAACTCTCTGCCTCAGCTCTTCTGAGCGCTGATGATCATTTGTTTCCAGCTTGGACGCATCGTCGCAAGCCACCACGGTCATTCACCAAATATTTGGAGGATTTCTAAGATCCAGAGGTACTTTTTAGAACTATTACCGTCCTTAGAACTGATCTGTGCCTTTGTGTCCATTTGTCGCAAAGAGCTTGCAGTGTGACTGAAGTAGTGGGTCTCAGTAATGTCAAGGGGTGAAGTGAGTCTCCTTCGCATTTTGTGACGTGCTTCTGTTTGGATTCCAGTAACATGCTTGAGCTGCCAAGCAGTTTCAGAGTCCTATGAGGCGTTCCTCGATATCCCTTTGGAGATAGAGGTAAGACATTTTGGAACTGTGGCCAAAGATGCGGTTGAAGGTGCCGAGCTTTTGGGGTTTGTTCTTTCTTCTTGTGGCTTCCTAAGCTCGACGGAGTTCACCTAGGAATGTATGCTGTTCACAGCAAAAACGCTTGGTGGTGGCTGGCAAGTGGATTGGACTCGGTCCTCCTCTGGAAGCCCTGTGAATGGTCTCCATGTATGCATGGGGTTTAAGCTGGAGAGAGGTCAATTAGCATATCTCCACACGCATGTTCAGCCTATGATACTTCCCAGTTTTGGACTACCTCGATACACTTCTGATCGGGATACGATGGCTCTTTTTGCTTTTGTTATTTATGAGACGGCATACCACAGATAACTTAATTGTGCGCTACCGCAGACAGGCAGCTCTTTGTATCAGAGTCCAATCATTTTCAAACAAGGTCGGTGCTCAGCATGCTCAGCTTCTGCCTCTTTCTTCATGGTGTTTGCGGCTTCGCAGTACGTCTCCCACGTGTGAACGAGGGAGGCCCTGCAGCAAAAGAGTAGTCGTGGGTCGGGATTTGCGTTTCCAGGAACTCAGTGTCCTCCTTTCTTCCTCATTCAGGCCGCCTCCTCTGTCCCCGGAGCGCTAGAAGGATTTGCGAGACCTGAGCTGCTGGATGGTGAAAATTGCTACAAATGTAGCAAGTAAGATTCTTCCTAATGCCATCTGAATAGGAGATACTGGCTGAACCTATTGCCTGTCTCAGAGCAGAAGTTATCCTTTGACTAAATTCAGAAAGACAAACGAGACAACGAGACGCAGCTTTTTGTTGTGCAGCCGATAGCCTGAAGTCACCCAAAGCCTGGAGTAGAGTGCATGCGCTTCTAAGAGCGGGATCTTTGTCATTCTGTTCAACTAGTTGGAAATCTTTGATAAGAAGCGCAGACGCTAGCTCGCAGGCAAATTTTATTCCTAGTGTTGTCTTCCCTGGGGGTGGTCAGCCTTGCTAACTGTGAAGCTGCGCACCGACCTATTCCTACGGCCAGAAGTTAAAAGCCGTGTCCTCTGTGCTTGAGCAGTGAGCTCAAGCAGGAAGGAGCTGTGCACAAGGATTTGGGGTGGGAGGCCACAACAGCTTCCGGAAGGTCCTCGTGTTCCCTGTGGAGCGCACCTGTGGGCCTAGGTGACTCCCAGCTGGCTCGCTGGTAATGAATGTTAGCAAGCTCTGCTGGCTCACTAGCAGAACATCTTGCGCAGTTCTTGAATTGTAAAAACTGCAGCTAGGCATTCTGTTGATGGGTTTGGAACTCTCTGCCTTGTATTTTGACCTCGGAACTGGGGAGGAGGCTATTTCAAATAGCTCTTTCCACTTAGTAGCTATCAACAGTCTTTTTCCTGATGAGCTAAGCCAACACCTTTCAGGGTGCATCTGTCACATATCCTTTGTGATAGCAGTTGAATGTCACTGGCTACCCTGTATGTCCTGCCTTTGAGCGGGCCATGGAGCAAGTTTACAGTGAACCAGTTCATTTCCAAGGATTTCAGCTGGTTCAGTCTCTTTCCAGGTGACTGTTGGCATCTTGTATTTTTGATGCTGATAACCGATCCATTTGTGAAGTTCTTTGTCGTTCCTAGTCCTGAGGACTGAGGCTCCCTTTTTCCAGCTCTCTTTCACTGTTGGCACTCCAGCAGAAAGCGGGTAGCCAGGCCATGAGTTGGAAATAGCCACTTCTGCGTACCGGGAGACATCACCCTTGTGTTGCATTCTGGAACCGTGCTCTTGTGAGAGAGTCAGGTTCCGGCTGCCTTACGAGTTGTTGGCAAGCCTTACTTTTGGGCACAGCTCAGGCATTTGTTTGGCTACCAAAAGACAACGCTCCCAACCCGTATCGAGCTGCCCTCATACATCCTGCTACGTTCTCTGCACGAGCAAGGCTGAAATGCGGTGTGCGGCTTTAAGAAAAGAAGCACCGCCTTAGGCAAGGAAATCGCGTTCAGCTAGGATGAGCGTTGTGAGAGACATGGAAACTCGTCTGACTTTGGCGTGAGGAGGGAGGGGGAAAGATGCCTTGAAACAATTGCCTGTGCTTGCTTTGAAGGTGTGAAAAGATGGTTGCTGCGTCCAAGAGGTTTACAATACATCGCTCTTCCAACGTTCTCACCATAGCCCTGAAAAGATTTGCCGATTTCACTGGTGGAAAGATTAGCAAGGTATCTGTGCAGCTGCCATGCCTTCTTGGGAAGGGAGATTTCCCAAGGCAGAACACTCTTTTAAAAGTTGTTAATGTCCGTCAACTGTAACCGTAGTGACGGAAGATGTCTGGGAAAAATCAGCACAAGAAGTAGGTCTTACTCTTTTTCTTACGGTAACAGCCAAGTTCCCGTGTGACGCTAAGCGTATGCTCTGCTCTTAAAGAGCTGATTTTGCACTGAGCAGTTCTCTGCAACTGAAATGATTAAATGTTGTCTCTGGGAAGACCAATTTCTGAGGAAGCAAAAAATGTCTGTCTAAACTTCCAGCCCATGTTCTTAGAAGTGTTTTTCTCGGGCTCTTTCATAAAGTGTTCCCAGTTGAGTTTTGAATCCTCTTGCTCTGTCTTCAGGATGTGAAATATCCAGAGTATTTGAACCTTCGAACATACATGTCTCAGTCAGTCGGAGAACCAGTCCTCTACGCCTTATATGCGGTCCTGGTGCACAGAGGTGCCAGCGGTCACGCAGGACACTATTTCTGCTTCACCAAGGTAAGCATCAGCTTCATTTCTTGCAGGGTAAAATCTGCGCTGGTGAAGAGAAGCTTGCCCCAGCACGTTACTGGCAACCACTGTTTTTAAGGGGAGAGGACTCGTTACATGTCTCCTTGACTAGTCTCGGTGTATCCTTTGTCTGGCAGTGTTCTGTCTGGGTTTTCCTGTGGAAAGCATGCAGCTGCTCTAAAGACCTCGTTGCCTTTATTTGCAGGCCAGTAATGGACTGTGGTATAAGATGAACGATGCCTCGGTAGCCCTTTGCGACATCAAAACCGTTCTCAGCCAGCAGGCGTATTTACTTTTTTATGTCAGGTAAGAGCAAGTATTGAGATGGGTTCAGGGTCATTTCCTTTTCGCGCTACTGAAACTTCTCTTCTTCTCCTCTGATGTGTTTTTCTTTCTGTGCTGGGAGGAAAGGACTATTGGCAGAATTCAGTTCTGTCCAATCTGGAATTCCCCATGTCGTGTATTGTCTTTCATTGCTTGGCCTTCGCCTGCTGCACTTACGTAACTTGTTACGTGCGTGCTCTCTGTAGCTGGCGAACGCGGAAAAGAGGAGAAATTTAGGCCAGAGGTGGTGTAAGGATGAGTTCTTGCTCTGAAAGGGACAGCCATGGTAGAAAGACCAGTATCTGTTTTTCAGCTTGTAGTCTTGGTTACGTTTTCAGTATGGCGTATCAGCTGCTCCTAGAAAACGGTAGGATGGGATTCAGCCCAAGAGGAGGCTGAGAGCACACGTCTCAACTGAGATCGCTGTTGTTTCCCAAGGTGCTATGATGAGACACTTGGAGAACGTGCTTCTTACGCGCCCGTGCCATCTTATCCCCCTTCGTTCCTTGGTCAGCAGGGGGCTGATAATAAGCAGGCTGGATTTCTGGGACCACAGCATCCTCCTCATATGATGAAAGTAAGTGTGTGTGGGGGGGGGGGAGGCAAGGGGAAGAGAGGGAAGGATAAAGGCACCAAATTGAGAGCAGGATTTTTCTTTTTCTTCCTTTGGGGGGGGGGGCAGTAGTGTCTGCATCGTATTTTCCCTCCCACACTGCAGCTTTCTTCACAGCTCTCCTGCTGCAGCCAGAATCCTTCAAACAGTGGCTAATGCTAAATTGCATGCAGCCCTGCTGCTTCTTTAGTTGCAGCTCAGCTTCCTGAAGCGCTGCGAGACATTGGAAGTAGAGCCTAGTCATGCTCAAATCATGAAAGAAAAGGAAAGATTGCTTGGTTTATTTTTAGTGCTGTCACTTTAGCTGAGACAGCAAAACCGGAATGGCTTATTCGTGAGCACTGGAACAATTATGCTCAGGATTTCAGGGAAAGTTTAAAGGGGAAAAATGGACGCACATACATATGTACATACGTAAAAAGAGAGAGAGAGAGAGAAAGAGAGAGAGAGAGAGAGAGAGAGATCTGGGACCATTTTTAGCCCGTGCTCAGCTGTTTGGATGGGCTTTCAAAAATGATGCTCATTTGCTTCCAATAGGCCGAAACCCAAAAGTAGGAATGAAAAACACTCGCTGGCCTTGCACTTAGAGTTAAAGCAGAGTGTTTTTTTTTTTTTTTCTGTTCAGCTGCTGAGGCAATTTGTAGGACTACGCGGTAGGAGGGGTTTGTGTTTGGGGCTTTTCAAAGCTGTGTGTTTGCATAGAGCCACCTTAGAATCTCTTCTTTTGAAATACAGAGCTCAAGTCATTTAAAGAGAAATGGAGCCCTGAAAGAGGATCCAAAGGCCATTGGTATCACAGAAATGGGCGATCATTCTCACAAGAGGAGGTGCTGTCGCAGGCTGGAAAGAAACAAGCAAAACTGCCGTCAGCAGCAGTACTGCAATGGCAGCGGGTGCCCATCTTCCTGTAGTGACAGAAACTGCCCGGATAAGGGCAGAAGCTCCGGAAAAAGTCCTCGTTACCGATCCCGAAGCAGAGGACGAACAGAGCAAGACAGGTCACGTGAGCATTCTTGCAAAAGCAGGTGGCTCCACCTGTCGCCACTCTCCAGAGGGGAAGATGGGCATCACTTCAGCAGCCACCGAGCAGACTCGCGCTGCCGTTCAGTACCAGAGCAGCAGTCTGAAAAATATTCTCATCAAAGACGAGCACCTTCAGCTGTGTCAGTTCCTTCTGGTTTTGAGGGCTCTTCCCGGAAGACTGGAAAGCAAAGAAACAGAAAAAGAGGACATCCCCATGCAGAAGGGAGCAACAACAAAATAGAAGGGAAACGGAGAAAGATGGAGAAAGAGATTTCAGCAGTTTGCTCCTCGTTCTTCTCTGGCTGTTCCTCTTGTCCACCCGGTTGGCTTTAAAGAGCTCTCAGTGATGCGGAGTCTGTCTGGAGAGCACGTGGGTAGGTTGATCAAGTGAAGATAGGAAAGATACTGCTGAGTTGTGTTAGAACTTCAGAACAGGACTGTTAACGGTGCTGACACTTGGAATACACAGAGGTAGAAGACACCACTCTGGAATAAAGTTATTAGATGTTTATTACCTTGAAATCCCTGAACTGCAAGGGGAACCCCAGGAACCTTGTGGGCAGGCAACCGGGCTGTCCCAGGCACTGTAGAGCATTGGCCCATGGCGAGGTTCAGGGAGGTGGGGGTTTAAGGCGAATTAATAGGTTACAGTATGGGGCACTGCGCATGCGCTACAGATAACAAGGGCAGCAATCATTCTTTAGATGTACAGATAACAAGGGAAGCAGTAATTCTTTGGGAATACACAAGTCCAGAGTGATGCCTGTGTGGTGCGCCGAAGGGTCACGACCGGCTGTTCCTCTTGGATTCTGAGCACCAAGTGTTTTGGCAGCCGGAATAATTGATCAGTCAGCATCAGCATGCTCCTGTCTCCTCGCCAATATTCTGCTGTTTACCCACTAAAGGGACCATATAGTTAGAGTCACATCTGCCCACGGTTCTTAATAAGGCTACAAGAATGATTGTTTTCATTCGCACGTGTTCCAGAACCAGCCTTGATCAATGATCTGTGTACGAGCCAGGACCTGATGTCCACTCAACCTCTGAGGGTGTACGTTTCTTAGTAAGGTAGGCATTCAGAAATTAGCACAGAGCAGCTGCAAACCATCACCTGCAGTAGACTTGATAAAATACAGTCCCATATAGGCATCGAGTGCCACATCTGTTTCTTCTGCTCTTGACTTGCCTGTTTCCTTCTGACAGAACGATTTGGATTTCTCTGTGCTCCACACTGGCAGTTGCAAGCGTAAGAAAAAAAGAAAAAGAGGAGACCCATCAAGGAGCTGGAAAGCTTCTTGGAATGCTCAGCTCCTCGTTTCCAGAAGTACACACGGGAGGAGAAGGAAGAAGCCCATCCTCCAGACAGCTCTCTAGGGGAGCAATATAGAAAGTGTGGCAGTAAACAACTCCATGGGGACGGGCAGCCTTCCCGTGCAGTGGGAAGCAAGAAATAGAGCTCCCTCCCATGCTGCGGGGAGATGGAAGGTAAGGGGGCAGGGGAGGTTTGTGGGATTCCTTTTTATTCCAGCAGAGAATAGTCTTTCAAATACTTTTGAAATGCTTGCATGAGGAAAGCTGTGCAGCATGGCCTGGCTTCCAAATATTCTGCCTTAATTAAAAAAAAGACTCAGGTTTTCCTGATGTGTTTGTTTGTTTCCAGTTTTGAATGGCTAGTAGGAAAGAAGGCAAAACTGCCACCAAATTTCACGTCCCTAAGGCCTACCATGTGCCAGGAAAGCAGGTAGCCGTGTCCTGCTCTTCTGCACAGTGCACCCGTCTTAGCACGCAACTGAAATGCAGTGGCTTTTCCTAGAAGGCTTTTGGAAGCCTCCCTCTCAAGGTCGGTTCGGTCCGGGAGTCACAGCACACGTCAAGCTGTGGGCGTCCTCAGGTCTTTGCTTTTTAGAAAGCAAACCACTGAGCAGTTGGGTTTGTGCTGACTGTCATGACAGGGAGTGACCCTGCTTCCTTTTGTCATTCAGATGCAGAGCTTGCGGACAGGAGCCTTGAAGACTCTGACTAACCTTACCATCAACACCAAAACTTACCATCGAACGCAACAGATAGCCATTCTCCAAACAGTCCTAACCAATCCAAGCTTGGAAAGTGTTCTCAGAACAATAAAATTGCGGTCAAAACAAAACCCGTCCTTGGTGGTGCTTCAGATTTCTGTACGGAATTTCACCATGAAAAGAAGGAAGTTTTTTTCCCCACTTCTTTTCCCTCAGGCGTCCTTTTTTAGAAGGTGCCAGTAATGCCGACGGGCGTCAGAGCTCCCGCTGGCACACAGAGCCTGGCAGTAGCCGAGGCCCAAATGGGGCGCCGTGGGAGCGCCCGGCAGGAGTGCGAGAAGCAAGTGGCTCTGCTGCTCAGGCAGGTGAAGTGTCAGCACGCCTGATCAGAAGCTGCTAGCGCTTCCCTGGGACTGGGTGGCGGAAGAGAGGCTGAAGGGAACTAATGATGTCGAGCAATTGCGTAAGGTAAAGGGAAGTCCAGGGAGGTGCAGCTGGAGAATGACGGGGCGTTTTGGGGTGCAGGACCACTCACACGCAGGTGGTCCTGACAGCACAGCCACGTGTGGCCATCGCAGCCAAGGCAGAGGTGCCAGACACACCAAACTGGGGAAGGGATGCAGCAAAGTGGGGCCCTGCAGGGACAGAGGGGCCGTGCCACAGCCTCGCGCAGGGGCATGGTGGCAGGGAGGCCGTGCCAGGGCCGGCACCGGGGCAGCGCAGCCGGGCGGCACCCTGTGCGGCCCTGGAGCAGGCAGCCCTGCCGGTGCCCGCTCGCCCCGGGCGGGGGCGGGGGCGGGGGCGGGGGCGGGGGCAGCCCCGGCCGAGGCGCAGGAGGCGGCGGCGGTGGCGGCGGCGACGACGGCAGGCGGGGGGCGCTGCAGGCGCCAGGGGGAGCAGGGCCAGCCTCGGCCCGTGTGGCAATGTCACTGGGCGTGCCGCATGTCGCTCATGGCGCTCCCCGCCCCTCCCGCACCCCGATTGGCTCCGTGCCCCCACCTCGCTTGCCGCTCGGAAAAGCAGTGGGAGGAACCTGGGGGCTCCCTGTTTGGGCACCGAGTGGCACGGGCGCTTCCTGAGCCCTGGGCACCTGCCCCAGCCGTGGGTGCTGCCCGCTCAGAGGAGCCACTCTCGGCACGTGGGGCACAGCTGAGCACAAAGTCATCCAAAGGTCGGGGCAGAGACCTCTGGCGCAGCCCCATGCCGTGGCACCGCCTGCTTTTGGCGTGTGCGGAGCCCAGGGGGCTCAAGTGGTGCGTTAGGGGAAGAGCGAGAGGCAGGTTGCAAGAGGGGCGGGTGGGGAGACGGACTGTCGTGAGGGGGAGCTCTGCCCCGACAGTCTCTGGGGCCACTTGGATGTGCAAAAGGCGCTGGCCAAGGAAAAGAAAAAAAAAAAAAGAAAAGAACACGGTAAAGAGAAAAAGAACATGCATAAATCTAAGTAGTGTTTCACTGCAAGTAAAATGCAAGTTTATCTCTTTCTAACAGAGGTGGAACCAATGATAGGAAATGCTGACAAAGAGAAAAGCTGGACAAGCAGTTTTTTTGTGATTAATACTGAAGGGATGGGATGAAACAAGGAAGCCAAAATGCAGTTTAGCGGACCCTTGATATCACCAGAAACTGCTACAGAAGGAGGTGTTCTGGCATGGGTAACTAAGGTAACTCTTGATAATGACTGTTAGTTATTTCAGCCTCCCAGAGGCAGCACTGAGGACCGAGTAACACGTTCCGTTTTGTTATCATACGTGCATATATAGAAAGGGTTAAGATATAATATTTAATTTTTAGATTAATTGCCATGGCTGAATTTGAAGAGATCAGAAAAATGTAAGCAAGCTGAAGTAATGAAATCAAATGGAACCAACCGAGAGCTGGAACCGACTCCATCGCCCAAAAAGGGAAAGCCCGTTCCTCCTGGCGAGGAAGGATTGCTGTTAATAGCGGTCGGAATAATAGATCACCAGCATACAATGGAAGGTCTGTACGCATTACAAAAAGTATGCTACGTACATATATTTCTGCGCGTGTGACTTTATGCATCTATGATGCATCGTACTTTAAGAGCTACAAGACAGCAAACTATTACCTTAGGGGAATGGTGGTCAGGTGGCCAGAGTTACTGAAGAGACAGAGAGACAGAAGTGTCCGAATTGTAAAGTTAAGAGAGCGCTTTCAGGAAGGCTCAGTTAGCGCAACCCCAGGTTAATTACCTGGCAATGGTACTTGGGGAAACGGGAAGAGAGTAGATGGAAGAAAGGTTAAAGCCTTGTGGAGTTAAGGCTCCTTCTCGTCAGTTCCAACTTAGAGCAGTTTTAGGAGGATTTAATTTCCTCCTGTAGTGTTAACATAGCTTTGCTGGTATCAGCAGACTGTGGTGGAAATTACTGGAAAGGAGTCAGGAACAGAACAAGGAACGTGAGGCTGCTTTCACTGAACTGGAAGAAGTGGCTGTAAAATCTGCTGCCCTCAAATTCCCAGGACAAGGCAAGCCTTTTTCAGTAATGCTTTCCACATCTGCTGAGTCCATGGGAGCAGCACCGTTAGAAAACAGCGGTAAGGGAAAGTGGGTGCCAGTAGCATCATCCTTACATCCCCTTTGGGGTCAGAACAAAAATTCTCTGGCTGCGAGAAAGACTGTTTAGCAGCAGTCTGGGCTGTAACTGTCTTTGAGACTTTCACCTTTGAGAGGACAGAGGCAATCCAATCTGCTCAATTCCCTCTGAAGTAGCTAATGTCAGGGAAGTGAATAGACAGCAGCGTATCATCTATCCAAGTGGCACAGCGGGCACTAATCTTAACGAGCGGGGCGGGGCGGGGTGGGGTGGGGGGGTGTTACTGTGCAAAAGTTACAAGAAGTGGATCTTCTTGTGCGTGTCTGAATTGACAGAGCACGGTTGTGCCAAAAATGTGGACACAGGAGGCTTCTGAAAGATTAATCTCTAGCGGCTACTTAGTCTAACTTCCCTTTCACAGCAAGCCCGACTGTCGTCATAGCTTCCAAAACAGAGATTGGGGGAAGCGGTATTTGTGGCTTGCGTATTCTCGTTTACCTTGCTTGTGTGTGTATTAGATCCGCTTTTGTGCTTATAAACAGCTTTGGATTCTTATGATTCTCTGCAGAGCTTTGAATTTCTTTTTTGTTTCTTTGCTTTGCTTTATACTTTTGTAGGGCAATGGATTTTACTATGCCTCCATCAACAAGCACTGGCTGACAAAGTTGTTATGTCCCAGCGGAGACTCTTAGGCAAGACGGAGGAGTTCAGCTACGCAGCCTGCCAGAAGAACGGCGCCCGGGAGGGGTTGCTAGCCTTGAGCTATAGGCGCTGGTGCATATGGCTCGTTCTGTCAGACATGAAGAGGTTTTCTTTGGCTGCAGAAATTTTAGCTTGGCTTTATACCCTATAGTGGTAATATTTTTGTATTTATAAATTGTGTTAATTCTAGGTGTTCAGAACATCGGGGAACGACTGTATGCCACCATGAAGAACTACAGGCTACCGCCCTCAGCCCTTTGTAAGTTATCACATGTCAAGAGCAGCCAGGAGACTCCAAATGCCGGTGGAAAGGTTCTCTGCCTGGTCCTGACGAGGAGCCTTTGGCCATAGGAGGGTCGGCCGCGTCCTTACCGGACTTGTGAGCAATAAGCCACAATTCACAGACCAGCAAAGGAGGGGGGGACAGTGACTGGTAGCCCAGTCGCTACAGCATTGCTGTTGCTAGCGAGGCCACAAGGTGGCTGCTTAATGCCATAACAGCAACTTGGGACCCCAGAATAAAAACCGCTACAGTGCTTAAAGGAGGATCTGCGTTTGCCCAGGTTAGGGAACCATCATTAAAGCTTTGGGGGGGGGGGGGGGAAGAGCTCCAAAACGAGACTCTTCCAGTGACCTTGGTGGTTTGATTCATTTGCAGGCTAACGTTCTGAGGGCTGGCAACTTGAAGAGGAGCAGCTCAGCCCATTTTGTTGATTTTGGTGATACTGTTTTAAGGAAGCGTGTAAGTACAGAGGGGGTCTGGAAGGATTTTCAAACAAGACGGGAAAGAGCAAGGAAGATTGGAGAATGGAAAAACTAGGTGCCATGGGTACTGAAGTTGTTAAGGGCTGAGAGAATTTGAGTTTAAGCCTCTGAAAGGAGCTAAGGCACAAGGAGTAGTAAAATACCGTGACTGAACACAAAGTTCCTCCCCAGTCTGTGCCTGTGCGCGCACTCTCACTCTTGCAGACGCAGACACCCTGGAGCTGTAGGGAAACAGGCCAGCAGACCCACAAGTGGGCTTTGGGCACAGCGGTATGCAGAGAGTTCTGCGTGTTCGGCAGGTGAGCGGGGATGGAGAATGGCAAGGGCTGTTCCGGGCTGTCTGGAACCATCCAGTTCTGCTCCCTGTCCCTCTGTCCAGCTCTCCATCCTTCTCTTTCTTTCCCCGTGGCTCGGTCTGGTGCCCCATCCCTTTGTTTAGCTACTCTTTTCTCTGCCCAGCTGCCCATCCCTCTTGTACGCTTTCCATCCCTCTGTCAATACCTACATCCCTCTGACTGGCTCCCTGTCGCTCTATCCAGCTCCTCTTCCTCTCCCTATCCCACTACCTGCTTGCTGTCCTTCTGTCCGCCTCCCCACCCTTCTGCCACTCTCATCTGTCTCTCTGTACCTCTCTTTGCCTCTCCAGCCCTCTGTCCTCCTCTCCAGCCTTCTTTTTCTATTTCCATCCCTCTGTTCAGCCCCCCCATCCATCTATTTGCCTCCCTATCCCTCTTTTCTGCTGTTCTATCCCATCTCTCTGTCTGACTTTCCCTCCCTCTTTTTCTCTCTCCACCTTTCTGGCTGGTTCTTCATCCTTCTCTTTCTCTTCCCATCGCTCTGACCGGCTCCCTGTCCCTCTCTTCCAGTCCCCATTCCTCTCTCTGGTTCTCCCCCCTTCTCTTTTGCTGCCTGTCCCTCTGTCTGCCTCCCCTTCCCTCCTTTCCTCTCTTTATTCTTCTGTCCACCTCTGTATCTCTCTTTTCCCCTCTTCTGCTCCCCAGTCCTTTGTGCAGCCCTCCATCCATCTGTCTGGCCCTCTATCCCTCTCTGTCTATTCCTTTGTCCAGCACCCTTAACCCTGGGGCCAGGTCTCTAGTCTTCTCTTTCTTTCTCCATCCGTCTGCCAAGCTCTTTATCCCTCTTTTCTTCTGTTCTGCTCCCTGTCCCTGTGCCCAGCTGAAGGTCTGTCATTCCTTTGTGTTTTGTCTGGTGTGGCAGGTGCCAAGAGGCAGTTGGCACTCAGCAGAGATGATCAGCAACACCCAGAGGGTCCCATCAATCTGCCTGGTTTGGGTCTTGTGAGACACCTCTGCAGGGACTTTGCGTGCTCAGCAGGCAAGTGGGTTGGAGCGTGGCAAGAGCTTTTCCGGGCTGACTGGATCCGTCCGGTTCCACTCCCTGTTCCTCTGTCCAGCTCGCCATCCTTCTCTTTCTTTCCCTGTCACTCTGTCCAGTGCCAGCAGCGACCAGTGGGTCCCATCAGTCTGCCTGGTTCCAGTCATGTCAGACACCTCTGCAGTGACTCTGCATGTGGAGGGCTGTGGCTGTGCAATGGGGGAGCAGTAATGGGCCAAAGATGCAGTGGGGGATGTAGCAGGCAGTGAAGAGGCTCCTGGGGAAGGAAGGTGTCACGGAGGCAGAGAGCAGCAGAGGCTCCAAGTACTCAGCTGTTAGGACAGGTGCTCGTGGTAGGGCGGTCTGGAGCTGCTGTTGTTGTCTGTCCTACTCGTCAGTGCGGCCTGCAGTTACTGCGTCTTGTCCGCCTGTGCGCAGACAGGGCTGCTGCGTGGTGCAGCTCGAGTTGTGGTCGCGGTGCTGGCGTCGAGCCCGCTTTTCTGTCAGGTCTGCCTTTATGCAAGCTGGTGTCTTCCCTACATCAGTCTTGCTCTGCTGCTCTTCTAGGTGCCTGTGCTCGACTCTGCTTTCTGGCACACTGTTATGTCATAGGGCTTTCCAGCAGTATCTGTCTGACTTGAGCCACTTTTGTTGTCCACTAGGCAGCCTGAGCGAGTGAAGCAAAATCCTCCTCCTGTCACTGTCCTGGCCAGAGTCAGTTTCCCATTAGCTCAGTCTCTCCAGAGTTTGGAGTTTTTGGAGGCCTTAGTTTTTATCCTGCCTTGGCTGGACAGCACTTTCTGAGAGTGTCTGTCAGTGGCAATTTCCCTGAGGAGTATCATCTACCGAAGGCTGGAGGCGGCCAGGTGACTGACCAAGCCTGACTGTACGTGAGGGTTGCTGTGACATCCCTGCGATGAAACGGAGCCAGAGAGGGTGAGTGAAGCAGCACAGAGGGTCAGTCGTAATTGTGGAAACAATTATGGGCCTTGGACTAGGGAGTAGTTTTAGGAGGGCTGTGCCTCTCAGTAACTGTTCTGGCCGCTTTGCAGGTGCTGAAGCATAGTCCGGCAGTCGAAGGAGTGTTGTCACAGCTGGGAGCTCTGTGGAGATCTGCAGCTGGCCATGGAGGATGAGCTCTGACTTGCAGCGTTGACACAGCTAAATCCTGGGACTGCACTGTATGTGAGCAGGGCTGGGAGGTGGAAGCTGGTTTTGCCCTAGGTGGTTACTGGTGTCATTGGCTGTGGATGTTTGCCCATAGAGCTGAGAGGACCAAAAATGTAATTGTCTGTAACACAGATGAATTAGTGCTTGCAGTGTTTCAGGTAGGTTCAGTGGAAGTGCAGCTTAGTACAGTCCAGTGGCATGATTCTTGCACATGCTCACATTTGAACGGTGGCTAAAACCAAGCCTATAAACAGCAACTGTCACGTGATTTTGGTGCATGTCTTCCTGTTTTGCTGCCATTCTAAATGAAGGGGAAACTTCTTAAACTGTGGGCAAAACCCCATGGCTTCTCTGTACTGTTCTCATGCTCATGGGTGCTTTGGTGTTTCTTGCTTAAAGCTGAGGGTTTGAAGTTTTTCACTTAAGGTTTATTGTTTAGTTTGTTGTTGAGGGTCTGTCACTCAGGGGTTATGGTGTATTACTTCATTTTGTGGGGCTCAGTCTTTATCAGTCAGAGTTTACAGTTTGCTCATTTAGCAATCAGGGTGCAGAATTTAAAATCCAACCTCATCCCTAAATTTTAAAGCTTTGGCAACCATTTGCATTCCAAGATTTGCAGTTTGTCACTTAGGGTGCAGGGTTTACAGCTTACTGATAAACAAAAAGGGCTAAATCCTTGGATAATAAACTGTAAGCCCTGAAGCCTAAGCAGCAGGCTGCAAACCCTCCTTTGAGGTTTGTAACCTTCCCCCCGTACCCAGCATTCAGCTCTGTGCGCTGAGCTGAGGTCTGGGCTTCATGCGGAGCAGGCCCATCGCACCGAGACTGGCGATGCGATGGGTGAGCTGAGCACTGTGAGTGTGTCCTGCAGGGCTCTAGTCTGGGGTAGGGCAGAAGCGCAGGCAGGCGAGATCAGGCATTTTCCTCTCAACTCTCAGAGCTGGATCCTATCCCTGAAGGAAAGAGCAGAGGGGGTAGGTTGTTGACTACTCAGAAACCTGCCACATCAGGGGCAGCAGCAGCAGCTGACCCTTCCCTGACAGATGGATGAACGCTGGTGTGGTCATGACTCTTCGGGTGTCACAGGATAAGGGGAAGCATGGCAGACTCACGCCCAGGTGTTGTTTCTGTTCAGTAAAACAATAAACAGTTGCTTTATTCTTTGCACTCATGTCTGTGGTTCCTGCCATCGCTTTGCCTGAAGATGATGCCCAGGGGAGGAGGTTACACATTGTGTGTGCTGCTGGGAGCTGGTCCGCAAGTCCCTCATACTTTGGTGTCCCTGCGGTTCCCAGGGAACCCAGTGCTGTTTGCAGGTCTGTGGGGAATTTCCCTTGCATTGCCTGGACCTTGGGGTGGTGTCGGTGGCATTTCTCATCATCCTGGGGGCAGCCAGGGCCCCTCCAGGGCTGCATGAGGTCTCCAGGCTGCTTCTGGATCTGCTTTCAGCACTTCATCATGTCCCTTGTGTGTCTGGGGATGAGGCCTGTGTGCCTGGAGCTGGGAGATAGTTTCTGTGGGGATGGGGGGAGCCTGCAGGCACCGTCCCATCAGCCACTTCGAGCCGTGTGATGTGCCTTATGGCCCCTTTTGTGTGCACCAAGCCCTTCGTTTGTATTTTGGTTAGCCCCAGAGCCCTGTGTTTGCCTTCTGATGCCCTCAGGAGCCCTCAATTCACATTTTGGGTTGCCCTCAAGCCGTCTGTGTGCCTTTTGGTGTGCCCCAGGGCCCTGTGTTTGCTTTGCAGCATGCCCCAAAGTTCTCCATTTAGCTTTCTCCCCTGTCCCAGAGTTTTCTGGGTGCTTCTTGGTGTGCCCCAGGGCCCTCCCTTTGCCGTTTGGTGCGCCCAGAGTCACTGTTTGCTCTATCATTGCCTTTTTTTTACTTTTGTTGCACCCACAGCTCTGGATTTGTTCTCTTGTCTCCTGAATACTTCCTTTTCCTCTCTGTACACCCCAGGGGTCTCCCTTCAGCTTTCAGCAACCTGCTCTCAGGAGTGGGGGTGCCTCTGCTACCCTGGGAGCCCCAGCTGTCCATGATGGGCCCCCAATGGAGTGGGTGAGGGATGTGCTGCGTTTAATCTGGCCGACTGCTGCTGACATTGATAACGGGCTCACCGGGTGGACTACTATCGCAGCAGGGATAAACCAGCTGTGGCAATTAGGAATGTTGTTTGCAATTTATTCCGCCGAGTTTACGGGACCAGATCAGGTCACCATGAGTAAAACCATCTGGACTAAGATACTGCGAACCGCCCCTCCCCATCTTAAAGCGATGTTGCTACCTATGATTGGTGGGGGGGCAGGTACAGTGTGGGAAGTTGCAGCGCTGCTATCTCAGTTAGCAGAGGCGTCCTCTCTTAGCAGAGATAGGAAGTCAGGAAACAGGAGGGTAAATGTGAAAAAGAAAAAAAGAGTGAGCTGCGGCACTGTGTTACGAGACCTGCTGCGAGCTGGCATGCCATGGCGGGAGGTGGACGGTAAACCCAGTGCAGAGCTGCTTGAGCGGTGGCTGCAGCTTCAGCCAGAGCAGTGTACACAGTCCCCGGTGATGGGGGAGCGCAGCAAGCAGCCAGGAGAGTGCAGGGGGGACCCGTGACACCCACTGCCCCGCCGGCAGCATGCACAGAGGGGGATCTGCCAGCAGCACAAAAACAGGCCAGGCAGCGTTGCCCCTGCTGTACCTGCTTAGCTCCACAGCAGTTGCGGACCAAAAAGCATTATATCCGCAGGGGGCAAAAGCCTGGGGAGGTGTGGCAAACTGATTATATTGGACCCCTACCAGAGAGCCAGGGGCACAGATATGTCCTGACCACTGTGGACACCTACTCTGGTCTGTCATACACACCCTTTTGTGCCGCAGCTACCCAGGCTCACACCATTAAGGCATTAGGAGACTTGATTGGGTTATATGGCTCCCCGGTGGAAGTCCAAAGTGATCAGGGCACTCATTTTGCAGGGAATGACATTCAGAACTGGGCCGAAGAGCGGGGAATAGCCTGGACCTATCACATACCCTACCATCCGTGAAGGGCAGGATTGATAGAGTGAATGAATGGGCTGCTCAAAGAGCAGCTGTGCAAGCTGCCCCTACTGGTACCCTCATGGGCTGGAGCAAAAGCATTTGTCAGGCAACTGCCTGCCTCAGTGACCGACCGCTGTGTGGCTCTACCCTGTATGCTTGTTTCAAAGGGGAATCCATCGAGCGGCCGCGTGTGCTTAGAGTGCAACGGCTGCACCCCCAAGCCTGCCTCCCCATGCAAGCCATGCCTGGGAGTGCAGGGTTGGGTCTGCGACTGCCACACAAAGAAATAACCCTAGAACGGGAGAGCCATCATCTTGTGAGTATGGAGTTGGCCATCAGCATACCTCAAGGGTATTATGGTTGCGTGGTGCCCTATAATAGTTTAGCTCTCCAGGGGAGTGGACATCAAGGCAGGAGTCATTGACTCCAACTACCTTGCGGGCGTGAAAGTTGCAATCCATTATGCTGGATCCCAGTCCCTGCAATGTGCACAGGGAGACCAAATAGCCCAACTGATATGCGAGCGGATAAGGGTCCCACTATCCGGGAAATAGATTCCTTGTGGCCCAGCCAGCGACCGGGAGGTTTCAGGTCTCCAGGGCGTGCTGTGTGGGAGCATGATCTGGCTAAACCTGAACAGTCGGAAGGGGAAATTGTTGCTGATGGGCCAGGAGACACCCACCTGGTACTAATCAAAGGGGAAAGTGTCCCAGTCTATGTCCCCTCTAGGAGACTCTCTCCCAGAGAATTGTGTGTGACCTGATGAACATGGTGAGTGGAGCCGTGACATCGCTGCCCTCCATCCTAACCCTGTACCCTAACAGTAGTTGGGGCACCGACGGAACTGTGGTGAGCACATCGAATCCAACATCCACAAGATAAAGAGCCTACTTCAAGTACTACATGATGTAAAGTCCGAAGAATCAGTGCAGGACAACCCCTGGCAGTGGCTGTCATCATGGCTGTCAAATTTCGGACTATGGGGAAAATGCATTATGCTCTTGGTCTTCTGGGCCGATCAGTTTTGTGTGCATACATGTTATAATTTACTGTCTATATGTATATAAATATATATCTATATGTACATTCACCATGGTTTAGTTGCTTGTACATCTTAGCTGTTTAGTTAGGATAATACCTGAAAGGCATGTCTGAAACTTGTCCACACACTGGTGGCACTGATAGCACGTCTCTGTCAGTCAAGGGGTGGAGTGCAGTGAGAACACCTGTGGAAGATCTGGCGAGGAGTCAGTGACTGGCAGAGTAGGTGGTAGCAGGCCCAGCGTGTGAAACTACACACTGACCAAATTCCCGTCAGGGCTAGGCACGCATATTCCGTTTTGTCAACAATGTCTAGCTGCTTCCTGGGCAGTAGCTGCTCAAGGTTAGCGCAGCTGAGATAAGGAAATAGTTCTAGTAGTTTTAAGGGGCCCTTAGGAACAACAAGTTGAGTTCTGCCCACGTGTCCGACCCGTGTGTTCTGCCTGTGTGTCCGACCCGTACCTCCAGCAGCCTCCCATCGGCAACCCCTTCTCGCAGTTCCTGGGGCTCCCCGTGTAGTCTGTAGAGCAATTCCTTCATTAAATCTATCCTGTTTAACCCCTTATGAGCCTTGAGTGTCTCTCTCCACTGGTAGCTGACCCTCTCTTGCCCACCTTGCGGTCACAGGGATGTTCTAACGCCTTCACTCTCCTCAGCATTTATCATGGCAACCAGCTGCATTGCACTGGTCTTTATGTAAACCTGGCCCTTCAGTGTCCTGCAAAAGGTGCTTTTAGACAGCCAGCTCCTAGAATAACTGCCGTGGGGACAGACAGACTTCCTCATCCATGTGGGCCCCGCATCTGCCAGTGTCTAGTCCAACTCCTGCTCCAAGCTCGCCCCTAGAGCCCTTCATCCCCTCATGCAGCTCATTAAGAAAGACCTTAAGCAGTCTTTGCCCTAGCATTGCAACCCCCCTCCACCCAGGATGACACTACTCACCAGCTTACTGTCAGACCTCGTACTGCTGAGGACAACCCTTGGAGCCCAGCACTGCAGCCCTTTCTCCTTTTCCTTTGGTCTTCTTTTGTAGTCCTCATCTCCCCTGGCTTCTCTGGCTGCTCTTGTCTCTGCTTCCTGACCATCTCCTGGGCAGTCCCATTCTCCCTCCTAATGTTGAGACCATGCTGGCCTCTTGCTGGGCTGGGTACAAGCCTCAGGGCTGCCTGCCCTCCTCTTGCTGGCCAGCTGGGGACTCCCAGGTGAGCACTGCCTGCCCCTGCCAGGAGCAAAGGGGATCTGGCTGCAGCCCTGTGCACAACAACCAGCCATATCCTCCATCTGCCCCTCCTGGGGCTCCCTCTCCTCCCTGGGGGCAGCGGGACAGCAGCTGGGGTGGCTCCAGCTAGTTCCCTCCAGCATGGCAGAGCCTGGTGAGCAGCCCCCGCTGGCGTTGCTGCGGCTCCAGCTGGATATGTAGAGTGACTGCTCTTTCTGCCCAGCCTCCCTTTCCTCTGCTGGGGCCGAGTGCTCCGAGTCTGAGGAGAGCACAATGCATTCGGGGCTTCTCTCTGCCAAGGGCTTCCAGTACCCCACAAGGACACAGCTGTCCGATGAGGAGTCACTGTCCTGAGGGTTGGCAGGAGCTGGCAGCTGTCTCCAGGCTTCTCCTCCTGCTCGAGCGGCCCCATCATCAGAGATTCTTTGTGTCTGCTGGCGAGACCGTGTGGCTGTGGCAGCCTCGTGGGGGATGGCATATGAGGTGCCAGGAAGCTCTGTGTGCCCAGGGCTACCAGCCCGGGATGGACTCTGGGCTGGCACTGGTGTCACGGCCATACCTGCAGCAGCTGCCGGGCTCAGGGAGGCTGAGGGGCTTCCTTTGTGCTGGCTGGGAGCATGGTAGCTGTATATGGCCTGCTGGTCATAGGTCTCCATGCTGCATGAGCACCGGGCAAAACTGATGAGTTCATGAAGGAAGCGCTCAGTGCGACTCAGCAGAAGCAGCCCTAAGTCCTCAGCAAAGGCCTGACTGTCCAGGTCATACCTCCTCAGGTTTGTCAGGACAATGAGCTCCGTGACAGTCACCAATGTCTGATGGACTCCAAAGAGGACTCTCAGTTCCCACTGCAGCCAGGGCGGCAGTCTCTGAATGCTGGCTGGGTTGCGGCAGAAGAACTCTGCCGAGATGTCTTGGGGCTGGCCGCCATCGGGAGCCCTTTGCACGCACATCCCTCTGTGGTACAGAGAGCGACGGAAGTTTAGCATCTCCTCCTCCCTCACTGGCACATGCCCCTGAGGTCTCCTCTCAGCACTAGCCTGCCTCTGTGGGGACAGCCTCTGGCTTGGCTCCAGCAGCCCTCTGGCTCTCTGCCTCTGCATGCTGTGGCTCGGGCTCTCCTCCAGCGTGCTGCTGTTCTGGGCAGAGGACCGCATCTGAGGAGAAGGGGAATGCTGCTGTGGGCGAGCTGCAGGGTGACGGCGCCTCCTGATGGCAGGGCGCCGAGGAGCTCTCCGTTGCTGACGGCCGGCAACAAAACCATCTTTGGGAGGCCTGATGACATACTCCTGGTAGTCATCTTCTGCCACCACTGTGTGCAGAATTGATTGGAAAACCTGCTTGCACAGGGGGCATTCGGCCTTTCTTTTTGACCACCGGAACACACAACCAAAGCAAAACTTATGGAAGCAGGGTTTCACGTAGGCAGCGTCGTCCAAGGTGTCCAGACAGATGGGACATGTAGCGTCTGGAGCTGAAGGTCGTGGTGTTGTTGGCTGCAGAGGGCTGGGGAGAGCTGAGGGTAAGGAACTGCCATCCATCGCAGGTGCCTCAGCTGTTGATGCTGCGCTCTCCTGAAGAAAGAGAGGCCAAAATCATTGCCTTTCTGGAGCAGACTGTGGGGTCGTGTGGGGGCTGGACTATGGTGCAGGAAGGGTGCAGAAGAGCCAATGGTACCGAAACCCACAGGAGGCTTCTTTTGGGATGAGAAGAAAGAACATGGGCACTGGTGGCCTATCACCCCAGAAGGCCTGGGTGCCCTCAAAAAAGGGAGGTGTCATGGGTTTCTCTTCTGTACCATGCGAGATGTCTTTTGAGCCACCATCCAGATTACAGCAGGGAAAAGAAATGTTTGTTTAAAAAAAGCTTGTCCTACCAGCAAATAAACACTGACTCCTTAGCCCTGGGGCCCCACAGAGGCTCCCAAACCTCATCCAGCTGAGCAGTGCCCACGGGCATATCTGTAAGCAAACACGAAGCAGAAGAGCTACCTTGAGGCACTGCCAGAGATTGCTGGAGGGTTGCAGCAGAGCCAGCGACATGCGCACACATCTGTGGCGAGCATTTGCCCCGGCGCAGCTCAGGGCAGCGGCAGGTTTGCAGGCAAATCCAGTGGCCCCGCTTTCCTCTCCCGGCTGCACCACCTCCCGCAGCACCAGCTCCCGAAAAGGCCCCGTGGACACTGCGGCCCCCCCGCGCCTCCTCGCCGGCGCAGGGAGGCTCTGTGGGCCGCGGTGGCGGCGGTGGCGGCACGGCAGTGGCACCTGGGCTCCTGCGGCCTCGCTTTCTTGCCCCCAGCACTGGGTCCCGAAGGGCAGGAGCCTTGGGGCCCCAAGGCAAGGGGTCAAAAATGGAGTCAAAATGCACCAGAGGCGATAGTCTTCTCCAGCGAAGCGTCTTCCAGGGTGCCACGACTGGAATCTTCAAAGAATGAAAAACTAAGTACAAAGTTTGGATCATCCTCAGTACTGACTGCTCTGAGGCTTTTGCCGGGCTGACCGTGTTGTCCAATGAGAATGTAGCACTCTCTTTGTGCTCCTGCTCACATGCCAGTTGGACCCCCCCCCGTCAGGGCGACTCCTTTCTGGGGAGGTTTTGAGCGCTGTCGTTCCCAGCCCCATGGAAGGGTAAGAAGGGGTGAACACAATAAAGCCCAGGTACTTCACTCTTCCCAAAGTCGACATGTCTGGAAAGTTCCTTCTGCTGGTCAGGCTCTCATGTTGGTGTCTTGTTGAAGAACAAGCCTGGCAGTCCCCTAGCAATGGTAAAAGCACTCTGAACAATAGCCCAACAATTTCCTCAGCAGTTCTCATGAATGCTACTTCCCAAACTGATGTTCCCTGGATCATGTGTTTGGCTTCCTTTATGATGGCTGCAACATGGGCCTGTCCCTTTCAGAGGTGACCTTTCAAAGGTGAGAGAGGGAAGCCTTGCAAGGACATTGGCCAAAACGTTCAGCTCCCACAGATGCAACCTGTAAGGTCCCCCTGCTTGTATGGGCAGAGGTCTCGCGAGGAATCCCTCCCTTGACCCTTGTGCACTGCCTGTAGTTCATCTCCTCCTCAGCCCCCTTCACTAAGCATAGGAGCTGGGGGGATGTTGTTGGTGAAGACTGAGGCAAAGAAGGCACTGAGTACCTCAGCCTATCCTGCCTCTGCTCTCTCTCTTTTACTACCAATGCAGTGCTGGAAGCTTTTCTTGTTGCCCTTGACACCCCTTTCAAGTCTCAGCTCCAGCTGAGCTTTGGCTTTCCTAAGATCATGCCCACGTCCCTGAGCAATGCTTCTAAACTCTTCCTCTGTAGCCTTGTCCCTTCCTTGTCCTTGCTTCCACCTCCCGCGCACTGCCTTTTTGCTTTCTAGCTGCATCACGAGTTTGCTGTTTAGCAAGGGTGGTCTCCTGGTCTGCCTGTTTTCCTGAGCACGGGGCTGCACTGTTCTTGCACTTGGAGACAGCTGTTTTTAAAGGTTTGCCAACTTCCCTGTTCTCCTTCCCCCTTCAGAGCTGCCTCCCATGGCATGCCCCCTACCAGGTGCCTGAAGAAGGTGAAGTCTGCTCTCCCAAAGTCCAGGGTCTGTACACTGCTACTGTCCTTCCTCACTGCCCTCGGCATCTTGAACCTCCATGACTGCATGGTGACTGCAGGCAAGGCTGCCATCCCTTATCACCTTGCCAGCCTGGTCCTCCTGGTTTGTGAAGAGCAGATCCAGCTGTGCATCAGCCATTGTTGTGCCAGGCAGCACCTGAATCAAGAAGTTCTCCCCAACAGCCTCCAGAGGTGTCCTGCATTGCTTGCATGTTGCCCTGACAGCAGCTGTCAGGGATCAAATGACTAGCTTGGTGGATGAGGGGAGAGCAGTGGATGTTGTTATTCTCAGCTGTACTAAGGCTTTTGACACTGTCTCTCATAACATCCTCATAGACAAGCTGATGGCCCGTGGACAGGGCAGTAAGGTGGACTGAAAGCTAGCTGAACTGCCGGGCTCAGAGGGTTGTGATCAGCGGCACAGCATCCAGTTGGAAACAAGTCAGTACCCTCAGTGCACCCGAGGGGTTGATACAGTGGCCACTGTTGTTTAACATCTTCATTAGTGACCTGGATGATGGAACTGAGTGCACCCTCAGCAAGTTTGCAGATGATACAAAGCAGGCAGAAGTGGCTGATACACGAGATGGTTGCACTGCCATCACGCGAGACCTCGACAGAAATGGGCAGAGAGGAACCTTGTGAAGTTCAGTAAAGGGAAACGCCAAGTCCTGTCCCTGGGGAGGAATAACATCATGCAGCAGTACAGGCTGGGATGTAGATGGGCTGGAGAGCATGCTTTGCAGAGAAAGCCCTGAGGGTCCTGGTGGATAACAAGTTGGACATAAGCCTGAAGTGTGCCCTTGTGGGCATACACCATCCTGGACTGCATTAGGAGGAGGGTCACCAGCAGGTCGAGGAAAGTGATTCTTCTCTCCTCAGTGCTAGTGAGGCCACACCTGGAATACTGTGTGCAGTTCTGGCCTCCCCAGTACAAGAGAGACATGGGCATACTGGAGCAAGTCCAGCAAAGGGCCCTGAAGACGACTAAGGAATTGGAGCATCATATGTGGAGAGGCTGAGAGAGCTGGGAGTGTCCGCGTGGAGAAGAGAAGTCTCTGGGGAGATCTTATCAATGTGTATCAATAGCTGATGGGAAGGAACACAGCAGGTGGAGGCAGACTCTTCTCAGTGGTGCCCAGTGACAGGACAAGAGGCAAAGGGCATAAACCGACATCTAGGAAATTCCACTGAAACACAAGGGAAAGGCTTTTCACTGAAAGGGTGGTCAAACACTGTCCAGGTTGCCCAGAGGGGCTGTGGGGTCTCCGTCATTGGAGGTATTCAAAATCCAATTGAACACAGCCCTAAGCAACCTGCTCTAGCTGACCCTGACCATCTCCAGAGGTCCCTTCCACCCCCTGCCATTCCATGGTTCCGTGACCCTGCAGTTGTTGATATTCAACTCTCAGAAGAAGCCTGAGTTCTACCAGACGGAGGGGACGCTGCGCTTCAAGCTAGAAAGCTTCCTGGTCCTGGGCAGTGTACAGACAGTGTATTAAGAGTGAGCAAACAGGTAAATCTTCTTTTAAAAAGCAGAACCACTCAGAATTCACTGAGATCAAGGGGAGGCCCTTGCGACCTCCCTCTGGTCTGCAGGAAGCACATCTGGTTGCCCTTAGACAACCCAGGACTTGGTAGTCCTGGGTATCCCACCCCACATTCATGCCTCAACTGTTCATTACCTCACCCTGCCGCCCCCCTTTCCCCCCCCCACGTAGGTAGCTATGTCTGGTGAATACTTCCCCTCCTTCTTCGGAAATGCTGGGTAATTCCACGCATTCATCCCTCATTGCTGCCTCTCCTCATGTTACCTATGATGACTTCTCTGAAGTTCTGGATGATTTGGGGCCTTATTTACACAGTTTGAGTTACCAAGCCACGTGTAGGATTTTCCCCTAACTGCAGCCTGTTCCCTTTACAGCCACATACAGTCACGTGCTCTAAGGGCCCTCAAGCCTGACAGCACCCTGGAGAGAGCATGCCTGAACCCTTGGAGGAGCTGAGCTGCATTTGGCTCCCCCACCTGCACTGCCTCCAGCAGTGGAGCCCATGGAGGTAGGTGCCATCCGCCCTCACTGCTCAGCCCATGAGTGACAAGAGAGGCAGAGGGACGGGGCATGCTCTTATTGTGGTGAGAGAGGCCATTGCACTGCCGCCTGCCCACAAAACCCCCCTGCCCTGCCCACTGTGAAGGGAGTGTCAGTTTGTAGAAGCTGCAATGTCAGGAGATGCTCCTGTCCTTTCTTTGGGTTCATCACCTCTCCAACAAGCCTTTTAAAGGGTTGCGGTCAGAGCTGCCAGGGACAGGGGTGTTGTTGAATTCTGCTATAATTTGGCTGAGTGGCAGGGTTGAGGGTCCCTATCTGTGCCCAAAGAAATAACATTGCTCCCTGCCAGAGAAGTCAGGGGTTTGTGCCTGAACCTTGAACCGGACAGCTCAAGAAGCACCCTGAATTCTGCAGAAAAGCAGGAAGATCCCGAAAGGCCCTGTCAAAGATGTCTAAGCCCTGGCAGGATGTCCTTTCCCAAGGGAATGCTGGTCCTGTGGTCAGGGTGTCCTCTCTGTGCGGCTCAGGGCACCCTTGGGATGTCACCTCTGAGCTACTGTGGCTGCTCTGTTCTCGCTGCAGTTCCCCAGTGGCAGAGTCTTGCCCAGCTTAGCTCACCCCCAGGTTGCTGCCAAGCGTGCGTGCAAGGCACGGCAGGAGCTCCGCTCAGGCATGCTGTTGGCGTGGGGATTGGGAAGTTTGGGGGCTAGCAGCAGCTCTGGGTGCTGAATCGCAAAAGTGCTTTCTGTCTTTTCCGTACTCCTGCTGGGCTCCCTCGGCTGACAGGGATGCTGTGTGTCTGTGGCCAGTGCGCTGTGTATACCAAGAGGCTGCAGGGGTCTCTAGGAATGCTGAGACACCTCGCTGCCTCTTCCTCAGTGTCCACCTGCAGCTGAGGTGAGCTGCACTTGGAAATGTCCTGCAGGCTGGGGTGTGCAAGGAAGCAGTGGTGGTGAGTGGGGTTTTGGGAAGTGCCGAGTTCCAAGCAGCAAAGGAGTGCTTTTGAAGAGGGGAAGGAGAAAGGCAGGGCTGAGGCTGGGTGCCCAAGAGTGGCAAGGCTGCCCGTGTTCCCCGGGGGCAGCATGTTGGTTCCTGAGGTTCCAGCAAGCGCCAGTTCATCAAGGAAGAGTTGCTCTCAGAACTGACTGAATGCATGCTCCCGCAGCCTCCTGTGTTCAGCTGATGCAGGTGGTACTGGTGCAAATGGGGACCTCTCCCCTTCCGGAGGAAGGAAGGAGTCAGCTTCTGTGCTTCCTAGGCAGTTCCTGAGCCTGGACATTTTTCAACGCCTTTCCTTGCTCTCTTGCTGAGTTGGGAGGGGACTGACCCATGACACCTCCCTTTTTTGAGGGCACCCAGGCCTTCTGGGGTGATAGGCCACCAGTGCCCATGTTCTTTCTTCTCATCCCAAAAGAAGCCTCCTGTGGGTTTCGGTACCATTGGCTCTTCTGCACCCTTCCTGCACCATAGTCCAGCCCCCACACGACCCCACAGTCTGCTCCAGAAAGGCAATGATTTTGGCCTCTCTTTCTTCAGGAGAGCGCAGCATCAACAGCTGAGGCACCTGCGATGGATGGCAGTTCCTTACCCTCAGCTCTCCCCAGCCCTCTGCAGCCAACAACACCACGACCTTCAGCTCCAGACGCTACATGTCCCATCTGTCTGGACACCTTGGACGACGCTGCCTACGTGAAACCCTGCTTCCATAAGTTTTGCTTTGGTTGTGTGTTCCGGTGGTCAAAAAGAAAGGCCGAATGCCCCCTGTGCAAGCAGGTTTTCCAATCAATTCTGCACACAGTGGTGGCAGAAGATGACTACCAGGAGTATGTCATCAGGCCTCCCAAAGATGGTTTTGTTGCCGGCCGTCAGCAACGGAGAGCTCCTCGGCGCCCTGCCATCAGGAGGCGCCGTCACCCTGCAGCTCGCCCACAGCAGCATTCCCCTTCTCCTCAGATGCGGTCCTCTGCCCAGAACAGCAGCACGCTGGAGGAGAGCCCGAGCCACAGCATGCAGAGGCAGAGAGCCAGAGGGCTGCTGGAGCCAAGCCAGAGGCTGTCCCCACAGAGGCAGGCTAGTGCTGAGAGGAGACCTCAGGGGCATGTGCCAGTGAGGGAGGAGGAGATGCTAAACTTCCGTCGCTCTCTGTACCACAGAGGGATGTGCGTGCAAAGGGCTCCCGATGGCGGCCAGCCCCAAGACATCTCGGCAGAGTTCTTCTGCCGCAACCCAGCCAGCATTCAGAGACTGCCGCCCTGGCTGCAGTGGGAACTGAGAGTCCTCTTTGGAGTCCATCAGACATTGGTGACTGTCACGGAGCTCATTGTCCTGACAAACCTGAGGAGGTATGACCTGGACAGTCAGGCCTTTGCTGAGGACTTAGGGCTGCTTCTGCTGAGTCGCACTGAGCGCTTCCTTCATGAACTCATCAGTTTTGCCCGGTGCTCATGCAGCATGGAGACCTATGACCAGCAGGCCATATACAGCTACCATGCTCCCAGCCAGCACAAAGGAAGCCCCTCAGCCTCCCTGAGCCCGGCAGCTGCTGCAGGTATGGCCGTGACACCAGTGCCAGCCCAGAGTCCATCCCGGGCTGGTAGCCCTGGGCACACAGAGCTTCCTGGCACCTCATATGCCATCCCCCACGAGGCTGCCACAGCCACACGGTCTCGCCAGCAGACACAAAGAATCTCTGATGATGGGGCCGCTCGAGCAGGAGGAGAAGCCTGGAGACAGCTGCCAGCTCCTGCCAACCCTCAGGACAGT
Source organism: Apteryx mantelli (assembly GCF_036417845.1). Lineage (NCBI taxonomy): Eukaryota > Metazoa > Chordata > Aves > Apterygiformes > Apterygidae > Apteryx > Apteryx mantelli. The sequence continues at coordinate 5,169 of NC_089993.1, read as the reverse complement.
GACTCCTCATCGGACAGCTGTGTCCTTGTGGGGTACTGGAAGCCCTTGGCAGAGAGAAGCCCCGAATGCATTGTGCTCTCCTCAGACTCGGAGCACTCGGCCCCAGCAGAGGAAAGGGAGGCTGGGCAGAAAGAGCAGTCACTCTACATATCCAGCTGGAGCCGCAGCAACGCCAGCGGGGGCTGCTCACCAGGCTCTGCCATGCTGGAGGGAACTAGCTGGAGCCACCCCAGCTGCTGTCCCGCTGCCCCCAGGGAGGAGAGGGAGCCCCAGGAGGGGCAGATGGAGGATATGGCTGGTTGTTGTGCACAGGGCTGCAGCCAGATCCCCTTTGCTCCTGGCAGGGGCAGGCAGTGCTCACCTGGGAGTCCCCAGCTGGCCAGCAAGAGGAGGGCAGGCAGCCCTGAGGCTTGTACCCAGCCCAGCAAGAGGCCAGCATGGTCTCAACATTAGGAGGGAGAATGGGACTGCCCAGGAGATGGTCAGGAAGCAGAGACAAGAGCAGCCAGAGAAGCCAGGGGAGATGAGGACTACAAAAGAAGACCAAAGGAAAAGGAGAAAGGGCTGCAGTGCTGGGCTCCAAGGGTTGTCCTCAGCAGTACGAGGTCTGACAGTAAGCTGGTGAGTAGTGTCATCCTGGGTGGAGGGGGGTTGCAATGCTAGGGCAAAGACTGCTTAAGGTCTTTCTTAATGAGCTGCATGAGGGGATGAAGGGCTCTAGGGGCGAGCTTGGAGCAGGAGTTGGACTAGACACTGGCAGATGCGGGGCCCACATGGATGAGGAAGTCTGTCTGTCCCCACGGCAGTTATTCTAGGAGCTGGCTGTCTAAAAGCACCTTTTGCAGGACACTGAAGGGCCAGGTTTACATAAAGACCAGTGCAATGCAGCTGGTTGCCATGATAAATGCTGAGGAGAGTGAAGGCGTTAGAACATCCCTGTGACCGCAAGGTGGGCAAGAGAGGGTCAGCTACCAGTGGAGAGAGACACTCAAGGCTCATAAGGGGTTAAACAGGATAGATTTAATGAAGGAATTGCTCTACAGACTACACGGGGAGCCCCAGGAACTGCGAGAAGGGGTTGCCGATGGGAGGCTGCTGGAGGTACGGGTCGGACACACAGGCAGAACACACGGGTCGGACACGTGGGCAGAACTCAACTTGTTGTTCCTAAGGGCCCCTTAAAACTACTAGAACTATTTCCTTATCTCAGCTGCGCTAACCTTGAGCAGCTACTGCCCAGGAAGCAGCTAGACATTGTTGACAAAACGGAATATGCGTGCCTAGCCCTGACGGGAATTTGGTCAGTGTGTAGTTTCACACGCTGGGCCTGCTACCACCTACTCTGCCAGTCACTGACTCCTCGCCAGATCTTCCACAGGTGTTCTCACTGCACTCCACCCCTTGACTGACAGAGACGTGCTATCAGTGCCACCAGTGTGTGGACAAGTTTCAGACATGCCTTTCAGGTATTATCCTAACTAAACAGCTAAGATGTACAAGCAACTAAACCATGGTGAATGTACATATAGATATATATTTATATACATATAGACAGTAAATTATAACATGTATGCACACAAAACTGATCGGCCCAGAAGACCAAGAGCATAATGCATTTTCCCCATAGTCCGAAATTTGACAGCCATGATGACAGCCACTGCCAGGGGTTGTCCTGCACTGATTCTTCGGACTTTACATCATGTAGTACTTGAAGTAGGCTCTTTATCTTGTGGATGTTGGATTCGATGTGCTCACCACAGTTCTGTCGGTGCCCCAACTACTGTTAGGGTACAGGGTTAGGATGGAGGGCAGCGATGTCACGGCTCCACTCACCATGTTCATCAGGTCACACACAATTCTCTGGGAGAGAGTCTCCTAGAGGGGACATAGACTGGGACACTTTCCCCTTTGATTAGTACCAGGTGGGTGTCTCCTGGCCCATCAGCAACAATTTCCCCTTCCGACTGTTCAGGTTTAGCCAGATCATGCTCCCACACAGCACGCCCTGGAGACCTGAAACCTCCCGGTCGCTGGCTGGGCCACAAGGAATCTATTTCCCGGATAGTGGGACCCTTATCCGCTCGCATATCAGTTGGGCTATTTGGTCTCCCTGTGCACATTGCAGGGACTGGGATCCAGCATAATGGATTGCAACTTTCACGCCCGCAAGGTAGTTGGAGTCAATGACTCCTGCCTTGATGTCCACTCCCCTGGAGAGCTAAACTATTATAGGGCACCACGCAACCATAATACCCTTGAGGTATGCTGATGGCCAACTCCATACTCACAAGATGATGGCTCTCCCGTTCTAGGGTTATTTCTTTGTGTGGCAGTCGCAGACCCAACCCTGCACTCCCAGGCATGGCTTGCATGGGGAGGCAGGCTTGGGGGTGCAGCCGTTGCACTCTAAGCACACGCGGCCGCTCGATGGATTCCCCTTTGAAACAAGCATACAGGGTAGAGCCACACAGCGGTCGGTCACTGAGGCAGGCAGTTGCCTGACAAATGCTTTTGCTCCAGCCCATGAGGGTACCAGTAGGGGCAGCTTGCACAGCTGCTCTTTGAGCAGCCCATTCATTCACTCTATCAATCCTGCCCTTCACGGATGGTAGGGTATGTGATAGGTCCAGGCTATTCCCCGCTCTTCGGCCCAGTTCTGAATGTCATTCCCTGCAAAATGAGTGCCCTGATCACTTTGGACTTCCACCGGGGAGCCATATAACCCAATCAAGTCTCCTAATGCCTTAATGGTGTGAGCCTGGGTAGCTGCGGCACAAAAGGGTGTGTATGACAGACCAGAGTAGGTGTCCACAGTGGTCAGGACATATCTGTGCCCCTGGCTCTCTGGTAGGGGTCCAATATAATCAGTTTGCCACACCTCCCCAGGCTTTTGCCCCCTGCGGATATAATGCTTTTTGGTCCGCAACTGCTGTGGAGCTAAGCAGGTACAGCAGGGGCAACGCTGCCTGGCCTGTTTTTGTGCTGCTGGCAGATCCCCCTCTGTGCATGCTGCCGGCGGGGCAGTGGGTGTCACGGGTCCCCCCTGCACTCTCCTGGCTGCTTGCTGCGCTCCCCCATCACCGGGGACTGTGTACACTGCTCTGGCTGAAGCTGCAGCCACCGCTCAAGCAGCTCTGCACTGGGTTTACCGTCCACCTCCCGCCATGGCATGCCAGCTCGCAGCAGGTCTCGTAACACAGTGCCGCAGCTCACTCTTTTTTTCTTTTTCACATTTACCCTCCTGTTTCCTGACTTCCTATCTCTGCTAAGAGAGGACGCCTCTGCTAACTGAGATAGCAGCGCTGCAACTTCCCACACTGTACCTGCCCCCCCACCAATCATAGGTAGCAACATCGCTTTAAGATGGGGAGGGGCGGTTCGCAGTATCTTAGTCCAGATGGTTTTACTCATGGTGACCTGATCTGGTCCCGTAAACTCGGCGGAATAAATTGCAAACAACATTCCTAATTGCCACAGCTGGTTTATCCCTGCTGCGATAGTAGTCCACCCGGTGAGCCCGTTATCAATGTCAGCAGCAGTCGGCCAGATTAAACGCAGCACATCCCTCACCCACTCCATTGGGGGCCCATCATGGACAGCTGGGGCTCCCAGGGTAGCAGAGGCACCCCCACTCCTGAGAGCAGGTTGCTGAAAGCTGAAGGGAGACCCCTGGGGTGTACAGAGAGGAAAAGGAAGTATTCAGGAGACAAGAGAACAAATCCAGAGCTGTGGGTGCAACAAAAGTAAAAAAAAGGCAATGATAGAGCAAACAGTGACTCTGGGCGCACCAAACGGCAAAGGGAGGGCCCTGGGGCACACCAAGAAGCACCCAGAAAACTCTGGGACAGGGGAGAAAGCTAAATGGAGAACTTTGGGGCATGCTGCAAAGCAAACACAGGGCCCTGGGGCACACCAAAAGGCACACAGACGGCTTGAGGGCAACCCAAAATGTGAATTGAGGGCTCCTGAGGGCATCAGAAGGCAAACACAGGGCTCTGGGGCTAACCAAAATACAAACGAAGGGCTTGGTGCACACAAAAGGGGCCATAAGGCACATCACACGGCTCGAAGTGGCTGATGGGACGGTGCCTGCAGGCTCCCCCCATCCCCACAGAAACTATCTCCCAGCTCCAGGCACACAGGCCTCATCCCCAGACACACAAGGGACATGATGAAGTGCTGAAAGCAGATCCAGAAGCAGCCTGGAGACCTCATGCAGCCCTGGAGGGGCCCTGGCTGCCCCCAGGATGATGAGAAATGCCACCGACACCACCCCAAGGTCCAGGCAATGCAAGGGAAATTCCCCACAGACCTGCAAACAGCACTGGGTTCCCTGGGAACCGCAGGGACACCAAAGTATGAGGGACTTGCGGACCAGCTCCCAGCAGCACACACAATGTGTAACCTCCTCCCCTGGGCATCATCTTCAGGCAAAGCGATGGCAGGAACCACAGACATGAGTGCAAAGAATAAAGCAACTGTTTATTGTTTTACTGAACAGAAACAACACCTGGGCGTGAGTCTGCCATGCTTCCCCTTATCCTGTGACACCCGAAGAGTCATGACCACACCAGCGTTCATCCATCTGTCAGGGAAGGGTCAGCTGCTGCTGCTGCCCCTGATGTGGCAGGTTTCTGAGTAGTCAACAACCTACCCCCTCTGCTCTTTCCTTCAGGGATAGGATCCAGCTCTGAGAGTTGAGAGGAAAATGCCTGATCTCGCCTGCCTGCGCTTCTGCCCTACCCCAGACTAGAGCCCTGCAGGACACACTCACAGTGCTCAGCTCACCCATCGCATCGCCAGTCTCGGTGCGATGGGCCTGCTCCGCATGAAGCCCAGACCTCAGCTCAGCGCACAGAGCTGAATGCTGGGTACGGGGGGAAGGTTACAAACCTCAAAGGAGGGTTTGCAGCCTGCTGCTTAGGCTTCAGGGCTTACAGTTTATTATCCAAGGATTTAGCCCTTTTTGTTTATCAGTAAGCTGTAAACCCTGCACCCTAAGTGACAAACTGCAAATCTTGGAATGCAAATGGTTGCCAAAGCTTTAAAATTTAGGGATGAGGTTGGATTTTAAATTCTGCACCCTGATTGCTAAATGAGCAAACTGTAAACTCTGACTGATAAAGACTGAGCCCCACAAAATGAAGTAATACACCATAACCCCTGAGT